>NC_140580.1:1126666607-1127866607 GCF_964204655.1 Triturus cristatus | reverse complement strand
CGTGTTCCGTGTCATCAGGGGCAACCTGTTTCAGTTGTGCAGTTTTACAGATCGTAGTTGTCAAGGGGGTTAGTTCAATTCAAGTGGCTCAAGGCTAGAGATTCTAAAATGAAGTTTTTAAATAAAAATTCCAGGATTGGAACATGTCATCCCAGCTGCCCACAAACCTTGTCACCGCTATAACCAGTTGTCCTCAATACTGCCCTGCATCGCCTTTAAACTGTGGTTGAACAATTAGAGAGCAGGTCCACCAGAGCACTGGGATTCTTACTTGTAGACCAATAGCCTGTTGTCCGACATCCAGGGCCCTTACAAGCAGCTCTTCCGAAGCACTTCATTCCCAACCTGTGACAACACCGCCCTACCTCTAAGGAACTCGTGCCCCAGTGAGTAAGTTTGCCAATCCATGTGAACCCTGATTTATCGCACCATTACACTAGTTGTTTCTGAACTGGGGTCCTTAGAAGCAGCTCTGCAATGTTCCTCAACCCCGCTCAACTCAGCAATGTTCCTCAAAACCGCTCAGCTCAGCAGTGTTCCTCAAACCTGCTCAGTTCAGCAATGTTCCTCAACCCCCCCTCAGCATTGTTCTTCAACATTGCCAGCACAGCAAAGTTTCTCAACCCTGCTCAGCTCAGCAGTGTTTATCAAGCCCGCTCAGCTCAGCAGTGTTCCTAAACCCCGTTCAGCTCAGCAGTGTTTCTCAACCCCGCTCAGCTCAGCAGTGTTCCTCAACCCTGTCAGCTCAGCAATGTTCCTCAACCCACTCAGCCATGTTCCTCAACCCCGCTCAGCTCAGCAGTGTTCCTCAACTCTGTCAGCTCAGCAATGTTGCTCAGCATTTTCATCTGCTGCTCCAGATCTTCCAATGCATCTCAGTAATGGTTTGTAGCCCCTTTCACTAACATGTCACCCTGGGGCGCTTACAAGCAGGTCTGAAACTGTGCTTCAATATAGCTTCAGCTAGGGATGAGCTTGTAGCTCAATCTTTGAAAGAGTAAGTTTGCCTCAGTGCAATGTCCCTAAAAAAGGAGCATCAGCGTCCTATCCAACTCAAAGCACCAACTGTCCAGAGTCACACCAAACCCTGAATCACTTTCCTTTTCTCATTGTCCGTCTTCTGTTTTCCTGACACTCCTCTTCCCACCTACTTTTTCTTAATGACCTTCATTTCCCCATCCAATTGCCTCTTCCACATCCCGTCTTCCATTAGAAATCGTCTTTTCCTGCCCCCTGTCTTTCCTGCTCGTTCTACCTTCCTCTCTATCCATAAAGACCATCCTGTTAACATTGCTAAACTTCTGTTTTTCTTGTGCATTCCCCAATTCGTTCAGGTCTCATACCCAAACCAGCCTCTCTGCTGTCCTTTTTCCACATCCATCTCTCCCCCGACCTTCCCAGCAACAGGCTCCAACAAGCATTAAAGATGCAATAGGTCTCGCCTTTCGTTAAGTTAAAGCCATTTGCTTTGCTATACAATACCATTAGCAAGCAAATGGCTTTAACTTAATCAAAGGCGAGACCTATTGCATTTTCAATGCTTGTTTTTTAGGCACAGGGGGTTTAAGTGATTTGCCCAGAATCACAGGATGTTGAACTGACTCTGGGATTCGAACCTGGTTCCCTCGTTTGAAAGTCGGCAGCTGAGGCCGTCAGGCCACACCTATTTTGGGATTTAAACCCCTGGCATGCACATGGCACATAGATTATTACCGCAGATCCGTGAACACACAGCAGCATCTTAAAGTGAGGATGTGCTACAAACCGTCTGCTCTCTGCCTCATGTTGTCCACATGCCCCCACCCTTGTGAGCAGAGAGATCCATGAAACTCCCACAGATCCCAAAACATAAGCAGTGTGGTAGCATCACGCCAAAACTATTTCAGGGTTTCAGCAGCTCTTCCGATGCCATCACAGATTTCATTCTGCAATGAACTCCTGCAAACTCTGCTCTGAGAAATGAAAGTTTGCGTTCAATCCCTCTGACACAAACCAAGTGTGACTCTGCCTACAGCCATCGTGCTGACAGACATTAGGAATGTATCCACTGAGAAAGTATGAACACTGAAAAAGAGCCTCTAATCGCAAGTGAAAGCGCGCCATGCGCGCGTTGTGCGCAAACCGTACTTGTGCACATCTTCTGTCCGTTCGAGTGCACATCTTCTGTCCGCCCACGTGCACATCTGGTATCCGTATTGATTCCAAAAGGCTTTCGCATGGCGAGGGCAGCGCCTGCGCGCTGCTGACGCCAGGCGAGACCTAAAAAGTACATCACCCTCTCGTCCCTTTCCTGTTTGAAATTGTGACCTTTTACCTAAAGGATAAACAAGAGGTGCCCATTTCTTTCTGTACCATCACAAATCTAAGGACTTCCCTCCCTTAGCGTACAGCACTGTAGAGGACCGAGAAAAGTAGTTAATGCCCAGCAGACAAAGCTCACCACTCACCAGGTTTCAGAGGACTCGTAGGAGGGCGAGGGGAGCCCACATGAAAATTATGAGTCTCGAGAAAAATCTGCGAACCCTAAACCAACAGCAACATAACACCAGCACATGTATATTTTCCACCAGCATTCAGATCTGCCAGCTGCCGGGCACATTGGTGGTGGGGGGGGGTCCACCCACTTTCATCCATCTGGCACACACAGGCTCTGGCTGACACAGAAAGTAACGTTGTCAGCACAGTATCTTCAAAAAGCATGATGCCCATAGCAGCTGAACTGGAGAAACAATCGAATGCATACAAGTGAACAGTAAACACAGGCTGTTGGAGCCACTTCAGGGCTTGGAGACTGGGCCCATGTGCCTCGTGGGGTCGATGGGGGTGTGTGTTACGCCTCTTTGGGGGACTCCAGATTCTGGCACAGATATCTCTGCACGCTGGCTGGCAGTGCCTGCCCCACAACAATACAAAGCTTCACACAGAACTAATATGTTCCACAGGTCCAGCACTGGGAGGCAATGGCTGCTTTTTGCATGGTCCTCCCAGACTGGTGCATCCAGAATCTTGTGCTCATAGTGTCAGCATGAAGGTGAGCTGGAGGTGGAAGCCTTCTGTTGGGGAGACACAAAACAAAGGCACAAAAGATGGAGGTGTTTCCCCATGTAACTACCACTCACCTGTTGGGGGTAACACTTCTAGGGAACAATGAGGCAGGAAGTGGCAGTTGGTCTCCCTACACTTGAAAAGAACCCTCTGTCTTTACACCCTTGACTCTGGCTCACTATTAAGGACCTCAGAAGTACTTCGGAGCACCCCTGCAATTCACATTGCCGTCTGGATCGCTAGCCAGTAGCCACCCTTCATTGTATGTAGTACTTTGGTTCATGAAATCAAAATGGATTGCTGTGATAACATTATTATTATTATTATTATTATTATTATTATATGATATTTGATTAAGCGCACGGCTACCCCCAACGGGGGTGTCCCGGCACTGCGGACAACAGCGGCATGGAGCAGAAAGGCTAGCAGCCAGCAAATAGCCAGGTCTTCAGATTACGTCTGAACAGGGATTCGGAATCGAACATACGGATATTGAGTGGGAGGGCATTCCATAGCCTTGCCGTAATTACTGCAAAGGTTCTTCCGCCTTTCCTCGATCTATGGTATCTGGGGGGAAGCAGAAGTCGAAGGTGATTTGATCTGAGCGTCCAGAAGGAGTGAACTTGCCTCAGCCTTTGTCTGAGATATCCTGGCCCCCTACCATTCAAGGCCCTGAAGGTAAGGACCAGGGCTTTAAAGTGAATTCGAGAAGAGATCGGAAGCCAGTGGAGATTCTTAAGATGAGGGGAGATAGAGTAAGGTAAGGGATATTGCAGATCAACCTGGCCGCCGCGTTTTGGACCATTTGAAGTCGGTGAAGGAGATAGACTGGTGTCCCCACATAGAGGCTATTACAATAGTCCAGGTGGGATGTGATGAGAGCATGTACGATAGTTTTCAAGGAATCTGAGGGCAGATAAGGGGACATCTTTTTTATCATACGTAATTTGCCAAAGCAGGCAGAAGTGACCTTAAGGATTTGAGTCTTACCTGATAGCTCATTATCCAATTGAAAGCTCAGGTTGCAGGCAGTCTTGACCGGTGAAGGGGGAGGGTTTAGTTTTGAAGGCCACCATAAAGATGGAGGAAAAGGAGATTTTTGGTTAAAGAAAAGCACCTCGGTTTTGTCCGTGTTAAGCTTCAGAGTATTGGAGGTCATCCAGGATACGATGTTAGAGAGGCAGGTTTTGAAATTGGAGAGTCCTTTGTCAGAGTGGTCTTTGAAGGAAAAGATGAGCTGAGTATCATCCGCATAGGAGACCACTCTGACTCCAGAAGCCTCTACCACTTTTGCCAATGGTTAGACGTAGACGTTGTAAAAAAGAGGGCTAAGCGCCGACCCCTGAGGGACTCCGCAGCTGAGGGTTTTTTTGTCTTTAGACATAAAGGGATGGCACCATACCTGTTGGGTTCTGTTAGATAGAAAGGATTTAATCCAGGCAAATGGCGTGTCACGAATCCCTGCATTATAAAGTCTGTCTAGCAGTATTGAGTGTGAGACAGTGTCGAATGCCGCGGACAGATCGAGGAGTACCAACATGGCCACCTCGCCTCTGTCCACGCTTTCTCTAATGGTTTCCGAGACCTCTAATAGTGCAGTCTCCGTACTGTGGCCGGATCTGAAACCAGATTGTGAGTCGTGAAGTAGATTTTGGGCCTCCAGGTAGGCGGCCAGCTGTTCCTGCACGACTTTTTCTAATATTTTGGCTGGTTTGGGAAGAAGTGATATCGGTCGATAGTTAGAGTAGATTGAAGGATCAGCTTCAGCCTTTTTTAAAATAGGAATTAACATGGCCTGTTTCCAAGATATAGGAAATTGGCCCATGGCGAGAGATGAATTCCAGATAGAGATAAGCGGATGGACAATAGCAGGGGCAAGGGAAGTAAACACCTGAGCTGGAACTGGATCGAGAGGTGAACCTGATTTACACTGCTTTGAAGGCATGAAACAGTGTTTCTCTCAAAGGGATGGGATCCTGATGGAGAGTACCCACATCTGCTCTCTCCGGGGGTTTGAAAGTGGAGAATATATCGATTATTTTATTATGGAAAAAGTCAGAGAGGCCATCACAAAGTTCTTGACTGGATTTTGTGGGACAAGTAAGAGCTGTGGGATTAGTAACATTTCTCACCATTTGATATAGTGTTTTGGTCGAATTTTTTGCAGTAGTAGTTTTATTGGAGAAGTATTCTTTCATAGTAGTCTTTTTAAGTGTGTGGAATTTTTTCACTGCAGCTCTATAGATGGCTTTGGCCGAGGGGTCATATGTTAGTCGCCATCTTCGGAGTTTAGGAGAGAAGCAAGGGGCGGAAGGAGTAGACCGATCCGAGGAGAAAGGTAGAAGGGGGGCGATGGTGTCCACAGCTGAGGAGAGGTAACTATTAAACTTCTCAACATTGGAGTTAGGGTCATCCGACGTGAGCTCGTTCAGGTTGTTCAGTAAGGGCTTGATTTTATCACAGGTGACTTTATACCATTTTCTCCCCAACCCCACTTTTCTGCTGTCATTGGACAGCTGGGGGCTGAAGGTAAAATTAAATGGTATAAGATAATGGTCAGACCACAGCAGGGGTTGCGACTCTAAGGTGGTGAGGGTCGATAAGTTAGTAAATATAAGGTCAAGGGTATGCCCCGCCTTATGCGTAGGACCATGGATTCTTTGGTCTAGGTTTAGGCCCTCGAGAGTTTCTAATAAAGATCTCGCTTTAGGGCATGAAATATCATCTACATGTCACATGCATCACACTCGTTCCACACACATTAGCCTCCATATGTATTAACTACAAGCACACACGTGTGTTCCATGTCCTACATGGATTAAACGAAGAACCCAGTTGCCGAGGGCTGGCGGACCATATCAAATATGGTAGAGGCCAGGAGGCGACGCTACTTGGCAGGCAACAGCTAAAAAGATCTGTACTGCAACTAAACTCTGTTAATGGCACCACGGTCAGTCTTCTACAGCCTGCACGCGGATGGTCATCACACTCAGAGAAGGAAGAGGTACATGGTGTTTCCCTGCAGATCGCAGAGTGCAGCTCCAATTCCAAGGAACAGGCAGCCCTCAGGAAACAGATGGGCTTGTTGAGAGTGGGAAAGCAAAAATTAAAAACTGTCAGGAACTTTCTATGGTCAGGAATGCACATTCTCCTGAAAAGGACATGTTTCTGTCTCAACCCTCTGCCTTCTCTTCAATACTAGATCTAAAAAATGCTACTGAATATACATCTTCTTGGTGATCACAGGTTTCAACTGCGCTTTATTACTTAGATCTTGCTTGGGGACACAATAGCCCCATGTGTCTCCTCAAGCCGCCCCACACGGCTATAAGATCACCCCCAATTATCTCACCTGATGAAAGGGCTACAGGTCTGTCCATCATCCGCAAGTCCTTTTTCATCAGTTTTTACTTTCCCTTCAATCTCTGACCGGGTACGAACCACGCCTCATAAGATGTAACCTTAAGTTGCAGTCCCCGCTTTCCTTCCTAGTAACCTCTACTCAAACACTCTTCCGTGAGGTCCCTGCTTTAATTCGCCAGATGTGTTGACTCAAAACCATTCCAGCTGATGCATCCTGAATGCCATTGTTTCCATTTTGAATCTATTGACATACGTTAGAGCAACCAAAACGTCATTCCCCTTCACTGTCAAGGAAAGGCTTACCTGACTAAAACCTACACAGTCACCTTCATCCAGTCCTGCAGCAAACTATGCACTCCAGCAGGAAGCAATGTGGCTGTATCACCATCAACATTCTCTTTAAGGACACGCATAGTCCTGAACCATCAACCCCTGATCGCAGACTCCCTTGTTTTAGTGTCACTGCTCAACTTCTAACTCTCTTCCCATAATTTGGAAGGTTACGGTAATTTACCAAAGAACCAGCTGCACTAAATTCAAAGAACCACATCTGGAGCTTAGATGAAAAGATTGCACCAATCCAACTAGCAAGTCAATGCACATACAAAAACTGATGTGCCGCACATCAGCCAGAAATATGACAAAGGGATATGTAATTATCTATTGGTATCTACTAGAACAAACCTAGTTAGGGAGAGTGTTAAGAAAAGATACAAGATTGTATACATCAAGAGGGAATTGCTCATTTGTTACAGGGTGTATAAGTGATTTGCTCAGAATCACACACTTTTCAGTTAAGTGATGAAGCCAAGATTATAACTTATGTTGTAATGCTCCGAAGTGGTAGTTTTGACCACCTCTCCACAAGAACCACACCAGCTATCATAATGACTTAATCTTACCATAAAAAAGGCAACTTTTGTCTGAATTCTGCAACCTGGATTAGTACATATCTAAATCATTCTTCTGTCCAAAACTTTGTAATACACAGGATGACCACTTCACCAAATAAGCAATGGATCTAGAATTGCACATTGACATTGACAAACAAATTTCCACAGTGGGCACCACTCTGGGTCCATTCCTCCACCAGGTAGATAACCATCACTGGTGGCTTCACTGAATAACATTGATGTGACCTTGGACTGTGACCTCTTCTTTGACCCCAAATCAATATGGTTGTCATAGTTTCTTGTCCTTAGCGCAAAATCCTTAAGAAAATCTTCTGCATCCTAGGCTGCTCGCATTGGGTTCAGGCGATTGCTGCTCATATGCTACCACACACGGACAATGTCATCTCGCCCCATCCGGGCGGACCTGAACAGAGCAGCCAGACTGCTTCTAACTCTGAGCCATAAGCCCGAACGTCACCACTCTGGATGTGTTGTCAGTAGCCAGAACATTCTCTTTCAAGCACTCTGCATCGTACACCCTGCACTTCACATCATCAGATTGTTCTTACTTCTGTTGAAGCAAAGCACAAAGCTGCCCAGATGCAACTTCCAATCAAAGCTCGGTTCTTGTTTAATATAAAATAGATCACAGCGTGGAGGCTCATCTTTATTCCTGATCAGCATCCTTTCTGTTGACATCATGAAGCAAACCAGGATTTGTAAAGCTATTGGCAGTTCCTGCCCATCGCAATGCTCTGATAGGCTCCTAAAGGACTGGACTTGGCCCCCATTTAAAAGTAAAGACCTGTTCTTCTTTCAGTATGCATCTGTAGATAGCTGTGCTCCCTACTCAGAGCAAGGCAAACCACACGTCTGGTGCTCCAGGAGAACCGCCACACATAGATTTAGCCCTTTCCCCACAAAAAGAACACACGTGTAACCAGCGTCTCAACCGCTCTCTACCTCGGTTCACTACCTATCGCCTGACGTGCTCATGCCTCTCAACAGGCAACAGTCAGATTACTCCTGCATATAGGTTCACATGCTAACAGTGACTTTTCAACTCAACATGCCTACTGCCGTAAGCTGCTCAATACCTTTGCAATACATTGTCCAGCTTAACCCATGCAACACACGCTGCACACATAGGTCACATCAACCAATCAGTCTTCTCATCCACACATGCTGCTCCTGCCCACCTCAAAGGGTGTGCTGAGAGTGCTTCAGGATCACACTTGTGGCATCAATGCGCTATCCATAAAACAAACAGCGACTTCAGGTGATCCAGAATGCTGCGGCTATCCTTCTCTTACAACTCTCTCATTGCGCCTCTTGAGCAGCCGCACTTTCCAGGCTACACCGGCTGCCTCTATCTTCAAGGGCATCATGGTCAGGTCCATGTGTTTGATCTTTTGTGCTTCCCACCACCATGGTCCCATCTTTCTGCAGCACAGCTTCAAGCACCACCACACATCTTATCTCTCTATTCATCGGAGGCTCGATCCCTGTCATTCTCGTGCTAGTCGAGCCAGCGGGCGAGCCTTTCTGTGATGGAGGCCAGAATCTGGACCTCTGTCTCTGAGCATCTCAGCTGTCTGGAGCAGCTCCTTCCATTCCAGAAAGCTTTGAAAACCTGGCTCTTTAGGCCCTTAATTTTGCTCTTTCTGTCTGGTCTTTCTTGCTGTTCAACATCTAGATAATTTTGTAATCTAGTCCTTCATACCAGAACAAAGGTGTGGCATTTGTTGTGCTTTATAAGTCCTATTTACATTATATTAAATATTAATTATTCTTTTTTTAATTTAAACTACTTTCTATTGGACATTCCAACTGTGCAATGCTACATATCCTATAATCAATATTATGAATTCATGAACCAGAATTCCCCTGCTGCACCCCGCCTGGGGACAGCGTATCACTCATGACATCATCATAAAATCATATTTTATCAGAGAGGAGTTTCTATTCAGCCAACAAAATTGATGGCCTGATCCCTGAAATATATATTATATCCGCTCCTGAACTAAAGTTTCTTACTCAAAAAGGTACAAGTACCTTAGGCATGTGGGGCAGAGGTAAGACTGTCGGAAATGAATGCATTAATCTTGTGATGGAGGCCGTATCTTCCAGAATTGCGCCTCTGTGCCCAGAAGGTCGTCAGTCAGTTTCTCCATATGCAATAGAGGCCACTCTGTATAAAACCATTGCCCTGCTCCTGGCGCAACATGTGATTTCCTGAATGGTTCCACCAACGTTTTGGACACAATGGATTTTCTTGCTGTTGTTAATGTCCTTGACTATCGAAATGCGCTGCGCTGCCATACTAATGATTATTGTTGATATAATAATCGTAATAATAATTATTTGTATGGTTATCGTGCTATTAATAAAATATATATATACATACACAAGTTTGCCTGGAATGAGAGAGTCTCAACGAGGAATAAGTAATACGCAATTTAATTTCAGGGGGTGGCCACGCCCACCTGGACGGAGCAAAAGATGTCTATGAAACGGGTGCTGGAGTAAACTGCCGTGAGTCTGCACTCAGAAATAAGCCCTAGGCCCATGAGGAAGTGCGGAAAGCATGAAACGCGTTGGGCTGGACTGGAATTCAGGGAAGAACTCTGCTGTTTGTCACGCTGCATCCTTCATGAAATTAAATTGCATATTACTTACTCCTCGTTGAGGCTCTCTCATTCCAGGCAAACTTGTGTGTATATATATATATATATATATATATATATATAAAATAAAAAAAAGCAATACCCCCATCGCCATGGGAATTTCCTCCCATAACGAGGGGGCATTGGGCACTTTTCAATGCCCCTTACCACTACATTTTTCCTGGTGGTCACTGGCATCGAAAAAACGCTCTATGTCCGCCCATCTCAATAAGGTGGGTAGACATATACCTCCAACGGCCTTTAATCAGTGAGGACGTTGGAGAAATTTGACCCCGGATGAGATGGATTAGTCTACGCCATCGCCAAACCATGGTCTGCCCACGTTTAGATCGGGCGGGGCGGGCCATAGCCTTGGAGGTGAGAGAGCTCTGCTCTCTTTGAGACGGAGTTCCGTCTCCGCCAAGATCTAAATCTGGCCCTGAATCTTTACACTTCTCTTATACAATTTGTGGCCCCATTGTGCTAGGTGATGCTAGACTGACTACATCAGGAACTCCATTTCAGCACCAAATGTGATGACACATAAAACACACAACAATTGAAAACTCTTGCCTGCCTTTTAAAGTTAGTTCCTTTTTTTTAGTTCTCTTCTGACACAGATCCACAGGTCTGTCCTTTTTTTCCATTTTGTATCTTTTGTTTTGAGCAGTAGATTAGGATTTTCTCCTCAAAGAATGTCATACTTGGCAGAAGGTTTGTTCTGCCAGGAAAACGCATTGGGTTTCAAGCGGTGCCTTCGGTGTCAGATGCTAATGTTGACTTCTGATCCACAGGGCAAATGTCTGAGGTGTCTTGGGCTTCAACATGACAAGTGTGACAAGTGTGCCCTGATGCACCGTAAGATGATTCGGGAGGTGGTACAGGAGTTGAGAAGAGAAATAAGGAATCAAAAGGGAATAATGAGAAACATAAAGCTAAGACATATGTTCTATATCGTGATGAAGATGCAAGCTACTCAAACTTAAATCAACACTCATGCCTGCAGTAATTCACAAAATTATAGATACATTTGAAAATATAGTAAATTGTGATTTGAACAAGTTGGTCTTGTAACGTGAAATATGACAATAAACACTCCTCCGGAGAGGAGTCGGCCTAATGGCTAGGGCGCTCGACCGCGTAGGGCGCTCGACCTCGGACCTGGGGGAACTGCGTTTGAGTCTCGGTAATGACGCTAAACATCCTGTGATTCTGGGCAAATCACTTAATCTCCCCGTCCCTAACGAAAATGAATGTGTGCCCTCATGTAACGTAACTGGTGCTATGTAAAGCGCTCTGATACCTGATTGGATTCGGGTCAAGTTTGCACTATATACAACTCTGCAAAAAAAAAAGAAAACTCAACCTTACGAAAGAATTTAATTAGATTCTTTCAACAATATTGGATCATGCACCTAACACTGAATGGATCTATGATGATATTTAAAACAATTCATTCTTCCTACATACCCAAAGAGTCCACAGATCTATTTTGAAATACTAAAAATACACAAAGATCCTTTAAATCCACTCTTACCAGCTTCTGTTCAATTCTGTTCGATTTTGGGAAACTAATTGATTAACATTTACAAGAGATTTTTCAACAATATCCCTCATATCTAGAGGACACGACTCATCTTCAGAACACGATTAAATTTATTACAATCTCTGAATCAGGCACAATACTACTACGTACCATGGATGTCAAATCATTATACATTTTGATTCCACACAGTGAGGTTTTGAAGGAGGCTGAACGGTGTCTCACAAATGATGAATCCTTAGAAGTAAACCTAGTATTCTTACTCAAGTACTTCATTTTACACTATACTGCACTTACTTTGATTATGATCAGACCCAACAAAAGTTCAATGGGATTACCGGGTGCTCCTACTTACATGAGTATCTTTATGTCTACTTTTCAGTATGTCTATATACTACACAATCCTGCTTAGCAAAATAATGTATTACTTGAAACAGTTCTTATTTGATGTGCTCCTACTGTGGGATTGCACCCAAGAACAACTTCTGGGCAGTATTGAAATGCTACAAATTGTTAATCCCAGAATACATATCAATTCTAATATTCATTACAACAACATAGGTGCCGATCACGATCCGGTAAAAAATTTCCCCGTATGACTCGTATCCGGTCGTTTTACCGTACGAATCGTACAAGTGCCGTACAAACTGCCAATTACGATTCGCATGGGAAAAAGACCATACGATTCGCATTCGGAATAGTTCCCCACACATCCTCGGTTCGGAAAATGTGTCCGACACGTCCTCGGACGATTTACCGTACAAATGTGAAAAGTGAAGTCCGACCGCGGAATCACGATCCATCCCGTGCGTCCGATGTTACAACCGTATGGAAAAAACACCGTCCGCACCGAACTCCCATAGCAACCATGGAGACATGTGCCCGCATACGCGCCCAACACTCCCCCAGCCCCCGTACGTTCGAGTCGTACCCCCGTGTATGTACACCCGTGTACGTGTCGTAACCCCGTGTATGTACACCCGTGTACGTGTCGTACCCCCATGTATGTACACCCATGTACATTCGAGCCGTACCCCCGTGTATGTACACCCGTGTACGTGTCGTACCCCCCGTATGTACACCCGTGTACGTGTCATACCCCCGGTGTATGTACACCCGTGTACGTGTCGTACCCCCGTGCATGTACACCCGTGTACGTATCATACCCCCCGTGTATGTACACCCGTGTACGTGTCGTACCCCCGTGTATTTACACCTGTGTACGTGTCGTACCCCCCGTGCATGTACACCCGTGTACGTATCGTACCCCCGTGTATGTACACCCGTGTACGTGTCGTACCCCCGTGTATGTACACCCGTGTACGTGTTGTACCCCCCGTGTATGTACACCCGTGTACATGTTGTACCCCCGTGTATGTACACCCGTGAACGTGTCGTACCCCCGTGTATGTACACCCGTGTACGTTCGAGTCGTACCCCCGTGTATGTACACCCGTGTACGTGTCGTACCCCCATGTATGTACACCCGTGTACGTGTCGTACCCCCGTGTATGTACACCCGTGTACGTGTCGTACCCTCCCGTGTATGTACACCCGTGTACGTTCAAGTAGTACCCCCCCGTGTATGTACACCCGTGTACGTGCCGTACCCCCCATGTATGTACACCCGTGTATGTGTCGTACCCACCCTGTGTATGTACACCCGTGTACGTTCGAGTCGTACCCCCGTGTATGGACACCCGTGTACGTGTCGTACCCCCCGTGTATGTACACCCGTGTACGTGTCGTACTCCCATGCATGTACACCCGTGTACGTATCGTACCCCCGTGTATGTACACCCGTGTACGTGTCATACCCCCCGTGTATGTACACCCGTGTACGTGTCGTACCCCCCGTGTATGTACACCCGTGTACGTTCGAGTCGTACCCCCCGTGTATGTACACCCGTGTACGTGTCGTACCCCCATGTATGTACACCCGTGTACGTGTCGTACCCCCGTGTATGTACACCCGTGTATGTGTTGTACCCTCCCGTGTATGTACACCCGTGTACGTTCAAGTAGTACCCCCCCGTGTATGTACACCCGTGTACGTGTCGTACCCCCGTGTATGTACACCCGTGTACGTGTTGTACCCCCATGTATGTACACCCGTGTACGTGTCGTACCCCCCGTGCATGTACACCCATGTACGTGTTGTACCCCCGTGTATGTACACCCGTGTATGTTCGAGTCGTACCCCCCGTGTATGTACACCCATGTACGTGTCGTACCCCCGTGTATGTACACCCGTGTACGTGTCGTACCCCCGTGCATGTACACCTGTGTACGTGTTGTACCCCCCGTGTATGTACACCCGTGTACGTGTCGTACCCCCCGTGTATGTACACCCGTGTACGTTCGAGTCGTACCCCCCCTGTATGTACGCCCGTGTACGTGTCGTACCCCCCGTGTATGTACACCCGTGTACGTGTCCTACCCTCCCCTCTACATTCGTGTCGTACCCCCGTGTATCTACACCCGTGTACGTTAGAGTCGTACCCCCACCCGCCTATGCATGGAGCGTACCCCCACCACAACATTCTAAGTACAGAGTGCACCCCAGGCCCCAACATCACAACCGCATGTACGAGTCGTACCAAGCCACACACAAGGACAGCACTGTACAACAAAATGGCCCATGTACACACCGTACACACGCAAAAAACGCACGTACACAACCAGGACAAACCAAAACGACACAAGAATACACCATTCGAATGGCACTAAGCCACTAAACATGTCCAACAACCACTAAAACAACACATTCACTGACCTGCAACTGCCAAAAACAAACATACTCCCATAGCAACCATGGAGACATGTGCCCGCATACGCGCCCAACACTCCCCCCAGCCCCCGTACGTTCGAGTCGTACCCCCCGTGTATGTACACCCGTGTACGTGTCATACCCCCCGTGTATGTACACCCGTGTATGTGTCGTACCCCCCGTGTATGTACGCCCGTGTACGTTTGAGTCATACCCCCCCCCGTGTATGTACACCCTTGTACGTGTCGTACCCCCCCTGTATGTACACCCGTGTACGTGTCGTACCCCCCGTGTATGTACACCCATGTACGTGTCGTACCCCCGTGCATGTACACCCGTGTACGTATCGTACCCCCCGTGTATGTACACCCGTGTACGTGTCGTACCCCCGTGTATGTACACCCGTGTACGTGTCGTACCCCCGTGTATGTACACCCGTGTACGTGTCGTACCCCCGTGCATGTACACCCGTGTACGTATCGTACCCCCGTGTATGTACACCCGTGTACGTGTCGTAACCCCTGTGTATGTACACCCGTGTACGTGTCATACCCCCCATGCATGTACACCCATGTACGTATCGTACCCTCCGTGTATGTACACCCGTGTACGTGTCGTACCCCCGTGTATGTACACCCGTGTACGTGTCGTACCCCCCGTGTATGTACACCCGTGTACGTTCGAGTCGTACCCCCGTGTATGTACACCCGTGTCGTACCCCCGTGTATGTACACCCGTGTACGTTCGAGTCGTACACCCCCTGTATGTACACCCGTGTACGTGTCGTACCCCCAGTGTATGTACACCCGTGTACGTGTCCTACCCCCCCTCTACATTCGTGTCGTACCCCCATGTATCTACACCCGTGTACGTTAGAGTCGTACCCCCACCCGCCTATGCATGGAGCGTACCCCCACCACAACGTTCTAAGTACGGAGCGCACCCCAGGCCCCAACATCACAACCGCATGTACGAGTCGTACCAAGCCACACACAAGGACAGCACTGTACAACAAAATGGCCCATGTACACACCGTACACACACAAAAAACGCACGTACACAACCAGGACAAACCAAAACGACACAAGAATACACCATTCGAATGGCACTAAGCCACTAAACATGTCCAACAACCACTAAAACAACACATTCACTGACCTGCAACTGCCAAAAACAAACAGAGGCCCAAAACACAACCACTCCTTATAACACACCCACCCAAATTTCAAAGACAGCCACACCCACCAATGGACCAATAAAAAGGGCCCACAAACACAAACCATGAGCCTTTGCAACAGACTCACTGCTGCCAGACCCCACAGACAACCTACAGCACTATACTAGAAGCTTTACCACACCTTACACTTGCACACCTTCACACACACATCTTCACAAACACCCCCTCATCACATTCACACACACACCTGCACAACCACACCCACACACCTACAACCATCCACACACACCCCCCCCCACGATCCACACCCACACCCCTCACCATGCCCACTAACAAGAATCCAAAGTTCACTAGCCGAGAGTTGGAGGTCCTTGTCGATGAAATCCTCAGAGTCGAGCCACACCTCTTTGGAACATTGGTCAGACAGACCAGCATTTCAGCAAAAACAGCCATGTGGCAGACCATCGTCGATGCTGTGAATGCTGTTGCAGACACCAGAAGGAACAAGCAGGAATGCCAAGCCAGGTGGTACGATCTGCGGAGGAGGGTCCGAGCCAAGATGACGGATGAAGGCCAACGTCACTGGAGGAGGGCCGTCCCGCAGACCCGTACACTACCATCCCTGGGAGGAGAGGGTGATGGCCATACTGCCGGTGGAGGCAGTCGAAGGATTAGGAGGACTCCGAGACCCGGGTGAGTACACAAACAACGCACCTCACATGGGGGGAACGTCATCCACAACCAAACTCACAAACAGGCACGCGACCACCCCAAGCTATCGCATGACTCAACCACACTCCATGAACACGCACATGCCACTGGCGCCACCATGCCCCATGCACCCAGCTGGACAATGTCAAGTCACAGGTCACAGAAGACACCAACACATGACACGGTAAGCCGGATGGCGGGAGGGTGGGCCCCAAAAATCACATAGTGCAACTCAGAAGCAGACAACAATGCCCTCTGCCCATATGGCCTAGGTCACAGCTAGACAAACAGTGTGTCCCCACACAGGAAAGACTTGCCAGCAAATGGCGGACGCCTTGCATTAAGACATGGGGGTGAAGGCACGTTTTTGCACATGACAGCAGCTAATGAACAGCCAACACTGTGAAAGAGTGGCAGCACACACCACCACAGCAGCAGTGCAGACACAGACACTACACCCAATGGGTGCCTGGAGATCAGAAACAAACTCACATCAACAATCCAAGGGTCATTCAAAGATCTGCTAACAGTCTGTGCCCAGGAAGCTGGGCTGAGGTGACAGAGGGTGACACACAGAGGGAGGGAGAGGGGGACAGAGAGGGAGGGAGACACAGGGAGACGGACAGAGGGAGGAGGCTGACACACAGAGGGAGGGAGAGGGGGACAGAGAGGGAGGGAGACACAGGGAGACGGACAGAGGGAGGAGGCTGACACACAGAGGGAGGGAGAGGGGGACAGAGAGGGGGGGAGACACAGGGAGAGCAAATCAGCCTTGTGGTGTGTGGGAATGTCTGCTCGTCAGCAGGTGGACTGCGTGCATGTAGACAAGGGTGGCCAGTGCCAGCACCCCCCCTCTCCTCCATGGCCAAACACAGGGCCATGTCACAACCTGTGCACGAGCACAACAACAGCTACCTGCATCATATAAGTGTGTGGAACAACTCCATGTGCCCACGTACAGTGCTACACGGAATGTGCCAATGCATGGCTCGCCACACCTGCCCACTCCACTGCTGACTGCAGTCACACTTGACGCAGCAAGTAAGACTGTGCCACACATAGGTAAAGTCGCAAAAGCTGTGCCCAAGGGACATACCCATGCACAAGTGCACTGTGAGTGGAATGCAAGACATATCCAAATTGCCAGAGGAAATGTGCCAACTTTGAAACGAATGAAACATGGATGTTGCATGGAACAAAATTAACAATGTCTCTCTCGGGGAGGAGCCTAGCGCGCAACCAAGATGGCCGCGTAGGTGCGAAGCTCCCGAGGACCTCCGCGACCTCCTGAATTAATCCTGATTATATCCTGTCTTTGACGAGGGGACTGTGTCTGTGTACCCGAGCTGAGGCGGCACCCGTTTTCCGTTTTCGAATCGGACCCCGGACACTGGTGGGAGCACCGATCGAAGATTGCGGCCCTCTCCGCGCCGGCCCCCCGGATTGGAGTTGTGGGGCGATCCGGGGACAAAGCGAACAACAACGGCGGGCAGGGCTGGGCGACTCGCGTACCCCGCGCTTTCACTTTCGCTTTTGCGCCCTCCTTGCCCTCAAGCGAGGTAGGGTTGCGGAGCGGGGTGCGGTGGTGTGGCCTTGCCCCTGTGCCCGGCTGACCCGCCGGCTGTGAGTTGTCCTGCGGTGCAGTGGTCAACCCCCCCCCGGAACCCGTGAACTGGTTTATCGGCCCTTTCGAGGAGATTGGCACGACTTTGGGAGTGCGACATGTCCACAAAGCAAGATGGCGACCGGGCCAAGGTGAAATCGACCCGCCGCGGCCCGGCACATCAGTCAAACAGTATGGACCGCTACACCCTCCAGAAGGGATCCCCAGAGGCACAGCGTACATCCCCCGCGGGCCCGGCTGAGGCGTCTGCTCAGCCCGCGGATCTGACCCTCCGGGACGTCATGGGCGCCATTGCCGAAATGAAGGCCTCGGTGGACCAGCGCTTTGATACTCTGGCGCAGAAGATAGACTCGGCCCTGGTGGAGGTGGGCCTAGTGAGAGCCGACTTGTCTAAAACAAATGACCGGGTCGATTCCCTGGCCCACACCACCTTAAGTCTCACTACAGACGTGGCGGCCCTTCAAAAGGAGGTGCACCGGCTTGGCCAGGCGAGCGCCATGATGGACCGTCGATTGGAGGACGCCGAGGGTCGGGCCCGGAGGAACAACGTTCGTATTGTCGGGGTGCCGGAGGGACGGGAGGAGGAGGCGGCAGATTTGTTTGTGGAAGACTTGATCCTCACCCATCTCCAGCCCCGGGGGCTGAGTAAACTTTTTGCGGTGGAACGTGCTCACAGGGTCCCCGGAGGAAGACCTAAGGTCGGAGCTCCGCCGCGGCCTCTCATTGCCCGGATTTTTAACTTTCGGGACAGAGACGCTATCTTGCAGACTTCCAGGCTACAGGGACCGGTCAAGCTTGATAATATGGACGTGAATTTCTACCCTGACTTTACTCCGACGGTCCAAAAGCAGAGACTGAGTTTTCTCGGAGTTAAACGTCGCCTACGGGACATGAACCGTCCCGAGGCGGCTGGGGACTGGTTGGATACTCTGCCTGGGGATCGGGGCCGGGGGGGTGGGGGGGGTGCGGTTGGCGGGGAGGGCGCACCGGATCAGAACTGAGGGGTGAATAGTAGGCCTTGCTCTGGACAACATTTTGGTTACCATTCACTGATCGTGTATGTTCCCCTCCTATGGAGGTCGTACGGGGTCCGTTGGGGGCTTTCCCTCCTCCTCTGGGGGACTAGTTAGTTTTTCATCTATGGGGCGACAGGCACACTGCACTTTGGGGGGGCTGTCTGGGCTCATGCAGGGGTGCAGGGAGGGGGGAGTTCTGTTGGGATGGGTGGGTGGGGGTGGAGTGTTGTTTGTTTGCACCGCAAGGCGAACCCTTTACTGTATTGTCGTTTTTGAGATGCTCTTTGGGGGACGATTGATGGCTTTCATGTATGATGGGGGGTAGGGACCTGACTGTGTTATCATGGAACGTTAATGGACTGGGGGATAGGATTAAGCGTGGTGTGGTCCTGCAGTATCTGAAACGAATTTCACCAGATGTGATCTTCCTGCAGGAGACACACCTTATAGGTAATTCCTTTCATGCCATGAATCGGAGAGGCTATCGCTTGGTGGCCCATTCGGGCTTCACCTCGGGCTCGCGGGGGGTGGGCATCATGATTAAGAACTCGCTCCCATTGGAGATTGATGAGGTGCGCCATGATGAGAGGGGACGTTACACTGGCTTGGTGGGTAGAATGGAGGGCAGAGTGGTCGTTTTTGTATCAGTGTACGTTCCGCCGGGGTTGCAATCTACCACGTTTGCGGACCTGGGGCGCCTCCTCCTTGACCTCCCGGATGGGCTTCTGGTAGTTGGGGGGGACTTTAATGCGGTGGCTTCAGGGTCTATGGATCGTCATCCCCCCAGGGACCTCCCCCGGGCACAGGCGTGGCTGTCCGGCCTCTTAGATACACTAGGATTGGTAGATTGCTGGCGACTAAAGCATCCCGCTCAGCTGCAATACACCTTCCACTCGGGTGCCCATGGTAGCCTCTCGCGGCTTGATTATATCCTTGTTCCTGCGGCCTATGCTGGGAGGGTGGGAGAGGTGCGCCATTTGGCGCGGGGTATTTCAGATCACTCCCCACTACTGCTGCATCTGGATGTCTTCCCGAGGGGGGAGGGCAGGGTGGCCCCAATTAATGCCTGGTACCTGCGCGACCCCACTATTCGAGCCGAATTGATCAAATCCTTGCAGCGGTACTTTGAGGAGAATGTGGGGTCTGTCCCTTCTGCCATCTCCCTTTGGGAGGCTTTTAAGGTAGTTCTTAGGGGGGAGGCCCTCTCCTTTATCTCCCATGCCCGGAGGCGCGAGCGGGAGGAGGTAACCCGGGTGGAGGCCGAAATTACTGAACTAGAGGGTGCCCTGGGGAGCGGGGTGACGGATGCCACATTGCATGTTTTACACCTCAAGCAGGCGGCCTATAGGGCCCTCGTCACGGAGGCGGCCAGGGGCCTCAGTAGAGAGCAACAGGGGCGACTGTATGATGTGGGTGATAAGGCTGGTAAATTGATAGCGTGGTTGGATAAAAAGGAGAGAGCGAGTCGTGTGGTTCCGTTGATCGAGAGGATGGATGGTGTATGTGTCACCGAGCCGGACGCCATTGTCTCCTGCTTCGCGGATTATTTCCGCGAGGTATATTCCCCGGTTTCTCCCTGCTCGGAGGAGGATTCCCATGCCCTGCTTCGGGACATCGCGCTGCCCTCCCTTTCGGTGGAGGACAGGGATTCGCTGGACGCTCCTCCCACCTCGGACGAAATTGCCCTTGCTATCCGCTCGGTCGCATCTGGCAAGGCCATGGGCCCCAATGGCATTCCTATCGAGCTGTACAAGCTGCGACCGGATGTGCTGGCGCCCCACCTGCGCGCGATGTTCCTGGCGGCCTGCTCGCGGGGTTCCCTTCCGCCGGACCAGCGTCTGGCCACGATCGTGGTGATCCACAAGGAGGGGAGACCCCGTGAGCGGGTCACATCCTATAGGCCTATCTCGCTCTTGAATGCGGAGCCCAAAATCCTCGCCAAGGTGCTGGCCAACCGGCTGGTCGGCGTGGTGGGCGACTTGGTCCACCAAGACCAGTCCGGCTTCATACCCCATCGTAACACGGCCCTTAATCTGCGACGCTTGCACGGGGTGCTCGCGCGTGTCCCGTTCGTGCGGGAACCGGCCATCTTGGCGTCCTTGGATGCCACCATGGCGTTTGATACGCTTGAGTGGCCATACATTTGGGCGATGCTGGCGAAGTTTGGCTTCGGACCGGGCTTCATCAGCTGGGTCAAATTGTTGTATTCCGGCCCATTGGCGCAGGTGGTGGTGAATGGACGAGTTTCGGCCCCATTCGCACTGGGACAGGGTACGCGACAGGGCTGCCCCCTGTCGCCTCTCCTGTTTGCACTGGCCCTGGAGCCCCTGGCGGAGTGGCTGCGGTGGCACCCTTCCATCCGTGGTCTCCGTTGGACCCCCGAGCATGAGGACCGTGTGTCCCTCTACGCTGATGATATCCTTCTATATCTCGCCTCCCCGCGTAAATCACTGATCGTCCTAGTTGATGTTTTGCGCTCATTCGGTCGCAACTCAGGCCTCGTCATCAACTGGGCGAAATCCTGTGTATATGTGCTTGCCGGGGAGGCTCCGGTCCTACCACGGGACTGTCCGATCCAGATCGCCTCCCAGGGGTTTCGGTACCTGGGTATATATATTACTCTGGACCCGGAGGCCCGCTACGAGCGGAATTTGCTGCCCCCCCTCCAGCGCTTGAAAGAGGACGTGGTGCGTTGGCGGCGTCTGCCGCTTTCGCCGCTTGGCCGAGCGGCCTTGTTTAAAATGATGTCGTTGCCGCGCTTTCTGTACGCTCTCCAGAACACTATGGATTTGGTTCCGTCGCGCTACTTCCGAGAGGTGGAGAGTTTGCAGCGTCGCCTGTTCTGGGACGGGAGGCCACGTATCGCCTTGGCTAAATTGACGCTCCCGTGGTACGATGGGGGGGTTGCCCTCCCGGATATTAAACGGTATTACTGGGCCTCTGTTAGACCTGTCAGCCCTTTGGGTGGTCCCTCCTCATCATTATTTATTTTGTCCCACTTTTGCCTCAAACCCAGTTTGAATTTTTCCTTTTTGGGAACCACCAGACTTTTTAGTGTTGCTGCAGATTCAGGGAGCCATTTTAGCTACCCCTGAAACTTCTGTCTGAGGGCCTGGAGCACAAAATGGTGGCCACCTGTGACATCACCAGCATCCACTGGAACCTACCAGCACCTTCCAGAACATTCCAGGAGATTCCAGAACTCTGTGACAGTTGGAGACCGTTTAGAATGTTGGGAGGATAAGAGAGGCAGTTGGCAGTTGGAGCTGGCAGTTGGCACCTGACTGGTGAAGAGAGAGGAGCACAACAGTGAAGGAGGAAGGAGTGAAGCAGCAGGGGTGGAAACTTGTGCCTGGAGTGGGGTCCATAAACCCACCCTTGATACTTGTCCCTACTGATGGATCCCAGCCTATAGCCCTGTGTGGGAAGAAGACAGAAGAAACTTATCCTAAGGACCTGGACAGCAGGAACAGGCCTTAGAACCAAGAAAGCAGCAAGATCCTGACCTGGAAACTGGTTTCCCTGGAGTCCGGCGTCGAGTAGCCTGAGACCTGGAGCCCGAGGTGGAGAGGCGGCGCTGACTGAAGTAGCAGACGTCGTACCCGGAGCCGCCTGAGGTCGTGAGAGGGCGCCGACGGAGGTCGTGAGGAATACCAGAGGTCGAGGAGGGAGTGAACCGAGGTCGAGCGAGCGGCGTCATCGGAGGAGTGAAGTCCGCCCTCCGGAGTCGTCGGAGACCGAGGTAGAGGAGCACCGGAGGTCGGGAGTGAGGATCGCACTCCGGAGTCGCCCGGAACCTGTGTGGAGGAGCACCGGAGGTCGGGGGTGAGGATCGCACCCCGGAGTCGCCGGAAGTCGACATCGAGGCCAGGCCGGCCGACGTCATCGGAGCCGAGAGCGCCATCGGACCGGAGCCGCCCGAAGTCGACATCGTGAAGAGGCTGCCCGACGCCGTCGAATCGGAGGTCGAGATCGAACCGAGGCCACCGACATCGGACCGGAACCGCCTACCGGCGTCGTCAAAGAACTGACATTGTGCCGAGGCCGCCGAGACCGAACCGGAACCGCCTCACGGCGTCGACACGACTCCAGCGGCGTCGGAACATCAGAAAAAGGGCAGTAAGTGGAGTAGAGGGCGCCTAAGGCCCTGTGGAGACCTGAGAGACTACTCTAAGGGGCTAGGGAGGTGCTGGAACCAACCTGACTGTGCAAGGGGTGAACTGGGACTAACCTAGAGAGGTTGTGTGGAGAGAGAAAGCCAGGGCACTGGTATTCCCCCCTTTGATCTACCTCAGCTTAGGCCTCAGCCTTGTCCCAGCCAGGGAGTAGCCCCCCTCAAGCCTTCCACAACCCTACAAGCGGTGCCTGGGCCAAATCAGCCCTTAAGAATCGAAGTGTCATCTGATTACATGAGTGTTGCTGTATACTTTTAATTATTTATTGGGGGTACTGTATTTATTGAATTTTTACCTATTTATTGCTGCACTATATTTATAGGTCCACAGGACTTGTTGGTGTACAATATTTATTGGTACAGTATTTATTGCCTCAAAGTATTTAATTGTCTGTATATATTGCAATTGTATTTATGCCCTGTTATTTATGATCACCCCTATTTATTTCATCAAACAGCCAATATTTATTTGACCTGCACTAATTGAAACTTGTATATTGTGATTGACCTATTTATTTTTTTTCCAATCAGCAACTAAGAGAAAAAGATAAAGAAAGAATATGTTCATAATTTTTACGGTGTAGAGTCGTTTTTGGAACGGATGCACGCATGGTTCTTGTATGGGTATATTGTATGCTTAGCACGGTGCCTGATTCCTGACCACTCGAGCCAAGCTACCACAGTGTGTCCGGAAGACCACCACCACCCCTTCTAGTGTGGGAGTGGTTTTCCAACATAAATTGGTGTTCAGTGGTGGGATAGAGCTGTGCCTACATATACTCAACAATAACTGTGGGTAGTCCATAGGCCTACACCGGGAGTTTTCTCACAGCGGCCTTCCTAATTGTGGGTTTTTGTTTTTTCCAAATTTACTCTGGTGGTGGGAGGAGGTATTATTAAAGGTACCCCCCTGCATTGTTACTGCACAAAACCTGTCCTCTAACCTGAGTGGGCAAGATGGAGTTTGTACTGGAAGATTTAGAAACGTACACTGTGGCCCAACTCAGGGAGTTTTGCCAGCGGGAGGGGGTGTACTGTCCCCCAGGAGCAAAGAAGGGTGCACTCCAAACCAGCTTAAGGGCTTGGGGGGAGGCACGCCGAGAAAGCAAGGCTGAGGAGGAAGACAGGGATGGAGAGCCTGACCCCGAGGGGGCTGAGATGTACCAACCTGAGGTGGGGAACCTGTCAGCAGGGCCCAGGACACTTTCTAGGAAGGGCAGCACTGTCTCTAGCGGGGGCTTATCCAGCGTGGAGTTAGCAGATCGGAGAGAGAAAAGACAGCTCACATGGGATTTAGCAAAGCTGGAGAAGGAGAAGGAGGAACAGAGGTTGGCTCATGAGACGGAGAAAGAGAGGATGGCTCATGAGATAAGACTGAAAGAGATAGAGCTTCAGATCCTAAGAATTGGAGCACCAACTGTTCCTAATGGTGGCAGCCAAATCCAAGAGTCCACCAGGGAACCCAAACCTTACCTGCCAAAGGACATAGTAGCTAGCTATGGGGCGGGTGACGACATCGCCAAGTGGCTAGCAGCCTATGAGGTCTCGTTAAGGGCCCATGGGGTTCCAGAGAAGTACTGGGGAGGGGGATTGTATAGGTACATGCCTCCAGCTGGTAGGGATGCTTTATTGGCCCTCGAAGAGGATGAGCAGACCCACTACCCCACCATGAAACTGGCGCTCATCAGAAAGTTTGGACTAACACCTGAAAAGTACAGACAGAAGTTCAGGGGTAGTCACAAACTGGGCACACAGAATTGGGTGGACTTCCTGGACTATGCAAAGAAGGCACTGGAAGGTTGGATTCAGGGCAGTGAAGTAAGGAACTACGAGGAGCTGTTTGACCTAGTACTGAAGGAACACCTACTCGAGAAATGTTTCCCTGAACTGCGGCAACACCTGGTGGATAGCAAGCTGACCAGCCCCCGGAAGCTTGCTGAGGAGGCGGACATTTGGGCCAGTACCCGGGTGTCCACAAGGGGGACTGGAGGGGATACTCAAAAGGCCGGACAGGGCGCCCCCCAGAAGAAAGAAGGAGGGGAAAAGAAAAAGGAGTTCTCCAAAGGCCCCCAAAATAACTTCCAA
This sequence comes from Triturus cristatus, assembly GCF_964204655.1. Taxonomy (NCBI): domain Eukaryota; kingdom Metazoa; phylum Chordata; class Amphibia; order Caudata; family Salamandridae; genus Triturus; species Triturus cristatus. Next base: position 1,127,841,540 of record NC_140580.1, on the reverse strand, counting down.
GGGAAGGGAACAGGATTCACCTCTAAGGCTAACCCACCCAGAAACCCTAATCCTGGCCAGAGTCAGCAGCCAAGGGTTGTCCATTGCTACGAGTGCGGTGGCGTTGGACACTATAAAGGAGATCCGAAGTGTCAGAAACGATCACCCCCTCCCACTGGAGGAAAGCCCCCCCGGAGTAGCTAGTGTAGTGCTCGGGGAGGAGATGCCCTTAACTAAGGGAAGGGAGTGGGCGGGTGTCACTTTAGTGTCCCTGGGAGAACGGGAGATGGTTCCTAAGATCCAGGTGCCCGCAAATACCGCAAAGTATGGGCAGTGGATCACCATCAACGGCCAAAGAGGGGAGGCTCTGAGAGACACAGGAGCCAGTATGACTATGGTGCGTAGCCAGCTGGTGTCTCCAGAGCAGGTAATTCCCGATGTACTCCACCCAGCCGCGATGGCTGACGGCAGAACAGGCCACTATCCCGTGGCCGAGGTTCCCTTTGAATGGGGGGGGGTTGCAGGTTCACTTCGAGTTGCCGTAAGCCCTGCCGTGCCAGTCGATTGTCTGCTGGGAAATGACATGGAGCACAACGCTTGGAAGGAGGTGGAATACCGGACTCACACCGAGATGCTGGGTACACCTGACTGGGCCTGTGTTAGCACAAGGTCCGCGACTACCCGAAGAGGGAGTTCATTCCGGCTGGAGCCTGGAACAAAGGCCCAGCCAGCTGCCAGTCAAGGGAAGAACCGAGGACAGGAGGAGCCTGCCTCGGCGTCTCCACCCCGTAGGACGGATAGGCCACCGGAGGTGGTGGACCAGGAGTCTGCGGAGGGGGACGTTACCAACCTGGAGGACCTACCTATCCCGGCCGAGTGGCACGTGGAGGGAGGCCCGTCCAGGGAGGAATTCTGCCAGGGCCAGAGGGAGTGCCCTACCCTTGAGGGGCTGAGGCGACAGGCCGAAGCCCAGGCAGCAGGGAACGTTGAAGGGAACTACAGTGTTTACTGGGAGGATGGCCTCCTCTACAGTGAACCCAAGGCACCCCTACATGGATCGTCACGAGCCTTGGTAGTTCCTCAACGTTATCGAGCCTTCCTTTTGGAGTTGGCTCACGAGATACCATTGGCAGGACACCTGGGGCAAGACAAGACCTTCGCCCGTCTTGTCCCACACTTTTATTGGCCTCAGATGAAAGTGTCGTCCGATACCTACTGCCGGACATGTGTGTCTTGCCAAGCCAGTGGGAAAACAGGGGTGAAGCTGAAAGCTCCCCTGGAACCACTTCCTGTCGTTAGCACCCCCTTTGAAAGGGTGGGCATCGACATTGTGGGTCCATTAGATCCACCAACTACAGCTGGTCACAGGTTTATCCTGGTTCTGGTGGATCATGCCACAAGGTACCCAGAGGCAATACCTCTGAGGACCATAACAGCACCTGTTGTGGCTAGGGCCCTGATGGGAATCTTTACCCGAGTGGGTTTTCCCAAGGAAGTTGTGTCCGACAGGGGGACCAACTTCATGTCAGCATATATGCGGGCAATGTGGAAGGAGTGTGGAGTGACCTACCGGTTCACAACTCCTTACCACCCCCAGACCAATGGTCTGGTGGAAAGGTTTAACAAAACCTTAAAAGGCATGATCAGAAGTCTGCCTGAAAGCCTGCGGAGGAAATGGGACGTCCTCCTACCCTGTCTACTCTTTTCTTACAGGGAAGTGCCACAGAAGGGAGTGGGCTTCAGCCCCTTCGAGCTTCTGTATGGGCACCCTGTACGTGGACCTCTTAACCTGGTGAGAGACGGATGGGAAAGAACTCCCAGAAAGCTCCCCCAGGATGTGGTGAGCTACATGCTGGCCTTCCGGAGCCAAATGGCTAAGTTGTGGAAGCAAGCTTCTGACAACTTGGAAGCCAGCCAAGCAGTGATGAAGGCGTGGTATGACCACAACGCTCACCCGGTGGAGTTGGAGCCTGGCCAGAAGGTGTGGGTGATCGAACCAGGAGAGCTTAGTGCCCTCCAGGATCGCTGGTCAGGACCCTTTGAGGTGTTGGAGAAGAAGGGTAAGGCTACCTACTTGGTGGACCTGAAGACCCCTCGTCAGCCCCTGCGGGTGCTGCATGCCAACCGCCTCAAACCCCACCACGAGAGGCCCGAAGTCATCTTGATGATGGTGACTGACGGAGGAGAGGACGTGGAAAGCGAGCCTCTCCCTGATCTGTTTGCGTCTCAGGAAAAGGATGGGTCGGTGGAGGGAGTGATTCTCTCCCCATCTCTAACTCCTGAACAGCAGGAGGACTGTCGCCAGGCCCTGGGGCAGTACTCTGCGTTGTTCTCCCTTGTCCCGGGTAGGACTCACCTGTGCGTCCATGACGTGGACACAGGAGACAGCCCACCTGTGAAGTCCAAGATCTACCGGATGTCAGACAAGGTGAAGGCCAGCATTCATAGTGAAGTCACTAAGATGCTGGAGCTAGGAGTGATTGAACCTTCCAGCAGCCCCTGGTCCAGTCCGGTGGTGTTAGTACCGAAAGCTGCACCACCGGGTGCCCAACCAGAACTGAGGTTCTGTGTGGACTACCGGGGACTGAATTCAGTGACAAAGACTGATGCACATCCGATCCCTAGGGCGGATGAATTAATTGACCGGCTGGGAGCTGCCCAATATCTAAGTACCTTTGACCTTACTTCGGGGTACTGGCAGATCTCTTTGACTGATGGAGCAAGGGAAAGGTCAGCCTTCTCCACGCCCAATGGCCACTACCAGTTCTGTGTGATGCCCTTTGGGCTCAAGAACGCACCTGCCACGTTTCAGCGCCTGGTAAACCAGATCCTCACCGGAATGGAGAGTTTCTCTGCTGCTTATCTGGATGACATAGCCGTCTTCAGTAACAGCTGGGAGGATCACTTGCGTCACCTGCAAGCTGTTCTCCAGGCCCTGAGACAAGCTGGATTGACGATCAAGGCCAGCAAGTGCCAGATCGGGCAGGGGTCGGTAGTGTACCTTGGACACTTGGTGGGTAGGAGAACGGTGCAACCCCTCCAGGCGAAGATCGAGGCCATCATGGCCTGGGAACCCCCCAAGACACAGACTGAGGTCCGAGCATTTTTGGGCCTCACGGGATACTATCGCCGCTTCGTGAAGGGGTACGGTACCATCGTAGCCCCTCTCACGGAGCTCACGTCCAAGAAACAACCTCGACGGGTAGTCTGGACGGAGGCTTGTCAGCAAGCCTTTGAGAAATTGAAGAAAGCCATGTGCGAGGCCCCGGTCTTAAGGGCCCCAGACTTTTCCAAGAAGTTCATTGTCCAGACAGATGCATCAGAACATGGCATTGGGGCAGTGTTATCGCAACTCAACGAAGAGGGTCTGGATCAACCCGTGGTCTTCCTATCCCGGAGACTACTTCCCAGGGAACAGAAGTGGAGTGCAATAGAGCGTGAAGCCTTTGCAGTGGTATGGGCTCTGAAGAAGTTGCGGCCATACCTGTTTGGCTCGCACTTCCTAGTTCAGACCGACCACAGACCCCTTCGTTGGCTGATGCAAATGAAGGGGGAGAATCCCAAGTTGTTGAGGTGGTCTATTTCCCTACAGGGGATGGACTTTCAGGTGGAACATCGGCCTGGAGTGGACCACGCCAATGCAGACGGTCTCTCAAGGTATTTCCGCCTTAGTGATGAGAACTCCCAAGGGGTTGGGTAGCTCTCCCCACTTTCAGCTGGGGGGGACGCGTGTTAGACCTGTCAGCCCTTTGGGTGGTCCCTCCTCATCATTATTTATTTTGTCCCACTTTTGCCTCAAACCCAGTTTGAATTTTTCCTTTTTGGGAACCACCAGACTTTTTAGTGTTGCTGCAGATTCAGGGAGCCATTTTAGCTACCCCTGAAACTTCTGTCTGAGGGCCTGGAGCACAAAATGGTGGCCACCTGTGACATCACCAGCATCCACTGGAACCTACCAGCACCTTCCAGAACATTCCAGGAGATTCCAGAACTCTGTGACAGTTGGAGACCGTTTAGAATGTTGGGAGGATAAGAGAGGCAGTTGGCAGTTGGAGCTGGCAGTTGGCACCTGACTGGTGAAGAGAGAGGAGCACAACAGTGAAGGAGGAAGGAGTGAAGCAGCAGGGGTGGAAACTTGTGCCTGGAGTGGGGTCCATAAACCCACCCTTGATACTTGTCCCTACTGATGGATCCCAGCCTATAGCCCTGTGTGGGAAGAAGACAGAAGAAACTTATCCTAAGGACCTGGACAGCAGGAACAGGCCTTAGAACCAAGAAAGCAGCAAGATCCTGACCTGGAAACTGGTTTCCCTGGAGTCCGGCGTCGAGTAGCCTGAGACCTGGAGCCCGAGGTGGAGAGGCAGCGCTGACTGAAGTAGCAGACGTCGTACCCGGAGCCGCCTGAGGTCGTGAGAGGGCGCCGACGGAGGTCGTGAGGAATACCAGAGGTCGAGGAGGGAGTGAACCGAGGTCGAGCGAGCGGCGTCATCGGAGGAGTGAAGTCCGCCCTCCGGAGTCGTCGGAGACCGAGGTAGAGGAGCACCGGAGGTCGGGAGTGAGGATCGCACTCCGGAGTCACCCGGAACCTGTGTGGAGGAGCACCGGAGGTCGGGGGTGAGGATCGCACCCCGGAGTCGCCGGAAGTCGACATCGAGGCCAGGCCGGCCGACGTCATCGGAGCCGAGAGCGCCATCGGACCGGAGCCGCCCGAAGTCGACATCGTGAAGAGGCTGCCCGACGCCGTCGAATCGGAGGTCGAGATCGAACCGAGGCCACCGACATCGGACCGGAACCGCCTACCGGCGTCGTCAAAGAACTGACATTGTGCCGAGGCCGCCGAGACCGAACCGGAACCGCCTCACGGCGTCGACACGACTCCAGCGGCGTCGGAACATCAGAAAAAGGGCAGTAAGTGGAGTAGAGGGCGCCTAAGGCCCTGTGGAGACCTGAGAGACTACTCTAAGGGGCTAGGGAGGTGCTGGAACCAACCTGACTGTGCAAGGGGTGAACTGGGACTAACCTAGAGAGGTTGTGTGGAGAGAGAAAGCCAGGGCACTGGTATTCCCCCCTTTGATCTACCTCAGCTTAGGCCTCAGCCTTGTCCCAGCCAGGGAGTAGCCCCCCTCAAGCCTTCCACAACCCTACAAGCGGTGCCTGGGCCAAATCAGCCCTTAAGAATCGAAGTGTCATCTGATTACATGAGTGTTGCTGTATACTTTTAATTATTTATTGGGGGTACTGTATTTATTGAATTTTTACCTATTTATTGCTGCACTATATTTATAGGTCCACAGGACTTGTTGGTGTACAATATTTATTGGTACAGTATTTATTGCCTCAAAGTATTTAATTGTCTGTATATATTGCAATTGTATTTATGCCCTGTTATTTATGATCACCCCTATTTATTTCATCAAACAGCCAATATTTATTTGACCTGCACTAATTGAAACTTGTATATTGTGATTGACCTATTTATTTTTTTTCCAATCAGCAACTAAGAGAAAAAGATAAAGAAAGAATATTTTCATAATTTTTACGGTGTAGAGTCGTTTTTGGAACGGATGCACGCATGGTTCTTGTATGGGTATATTGTATGCTTAGCACGGTGCCTGATTCCTGACCACTCGAGCCAAGCTACCACAGTGTGTCCGGAAGACCACCACCACCCCTTCTAGTGTGGGAGTGGTTTTCCAACAGCCTCCCAGCTAGCTGCGATTAATCATGGCCTTTACGGGCCCGCCCTGAACCCGGCATTTGAAATGGACAAGATGCTCCTGCCCAGTGGCGACTACAATCGGGCGCTTTACTCTGGCGCGCCGGACCCTCGCCTGACGGGACCGACGCATGTCATGGTGCGTGTATGGCACGCGGCTAACGCAGCTATGGGGTGGAAGGACCGTTTGACCCGGGCGTCACCGCTATATGCATCGGCGAGGTTGGGCTCCTTGTGGACCTCGAAGGGCTTCGAGAAATGGGACACGATCGGCATCAGCACAGTGGGAGATCTCTGGACGAGGGGGGGATTCAAAACTTTTGAGATGCTGCAGACGGAGTTTCAGTTGCAAGGCAGTGAGTACTTCCGGTACTTACAAGTCCGCCACGCGCTGGGCTCCGTCTTCCCGGATGTCGCGTCCATTCCGGAGTCTTCCCCCCTGGAGGACAGAGTGCTGGATGGCCATGTTCCAGACAGCACGATCTCCCTTATATACAAAAAACTGATAAACGACCGATCGGGCCTGCTGACTGGCCTCCGCGAGGCCTGGGTTGCCGATGGGCTGGAGTTGGACGACGAGGACTGGATGTCCGCGGTGGCTTCTCCGAAGGAGGTGGCCATCCCGGCTCGCCTTCGCTTCGTCCAGCTTAAGATCCTCCACCGGGTCTATGTGACGGGGCCAAGGCTTCTGCGCATGGGCCTAGCTGAGGATGGACTGTGTAAGCGTGGCTGTGGTGCTTTGGCAACTTTCTTGCATATTCTGTGGGAATGCCCAAAGGTGGAGCGATTTTGGCGTGGTGTGCATGAGGTCCTGCGAGTGGTTACGCGTGTCGTGTTGTTGCCTGAAGCGAGGAGATGCTTGCTGAATGTGTGGGAGCCAACTGACTACTCGGTTCCGCAGACGCGGTGGGTGACTCTGGGATACATGATCGCTAAGCGTGACATTGCTCAATTGTGGGGATCCCAGAGGCCTCCGGCGGTGTCGGCCTGGAAAGAACACATGGATTGGTGTATGTTTCGTGAAAAGGTGGTGTATGTTGCGAGGGGTAAGCCTGGGGCGTGGGTGAAAATCTGGGGCCCCTGGAACGCCTATCGCGGGGGTATTTGCGAGCCGCCGCTGCTGCCGGCTGCTTCACCAGCTCCGTCCCCCTAGCCGACCCCCTCCCCCAGCCATGGGCACGTGGTTCCCCAGTCCCTGATTTGTTCTCACTCCCCTCTTCAGAGTTTGGCGATTGGTTGGGGTTCCCCACTTAAGGAGCGCGTGCTGTCACTTGGGATTGCGGGTTGCCTTGCGGGTGTGGTTGTTTTTGTGTTGTTGTGTTTTGACAAAAGGAAACCGTATTGTTGGTTTGGAGTTAGGTGGCCTGCACTACTGATATCTCCTGATTTACCCTTTTTGCACCGCCAAGAGATTTTTCTGTATGTATGTCATGTGCTACTGCTACTCTAGCGGCCGGCCAGACGGTTGTAGGCCCATACTTGTAACCATTTGAGATTGTAATAAACGGTTTCGGAAAAAATAAAAACAATGTCTCTCTCACACACAGGTCAATGTCGTGGATCACCCCCCAACACTGGGGGGGAAGACTCACAGGACCCGGCTCGGCGGGATGACGGAGCCACCGGCAGCGACGACTCTCACCACTCTGTGGACGAACCCGACCCCGACCAACCTGGCCCCTCTGGTGTCCAACGACCTGCAGCACCTGCGTCAGGTACAACTGGGCCAACCACCACCCCCACTCCTGCCACATCCCAGGAGACACCCAGGATCCCTGCCCCACCACCACAATGCAGCCAGGCTGGCCAGGAGGGACACGGTGTCCCGGGCACCCAGGAGGAGGCAGGCGACAACACCAATGCCACCCCTCAGGGGTCCCGGAGACCCGATGTGCCACTAGGGCATGCCAGGTGCAAGTGGGCAGGGGTGGTGGGAGTGGAGGACGGCGGAGGCGCGAGCCTGACCAGTTGGCTGTGGAACCGGTATATTCCCATGTCCGAAACATCCTGCACACATACCGGCAGGACACCACGGGCATGGCCCAGGTTGTGTCCATCCTCGAGGGGATCAAGACCCAGCAGGCCCAGCAACATGCGGAGCAACATGCCTGTCTACTGCAACACCAACGGAGGATGGAGGACAGACAGGCTGAGCTCGTGACGGTGTTCACGGGAATTCACAGTACACTCTGTCGGATGGCCGACAACATGGGCAACCCTCCCTGTGCCAGAAGGCGTAGAACATCACCACCCACAGCGAGGGATCAGGAGGAGGAGGAGGAAACATCCGATGGAGCATCCCAAACATCGTCACGGCCTGCTTCTGAGGGTCCCCGCAGGAGGGCGGGTCGTCCACGTAAAAGACCGTGAGGGTCGGCGCTACAGCACCATCTCCCAGGACACCTGGCCTGGCACCTGGCCCACTGGAGCAACAGCAGCACAGCAGCAAAATACATTCTCTGCCACATGGCCTTGCTGGTCACTGTCTGACCAATGTTGACAAAGACTGTGGCATGGACTCTGAGGATTTCTAATGGCAAGGACACCAACTCCCCTAGTGAACTTTGGATTCCACACACCCGGAAAGCCCCTCATGTCAACCCCCCCCCCCCCCACTAAAATAAAAAGTCACACCATGAAGAGAAGATGCCTGCTGGTTGCATTATTACCTTACATGTGTCTTGTAAAGTCTAAACATGCCTGAGTTCTCATTTGACTTCAACCATCCACACCCTGGGGCCTGAGTCTGGCACAGGACACACGGGTCACAGTGTATTAGGCAAGACAGACATGGAGCACCATACAGACCCGTTATGGGCCCAACCAGCTGAGGGTGTGGCCGCACAACCGTGCCGACAGACATTTTGAGTACAGCAACAGTCATGCGCAGAGGTCAGGGATCATGTCGAGTGTCCTGGGGAGCACCCAGGTATGTGTAGACAGGTGGCAGAACCATGTCCTGCAAGCTTGAGTCAGGTGGATGCAGAGAATGGTGGCCTGGCCAACGTTGGATGCATGGGGATGGCACATGTCACAATACCCACACAGTAATGGACATCATGCACAATACACGGTCTAATCCCACACAAACAGCTTGCATCTTGCTACTCTACACATAGACACATAGCCACTATCACGGAAAACCATGCCAGACATGCCGGATGCACCGTGGAAACGCACCAGCATTGACAGAGAAGAGGCACCTTGGAGGCATAGGGACACCTTTATTAGTCATGTATTTGGGATTGCAGAGGCAAGTCGGAGTACACATGAACGGGTCATGTGGACTAACATGTGGGTCCAACACTGGCACCCCCCTTCTGCAGCACAAATGCGTGATATCCATGGAACTGGCACACAAGTGTCGGCTAACAGCTAAACACCCCCTGCTGCTCACGGAGAGCCTGCCATACACCATTGATCCGCTGATGTGGAAGTCCCACACCATGTCAAGCCAATGCAAACCGTATGTGTCCGAGGGCAGTGTTACACACATTGATGCCATCATCCCATTCCACAATCCCATCACTGATGACTGTCAACAAGTTTGACCATCTATTCAGGTGTACCCATCTGCATGTCATGTGTACCATGGTGATGCAAAATGTCTGCAGAGGAACCAAACATCGACAGGGGCAGTGTGCATACATCGTGAACTACTGCCACACCCAATACACCCCTGATGCATCCCTTACCCTAAGGAGACTTCCAAACTTGTCCGTGCGTGTAACGCTGAGTCAGCACACGATGACGTGTCCATGAGGAATAGCAGTGCCACAACAATGCAAGCAGCAGACGGCATGCGCAAGTACCTGGGGAAGAGAGGCACACAAGAAGTCAGCCACAAAAAGCACAGCCACTTGCATGTGCATGTACTCGACACATGTATGGATGACAACATGCTAGGTCACAATTATGACTGGGGAAATACACTCATCACTGGCACCATCACTCCAGTGACACATCCACACACACCTCTTACTCACGTGCCATACATGCAGATGGAGACACACATCGCAACACATGCCACACGGGGACCAATGCGTGCACACTCAGACACTGGTACTCACCACTAAGCAAAGAAGTCGCGTATGAGCCGAGTCCGGATGTCCTCTTGCGGCTCCACATCCTCCACATCACTAGCCCCATTGCCAAGCCCTTCGTCCTCCACGGGTGGATGGTCCTGGTCATCTTGATCCAGGATGAGTGGCACAGCTTTCTCAACTGCCATGTTGTGCAGCATGCAGCAGACCATGAAGATTTTGCAGACCTTCGCCGGGGCATATGAGAGGGCGCCGCCGGTCTTGTGGAGGCATCTGAATCGGCTCTTCAGGAGGCCAAACGTCCTCTCTATCACTCGCCTTGTCCGGCCATGGGCGGTGTTGTAGCGGAGCTGGGCCAGCGTGATGGGGTTGCGGAGAGGTGTGATCAGCCATGGCATGTTGGGATAGCCAGCGTCCCCTACATGGAAAGCACATGGACATAAGTAGGACAGGAGAAGCGGTCGTGCTGGAAGTCTACGCAAAATACAGGACAGACAGACAGTACCCACCAACAACACATGCTCGTTCGTTGCGCAGCTGCGTCATCATTTCAGGCACCCTGCCACGCCTCATGATGTAGGCATCGTGTGCTGATCCTGGAAAACGAGCACAGACATGTGAAATCACCATGTTGGACAGACACACCACAAGGGCATTGATGGAGTGGTAGTGTTTGCGATTCCTGTACGCTACCTCCTGTGCCTGTGGTGGTACCAAAGCCACATGTGTCCCATCTATGGACCCAATGACATGGAGCATCCCTCCCAGGGCATAGAATCCACGCTTGACCCCAGTCAACATTTCAGGGGTTGGGAAATGGATGAAGTCATCCAGGTGAATCAACATGGCCTCTAAGAAATCATGCAGCACACGGCAGAACATGCTCTGGGACATGCCACCAACATGAGCTATGGTATTTTGAAAGGTACCCGTGGCAAGAAAATGTAGGGCTGCCATTACCTTCAGCTTGGGTGTCAGTGCCGTAGGATACCTGTGCAGCGGTTGCAGGTGTGGTGCCAGTCTCGCCGTCAACTCCAGAATCAACCGTTGGGGGAAGCGGTAGCACCGGATACAGTCATTCTCCCGCATGGCAGCCAAGTCCGGAATTGGTCGGGGAAGAGGCGGCGCTCTGCAGTAATTTGGAAGTGACAAGGAAGAGTGAGTGCACCACAACAACAATTTATTTGTACTGAGCACATGTTAATCTGTCTATACACATATGCTACATACGGAGTCAGGTATGTGCCACATGCCCTGGATACGTATGGCTGCCAGGTGACACTCCTACCAAGACCCAGCTACACATGGAGATTGTGAACCTCCACATGCCATGGCATGGGATTAGCTGTGTCCCAGTGTAAGTGAACAGCCAGACGCAAGACAGGAGTGACATACATCCACACATCAGCAGAAGTAGGATGTCGATTTCAGAGACTGGTAGCGGAACACTAGAGCCACAGGTCACATGACATTACACTAGGACAGCCCACACACCTTGCCATTAAGGTGTACATGAGATGCAGCAGCAGGAAGGGGGTAGGTACATGTGTGTTTGTTGTGTTTCACCAGCATTTGTAAGTGCACAGTTGCATGGATACACTGCCAGGGTTTAAAGGTGCTGTGCAGATCCTGTTAGCCACAGTATAGCTGTGCTCTCCTGCCTCCCTTCCCCTCCTTGCAATGTGATCCCTGGTCTGTGTGTAGTCACTCCTTCACAAGGTAATGTAGGCTGGTGCTTTCTCCACGTGAACTATGCCTGTAGCATCATGTGTGGGGGTGGTGTGTAACAGGTTTGGGGACCTTGGCTGTGCCCTGTCCAGTTCAGTCACATGACATTACACTAGGACAGCCCACACACCTTGCCATTAAGGTGTACATGTGATGACTCACCACACATTCATAGAGAGGATGCAGACATGTCCTTGTTACGCTACTCCGTGTCCCATGCATACATACGCACCTCACATCCCATACCACATGTGGCCTGGTGTCCGTAACAGTGTGCCATGTCCATCTACACACAGACACATGTTGGTTGCTGCAAAAGCTGATGCTTTTGAGGGAGCTCCAACATCAAGCTAATGTGAATCCCCCACACATACATGACATAGTCACATCGTGCACCGTGGGTAGTGACATGTCAGGTGTGGTAACCCCTGTACCTGGCCTCAGGGGACACATCCGTGTGTTGGTGTCCGTGCCATGTCAGTGACGCTCATCCCAAGTGTGCAGTACGACATGTACACATGTCAAAGGAGTCAAGGGCATGCCTGGCACACATTGCACCGTCACACATTACATGTGTACACATCTCATCATACATCTGGTGCCTTCTCGACTCAGGAGTAATGTGCCACATCACAGCCTTTCACACCTGTGCCCCACACATGTAGTACTGCCCAGACAATGCCTTGATGTCCATCCATGGACAAGTATGTCAGCCCTATTCCTTCCTGTGTGCTGCCTGTCACCACTGTGATGTGTGAAAACCACCGTACTTTTGCTAAGAGGGCCTGTGTACATTCCCGTATCACTATGGGAGTGCTGCCGTATGCGTACCCATAGTGATAGTGAGCGTACAGGCGTGTGTACGGTCCGTACCACCATGAGTACGCATACACGAGAACACCCATAGTGGTAGGCCCGTACACGCGTGCGTACGTTCACTATCACTATGGGTGTCCTCGCGTATGCGTACTCGTAGTGGTACGGACCGTACACACGCCTGTACGTTCACTATCACTATGGGTGTCCTCGGGTATGCGTACTCGTAGTGGTACAGCCCGTACACACGCCTGTACGTTCACTATCACTATGGGTGTCCTCGCGTATGCGTACTCGTAGTGGTACGGCCCGTACACACGCCTGTACGTTCACTATCACTATGGGTGTCCTCGCGTATGCGTACTCGTAGTGATAGTGAACGTACAGGCGTGTGTACGGGCCGTACCACTACACCTGTGAGCCCCCCCCGTCTAGTGGCACATGTGCAGAGTGAGGTTTGTCGCTGCATTTGGCAATGGCAGGTGAATGTCCTGTGCCTGTGTGTGTCTGTGTACTCTGCTGCGGTGGCGTCAGTGGCCTGTGGCATGTGACTGCTCAGAGGTGCTGCACATTATCCTGGTGTACCTTCTGATGCACAGTGTGAGCCTGGATCATTGATTGTGTAGTTGCCCTCATTCCACCTGTGTCCTTTCAATGGCACGTACTGCTTTTGCCCTTCCCCAGAGGATCATGTCCCTATGACAAAGGTGCAATGCGTAGGATGCATACTATGCCTTGTTGTAAACAGCAAATGTGTTCTAATATGTGTCTCTGTGACATGTGCCAGGTGTATTGATGTAGTGTCACTTGTTCAACCTCACAGGTAGGCGCCTCTGCCAAGGAGCAGATATGGCTGACCGCCGTCAGCGCCGTGAGGAGTGCGGATGGTCGGAAGCGGCGCCTGTCCCAGGTGAGGAAACGCTGGCAGGATATCCGGTGCTGGACGCGGAGGATCGCACGGGTCCTGCTGGGGGACTCACCTGAGAGCCATAAGAACCGCGGGCGCCGCCGACTGAGCCACATCCACAAGCGTGTGCTGCCGGTGGTCTTTCCAGACTTGGAGAGGCGCTTACAGGAGATGCAGCAGCAGGAAGGGGGTAGGTACATGTGTGTTTGTTGTGTTTCACCAGCATTTGTAAGTGCACAGTTGCATGGATACACTGCCAGGGTTTAAAGGTGCTGTGCAGATCCTGTTAGCCACAGTATAGCTGTGCTCTCCTGCCTCCCTTTCCCTCCTTGCAATGTGATCCCTGGTCTGTGTGTAGTCACTCCTTCACAAGGTAATGTAGGCTGGCGCTTTCTCCACGTGAACTATGCCTGTAGCATCATGTGTGGGGGTGGTGTGTAACAGGTTTGGGGACCTTGGCTGTGCCCTGTCCAGTTCAGTACATGTGGGTTCCATGTCAGTTGGCACTGATGCAGAGTCCAGACATGGGAGTTAGTCTCACAAGTGTCATGCCTTACAGCGCGCATGTCCTCTGTTGTGGCCTGTGACATGATGTGCATGAGTGTGCGATATGCATAGTGCAGGGATGTTGGGGTGTGTTGCAGTCATTCCCATTCAGGACCATGGAGTTGTGTTGCCACTACTGTCCCCTGGGGCATATTTTCCTGGGTGTCATGTGTGTCATCACAAAATGTGGACACTCTCAGTGTCTACAGCATAGGTTGTGCTCTGTGCCATTGTCCCCTGGCACCATGTATATTGAGGTGAAATGTAGTACAAGTGTCCACTGTACAGCCTGACCTGATTTTCCTTGTTCATAGTCACAGTGGCCAGTGCCTGTGTGTCTAGTTACAATCCTCTGATGATGCCCATTTGTATATGATTATTTGGACAGGCACACCTTGGGTATTTGGCGTCCAATCTTGCATTTCTGCAGCCCCTGTGCATTTCACCCAGACTAAGAGATGTAAGTGCCACCTGTGTCTCAACAAATTGTCTCATGTAGGGGGTAGTTGGTGCGGGCCAAGCCTACATGTCAAAACCAGGATTCTCCTTGCTAGGTCTGGCCAGTGTGTGATGTTTGTCTGGACATACACTGAAGGTGCAGTGAGCCAGTCATGGTGGGCATGTTTTCAGTATTACCTATGCAGCATGTGCCTCAAGTTCATGGATATGGTCCCTCCTCATCCCTATTGTTGGCAACGCTGTGTGGTGCAGATGCAGTGCTGGATTGTCCCCAACATAATAAATATACATCTAAGGGAATGGCATGAGATATGCCTTCTGTCAGATAGGGAGTATGAGTATCTAAAAGCAAACAATTCAAGGTTTCCGTGTATTTACTCGCTCCCTAAGATTCACAAGACACTTATGAACCCTCCTGGAAGACCAGTAATTTCCGGAAATGGTAGTCCCACGGAACATCTAGCAGAATACCTGGATGGGTTTTTACAACCACATGTAAAAAACCTACCATCTTATCTGAGAGATAGTAGTGATGTTCTGGACAAACTAGAGGATTTTAACTGGGACAGTGATGATCTATTACTTGTTACCATGGACGTTGAAAGTCTTTATACTTGTATCCAGCTAAGTAACGGGCTGGAAGCCCTAAGATTTTTCCTGTATAGAAGAAGTGCAAGTCATTTAGATCACACTCAAATGTTGATAAAGATGGCAGAGCTGATACTCACAAACAATGTCTTTCTGCATGACGGGACATGGTTCTTGCAGAAACAGGGTACAGCAATGGGTTCAAAGTTTGCTCCATCTTATGCAAACTTATTCATGGGTTTGTATGAGGTGGAGCAGTCTTTTGGTAGAGGGGCCCATGCCTGGCTGGACAAAATCATCTTTTATGGTCGTTACAACGACGACATTCTGATGATTTGGAATGGAAGTGCTGAAAGCCTTGGAGAATATCATGCCTATCTCAATAACAACAGATTTAATGTCAAGCTGACTATGGCCTACAGTAAATTGGGCATTGACTATCTTGACCTCAGTTTATATATCAAACATGGAAAAATTGAAAGTAAGATCTTCAAAAAATCCACGGCATGCAATAGTGTGCTTCATGCCCTTAGCTTTCATCCTCGGAGCACCATCAATGCCATACCCTATGGTGAGATGGTTCGAGCTCGCAGGAACTGCAGTGAAGAAACTGAATTTGTACATACTGTGGATAAAATTAAATCGAATTTCACAGCCCGGGGCTATAAACATGAATGTTTGGAAAATGCAGAGAGAAAAGTCAAAAAGCTTGATAGGAAACACACACTAAAAGGTAATGTGCATAAATTAAATGGTAATAAGAAAGATATGGAACCAGATAAGAATGTATTATTTATTACACAATACAACCAACACAGTAATCATATATACAGTGTACTGAAGAAAAATTGGTCTGTGTTGGGTATGGAGACAAGTCTTTCAAATATTGTGCCTAACAGGCCTAAGGTTGTCTATCGAAAGGGTCCAACCATCAAACAGAAGCTTTGTCCCAGTTATGTAAGAACAAAGGATACAAATACGACTCCAGTCACATGGTTACCAAGCAAACCTAAGGGTTTTTTTGTATGCGGCAACTGCTCAGTTTGCAAAATAGGTAAAAATAGAACTAGCGAGTTCACACAGAATACAAGCAAGACATATAAGATCATGTCATTTATTAATT
Source organism: Triturus cristatus (assembly GCF_964204655.1). Taxonomy (NCBI): domain Eukaryota; kingdom Metazoa; phylum Chordata; class Amphibia; order Caudata; family Salamandridae; genus Triturus; species Triturus cristatus. The sequence goes on along the minus strand of NC_140580.1, from coordinate 1,127,825,635 downwards.
GTAACACCACCTATTCAATTTATATTATAGGGTGTGGATGTGGCAAAATTTATGTGGGCAGTAGTATACGTTGCCTAAAGGTGAGGATACAAGAGCACGTGCGAGCTATCAAAAACATGGATGAAAGATACTCAGTTGCTATGCACATACAAAATGTTCATCCAGAGAATAAAAAAATCTGGTTTTATGCAATTGAACATGTGACTGTAGATGAAAGAGGGGGGAACAGAGAACTTTTCCTCAGACAGAGACAGGCCAAATGGATATGTGCTCTGAGGACCATGTATCAGGGACTGAATGTGAATTCGGAAATGCATTATTTTCTGTAAAAATACCATTGTATTTTCCATCCTTTAAGATTCTGTTAATGGTATATCTTTCTGTGAGATCTCTGGAACATACCAGTTTTGCTCTTAATGGCATATATAATCTGCTGTCCATGTTGATTCTGGTAATGGTATGCTTTTCCATGAGACTTCTGGAACATACCAGCTCTGTTTTTTATGACATATATAATCTGCTGTCCATGTTGAGCTTTTTGTGATGTATCTGGGCCACTGAAGGTAAAACTATTGGTGGGATTATTCCTCGGATGTCAGAGATAGACACTTCTCTAATAACTGTGTCCTCCTATTCACAACATGATATTTATTATGATATTGACTGTTTAATGATGAAAACTTTCCAAATCAGGTTCAAACATTGGTGGATTATCATGTGGTTTTGCTACAACATCATTTAAATAATGAATTTGTACTATGGGTCTCACACTACATATCTCCTTGTGAGTACGAGGCATTGATAGTGGTGATTTCGCTCTATGACCACTTTGCCTTTTAATATTGGCTTATACTCTATTCTTGTTTATCATCTCATTATTGATGGCATTATGGGCCACGGAATGGAAATCGACTTACAACTGTGATCGTGTTGAAAGTCTCTTTATAATGATGCCTTTGTTTATCCATGTTTATACTCCTTTTGTAGGCAAGTGGATATTATGGAATAGGAGAGATATCGTTACCTTGATATAATGAAATCGTATGTACCACACAGACATCGTGGAATACTTAGCAAGATGTTGCAATTATAAGTGTTGTCTGGCTCAATAAGCCTTTTCAAGATGGCGATATCATTTATATGATACATCTTAGATAGTACATGTTTCTATCAGGAGGTTGGTCATGGTAATTTTTCCTAGTACACTCATGGCAAACAAAGGCGAGATTTCAGTTTTATATATATTTTTTCATAAACGCATATGCTCATTTACTTCCTAAAAACATTGGCTATCAACACTAGCACTTAGCTTTAGGGATCATGTCTTATTTTCAATACGTCTGTTTCTGTGCTCGCTCTAGAAGCCTTTCTAAGATGGCGGATACAGTTTACATGTTATTGGCAATTGGCGTGGCAATTTTCCCCGGTACACTTATGACAAACAAAGGCGAGATTTCAGCTCTATTTTTTCACAAACGCACATGACCATTTATTTCCCAAAAACATTGGCTATTAATACTAGCACTTCGCATTGGGAATAATGCTTGGTTATCGTTACGTCTGTACCTGCGTTTGCTCTAGAAGCCTTTCTAAGATGGCGGATACATTTTACATGTTATTTGACTCACGGCGCATGCACCAATGATGTGATGTGGCGTCTTAAGCCCGCGGCTTAGTAAACTCGTCTTGCATATCCAGCAAGAAGATGGAGTGATAGCTCTCACAAACTCACACTTACGGTAACTAAGACTAAGCGCTTTTCAACTCATATCTGTATGTGTGCGCTGTGTATTTCCCGAATTTTATACGTACGGGGGCAATGTTTTTTTAAACAATTCTTTTCCGGGTTCTTAATAATATATGGTAGTAATAATAGCTTCTTGACATCTGGAATAGTGTGCTTTATGCGTTTTAATTGCTGGGTGAATATTGTCAAATAGTTACTGATACTGTCTCTCCGAGACATATCGCCTACTTGCATAGCCTTTCCAAGATGGAGTATCTCAGTTGCGCTTGTTTACTTGCAAATGTGTCAATCAAGGAACCAATGCGTAAAGCCCGTAACTCAGTATACTGGCATAGCTCATGCAGTGTGCGGAAACAACGGTTTGGCACTGAGAACATTGTGCTTATTATTTTCTATATTTTCATGTAAATATTGTTATATGTTGGATGTTATGGTTTAGATAGGAATGCGTATTATCCACATACTTAGTTGGATCTGGTTAAGACAGGCTTTCCAAGATGGCGGTTATCTTGACAATTTTGCTTGACTGTGCATGTGCGAATCATGAAAGAAATGGTCTTAACCCGCAACTTGTCAAACTAGACTAGTTCGTGTTGATGAATTTACGATTCTTATGAGACCACTGACCCCCTTTTCTTTGGAGTGGCATATTCAGTTAGTAAATTTGCTAGCTGATATGTGGGGGGATCTTGCCATTTTGTTGTGTGATAAAGGATGCATACTAGGGTTAGAATAGCCTCGTTCTTTGATAAAAAAAATTTTTGGGGATTTTGATGTTTGTAGAACTTTGATTATGTGTTCATGGCCATGCACATACACGTATACACACAAACATATGCGTATGTCAGGAAAACACAAGAAGGTTTTCTTTTATTTTTATCTCTTTCTATTAGATGCCTGTAATAGTGATTACCTAAAGAAAGCTTTCAGAATACATTTCGTCCTATACCTAGGATGGTCGTCTACCTGTCGTCACATAACTCAGTACGAATGAGCATTATCTAAGGTATGATGTTTCGGATTGGTCTTAAATATATGTAATTTTGTATAAATTAATGTTGTGAATGCTATGTTCTAGCCCCTGATATCTATTAAGTACATGAACAAGAAACTTGAGGCTGTCACTGATTTTTTGATATGAACAATATTTTAATATATGTAATGTACTGATATATGATTGACACTTAAAATATCACTAAGGATTAGATGCAATCATTGTAATATACCTTTATAGAGAGAAAAACGAGGTACAACCAACAAAAGGAGAACTATTCAGACTCTCATATGAAGAACATGGATTGAGGTATTGAAACTAGAATTGATGTTGGATACAAATGCAAATTAAGGAATATATAATGATGTATGGGAGTAATATATGGTTAGATACAAAGGAAAAGACACATAGGATCTCCCTTTCTCTTTAGAAGTAATATGCGTAAACTTGTGATTTTGTGCTGTAATGAAATTTGTTTTGTTTCAGTGTGGCATGTGCATCTACTACTAGACAGTACTCTATGAGTTTCCCATACTGTCTGATGTCCACACTGGTACATTTTGAATAACAGATTTTACACTTTGTTATGATAGATTGTGTGTCTGGTTAAATTGGATCTGTGAATTCTTATGATTCAGAAAATGCATTGATCTAATACCACTATAATTATAAACCTGACTGTATTTTAAGTAAGATAAAAAGTTTTTATGGTTAATGGTTTTTAATAATAGTTATCATTTATATTGTAGCCCTGAAGAAGTCCCCAAACAGGACGAAACGCGTTGGCTACTAAAAGAAAGAATACGAAAATAAAGAACATTTTAAAAATACACTAACTGAATGGACTTGTATTTTTCATCTGAGTGCGGATCTAAAATTCTATAAACTGGATTGTCCCCAGGGCCTGGCTCCTATGTCAAACTCCATTTCATGTCATTTGCTATTGTGTCATGCTCTCCATGGATTTTCATTGGCATGGTGGGTCAACCAACTGTGTGTTGCATGCCCTACATCTGTACCTTGTTTTGTAGATGTTACTGATCTTTCTTTTCAGGCTATGCACTGTAACCTATGTAGATTGGACTCATGTGACATATGCATACAGGTGTGTGATTAATTGCTGTCTCTTCACCTTGCCCACAGCATCGTCGGGGGACACGGAGGGAGACATGAGCACAGACGGAGCGGAGGGACCGAGCACCAGTGCCAGCGTTGACATCGTGGCTGGCACATTGAGTGGTACAGAGGCGGAGGAGAGTGAGGCCGAGGACCTGTCCACTGGCACCACCGAATATGAAGCCGACGGGTCCGAGGATGATCTCTCCGAGTGGGCGGAGGCTGCACCACCAGCTGACAGCGGCACGACATCGCACCCCGCCCCCTCCATTGCCATCAGCCGCCTCCCACTTGCTCGTGTCCCTTCCCAACGTGCCCGGTCACCACATGTCTCCTTCCTGCCAGGCACCGCACCCCCTGCCCCTGTCTCCACTGCTGCCGCCAATGCCGAGTCTGTGGACATCCAGCGGCAGTTGCAGATTGGTCAGGCTGCGATCCTTAATGTCCTCCATGGCCACAGCCAGGTCCTCAACAACATGGAGGCATACTTGGAGGGCATTCACTCATCGCAGGCTGACCAACGCAGCTTGCTGAGGTCGATAGACTTGACACTGACTGCAGCAGTGGGTCTCCTGCAGCGCTACATCCAACCCCCTACCCCTGCCCCATCCACACCTCCCACTCCCATGCCTGTCCCACGTACACCCAGAAGTCAGCATGCACCCACCATGACGGACACAGGCACCACACCAGCAGGGAAGGTCACCCGCACACCTCCTGGCACGCACACACAGGGTGAAGTAGGCACACCCACTGGGTCAGGGGGCAAACGTAAGACGCGCAGCCAGAGTCGGAGTCCGCATTCCACCAAATCCACTCCCTCCAAATCCCCTCCCCTCAGCTCTCCTGGCCACATATCACACAAAGACTCCTTCATGGCCGCTCTGTCCCTGAGCCCCACAGTGACACCACCCCGCAAGCGGTCAAGGGAGTCCCCGGTCAGGGTGGTTGATTCCCCCCCATCTGTCTACACCCTCCCCCAGTGGCGCTGCGACCCATCCCTCTGATCCCCCCCCCTCCTTGGGGCCTGTGGTTCCTTCAGGTGCAGGGGATTCCCTGGAGGACCTTGCTAAGGTGTGCAGCGAGATCCTGGCCTCCGCCTTTGGCCCTGCCCCACCCCCTGTGGTGGAGTCCTCCATCCCTGCACCCACGACGCCTACCCTTCAACCTCCTGTCCCTGCGGTGCCTGGTTCTTCCCCCCCACAAGATGCCCTCACCCCTGTGGAAGACGACGGAATCTAACTCTGCAGGCAAGCTAGGGGACACGCATCCAGCTGTGACTTCTGGACTGCCCTATGGGCTTTGTAAATATTGAACTTCCTACAAACAAGATTTTTTGATTCATGCTGAATAAAGCAATTTATTTTTTTCCCCTTGGAACACTACTGCTTTGCTGGTATTGCTGTTGGTGGGGCTGCTACATGGTTTTGGGTGGTGTTCATGTGTTGGGTGTGTGGGAAATGTAGTAGTGTGCTGGTCATAGGGGGGACCCTGGGATCTGTGTGCCATCACACGGTGTTAGCTAGGTTTCTGTGTTCATGTAAGCAGTTGCTGCATGGTGAAATTGTCCAAAGGTGTATTCCTTCCTCTGTGTACCCTGACATCTTCCCTGCAGGGTGTTCCCAATATTTAGCGCTGAGCTGTGTGTACATTAGCTGGGTGTGTGACGGACTCCTTCAACTTTGCACATGCATGCTGAGCGATGTCTCCACCTGCATCATTCGTGGCATCCTTGGTAGTCATTGTACTTGTGTATGTGGACTATTGACATGACTTCATGTGGACATGTTTTCTTTTCTGCGCTATGCATGCGTATACTCCCAGCCTCGCACACATGTGGTACATGTACTGCAGGGTCTTTGTGCACCTGACTGAAATTTGTGGGCATGGTATCTGTGGCTACTCCACCCTTTGCGTTCCATGGGCACTGCTGTGAGTGTTAGGCACACACCCCTCCTGTCTCTGGGCACTGCTGGGAGTGATAGGCACACACCCCTCCTGTGTCTGGGCACTGCTGGGAGGACTCTGCACACACCCCTCCTGCATCTGGGCACTGCTGGGAGGACTCTGCACCCACCCCTCCTGTGACTGGGCACTGCTGGGAGGACTCTGCACACACCACTCTTGTGACTGGGCACTGCTGGGAGTGATAGGCACACACCCCTCCTGTGTCTGGGCACTGCTGGGAGGACTCTGCACCCACCCCTCCTATTTAACAATATGTACGCTTAGAACATACACGTGTGTGAGTTCGCTCCATGGGGGTACGGGTCGTACTTACACTGTTGGGGTGGGAGTACGCTCCATACGTACGCGGGTGAGGGTACGGGTCGTACTTACACTGTTGGGGTGGGGGTATGCTCCATACGTCCGCGGGTGAGGGTACGGGTCGTACTTACACTGTTGTGGTGGGAGTATGCTCCATACGTACGCGGGTGAGGGTACGGGTCGTACATACACGGTTGGGGTGGGGGTACGTGTCGTACATACACGGTTGGGGTGGGGGTACGCTCCATGCATACGCTGGTGAGGGTACGGGTCGTACTTACACTGTTGGGGTGGGGGGTACGCTCCATACGTGCGCGGGTGGGGTACAGGTCGTACATACACGGTTGGGGTGGGGGTACGCTCCATGCATACGCGGGTGAGGGTATGGGTCGTACATACACGGTTGGGGTGGGGGTACGCTCCATACGTACGTGGGTGAGGGTACGGGTCGTACATACACGTTTGGGGTGGGGGTACGGTCCGTACATACACAGTTGGGGTGAGGGTACGAGTCGTACTTACACTGTTGGGGTGGGGGGTACGCTCCATACGTACGCGGGTGGGGTATGGTTCGTACTTACACTGTTGGGGTGGGGGGTATGCTCCATACGTCCGCGGGTGAGGGTATGGGTCGTACTTACACTGTTGGGGTGAGAGTACGCTCCATACGTACGTGGGTGGGGTACGGGTCGTACTTACACTGTTGGGGTGGGGGGTACACTCCATGCGTACGCGGGTGAGGGTACGGGTCGTACTTACACTGTTGGGGTGGGGGTACGCTCCATGCATACGCGGGTGAGGGTACGGGTCGTACATACACGGTTGGGGTGGGGGTACACTCCATACGTACGTGGGTGAGGGTACGGGTCATACATACACGGTTGGGGTGGGGGTACGCTCCATACATACATGGGTGAGGGTACGGGTCGTACATACACGGTTGGGGTGGGGGTACGGTCCGTACATACACGGTTGGGGTGGGGTACGGTTCGTACTTACACTGTTGGGGTGGGGGGTACGCTCCATACGTCCGCGGGTGAGGGTACGGGTCATACTTACACTGTTGGGGTGGGAGTACGCTCCATACATACGCGGGTGGGGTACGGGTCGTACTTACACTGTTGGGGTGGGGGTACGGTACGTACATACACGGTTGGGGTGGGGGTACGCTCCATGCATATGGGGGGTGGGGGTACGGGTCGTACATACACGGTTGGGGTGGGGGGTACGCTCCATGCATACGCGGGTGGGGGTACGGTCCGTACATATCCGTACCCACGCTATGGAATGCTTGTGCGGGCCGTACCCAGGCCTTTGCCACGTGGGTACAGCCGTCCCACCATTGTTGGGGTGACGTAGGTGTGGGCGTGGTACGACTCGTACCCACGCTCTTAAGGCGTGGGTACGGGACGTACCTGTATTGTTGTGTTGCCGGTTCGCGTCGTCAGGCACTTCCATTGTGGCGGACGCTGGCTTTGCTGGACATGCCCCCACCCCCTCGTAGTGACCAGGGCCTGGGGGTCAGGTATGTCCAGGGCATGTGTGCTGTGTGACTTTGGTGGGGGTTTTGTGGCCTGCCCCTGGTCCTGCCCCCCCCCTTTGTTGTTCTGACCTTCTGTGGCGTCTGCGTCTGAACCTGTAGAGGAGGTCGACTGCTATGAGGGCCGGGATGACACGTAGGTTCGGGTCCATGTCTGTCCGTCCCGTACAGGTATTCCTTGTTCGCGTCGTCCTGATTTCCCGGCAGTTTTTGGCAGCCGGAAAATATTGTCCGTGCGGGATGACGTTGGTGCGAATCGTAATTCCTGGTTCGTGAATGGCAGGCTGCGTGCGTCCCGACGTCACGTCAGCGCTTTCCCGGATCGCATTTGTATGTTTATTTTCGTCGGTCGGGGTTTCGTACGATTCGTACGGAAATGGAGTTTCCGTGCGAATCGTAATTCCATGTTTGTATATTGTTCCGACCGGGTACGCGACGGACGGAGAATATGCTCCGTCCGACGGTTCGTACCCGGTTTTTACAGGATCGTAATCGGCACCATAATATTCCTTATGTTAAAAATAATGCCTATGGTCCAACTAGTGTTTAATGTAAAATATGAGAGCGCAACAGTGTTGCTGGAACGACGTTCAGAGTGGGGATGCTGTCATCGATGATGTATCAGTGAAGTCATAGGGTTCTAACAAATCGAAGGGTAACACATGGAATAACAAATGATCCACGCTTATACAGCAGGAGAATGATAGGCGAGTAGTGTGTGTTTTCCACTGGTGCCTTTGTGGAGGGCATTGTTGTAGGAAGGTGGAATCTGACTATATGGTTGCCCCCACTTTTTTCCTGGTGTTTGAATGGTTTTTGACTAGTCTGGCTGGGATCCTGCTATCCAGGACCCCAGCCTATCTGCTTACACCCTTAAATGATTGGTGTGCATATTAGATGCACTAGTGATTGGATACTGTGGTACCTTATGAGCCCCTAGTAGATGGTACCTTAGGTACCTAGGGCATTGGTACTTCACAGGCCTACCAGGGGCTGCAGCATGTATTATGCCACCCCTGGGAAGCATCCACAATCTGACACCACAGGCCTGCTACTGCAGCCTGTGTGAGGTAGTGTTAGCACTCCTCACTGAGGTATAGATTCCTATATCTCACCATACACACACATATAAACCTATCAGTCACCCCTCTAGCAGGCCCTAACAATCCTGAGGGCAGGGTGCTTGGTTTACTATGTGAGGGGGTGCTTCTGCCTGAGCAGGACCCCTCTGCAGCTGGCAGAGTCTATTCTCTGCTGCTGTTTGTGGATGCGGTTAAACCATATACTCTTAAGTGCATTATAACCTCGCGGTAAATGCTAACTTTGGAATGACTGCATCAAAACATGTCGTGTTTGGTGTCAAACAACTTGGAATCCTACCCCCACACCAGTAACTGGTGTGGGAGTAGGATCCCACCCTTCTAGAGGGGACGACATGTACCCACTGTACTACACGGTAGAAATCTTTCAGTGCCCTGGCATCACAAAATGGATGCCACCAGCACAGACACCGGGCTGCCCTCCTGCTGCTGACCGAAACTCGCAGTGGAGGGAGCTCAACAAAGGGTTTCCTGTCACAGGGAGGTGTCACAACCTCCCAGACAGGATTTAGTGTATTGGAGCTGGGTGGGTGCACTCTTAGAGTGCTTTGAAGTCCTGCACTGGGGGAGCAGTAGGCTCCTCTGTGCATATGCCAGATCAAACCGGTTCAGGGGCTGCCTGCCCCTGTCCTGGCGCGAAACTGGACAAAGGGAAGTGGGTGTAACCACCCACTACCCTGGCCCTCCTAGAGGAGTGGCCATGGAGCTAGTCCCTCCCATCTTATCAGTATAAGATACCACACATTGCCAATGCAATTCAGATTACACCTGGACGACGCTCTACGAAGAAGAATCCTGGCCCTTCAACTTTCTACTACCTTTAGAAGACCGAAGGATCTCCCTTGGAGTCAAGGAGTGACTCCCCTGCTTGGCAGGCACCAAAAGGACTAAACAACGGTTGCAAACTTTACCGCTCCCGCCGGAGCCCGAAGCCCCTGCATCCCCTGAAGGTGATTTCCTGACCTCTCGTCGGCCATTTTGAGTCCCCAGCAAAGCTGTGGCATCTGGACCCCACGAGTGACGAGGTACAGCAATACCAGGGAACCGTGCACTGATTTCGAGTGCAAGCCTTGAACGACAAAATACAAACTTGTGCTTTGGACCACTTAATGTCCAAGTCCCTAGCAGGTCTGGAACCCAAGATCAATGGCCTACCTTGTCCTGAGTGACCGTGGGCTGCTCCTGAAGTTTCCCTGCGAAGGCGTCTTTGCAGTTACTTGCCCGTTGGCTAGTAGCCTGCCCGAAGACTTTCTGAACTGCTCTAAGGGTTCGCCTGATTGCTCTGGGCCTGCCCTCACTTACCCTTGCTGGGTAAGTCCATCGGACCTTGCTGGTCTGAACCATCCAAGATCTTCATTCTACACAAGACTTGCAGTTGCCAAAGTTTGTTGGCTCTAATCCGAGTGCCAACACCGCCATCAGCTGCAGACGTCATGGCACCCTCCAAATCCAGCTGCTGGTCTTCATCAATCTCTCCTGGACCACATGGGCGAAGAGACAAAACACCATCAGCGACGTGAAGAGACTCGACAGTTGTGGTCATCTATCCTGAAGGCCACCGGTCACTGGCAAGTGACTCTGAACTCTGTCCCCTCAATTTCTAGGTCGCCTGCAACTCCAATCCATCGTTGGATTTCCACGGACACTTCACCCGACGACACAAGCAGCAAGACTTCAACGATTCCCATTGAAAGCAGCATCGCGACCCGACACCAAAGGACACCTATGCACCCGGCTTCCCTGGGTGAGGTAACTCTGGCATTACGGTGCCCAAGTGTGCATTGGCTATCGAAGTACTTACCCTGTAAGTTGTTTGCTTGTTGTCCATTCCGAAGTGCCCTAGAACTGTAAAATACAAACCGTGACATTTGCAATTGAAACGCACTGAAACCCGCGTGTGTGTTTAGACACTGCACGCGTCTCCTGTGGGCTGATTACTTACCTGTAAACACTGCAGCAGTGAAGCCCCAGCGATTCCCAAGGCCCTAGGCCTCTTACTTTTGCAAGTCGAGTTTGTTATACCACTATTTTAGTATATGGTCTGGTACGCCCCTAGGGCTACAGCCATAATTGTGCTTAATTTATTGAGAACTGTTGATCTTTTTAATGTTTACCTGGCTCTAATCTCATAAAGAGATTAGTAGAGTATATTTAGTAATAAATACATATATATTTGATATATATACCTGTGTGGTGTCTTTTCATTTGGTAATTCAAGAGATTATAAGGTAAAACAAGCTGCTTTACATTCCTCAGAGACTTAGCCTGAAGGCTGCTCTCCACAGCTACCACTAGGATAGCTTTCTTTATCAAGGTTGTCTTTAACCTATCTACCAAGAGTCGAATTGGACTGGTGCAAGGTGGCCACTAGAACTAGTGACCAGCATATGCCAGGCCAACTTCTCACAATTGTCCCATGTATATCTATAAGGTATGGTGAGCTAGTGAACTATCTTTTACAGAGAGCACAGTTTTAACAAAACTGCCTCCTGAGAAGGCATGCACATTTGTATCAGTGATGCAGCTTTCCTGCTTGACCTAATCTGGTACACAGATGATAAAGTGTAAATCTGATTTCTGGACATATTTACCATTTGCGGTGTCAAGTGTCTCGGTTTGTTTTGATCCTACTAAAATCTTTCTTCTGATCATACTTTAGAATTACAAAACAGTTCCCCTCGTTTGAATTTTTCTAGCTGCTGATATATTTTGAAATATCTGTAAAATCCTTCAAATATATTTAATATTTGTTTTGTGTTAGAAAGCATTTGACATACCGAATGCGTTCCTTTCATACTTCCTGCACCCCAGCTAGTTTTTCACTTGGTTTAACTTAAAAAAATGCACTCATTTTGCAATCAATGGAAGAAAAAGTAAACACCAATCTCCATGTTAAGTAAGTACCTGCTTGTCAAAATACATTGTATGATACATGACCTCTGACTTTGAACTCAACAAAGGGGACACAATCAATCAATCAATCACAAAATTTGTAAAGCGCACTACATACCCGTGAGGGTTTCATGGCGCTGGGAGGGGGAGGGGGGGAGGAGCTGTTACTGGTCGAAGAGCCAGGTCTTGAGTTGTCACCTGAAAGACAGCAGGTCTTCGGTTTGTCGTAGGTCGAGGGGGAGGGTGTTCCAGGTCTTGGCGTAGTGATGGGAGAAGGACCTGCCTCCGGAAGTGGTTCTCCGGATATGAGGGACCGTGCCCAGGGCGTGGTCGGCGAAGCGGAGGTTCCTGTTGGGTACGTAGAAGGAGAGTCGGCTGTTGAGATAGGCTGGGCCGGTTTTGTGGAGTGCCTTGTGTGCGTGGATCAGGAGTTTGAAGGAGATTCTTTTGTCGATGGGGAGCCAGTGCAGGTTCCTCAGGTAGGGGGTGATGTGGTCGCGGCACGGGACGTAGAGGATCAGGCGTGTGGAGGCATTCTGGATTCTCTGTAGTCTGCTGATGAGCTTGGACGGGGCTCCGGCGTAGAGGGCATTTCCGTAGTCAAGTCTGCTGCTGACTAGGGCCTGGGTGACTGTTTTCCTCTTGTTTGTTGGAATCCATCTGTAGATCTTGCGGAGCATGCGGAGGGTGTTGAAACAGGTGGAGGAGACTGCGTTGACTTGTTTGGTCATGGAGAGTTTCGAGTCGAGGATAACTCCCAGGTTGCGTGCGTGGTCGGTGGGGACCCCAGTGAAGTGGGCCACCAGGAGTCGTCCCAAGCGGAGGGGTTGGGTCCGAGGATGAGGATTTCCGTCTTGTCTGTGTTCAGTTTGAGGCGGCTGTCCTCCATCCAGTCGGCGACGGCCTTCATTCCCTGGTGAAGGTTGGATTTGGCAGTGAGGGGGTCCTTTGTGAGGGAAAGGATCAGCTGAGTGTCATCGGCGTATGAGATTATGTTGAGGTTGTGCTGTCGGGCGAATCGTGCTAGTGGTGCCATGTAGTCGTTGAACAGTGTTGGGCTGAGGGAGGATCCTTGAGGGACGTCACAGAAGATCTTGGAGGCCTCTGATCGGAATGGGGGAGGCGGACTCTCTGCGTTATGCTGGAGAGGAAGGAGGTGGTCCAGTCCAGGGCCTTGTTATGGATCCCTGCGTCGTAAAGGCGTGTGCGTAGTGTGAGGTGGCAGATGGTGTCGAAGGCGGCGGAGAGGTCCAGGAGGATGAGGGCAGCCGTCTTGCCTTTGTCCAGCAGGGTCCTGATGTCGTCTGTGGCGACGATGAGGGCTGTCTGGGTGCTGTGGTTGCTGCGGAATCCTGATTGGGACGGGTCTAGGATGTTGTTGTCTTCGAGGTGTCGGGTGAGCTGGGTGTTTACTATCTTCTCGATGACTTTAGCTGGGAATGGAAGCAAGGAGATGGGCCTGAAGTTCTTGAGGTCGCTTGGGTCCGCCTTGGGTTTCTTAAGTAGGGCGTTGATCTCTGCATGCTTCCAGATCTCAGGGAAGGTGGCGGTCTCGAAGGACAGGTTGATGATTCTGTGCAGGTGGGGAGCGGTGGACTTGCTGGCTTTGTTGAAGATGTGGTGCGGGAGAGGGTCGGATGGGGATCTGGAGTGGATTGTTCCCATGGTCTTGATTGTGTCCTTGATGCTTACATTAGCCAAGGAAGTCAGGGTGTCATGGGCGGTGGGAAGGGTACGGTGTGGTTGGCAGGGGTCGTCCGGGGTTTGAAGCTGTCATGGATGTCGGTGATTTTCCAGTGAAAGAAGGTGGCGAGGGAGTCGCACAGGGCTTGCGATGGTGGGATGGGTTGGCGTTGGAGCTGGGGTTGGAGAGTTCCTTCACGATGGTGAAGAGCTCCTTGCTGTTGTGTGTGTTGTTGTCAAGGCGGTCTGTGAAGGAGATTCTTTTGGCGGTCCTGATGAGGTGGTGGTGGTTGCGGATGGCGTCTCTGTGGGCAGTGCGGCTGTCTGGCGTCTTGTCGTTGTGACATATGTTTTCTAGTTTCCGGCATGTGCTTTTGGAGTTGAGGAGTTCCGGGGTGAACCAGCTGACTCTTCTGCTGGTGTCTGTGTTGGTGGGGTTTTTCAGTGGAGCGACGGTGTTGGCGTAGTCGTTCATCCAGCGTTCGAGGGCGAGAGCCCCTTCATCTGGGTTGGTTGGGGTCATCGGGGGGTTGAGTGCGAGGTTTGTATGTAGTTGTTCTTCGGTGATTTTGCCCTAGCGGCGGCGGGGGGTCTGTAGGGTGCGGTGGTGTGTGGGCAGTTTACGGAAGGAGAAGTGGATGCAGTGGTGGTCTGTCCAGGTGAGTTTGGAGGCGTGGCTGAAGGTGATGTGGGGGCTTGAGGAGAAGATGACATCTAGCGTGTGGCCGGCGTTGTGGGTCGGCGTCGTGACGAGCTGTTTCAGACCGAGGTTGGCGAGATTGTCGGTCAGGGTGGAGGAGTTGCTGTCGTTGTTGTTCTCTAGGTGAAAGTTCAGGTCTCCGAGGAGGATGTAGTCGGTGGAGGTCAGCGCGTGCGTGCCTCTTAAGGTGGTCTTTTGGTTCGTGTGGATCTGGAAATGCATGTGTTCGGCGGTGCTGAGGGTGTCGTTGGTGTTAATTGAGAGCTTGATGGTGTTTTTGTGGGCGATGGCGATTCCTCCTCCGGCCCTGTTGATGCGGTCTCTGCGGGTGATTTTGTACCCGTCTGGGATGGCTATGGCGATGTCTGGTGTGGAGGTTTCGTTCATCCAGGTCTCGGTGATGAAGGCGACGTCCGGTGATGTGGTGTCGAGTAGGTCCCAGAGTTCGACGGCATGTTTGTGTGCGGAGCGGGTGTTAATCAGGATGCATCTAAGCTGGTTGGCTACCGTTGTGGTGGGTGTCTAGGCACTTTCGTGACAGGAGAAGCTGCAGTTTCGGCAGGTGAAGGGGCCATGGGTGCGCCTCGGGCAGCCTTGCAGTAGGTGTGATTTCTTCCTGGGTTGAGAGCGACGAGGGTCTTGGCGTCGTAGTGGAGGTGATCGTCCTGGAAGGTGCGGGGGCCAGGGGTTCTGGTGCTGGGCGCGGTCTGGGCAAGGACGTGCGCAGATGGGCTTGCCTTAGGCGCGCCTTTGGCGCGCCAGCGGCATGCCCGCTGCGCGCGGCCGCACAGCGGCCGCCATATATGGGGAGGTGGGGAGGGAGGAGCAGCTGGGAGGCGGGAGGTGAGGGACGAGTGTGGCGAATGGGCACGGAGGGGGCGAGGCCGCAGGGGAGGCAGCGGCGGGTACGGAGGACGGGAGACCGGCACGGGGTACGGAGGAGCGAAAAGTGTACAAAGCAGAGGGGCACAGAGCAGGCGGCGATCAGGATACAGAAATCAAAACCCTGGGGCAAAAAGCGGAGCGGCGATCAGGATACAGAAATCAAAACACAGGGGCACAAAGCAGAGCGGCGATCAGGGTACAGAATGCAACACAGGGGCACAAAGCAGAGCGGCGAGCGGGGGGCAGGGGGCACAGAGCAGGTGGCGATCAGGATACAGAAAGCAAAAAGAGGGGCACAGAGCAGAGCGGCGATTGGGATACAGAATGCAAATACAGGGGCACAAGCAGGGCGGCGAGCGGGGGCAGGGGGCACAGACCGAGCGGGAACAAAACAACGCTGGCAAAGTAAACAGTGAGAAATAAACAGTGAAAACGAAGCAGTGAAACAAACGAACCTAAGGGCCACCACTGGCCACCAGGGATGAGGCGCAGGTGGAAGCCTGTGGGTGGAGGAGGGCCTCGATTTCACCGGCGGTAGCGGCAGCAGCGGTCAGTGAGCAGCGGCAGCGGGGGTGCAGGTGGAGCTGCTGTGGTGGGGGTGAGCGACCTACCAGGAAATAACATTTAAATTCCCTTTAATAGCTCATTCCTCTACGGAACTCCTGCTTAGATTTTGGGGGGGCGTTACAGCACACCCACCCCCAACACTCCCACTTCCAGCACCCCAAAGAACAATTGTCGTTTCAACTGACCAGTGTGGTCAGTTGGAGCTGTGCACAAAAAACTTGTAAAATTTCCCTAATATATATAAAATTCCTCTCTATTCAAATCAATTTAGTATGAACATGTGAAAAGAATGTGTTCTTCTCAGTGAAAAACGTATCTAGTGTGCAGTTGTCATGAGCTTCCCTTCATGGACTCGTAGGATGGCCTTGAGGGGGATCTATCATTAATATCCACAAATACTGAATCTGTTTATCTCACAAAATCCTGCTAGCCTTACCAGGTTAGGCTTCCCGAAAATGTGAAAGGTTCAACACAGGGCATTGTGGCTCCTGGGCCCCATAAGAACCTTAAAGGTGTTCCCCTAACGAAAGATAATGTGAGGCTTCAAACAAATAGAAAACAACATTCAAAATGGATCAACAATGGAAGCATCTGTGGTAAGACAGTTACCAGCATTTCCCTTCTTGAATATATGAGAACAATACAACACAATAGGAGTATCCTTTCACACTGGATGTACATATCAGCATTCGCTAAAATCAAATTACAAGAACATGATATTCCAAACCCCCAGTTCACAATAATCTTCCACATTTTGCTAGCTTTTATCCAACATATTTGATAAACAACCTTCCGGAGAGCCAACCTATGAGGTTCAAAAGAATTACCAGCAATATCACTGAGTACGAGCGACAAAACTATCAGATGTTGGATACATTTTGCGACAGAGGTTTTCCAGAAGTGATCTCAGCCAACGCGAAATCTAAGGTTGATAGAAAAGACTGTGAGAATTTACTGCAACCTGCATGAAGAAAAGAACACAAAAGGCTAGTTTTTGGTTCAAACTGTTCTTCTTCAAGCTGTAGAATCAAGAAGATTATTGTCAAGCACTGGCCTCTTTTGAACAAAGAGCCTCACCTCAGGGAATGTTTCAATGAGCCTCCACTATTTGCGTTCAAAGAGAAATGAACCTTAGTTACATGTTATGCATCAATCGAGAGATGAGCATGAGTCCTCCAGTCCTGGAGACACAGGACTGTGTCTCAACAGCACCACTGGCAGTGCATTTATCAGAGAACAGACTATAGCACATCAGTAAGTCAAACTCAAAGGCATCCTCTTATGATATACGGCCAGCTGCATGAACTCACTCAAATACCCATGCAGCAACATATATGCAGGTAAAACTGAATGCAAAATTAAAATAAGATGGAAACATCCAGTGCTAAGATATAAGGGGCCAGATGCACGACGTAAAATTGCATGCGCACACGGGTTTGCAGCCTGTTTGCGAATGCAATTTTAGTCTGGGCCATGTACTTACATCATTTTGCGAGTCGCAAATAATTTGCGTCTCGCAAAATAGTGTATTGCGGCTCGCTTTTAGGAAGGGGGGTTCCCTTTCTATTAGCGACCGCAGAGCCATGTATGAATGTTTTGCAACCACAATTGCGGTTACAAAACATTCACAAATTACCGCCCTCTTCAAGAGGATGGTAATGAAGTCGTAAATGGGAAGGGGTTCCCAGGGGACCCCTTCCCCTTTGTCACTGGCTCCAAAAATATTTTTCTCAGAGACCACTGCCTGCCCTTAAAAAATTAAACGAAAACTTTTCTTTTTTTTTTTTTAATGCATCCCATTTTCCTTTAACCCCTTCAGCGCGGCGCGGATTCCCGCGCAGTGCTGAAGGGTTCGAGCGCGGGCGGGGCCATGACGGAACGGTTCCGTCATCCGCACAGCGCAACCGATGCTCATGACGGAACCGTTCCGTCATGAGCATCGAAGGGGTTAAGGAAAACGAGCTGCATTTAGAAAAAAAGCTGCTTTATTTAAATGCAATCCCAGACATGGTGGTCTGCTGAGCCCAGTAGGCCACCATCCCCGGGAGGGCCTGTCATTCCCAGTGTGGTCGCAAATTGCAAGAGACTCATTAACATTCATGAGCCTCGTAATTTGCGACCCCATTGGGAATCGCAAACAGTGTTAAACACACTGTTGTACATGCAAAATAGCGCCTCGCAAATTGCGAGTCGCAAGAGACACGCAATTTGTGAGGCACTATTTTGCACGTCGTACATCTGGCCCAAGATCCTCTGTAGCACAGCATTTTTTTTAACAGAAAAACTATTTAAGTCAATGGAAGTATTAAGTAACGGAGAGAAATAACAAAAAAGATGTTGTAAACAGCAATATTATATCCTATTACAGAGAGAGACTTTCTGCATTATCCATTTTAACAGTTTAATGCCCCTTGGGTTCAATGACAGACTAGACATGTCCTATTTCATGTAAATGTATATTTCTGATCAATTTCCCCTGAGGTTGGGTGAGAAAGTTCATGCAAATTACTTTAACAATCCTCTTGATTCTGGCTTCATTTCAATACAGGATGTTACAATTACTAATGCATGTCATTAACATGTTTGCAAAGAAGTTGATAGGTATGAACAAGATCAGTACCTTCTGTGTCAGTAGCTATTCACTTTATGATCATAAACCCCAGTTTTCATATTTATTTTGAAAGACAATGAATGTATAGATGTGATCTGCATGTTTCATATGTACAATTTGTATATGATTAGTGAGATTAGGATCCATATTGATTATTTGTTCAAATTGCTCTCAATATGTATTCTAGTTGAGTTAGCGATTTATTACTTATGCTTAATTCAGCACCCGTAGAGTATATGAAATAGCTTGGCATAAGTTGTTCAGCAGGGTACGTTTCTACTGTCACTCTTGTTTCACTTTGCACGTTAATTGTGTGGTTTTCCTCTTATCCATACATTTAATATGGTGGATAATGCTTCACCAGCCGCACTTTGGGCCTTTCACGAGGCGCCACGAGACTTGTGGGGGTGCGGCAATAGCGCTCCAGCCACCGCCGTACTGGTGGTACGACCCCCTTATTAAAAGTGTGGCCTTCCATTTGACCGACGCAACTGCCAGATAACCATGTTCCCCGATGGTGGTGCGGCGATCAGGGGCTCAGAATATGCTGGTGGTGCTGCTCCGACACCGCCATGCATATTTTGAGTTTCCTCACCACCAGCCTTACATGGCGGCCTGCACAGCCCTGGTGGGGAAACAAAGGGGACCTTACAGGGCCCCCCATGCAGGTAAATGCATGTGGAGGGGGCACATATTCCCCGTGTTTAAGGACCTTCCCAGACTTTTCACTCCATGCCGTGCTGGACCCATGGCAGGGCAGTATTAAAGACTCATTAAGCCTTTTTACTGCACCGCCGTGGGACTACCCACCTGCCACACAGAAAATGATTTGTATTGCAATCTGGCAGGTGGGTAGCATTTGGATTTGGCAGTGTGGGAGTGGGTGGTGGTGAACCACCCTGCATCGTCAAACTTCTAATAAGGCCCTTTGACTTCTGCATTTCAATGATTCCCATTCAGTTCAGGAAAACTTCCCTCCACCCATGTTCCTTTAATTGTGTCTATCTAACTCTATCCGGGTGAGAGGTTCTCCATTTCCACTACTTACAATCACTTTGTTACTATAGATTTTACATTATGCTTTTACATTATGCTCGTAAACCTCACTGGTTGTGTTTCCTAATCCACTGGTGGTTTTACTATGTTGTAGTGAGAGGCAATCATGGTGCATGATTGTCCATCCGAATGTTGGCACTTTGCGGGAAACTTTTAATTACCAGTCATGAGCCCATCAGTGGTTTCATCGGCAATCATGTTTACAGGGTGTGTTGTGAGTATGCACGGTCATTAGGCGCACTCACTTCTTTTGGTATTCGAAGTTCAAAACACTGTTATTAAAGGTCTCACGTCACACTCTATTTTAGTTTAGTCCTTGAAGTTCAAAGGTAGTCTTATACCGAGCATGAACTGAGTTTTCCCTTCACAAAGCATTAATTGTTTCACCCATGGGTGATATTACACATATAGATTTAATTAAGTTGTAATTCTGTTGTATAAATTTTGGGACACGTGCAAAGACATTTAGCGGCCTAAAACTCTGTGATTCACTCTATCACAGGGTTTGCGACAGGTGAATGGCTTTTGGAATGTACTAAACCCATTTTGCGATTAGAAGAGCATAAAAAATTGCTATTTGGAAGGGCCATGCTATTGGCATCCCTTTCAAGTTTGGATTCGGTATGGTATGAATCAATGTTTTTGCCAATGTGATCTGGTCACAAAAAAAAGAAAAAAATTACTGACTTCCAACATGGGGCACACAGTCATTTACAAAACGGAATGTGTTCCCCAGGGACCCTTTTCCACGTTGTGAGTGTATAAAAAAAAATATGTTGGGGAGTAGGCAGTGGTCCAGGCGACTGCTCTCTGCTCTCAAGCAAAAGTTTTAAAAGTTTCAAACTTTCTCTTAAGCGTAGCTCCATTTCCTGTAAGGAAAATGGACTGTAATATATATATATATGCCAGTCAGTCACTCAGAAAACTTTATTTCGGCTTTAGCCATAAAAGTACATAAAAGACATAATATTATTAAAAGTTGATACAACAATGGTCTAATAAAACTCATTCATCATTACATAAGATAAAAGCAGATAATAAGATACAGGTAAAAAGACCAAATTAACCTTAATGAGGTAGCAGTTTTCTTCTAGTTAGCCACATTGAGAAAAGAAATTTGGCAATTACGGTAGCATATAAAGGAGAAGTGTCGTGCTTCAACAACCTATGGAGTTCCATGCAGTGTCTAGCCCCTATGTTCTTGGCTAGTTGGATTATCCATAATCTGCGCGGGGTAGTATATGCCGGGCAGAAAAAAACAACATGTACCTCAGTTTCTTCAAGGGTACCACAACCAGGGCAGGATTGCCGGACTGAGCCCAGCCACTTGTTTGTTCTCGAAAAGAGCGGGAGGGAGCCGTGCCTGAACTGTAAATATAGTTTTTTGGCCATGACTGGATGAATCAGGTCTATTACAGACTCAAATTTGTAACTAATTTTGGCCTCTAAAAATACAGAAGTCAGGTTTGTTGTAGTGGCAGATTGAATAAGGTGAGACAAATTTCTTTCCTCCAGAATTTTTGCCAGAGATCTCTTAGAAAGAGAAGGGCATGCATACTCCGGAGAATGCCAGAGGTCTTCTCTCCCTATCTCCCTTAATGATTTCTTTATATAGGCTAGCCAAGGGATAGCACCTGCCGTTGGGATCAACAAAATGGACTTCAGTTCCTCCTGAAAGTTTATCAGTTCAGGGGTACTCCATAGGCGGCGCCAATACATTAGTGGTCTGGAAGCCACCATATCCGTAATCTGATGGATGCCTAAGTCCATCCTAAGTGGCTGCATAGGAGTGCTTGTTGGGAGTACAAGTATATTTCTAAAAAATTTGTTTTCTGACTTAAGTAAAATCGGGGAAGGGGTATGGCCCCATAGTTCTGCTCCATAAGCTGCAACACCCCGGGCCTGGGTCTTGTAAATCTCTACGAGTGGGCTAATCAGTTTGAGGTGGCTGTTTTTATGCATCTTAGTAATGCCCCCGGTTATTTGAACAAGTTTCAGGTTTACTTTAGAGATCTGAGGTCCCCAAGTCATTTTGTTAGTAAGGGTCAAACCCAAGTAATCAAATGTGGTGACCCGTTCTAAGGGCTGGCCGTCCAATTTAGGGGTAGGATGATTGGTAGGGTCTGCATGGAACACCATGTATTTAGTTTTGCTTACATTAATGACTAAGTTCCTTTTCCTGCAAAAGGATGCAAAGCCGTCCAGGACTCTTCCCATCCCCATAGGGGTCCTGGAGAGAAGCAAGGTGTCATCAGCAAACATTAATGCAGGGATTTTCCTACCCGCCAGCTTGGGGGCGTCAATGTCTCTTATAGTCAAAAGGTCCTCGACGAGCCCATTTAAAAATAAGGCAAAAAGTGTTGGGGCAAGGACACACCCCTGTCTTACTCCCTTTTCTTTCTTTTTTTTTTTTTTTGAAAACCTTTATTGACATTTCAATCAAGAACAAATATGGGCCTACAACCCCCCGGGCCGGCCGCTAAGCAATCAGAGCAATAACGATCAAATGTAAACACAGGCAGCATTTCGGGGAGCAGAATCCTCATGCTAATACTGTGAACAAGGCAGGTAGGGCAACAGAAAAAAGGTTTTCATTTTATAATAGAACAAGACAGAAGGATCAGGTGCCAGACAATTTCCCAACAACGATAAAAGGTATGCAGAGTAATAGATGTAAGCAATATACCGCAATCTATTGGATCAATGGCGCAGACACAAAAACGTCAGGATGGGGAAGAATATCATAAACAGTTGCGCCTGCAGTCCCCCGCCCAAACTCCCAGAGAACACCCCGGAAATTGTGGCACACATGGAATGGCAACGAGTCATAACAAAGGAGGCGTATCACACTGATCCCAGAAAAGGAAAAACAAGAAGAATCAGAGAAGAAAAAGGAGGCCATGGAAAAAGAGATGAAAGACTAGAGAATCCCCTCCCCCAACCCCCCACCCTGCACCTCTGCAGATGAGTACGGCCCCCCCCCCAGCAGTGTGCCTGTCGCCCTGGAACCAGACCCGAAATATAGGAGAATAGGGAAAAAGAAGCAGGAAAAGAACCCCACCAGACGGGGGGGTAGAGAAAGTATTAATAAACTGGAGGAGGGCCTTCAAAACATACCCCCGGCTTCTCCCTCCCGCACGGTAAGTATCCCCCAAAGTGAACAATAAGCAGCACAAAATCGATCGTATCAAAGAAAGAGGGGGAGCATTATGCACCTATCATGCTATTAGCTATTCCAGGGGAGCACGCAACCCCTGAGCCCGCCCATCCACTAGATAACCACCCCTGAAGGATCAGCCTTATCCCTGACCACTCTTTGTAATTCTGCCCATGCCTACCCCTCGACCCAGCACCATAACCGATGTTTCAAGGTAGAGGAGTGTCCAAAAACGACCGAGAAGCGACGCACACAGGTGGGGTGGAAGTCTCTGAGCACAAACACAGTCCGCAGCATGGAGGGACAGGCTTCCCAGTGCTGCCCCAGGATCTGCACAGCACTCAAGGTCCAGGAAAGCAGAAGCAGCCAAAGCTGACAATTGTTTCTGGAATTGTCCCTGGGTCGCCGGAGGCCATGTACGGGACGAGGCCACCACCTCCCACTCAGGTCCAATGCCTCCGGGACAGATCAGGCCCTCAGCTGGCCGAGCACACGGTAGCATACTGTCCGGAGCGTCCAGCTGTGCACTATCCTCGGGGGTGGCCGCCACCGTGTCCTCCTGTGCGCCGTGTGTGTAGTCCCTGTGTACGTGAGGACAGGCGGGCCGCCACTGTCCCAACGCTGACGCCACACCGTCGAGCTTACTCCCCAAGACCCCGACACCATGAACCAAGGAGAAGTGAAGAGCACCAAGGGCCTCGAGGAGGTCGCCGTACCCCAGCACAGCTCTCTGCGATCGCTCCGCCACACTCCCAAAAGTGACACACTCACAAACCCGCTGCGACACAGCGGACAGGATGGTAGGCTTCATCGCAACAAGATGGCCGCCAAGTATGCCCGACCCGCACCGGGGCCGGGACCCAGGGACAAGCGCCTCGAGGTCCACGTCGCTGGGGACCGGGTTCCGGGGGCAGGCGAAAAGTTATCCGTTGCGTGGTCACGGGCAACAGTCATCCCCACCACGGACCAGCTCCCGCGAAAAACCGGGAGCGGCCCGCAAGGATCAGGGCAAGATACGGGCGGCGTCTGGGCAGCTCACCATCAAAGGCAGGGGCAGTCACCGGAGGATCTGAGAGTTGCACCCCCGGGCGTGCACTCGGTCCGCTACGCTTGACAGTAGAAACGACCACGACGAAATGTAGGTCAAATTTGGCACCGCTCCGGTGGACCGACTCCCCCCAGTCACCACAGGCCGCTGTTGTCGAACTTCCACCCGGCCACGGCGTCCACTCAAGGTCCCGGCTCCAGGGCCGCAAGGGCCGCTAAGTTCAAATGCACATTTCTCCGGCGATACCGCAGCCAGAGACCTCGGAGTCACACGATCGGGTGCCACTCTCCTTCAGAAACACAACCGCGTAGCACAGGCTGAGGATCTCGTACAGGATATCCGTGCGGGATGCGGAGGTTCACGGAGCCGGGAGTCTACGCTGCCGTCCCGGTCGCCATCTTGGCTCCTCCTCCCTTACTCCCTTTTCAACCCCAAATGGGGACGTAAGTTCACCCTTTAATCCAAACCTGACCCTGGCGAAGGTGTCTTTGTGGAGTCGCTCTAGTAAGGCGCAAAGATAAAGGGGTACTCCCATCTCCTTTAGTAGGTCCCAAAGCTGGCTGCGGTCCACCATATCGAAGGCAGACTTTAAGTCAACAAAGGTGAGATAAAGACTGCCCCCTTCTAGGATAATGGTTTTCAAGTGGATCAGTTGCAGCCTAAACAATTGATCCACAGTTGACATCTTTGCTCTAAAGCCCACCTGTAGGGGAGTTAGTATGTTGGAGTCCTCCATCCAGGTCTGGAGTCTCCCTAGAAGGATACGAGCAAAGATCTTCTGGGCTACATCGATGAGGCTAATAGGCCTATAATTAGCCGGATCGAGCGGAGAGCCCTTTTTGTAAATTGGTATTATCTCTGCTCCGGCCCATGTAGATGGTAATGGCATTCCACCCAAGATTGCATTATAAAGGCCATAGAGATAAGGGACCCAAATATCAGGCTCGCTTTTAAACAGGTCTCCTGGGATCTTATCTAAGCCGGGGGCTTTATTAGGCAATACTTTGCTAAGAGCCACTCTAATCTCGCTAAAGGTGCACATCTCTGCCTGCCCAGGTATGGTGTGTGGGCTAGGAAAGAGGGAAGGGGGGTGATCGTTTACTGCTGGTGCATTAGAAGCGTATAGATCTTTAAAATGGCTACGCCAAATTTCTTCACCAAGGTTGGGTTGGAGTGCTTGGTTGGGGGCAGATGTTCCTGTCTTAACTAAATTCCAGAAGGATTTGAGGTCCCTATTCTTCAATGCAAAAGAGATCTCCTCCCATCTAGTAGTTTCCCAGTCTTTCTTTGCATCGTGAAGGGTTTTCTTATAGGAGGCCCTAGCTTCCTTAATTTCTAGCGTATTGCCATTCTTGAGAGTTGTCAAGAGCAGTGACTTTGCTTCCCTGCAGGATTTAATGAACCAAGATGGCTTCCCCCTGATTGGCGCTAGCTTGGTCCTTATAACTCGACTAAAGTGGGTCCCAAGGATGGCACAAAGTTCAATATGGGTGGATCCAATTAATTCTATGTTTACATAGCCCTCAGGAGTAGTAGAATCTCCCATTGTTTTCTCTAGGAGAGGATAGATCTCAGAGTACATTGCACTGAGATCACTTTCGGATTGGACAATTTTCTCCCATCTAATTCTCCGTGCCCCATCAATAGTGGTCAACGGTAGAGCGATAAGAGGGTCATTGGGAATAGTAAGGGAGGTATTGAAACCCTCCATGGTTGCAACTAAGGGATTGTGGTCACTTTCGTGACGTTTAATGACTTCAAAATTCGAAGTCCTGGACCACAATCCCATACTAACCAAAATGTAGTCGATAATGGAGGATTGTCCATTTCTTTCGTAGGTTGGGTTACCAGGGCTATCTAGGGGAAACCTGCCATTACATGCTCGTACTGAAAAGGCGAGTATGATTTGAGTGAGTTGGAGGACCAATGGCGTCCAGGCCTTTGTGGGATAGATATTGGGTGATGGTATATCCCAGACTTGATCCTCCTCCTGTGTTACTGACATGGTTAGGCCATTCAATGGCTCAAAGTGGCAATTGAAATCTCCACCGATAATAAGATGCTCAGGATTAGTAGTCGTACTCAAGAATGCCTCAAGGCTGGCCAAAGTGGGGGACAATTGACCATAGCTTACTGGGCGGGAGTATATGTTAATCAGGTTCAACTTACGCCTGCCCTGAAGAGACATATCTAGACACATAATATCCGGGGAATCAGTGCGGATTTGTTTAAAATCATATCCCAGATGTGTTCGGACCCATATAATCATCCCTCCCGACGGTCTACCTTTCTTTGATTTTGCTGCGGGTTCCCAGAAGGTAGCAAACCCTACACGATGGCAGGGCCTCAGTGCCCAGGTCTCCTGTAATAGGCAGATATCATATCCATCAATGAACTCCCCCCAATCTGGAAGTTCGAGCAGGCGTGTCAAACCTGCCACGTTCCAGGAAAGGATTTTCAGCCCGGCGGTCTGATTGGTAGTGGGGTTACCGGAGAGGGTCATACAGGAGGTTATGCTGGTACCCAAGGGGATAGCTGGACTATCTCTGTATGTAACTCCTGATCTGGGGGAGTCAGTGGAGGAAAGAGGAGAAAGATTATTAATAACATGGGGGAGGGAATGTGAGGGAGCAACCAAACTCAGGGTAGGCTCTATTGGTGGTATTACAGGAGGACCTTGGGGGAGACTAGGGGACAGTCAATCTATACAGTCCAGAGGACTGAACCTGTTGTAACAAGGAATATTGTGTTGAAGCGAATGTGGCTCAACATCATGATTGCTGGTTTGGCAGAAGCGCATTCTTTGTCTGCCTAGTTGCACATTGGCTATGTCCCTCCCGTGGGTAAGCGATCCAAGGGGGTAAAAATAGGAGAGGGGGAAGGTATAAATTCCATTGGCAGTGTCCACCCATCCCCCCTTAAACACGTATTGTGAGACCCTTGGATCTTTGAACGTTACAACTATGCAGTCTCCCCTAGTGTTCTTCGTGCCCCGACCCACCCATGAGACTCTTCGAACCATTAAGATTTCCCCATTCAGAGTAGATGGCAAGGGTCTATGTTTATTCAACCAATGTATTGTCTTGAACTTCAGTGATAGATAAGATTCGACGCTGTCCTTCGGGAGTTCTGGTACACCTGATAAGACAACCACATATGGGCTACAATCAGGCGGAAGGTCGAGTCTCGGGAGGATCTTAATATTGGGGAGGGTATCAGGTCTGAGATTAATCAGAGGAGGGGTGGGAAGCTGAGTTAGGGGGCCTGCCAGGGTACCCGCTGTGGTGGAAACAATCGACTGGGGAGGGGGGGCAGGGGGGAGAGGTCTACCGTTCTCGCTAGGGACTGATTTACCTGTGTTATCAACTAAATTACACTGAGTGGCATTCACTGTGAGCCTTTTGCTCGGGGTGTTAGAGGAGAGTGAGATTAAATTATAACTAGTTGGTTTCGCTGTTGTATGTTCTACAGGAGCGGTGTCAAATTGGATCCTTTCAACTAATGAAGCTAGCTTTGATTCTATAGCAGAAAGGCGCCTAACTAGAGGAGACAACCTTCCGTCAATTACATTAGCCAGTTTATCCCAAAAATTACTGGGGAGCAGCTCCCCCGTAGTTTCCTCTCTAGTTATCATGGGGGTAGATCGTTTAGCAGGGTCCTGTATCAAAATGGATTGTGTATCTGAACTTCGGGTAGGGGCATTAAGGGCTGGATTGGATGCTAGTGTTCTTGTTTTTTTTTTTGAGGGATAAGTCATTGTAGCACCCTCTCTTTTCTTGGCCTTTGTGGCTGGGGGGTTTGACCCAGTGATTTTCCTTCCGACAGATCGGTCTACCATTGACCTAGTTTTGGGGCAATTGACAGTAGGTGAAGGAGCGTGTATGTCATCCTGGGTAGACCCAGAGAGAAACGAATCAGCTAGGGTGACGTCGTCGAGAGGCGGAGGGTCCCTTATCAATGCCTCAGCTGTGTGACCACTTGTTAGGGGAGGCTCGGGGTTAACGGGTGGGGGGGAGGGAGCAAGCGCAATGGGTCCCAATGAGGATCTTTTCCCTAGTAGTGGATCATGGGATAATCTTCTTTCAGTTGCGGCAATCTCGTAGGCCAGGACATTGCTCGCACGAGTTATAAAGTTGTCCAAGGTCCCCATAACGTTGCACCCTTTTGAGCCCGCCCGCAAGAATCCAGTTGCCATATTGTTTAACTTACTGGGAATATCAACCAGGGGTGGGACCAGCCCAGCCTCGATCAGTCTCGAACGGCCTCAAACGGCCCGCTCTTTGCCCGGTCTTCGCCCCGGTGAGCGTCCCGTGCGCGTCCCGCTAGCGCGGGTGGGAAGGTATCTATATAGGAGTGGCAATGTCTATTAGAGGGGGGGAGGGGCCGAGAAGAGCTTCCAGGTGCGCCCAGTGATGTCCGCCGACTGCACCCTGGTCCTCGCAGTCCCGGCAATCAGGCTCCCCCTGCGTCCAGCACCCAATCAGCAGCAACTTCCCCGCGAGTCTGGGGATTCAGGATCTGCACAGCTCCTAGTCCGGTAAATGTAGAGTCTGCGCCTAAAGGCAGAAGAAAACGAGCCCTCTAATGCCGGGCAGCTTATGTCTGGTCTCAGGCGAGTGACCTCACCCTTCGCCCTCTGCTCTATGCACTTAAAGGAGATTCCCCACATGGTGGTTTGCTGATTCCAGCAGCCCACCACCCATATGATGGCCACCAATCGGAGTGAGTCCTAATTTTCTACCAACCTAATGTGCTACTATTCATGAGAGGTTGAACCCACTACCATTTCATATTTTGTGAACCCACCTATTAGTGCACGGGTCAGTCACAAACTTCAGTACAGGTCACAAAAATACTGGTGGCGGGCTTTTGCGACCAGTGGGGCATATCAGCAACAACCAGCGATAATTATCGCTAAGCGCACTTAGCGTTAGGATAGTTATCGCCGGCTAACGTGGATTTTTATTGCTGAGATAGCGTGCTATTAGCAACGCTTATCTCAAAACCAATAAAAATCCTAGTGCTAACTGCCTAACGTGAGATTATCACTGGAAACCCAGCGATAATCTCACACAATGTAGCGTTAGCTTGTTGATAGGGACTTACAAACTTAGCCATGATATCCACCTTCCGTAGGATATCATGGCTAAGTCAGTCCTGAAGCAAGCGTAAGGAAAGTAGGGATAACAGGGGTTATCGCTACTTTTCTTGCCGCTATGCTTCATAGGGTGGGGCTTGATGATAGGAGAAATGTCGCTGAGCGACATTTCTCCTGTCATGTCAGGTCAGGAACGCCCACTTTGCATCTCATTAGAGATGCAAAGCTGGGCGTTAGGAATTTGTGCGCTAATGCAAGGTTTCACGCGTTAGCGTGACCTTGCTAATTAGGTGATAAAATTATTGGCGCTTTTCGGCCGAGAACGGCCGCAAAAGCGGCGATAATTTTCTATTGCCGCGTTGTAGATATGCCCCAGTGTTCTGTAAATCTATCCTTTGTTTTTTACATAGTGACGGTGAAATGTCTGTAAACCAGACCCCAGGTGAAGGCTGCCACTGAAATGCACTGGGGACACATTTGGGAAATTCATCCACACTGGATATGGTTTACATAGTTTTGTTGCAACTGATGGAATCGTCGTTTAATGGTTGTATCATAGGGACATATTAACAAGGAACAGGGAAAATTGATGCTAAGGGCGCTTATTGTTAATTTTTTTAACGCCCGCTATCGCTGGATAATATCGCCTGGTTATCACGTTATTAACAATGCTAACCGCCTAGGCGATAAAAAATCCAGCGATAGCTGCATTTTGGGAGGTTATCGCTGGTAATGCAGCAATAGAACTACAAGGATAGGGATAACCTTGTTGATAGACCATGGTGGATTTAGCCATGTAATCCACCTCCCATTGGATTACATGGCTAAATCTGAAAATTAGCAGACGGAAAAAAGCAGCGTTAACCGCGGTTAGTGCTGCTTTTTTTGTCTGTAACAGGGTTAGCGTGAAGCTTGATAATAGGAGAAATGTCGCTTAGTGACATTTCTCCTATTATTTTGCTCTGGAACGCCCACTTTGCATCTCATTAGAGATGCAAAGGGAAGCGTAGTGAAAAAGGGTGCTAACATGCGATTTTGCATGTTAGCACCCTGTTGTTGATAGAGCAATATTTTTATCTCCGCTTCTTTGGCTTTTAAAGCCAAAAAAGCAGAGATAAAAGCCCTTGTTAATATTCCCCATAATTTGTATGAATGGGCGCTGCTGGAAGTCATTGTGGCTATCCCTGGATGCAAAAAGTTACATCTAATACCACCCCCCCTTCCTCCCTCGTCCTCTGTTTACCAACTCTTGATTTTGTTGTGATGAAACCCCTCCTCTCTGGGCCGTGTGCCCACGGGCACACACTCCCTGCGAGCCCGTGCGCTTTGTCCGTTGTAACACTTACTTTTGTGGTATTTTAAACGCCAATTGCCTGACAGCCAAATGTTAGGGTTGCGAAGCCAGAGGCGTGTCTCTCGACAGAAGCATCAGGCAGGAGGCAGGCAGGGCGTGGGCGGAATCTGCCTGAGACGTGAGAGCCCCGAGAGCGCCGTGGTGACAGGTTGTGGAGGGTGAGACGAGCGGGGCAGGGGAGGGATGGTCTTAACAGTCTCAACGAAAAGAGACAGTTGCTTTTCGGTGCGCTTCAGACACAGCAGCGTTCTTCAGCGTGCCCTGCACGCAGAAACCGCACTTCAAGCAAAATACAGTGCGAATGATGTGCTGTGGTATGTGTGCAATTGTCACTTCGTGCCTGGTGTGTCGTTGTGTTTTGTGAGATGTTCTCTTATATTATGTATTACAATTTTATGATATGTTCTTATGTTATGTATTCATATGGTAATAGAAACGCGGTTCCCCAGAAAGGATAGCTGCTCTTTTCATGCACAATGAATCCAACACGCGCAAAGCTCTTAGGGGGCAGAGGGTGGTCCCTTTTGTGGAAATGGAATGGATTTTAATTCTAAAACAATTGTAGTTTCCAAACACGAAAGACCCAGGCACAAGGAGCTTAATTTAAAAGAAGAAAACCAATGCCTGCACTCCCACCCGAAGTCTAAAACATGTTTATTAAAACAAAAATATAAAACTAAGCACTCAGGGAGACAGAGCTTTGACTCCCAGAGTAAATGACCACGGAACACTAACTTCTCTCAATTCAACACCTTTTATACATTCTCGCCACATGCACAGCTAAGGAAAAGATACGAATGAGAGAAACAGCAACTCAGACAGTGGGCGTGTCCAGTGGCGTAGCTAGAGCTTGTGGCGCCCGGGGCTATCCCTCAGATTGCCGCCCCCCCCCCCTCCCCGGGGGAGGGCATGCACTTCAAAGAGGTCCGAGAGACACGTAGTATGGCCGCTAATAGTTACCTTTATCATGCAAGTTACATGCACATTCATGACACGGTCCAAGGCTACACAGTTGAAAACACCGGTGACTGGCAGTACAAAAGAGAACACACAGACTGCATGATCTATCTGGGGACTCAGAAAAACTGCATGTGACATCCATCAGAGAGCTGCGTGAACAATTACCTGGTAATCCCCTCAACACAATGCAAACATGCACATTCATGACACTGTTCATGTAACCTTCATCTACAGCTTACATTAAATGACCATACATCATGGTCCCCCCCCATTAAAGCAGTGGGGACCTGCACAAACGTGATGTGCTCTGTGGACCCAAAACCAACTTAACAGTATCGAAGCCTGTGATTCTTTATCTTTCAAAAACAGCAAATTAATTATTCACAGGGAATGACTCACTGTGTGCCCTTAAAACTAAACGCAGCACAAAGGGGTCAGTCAGCTCCACCTTGCCAACACAGACCGGATACAAAGCCCACTCTGGTGGCCCAAAGGCAACAACCAGGGGTCACTCCCTGTCATTACTTCCAAGCAGCAGCAACCAACTCCCTGGGAATGAAAAGACATGCGCTCTTGGTTCCCAAAACCAGCTTGTAATAGTGCATCTCTTCTTCACAGCAGCCTCAGCACACACATGGTGCACAGCCTGCCTGGGGGCCCAAAGCTAAAATACAGGGAGGGGCGACACATTATGATCACAATCCTTAAACACAGTTGTGGGGGCCATGGGAACTTGTTCAACTCTATCCAAGACCCGGGACCAACTGTTCCGGCGCTGCGGCACTCCTTGAATATTCAGAAGAAAACAGAAAAATAGGACCAGTAAAACTCACTCTTTTCCAAATCTCTTTCTAAATATTATCACTTTCCATGTAATGTTCCTTTGATGGGAAGAGGAGGTTTCTGAGGTGGGAGTATCAGGCAAGTGATACTACTCGGGCTCCATCTGTTCGAGCCTTCATGGAGGATCCCTCTTCATTACTACCTCCACCTGTTGTTTAGCGCTACTCATATCAGTATAGTGTGTCTGCACTTTACACCACGAACACATTATACAGAGACAATGAATCATACAAGTATGTAAATCAGTCTACAGGGAATGTCACATAAGCCAATGAGGATTACAAGGTGTAGGAATCTGCTGCATACTTAGAAAGAGGACACAACAACCATAAATAAAGATATTTCTCCCCGTTGTGCCTCTGGTGGGGAGGCGTACAACTCTGATACATTCCCAGGTCTACTAATGTTGGTGAATCTGGGAATGTGTCAGAATCCATGGTTAAATGTGCTGGAACACCTACACTCCACCTGAGGCATGCCTCCCTGCTGCAGATTAACGCAAGGCAGCGATTGCACTGCCTTGTGTTACTCTAGATTCCTCAAACCAAGGTGGCCTTGCGGGACTAGATAAATCTCATTTAGGTTTTGTGACGCCGTTTTGTGCCCTTACGACGACGCAAAACCTTGATAAATATGCCCCTGTTTGTCTTTTCTTGTCTCTGCAAAGCGCTCACATTTGAATTCATCCACACCCTCTTTCATCTTGTTTCATTGCTACAGATACAATGATTTCGTTGTAATGTTAGCAAAATGGAATTAAACATGCCGAGGAGGGAAGCAAAAGTGTGATTTGTTATGAAAGGTCTCTAAAAACCTCCCCAATAAAAGATTATTCGCAGCAAAACACTCCAAGTGTTGCTTTATGTGTATGCTATTTCAACTGCACACACTCCTGCTTGCTGCAAAAACCTAATAGCATTACCGGTAGCCTTTGCTACACTGTATTTCAAAGTAGGTCCGTGTCATCCATACTGGTGGCCAGTATATTTTGAGAGGGTTTGGTCTGGGGAAACACAACCTAAGGATTTAAAAGAGTATTCCATGGGGGTCAGCTTTACTGATAAAAATGTATCTCTGCCCAAACATACTCATTTTAGCAACATTAGAATGATGAAAGACTGAGGAAGTTCTAACTATATCACAAAACATATCTATACCATTCACGTTTGTATGCAGCTCTTTGGTGACAGACTCAGTTCATTGGTCACTGTCCTATGTTAGGATTGTAACTTCTGAACTGCAAGTAACACAAGGATCTCTGTGGCAAAGGCAACAACCCACTGAGCTTCGACACAAAATACAGTTCATCTGCATTTAAAAACTACTAACAGACAAATGATTGCTCTCAAGCGAATCATTAATCACCAGCGTTATTGGGGCATCTTTTATTGTCTTATTGTTGTCCTGCATCGGCCATGATAATGATAAAAACTTCAGTATCAACTATATGACTTGTTGCCCCCCTCTTTTCGCTCCATGAGATGGTATCCATTCTTTGTTCACAAGGAGTATAAAATAAACAGTACCCCCCCCCCCGTGATAGAGAATGGAGATTCCTAGCCAGACAGGCATATAAGGATAAAGTGGTCAACTGTGTCTTTCATGTGAAATGCGATGCGAGACACAAGCTGCTCATCAAGATGCTGAAAGCGCCTAGAGGCAGCCATCCCATCTGAGGCAGGTGTTTGCAGGGTCGTCCTACAAAAACATATAATTACCTGACGCCTCCTTTTCTCATGGCCTTCAGCCGATCATGCATGCATCCCGGCCGCTTTTCCAGTGCCAGGTCAATGACAGCAGGTCTTTGTGACACTGCACACTGGCATCCTGGAAATAGTAATGTGGCTGGACACAGAGCTTTACACTAAACCTAGAACTGGCAGGAACCCCGCAGGAAAAATACAGACATGACGTACATCTGCAACCTCATTGACAGGGTTCGAGGTTCAGAGCGCATAGACCCAGGCACCACGTCATTGCCATAGTAAAGTTTGAACCCTTGCCTTGTGTTTACTCTGTAACACACAAAAGTATTTTAATACCAGGGCATGCTGAGCCAGGTAATCGCTGCTTGAAAGAAGGACTATAGGGAACAACGCATCCTACCCAAGAGTAGGCTCGAGCGAGATTTCAGTTATGGTAAATTTCACTTTATACACGGAATCCTTCACAATCCTCAAGGAAACCTTCTGAACTGCAAGTAACACAAGGATCTCTGTGGCAAAGGCAGCAACCCACTGAGCATCCACACAAAATACAGTTCATCTGCATTTAAAAACTACTGACAGACAAATAATTGGTCTCAAGCGAATCATTAATCACCAGCGTTATTGGGGCACCTTTTATTGTCTTATTGTTGTCCTGCATCGGCCATGATAATGATAAAAACTGTTTAAATGAAGCGCACACGAAGTACGTGTCCTGCTGGACCAGCGCATATTTAAAAAAAGAAATGAAACACATTCTCTTACCTACTACTGCAGTCTGCACTAAAACGAATTATCCACGCAGCAGGCTCAGCAGACTGCCCCAGGCCACAAGGTCCTCACGAGAGTGCGTAGTGGTGAAGCGCGTGACGCGTCACCGCTACGTTCTCATCGCGAGGGCCGGGCAAAAATGTAGCCCAGGGCCGTCATTGGTAGCGCTGGCGCGCGCTCTCCATGATTGACGGCCCTGGAGCAGGCTGGAATGGGCGGCGCCGCGGGCAGAGAGATTAACGGTCATCATGGCACTCATAGCACTACAGGTTAGTGCGCGCTGCTTTCCCGGCCGCGGCGGACTTTATAATTTATTTAGTGACACTGTGTCCCTAAATAAATTAAAAGGCCGCCGCCGCCCTAAATATAGTGCCGCCTGGGGCGGTCCGCCCCATCGCCCCCCCCTAGCTACGCGCCTGGGCGTGTCAGAAAGTGGCGAACTTTCTCGTGAGGAGTAGCAAGAGGTCCTTGAAAAGACACATATGATGTCCATTTCTCAGGCTCTGAGTGAGCTCTTAGTGGGTCTTTGCTTGCAGCTGCCGATACGAACAAGAGGCCGAATACGTCAGAGGCGCAAGCACTGTGTTGGCCTACGCTTAACATGGGGATATAAAATGGCAATGATGTAACAACATGGCACGTGTGTTAAATGAAATATCCATTGACAAAACCAGGACAGAGTAAACTGGCTTCACAATATTCAGATTGCTTTCAGCTTTCATTGAGTTCATAGCCTGCCAAGGTGCACAACAGTCTCCCTCGCGCGATGGTTGCAAACCTTGGGTGAACATCTATCTCCAAAAGAGTCTATCACCTTTTTGGGGAGCAAGACATCTCACATTTCATGGAGCTCCCCAAGGGGGCTCTGAGTCAGCTATTTGTGAAAAGCTGTGACCCCTTGCGACCCGTAAATCACTTCATGGCCACTAGTAGACTGCAGTTCCTATTGTGCCGTCCAGTATACTGGCAGTGCAAATATGGCTTCAGGCCTACCACTGTAGCCTGACTGGAGCGGTGTAGAAACTGCAATTCGACCCATAAAACTAAACACTTTGGACAAGTATTAACCTTCTTTTTGCATATTAATAGGTCACCCTTAAGTAGGCATTATAGCCCACAAGGTCGTATTCACGGTATTTAAAAGAAGGGCATGTAGAAATGTAATGGTAAATGTGCCCTTACAGTGACTGGCACCTGAAAGCTATTAAGCATGTAACAAGATTGGCTGGGATGCAAACATAAAATTACTCAGGCTATCTTAGGGTGGGGACAAATTATAAATAGGAATCAACAACTCTTTTTAATATATATCAAAATCCCATCGTAATGATGATACCAGATGTTTGATGAAAATTGAGGAAAAGCAACTTTAGAAACATACCTTTTCCCTGCCTGAAAGTCCTAATTGCTAATTTACATGATGCTTCCAACTGTCACCCAGGGAAAATTGCCCGGAATGGGGGTGAGAAAACTGCTCCTGGAGCATAGACAAAGGCCTGGCTGTGGGAGGTGTTTTTGGTCCTCTGACAGGATGACCATTTGGCTGTGCCCCGTAATTTTAGGCTACCTCAAAGGGGCCTCCCCTATCACAAACAGATGTCAAATTACATCTGGCAGGTGCCAATTCCAGTGGGAAATGAGCTCCACCCAGAACTTGTTTTAGGTAACCACAATGGTGCTCATTAACTTGGCCTCTGGGTAGGTACATAGGCTCTGCACAAGGGGAGAAGTGTTTCACAATTTAGAATTTTAGAACTAAGGCACAATGTAGGGTTGTTTGCAGTAGGGCAAACAGGAACTGCTGCAGAATTGGGCAGGGTTACCCCTAGCAACTTTTATCCCATTGGTTAGGGAGGGACCAGGAGTCATCCACTGTCAGTGCTGTTGCTCCTCAGGGTCAGTGCGATGGCACCACCAATTCTGCTTGCTGTTTAGGCACAGAAGAGAAGTTTGGTGGGCCTGGGTGAGGGAAAGGGTGTGGGAAAGGAACAACTGTGAGGGAGATCTGAAATACAGAAGGAAAATAGTTACTTCTCATAGCTATCACTTTCCTAAGACTGTTATCTATATATATATATATGTCACTGGTGTTCTTTGGCTAAACTCCCAGGGTTACCTGGGTGATATGGATGCTGTCACCAGTTCTCTAGTTCTTACATGTACAACTCTGAGCTGTCCTTGTGGGAAATGGTGAGTGGAGCATTGTTGGGCGCGCTGAAATAGATTTTCATGAGAAGATTTTACATACACAACACTACCTTTTACTTGCAGTTTTCTTAGTATATTTAGAATAGTGACAACACACCACAACAACGCTTAAAAAAGAAGAAGTAGGTGTCAGAGTCTTTATGTCAGTCTCTCGAGTGTTCAGAATGAGTTTCACTATAACTCTTCATTTGTTTTTTTGTGCTACAATTCTGTGTCTTTATCCAACTGTCTTTAAGTTGCACATAAACAGTTCGGAACATGAAGGCTTCAGAATCCAGTTGCAAGATGGATTCAGTTCAACAAAATAATCAGGGAAGCTTCTCTCCCTTATATTTGCTTTTTTGTCTCTTGCACAGAAAGATTCTACAAGGAGAGCTCACCGCTCTCTCTCCTCTAGGACCCAAAAGGTTTACTGGGTTCAGATTGTGGGTAGGAGAGTCTTTTACCTTTGTGGTCCTTGGACTTACCATACTGTTGGCCCCGAAGCTGAAGACCGCGAACAATCATTGAGCACTTGCCACTCAGGGCAACTACTATACAAACAACAATGGTTCTTATGGGAAACGTTCACAGGACACTGGACATCTATCATGAGGCTGAATCAATCCTCATGTTAGAAATCATGATACACGCGCAGCCTTACAGCCATAAAAAACACAGAAAGTGATGAGGCACAGTGTTCGCGAGTTGTGACGAAGGTGATTGTGAATGATGCAATGACAACTCAACTTTATAGACAAGCTTGACTGCCTTTTAGAATATTTTGGATAAAACAATCTTAAGTTTCACAGTTTGTCCCCAAGATATGCAGAAGATTTTTAATTTAGGCATTCCAAATATATATATATCGTTTATGTATATAAATATCAGGGACTGTGTGGTTAGATCTGTGTTACCCATAAAGGAACAACTCATGACCCACTCAGAGTGGAACCTTCCTCTTGTACTTGAGCACTACAGATGTGGTAAATGTAGGGCATGCAATTCATGTATTGAGGACACTTGGTTTGAATACAAGGGTAAACAAGCATATGCAATGCAATAGGTCTTGCATTTTCAATGCCAACAGTACTAACTTTAGCAGATGCAAGACCTATTGCATTGGAAATGTAATCAGTCTCGCACTTGTTGGAGTTGGAGTTATTGGCAGTATAAATACCAATGTTTTTACCTAGCCATGTTGCAGGATGCAGTACCATGTGTGGCCAAAAGAGGTCCTCGGGGATCTCTTTTGGCCACATATGGTACTGCGCCTCACAATGTTGGAGTTATTGGCATTATAAATGGCAATATTCTTTACCTAGCCATGTTGCAGGGTGCAGTACCATATGTGGCCAAAAGAGGCCACATGTAGTACTGCACTCTGCAAATTTGGAGTTATTGTCCATTAGTTATTGGCATTATAAATGTTGCAGGGTGCAGAACCATATGCGGCCACGGGACCTCTTTTGGTCACATATGGTACTGCACCCTGCAAAAGATATGGTGAATCCACCCTACCCATAATGCATTGCATGCAAGAAAGTACCACGAGTACATTCAAATAGCGATGTCGATATATGCAATTAGTAGCTTTGAAGTGTGACAAAAAAATAATTATATTAATTCTGAATTAGGTTGTACCCTGTGTGGAGTTGACTAAGGGAATGTAATAGAAGATCTCATATAAATGTGAGATGTGCTAGTGAGTAAAGTAACCACTGCCAGCCTTGCTTAGGACCGAGCGTGTGCACTGCCTGAAGCCCTTAAAGAAAATAGAGCTCTGTGGCTGTAATTAAAACCTAGGAGTAACAACACAAGTAACCGGGGTGTCCTCGTGGGAGGTTACAAGAAGAGACAAGGCGGTACTATGGAGGGACTACTAAGCCTATTACAATGTTGCTTTTATCAATGATCGAAGAAGGTATGTGGATGGACACACCACGCACTGCCTTTTGTAACAATTTTTATTAATTGAAACAATAAATGTGTTCATTCATTCATACTAAGCCTAGGAACCAATGAAAAGCCACCATTTACAAACGACAGGGACAGGAGCCAATTAAAAGATGGGCAGAAAGTGGGCGGAGCTTTATGCCTATATCCTGAATATAAAAAGTAAGAAAAGAATTGCCTGAACCTCAATTTATTTACAAGCTCTTATAATTTATGCTTCATGGCCAAACACATTTCTTTTTGTTTGTACCAGTGTTTTATTTATACCTTTTACTTCATACGTTTATACCTTCATTTAATTTTTTATGTATGAAAAGGGAAATAGTCCACAATTTTAGACAATACATATATACATAATTTCAAAAAAACTTACAAAAAACATTTGAAATCCACATATCTATTAGGACATACTCTACATACTACATCACAGTACACAATTATATACAAAAAGCTAAGTAGACAAAAAATCATAACCTTGTTCGCAGGTTACAGTGAATAAATCAGTATCATAGATTTTTTAGAAAAGTATCTACATATCCATAAGAGCCCAAAGGCATTAATCACATAGTCAATCAAATAGAAATTAATTTTAAGTTTAGTGAAATGCAAGATTTTTAATCAGGGCTTCTTGATTTTCTGTACAAGATGTATAAAAAATAAAAACATTTTAGGAAAGGGGGCTTCATTCTTTTTAACACATATCCACTCGCTCCTACACTCTACTCTCTATTGTACCTGAAAAGGTGCAAATGGTTCTTCCTCATCGGTTATCTCCCAGGCTAATCTCCTTAAGCACTCTTGCAATTGATTCCTCTCTCTCTCTCTTCCAATTTGCCTTCTACTCTTGCACAATCTCTCATGCTCTTTTCCATTCCTCAGCCTTTCATTTTACTCTTTCTCTTTCTGCCCCTTACATCCTTTTTAACTCCTTTGCTCTTTTACTGTCAGTTCCTTTCTATGTATGTATTTTCCTGTCCCTTTCATTATCCTTTCTTGTTTTCTTCTAGCTTGTACATCTTGGTTAATTTGCCCTTCCTTATGATGAGTCTTTTGCAGTTGCTTCTTTTTTCATTCGATAATCCACTTTCTTTCTAATTCTAGCTATTTTCATCCGTTTCATTTTCTCCCTTCTTCTTCTTTCTTCCTCTTCTTGCCTTTTCCCATTTCTGGGTCTCTCACTTTACCTCCACTCAATTGTTCATTCGCTCTTAATTTATTCTCTTGCTTTTTTAAGTCTTTCTGTATTAATGCTGAATCCTAACTCCTCTTAGCTCTTGTACCCTCATTTCTCTCAGGGTTGTCTCCTACTTGGGGTATTTATTACTCTTTGCCAAGGTGCATAGGATTCATTTCACTTGTAATCGATGTCAATCCCAAAATCACTCTCCATCTTTAAATAGCTACAGTTCGGTGAAGAATGAGCACTGAAAACATCCATATTAAAAGCAATGCACCATTAGAAGCCAGGAGGGATGAGCCACCTTCACCAGAGAGGTGTAGTCCAGGTGACAGCTATGAAAGCACCTCACAAAAAACAGGTAAAATACCAAAACAACAGCGCATAATGATGCATAAGAACCATAAAAGTACTGGGGAAACGGCCTTTATAACTTGGGCAGAGCCACGCGTGCCCTTTCCCCGCAAGCGCACCCACACAAAGCCTTAATCATGTATATGCGTGGTTAAGGCAGTGCACGGTCTAGATGTCTGGATGGGCAAGAACAGGAACATTCAGGACACAAAGCTCAACAGGGACAGGTAACTGAGGCTGGGGACAGGTTTGGGGGGTGTGGGGGTAATCTTAGGGGTAGGGGTAGTTATTTAGGGCGCAGGGGATCGGGTTGTTTATAGGGCAGGGTTTTAGGGCTCAGTGCAGGGGGCGTCTGGGTATTTTTAGGTTTTAGGGGTAGGGACAGGGCTTTAAGTGGGCCGTGTCTCACCGGTGCTGAGCACCAGTAGTTTTTTAAAGGGGGCCTCGAAACAGGTCTCTATCGGGCACTGTTTTGTGCCCTACCACAGGCGGTCCATTTTCTTTCCTGACTGCAGTGACAGCAGGCACATCAATGTGCGCGTTTTCACACTGCTCACTTCTCACTAGTGGAGAAGTTACCGCATGACGTCAGGCCAGGTGAGCATTGTAGGGGGAAGGGAAATCCTTTAAAGAGAGTCATTTTCTCTCTGGGTTTCCCTTCTCTTTTTGAAACGCAGGAGCAGCAACATAGTCGTGGTGCCACCAGGGCTTTAAGTGGAAGCTTTTTCAATATTATATACAAGCCATAGTTGCTGCTTATTTATCTTATGCAACTAACAACCATTGACAAAGCCAATAGTCCTGACTTGTTGTAGGTATGATGTTACTTGTTGATCATATATCTGGATGCAATTACAGAAATAGCAAAATACAAGCCGGGCGGCACACTATGCTACGCACAGATTTTTACCCTATATATTTTTAAGCCATGCCCTAAATTACATAGGCCACGCCCCTTTGAGGCACCCCTTAGTTTTTTCATCCCACTTAAGGTCCTGAGTGAGGGTAGTTTTTAGGGTTAAGGGGAGGGAGTCGGGTTGCTTAAAAGGCAGGGGCCAGGGTTTGAGGGCTCAGGGTCTTGGGGCTGGGGTGTGTTCTTTACCACACATCAATTTATCAATCACGCCTTTACCATGAAATTGCGTGGTAAAGGCATGCGTGGTAAAAGCATGCGTGGTAAACGAATGCGTTGTTCGGACGCATTAGTTGTTCAGGCTGCATTGTAGAGGTACGGGAGGTTTAGCCATGCATGCCTCTGTCATATAACCAAGTACAAATGTACACAGCTGCTGAGACGCAACATGTCACGTGACCTTCAGCCATCCTGCATTTTTAGACAAAGCCCTGTGCAGACACGAACATCTAGTGACATATTTGAAATGTAAAAACAAAATTCAAGTGCCAGAAAGCACAGTGATGCTGGGTAAGTATCTAGGGCTAGTTGCCGGTTTCCAATTTGGCGTGCTGGTGTATGTGTACACGTGTTTGTACCTGTGTGTGATTGTGTATGTGTATACCAATCGGTCAAATGTTCTAGGAACTAATCCTAAATTATTATTAAATAGACTGCTTCACCTAGTAGTAAATCTCCGAGTGGTGTCAGATGCAGCTGGGCTGTCAACTTTTAAATGCATGTTTTTGATCTGGCAGCACCCTTCTGAATGCTGTCACATTAGGCTGCTGAGAAAGGTGCTGTTTTAAACATTACGAAATGACTACATTTTTGGGGTTTCATTCTAATTCCGCCTCCTCTAAATCAGGCCTTTGTAACAGACGTAACTCGGCCGAGATGAGGCTAGTCAAGTGTGGTTACTACTCAGACTGTTTTTGAGTTCTAAGCCCTTTGACCTCCTTCTGGAGTAAGCCTTCTCTGCTCGCTCTTGCACCTTTGGTTGCAGCAGAAGAGAAAAGACACAAATCTGTTCAACTAATGGAATGGAATTGTCTTAAACTTTGAAATATCAGTGGGTTTAGTTTGTACCTTGCAGACTGCTCAGTAGCCACTTGCAGCCACAAGACCTGGTCTATGTAAAACAAGCATTGGCATAGCCAATAGGTCTCTCCTTTGGGACCTTATAAGTGTTTAGCCATGCAACAGTTGCATAACTAAATGCTTATAAGGTCCCTTATAAGCTATGCCAAGCGGCCGTGCGGCTGCGAAAGTGATCGCGATTGCGGTCAAACATCAAAGCGGCGAAAGTGAAAGTAATCGCGGCCAAGCGCGGCGCGCATGCCCGCGCACATGTACTGTAGCTCTAGGCTGGCCTGGTAGCACTTTTTGGAGCCCTCTCAAAAAGACTCGCCAGACCAGCGCATGCGCTGGGTCAGGCGAGACCTAAAAAGCTGCAAGTGAGTGGATAAAAACAGAGTAGACAGTCCTTGGGTGAGGGTGGGTGGGGAGGAGTGCTCACTCAAACTTTAATATGTTGGTAAATGTATAGCCTTTGCAGCAAGTAGAATGGTGCTTCAGTGTCAGGTCTACCACTTTAACAAACTGATTGATCCTGGGCAAATCATACTCTGACTGCGCCTCTCTCTGCAGGCTTAATTGAAGAAATAAACAGCAAGGGCAAGCTCCCAGGACAGGTCCCCAGCATGGTCATCATTAAAACATTGAGGGCTGTTTATCCGCAGGTGGGTGGATTTGCAACTCAATAGCTGAAATGCTCTAGAAGCTGCATTGAGCATGACCCCCCTTCTGTGCTGCACCAACCACCCACCCCTCCCCCCGGCAGCCACCTCTCCTACAAGGCATACGTGGCTGGAAGAGTGAGAGTAGCAAAATGTGGGACACTGGCTTCTTCAGGACACCAGGAACAGGTAGCACCATACAGCAACAATATTTGAGCATGAGACCATACACACAATGCAGTGGTGAAAGTTACTCACCTCTATAATCAAGGGAAATAACTCACCTCTGAAAAAGATCAAGTGTGATCTTCACTCGTCCCTGCACATGTATCAAAGTACAAGTTTGTGAGTCCTTAATAGCAATTTTTTGTGAATCGCTATTAAGGATTCGCAAACTGCTATGTAGGTAGGAATCTGCTAATATTTAGCGATTCCTACGCATTCCTTATTTGTGACTCGCAAATTGTGAGTCTCAAATAAGAAATGGCTTCCCATTCATTCCTATGGGCCAGGAGGCCCATAGGAATGAATAAGAATAGCATGCACAATTTGCCCAATAGGTACCCGCAAATTGCGCACGCAATTTCAGGGCTTCAAGAGTTCCTAAAGGACACCCTGTTGCACCCCTGAAATGTGCAGGTGTGCACATGTGGCGCACATATATGCCCAAAGGGCATGTATGTGCACCACATGGCACTTTGAAAAATGCATAAAACTGCATTTTTAAAGGAAATCGCAATTTACCACCAACCTGAAGTTGGTGGTAATTTGCGATTCCTTACAGCAAAATCGCAACTTGCGATGTCTCCCAGAATAGCATTTAGGGAATCACAAATTGCAATTCTCTAAATGCTTGCGCAAAATAGGGAATCGCAAATTTTGCGATTCCTTATTTTGCGAGTGGGTTTCTACTTACCTGTCTGCGAATTTCAGCGTTTGCGAACGCAATTTACCTTGATACATCTGACACTAAATCCCTTGATATATAGAAACTGCAACTTTGAAATAAAAGGGAGAAAGAGAGGGGAGCAACATGAATGACATGACCCTCACTGGTCACGCAAAGTGCATCTTGTGAAGCACCTTCAGTGACAGCTGAAATTGTCACTTCATCAACTGAAAAAGTCAAGGAAAGAGAAGTCACTTTTACTTCGTACTGAAACAAAACAAAGTGCGAGCCATTTGAAAAAGCAAATCACTCCTCTTGCATTAGCTCAATGGATAATTCCTCAAGCGTAGGAAATGAAAAAGAAAAGGTGGGAGTGAGAAAGCAACTATGTCATGAGTATGGGGTACGACACACAATAACCAGACTTATCTACAGCGTGTCCCCTTGTTACCTCGAGCGTTGCTTCAT
The DNA here is from genome assembly GCF_964204655.1 of Triturus cristatus. Lineage (NCBI taxonomy): Eukaryota > Metazoa > Chordata > Amphibia > Caudata > Salamandridae > Triturus > Triturus cristatus. The sequence continues at coordinate 1,127,781,877 of NC_140580.1, read as the reverse complement.
GAGGAAAGCCGGTGGGCATCTTACATATGAAACAAGCATTGGCATAGCCAATAGGTCTCGCTTTTGGGACCTTATAAGTATTTAGTTATGCAGCACAATATCCTTGGTGCAACAACAACTGTTGCATGGCAAAACACTTATAAGGTCCCAAAGGCGAGACCTATTGGCTATGCCAATGCTTTTTGCTGTTTTTGTGATACTGCAATATATAGGGATGTTATTTGTCACAGTTTACAGTTTGGATTAGATCATTGATGAAACTATTGTTCATAGGATCACGATGTCTCCAGTGACAACTTCTTGCTGCCCAGGTCGTGCAGAGGGGTTCCTTTTCCGGTGGTTCTGCTGTCCTGATCGAGCCGAAGGTCCTGCTGCAGTTGTCTCCTCCCTTTGTGTGTGTGGTTGTGGTTGTGTGTGTGGTTGTGGTTTTGTGTGTGGTTGTGTGTGTGTGTGTGTGGTTGTGGTTGTGGATGTGGGTGTGGTTGTGTGTGGTTGTGTGTGTGGTTGTGTGTGTGGTTGTGGGTGTGGTTGTGTGTGTGGTTGCGTGTGTGTGGTTGTGTGTGTGGTTGGTTGTGTGTGTGGTTGTGTGGGTGGCTGTGGTTGTGTGTGTGGTTGCGTGTGTGTGGTTGTGTGTGTGGTTGGTTGTGTGTGTGGTTGTGTGGGTGGTTGTGGTTGTGTGTGTGGTTGTGGTTGTGTGTGTGTGGTTGTGTGTGTGGTTGTATGTGTGTGGTTGTGTATGTGTGGTTGTGTATGGGGTTGTGTGTGGGGTTGTGTGTGTGGTGGTGTGTGTATGTGTTGTGTGTGTGAGTGTGTGGTTGTGTGTGTGGTTGAGTATGTGTGTGGTTGTGTGTGTGTGGTTGTGTGTGTTTATGTGTGTGTGGTTGTGTGTGTGTGTGTGTGTGGTTGTGTGTGTGGTTGTGTGTGGTTTTGTGTGTGGTTGTGTGTGTAGTTGGGTGTGTGGTTGTGTGTGTGTGGTTGTGTGTATGTGGTTGTGTGTGTGGTTGTGTGTGTGATTGTGTGTGTGGCTGTGGTTGTGTGTGTGGTTGTGGTTGTGTGTGCTTGTGGTTGTGTGTGTGGTTGTGTGTGTGTGGTTAGGTGTGGTTGTGTGTGTATGTGGTTGTGTGTGTGTGTGGTTGTGTGTGGTTGTGTGGTTGTGTGTGGTTGTGGTTGTGTGTGTGTGGTTGTGTGTGTGTGGCTCTGTGTGTGTGATTGGGTGTGGTTGTGTGTGTGTGTGTGGTTGTATGTGTGGTTGTGTGTGTGGTTGTGTGTGTGTGTGGTTGTGTGTGTGGTTGTGTGGTCCCAAAATGATGCCGGTAAGAGCCTGACCCTCATTCATGATGGGGGAGGGGCTGGCGGTCAGGATTTGATTCCTCACAGGGAGGCAGTGCACATACAGTATTAGGATTTTGTACACAACCTTGATCTTTTATTTGGATCATTGTTCGTAGAGATAGAGGTATGTTGTGAAACGGACTGTTACAGACCAATGCTTTGTGATTTTTTCATTTTCATTTGATGCATGTAAAACGTACGTATTTTGATTCGGTGGTACCAACCTTTTTATGAGCATTTCTCTAATTTACTGACTGTGCTTGAAACGGAATTACCATGTTATGTAGCAGTCTCTCACTAGCGGCATATCACACATTATTCCTAATAATCCGTACATGTAGCAGCATTTTTCCCTGTGGCTACAGCGCCAGAGACCTTCGGTCTGAATTACATTTTCCTGGATTGCTATAACAAACATATTTTGTATGTAAAGCGGGTTGGTTTAAGCCATAAATACCGATTATCATGATCTACAGCGCCGGAAATGTGTGTACTCACTAGTCAAGGATATATGGATCTTTTAAGTGCCATTACTGTACAATTATAGTGTGTTATTTTTGAGAAATGGCCGTACTAGTCCATTAAAGACATAATCGCCATGCCTATGTACCTGTTCTTTAAAGAACGATTGTTAAAAGGTTGTCAAATTGGTGTATTAAAGACTGACGTTATTGGTAATAAGTTCTAGCGCTGCACCATTGAGCAGAATGACATTAAATTGTGCCAATGCAGGTTCATTGAAGATTGACTTTGCTGTTGAGATATGACTGCTAGTTTGCTAAATTAGTGCTCAGAATAGTCTGTAAGCATGAAGGTGGGGGGAGGGGCGGAGGCAGGGAGCAATCAAGAGGAAAGACGGATGGCGCTGAAGGCTGGCGGTTCACGCGTGCTCGCTCGCGTGAATGCAAGCTTGTCGCCAGCCAGCAGCACTTTGAAAACTCACCTACTAAAGTCTCTTCGTGCAGCGAATGTGCGCTGACTCAGCAATCCCTAAAAACAGTGTGCAAATGCATGACCCTCATGGATGTATGAAGAAGCAATAATTGACCGAGGTCTAAAAATAGAGGACCTATTCTCTGGTAATAGTATGGGTAGTATGGAGAAAGAGAGCCTAAAAAAGAATAATATTAATAAAAGTAAAATATTGAATAAGATGGTGAGTGACTTAAATAAAAATAGAAGTACTCAGATGAAGCTCAGTGAGTTTGAAAAGAGAACAAAACTGAAAAATATATATTAAAAAATTAAATACAATAGCTTGTTGTTCTTCTGAAGTCGGGAAAATATTTGTTTACACAAAAACAAATGCACCAACGGTACCCATCTAATCTGTGAAGGCAGGCTTCCATCTTTAAAGGTGAAAAATGACGCATCAGTGCATGAGTGTGTTGGTAGTTTGAAAGACAGAGAATGTCTTGCCTTGATTTAAAACAGACGCCTTTAAGGTAAATTACATACGCTATAAGAAGATAGGTCATCGAGAATTTATAAGTGAAAAAGATCAGACAAATCTGGTAAGTGATGAAATAAAATTGAACGAGAGGCAATCCTTCAATGAGTAGCGAGAAGGACCCCAAAGGTTCTGACCCTAAAAGGAAATCTGTGGACCCAATCCCCATCACAAAACTTGACAATTTCAGATTGCCAATAATGTTTTTGTGAAGAATACTAATGTGCATATAAATACAATAGTTATGAAGCACGAGTATACATACAATTTGATACAGACTTATGATAGCCCCACAAACATTGGTCCTTAGCCATATTTGATGGGTTCCATAGGGAGACCGACTGTCTCCGTTCATCCATTTCATTCAGTCCATAGTCAATTGATTTCAAATGAACTATCCATTCACAGAGTTCTACGGTTGCAACAACATTTCTGCCTCTTGGGTTGGGAGTTATAATTTCAATGGTTAGCCACTTGATATCGTTCATGCTGTGTCCTCCGTCCTTGTGGTGCTCCGGTAGCTGTGCCCCCACAGTGCAACACTTGATACGACTCTCGTGATGGAGAATCCTGTACTTTACTTTTGGTGTAGTTTGATCTGTAAATGTTGAGTTGCATGGATGCAGCAGGACATAAATGACGCTACTGGTATCACAGTTACTAAAGTGTCTCGTGCTATAACTCATATCATCGAGGACAAAAACTTTTTCCTCAATACAAAAGTAGCATGTAACATATTCATCACATTTGGAATGACCCCCGAGACATGGTGATACCAAAAGGGATGATGGACGGGGCGTTTGAGCAAATCAAACACTCACCCTCAGTCAACTGATCTGGGTTTAATCCTTCATCATTCTTTAGCTCACTCCACCACCCCAGTTCAGACATGGCCATATGCAAATCAGTCTGACCCTGTGCCTCATGGGAACAGTCCAGCCTGAACTGCCAAGCCATGTCTTCCCTGGACCTGAAACAAGCTTCCTAGGACTGGTTTCGGGTTCATAACCCACATCAGCCAGGCTATCTTGAATCCAGTGGCAAAGTGAGCAAGGGATCCACGTCTGGGCATACCCTGCCATCTTAGGGCGAACAAAGCGATACCAAAGGGGATGATGGATGGAGCGTTTGAGCAAATCAAACACTCACCCCCAGTCAACTGATCTGGGTTTAATCGAGACATGGTGGGCACCACTGTGATTGTAAAGTTGGCAATGGATAATTGTATGTATTTTTGCATAAGGGGATACCCATAACAAAATGCGGCATTGGCGTATTAAAGGTAATTTGTAACGCATGTGGAACTCTCAAGGCAGTTTTTGAAAAATAAAAATGGGGTGAACTCCTGGCAAATATTATGCCCTACCATTTTCACCAGCCGCCACTGATAATAGTTACAAAGACCTTGATGTGACAGACTTTACCAAAAACACTATAAGAAAAACTATCTCCAATGCAACAGCCTAATACACTTCATTCTTCACTGCGGACTGCAGGGTGCAGTGCAGGGCAGTGTACGAGCAGTGTGCACTGCTGTTTGCATCACTGCACAAGTGCACCCTTAACCACACAGTTTGAGGAAGTCTGTGTGACTGCATCAAGAGTGTTGTGCTGTGTGTGGGAGTGCAGTGTGAGGCAGGCAGTGTAAGTACACTGTTAGTGATAGTGCAGTGTTAATTCAATGTGTGCTGTAAAGTGGATAGTGAGAAGTGAACACTCAACTGTGAGCAGTGCAGCACGTGCATGTGTGTACCTGTAGAGAGGAACATGTGAGTGCAGCATGAGCATTATAGTGTTTGTAGAGTGCTGCTGGCACTCTCTGAAATGAAGGCGCGGACACGGTTGCAGAGGTAAATTCGTGATCACTAAAAAAAACACACCCGCCTCACGGGTCTGTTTTATCAACTTTCTGACTCTCGCCGTCAGGACAAGCTAACTGGCTTCACGTCCACAGGGGAACACGTAAACTTCCCCTCCCTCGGGCATCCTACTTAGTGCACTCGGCCAGAGATGCAACACTACATCCCTCCTTTAACATAGAATTAAAAGTAAATACATGTTACAATAAAACATGCTCTTAACATATAGTCAGTGGACTCAAGAAAAAATGTTTCAGCAGCTTGGCATCAGCTCATGTCCATTTCTCGGGGTATTGGCGCTAAATCACAACTTCTCGGTCAAACCCAAAGTCAGCATAACATTGTGCGAGATCAGGGTTGTACCTCAGGTGACACTACCCTCTACCACATCTGTGGGTGAATACCAGGGGATTTCTCTGGCTTCTGGGAACCTGAGCTCTTCCAGGTGTTGCCACGTTGAGGGTGGTACCATCGCTAGTCGCAATATGGTTGGATGGGTCATCGGTGGCTCCCTGGAAACAGGGGTATTGGAGGCATCCCTGCTGGGTGCACTTCTCAGCGGACTGTAGTCTATAGCATCACCCTCAGACATGGCACTGTCATGGGAACGGGCAGCTCTTTGTTACTGGTGACTTCGTCTGTCATTTACCATGGTGTCATTAATGCCAGTGACTGTCCATGTGGTGACTTCAAAATGTAGGTGGAACTTTTCACCTGGATGCCGATCCCTGTCTACGACTCTAGCTCCAAAAGTGGTACTTGGCATGACATTGTCACAAAGCGTATTCATTGTTGAGGGCCCTTTTGGAGTCCGAGCGATCCGGGGGATTTGGTTGGTCAGCCCACAGAGGATGATGAGGAAAGTTATCTGTCAATGGCAGCATAAAACACAGCTTACTTGGGGATATGCCGGTGGCAGAGTGTGGCATAGGCCGATATTCTCACAAAAAATTGTAGATGCCACTTTCTAGGTTCCTGGTCCCTACCACAGCAATGCAAATGGCTTTTGCTAAGGTTCTTACAAAGTGTTCCACTTATCCATTGGTTGGGGCCATCGTGCGTTATAAGGCGATGTTTGATGTTTATGGACCATAGGTAGTCGGCCCACTCATTACCTCTGAAAGGTGGGCTGTTATCTGTGCGAATCTCTCCAAACAGTCGGTGAGTGGCCATCATTTTGTCATTGTTTGGCATGGAAGGTCAAAAAGTCAGCAGGGTTGCGAGTACCTGGCTAGTACTCAACAGTAAAGTTGAACTCCTGCAGCTGTAGGATCCATTTCTCGATCCTTTGGAGACCCTCTGAACAATGAAATAAGTGGTTTATGGTTTGTGAACATGGTAAAAGGATGCCCATATATGTAGATGTACAAGTGCCGGCCTCCCCAATGGATCATGGTACCCTCTCTCTCTATTTGAGAGTAACTTAGCTCCACGACGTGAGTGTTCAGCTCCCATACGTGACCAGGACCCATTCTCTGCACTTTTGATGCTGTGCTAGACATGCTCCGAGCCCACTGGGGCTAGTGTCTACCACTAGCTGAGAGCTGTTTTGGGGGTCAAAGTAGACCAGTGTTGTGTCGGCAGACAGGGCTTCCTTGATGCTTTTGAAAGTCTGTTCTTGCTTTTTGCCCCATACCCATGGGCTGTTGGATTGGTAAGTTCTTGAAGGGGTCTGTGACATCTGATAAGTACTCTATGAAGCACCCACAATAAGCTGCCATGCCTAGGAAACTACTGACACCTAACACAGATGTGGGAGCTGTGGCATCTCGAATGTCTCTCACCTTTTCAGGGTCTGGGCCGATGCCCAGGTGAGAGAATCGGTAGCCAAAGAAACTGATATTCCTCAAGAATTCACATTTCTCTTTGTGGAGAGTCAACCCATGTTCCTTCAGTCTAGCGAACACAGCACGCAGACGAGTGAAGTGGCTGTCTGTTGTCAGGGCATGTCCCAAGATGTGTTTACTCACGTTCAATACCCTAGGGAGACCAGTTAGTACTTCTGTTTTTTCTTATGTGTTGAAAGACTTCAGCTGTGCTTCAGATGCCAAAGTTTAATCAGGTGTATCACCAAAGGCCTACATGTGTGGAGAACGTGGTTATGGAATGAGAGTCAGGATACAGCGGTATTTGATGATAGCCAGATCGAAGGTCCATCATGGAGAAACACTTCGACCGGAGAGTTCCCCAATGATGTCATCAATGGTCTGTGTCAGGTGGCCCTCCTGTTTGATAGCCAGGTTGGGTACCCTCATACCGATGCAGATGTGCACCGCTTCTGGTTGCGTGGACTTTTTCACAACAACTAGGGAGACACACACGGTCGAGTCAGCCACCTTCTCGATGATGTTGGCTTTCTTCACTTTGGGACGAAGGTAGAAAGCTTTGCGCCAGTGTTGGAGTGCTACTGGTGCAATTGATTGAATTTTCTGGATTAGTCTGTTGAGATTGCTGGCATGTACACTGAAAGCAAACTGCACTAGCTTCAGATCCTGGGTGGTAGGGGAGCCCAGGAGAAATTCCGCCCCTTCTTGTGACACATAGTCCATGGCTTCAATAGAGGTGGCATTGTGTGCAACTATTGCGTGGAATACCCCTTTGGTGGAAATGGTGACTTGTTGCCGAAGGCATACACTTTGATCTTGGTGGTACTGAGGATGGGCGGGTTAGGAAACTTGTGGTATATCTCATTTCCCATGAGATGTATGTAGGTCCTAGTGTTGATGAGTTTGGTGGCTGGTTCATCCTGAATGTAAATGTAGTGTGGTGTGATGCAAATCAACAGCCTGCTCAACAGGGACCACCCCCTGCTTATCATCATCCAATGTTGCTCTCTGCTGGTGTGACAGATTGAGGGACAATAGCACTGATAGACGTCTTCGGCTGGGCTCCTGTGCACCGTTGGATGGAGCAGCATACTTTAGAGAAGTTATTGAGTTTCCCGCAGGTACTACATGTTTTTCCGTGTGCTGGGCAGTCACCTGCGTGGGGGTACGAGCCTCCACACCATTCGCAGAGTTTGCCTGGTGCTCTCAGTTTAGGCGACTCTAGCTTCAACGTGAGAGGCTCTTTGTGGATTGCATTGACTGGCTCATCCTTCATGGAAGCAGACTGAGCTGGGTGCATGTGGGATGCTCATGCCGTGGAAAGGTCCTTGGACCGCCCGAGGGTCAGAATGCCTCTCATGGACTTGTTGGGCTCCTATAAAATGCTTTCATGAAGTTTCCGCGATGCGCACCCCTGTATGAACTGCGCTCTTACTTCACCCCCCTCATCAGGCAGCATACATGTGCTTGCTAACTCTTTCAGGCAGCTAAAGAATATATGTACGAATTTGTCTGGTCTCTGCCGTGTCTTGTGGGGGTCAGTACAGCCTTCTCCTCGGCAGTATAGAGTGCTGCTGGAACACTGTGAAATGAAGACACAGGCACGGTTGTAGAGGTAAACTTGTGGTCACTAAACTAAACCACACCCTCCTCACATGTTGCCTTTATTAACTTTCTGATTTTCGCCATCAGGACAAACTAATTGGCTTCACGCCCACAGGGGAACACCCAAACCCCCCTCCCTCTGGTATGCCACCTAGTGCACCCAGTCAGTGATTTGACACTACAGTGTTACTGTGTTGAGAAGTTTGCAGTATACATTTAGTGTGGTATTGAGAATGCGGCAGTGTCAGTGTGAGCTCAGAGTGAGATGTACATCACGCCGGGGACCCTGTGTTGCATGATGAAAGGACATAGCACGAAACAGTATTGAAAAGTGGAGCCAGATATCCACAACTTCTCTTAGTTCCTGGGTGCTGTGGGTCACGTGATTTCTGTACCGCTTGTACTCAAACGCAGTGGCGAGCGACATATACAGAAAGTGGTGAGGCGGGTGGAGGTGGCGCTGTTTGTTAGCACGAGGGGCACAGGATGGGGAGCACAGGGAGTAATAATTTTAAAAATGACTTACTTGAAACTGCCAGCCACCTCACGCCTCAGTGTTCTACTGCTTCCGGGTCTCAGCAGACCCTGAGACAGCATCAGAGACTCCCTGAGCAATCCGCGTGCTGCTTTCATACTCTTACCAATAGCATGAGAGCAGTGCAGGGATTGGCCTGAGTGGGCTGGTTTAACGCTCGCTCAAGCATAGGGAGTCTGCGCTATTTTTTCAACCTGGTGGTGCAATACAGCTGGGTTGGAGAAACCTAAGACAGCCGTCCAAACAGACATGCGCACTTAGAAGTGCACATATCTCGCCATTCCTCCTCCTCCCATGGCCTGGCCCCACCCCTCTCTACACACGCTGGCTGAGACAGCTGCTGAAAAATAAAACAATAATAAAATATTGTTTTATTTGTCAGCTGCTGGCTGTGAGCCAGAGGGGCGACGCTCCACCGCCATTGCGGAAGAGCCGCTGCTGACAACACGAGTCATTCTAAAAAGGGAGATGCCAACATAATCATTTTATTTGACCTTGAACAAATTAATGTTTTCACCTCAACTCACCTGTTGCCAGAGGTTCAATGAAACCTTTTGGGGTCCTTTACAGGGTGCATTGAAGGGGCTCAACATTGTTAGTTTCATGCACATTCAACAGGCACAGCATGCAAAACAGCTGTGCTGGTCCACCTCGTAAGACAGGAACAGCACGGAAGGCATCTGGCACAACATGGAAAACAGCTGTGCAGGTGCTCCTCTCCAAGAGAGATACAGCACAGAAAGCAGCAGCTGTGCAGGTGCTCCCCTCCAAGAGAGACACAGCACAGAAAGCAGCAGCTGTGCGTGTCTCTCTCAAAAGACAGACACAGCACAGAAAGCAGCAGCTGTGCAGGTGCTCCTCTCCAAGAGAGATACAGCACAGAAAGCAGCAGCTGTTCAGGTGCTCCCCTCCAAGAGAGACACAGCACAGAAAGCAGCAGCTGTGCAGGTGCTCCTCTCCAAGAGAGATACAGCACAGAAAGCAGCAGCTGTGCGGGTGCTCCCCTCCAAGAGAGATACAGCACAGAAAGCAGCAGCTGTGCAGGTGCTCCCCTCCAAGAGAGATACAGCACAGAAAGCAGCAGCTGTGCAGGTGCTCCCCTCAAAGAGAGATACAGCACAGAAAGCAGCAGCTGTGCAGGTGCTCCTCTCCAAGAGAGATACAGCACAGAAAGCAGCTGTGCGGGTGCTCCCCTCCAAGAGAGATACAGCACAGAAAGCAGCTGTGCTGGTGCTCCCCTCCAAGAGAGATACAGCACAGAAAGCAGCAGCTGTGCAGGTGCTCCCCTCCAAGAGAGACACAGCACAGAAAGCAGCAGCTGTGCAGGTGCTCCCCTCCAAGAGAGATACAGCACAGAAAGCAGCAGCTGTGCACGTGCTCCCCTCCAAGAGAGATACAGCACAGAAAGCAGCTGTGCGGGTGCTCCCCTCCAAGAGAGATACAGCACAGAAAGCAGCTGTGCGGGTGCTCCCCTCCAAGAGAGATACAGCACAGAAAGCAGCAGCTGTGCACGTGCTCCCCTCCAAGAGAGATACAGCACAGAAAGCAGCAGCTGTGCAGGTGCTCCCCTCCAAGAGAGATACAGCACAGAAAGCAGCAGCTGTGCAGGTGCTCCCCTCCAAGAGAGATACAGCACAGAAAGCAGCAGCTGTGCAGGTGCTCCTCTCCAAGAGAGATACAGCACAGAAAGCAGCTGTGCGGGTGCTCCCCTCCAAGAGAGATACAGCACAGAAAGCAGCTGTGCGGGTGTCACTCACAAAACAGGTGCAACCTGGAAGGCACCTGCACAAGTCTCCTTCACAAAACGCTCACAGTGCAAAAGGACTTGTCCAAGTCTCCCTCACACAAAAGTACAGCACAGAAACCAGTTGTGCCAGTCTCCCTCACAACACAGGTGCAGCGCATAAGGACCTGTGCAAATCTCCCTCATAAGGGAGTTTCAGCACAGTATTCAGCTCTGCGATTCACATTCACAAAACAGATGCAAAAGGGAGATCTGCTGTGTAGGTTTCCCTCACAAGACCGGTACAAAACAGAAAGCATCTCTACAGGTCTCCTTCACAAGTCAGGCACAGCGTGAAAGGACTTGTGCAGTTTCCCCTCACAGACCAACGACAGCACAGAGGGCAGCAGTGCAGGCCTACTGCATAAGACGAGGTACAGCGCAAAGCAGATGTCAAGTGTTCCTCACAGAAGAGGGACAGCAAAAAAACATCTGTGCAGGTCTCCCTCACAAAACAGGTCCAGCACAAAAGCTCCTCCACAACTCTTCCTCACAGAAAAGATGGAGTGTGAATGGACCTTTACAAGTCTCTCTCACAAAACTTATATAGCACAGAAAGCAGCTCTGCAGTTCTACCTCACCTACAACAGGCAGGGTGTGAAAGCACCTTTGCCCAGTCTCCCTCACAAAACAGGGACAACATTGAAATCCGCTGTTCATTCTCCCTCAAACAACAGGCACAACACAGAACCCCTCTCACATAGAGCTGGTACAGCAGGACAGACCCTGTGCAAATCTTCCTCACAAAACAAGTACAGCACAGAAGGTAGTTGTGCAACTCTCTCTTTTAAGACAGGTGCAGCAGAGAAAGGACCTGTGAAAGTCTCCCTCACAAAAAAGTAAGGCACAGAAAGCAGCTGTTAAGGTCTCCCTCACACAAAAAAGATACAGCACAAAAGCGACTCCTTAAGTCTCCCTCACAGAACAGGACCTGAACACGCCTCCCTCACAAAAACAGTCAAGCACAGAAAGCAGTTTTCCAGGTCTTCCTCACGGAAAGGCACAGCTCAAAAGCACCTCCACACGTCTTCCTCACAGAACAGGTACAGGGCGAAAGAAGCTGTGCAGTTTCCCTCACAAAAACAGGTACAACATGTAAAGCAGCTGTACCGGTCTCCCTCACAAGACAGGTGCAGCACAGAAGCAGTTGTGCAGGTCTCCCTCACATGACAGGTGCAGCAGAGAAAGCATCTGTGCAGGTTTCCCTCACAAGACAGGTGCAGCGCAGAAGCAGTTGTGCAGGTCTCCCTCACATGACAGGTGCAGCAGAGAAAGCATCTGTGCAGGTTTCCCTCACAAGACAGGTGCAGCGCAGAAGCAGTTGTGCAGGTCTCCCTCACATGACAGGTGCAGCAGAGAAAGCATCTGTGCAGGTTTCCCTCACAAGACAGGTGCAGCGCAGAAGCAGTTGTGCAGGTCTCCCTCACATGACAGGTGCAGCAGAGAAAGCATCTGTGCAGGTTTCCCTCACAAGACAGGTGCAGCGCAGAAGCAGTTGTGCAGGTCTCCCTCACATGACAGGTGCAGCAGAGAAAGCATCTGTGCAGGTTTCCCTCACAAGACAGGTGCAGCACAGAAGCAGTTGTGCAGGTCTCCCTCACATGACAGGTGCATTAGAGAAAGCATCTGTGCAGGTTTCCCTCACAAGACAGGTGCAGCGCAGAAGCAGTTGTGCAGGTCTCCCTCACATGACAGGTGCAGCAGAGAAAGCATCTGTGCAGGTTTCCCTCACAAGACAGGTGCAGCACAGAAGCAGTTGTGCAGGTCTCCCTCACATGACAGGTGCATTAGAGAAAGCATCTGTGCAGGTTTCCCTCACAAGACAGGCGCAGCACAGAAGCAGTTGTGCAGGTCTCCCTCACAAGACAGGTGCATCAGAGAAAGCAGCTGTGCTCAGGCCCCCAGGGGTCTGGTTGTGGTGGCGAGGCCTGCACTCAATCTCCATACCTCTGTGGAAGAGGTCTTCCAACCCGAGTGAGAGCCCCCAGGGTGGGCAGCAGTGGCCCAGAGGAGCATCGTGCCCAAAACAGTGCTGTGTTTTAGTGAAAAAACAGAGTGAAAGCGAGACACTCTGTAATGGCTGTCGGTGCACCTTTTTTCACTAATGTCTCGGCTGGGAGAAGGTGTCCGAGGCTCCAAATAACCCTCAAATTCCCTCCCCCATGTGTGACAAAGGATTACTCTGTGAATACTTTTACTCATTAGGGAGACCAGGCAGCCCATACTATTTTGACAATCATGTATTTGCATTATGAAAGGGTGAACTGGGCATAATTTAAATATCTTAACCATTAAATATGTTTAGAACTACCAATTTTTTAGAATAGTTGTGAAACTTATTTTTTATTGTGGGGGTCGCAATGATTTTCATTTTTTACACGAGTGGGGGTACGGCCTTAAAAAGTTTGAAGACCACTACTCCAGGGATTGTGCGTTGCTTGCAATGGCTAGCCCTGCGCTCGTTTTTATCCAGCAGTGTTCTAACACTTTTATTCCTATGTCTCAAATATTCGTTAGTGTCTCACCTGTCTACTAAGCAGGCTCTCTCTTTCACGGCCAATCTCTCTGTGTGATGTGAATATCAAACAAAAAGAGAGTGTGAACACACAGCCTCACATCCCAGCACTCAGTTCGCCCCAGTGCATTATGGTAAATGCAGTGCATGATAACACTTACTTCAGCAACAGTTTGTTCATTTTTCACCCTTGTTGGTGCAGCCAGTGCTGTGTATCTATCGACCCATGTTCCAGGGTAATTGTCTTTCTTCAGTTGACATCAACACATCGTTTTGGGTGTGCTGGAAATACTATCCAAAGACTTCTCAGGTCTCTGTAGCACTTAATGGGCGCAGGTGCATCAACACAAGCTTGTCCGCTCAGTAGCTCAAGTAAGTCTTTTCAAACAAAAAGAGAGTGGGAGCATTGCCTCCCATCTGAGCACTCAGTTCGCCCCAATGCATTATGGTAAATGCAGTGCATGATAACACTTACTTCAGTGACAGTCTTTAGTTTTTCACCCTTGCTGGTTCAGCCAGTGATGTGTAACTCTAGATGTGTTTCAGGATAATTGCCTTTCTTCAGTAAACAGCAACACATGGTTTTGGGGGTGCTGGAAATACTGCCCAAAGCCTTTCCAGGTCTCTTGACCACCCACTGGGTGCAGGTACCTCAACACAAGCTCGTTAGCTCATTTGCTCAAGGGAGTCTTCTCAAACAAAAAGAGGGTGGGTGCACACAATACTAAAAGATGTCAACTGAGGTGAGTGTTATCATGCACTGCATTTACCACAATGCATCTGGCTTAACTGTGTGCTGGTATACCAGGAAGTGTGCTCCCTCCTCCTGTGGTGATTGGCTCTCTGCTGAGTTATTGGGCTGACGAGCTCTGGGATGCACCTGAGCTCTGGAAGAGGTGCTGAGCCTTAGAAGACTGTGAGCAGCTCTGCCAGCGCCCTCACATTTCACTTTCTGCTCTTTACTGAAGGGAAACAATCCTGAAACACGTGTCTAGAGATACAAGCAGTGGTTGCACCAACAATGGTGAATACTAAAGACTTTCAACTGAGGTGAGTGCTATAATGCACTGCATTTACCACAATGCATCTTCATTCATCGTATACTGCTATGCCAGGCAGTATGCTACCCCCTCCTTTTGTGATATGAATATCATGTTGATCTTGTCTGCAGCTGCAGGGGCAGTAGCTAGTGCCAGCCTTCCCGTGTGTACTTGTCTGGGGCCACTGAAATAAAGGGAATGGGGGCCAAAATATGCATCTGGAGTGACTAATGTAAACGTCGAGGAAAGGCAAATTATGATGCATAGTAGGTAAGAATTAAGTATGTAACGCATTGTGAGGCAGTGTTATATAGCTAGCATTGTGCACATTTAGCAGATTTCTTCAAGTTGTTCTTCACCAACAATAAATAATTAGGTCTGGCCTTTCAAACAGCTTAGGCGGTCCTGCCAGACTATTGTTTTTCCGCAAAAAAAAGCAAATACATGCAAAGAGGGGCATTTGGTCAGTGGCTTCACTCACTGACCAGTAAAATTGTGTTACGGTTTTGCTTCTGCCCACCACACACACAGCATGGAGTACTTGATCAGCCTACTTTACCCACTGGCTCCCTTCGCTTTGAGTGATTACATATCCGCCTAAAATAGTTTATTCCTCTTCACTTGCAATTCTGGTTCATCATGTACTTTTTTAATTGTAGGTTTTATATTTACTTTAACACTGGCTGTTTATTTTGCCTGCACTCCTTATCAGAGCTTATATTATCAAGTGCCTTAGTGACATTATAGCTGCCTGCTGATAATTTATTCTTGTCTGCTTCACAAATAAATTCATGGCATAACTCAAAGATTTTTATTGTTTACAAAACATCATTAGTAAGGCATTCTCATTGCGAATGCTTTTTACAATTCAAATTTGTATTACAAAGATAACGTAACTACGTTTAGGTAACGGCATATCTTGTTTCCATTTTTCTGTTCTATTGTTGTGGCATCGGCTTGACAGGTTTGACAAGGCCTGGTCTGGTGGCTTGACAGTGTTTGTTTATAGCATTCAAGCGTAGAAGCACAGTTTAATAACACAGGTGCTTAATTTGCAATAACGTAAGCGCCGGGGCTCTCGTCAGGAGTCCACTGCCGCTTGCACCACCCATTGCCCCTGACTGCGCAGCCAATGACAGTACCAACACATGGAACCTCTCACTGAAATCCTGCAATCATCCAATGTGCAATTTCATATGTATGCGGACGACACACAACTATACCTCAAGATCAATTCCATCGAAGACATTAATATGCTCAACTCCACACTCACGATCACCCAGTCTTGGTTATCAGAAAACCATCTCAAACTGAACGCATCAAAAACAGAATTCCTCCTCATAGCACCACCGGCCAAGATCCCTTTAATGCATGATTCGATCAAACAGCTCACCGCGTTCAACATACAACCAACTATCGTGGACTCAGCAAAATCCTTGGGGATCACTCTCGACAACAACCTCATGATGCAAAAACACATCAGTAACGCCACTAAGAGAGCTAACTTCCAGATAAGTATCCTAAGGAAACTGAAACCCTTCCTGCCAGTAGAGGACCTCAAGTTAGCAGTACAAGCGCTAGTTATCCCTTGTGTTGATTACGGAAGTGTCTCCCTGTGTGGCCTCCCAAAAGCTGCAACAGCACCCTTAAGAGCGTCGATCAACGCTGCAGCTAGACTCATCACTGGCTCGAAAAGAACTGCACACATTACCCCGGACTTAAAATCCCTGAACTGGCTTCCTTTTGAAGCTAGAATCCACCTAAAAGTGGCGTGCATGACCCATAAAGCCTTACACCACAGCTCTCCCAGCTACCTCGCGCAGAAACTGACAATCTCTGGGTGTTTAAGGTCCTCCAGGAGTGCTGAAAATCTTTTACTGAAACCCCAAAGGTTCAACAAAAAGAAAACTTATAATCGATCCTTCTCGGGGATGGCGCCCAGAATTTGGAACGCTCTGCCCCCCGCAACCAGACGGAACGCCTCCTACGCCGCTTTCAAAAAAGAAGTCAAAGCGTTTCTCATGGCTAAATTTACATGAGCTCTTTCTCCTCAGACCTGAGTTCTCCTGTTTCCTGTTATAATAGACAGCACCAATCTTTAATCCTCCTACTTTATGTGCACCAACTATGCTTTTTTTTTTTTTTTTTTTTTTCATGATTGTTTACCTGCATATTTTGTATTGTTCTACTTACATCCAGCTGTTATGTAAAGCGCTCTGATATCCGCAAGGATCTTGTTCGCGCTCTATAAAACTTTCTAAATAAATAAATAAACTGCTAACCATCACACTCCTACAACTGTGACAATTCAGACTTTTCCGGGCCAACCAACAATAAAACAACGGCTTGGGCGGCAGATAGAATCATGTTTAATGTATATTAAATGAATAAACAGCTGTTGTTGTGCTCATCTGTAAATTAGCCAAACACGGCCACCATGTGGCAGAGTGTCATAGGTGCCGGTGCTGACAACTAGGTCCGAGGACTGGAACCTCTGGCTCAAATTAAGCACTGATTAACACTCCCCTTTCCAACTATCAAAGTAAATCTGATTGTGTAAAGCATATAATGCTGCACTCAGCTGAAAACAAGCACACAGATATATACTTATTCAATGTTTCCTGGTTATGCTCTAAAAGTTGCCTGCAGTATTGTGTTTTAGGATGTTCGACACATAGTTCCTCTGGCAGCACCTCTTCCACTGAGCAGTGAGCACAGTCATACCTATGGACAGATATGCACTTACCCCAATGGTGGCTGGTGACATTTGAATGGGGTGAGGTGTAAATGTTTGTGACCAGTGCCATGTTGCGAGCAAGCGTAGCGAGCGAGCCTGGCCATCCTAAGGTGGGTTCGGGGGGATGGGGTTCTTGACCTGGGAAAATTTTGAAGAAGAGTGCACAAATTGTACATTTTCAAGCAAATTTGAGAAAGCAAGAAGGTTAGTAAAGCAATTGTAGTTAGGACATCCTTAGGGCACAAAAGAATTTAAGCCTGTAACATGTGAAACAGGCTGAGACTATTTTACACATTATGGAGCCTCTAAATGTACAGCAGAATGTACTCTGCCCCATATATATTATAGCCAACTGTTATGTGTCTGATACTGTCTTTTGATGTCACAGAACCTGATGCTCCATTTTCCTCACAGGTGCCATGCTCATGAGCCTGTTCTAGTCGTTTAGCTTGCCAGGAAGTTATTCCTCATGGGCAATTAGATGTAGTCACTTGAGATGCAGCGCTCCAAGCTACAGTAATAGAAATAAACAGCTGTGCTTCTGATGCATATTAATCATGCTCATGGCTGATAGGTGATTCCAACTTTCTGCAGCAGAAAAAAGAGGTGTGTTCACGCAAACTATTCAGGCTCATTGCATTTAAAATGTTGCTTGAGGACACTGAGTGCTGTAAAATAAAGACTCCGAAAATTGTTTTTTTTAGGTCTCACCTAGGCAGCGCTTGCACTGTTTCTTCGAGACATGCTGAATTCAGGTTATGGTCATTAAGCAACACCCATCTTTCTAATTGGCTCCTTTAACTGTCCTTTGTAAATGGCTGCTATTCATTGGTTAATATGGTCACTAGTCCCTCTTTTTTAGGTCTCGCCTGGAGTAAGAAGCGCACAACGCTGCCCTCACCATGCGAAGGCTTTTTGTAATCAATTCAGCATGTGCCCGCGTACGGAGGAACAAAGATGGTGTCGGGCTGACCACTGACCACATACAGCTGTAAATGCACACACATGTGGACAGCCTGACGCCATCTTTGTTCCTCCGTACGCGTGCACATGGAAAAAGCCCTCGCATGGCGAGAGCAGTGCTGTGCGCTGCTAACGCCGTTGGGCTGTCAACATGCACGTGCAAATGCACGCGCGTCTAAGAGCCTCCCAGCCACTGATAGGTCGGCCTTATTGCACCTGGTCACTTGCGCTCTTGAGCCGTAGTGTCGTCACCTCCTCAACCCTCTGAGCATGCCATGGACAGGGACCCTCTGTGCTGGTCACACGGCCAGGTCAAACGACCCTCTGTCCTGACCACTCAGCAACTGGGCACCCTGTGGCAAGGGATGCGCTGCCCGGCTCACTCGTCTCTAGGCAGGGCATGGCCAGAGTCCCTCAGACCCAGTCACCCAGCCTCTTGGTCGGCCATTGGCAGGTCCTGCCTGACCTGGTCAATATCCTCCAGAGCCCTCTAGACCAATCACCCCCCTCCCCCTAATCTGCTCAACCAGCCTCTCGGGAGGTCATGGCAGTGGCTGTCCTGGTGGTGTTTGCTGGCTCCTCTCTTGTGGCGCTTTAATCAGTGTGTCCTCGGTGGGACGGCCGAGGTGTCTAGGATCCCCCGAAGCTGTCTGCACATTTCCACCCTCTGTCTGTCTGAGACAGGGTTTCTTAGAAAGCAGAGGGTGCCGGGAACTCAGCACAGTTTAGGGAGCATCACATTGCGCAGAAACAGGGGAGTGGGTGACGTGAGTTTTATGCTCAGTGCAGAGGGTTTTATAGGTTCACAGTTTTCAGTTGTTTCCTGATTTTGTAGGTGGCTGAGAATTCTAAATGTACGCAGAGCACCCCACAGACGGTCTGTCGGACTTAGATTCTGTGAACTTGGTAACACGTGGAATGCCGCAGATGGTGTTGAAGTGTGTGTGGTGACTGGTTGGTATGGGTGCCCAGCATGTTGGTTCTGTGGCCCCTGGATGCAGTTTGTGCTTGGACTGTGAACGCCCGGTACCGGAGTGATGTGAGGAAGGCGCCCTCGCCTGACTTGGGACTGGCTCACTTGTTTGGAATACACTGCTCCCGGTGCACGCGGTTAGACAAGGCGCTCCCGGTGCGCGTAGAAATGGCGCTTCTGGTGCACGTGCGTAGAAAATGCGCCCTTTGATGTGCAAGCCTTCATTATTTCCCCTCTCTCAGAGGTACATTGCTTTCACTCTGTGACGTACATAGAAGTACATTGCTTTTACCCTATGACGTAAAGAGGGGTACATTACTTTCGGTTTGTGAGTCTAAGGGGTGTTATATTATATGGATAGAAATGTATTTAAGCATACCTCTTCGAGCTTCCAAGGAAGGTGACGTGGAGCGGTTCTGAGCCTGACCATTGTGAAATAAATAGCAATGCATTTATCATGGGGGTGGGAGGTGTCGTCAGGGTGTGCGGGTGGGGCATTCTGGTCTGCGGGCAGCATTTTAATTGTTTATAGATTAAAGAAGTCCAAGGAGGGTGGCATCCCAGTCAAGGCTGAGGTCTATGCTTTAGCTGTGACGTAGAAGGGCTCATTGCTTTCAGCTTTTGCTGATAAGAGGAGCCCCCCCACTTTCACTCTGTGAACCCACGGCTGCATTGCTTTCAGTCTGCGACTCGAAGGGTATGTTTTTTTCTCTCTATGTGCTAGAGAGTGCATTGCTCTCATTATGTGACTATATAGATACATGGCGTTTGGGGTGGGTATTACTCATGTCATAATTTACAGTAGTTTATTTTAGTCAAACTACATGAAATTACGCAGAATTGCACAAGGCATGTAACCCTGCATCTAGCTCTATTTTCTTAGCGCAAAAGGCACTCTTGCACCTAAAATGAACGAGGATATGCATTTTTGCACTAACAAAATAGCTCTCAATACAACTTAACAGGATCAGCAGCTCACACTCTGTTCCTGTGCTCTAGGGTAGCATTTTTGCCCCAAATTACTCCAATGTATGCAAATGTACCTGATCTAGTAATTTTCAGTAATTTCTTATCACAACAGTATCGCGAAATTACCTAAATAACTCACGTTGCTGGGGAGTAATTCATTTCTCACCCAGGCCTAATGGCGTTAACTATGAAATACCATTTGCAATGCAATAGGTCTCGCAGTTACACAAGTTTAAACAACAATGCCTTTTATTTATGTTTTTAAAAAGAAAACAAAATAAAAGGCATTGTTATTTGCAATGTCAATAGCTCAAACCCGCGTAAATGCAAGACCTATTGCATTGCAAATGCTGGTTTACTTTTGTAGTCTTCTATGAGGACTGAAGTTTTTACATATGGTGTTACACGTCAAGCTATTTATTAGTGTCTGAGCGCAATTTTTTTCATTTCACGCTTGCTCCCCCGTCTTGGCTAAGTTGATTAGAAGGTCTTGCTTTATATTTACAAAAAAGTGCTTGCTGCACGCCGCAACACCACTTTAACTTTAATTATGTTTATTTGTGCAATGCGCCACAGCACGCTTCACATTTAAATAAAAACATTTATTTTCGATGCACGTCCCGAATGCCACCCCTAGGGTGACGTTAGGTTCTGACGTATTCCCAGGTTTATGATTTCTTGTAAATCTGGGAATGTGCCAGGTTCCATGGTTGTTGAGTGGGAACACCCACTGCACCACCCATGGAAAGCCCCTTTCGCGCAATTTCCTGCATAAAAGGTACACATATTTATAAGGCCATGAAAAGCTATGGAAAGTGACATTCCGCCGGCGCAAAAGTGCCGGTAGAGCCTCATAAATGAGGCCCTTAATCTTCCCGTACCTACTAAGAAATCAATGTGTCCTTGTGCAATATAACTGGTGCTTGTATAAAGCGCTCCAGTGCCTTCGAGTCGAGTTTGTGCTATATAAATCCCCCCCCCCCCCAAATGCTTGTTCCTTTGCCACCACCAAGAGATTGTAGCACCCTCATATAAAATATTTATAGCCATCTTGGGGGCATATCAGCAACAACCGGCGATAATTATCACTCAGCGCTCGTAGCGTGAGGATAATTATCGCAGGGTATCGTTGATTTTTATCGCTGAGATAGCGTGCTATTAGCAACGCTTATCTCCTCAGCGATAAAAGTCCTCACGCTAACTGCCTAACGTGAGATTATCGCTGGAAACCCAGCGATAATCTCACGTAGTGTGGCGTTAGCTTGTTGATAGGGACTCACAAATTTAGCCATGATATCCACCTTCCATAGGATATCATGGCTAAGTCAGTCCTGAAGCAGGTGTAAGGAAAGTAGTGATAACAGGGGTTATCGCTACTTTTCCTGACTCTATGCTTCATAGCACGAGGCTTGATGATAGGAGAAATGTCGCTTAGCGACATTTCTCCTGTCATGTTAGGTCAGGAACGCCCACTTTGCATCTCATTAGAGATGCAAAGCTCTGCATAAAGAATCCCCACGCTAAAGCAAGGTTTCACGCGTTAGCGTGGCCTTGCTAATTAGGCGAAAAAATTATCGCCGCTTTTCGGCCGAAAACGGCCGCAAAAGCGGCGATAATTTTTTATCGCCCGCTTGTAAATATGCCCCATAGTGCGGTAAAACCCCTCTTGGAGCAGCTTCCTTAAGAGGTGCATCTCATTGTTAGAGGGTTCTTCAATAATTCCAAGGATTCCGGTAGTTTGTGATGCACATAATCACTGGAGCTTTAGCAGCCAGAAAACTAAAGACTGAGAATCAAAACGTGCCGCGCTCAGGCAGGTCAATATTAATCACGGGTGAAACCAATCCAGATGCTGCTCCCTTGCTGTTCCACAGCATGAGAGCAGCGCCAGGATTGGTTTGGAGACCGGGAGTTCCGGCTTTGATCAACCCCCAGACCCTAATGTGCAGGTGGAGAGAGGCCTCTAGTGCGCATGTCGGGCTGGCTGGAGAAAGGTAGCCAGCCAACCCGACATGCGCACTTTGAACCTGGCAGCCTGCGCTCGAAGCCAGCTCCAGTATACTGAGGTGTCTAGCAAAACTCAAAGCACCACCCACTTCACAGCCGCTGACGCCCACGACTGAAGGAAGACTGCTGCAGACACATGAAGCAATCAAGCAAAGTTAATTTATGTAGGTGCACATAAAAGGGGGGCCAAAATATGAGTGGGGCAACGCCCCAGTGCTCAAAGGCAGGAACCGCCCCCGCTTTACACTTCAAGACAGTGGAAAACAAAGAGAAACAACATTGGGACTCTTCTTCTCAAGCCTCAGTGCCCTCCTGCTGTAACTGCAGTTGTGCAAACAGAATCTGTAAAGTAAACATGATTTCACCTAAGTATTTTTGCATAATTTTGAGAGAATTGTGTTACGTTTCTTACGTGAAATTCCTGAAATTACGCCATTACACAACTCAGCATTATGTGCCATTCACATTAAACATTTATCCCAAATGCACCTTTCCCTGTAAAAATGTATTGTGAACCCACAGGAACAATGGAACATGGGTGACTATTGCTCACGATGCTTTTGTTTCTTTTAATTCTCCTATAACAAGAAATGCACACTCGCTCCATTTTACATAATTTTGCTGAAATTTCACATCATTTCAGGAAATTTTATGCAAAAGCAAATTATGTGAATTCGGCTCACCCCTAGAAAAATCGGTGCCTTTTTAAATGCTTGATTAAAAACATTAAAAGCTGAAAAGTGGCCTATTAACTTTCGTAAATGAACTTTGTAACTTGTTAATAGCCATTCTAATATTATTTGAGTTAGAAACATTAAATTCTGCAAATTATGCAGCAATTGGTGGATTATGTAGCAAGTGCTGACATTCAAACCATAGCATCACATTTTCCATTGGAACAGTGGTGGGTTTAGTCCAAGCCTTGAGAAGGCAGCACATGGTGTTCCGCCTCTAGCTGTCCTTTCGATGACATGATGCTGCAAAGTTTCCTTCTGAAGCCAAAAACAAATACAAGGGACCGGTTCATGTGGGCAGCAGGATACAGACAGGAGGCCAGGCACAAGGTTTGAAACCTTTACATTTCCAATTACCAGAACAGGTAGCATCTTTGCTTGCATTTGCTTGGGCTTCTTACACTGGAGTGGGCAGGAGTCACGAATGAGTAGCTGGACTGGGAGCTCAAAGGCTAGCATCCCAGGTGGTATTAAGCTGTTGCTGGGCAGGTTATGACCTGGATTACCTCAGGCACACAACCTCGCCGCTGCCAGATGTTGTTTCTGGGTAAGTCACTTGGCTGGCTGGATTGCAGCCCAGAAACCAGAGCTGGCTGAAACCATTATTGGGTCTAAAGGGGGAGATCTTTAATGCTGCTCCGAGAACAGGCAAGATGGAATGTTCTCGGTGCGAATTCATGGAGCCTCCGTCTTGTGGGGCCTGTGGTGTGGCACCCAACAGTATAAGTTCTCCAGTTGTTTACAAGGGAGTCATGGGACCTGGTGCAGCAGAGTGAATGGGCTTCTGGTTCCCTTGATAGGACAGTAAGAACAGTATTCACTAAGGTGCAGGGGGTCCTTCACACCTTTGGGCCAGGGGCCACTTCACCAGCTGCACCATTTATAGTGGATTCTGCCTGTGCACACCGGATGTATAGATCACACCACACTCAAAGCGAGGAAGTGAACAACTGAACAGACTTTACCAAGGTGGTACCCAGGATAAAGAATAAATGTACCCCTGCTCATCTACCTTCAGAAACCTACAAACAGTCTCCTAAGCTGGTGAACAGGTAGGTGTCGCCCTCCACTGTTGCTCAGGGTACACTTAGGGCCACATTTGGTAAGTTTTCAAGCAATACAAGAACCAAAGTTGCTGTGCTGTGTTGTGTGAAAGGCAGACAGCAGGGCACTGCCATGCGTGCAAAGATACAACAATACAAAGATGTGGCTCTGCTGCTGTCCTCCCAGTGCTGGGGCACTTTAGACTGCCTTACACCACACACACATCCCTTGCACCATGGTGCCAAGGTGTGCACTTGAGTCTAGCAATGACTTTATTCTAGAAGGTTATTTTTCCAGTACACAATCTATGCTTGGAGATAGTTTAAATATTTTCCAAGTCTGTATGTGTACTGTACCATACAGCGCATATACAAAGTTGGAAAAATTTGGAGAAAAGAAAACTTCTCTCCAATATTTCGCCTGCCTTGAGGAGGCGATTGGCGCAAAGCGCTGCCTACTTTTGTTATTCGATAGGGCTTTGCATCAGAATAAAAGGATAGTTGCATGGGGACCACCCATGGCAAGTCCCTTCAATGCAAAGAAGGGCAAAGTTGTGCACAACATTACTTTGCATTAGTTTAGGGCTGCTTTCTGGTGCAAAACAAGTTGTGTGTTAGAAACTCAAGCCTAAATTAACCATTTGCAGCAGTTTGTGTCACTTTTGCGATGCAAACCTGGCACAAAGTGCCAGTAAATCTGGGCATTAGATTGTTGTCTCAGACCCTTGGTGTCAACCAGCACAGTAGGAGAAGGCAGGAGGTCCCATCTGAACGCACAGTACGAGCACAGGGTTTCCAGTCCCTCGCTTTGATACAGCAGGGTGCAGACTAGCTAACATTCCTTCCTGTGGAATGAAAGGTGCTCATGTGTGATGCTGGGTGTGATCTCTGCTTGTGCTGTCCACTGTGTCCAGGGAGTTCTTTTTACCTTTCTGATGCACTGGGAGTTGCCATAACACTATGGCCGTGTGCAGCGGTGCAGCCTTGCCACACGAACGGGTTGTGCAGCGTGGAGAACTGTACTGCAGAGTGTGTCTGGGTGGCATGAGAGTAATGAAGCTGGCAAGAGATCATACACATGGAATTGTTCACTCTTCGTTGTGAACGAGCAAATTCTGAGAAAGTAAATTTAAGTAGTTGTTTTGGTCGCCCGAGCAACTAATTGTGCCAGAGGAGGCTTTGATAGTCCTATTACTTAAAATGTATTCGGGCTGGTTGGCACGGCACATAGAGGCGTTCCCCTTTGATCATTAGAGCATACCCTGCATCTTTTATAGAATTATTTCACTCCAAAATCAACAGATGATTAAAAGTTTTATGTTATACTTGAGTCAGGCACACTTTTTAACTTCCAATTCAAAGCTAAAGCTCCCAAAGGACGGTAATATAAGAAAAGTGTTTTATTAAGCCTTGTTTTTACAGAACAAGACACGCATCTCAAAGATGTTGAACAATCACAGCTCTACAAATAACCAACTCCCTCCCACAGGTTTATAATATAGCCTACCGGCTATTAAAGGCCCGCTGCAGTGTTAAAGGCCCGACCCGGAGGCGAGGGACTTTAACAAAGCAGCAGGACTTTAATAGCTGGTATTGCCCTGCTACGAAGGGCTATAAGGCTATTAGAACATTCTGCCACTAGAGGGCAGAATGTTCTAACAAATAAAACAAAGGCTTTAGGGAGCACAAGGGGATTCAAATCCCCTCAGGCTCCCTGGTGCCTTTCTTCACAGCCAGAGCTGGGAGCAAAGAAACATTGGAATGTTGGAGCTCCGGGCTCATACCAGCCATTATAAGCCCGGAGCTGCTCCATTGTGTTCAATGGAGCTTCCAACATTCCAATGTTCTCATACCCACTAGGACACAAACTAACTCAGTGTGGATGTAGGTGGGAGGGGGAAGTATGGGAGTAAAAGGAAGGTGACATAGATATCGGTGTAATTCGTGTTTCTTAGTCTAAGGATTTGGAAATTCTCTGGAGCACGACCTCTTCATTCTTTTGGTGCCAGCCAAGCACCCGCAGTGTTTGAGGCAAGGTTGAGGTAAGCCATCCTGCTACGACATGGAGACTTGAGACATTTTCTGTGGACAACTCTGCTCCGTTTTGCTTTTACGTGTTTATTTGCAACACACTCTTTCACCCCAAAGGGTTTTTGAGAACTATATAACAGATGTTTGCTATAATCCAATGAAAAATATTCATGTTATCGACCGCAGAAGGATAAAAGGTTGAGTGACCCTGCCAGGATTGAAACCAGGCACTACTGAGTCTGCGCCCGGGGATAGAAAGAGAGCAGCAAATAAAGATGAAGTTGTGGTTTTAAACCATGACGCATCCTTCACCGCTGGCTAGTGAAGTCTGTGGCTGCCCCTCCACTGTAGTGAAATATCTGTGGGATCCTTGAACTCCATTATCACCTCCAAAAGGCACCCTTTAGGTCACACTGTTAGTGCACAGTTATAGTGCGTCCTAAGACTCCCTTCTCCCTTGTGCAAGCCTCAGTCATACAGTGCGGGTGCAAAGGCAAAGCATTACCTCCTCATCCGTCTTCCTCTCACTGTCCTTAAGTAGGAGTTTAACTCCATTCATTCAGAACCTAACCACCAGCCTTGACTTTTCCTTCCCAATCCAAGATGGCCCCCGTACCCCTAAGTACAAGTACCTCACTTCCTGGGAAGGACTTCCTCAATCATCAAGCACAAACAGAAATCATTGGCCCACAGAGAGACGTGGGAGGGACTCAGGACTGTGACAAGAAAGACATGGACCTGAAGTAATTAATACTACCAGTTAGTAACCAGGCGTTCCATCATTAGTGGGATCCCTCACCTTCATGTGAATGGGGGAGTGTTGGCTTGACGTTGAGCAGGCACCAAATTAGGTCCATGCAACGGGCCTCAGAAAATTGGCTGTGCATGCGTCGAAGCTCCCTTCTGCAATGCTCAAGTGCACATATGTGCAAAGTGTGCATAAATACGAACCTGTTGTCCAAGGGGCTCCTCTGTAATTGGGCCTCTGGCTTTCAACAGCACACTGTTTTTGTGCTTCGACACATTCTCTATGGGGAGGGTGAACCGGAAACAACTTTTGGGAGACCAGGACTCCTGTGCCTTAACTGCGACTTGTCTGATCTCTGACAAACTAGACATAATCGATACATGGTGGCCAGGCCCTCATTTCGGTCAATTCTTGCACCGATATTTTCTCTTTCACTGTGAATTGAAACTGGACCATAAAAAGAGTCACTAACGCCCCAGTGATGCCGAAGGATTCCTGACAGAAGGAAGTGAAAGTTCTGCAGTTTGAACCATCAATACAGCTTGGTGTGTTTTGCTAATCCAAGTTCTGGTAAAAACCTTTTAAAATTCGTTGGATGAAGGTCCAATTTGATCTTAAATAAAACATGAAAAGGATATAGGGTAATACCTTATTTTTCTATATTTTTCAAACCCAGCCTCATTTAAGGCTCATATGACCGACAACAAGTACGAACATGAGACACCTGTGTCGATTGATTGTATTCTCAGCTGAATAAAGCATCAAATGTAAAACCCATCGTTTTAATTAAGCCTACATAGTTGACAAATCCGGGAGCATCACACTTTGGGGAAGTACAAAGCTCCCCAAATGTACCCAAGCTGGCAGTTACATTCTCTCAGACCCTGATGGCATGGAATGTGTTAACCAGGGGCACCAGTCTGGCAGCGCAGAAACACAACTTCCGCCACTTGCTGGCGTCATTTCCTTTTCCTGCTGCTTTGGACTTCAGGCAGCGGGAAGAGGTTACGAAGCTGGCGCTGCATGCAGACATTACACACGGCTGCTGCTCGGAACTTCTGCTAGTAAGTAAGTTCCCACTGCAGCACAGAGCCTCACAGCAACCCCCTCTTCTTAATGTATATATTTTTTTTAAGTGTCACATGGTGGTAAAGTACAATTGCGTGAACTCGCCAACAAGACGATGGAGCTGAGGCAACCCGTGGCAAGTGGTTGCCTCTAGGCGCTGTGCTGTGTTGTCCTTGACTGCGGCGCCTCCGTGAAAGAGGCGCACGTATGTAAAATCATGGTGTTCAGTGTCAAGACACATTATCAGTCTGAGGGAAAGACACTGTGAGGCCACAGTAAACGGTGGCTCTGCAAGCAACACATATCTAGTCGCTGACCATAAAGAACCGTTAAAAGGAGTAAAAAGAAAACAACTCCTCTCACCAAATGGGGAGATTACGGGCATTTGAAATGAATTACACAATGCGTCCTCCATCGAAGGCTGCGAAAAGGCCAAAATAAACCATTAGGACAAGCAATGCTGCCTGCAAAGGCTTGTGATTGCTATTTCGTATAAATAAAGTAGCAGCGGGCAGCAGGATACTCACCCACAACGATCGCGACGCTGCAAAGTCGATGGTTTCTAAAAAAAAAAACAGTCGTTAAAAACCTCAGAAAATGGTGAAGCCCTCCAACTCTGTGAGCTTACTGCCCTCACGTGTCCAGATATAACACATTAAAATGGCTGGCTGCAGTCCTGCAAGGCCAACTCATCCTTTCATCCATATGAAGTCGGTCACGCACCATTATATTGAGTTACAATTATAACACATATGTATAGCTCCTAAAAACGGAAGAGGGCTTTGAAGAGGTGTATAAAAGCAGTTAGTATCACATTGTGTGTTAAACACCTGGACTGCAAACCTAGTTGTGAAAAAAGAGTTATTACTTATGCCATGCAGTGTTTTAAAACCTACCGAAGGGTCGTAAATTCCATTAATATTTACCCGAAACCTGTAATCCACAGTCCAGTGGCTCATTCAGATCTAGCGTTCAGGAAAGACACAAATTGGTTTCTGGTGCATATAGAAGAAACTTTGCACTGATTCAAATACCTGTGCAAAAACGTGTTGCACTATTTTGACATTTCAGTCTTACTCATTTATTCAAGCAAATTGTGCAACAACCCATATTAAACTAAGGATTTTGCATAAGGGCGAACATAAAATATAGAAAGTAAACGTTTGGTGAGCGTACATATCACATTTCTTTTTCTAATAAACGTATTTACATGTTCTTCAATATTTAAAAAAAAAAAAGAGAATCAATTAAAAATCCTTTCTTAGAATTAGTTATCGAACTGACTTTGCATTGTTTTACGATCGTTACGGCATTATAGAGAATCGGGTTCCAGTTTCGGTGTCGGCTCAACATCCTCCGATACTGGGAAAAAATCACTTAATCTCCCTGCACCTAAACAAACAGAAAATAAATATATGTTACCTTGTAAAATGTAACTGGTTTCATGAAAAGTGCTCCAGTACCCTCGGGTGGACTTCGCGCTATATAAATAATAAAAAATAATTTATAAATGTAAAGTTTAGTCTAATCTTTCACAGTTGACATATGGAAAATTATATTTTTCCTTCATCATTCCATAAACATCAAAATGCCTCGGATTTTCCCCCATGAATGCCCCCGCGGTTTGCTCTGTTTCTTCTTACACAATCTACAAAACAGTGCAAAGTGATTTGCACTGGTTTTGCACAAATGTACAGTTTATGTAGTGCGGCGTCTGAGTTGTAAAATAACTTTCTACAGAACTACAATTACATTACTACCAGGCGGGCAACGAGAACCGCGGATCCGGCATGCCCATGAATATTATACAAAGCATTGTAAAGTAACAGCTCGCTGTATAAACTAACAGCTTCATCACATGATGTTACACCTCGCCTCATTTGTTGAAGGGACTTTTGTCACGGGTTCACATGCTCCTCCACGCCCTTTTTGGGCACTTCCAGGCACTTTTGAAACGTTGCTAGCGCTCCTCAGAGTTTCACTAGCCCGGGCACACCCGGCAGGACAGATCAAGTGAATATTAATCAGAGTCCGGTGCCAGGTCACGAGAGACACCGCTTGCGATTCACTTAGTGATAATGACTCTGGGTTCACACGCCCAGCTCAGACTCACGCGTCCCCAGATCTCTTGTGCTTTTTTTCACCTTGAGAAGCTGCTGACACATTAAATGGCCACGTTTGGGCGGGACGAAGGTGGGCAGCAGAAGCGTATTGCCTTTTTTGTGCAGGTGGTGAAGGCAACACCAGCGGCGTTTTCCAAACACTCAACAACACTTGGCAGTAGTAAGCTGAGTCTCGCCCTACAAGATTGATGCGCTCTTCAGCATAGTGGTTATTTCAGGGTCAGAATAGTCAGACTGACTGCATTTGGAGGAGTTTACACGAGAGGTATTCAAAGTGGGGAGCGCCCCTCCCTACCGAATTAATTATAGGGGGCTCCAGGCTCTAGCCCAGAGGGGCATTCATTATACCACCAAGGACCAGAGACATATACGTCAGAGGTGGGTTTCCAGTGAAAGAAAAAACAGACTGGCAGCGAGGCGCTCTGCAATGAGCCACCAGTAATGTCTTTTTTCACCCATTTCCTGGCTGGAAGGAGGTGTTTAAAGTGGGGAGCTGAAGGCAGCGGAGGGCTCCAATTAGCATTAAATCCCCTCCCATTTATGATAATGGCTCAGCCTGTGGATGAGTGTAGGGCGTCAAGGTTGCCACTTTGATAACTTGAGAATTAACTGTTGATAAAACAATGGACAATGGTACAACTACTGCATAATTATAGATTATTGCATTTGCCACACATTTTGTCACATAATTTGCTGCATAATTTCCCAAATTTGCAGATTGCACAAAAAAGAGAGTTTCTAGATAAAAATAATACTTTCAGAGAATGTGCTGCATAATTAAGAAATCCTTGCTGTACAATTTGGCCCTCTGTGACGTGTAATCCTAGTAGCCTAGACAAGGGTAAAGCACTGCAAATAGAATGGGGTTTTCATTCTGATGATAAAATCCATATTTCACAGGGAATCATGAAATATTTCTCATATTTGCCAATTCACTGTGAACTATGGGGTTCACACCATTGCACTTTGTTCAATAAAAGCACAAACACAGGTAGTTGGGGACTGTGGAGTCATTTTTGGGTCAGGGTATTTTTGTTTGCTCAACATTGTCGCTGTTTGACGAATCTGTGTGCAGCTTTCCAAAAGCAAAACTTTGGGTCCTTCTTGGCAAGTTTTGTGCATATCCATCAAGCAGAGGCTAAGAAAAGGGGGGGGGGGGGGGGGGGGGGGCGGTGGGGTTGGCGATGTGGGGCGGTCATCCCAAAAGTGGAATATCCCATATTAATTCCATATCATTTTTTGCTCTTCCATGCACAAAAAAAATTACTTAGAGGAATTACAGCATATTAGGAATGAGATAGAACTTTACTCAAGGACTGTGCTTTTCTTTCTTTGGTCTAAATCAGTTCATTACTTTTTGAGAAATTAGTGTTTAAAAAGGAGCTCAGTTTAGGTATGAAGAGATTAAATGTTAGAGATGTCTGTACCGTTAATTTATGGATCCTAAGTGGCTTTGCCAAATCACAGAGAATATATGAATCCATTTATTAAAAAAAACAGGCACACCATTGGTCTGTTGAGCATTTTCTTTCCCCATGCTTAATTGATTTGAGAATCTGCTGTGTTCTCATCGGCTGGCCAGCAGAGAAAATTATGTTTCAGCTGCCATTACCCAGCACATTGCACTGAGCACCATGCGATAAAAATCCAAACTAAAAGGGCACCGGGACGCAGGGTGGGTACGCCCTGACCCCGGGGTCTATGTGGGCCCCATATAGAGTCCCCAGTAATAAAATACACATTTTAGAAATTATTTTATTGAGGGATTTGTGAATCCTATGCTGTGTTTGCATATCCTTGACCAACAATGGATCCCATGGCCCTTCCTGGTTCTCATAATTTGCTAATCCTGAAAAAAATGAATACATTCATTAATTAATAAAAGTCATTAGAGCAGCATGCCACCTGTAGGCCACGTGCACCGGGGTGGGAGCAGGGCCTACCTACAGTCCAGATACTGCAGTCAATGCTCTGCTGCGCATGTGCTAAGGCTGAGCGCAGCAGGGCTTGCCATATCTGGAGCTATAGGCCCAAAAACTGGTTGAAAGCATAACCTGCAGCACATCCCTGCTGTGCATGGCAAAAGGCTGTGTTGCGTGGGTGTTGGCAGCTGATGGTGAGTTGGGCACAGTGGCTGGCTAGAGGGAAAGCCCTGCAGCCTACCTCATTACCAAAGGCTGTGCAAAGAGGGGGTTGCCCCACTATAGTGAGTTTGGAGCAGGTCCTGGCTGGAGGCAAGAAGCTGTGGCGAGAAGCTGTGGCGAGCAACAATTATGCACAGCCAAAGGCCATGTGCTTCAAAATCTGACTTCCGGTTGGGGGGGGGTTGCAGATTCTAGAAAGAGGCCAAATCCTGTGGCCAACCTTCACTGAGCACAGTTTAAGGCCATGTGCAGCTGAGGTTTGCCGCTTGCAGGGTGCTAGGGCTGGCCAGTTGAGCCCCTGCACCCACCCCTTTCTGCATATAGCTGACGGCTGTGAGCTGCTTGCGTTGGCTGCCAATGGAGGACTGGGTGCTCAGGTTGGCTGGAGGCCAAGACCAACAGCTAACCCCCTCCCTACTCTGAATGGTCGAATGGTCAGTGCAGTTGTGTTACACACAAATTAAGTTTTGGGTGCTATGGCCAGGCCCCGCAGACCGCCCGCTGTGCATTGTCAGAGGCCATGCGCTGTGGGTGTTGGCCACCAACAGAGGGTTTGGTAGAGGGGATGGCCAAAGGCTCTCTACACAGGGTTGAATGCCTAGAGGCCAGGCCCTGAGGCCACTCCACTGCACATGGCTATGCACAGCAAGGTGGGCCACCCACAGAGGGTTAGGAGAGGGCCTGGCTGGAGGCTAGTCCGTATGGCCAACCTCACCTCTGCGCATGGCTAAAAGCTGGGAATAGCTAAGATTGGCCACCCATGGACTGTTGGGTGCAGGTAACTCCTGGTTGAGGTATGTGATCAAAATACCCAAAAATGCAGAAAAAACAAAATTATGGTTAGCTTTAGTTATAACACCTCAAAATATGTTTAAAAAACCCTCAGAAATTCATCTTAAAAACCATTCCTAAAGGGCAGGTGCTGTTAGAAATGTAAAAAAAAAAGAACATTTGAAAGTTATGATTAGGAGCACCGTGTATAACTTGTGCAACAGCCAAGCAAACCATATCTTGCACACCAAATGTAATGCTCTTGAGTGCACAATATTTATGCCTACGAATAACTACATTTAAAAGCGAAATGTAAATAAAACAACAACACATAATCTAAAGAATTAATGATACTACATTCATAGTCCTCTCGGTCCAAGTGCTAAGGGTAATGCGGTATAATCTCATATGTAAACGGATTTACAATATTAGTAATTGCATCTGTTTCATTCAGGTAAGGCCACGAGCATTGCCTTTGGTGAGCAAGTTATTGTTTATTGCGCTCCTAGCCATAACTTGTGAATTTAGTTTTTTCAGGTCTAATTCGCCAAACAAACCAAAGGTTAAAGTGGCCTCCTAGTTGATATAGAAATATTATTTTACTTGACCTTAAAAAGTAAGAAATTTGCTGAAAAAACCAAAGGTTAAAGTGACGTTATATTTAGGTGAAAAATTCTGTAAATACATATTTCAAACTAAAACAAAAACAATAACATTCACCAGTTATATTAAACTACAACTTGTGCATGTGCAATGCACAGTGATGACATCAACAATGCCATTTCAATGCATCAGTGGTGTGATCAATGTTGTCATAGAACATGTCATGAGTGATTTAATATGTGAGATGATAAGTAATGCCTGGTGGGGGGAGGGGAAGACCGCAGGGCCTGACTATTGCAGGCCCTGCACCCAACTTCCCATGGTTTGCCAATACCTCCATCATGCCTGGCCTTTGGTCTGCAGCCAGGCTGTGCACCCTCTACCACCTCAGGTGGGAAACACCTAGCGGCGCACAACTTTTAGCCGTGCGCGGTGTGGGGTTGACCACAAGAACTGGCTTGTACATCCAATGGTATTCAGCTGGGAAATTATTTGGGGACTAAAATCCTCTTTTGTTTAAACGGAAGATCAACCTTAGACTGTCCAGCAAAGAAAACATTTAATTTAAATTAGGTTTGCAAAACTACCCAATAGATTATGTATTTACGACACCCTGGTGCTTCCAACTAATTCAAGATTTTAGGATTAATAATAGAGAAGGGAGTGACCATAACCTTTTAGAACTAGAGCTCCCAGACGTACATTTGAACCCCTGTAATAAAGTTATTGAACAACAGGTGGGATACCCCAGGTGGATCACCACAAGACTAACAGAAGAGTATGTAGCCCGGCTAGTAAAATTGCAGCAGAACTTAGATCTGGGCACATTAAGTGGCCAGAGCTTGGATTGGTATGTGGATAAAATTGAAGAAGTGGTCCAAAGCCTCAGCGATGGTCTGAGGAAAGACAAAATAAATGATAAAAGGAACCAAAGAAAGCCGGAGAGACAAGGAAGGTGCTTTACAAAGAATTGTTTGAAAAAGAAGAGAGAATTGAGGAGAACAGCACGTAGCCTAAGTATAAAGTATGATCAGGGTAAGGCTGATATCCTCATGAAATTAAAAAGAGAATATAATATGTTAATTAGGAGGGCAAAAAGAGAGTATAAAGAAGATTGTTGGACAAATCTGCTTGAGGTAATAGAAACAAAGAATATACGCCAGTTCTTGAAACTAATTCAATCAGCAGTAGATTGCCCTGCGGCCACAATGAACTGTGTGGTAGAAGAAGCAGCTTGGGAGGAATATTTGCTGGAATTATATAGCCCAGGCAGAGAACCGGAAGAGGGTTTGCAACCAGATTTGAGCAGTCTGGTAGCAGTCTTAAAACCCGACTTTTCGGCGTCGGAAGTGAAAAACACGATAAAACGTTTGAATCTAACAAGGGCAGCAGGTCCAGACAACCTCCCTGCCCTGATGATTAAAACTCAGTTGGACTGGTGGGCAGAACTCTTTGCTAAGATGTTCCAAGTTATTTTAGAAACTGGGAAGTTCCCTAACAATTGGAAGGGTGCAATAATAAGAAAGGCGATATGCAAGCCCCAAAAAACTATAGATTAATTAATCTAATAGATATCGGGGAAAAGATTTTCGCAAAAATAGTTTTAGGGAAACTAAAAGATTGGGCGGACCAGAACTCAGTGGTGCCGGTTGAACAGGGGGGGTTCAAGGAAGGTCATTCCAACATAGACCACTGTTTCGCCCTCTGGGCACTTGCCCGGAAGTCAATAGAACAAAAGGGGAAAATGTACTCTTGTTTCGTTGATTTCCGGGCAGTCTTCGACCTTGTGGATCGTAAGAGCTTATGGGAATGCCTGATAAAATATGATATACCGGAAAGCCTATTGACCATCCTAAAGGAACTACATAGAGGGAACTGGGCCCAAGTAATTAAGGACACACAAGGTTCACTGACACAGAAAATAGCCATAGGGAATGGGCTAAGACAGGACTGTGTCCAGGCCCCCCTGCTCTTTGCAATATTCCTAGCCGACCTACCTGCAGCGCTGGAAGTAGAAAGAAGCGCAAGCCCCAGAAGGAAGGGAAGGAAAGTAGCAAGTCTTTTATATGCCGATGATCTTGTGATAATTGATCAAACGGAACTTGGGCTCCAAAGGACATTAAATGCTTTTAAAGAATACTGTGAGGCAAAGTTTTTAGTTGTAAATATGGATAAAACGAAGATTTTATGTTTTGGTAAGAGAAATAAAAAATGTAGCTGGTATTAAGGACAAACAAAACTGGAAATAGTAAAAGAATATAAATACCTAGGCCTTTGGTTCGACAGCTCCCTAAAATGGTGTACTCACCTAGAAGCCCAAAAAACAAAAGCTTTTTCATCCATCTGCGGGCTGAAAAAATGTAATAAGGACTATGGGGATATGTCGCACAAACCTATTTTAAAAGCTTATGAAGCTATGATCCCACCCCAGGTACTGTATGGGGCAGAAGTCCTCCTTCTAAGTGGTAAAGGAGGGTGGGATCGGGAGGAGGGCAAGGCCCTAAAAATGCTATTGTCTCTACCAAGTTCTGCAATGGTCCAGGCAATTAGGATGGAGGTAGGAACAATAGCATGGAACAGCCAGGTCCAAATGTCTTTGGTAAGATTCTGGAAACGCCAGAACCCAGGGGGAGTGCAGAACATCTCACACTGGTGTAGTGAAGAGATCCGGCATAGTAGCTTAAAATGGGCAAAGGAAGCGAAAAGGAAAATCCAGGTAATAA
Source organism: Triturus cristatus (assembly GCF_964204655.1). Classification (NCBI taxonomy): domain Eukaryota; kingdom Metazoa; phylum Chordata; class Amphibia; order Caudata; family Salamandridae; genus Triturus; species Triturus cristatus. The sequence goes on along the minus strand of NC_140580.1, from coordinate 1,127,746,295 downwards.
CAGGGAGTTTAAATGTGAGCCCTATACAGCACCCCCTGGGTGTAGAATTTACAAAGACGTCTCTGAGGTACCAAGGCATGGAGCAGTCAAGGAATAATGACTTAGAGTACCTGAGGAAGAAAAAATCGCTCCAATGTATAATAAACTCCTGGGTAAATGCTGCATGGTATCCATACCTAGAAACTCTGCCAAGCCATGTGCTTAGGTGCGAAATCCTAAGGATACGAATTGGCATTAACCTATGGTTAATGGAGGGAATAATAAAGTCAGAAATGTTACTGCCAGATGGAACATGCAAATGTGGCCTTGGGACAAAATCTGGAATCCAGCATATATTGCTGGATTGCCTTACAGTTTTAGAATTGAGAAAATTGTTTTTCCGCCCAGTATTTTTAAAATATGAAATAAGGTCACGAGCCCAAGCCATTGTGTTACTGACAGAAATGATAAGTCTTGACATTGCTATTGCACTAGGAAGCTACATGAAAGGCATACAGCGTTTTGTATGGGATAAACTTAAGCAAGGGTAGAAATGTTATCTATTCTTAAAATCCCTTATTTTGAGTATCTAAGCAACAAAGCTTAAAGAACAGTTATAGATCCAACGGTTTTAATCAACTGCTGCTAATGAGAAAGGATGTGGATAATGAATCCCCTTTTAATGAGAGTATCAACGATACCGCCGCCTAATAACTTTTAATGCTATCTTAATTATTTAACTGTGTATTTAATATTGAAAATGTTGATGCTACCAGGGAAGAAGGTGGTTACCGGTCCCCTTTTAACAAAGTATTAAGCTAAATTAGTTCTAAGGAATCAGGTGGTTTTATCTGTTCATGTGATCTTTTTGTGTATGGTTTTATTGTTTATGAGATCTTACTTGTGTTTAAAGACTATGGTCTAAATAAACAGAGTCCTCTCTACCAAAAAAAAAAAAATTACCCTATGTTAATCCAACCCCTCTATAGGTACCCAACCACGCATGGCCCTTGGCGGTGAATGGCGGGAGTTGACCATAGGGCCTGCAGCCAACACCCCATAGGCAACCAACCCTGCTCCACACATGGCCTATGGCCGTGTGCGGAGCGTGATCTGGGCATGCAGCCAACCCCTATCAGGCACGAACACCTGCGCCTTGCATGGGTTTTGGCCATGCTCTGTGGGTGCCCTGTGGCAGACACCCTATATGCAGACAACCCAGGAGGGGGGCACACAGCCCCCTCCTGGGCCAAATATGACCCAGGGATTCCATCTCTTGGGGCCCAGCCAATTACTAATAGGGGAGGGGGGCCGTGCGGACCCTCTCCCAGGGCCGATTTTGGTCCCTTGGACCCCATATCCCGGCCAATTGATGCAAGGGGAGGGGGAACACATGGCACCCTGCCCCAGCCAATTTCAGTCCAGGAGACCCCATCCCCCAGGACCCAGGCAATTACTAAAGGGGAGGGAGGCCACAAACCAGCCCTCCCAGGGCCAATTTCGGTCCCGGAGACCCCATCCCTCAGGGGCTGGCCACTTTATGTTGAGTGCTCTGGCCCCACCCAGGACACCCAGTGTGCGCTGTTGGAGGCCATGGTGGGTGCCTGAATGACCCCACAGTCCCTGCTGACGCTGACATTGCACCCACACGCATGTAACAGCAAACAATTCTGCTCCCTATGTGCAGGTGCAATTTTAACATCTGTTTCCCTGCCCGCTTGATAGCTCGATGCGATGTTGCAGCAAAAATTAAAGCAAGAAGGGAAGGAGAAATATCTATCTATCTATCTATCTATCTATCTATCTATCTATCTATCTATCTATCTATCTATCTATCTATCTATCTATCTATCTATCTATCTATCTATCTATCTATCTATCTATCTATCTATCTATCTATCTATCTATCTATCTATCTATCTATCTATCTATCTATCTATCTATCTATCTATCTATCTATCTATCCAGAGAGAGAGATAGATACTCTTTATTTATGGTAGGGAGGGGCTGTGATTCACACATGACACCTCGTAAAGGGCACAATTTCCTCCCTCTATGGATTTGCTTGTGCTATTGTTTCGTGTGAGGCATTTACAAATCATCATAAGCAGAGCACACAGACTGCATCAGCACAGTGAGAAAAGCTCTCAATAGCTCAGTAGATTTCCTCTCTAAACTGATTCTAGAATGCAACATGTGCCAGGCATGAGGCAGTGTTTGGTGACGTCATATATGCTCTGCTAATAAACACATTTGCACTGTAACATTATATGTGCGAATCTGTATTTATTCGTCTACTTGTTACAAATAATGAGCTTATATTGTTCCACAGTTGTTTTCGCTGCATGGTATATGTAAATATTTATCTGAAAAAATATTCCAATATGTGGGCTTATGTTTGACATATTTTTTTTAAATTTCCTTCCTCAAACTGCATCAACTAAAATCCTTGAAACTATATGGAGGATTTCGAATTTTGGCTGTAAAAAAAAGCTCTTTTACAGACAGAAACCTGTGGATAAATTCACTGTACTTTCTAACTCCACTCCGAAGAAAGCAAGCACCATCTTTATAATCTGATTGAAAAAAAACACGCAACCCCCGTGGCTGCGCTCCCGCGAGGATTAGGTGCTGGAGCGCGTATTTCTGGAATCGCATTTCGAACATTTGCTTTCTGTGGCGAACGTGGTGCCGCGTGGATCGCTTGACTGACAAACTTTTTCATAAAAATGCAATTGTACTGTTTTCTTTTTAGCAGATTGTTTCTGCTCGTCGCCATGCGCGTGCCCTCGCACCCGCTTACTGGCACGTGGGTGGTGGCATCTGAATATGATAATAACTGGTTTTATTGCAGAAGTGTGAACCTCTCTGTGTTAGAAGAACCGTGCCCGCCCGTTTGACACAATGCTGGAACACAGTAGTGCACTGTTTTATTTCTTTACTGTCGGCTCTTTTGTTTTTTCCACGCCTTCTTGTTTTCTATACGGTTCTTCCTTCTTGCACTTTTTGTGGGTGTTTCCTAGCACGCCCTTGCCTTGGTTCCCTCTCCCCGTTTATTGGACGCGCTCAGCCCAGTGAAAGGCCCACCTTGGGGCAGGACGCCACGTTCCAGTGTATCGTTTTCACAGTGAGCTGGAGGCAGTCCAATGACCCCACTGTTAGAAACAACGCGTCACTCCAGGATTGTCACTTGAGACCCCTGACCCCAAAGAGGGGGTTGTGCCTTGAGTGGGTCAGGCGCGGACGGGGGCAGGAATGACACAGGGTGGGATCAGGTGTCACTGGGCGTAGATCGGTACACACGCACCTGACACTAAAGCACGCACATGCAAAAATGCACAGTTACAAAGGCGCGCCTAGGACCACTCCCAAGGCTGTTGTTTGGAGTCACTGAAGTTACAGGCAGTTGTTTCACAACCTGTGTCAAGCCCCATCCAGAGCTGACAGCCTCTCACCGTGCACTGCATAAGGTTATGGGTCATTCACTGGTGTGTGCTCGTCGACGGAGGATTAGAGTGTGTGCTCCTGCACTGCACGCCACAGTGTGCGCTCCAGCAATGCACGTCACACTGTGTGCCCCTGCACTGCAGGTCATAGCTTCTGATCCCTTACTACACGTCACAGTGTGTGCTCCTGCACTGCACGCCACTGTGTGCGCTCCAGCAATGCACGTCACACTGGGTGCCCCTGCATTGCAGGTCATAGCTTCCGATCCTTTACTACACGTCACAGTGGGTGCTCCTGCACTGCACGTCACAGGGTGTGCTCCTGGACTACATGTCACACACAATGTGTGCTCTTGGACTACATGTCACAATGTGTGCTCCTCCAATACACGTCACAGTGTGTGCTCCTGCACTGCCGGTTACAGTGTGTGCTCTTGGACTGCAGGTCACAGTGTGTGCTCCTGCACTGCAAGTTACAGTGTGTGGTCTTGGACTACATGTCACAGTGTGTGCTCCTGCACTACACGTCACAGTGTGTGCTCCTGCACTGCACGCCACAGTGTGCGCTCCTGCAATGCACGTCACACTGTGTGCCCCTACACTGCAGGTCATAGCTTCTGATCCTTTACTGCACGTCACAGTGGGTGCTCCTGCACTGTACGTTACAGTGTGTGCTCCTGCACTGCACGCCACTGTGTGCGCTCCTGCAATGCACGTCACACTGTGTGCCCCTGCACTGCAGGTCATAGCTTCTGATCCTTTACTACACGTCACAGTGGGTGCTCCTGCACTGCACGTCACAGTGTGTGCTCCTGCACTGCAAGTTACAGTGTGTGCTCTTGGACTACATGTCACAGTGTGTGCTCCTGCACTACATGTCACAGTGTGTGCTCCTGCACTGCAGGTCAGTGTGTGCTCCTGCACTGCAGGTCACAGTGGGTGCTCCTGCACTGCAGGTCTCAGTGGGTGATCCTGCACTGCACGTCACAGTGTGTGCTCCTGCACTGCAGGTCACAGTGTGTGCTCCTGCACTGCAGGTCACAGTGTGTGCTCCTGCACTGCAAGTTACAGTATGTGCTCTTGGACTACATGTCACAGTGTGTGCTCCTGCACTACACGTCACAGTGTGTGCTCCTGCACTGCAGGTCACAGTGTGTGCTCCTCCACTGCAGGTCACAGTGGGTGCTCCTGCACTGTACGTCACAGTGTGTGCTCCTGCACTGCACGCCACTGTGTGCGCTCCTGCAATGCACGTCACACTGTGTGCCCCTGCACTGCAGGTCATAGCTTCTGATCCTTTACTACACGTCACAGTGGGTGCTCCTGCACTGCACGTCACAGTGTGTGCTCCTGCACTGCAAGTTACAGTGTGTGCTCTTGGACTACATGTCACAGTGTGTGCTCCTGCACTACACGTCACAGTGTGTGCTCCTGCACTGCAGGTCACAGTGTGTGCTCCTGCACTGCAGGTCATAGTGGGTGCTCCTGCACTGCAGGTCTCAGTGGGTGATCCTGCACTGCACGTCACAGTGTGTGCTCCTGCACTGCAGGTCACAGTGTGTGCTCCTGCACTGCAAGTTACAGTGTGTGCTCTTGGACTACATGTCACAGTGGGCGCTTCTGCACTGCACGTCACAGTGTGCGCTCCTGCACTGTACATCACAGTATGTGCTCCTGCACTACACGTCACAGTGGGTGCTCCTGCGCTGCAAGTCACAGTGTGTGCTCCTGCACTGCAGGTCACAGTGTGAGCTCCTGCACTGCAGGTCACAGTGTGTGCCTCTGCACTGCACGTCACAGTGGGTGCTCCTGCGCTGCAAGTTACAGTGTGTGCTCTTGGACTACATGTCACAGTGTGTGCTCCTGCACTGCAGGTCACAGTGGGTGCTCCTGCACTGCAGGTCACGGTGGGTGCTTCTGCACTGCACGTCACAGTGTGCACTCCTGCACTGTACATAACAGTATGTGCTCCTGCACTACACGTCACAGTGGGTGCTACTGCGCTGCAAGTCACAGTGTGTGCTCCTGCACTGCACGTCACAGTGTGAGCTCCTACACTGCAGGTCACGGTGTGTGCTTCTGCACTGCACGTCACAGTGGGTGCTCCTGCGCTGCAGGTCACAGTGCGTGCTCCTGCGCTGTATGTCACAGTGTGTGCTCCTGCGCTGCACGTCACAGTGTGTGCTTCTGCGCTGCACGTCACATTATGTGCTCCTGCACTGCAGGTCACAGTGTGTGCTCCTGCACTGCAGGTCGCAGTGTGTGCTCCTGCACTGTACGTCACAGTGTGTGCTCCTGCACTGCACGTCACAGTGTGTGCTCCTGCACTGCACGTCACAGTGTGTGCTCCTGCACTGCAGGTCACAGTGTGTGCTCCTGCGCTGCACGTCACAGTGTGTACTCCTGTGCTGCACGTCACATTGTGTGCTCCTGCACTGCAGGTCACAGTGTGTGCTCCTGCACTGCAGGTCGCAGTGTGTGCTCCTGCACTGTACGTCACAGTGTGTGCTCCTGCACATCACAGTGTGTGCTCTTGCACTGCAGGTCACAGTGTGTGCTCCTGCACTGCAGGTCACAGTGTGTGCGCCTGCAGTGCACGTCACAGTGTGTGCTCCTGCACTGCCGGTTAGAGTGTGTGCTCCTGGACTACACATCACAGTGTGTGATCCTGCACTGCAGGTCACAGTCGGTGCTCCTGCACTGCAGGTCACAGTGGGTGCTCCTGCTGTGCACGTCACAGTGGGTGCTCCTGCAGTGCACGTCACAGTGGGTGCTTCTGCAGTGCACGTCACAGTGGGTGCTCCTGCACTGCACGTCACAGTGTGCGCTCCAGCACTACACGTCACAGGGCGGGCTCCTGGACTACATGTCACAGTGTGTGCTCCTGCACTGCACGTCACAGTGTCTGCTCCTGCACTACATGTCAGAGTGTGTGCTCCTGCACTGCAGGTCACAGTGTGTTCTCCTGCACTGAAGGTCACAGTGTGCGCTCCTGCACTGTACATCACAGTGTATGCTCCTGCACTTCAGGTCATAGCTTGTGATCAATCAATCAATCAGGGATTTGTGAAGCACGCTACTCACCCATGAGGGTCTCAAGGTGCTGGGGGCGGACATGCAGATCCGTTTCAGCCAAAGAGCCAGGTCTTGAGGCTTTTCCTGAAGTTGTGCGGAATGGGGGATCGTCTGATGTTGAGTGGGAGTTCGTACCAGGTCTTTGCCGCAATGTAGGAGTAGGCTCTTCCGCCCGCTTTGGCTCTGCGGATGCGCAGGGTTTCGGCAAGGTCGGCGGAGCAGAGGTTTCTTTTGGGTACGTGGGAAGAGACTCTTTTGTTGCGGTATTGGGGTCCAGTGTTGTGGAGGGATTTGTAGGCGTGGGTGAGTAATTTCAAGGTTACTCTCTTCTCGACGGGGAGCCAGTGGAGGTCTCGTAGGTGCTGCTTGATGTGTTCATGTCGTGGGATGCCGAGGATGAGTCTGGCAGCGGTGTTCTGGATGGTCTGGAGTTTTCGGAGCAGGGATTTGTTAATTCCGGCGTAGAGGGCGTTTCCGTAGTCCAGTCTGCTTGTTATGAGTGTGTGGGTGACAGTTTTTCTGGATTCAGGAGGAATCCACTTGAAAGTCTTGCGGAGGATGTGGAGGGTGTTGAAGCACGTGGAGGAGATGGCACTGATCCATCGGGTCGTGGTGAGTGAGGAGTCGAGTATGATGCCAGGTCACAGTGTGTGCTCCTGGACTACATGTCACAGTGTTTGATCCTTGACAGCAGGTCACAGTGGGTGCTCCTGCACTGCAGGTCACAGTGGGTGCTCCTGCACTGCACGTCACATGGCATGCTCCTGCACTGCAGGTCATAGATTGTGATCCTGCACTACTGTTCACAGTGTGTGCTTCTGGACTGCACGTTACGGTGTGCGCTCCTGCACTACATGTCACAGTGTGCTTACCTGCACTGTGCATCACAGTTTATGCTCCTGGACTTCACGCCACAGTGTGCGCTCCTGCACTACATGTCACAGTGTGCGCTCCTGCACTACATGTCACAGTGTGCACTCCTGCACCATGCATCACAGTGTGCTCCTGCATTGGAGGTCATAGCTTGTGATCTTGCACTGCAGGCCATAGTTTGTGATCCTGCACTGTGCGTCACAGTGTGTGCTCCGGCACTATATGTCACATTATAGCCAGGTACTGCCGAGTCCCCACACCCCCAGACACTCCCGTTACCTAATCTCCTGTTGACCTAGGGAAACCACAGAGCCTCCACCTTCCCCCAAGGCATCAAATGGAAACAACACACAGTGGCTTGGGTTAAGGGTCGTAAAACCCCAGCCGTGTTTTATTCATAACAATAACAAAACATTAACGTTTATATTTACAATATTTACAGTACGCAGAAAAGTCCAGTCCATTACATTGATATGTACAGTATTCCAGTTGCCTAACCTTGTCATGTTTCTAATACATCGCCGTTCCTGTCACAAGCTAAATGATCATCATCCCTTTCCTGCGTATCCCCGTTTGAGCCTACCGCAAGTCAATGATTGGTCCAAGATCGTGCTAGGCTCCACCCTCCTACGGAGTGACCATGCGCAGGAGGCCCAGTTCGCCAGAGGGTTATCACCCCCATACACCCCCTACGCCCTCAATATTATCTCCAAGGGGCGGTGCTGTCATGCCAAGTTTCTTGCACCACTGTGCGGGTGTTGGCCCAAAAGCCTACCGGAAGCGGAACTTCCCCTCCCCCTTCACCCTTCCAGCCTACCGGCTGTAACCGCCCCCTGGAGTTCCAGGAGAGACCAACTGTTCACCCCCAGGCGTCCTCATTTGACAATGGTGATGCCTACTAAGGACCGTATAAAATGCCTACCAATCATGACCTTACCGGCACAGGCCAGCATAGTTGACAGACTATCTGGCCCCCCCTTGCTCCTGCACTACATGTCACAGCGGGTGCTCCTGCATCACAGTGTGCGCTCCTGCACTACATGTCACAGTGTGCGCTCCTGCACTACATGTCACAGTGTGCGCTCCTGCTCTACATGTCACAGTGGGTGCTCCTGCACTACATGTCACAGTGTGCGCTCCTGGACTATATGTCACAGTGTACGCTCTTGGACTACATGTCACAGTGGGTGCTCCTGCACTACATGCCACAGCGGGTGCTCCTGCATCACAGTCTGCGCTCCTGCACTACATGTCACAGTGTGCGCTCCTGTACTACATGTCACAGTGTGCGCTTCTGCACTACATGTCAGTGTGCGCTCCTGGACTATATGTCACAGTGTGCGCTCCTGCACTACATGTCACAGTGTGCGCTCCTGAACTACAAGTCACAGTGGGTGCTACATGTCACAGTGTGCGCTCCTGCACTACATGTCACAGTGTGCGCTCCTGCACTACATGTCACAGTGTGCGCTCCTGAACTACAAGTCACAGTGTGCGCTCCTGGACTATATGTCACAGTGTGCGCTCTTGGACTACATGTCACAGTGGGTGCTTCTGCACTACATGTCACAGTGGGTGCTCCTGCACTACATGTCACACCGGGTGCTCCTGCATCACAGTGTGCGCTCCTGCACTACATGTTACAGTGTGCGCTCCTGCACTACATGTCACAGTGTGCGCTTCTGCACTACATGTCAGTGGGTGCTCCTGTACTACATGTCACAGTGGGTGCTCCTGCATCACAGTGTGCGCTTCTGCACTACATGTCACAGTGTGCGCTCCTGCACTACATGTCACAGTGTGTGCTCCTGCACTACATGTCACAGTGTGCGCTCCTGGACTATATGTCACAGTGTGCGCTTCTGGACTACATGTCACAGTGTGTGCTCCTGCACTACATGTCACAGTGTGTACTTCTCCACTACACGTCAGTGTGTGCTCCTGCTCTGCATGTCACAGTGTGTGCTCCTGGACTGCATGTCAGTGTGTGCTCCTACACTGAAGGTTGCAGTGGGTGCTACTGCACTACATGTCACAGTGTGCTCTCCTGCAGTAAATGTCACAGTGTGCGCTCCTGCACTACATGTCACAGTGTGCGCTCCTGGACTATATGTCACAGGGTGCGCTCCTGGACTACATCTCACAGTGTGTGCTCCTGCACTACATGTCACAGTGTGTGCTCCTCCACTACACGTCACAGTGTGTGCTCCTGCTCTGCACGTCACAGTGTGTGCTCCTGGACTACATGTCACAGTGTGCTCTCCTGCAGTAAATGTCACAGTGCGTGCTCCTGCATGTCACAGTGTGCGCTCCTGCACTACATGTCAAAGTGTGCGCTCCTGCAGTACATGTCACAGTGTGTGCATCTGCACTGTGCGTTACAGTGTGCGCTCCTGGACTGCACGTCACTGTATGCACTCCTGGACTGCACGTCACAGTGTGCGCTCCTGCACTGTGCGTAACAGTGGGTGCACCTGCATTGGAGGTCACAGATTGGGATCATGCACTACTGTTCCCAGTGTGTGCTCCTGCACAGCACACCGCAGTGGGTGCTCCTGCACTACATGCCACAGTGTGTGCTCCTGCACTACATGTCACAGTGTGTGCTCCTGCACTACATGTCACAGTGTGCGCTCCTGCACTGTGCATCACAGTGGGTGCTCCTGCACTACATGTCACAGTGTGTGCTCCTGCACTACATGTCACAGTGTGTGCTCCTGCACTACATGTCACAGTGTGTGCTCCTGCACTGTGCATCACAGTGGGTGCTCCTGCACTACATGTCACAGTGTGTGCTCCTGCACTGTGCATCACAGTGGGTGCTCCTGCACTACATGTCACAGTGTGTGCTCCTGCACTACATGTCACAGTGTGTGCTCCTGCACTGTGCATCACAGTGGGTGCTCCTGCACTACATGTCACAGTGTGTGCTCCTGCACTACATGTCTCAGTGTGCGCTCCTGCACTGTGCGTCACAGTGTGTGCTCCTGCACTGCAGGTCACAGTGTGTGCGTCTGCACTGTGCCTCACAGTGGGTGCTCCTGCACTGCACGTCACAGTGTGTGCGCCTGCATTGCAGGTCATAGTTTGTGATCCTGCACTACCAATCACAGTGAGTGTTCCTGCACTACATGTCCCATTGTGTGCTCATGCACTGAAGGTTATAGTGTGCAATCCTGCGCTATATGTCACTATATATGCTCCTGCATTGCATGTTGCATCGAATGCTTCTGCACTGCACAGTTTGTGTTCCTGTGGCGTGACAATAGCCCCTGCAGGCTGCAGCCCCCACCGTGCGTGGGCCCCCGAGCTCCAGGGCGGCACTGGGCGAGCCTCAGAGCTCCTGACTGGGTCTGGAGCATGGGAGGCCCCCTCCATGCACTTTGAAGAGGGGCCCCCACAGGTTTTGTTACGCCACTGGTATGTTCCTGCACTGCTGGTCATAGATTGTGATACTGCACTACCGATCACAGCGTGTGCTCCTGCGCTGCAGGTCACAGCGTGTGCTCCTGCGTTGCAGGTCACAGCGTGTGCTCCAGTGCTGCAGCTCACAGCGTGTGCTCCTGCGCTGCAGGTCACAGAGTGTGCTCCTGCGCTGCAGGTCACAGCGTGTCCTCCTGCGGTGCAGGTCACAGCGTGTGCTCCTGTGCTGCAGGTTGCGGTGCAGGTCACAGCGTGTGCTCCTGCACTGCAGGTCACCGCGTGTCCTCCTGCTCTGCAGGTCACAGCATGTGCTCCTGCGGTGCAGGTCACAGCGAGTGCTCCTGCGCTGCAGGTCTCAGCATGTGCTCCTTCGCTACATGTCACAGTGTGTGCTCCTGCACTACATGTCTCAGTGTGCGCTCCTGCACTGTGCATCACAGTGTGTGCTCCTGCACTGCAGGTCACAGTGTGTGCGTCTGCACTGTGCGTCACAGTGGGTGCTCCTGCACTGCACGTCACAGTGTGTGCGCCTGCATTGCAGGTCATAGTTTGTGATCCTGCACTACCAATCACAGTGAGTGTTCCTGCACTACATGTCTGTTAGAATTGGGGGTCTCTGGTTGGAACAGTTAGGTACTTGTGACAAGCAGGGTACCTCTCCTCTAGTCAGGATAAGGGGATTACCCTTTTAAAATAACCCCTGCTCACCCTCTAGGTAGCTTGGCGCGAGCAGACAAGACTTATTTCACAGGCGTTAGGGGTTAAGCATTTGTGAACTCATACAGTAATCAGGTGACCCACCACAAATGGACTCCACACTAGGATTATATCAAAAATAAGTATATTTTATATCAGGCTTAGCACAAGACCATATAACGACAGACGTATCCACAATACTATGAGCAATAAAAGAATTCTTGTGTAAAGCGTATCTGTGCAATTCGTATTCCTCGGGTCGGCCCTTACGGTGATGAAATGAACCCAAAGAGTCTGACGCGCGCAGCGGACGCTTCTGTCCGATGCGCTCAAACCCGCAGTGCAAGTCGTACACAGTACCTTAGATGGAAGAGTTCGTCACGGACGAAGCGGTGAAAACAAAAGCGTTACACGCGGCGATGTCCTTCTTTCACGGCGCGAGCTACGGCTCGTGGAGGCCCAGAGTCACGTTGCTTGAGGGGACGGTGCTTTGTGCGGTGCAGTTGCTGTTCATTGCGGCGTACGAGCCATACCTTGAGAGTTGATGCTCGGGTAATCCTCTGAGCGCAGTGCGAAGCGGACTGTATGCTGCAGTGGTGTGAGACGTACCCAGCCGCTCTACGCGCCACAGCCTCCCCACATCAGTGGCAGGGTGCGTGTTGAGTAGTGCGGTTCGGAGGGGGGAAAGCAAGGTGCGGTGCGAAGTCCTTCCCCCACGTTGTGAGCTACGGCTCGTGGGGGCCACAAAGTCGCGTTGTTCGGGCCGGACAGCTTGGCACGGGCTTCCCAGTGTACGCGTCGACCTTGATGAGGCGCACACTTCTCTCTGCTTCAGCGCTACGGGGAGAACGGTGTTTTTCAGCAGCTCCTCTCAAGGTGGGTGAAGTCCACTGGTCCTGGGACTTCGTTCAGGGGGCAAGCTCACTCACAAGCCCTTGAAGATCTTTAAGCACAAGTTGGAAAATAAAGTCTTTGTAGTCTTTCTCCTCTCCTTCAGCAGCAAGGCAACTACTGCAGGCCAATCCCCCAGGTCAGGGACAGTATTCCTCCTTACAGCTTTCCCAGTTCCTTCTCGTCGGGCAGAGGTTTCTTCTTGTCAAAGCAGGATCTAATTTCTTGGGCTCATGGTCCCAATACTTATACTGTAATTCTTTTGTCCTTTCAGGCCAGGGGGCCTTTGCCCAGTTCAGCCTGGTTCTGGAGTAGTTTGTTTACAGGATTCTGGCTTTTCTTTTCAGTGTGCAGGGCAGAGAAATCAGACGCTCCCCAGGGGGTGGAGCCAGCATTGTGGTGGAAAGGCACAGCTCTATTCAGAATCCAGGTGTACTCCTCCCACCCATCTGGATGTAATCTCTCTATTCACCACCTGTCTCCTGGAATTCCCCAGCCTTGTCACTCACAGAAACCAGACAGCAGATACACATCCTAGCAGAGGCGGGCTGAAATGGTTAGGCAAGCAAAGACCAACTCTCTAAAAGCGGTATTTGCAAACACAGAATATTAAAATAAACCTTACTAAAATATGTATTTTCTTATTCTGAGTTCAGGCATACTAAACTCAAATTTCTACCATGTTCTCTGAGTCTGCTGGGATTATAGTGTGTAATAATTCCAGCAGCCCATTCTGGCCTATGGAGAACAGGTAGCCTTGCAATAGTGAAAAACGAAAATGGCTGTAATTCACTATTAGGAAATGCCACACACATCAGGGTTTGTCCTACCTTATGCTTATAATGCACCCTGCCATTGGGCCTACCATAGGGGTGACTAACATGAAGTTAAGGGAAGGTGTAGGGACTGGCAAGTGGGTGCACTTGCCCAGTCAGCACAACAGTGCCAGACTGCACGCAGGCTCTGCAATGGCAGACCTTAGACATATTTTACAAGGCTGCTTCTGTGGGTGGCACAACCAGTGCTGCAAGCCCACCAGCAGCATTTGGATTTACTCCTGGTGCACTGTACTAGGGTCTGACAGTAAACCAAATAAGCCAATCATGGAATCCAATCAATACAGCAATTTACAACAGAGAGCACTTGCACTGTGGCACTGATTGGCAGTGGCACAGTACTCTGAGCAGCTAAAAACAGCAAAAACATGAGGCACAACGACAAAAAGTGGAAGGGAGACCCACGCCAAGGTGCCAGGTCTAACAATGTCCCATTGTGTGCTCATGCACTGAAGGTTATAGTGTGCAATCCTGCGCTATATGTCACTATATGTGCTCCTGCACTGCATGTCGCATCGAATGCTTCTGCACTGCACAGTTTGTGTTCCTGTGGCGTGATAATAGCCCCTGCAGGCTGCAGCCCCCACCGTGCGGGGGCCCCCGAGCTCCAGGGCGGCCCTGGGCGAGCCTCAGAGCTCCTGACTGGGTCTGGAGCATGGAAGGCCCCCTCCATGCACTTTGAAGAGGGGCCCCACAGGTTTTGTTACGCCACTGGTATGTTCCTGCACTGCTGGTCATAGATTGTTATACTGCACTACCGATCACAGCGTGTGCTCCTGTGCTGCAGGTCACAGGGTGTGCTCCTGCGGTGCAGGTCACAGGGTGTGCTCCTGCGGTGCAGGTCACAGCGTGTGCTCCTGCGGTGCAGGTCACTGCGAGTGCTCCTGCGCTTCAGGTCTTAGCGTGTGCTCCTGCGCTGCAGGTCACAGCGTGTGCTCCTGCGCTGCAGGTCACAGCGTGTGCTCCTGGGGTGCAGGTCACAGCGTGTGCTCCTGCACTGCAGGTCACAGCGTGTGCTCCTGCGCTGCAGGTCACAGCGTGTGCTCCTGCGCTGCAGGTCACAGCGTGTGCTCCTGGGGTGCAGGTCACAGCGTGTGCTCCTGCGGTGCAGGTCACAGCATGTGCTCCTGCGGTGCAGGTCACAGCGTGTGCTCCTGGGGTGCAGGTCACAGCGTGTGCTCCTGCGCTGCAGGTCTCAGTGTGTGCTCCTGCGCTGCAGGTCTCAGCGTGTGCTCCTGCGCTGCAGGTAACAGCGTGTGCCACTGTGGTGCAGGTCACAGCATGTGCTCCTGCGCTGCAGGTCTCAGCGTGTGCTGCTGCGCAGCAGGTCGCAGCATGTGCCCCTGCGCTGCAGGGATCAGTGGGTACTCCTGCACTGGATGTTATATAGTGTGCGCTCTTGCCCGACACAGTTTGTGCTCATCACTGTCCATCTCTGTGTGTGCTCCTGCACTGCGCCTTACATTGTGGTCCTGCACAGTCCATCACGTTGTGTGCTCCTGCACTGCACTTTACAGTGTGCATTCCTACACTGTTAATCACAATGTATGAGCCTGCACTGCTGTGTTTCACAGTGTGTGTGCTTCCAGATGTGCACCTGGTGTGCTTTCCGGCTGTACCTCACTGTGCGTGCTTCCAAACTGTGCATCACAGCGTGTGTGACTCCGAACTGTGCATCACAGCGTTTGTGGTTCCGAACTGTGCATTACAGCGTGTGTGCTTCTGAACTGTGTTTTACTGTGTGTGTGCATCCAGATTGCACTCAGTGTGCTCACTGTGCGTGCTTCCAAACTGTGCATCACAGCGTGTGTGCTTCCGAACTGTGTTTCACAGTGTGTGTGCTTCCAGATGTGCACCTGGTGTGCTTTCCGGCTGTACCTCACTGTGCGTGCTTCCAAACTGTGCATCACAGCGTGTGTGCTTCCGAACTGTGCATCACAGCGTGTGTGCTTCCGAACTGTGTTTCACAGTGTGTGTGCTTCCAGCTGTGCAATCAGTGTGCTTTCGGACTGTACCTCACTGTGCGTGCTTCCAAACTGTGCATCACAGCCAGGGGCGCAGCTAGACCAGAACTTCAGGGGGTGGGGGTAGGGCTAACAGGGGTGGCCAGCATGGCTCACGGGTGGGGTTAAGGAGGCGTAGGCGGGATGTCGCAGGGGTGTTGCACAGGGTAAGGGGTCACACAAGGGAAAAACTTAAAAAAAATTAAACTTTCCTTCCTGCCGGCCAGGTCCCGCATCTCTGGTCCTGGTCCTGCTCTCCTGCTTACGATTTCAGGAACAGGGAGCAGACAGCCAGTCTCCCTCCTCTAATCTAATCACAACGCTGCAATGCAGTGTTGTGATTGGTCTGAGCGCCATTACATGGCACGCAGCCAGGGGCTGTAGGGGTGGGCATGTTCTCCACACAGGCTGTAATGCAGCCTGCATGGATAAGGTGAGAGTGTGCCCGATAGGGCCGACCAAACTGTCACTGCGCACTCAAGAGTGGGCATACCACTCCTCCCCTGCCCTGCTCCATGAGCAGAGCAGCCCCGCCCACCTGCCCACCCGCAAAGGAAACATAAAATTATAATAACTTGAAGTTATCTTTTCATATTTCCTTTCCACTGCTCGAAAGCAGTGGGGCGACACTCCTCCACCATAACGGAGGAGCCGCCACTGGGGGCTAAAACTCCCATCCAGTGCTGGCCCTAGCACTGGTCGCACATGGTGCAACAGTCTTTTTTGTGCCCCTCCCCCATTTCCTCCTTCTCCATAAATTCCCTCACTACCACTCAACAACAGTGCACCTAATCTCTCTATGGCACCTTTCTGACAAACATTTAATTTTTTATAGCGCTACTCATAGTTTACTCACACTCAGTTCTGTGACCTGCATGGTACACATTCTTTGTAGCAGGCACATTAATGCTCTGCTCTTTGTGCGTGGCAGGAGTACCCATGTGAGTGCACGGGGAATGATGTGACAGTGTGAGAGTAGGGTAAGAGGAGTGTCTGTAGGGTGAGTGAGGTGACCATATGAATTTGGGTGCAGATGTAAGTGCAGAGTGGAACGAATTAATGCATGGTTAGTGATGGGCTTGTTTGAGTGTGATTGCAGATTGAGCAGTGAGGGGGACAGGTGAGTGAAATGTCACATGAGTGCAGGGTGAGTAGTATACTCGTGTGACTGCAGGGCGAACAGCGCAAGTGCATTGTGAGTGCAGAGTGATCACTGTGAGTGCAAGGTGAGCAGGTGAATGGTGAGAGTGCATGGTGATTGTGAGACCGGCCTCGTGGCGTGGGCCCTCCCAACCAGCAAGCCGCCCCATGCAACCGATGACCGGCCGGAGCCCCAGCCAATCCTAGACACTACCACGCATGCCCGGCCACAGGAGCGAGGAGCCCCCCAAGCAAGACAGAGAGGCGCCGTCTCTGTCACACCCCTGATCTCCTCCCCAAGGAGGGTTTCGATCGACCACCAGGCCCCCGGTGAGCGGGCGCCTCGCATGCTGGGCGTCTGGGGTCCCGCCCAGACCAACCTGAACAGATCAAAGGGCCAAGCGGCAGGAAATCCCGACGCGCTGCCCCTAGGCACCAAGACCCCTCTCTGCGAGGACTCCGGACTTCAAAGAGGAGGGGAGGTATAACAAGGGGTGCTGGTGGGACAGGAGGCAGAGAAGACCTGGACCTACAAGAGCCTGCTGACCTGGTCGCGGCTCGATCGACCCCTGAAACCCAAGAACGCTACCCGACCCACGGAACCATCTGAGCCCTGCTGACGCTGTCGCGGCTCCTCGAACTCTGAACCATCTGAGCCCTGCTGACGCTGTCGCGGCTCCCCGAACTCTGAACCACCTGAGCCCTGCTGACGCTGTCGCGGCTACTCGAACTCTGAACTATCTGAGCCCTGCTGACGCTGTCGCGGCTCCTCGAACTCTGAACCATCTGAGCCCTGCTGACGCTGTCATGGCTCCCCGAACTCTGAACCATCTGAGCCCTGCTGACGCTGTCGCGGCTCCCCGAACTCTGAACCATCTGAGCCCTGCTGACGCTGTCGCGGCTCCCTGAACTCTGAATCATCTGAGCCCTGCTGACGCCGTCGTGGCTCCCGAGAACCTAGAACCACCTGTGCCTGCTGAGAGACTCGCGGCACGCCTATCCTGAAAAACCGACGGAGCTACCGAGCCAACCCCATATCCCCCAGCTCGAGGATGGAGAGCTGTGCGAAGGATACTCCGCAGAGACACTGAACCTAAAAGACTGTCCCGCTACCCCCATACCCCCTCACGAGACCGCCGACGTGGTGATATTGATTCCACAACTGTATCCCGGATCATAAAGATCCCCAGAAACCAGAGATAAAAGCATACTGTTTACGAAGACCTACTGTGTGGTGTCCCTCTGTCGAGTGGTGTGAGCTCAGCGTGTATGATCCTAGGAACGAGACCCTTCCAGGAAGGGCCTCCCCGCCAGTGCTCGGCCTAAACTCTGGGAGAGGTGGGTCAAAGGGTGGTCAGGAACGTATTCCGAAGCCTCCCGGAGAACCGCCCTTCCAACATTTGGTAGCAGCGACGGGATCCGAGCCAACGTCTAGAGACCTTACAGTACACGGCTGACGCACTACTGATAGGAGATGGAAGGAGAAACAGCCACGAGCACTGCAGGAACCAACACAAGCCCGACGTTCCGAGAGGACCGGTTGGAAGACTATACGCATCGAGAACTAAAGCAGTTATGCAAAGACCTTGGGATCGCTACCACCGGATTAAGCACCAAAGAGGATTTCCAGGAAGCGTTGAAGACCTGGGTCGAGGCAGGAGCTTCCCTGCCCCAAACCAAAGGAAACGCCCGGGAAAGAGAGCCGCCAAACGAACCACGAAGCGTCCCGGTAAGAAGCAACGCCCCAGAGGGAGGCCTATCCCCGGAAGAACTAGCGGACCGAGAGAGAGGCCGCAACCACGAGCTAGAACTAGCCAAACTAAAAATAGAGGGAGAGCTAAAATTGGCCGAAAAGAAATTAGCCGTAGAACAATTACGCCTGCAAGGGGAACTCGAGGAAAAGAAACGCCAGCGAGAACACAAAGAAAAAAAACTTCAACTAGAACATGAACGCAGCCTAAAAGAGATCGAACTCAAGGCCAAGAGTGAGGGGTCCAGAACCATGGGAAACCAACCGACCCCCCCCCGCCTTGGAACCAAAGGTCCACATCCCCAAGGATGTGGTGAAGGAGTGTTGGAAGGCGTTCCCCGGGGAGGCTGCGGAATGGGCTCCTGACCACCCTGAGGCCCACCTTTCCCAGAATTAGGCCGAGCAAGAGCAGGGAGGCCCTTCCTGGAAGGGTCTCGCACCTAGGATCGCACGCGCTGCGCTTACTCTCTCTTCGGATAGAGGGACACCACACAGTAGGTCGTTATAAGGCAACAAGCTTTTATCGGTAGTTGTCAGGGATCTTTATGATCCGGCAGGCAGGTGCAGAATTAATGCCACAAGCGGCAGCGATCTTGTGATGATGGGAAAAGGGGTAGCGGGACAGTCTTTCAATCAGTGTCTCTGCGAGGTATCCGGCGCACAGCTCTCAATCCTCGAGCTGAGGGAATGTTGCTTCTCTCGGCAATCTCTGCCGATTCTCTTGGAGGAGCGGGCCGCGAGTCACTCAGCAGGCACCGGAGAGTCGTAGTTCAGGGAGCCGCGACGGCGTCAGCAGGGCTCAGATGGTTCAGAATTCGAGGAGCCGCGACGGCGTCAGCAGGGCTCAGATGGTTCAGAGTTCGGGGAGCCGCGACGGCGTCAGCAGGGCTCAGATGGTTCAGAATTCGAGGAGCCGCGACGGCGTCAGCAGGGCTCAGATGGTTCAGAGTTCGGGGAGCCGCGACAGTGTCCGCAGGGCTCAAGTGGTTCGGAGTTCGGGTAGCGTTCTTCTGTTCAGTGAGCGATCGAGCCGCGACCAGGTCAGCAGGCTCTCGTCAGTCCAGATCTTCTCTCCCTCTCGTCCCTTACGCACCCCTTGTTATACTCCCCCTCCTCTTTGAAGTCCGGAGTCCTCGCGGAGAGGGGTCTCGTGCCTGGGGGGGCGGTGTGTCGGGGTTTCCTGTCGCTCAGCCCCTTGCTCTGTTCAGATGTGTCCGGGAGGGACCCTAGACGCCCAGCAGGAGAGGCGCCTGCTCACCGGGGGCCTGGTGGCCGATCGAAACCTCCCTTGGGGAAGAGACCAGAGGTGTGACAGAGTCGGCGCCTCTCGGTCTGGTTTGGGGGGGGTCTCGTTCTCCCTTGGCCGGGCATGCGTGTTGGGGATCTGGTCGGCCCTCGGGATGTTGGTCCACGGAGGCCGGAAGGCCGTGCCCACGAGGTTCGGCGTGTCTGTAGTGTGACTTGCTGGTCGGGAGGGCCCACGCCACGAGGCCGGTCTCACAAGGAGTACTACATGAACGACGACATCCAGCAGTGATTCAAGGCCTACGAAGTCGCCATGACCTCCCACCGAGTTCCACAGAAGGATTGGGGGGCTGGCTTGTGAGGCCAGTTCCTGAGCGAGGGGAGAGATACCCTGCTGGACCTGCCCTCCACGGTACTGAATTCCTACAGCCACATGAAAGAGGCCCTATTGGCCAGATACGGGCTCACCCCCGAGATGTACCGGCAACGGTATCGAGACTGCAAAAAGATACCCGGTACTACGTGGGTAGAATACGTGAACTTTTACAGCAGGGCCTTGGACGGATGGATCAAGGGCAGCAAGGTCTCCAGCTTTGAGGAACTGTTTGACCTGATAGCATGGGAACACCTGTCCGCCAATTGCTTTGTGGAGTTACGCCAGCACCTCCTGGACAGCAAGCTCACTGATGCTCGGAAACTGGCGGTGGAGGCTGACCGATGGGTGAACACCAGGGCCTCCCGGGGCCCCGTGGGGGACTACGGCAGCCCCAACCAGGGATCCCCCCACCAGAGGGGCGGAGGGAACCAAGGCAGACCGAGGGAATCCCAGGCGGGCCTCCAGCACAGCCCCCCCAGAAGCCAACCCCCGCACTTTCTGGCTCCACCTCCAGCCAGCGCAGGGCCCCCGGGGAGGCAGACACCCCGCGTCAAGATCACCTGTTTCCGCTGCCAGCAGACTGGACACTATGCCAGTGACCCCCAGTGTCCCATGTACCACCGACCCGCAGCGACCGCCCCTCCAGTCCGACAACTGGCCTCCGTGGCCCTCGGAGAAGAGATGGAAGAAGCCGAGGAGTGGGAACCAGCAGCCATGGCCCTGGTCTCCCTGGGAAACCGAGAGATGGTTCCCGGAACCCCCCTACCCGCCAACACGAAGAAGTACCGACAACAGGTGACGGTCAACGGTCACCAAGTCGAGGCCCTCCGCTACACTGGGGCGAGTGTCATGGCGGTCCACTGCCACCTGGTCTCCGAAGACCAGATCCTGCCTGATGCCTTCTGCCCAGTCATATCATCGGACAATTCCGAGAGCCTCTGCCGGATGGCCCTGGTACCTTTCGCATGGGGGGGAGTCACAGGAAAACTAAGAGTGGCTGTCCGAACCTCCCAACCAGTAGACTGTCTCCTGGGCAACGACCTCGAGAGCTCCCTGTGGGGACAAGTAGAACGAGGAGCCCATCTGGAGATGATGGGCCTGCCCGAATGGGTATGCGCCACCACGCGCTCCATGTCTGCCCGATCGTCTTCCCTCGAGGGAGTTGAGGACTTGCCCCAGAACCCAGGCGCCGTCCCCGAGGACCATCTGAACCAGACAACCCTCTCCCGGAAGAAGAACCCGTTCCTAATGACGGATCCGTGCGTCCAGGCCCCGAGCCACTGACCGAGCTCGGGGACCTACCCGAGATGGCCCAGTGGCACTGCGAGGGAGGTCCCTCCCGAGAAGAATTCTGCAAGGAACAAGCAATCTGCCCATCCCTCATTGGGCCCCGACAGCAGGCCGAAGCCCAGGCAGCAGGCGACCAGTCCGGAAACCCCTGGGTGTACTGGGAAAACAGCCTCCTGTACAGCGAACAGAAGTCGGCCGAGCTGGGATCGGCCCGGACACTGGTGGTACCTCTGCGCTTCCGAGGTTTCCTCCTAGACCTAGCCCACGAGGTACCCCTGGCGGGACACTTAGGCCAAGACAAAACCTATCATCGCCTGGTTACCCACTTCTACTGGCCAAAAATGCGAGCTAATATAGAGGCCCACTGCAAGTCATGTCTCACGTGCCAGGCCAGCGGAAAAAGTGGTGGGAAGCGCAAGGCTCCACTACAGCCCTTCCCCGTTGTTAGTACCCCCTTTGAGCGGGTGGGGATCGACATCGTGGGACCCCTGAATCCCAGGACCGCCCAGGGCCACTGGTTCATCCTCGTCCTAGTGGACCATGCCACCCGCTACCCAGAGGCCATTCCCCTCCGCACCGTGACGGCCCCCATGGTGGGCCGGGCCTTGATGGGGATCTTCTCTCGCGTGGGATTTCCGCGAGAAGTCGTGAGTGATCGTAGCACAAACTTTATCTCCAAATACATGAGGTCCTTGTGGCAGCAATGCGGGGTGTCATACAAATTCACCACCCCCTACCACCCCCAAGGAAATGGCCTAGTTGAACGATTTAACCGGACCCTGAAGGGAATGATCATGGGCCTCGAAGAACCCCTTCGCCGGAAATGGGACGTCCTCCTCCCTTGCCTCCTGTTCGCCTACCGGGAGGTCCCCCAAAAATCCCTGGGGTTCAGCCCCTTCGAACTACTCTACGGACACCCCGTTCGGGGACCCCTGAGCATGATCAAGGAAGGCTGGGAAGCGGCTCCCCGCAGAACTCCTCCCGATGTATTCCGCTATCTCCTGGCCCTCCGCAACCAGACCCGGAAGTTCAGAGAGCTCGCCGAGGCAAACCTCGAGGCTAGTTCAGAAGAGATGAAGCGCTGGTATGACCAGAATGCCACGCTGGTCGAATTCCAGCCCGGCCAACAGGTCTGGGTCATGGCCCCGGTGAGACCCTGCGCCCTCCAAGACAAATGGACTGGACCCTTCAAAGTGGTTGAGCGGAAGATTCAAGTCACCTATCTAGTTGACGTTCAGTCTCCTCGGAACCCCCTCCGGGTCCTTCACGTGAACCGCCTCAAACCCCACTTCGTGAGGACGGAGCTGAGTTTGCTCCTGGCCACCGACGATGGGACTGAAGAAGATACAGAGCCCCTCCCGGACCCCCTGTGTGCGGGGGAGAAGGATGGCTCCATAGAGGGGGTGCGACTGTCGTCCAACCTAACCCCCCAACAGTCCTACGACTGCCGCCAGCTATTGAGACAATTCACAGACCTTTTCTCCCTCACCCCCAGGGTCACCGACTGGTGTGTCCATGACGTAGACACCGGAGACAGCCCACCAGTCAGACACCGAGCCTACCGAGTCCCTGACTTGGTCCGGACCTGCATCCAGATGGAAGTAGCCAAGATGTTGGCCCTAGGAGTGATCGAACCCTCCGACAGCCCATGGGCCAGCCCTGTAGTACTGGTCCCGAAAGCAGCCGCCCCGGGTGCCGCCCCCGAGCTGAGGTTCTGTGTGGACTACCGGGGGCTCAATGCGGTCACCCAGGCTGACGCTCACCCTATCCCCCACGCAGACGAGCTACTCGACCGCCTCGGGGCTGCCTGCTACCTCAGCATCTTCGACCTGACCTGCGGATACTGGCAAATTGCGCTAACCGAGGGAGCCCAGGAACGGTCCGCCTTCTCCACCCCAGATGGGCACTACCACTTCAGAGTCATGCCTTTTGGGATGAAAAATGCCCCGGCCACCTTTCAGCGGCTGGTGAACCGGGTCCTGGCCGGGCTAGGGGAGTTCAGCGCAGCGTACCTAGACGACATCGCAGTATTCAGCTCCCAATGGACCGAACACCTCCAGCACCTCCGACAGGTACTGACGGCCCTGCGCCAGGCAGGCCTGACCATCAAAGCCAGCAAATGTCAGATTGGCCAGGGCTCGTGGTCTATCTGGGACACCAGGTGGGAAGCGGGCAGGTCGCCCCCCTCCAGCCGAAGATCGACACCATCTTGTCCTGGAAATCCCCCACGACCCAAACAGAAGTCCGGGCCTTCCTCGGTCTCACCGGGTACTACCGGAGGTTTATTAAAAACTATGGCAGCATCGCAGGCCCCCTCACAGAGTTAACCTCCAAAAAGCACCCGAAGAAGGTACAGTGGACACCTCCGTGCCAAGAAGCGTTCGACGCCTTGAAAACCGCTATATGTACTGCACCGGTACTCAAAGCCCCCGACTACTCTCAAGAATTTGTGGTCCAAACGGACGCCTCGGAGCACGGCATCGGGGCCGTCCTCTCGCAGTTCGACGACAAGGGCATAGATCAGCCCATAGCCTTCATCAGCCGAAGGTAACTCCCTCGGGAACAACGGTGGAGCACCGTTGAAAGAGAGACCTTCGCCGTAGTCTGGGCTCTCAAGAAGCTACGGCCCTACTTGTTCGGAACCCACTTCCGAGTTCAGACGGATCATCGACCCTTACGGTGGCTGATGCAAATGAGAGGAGAGAACCCCAAACTGCTACGGTGGTCAATCTCCCTCCAGGGGATGGACTTCACTGTGGAGCATCGCCCCGGAACTGACCACACCAACGCTGACGGCCTGTCCCGATTCTTCCGCTTCAGCGAGGAGAACCCCCAAGTGGATGGGTAGTTCTCCCCGCCTTTCAGCTGGGGGGGGCACGTGTGAGACCGGCCTCGTGGCGTGGGCCCTCCCGACCAGCAAGCCGCCCCATGCACCCGATGACCGGCCGGAGCCCCAGCCAAACCTAGACACTACCACACATGCCCGGCCACAGGAGCGAGGAACCCCCCAAGCAAGACAGAGAGGCGCCGTCTCTGTCACACCCCTGATCTCCTCCCCAAGGAGGGTTTCGATCGACCACCAGGCCCCCGGTGAGCGGGCGCCTCGCATGCTGGGCGTCTGGGGTCCCGTCCAGACCAACCTGAACAGATCAAAGGGCCAAGCGGCAGGAAATCCCGACGCGCTGCCCCCAGGCGCCAAGACCCCTCTCTGCGAGGACTCCGGACTTCAAAGAGGAGGGGAGGTATAACAAGGGGTGCTGGTGGGACAGGAGGCAGACAAGACCTGGACCTACGAGAGCCTGCTGACCTGGTCGCGGCTCGATCGACCCCTGAAACCCAAGAACGCTACCCGACCCACGGAACCATCTGAGCCCTGCTGACGCTGTCGCGGCTCCTCGAACTCTGAACCATCTGAGCCCTGCTGACGCTGTCGCGGCTCCCCGAACTCTGAACCACCTGAGCCCTGCTGACGCTGTCGCGGCTACTCGAACTCTGAACCATCTGAGCCCTGCTGACGCTGTCGCGGCTCCTCGAACTCTGAACCATCTGAGCCCTGCTGACGCTGTCGCGGCTCCCCGAACTCTGAACCATCTGAGCCCTGCTGACGCCGTCGCGGCTCCCGAGAACCTGGAACCACCTGTGCCTGCTGAGAGACTCACGGCACTCCTATCCTGAAAGACCGACGGAGCTACCGAGCCAACCCCATATCCCCCAGCTCGAGGATTGAGAGCTGTGCGAAGGATACTCCGCAGAGACACTGAACCTAAAAGACTGTCCCGCTACCCCCATACCCCCTCACGAGACCGCCGACGTGGTGATATTGATTCCACAACTGTATCCCGGATCATAAAGATCCCCAGAAACCAGAGATAAAAGCATACTGTTTACGAAGACCTACTGTGTGGTGTCCCTCTGTCGAGTGGTGTGAGCTCAGCGTGTATGATCCTAGGAACGAGACCCTTCCAGGAAGGGCCTCCCCGCCAGTGCTCGGCCTAAACTCTGGGAGAGGTGGGTCAAAGGATGGTCAGGAACGTATTCCGCAGCCTCCCGGAGAACCGCCCTTCCAACAGTGATCAGTGTGAGTGCATTGTGATCGCTGTGAGTGTAGGGTGAGCGTGAAAGTGAAGGGCGAGAACGAGGAGTGTGTCTGGGAATGCACCCTGCATTGAGACAACACTTTAAGTAATTCAGCATGTTATTGATAGCGGCTTAGGGTTTAAGATACAAGTTAAACTATTGCTATTACGACATTAATCAGGGATCGAGAGTGGAGGAAATAAATAATGTGCTGATCCTGCAACAAACTTCCAGTCTTATGATTAGGGTTGCCAGCTAATTATTTTGATGTCCCAGGCGGTACAAAAATAAGCACTCACCTAAAGCTGTATTTTCAGTATTTATCTGTGCATACTTCGAACAGCAAATATAAATAGAAAGCACTTTTAATTGTGTTCTAGGGCTGCCTGAATGATCCATGACTGATAATTAAAGGGAACAAAAATATAAAAGTCACATTACAAATGAATACATACTTTTTTATTTAAAACCCTATTTAGTCAAGACTAGATCTTTGCAGGCTCTTCAAATAACACATGGGTGGCATTTTTCTATTGTCAACCGTACTTTATATTCCTTTTCACAAAATGCGTTCTCACACTACGGCAAAGGAATAGGCAGAGTGGGGGCCCAGAGGGTACTGGAACCAAAAAAAACGAAGCCTTGGTAACCAGTTTACAAAGGTATGTAAATATGCAAATGTCCTTTAAAGACCTGTGAAAAACTCAGGTGTGCTGGAGATTAGACTCCAGACACTGCCTAACAGAGCCCACAGCAGCCTTGGCTGAGACACACGACGGGGGGGAGGAGGCTAAAGCCCTTTCAGCCCAATGGGCGTTGCATGCCTGATCTCAGAGTGTGTGCTTCCTGTGAGACCGGCCTCGTGGCGTGGGCCCTCCCGACCAGCAAGTTACTCTACAACCACGCCGAACCTCGTGGACACGGCCTTCCGGCTCCTGTGGGCCAACATCCCGAGGGCCGGCCAGATCCCCAACACGCATGCCTGGCCGAGGGAGAGCGAAACCCCCCCCCCAAACCAGACCGAGAGGCGCCGACCCTGTCACACCTCTGGTCTCTCCCCCGAGGGAGGTTTCGATCGACCACCAGGCCCCCGGTGAGCGGGCGCCTCGCCTGCTGGGTGTCTGGAGTCCCTCCCAGACCCACCTGAACAGATCAAAGGGCCGAGCGACAGGAAAACCCCGTCACACCGCCCCCCAGGCACCAGACCCCTCTCCGCGAGGACTCCGGACTTCAAAGAGGAGGGGAAGTATAACAAGGGGTGCTGAAGGGACGGGAGCAGAGAAGACCTGGACTGACGAGAGCCTGCTGACCTGGTCGCGGCTCGATCGCTCCCCGAACCGAAGAACGCTACCCGAACTCTGAACCATCTGAGCCCTGCTGACGCTGTCGCGGCTCCCCGAACTCTGAACCATATGAGCCCTGCTGACGCCGTCGCGGCTCCACGAACCCTGAACCATCTGAGCCCTGCTGCCGCTGTCGCGGCTCCCCGAACTACGAACCTCCGGTGCCTGCTGAGTGACTCGCGGCCCGCTCCTCCAAGAGAATCGGCAGAGATTGCCGAGAGAAGCAACATCCCCTCAGCTCGAGGATTGAGAGCTGTGCGCCGGATACCTCGCAGAGACACTGATTCAAAGACTGTCCCGCTACCCCTTTTCCCTCATCACGAGATCGCTGCCGCTTGTGGCATTAATTCTGCACCTGCCTGCCGGATCATAAAGATCCCTGACAACTACCGATAAAAGCATATTGTCTTGCAACGAATTACTGTGTGGTGTCCCTCTATCCGAAGAGAGAGTAAGCGCAGCGTGTGCGATCCTAGGTACGAGACCCTTCCAGGAAGGGCCTCCCTGCTCTTGCTCGGCCTAACTCCGGGTAAGGTGGGCCTCCGGGTGGTCAGGAACGCATTCCGCAGCCTCCCCGGGGACACCTTCCAACATTTGGTGGCAGGCGACGGGATCCGAGCCAACACTTAGAGATCGTGCAGTAGACGGCTTACGCACTACCAAGAAGAGCTGGAAGGAGAAACTTCCCTAGGTGCCGCAGGCACCAACCCGAGCACGGCATTCCAAAAGGACCAGTTAGAATCTTATACGCACCGAGAACTGAAACAATTTTGCAAAGACTTTGGAATCACTACCACCGGACTAAGCACGAAAGAGGACTTCCAGGGGGCATTGAAAACCTGGGTTGAGGCGGGAACTCCCCGGACACAAACAGAAGGAGAGCCTCCCAACGAACCCCGAGGGGGGCCTATCCCCAGAAGAACTAGCGGACCGAGAAAGAGGTCGCAACCACGAACTAGAACTAGCAAAATTAAAAATCGAAGGAGAGCTAAAACTGGCTGAGAAAAAACTGGCGGTGGAACAGTTACGCCTACAAGGAGAACTAGAGGAAAAGAAACGACAAAGAGAACACGAAGAAAGAAAACTCCAACTAGAGCACGAACGTAGCCTAAAAGAAATCGAGCTCAAGGCTAAGAAGGCGGAGGCCCGACCCTCGGAAACCCAACCCATCTCCTCCACCGTGGAACCAAAGGTCCACATCCCCAAAGATGTGGTGAAAGAATACTATAAGAACGACGACATCCAGCAATGGTTCAAAGCCTACGAAGTCGCCATGACCTCCAACCGAGTCCCGCAGAAAAACTGGGGGGCTGGGCTGTGGGGCCGGTTCCTGAGCGAGGGGAGAGATACCCTGCTGGACCTGCCCTCCACGGTGATGAACTCCTACAGTCACATGAAAGAGGCCCTGGTAGCCAGGTATGGGCTCACCCCTGAAATGTACCGGCAACGGTTTAGAGACTGCAAAAAGATACCCGGTACCACCTGGGTGGAGTACGTGAACTTTTACAGCCGGGCCTTGGACGGATGGATCAAGGGCAGCAAGGTCTCCACCTTTGAGGAGCTGTTCGACCTAATCGCATGGGAACACTTGTCCGCTAATTGCTTCGTAGAGCTGCGCCAGCACCTCCTGGACAGCAAACTCACAGACCCTCGAAAACTGGCCGTCGAGGCTGACCGATGGGTGAACACCCGGGCCTCCCGGGGCCCCGTGGGAGACTACGGTCGCCGCAGTCAGGGACCCCCCCGCCAGAGGGGCGGAGGGAATCAAGGCCGGCCCAGGGAGCCCCCGGGGGATCCCCGCTCAGCCCTCCCCGAGGACAATCTCCGCCCTTTCCAGCTCCACCTCCGGTCAGCACCGGGCCCCCAGGGAGGCCGGGGCCCCGAGTGAGGATCACCTGTTTCCGCTGCCAGCAGACCGGACACTATGCCAGCGACCCTCAATGTCCCCTGTACCAGCGGACCGCCACAACAACCCCGCCGGCTCGACAAATGGCCTCCGTAGCCCTGGGGGAAGAGATGGAAGACTCCGAAGAATGGGAACCAGCCGCAATGGCCTTGGTCTCCTTTGGGGACCGGGAGATGGTCCCCGGAACGTCCCTGCCCGCCAACACGAAGAAGTACCGACAGCAGGTAACGGTCAACGGTCACCGCATCGAGGGCCTCCGGGACACGGGGGCGAGTGTCACGGCGGTTCATTGTCACCTGATCTCCGAAGATCAGATCCTGCCGGGCGCCTTTTGTCCCGTGATCTCATCAGACAATTCCGAGAGCCTATGCCGGATGGCCCTAGTCCCCTTCGAATGGGGGGGAGTCACCGGCAAGTTAAAGGGGGCGGTCCGAACCTCCCAGCCCGTGGACTGCCTCCTGGGCAACAACCTTGAGAACTCCCCGTGGGGACAAGTGGAACGAAGAGCCCATCTCGAGATGATGGGCCTACCCGAGTGGGTATGCGCCACCACGCGCTTGATGACTCTCAGGGCGCCTTCCTCCGAGGGGGGAGAGGCCATGCCGCTAAGCACCGCCACCATCCCCGAGATCCAGAATACACCACCAGAGGCCAACGACCCCCTTCTGGACGAACCGACCGCTCCCGACGAAGGGTCAGTGCCTTCCGACCCCGAAACCCTGGCCAAACTCGGGGACTTGCCAGAACTGGCCCCGTGGCCCTGCGAAGGGGGCCCCTCCCGTGAAGAATTCTGCCAAGAACAATCCACCTGCCGGTCCCTCATTGGACCCCGACAACAGGCCGAGGCCCAAGCAGCAGGAGACCGGACTGGCACCCACTGGGTATACTGGGAGAACGGCCTCCTGTACAGCGAACAGAAGTCGGCCGAGTTGGGATCGGCACGAGTACTAGTGGTACCCCTACGCTTCCGAAGTCTCCTCCTGGGCCTGGCCCATGATGTACCCCTGGCCGGACACTTAGGCCAAGATAAGACCTACCAACGACTCGTCACCCACTTCTATTGGCCCAAGATGCGAGCAAATGTGGAGGCCCACTGCAAGTCCTGCCCCACGTGCCAGGCCAGCGGAAAGAGTGGGGGCAAGCGCAAGGCTCCGCTAAAACCCTTCCCCGTCGTCAGTACCCCTTTTGAGCGGGTAGGGATCGACATAGTGGGACCCCTGGACCCCAAGACCGCCCAGGGCCACCGGTTCATCCTCGTCCTGGTGGATCATGCCACCCGTTACCCCGAAGCCATCCCTCTCCGCACCGTGACGGCCCCCGTGGTAGGCCGGGTCTTGATGGGGATCTTCTCCCGCATGGGGTTCCCCCGGGAAGTCGTGAGTGACCGGGGTACGAACTTTATCTCCCGATATATGAAGTCCCTCTGGCAGCAGTGCGGAGTATCGTACAAATTCACCACCCCGTACCACCCCCAAGGAAACGGCCTAGTCGAGCGCTTTAACAAAACACTGAAAGGGATGATCATGGGCCTCGAGGAACCCCTACGTCGGAGGTGGGACGTCCTCCTCCCATGCCTCCTGTTCGCCTACCGGGAGGTTCCCCAAAAATCCCTGGGGTTCAGCCCATTCGAACTACTATATGGACACCCCGTCCGGGGACCCCTGAGCCTGGTCAAGGAGGAGTGGGAAACCAACCCCCGGGGGACCCCTCCGGATGTGTTCTGATACATCTTGGCGCTCCGCAACCAGACCCGGAAATTCAGAGAACTCGCAGAAGCGAACGTCGAGGCCAGTCAGGAAGAAATGAAGCGCTGGTATGACCAGAATGCTACGCTGGTCGAGTTTCAGCCGGGCCAACAAGTCTGGGTCATGGCCCCGGTGAGACCCTGCGCCCTCCAAGATAAATGGACTGGACCCTTCAAGGTGGTCGAGCGGAAGAGCCAAGTCACCTATCTCGTCGATGTGCAGTCCCCGCGGAACCCCCTCCGGGTTCTCCACGTGAACCGCCTTAAACCTCACTTTGTACGGACCGAATTGAGTTTACTCCTGGCCACCGACGATGGGGCCGAAGAAGACACCGAGCCCCTTCCAGACCCCCTGGGGGCGAAAGAGACCGATGGTTCCGTGGAGGGGGTGAGACTGTCAACCGCCCTCACAGCCCAACAGTCCGACGACTGCCGCCAGCTACTAAGGCAGTTCGCGGACCTCTTCTCCCTGACCCCTGGGGTCACCAACTGGTGTGTCCACGACGTGAACACCGGCGACAGCCCGCCAGTGAGACATCGAGCCTACCGGGTCCCTGATCGGGTCCGAACCTGCATCCAGGCCGAGGTGGCGAAGATGCTAGACCTCGGGGTGATTGAACCCTCCGACAGCCCCTGGGCCAGCCCGGTAGTCCTGGTTCCGAAAGCGACTACCCCGGGCGTTGCCCCCGAGCTGAGGTTTTGCGTGCACTACCGAGGGCTCAATGCGGTCACCCGAGCGGACGCTCACCCTATCCCCCGTGCCGACGAGCTCATTGACCGCCTTGGGGCCGCTCGCTACCTCAGCACCTTCGACCTGACTAGTGGATACTGGCAGATTGCCCTCACCGAGGGAGCCAAGGAGCGCTCCGCCTTCTCCACCCCGGATGGGCACTACCGCTTTAGGGTGATGCCGTTTGGAATGAAGAATGCCCCGGCCACCTTCCAGCGGCTGGTGAACAGGGTCCTGTCCGGACTAGAGTGGTTCAGCGCAGCATACCTTGATGACATAGCGGTCTTCAGCTCCCAATGGACCGAGCACCTCCAGCACCTCCGTCAAGTCCTGCTGGCTCTGCGCCGAGCCGGCCTCACCATCAAAGCCAGTAAATGTCAAATTGGGCACGGCTCCGTACCCTATCTGGGGCACCAGGTGGGAAGTGGGCAGGTCGCCCCCCTCCAGCCAAAGATCGACGCCATCTTGTCCTGGGAACCCCCCACAACTCAAACGGAAGTCCGGGCCTTCCTGGGCCTCACCGGCTACTACCGAAGGTTTATTAAGAACTATGGCAGCATCGCAGGCACCCTCACAGAACTAACCTCCAAAAGACACCCCAAGAAAATACACTGGACTCCCTCCTGCCAGAAGGCGTTCGACACCCTAAAGGCCGCCATGTGCGCGGCTCCGGTGCTCAAAGCACCCGACTACGCCCAGGAGTTTGTGGTCCAGACGGACGCCTCGGAACACGGCATCGGGGCAGTCCTCTCCCAGTTTGACGACAAGGGCATAGATCGGCCCATAGCCTTCATCAGCCGAAGGTTGCTGCCCCGGGAACAGCGGTGGAGCACCATTGAGAGAGAGACCTTCGCAGTAGTCTGGGCCCTCAAAAAGCTACGGCCCTACCTGTTCGGAACACACTTCCGAGTACAAACGGATCACCGCCCCTTGCGGTGGTTGATGCAGATGCGAGGAGAAAACCCCAAGTTGCTACGCTGGTCCATCTCCCTCCAAGGGATGGATTTCACGGTGGAACATCGCCCCGGGACGGACCACGCCAACGCGGACGGCCTGTCTCGATTCTTCCGCTTCAGCGAGGAGAACCCCCAAGTGGATGGGTAGTTCTCCCCGCCTTTCAGCTGGGGGGGCACGTGTGAGACCGGCCTCGTGGCGTGGGCCCTCCCGACCAGCAAGTTACTCTACAACCACGCCGAACCTCGTGGACACGGCCTTCCGGCTCCTGTGGGCCAACATCCCGAGGGCCGACCAGATCCCCA
This sequence comes from Triturus cristatus, assembly GCF_964204655.1. Taxonomy (NCBI): domain Eukaryota; kingdom Metazoa; phylum Chordata; class Amphibia; order Caudata; family Salamandridae; genus Triturus; species Triturus cristatus. Next base: position 1,127,714,213 of record NC_140580.1, on the reverse strand, counting down.
ACACGCATGCCCGGCCGAGGGAGAGCGAAACCCTCCCCAAACCAGACTGAGAGGCGCCGACCCTGTCACACCTCTGGTCTCTCCCCCGAGGGAGGTTTCGATCAACCACCAGGCCCCCGGTGAGCGGGCGCCTCGCCTGCTGGGTGTCTGGAGTCCCTCCCAGACTCACCTGAACAGATCAAAGGGCCGAGCGACAGGAAAACCCCGTCACACCACCCCCCAGGCACCGGACCCCTCTCCGCGAGGACTCCAGACTTCAAAGAGGAGGGGAAGTATAACAAGGGGTGCTGAAGGGACGGGAGCAGAGAAGACCTGGACTGACGAGAGCCTGCTGACCTGGTCGCGGCTCGATCGCTCCCCGAACCGAAGAACGCTACCCGAACTCTGAACCATCTGAGCCCTGCTGATGCTGTCGCGGCTCCCCGAACTCTGAACCATCTGAGCCCTGCTGACGCCGTCGCGGCTCCACGAACCCTGAACCATCTGAGCCCTGCTGACGCTGTCGCGGCTCCCCGAACTCTGAACCATCTGAGCCCTGCTGACGCCGTCGCGGCTCCCCGAACTACGAACCTCCGGTGCCTGCTGAGTGACTCGCGGCCCGCTCCTCCAAGAGAATCGGCAGAGATTGCCGAGAGAAGCAACATCCCCTCAGCTCGAGGATTGAGAGCTGTGCGCCGGATACCTCGCAGAGACACTGATTCAAAGACTGTCCCGCTACCCCTTTTCCCTCATCACGAGATCGCTGCCGCTTGTGGCATTAATTCTGCACCTGCCTGCCGGATCATAAAGATCCCTGACAACTACCAATTAAAGCATATTGTCTTGCAACGAATTACTGTGTGGTGTCCCTCTATCCGAAGAGAGAGTAAGCGCAGCGTGTGCGATCCTATGTACGAGACCCTTCCAGGAAGGGCCTCCCTGCTCTTGCTCGGCCTAACTCCGGGTAAGGTGGGCCTCCGGGTGGTCGGGAACGCATTCCGCAGCCTCCCTGGGGACGCCTTCCAACACTTCCCAACTGTGCATCACAGTGTGTGGGCTTCCAAACTGTACATCACTGTGTGTGCTTCTGAACTGTACATCACTGTGTGTGCTTCCGAACTGTGCATCACAGTGTGTGCTTCCGAACTGTGCATCACAGTGTGTCTGCTTCCAAACTGTACATCACAGTGTGTGTGCTTCTGAACTGTAGATCACAGTGTGTGTGCTTCCAAACTGTGCATCACAGTGTGTGTGCTTTCAAACTGTACTTCACAGTGTGTCTGCTTCCGAACTGTACATCACAGTGTGTGTACTTCTGAACTGTGCGTCTCAGTGTGTGTGCTTTCAAACTGCGCATGACAGTGTGTGCTTCTGAACTGTAAATCACAGTGTGTACTTCTGACCTGCGCATGACAGTGTGTGTGCTTCCAAGATGTGCACCCAGATGTGCTTTCCGACTTTACCTCAATGTGTATGCTTCCAAACTGTGCATCACAGTGTGTGGGCGTGCTTCCAAACTGTGCATCACAGTGTGTGGGTGTGCTTCCGAACTGTACATCACAGTGTGTGTGCTTCCAAACTGTGCATCACAATGTGTGTGCTTTCGAATTGTACATCACGGTGTGTGTGTGTGTATGCTTTGAACTGTACATCACAGCTTGTGCTTCTGAACTGTACATCACAGCATGTGCTTCTGAATTGTACATCACAGCATGTTTTCGAACTGCACATCAGAGAGAGTGTGTGTGTGTGTGTGTGTATCCGGACTGTGCATCACAGTGTGCATGCTTCTGAACTGTACACCAGTTTGTGCATGCTTCTGAACTGCACAACAGTGTGTGAGTGCCTCTGAACTTTAAATCATGGCGTGCGCTTCTGAACTGTACATCACCATGTGTGTATTTTCTGAACTGTACATCACAGTGTGTGTGTGTTTCCGAACTGTACATCACAGTGTGTGTGGTTCCAAACTGCATCTGTGTGTGTGTGTGTGTGTGTGTGCATCACAGTGTGTGCTTCTAAACTGTATACCAGTGTGTGTTTTGAACTGTGCATCATGGTATGTGCTTCTGAATTGTGTATCACTGTGAGTGTGTGTGTGCTTCTGAACTGTATATCAGTGTGTGCTTCTGAACTGTATATCACAGTGTGTGTGTGTGCTTCTGAACTGTGCATCAAAGTGTGTATATGTTCTTCAAAACTGCAAATTGTGTTTGCTTCATAACGGTACATCACAGTATGTGTGTGTGTGTGTGTGTGTGTTTCCGAACTGTACATCACAGTGTGTGTGTGTTTCCAAACTGTACATTACAGTGTGTGTTTCTGAATTGTACATCACAGTGTGCGTGTGTGTGTGTGTGTGTGTGTGTGTGTGTGTGCTTCCGAACTAATGAGAAAAAACAAGGACCCCCTGAACAATAGATAGTTCAATTCCTAGGACAGGGACTTGAATAGTAATGACAAAAACTCCCAGGCAATGTCAATAAACAAATTACACAATAACTCAGCTACTCAGCAGGAATGCACTAACTGTGAAACACAGTAAAAAAAAGCACACACAATAAGAGTGAATACAAAAGTACTCACTAGCTTTGTAGAAAAGCTGGCTGTCACACACAGGTTGGATGCACACAGTGCTGTTTTCAGTCGAAAAGAATTCACTGAGATGCATAGTTCGGAAGCACATGGCAAAAACTCACAGGCAATGTCAATGAAGTAAACAAATTACACAATATCTATGACAATAAGAAGACCAAGGAAGACGGGAAAAATATGTTCAAAGTTGTTACTATTTTAATAATTTCTTCTCATATTATTTAAACAAATGATATTTATACAAAACATTGAAAAAATGACTTGAGTTAATAAAGTTATTGCCACTTTTTAACCTTTTATTTATACATATTGATTAAATGTAATGTGTTAAATATTGTGTTTCATTTTTTAAATGTTTTGTATAAATATCATTTGTTTAAATAATAATAGAGGAAAGACAATGATCCGAGATGGCCCATCTGTTGAAATTGGTCTTGGCTAAGCTGGGAAATGGGTATGATTCAGGCGACTCAATGACTGGGCCTGAACCTGATCCTGCGCCAGAGCCAATTGGGGGTGGAGGGGGTCACCCCCGCCATTCTAACGTGCCCCATCGGGCAGCATTTCCTCCAGTACAGAAGAGGGCGAAGACTCAATGAACTAAAATGAAACCTGGAGTTCTTGGGGTGATATAGTCGATCTAGCCAGCAGTGGAGGACAGGCAGGCCAGTCTTCTTTGGGGGATGGAGTTATGGGTCAGAAAGACTGGGCGGAGTATGAGGAGTGGTGCTCCGCGTAGTTCCACAGAATTTTAAAAAAAACTCTGCGGAACTACGCTCAGCTCCGCCCCACCCCAGGCCCACAAAAGTTTTAAAACAAAACAAAAACATGGCAGAAGAGAAGGTAAGTGTTTTTTTATTAATTGTTTTGAAAGGGCTGGCCTCGGCTGAGGGGTGCACTGTGCTCCGCCACGGAGTCAGAGTTTTGCCGCAACTTCGCGTTTCCAGCGGAGTGTGGACTTGGTTAAACTCCGCAAACTCCGCTGGTGGAGCGGAGTGCTCGGCACGGGGTTATGGGTCAGGGAAATTCCCTCTATTGCGCAGCAGGTATTGCCAGGGTCCACTGAAGGGGGCTCCATGCTAGCTGATATTAGGCAAACTTTGCAATCACTTTGAGCTCAAAGGCAGGGAACCTTGCCGGGGGAAAATGGGGGTCAGTCCTCCCTTCTTTCTTTTAGGGGGACGGGCGCCCCATTTTCTGAAGTACTGGGTACTGCAGCGCGGACGCCTTCAACGGGTCTCCAAGTAATAGGTATGGGGGGGTCCGCACAGAGCTTGCCATCTGGGTCTGTACTTTCGTTGGCGCCAGGTCCGTCCAGAGGGGTAGCCAGTGTACCTCAGGGCTTAACGGCGGGCATACTTACGTCGATTGCCTCTCTGTTATCATAGATGGCGGCTCCTGCGATGGGGAGTCAGTGTGGTTGCGCCTAAGTGGCCCCATGGGCTCCTTCGCCTAATTTCAGTACCACAGTAGCCGAGTTGCATAAACAAGTGGAACACATTGCCAGGGCCCAGGATAGAGAGGAGGCAGGTTCAGGGGTCAGGAAGCCCCTGCACAGTCCAATGCATCCACCATTGTTGCACCATGTGAAGGAGCAGGGCCCCCAGACAAGAACCCTGGAATTGGGGGGAGGGTTCTGGGGGGCCAGGACACATTGCTGTCCAAGCCCGGGAAATTGGCGTCTCACGTCCCGGCAGATGTAAAAGAAAAGATATGGAAGGGCGAGTTTATATACATGTTTTCACTAATCAGGCCAAAAAGGAGGGAGGTGGATGCCAAGGAGAAGGAGGGAGAGGACAGCTCTTCCAAGGAAAAGAAGCCAAATGTAAAGGAGTCGATTACTAATTGGCTTTTTGGCTTTAATGTATTCATGATTGTGATTTCTGGAAAAATTAACTGAGTTAGCTGCGCCGATTATATTTTATTCCAATAGGATCTTGAAGGCTCATACTATGTATGGTGGGGTGGCCTGGCTAGATTATGATAGGGATTTCAGGTGGGCTAAAGTCGACGATCCAGAGATTGAGTGGGATCAAACAGAGGTCAACGTATGGTTAGAGAGTGTGAACAACAAAGTCCCAATTAAGCAGCCCTTTCGCACACAATGGGGATCAGGCAACAAAAAGGGTCCTTTTGGGCAATCAATAAAAAAATTTGTACGCGGCCTGCTGGGGTCGTGTAAATTCTAACATGCCTGTTCCTTTTGCGGCCATCTCTCCCAACCCGAATTCAAATGTATTAAAAAATCCAAAGATAAAGGAAGGGTCCCCAAACCATCTACCCAATAAGGCCTTACCCACCCCGATAGCTATAGAGAGACTAGTATTTTGGCTAAATCAGTATCCCAACAGAAACGCTGCACAATTGCTTTATCAAGGGTTTTCTATGGGCTTCCACATACGTGCTCAGGTAGTACCTCCAGTTGTGCATTGCGAAAACCTGCTGTCAGCACACACACACCCAACCGTGTTAGCCCAAAAATTGGAAAAAGAAGAAGCCTTAGGCAGGATAGCGGGCCCCTTCCTGGCATCTCCCTTTCACAACTATGTTTGTTCACCACTGGAGGTGGTACCAAAAAAGGACCGGAGGTAGTTCTGCATGAATCTCAATTTGTCTACCCCCAAGAGTTCCTCAGTCAATGATGCGAGCGACCCTGCACTCTGTTCAGTGACCTATTCATCATTTGACGCAGTATTGGTGAAACTGCGGGCGCTTAGCCCAGCTGTGTTCATGTCAAAAACTGACATTGAGTCAGCTTTCCGGCTACTGCCTGTTCACCCAGACGTTTATCACTTATTCGGTTTTCAATTCAAGGGCCAATACTTCTATGACAGATATATGCCGATGGGCTGTGCAGTGTCTTGCAGTTAATTTGAGCAGTTTAGCTCAATGCTGCATTGGTTATTCCCATTCAGAACGGGTCACATGGACATTGTGCATTACTTGGATGATTTCCTGGTGATGGGTCTGCCGTCCTCGGGAGTCTGTGGGCGGGCTTTGAGAGATTTGATATCCATGTTTGAGGAATTGGAGGTACCCCTGTGTGAGACCGGCCTCGTGGCGTGGGCCCTCCCGACCAGCAAGTTACCCTGCAACCACGCCGAACCTTGTTGATACAACCTTCCGGCTCCCGTGGGCCAACCTCCCGAGGGCCTACCAGATCCCCAACACGCATGTCCGGCCGAGGGAGAGCGAAACTCCCCCCAACCCAGACCGAGAGGCGCCGATCCTGTCACACCTCTGGTCTCCCCCCCGAGGGAGGTTTCGACCGACCACCAGGCCCCCGGGGAGCAGGCGCCTCAGCCGCTGGGTGTCTGGAGTCCCTCCCGGACCCACCTGGACAGATCAAAGGGCCGAGCGACAGGAAAACCCGACACACCGCCCCCCAGGCACCAGACCCCTCTCCACGAGGACTCCGGACTTCAAAGAGGAGGGAGGGTATAACAAGGGGTGCTGAAGGGACGAGAGCAGAGAAGGCCTGGACTGACGAGAGCCTGCTGACCTGGTCGCGGCTCGATCGCTCCCCGAACCGAAGAACTCTGAATCATCTGAGCCCTGCTGACGCTGTCGCGGCTCCCCGAACTCTGAACCATCTGAGCCCTGCTGACGCTGTCGTGGCTCCCCGAACTCTGAACCATCTGAGCCCTGCTGACGCTGTCGCGGCTCCCCGAACTCCGAACCATCTGAGCCCTGCTGACGCTGTCGCGGCTCTCCGAACGCTGAACCATCTGAGCCCTGCTGACGCCGTCGCGGCTCCCCGAACCACGAACCTCCGGTGCCTGCTGAGTGACTCGCGGCCCGCTTATCCAAGAGAAACGGCAGAGATTGCCGAGAGAAGCAACATCCCCTCAGCTCGAGGATTGAGAGCTGGGCGCTGGATACCTCGCAGAGACACTGATTCAAAAGACTGTCCCGCTACCCCTTTTCCCTCATCACAAGATCGCTGCCGCTTGTGGCAATAATTCTGCACCTGCCTGCCGGATCATAAAGATCCCTGATAACCACCGATAAAAGCATATTGTCTTACAACGAATTACTGTGTGGTGTCCCTCTATCCGAAGAGAGAGTGAGCGCAGCGTGTACGATCCTAGGTACGAGACCCTTCCAGGAAGGGCCTCCCCGCTCTTGCTCGGCCTAACTCTGGGAAAGGTGGCCTCCGGGTGGTCGGGAACGCACTCCGTAGCCTCCCCGGGGAACGCCTTCCAACATTTGGTGGCAGGCGACGGGATCCGAGCCAACACTTAGAGATCGTGCAGTAGACGGCTTACGCACTACCAAGAAGAAATGGAAGGAGAAACTTCCCTAGGTGCCGCAGGCACCGACCCTAGCACGACATTCCAAAAGGACCAGTTGGAATCTTATACGCACCGAGAACTGAAACAATTTTGCAAAGACTTTGGAATCGCTACCACCGGACTAAGCACGAAAGAGGACTTCCAGGGGGCATTAAAAACCTGGGTCGAGGCGGGAGCTCCCCGGACACAAACAGAAAAAGAGCCGCCCAACGAACCACAAAGCACCCCGGGGAGGAACGGCGCCCCCGAGGGGGGCCTATCCCCCGAGGAACTAGCGGACCGTGAAAGAGAACTAGCAAAATTAAAAATCGAAGGAGAGCTAAAACTGGCTGAAAAGAAGCTGGCGGTGGAACAGTTACGCCTACAAGGAAGAACTCGAGGAAAAGAAACGACAAAGAGAACACGAAGAAAGAAAACTCCAACTAGAGCACGAACGTAGCCTAAAAGAGATCGAGCTCAAGGCTAAGAATGCGGAGGCCAGACCCTCGGAAACCCAACCCCTCTCCTCCACCGTGGAACCAAAGGTCCACATCCCCAAAGATGTGGTGAAAGAATACTATAAAAACGACGACATCCAGCAATGGTTCAAAGCCTACGAAGTCGCCATGACCTCCCACCGAGTACCGCAGAAAGACTGGGGGGCTGGGCTGTGGGGCCGGTTCCTGAGCGAGGGGAGAGATACCCTGCTGGACCTGCCCTCCACGGTGATGAACTCCTACAGTCACATGAAAGAGGCCCTAGTAGTCAGATATGGGCTCACCCCTGAAATGTACCGGCAACGGTTTAGAGACTGCAAGAAGATACTCGGTACCACCTGGGTGGAGTACGTGAACTTTTACAGCCGGGCCTTGGAAAGATGGATCAAGGGCAGCAAGGTCTCCACCTTTGAGGAGCTGTTCGACCTAATCGCATGGGAACACTTGTCCGCTAATTGCTTTGTAGAGCTGCGCCAGCACCTCCTGGACAGCAAACTCACAGACCCGCGGAAACTGGCCGTCGAGGCTGACCGGTGGGTAAACACCCGGGCCTCCCGGGGCCCCGTGGGAGACTACAGTCGCCACAGTCAGGGACCCCCCCGCCAGAGGAACGGAGGGAATCAAGGCAGGCCAAGGGAACTTCCGGGGGGATCCCCGCTCAGCCCACCCAGAGGACAACCTTTGCCCTTTCCAGCTCCACCTCCAGCCAGCACCGGGCCACCAGGGAGGCCGGGGCCCCGAGTGAGGATCACCTGTTTCCGCTGCCAACAGACCGGACACTATGCCAGCGACCCTCAATGTCCCATGTACCAGCGAACCGCCACAACAACCCCGCCGGCTCGACAAATGGCCTCCGTAGCCCTGGGGGAAGAGATGGAAGACTCCGAAGAATGGGAACCAGCCGCCATGGCCTTGGTCTCCCTAGGGGACCGGGAGATGGTCCCCGGAACGACCCTGCCCGCCAACACGAAGAAGTACCGACAGCAGGTAACGGTCAACGGTCACCGCGTCGAGGGCCTCCGGGACACGGGGGCGAGTGTCACGGCGGTTCATTGTCACCTGGTCTCCGAAGATCAGATCCTGCCCGGCGCCTTTTGTCCCGTCATATCATCAGACAATTCCGAGAGCCTCTGCCGGATGGCCCTAGTCCCCTTCGAATGAGGGGGAGTCACCGGCAAGTTAAAGGTGGCGGTCCGAACCTCCTAGCCCGTGGACTGCCTCCTGGGCAACGACCTTGAGAACTCCCCTTGGGGACAAGTGGAACGAAGAGCCCATCTCAAGATGATGGGCCTACCCGAATGGGTATGCGCCACCACGCGCTCGATGACTCTCAGGGTGCCTTCCTCCGAGGGGGGAGAAGCCCTGCCGCTAAGCACCGCCACCATCCCCGAGGTCCAGAATACGCCACCAGGGGCCAACGACCCCCTTCTGGACGAAACTGTGGTAAATATTTCGTTACCGGTACTATTTTTTATGCGGTAAAGTCTATTAAGAATAACTCAGTAAATATAAGAGGCAGAATCCGTGGTATTAGAGGTTTTAAAAGGCTTTATTCCTATACAAAGGAATACAATTCGAATTGTAGGCTTTCTATTCCATCACCACGAAAGTTCAGGAAGGAAGGGCATACATTATTGACAGATAAGCAGTTTTATAGAAAATACATTACAGTGAGACAGATGCAAGAGGCGTAACAGCTGATAATACAGATAAAGTGTGCATACGTAACTAATAAAGGCGTATACATGGGTGTAACTAAAATACGTTATTAAACATGATGTCACAAGTGGGTGGATCCATAAAAGAATCCTGCAATGTCAGCAGAAATATCTGGCAGAGATGCGCGCGCAGCCGCATGACGTGTGATTGACGTGTGATTGACGTGCAACTAGAGGGTGAAGGGGACTTGACATTTAGCTCTACATGTGGAGACAGAAGTCTGGGGGTTATGTCAACCTAATCCCAAATCATATCTAATATCCTATGTTTAAAGAACTGTGTTATCCAAAAGGAAAGGTCTCTAGGATAGAATCTATTCTATACTGACTGTTAGTGCGTGTACAAGCGTCTAAGTGTCTACATGAGATGCGAGGGGGTAGGAATATTCCATGGTAACGGGGCTTATGAATTACTTGCATGAGGACAGCGAGGCCTGGCCCCTTTGCACGGTAGCTGGAGGAATGTTTACCTAAACTACTAGACAGGAATGCATCGGCTGAGGAGCGGAGTAGATAATCTTGAAGGTGAAATACAGTTTTTGGCAGGCAATATGCTGGATCAGGCACCGTTAGCCGCGCAGGGAGTAGGACAAAGTTCATGGATACAGATGCAGGCTCAGACTGGAGCTTTCAGAGGCAGAAGGCAGGAAAAGGCTTGATGACAGAATTCTGGGCCTACTCGCCTGAATCTGTAAAATGTGGAAAGTGAACCACATAAAGTCGGTGGCCTTTCATACTTAGGAATGGAATATCTGACCCATTCATGGCGGATCTGAAATAGGACATGTTGACGGTGGACGCACATGTATTTGCGTCTTCAAAACTGGAACTGGAGGGAACATACATGTACTTGTAGCATGTACATGGAGCCGTTGGGGTCTACGATAGGGGACATAACTGATCACAAAATTCATATTTCCTCATTCCCTCCTTGTCCCCTACGGACCCTCAGGAGATATCGATCTTCATCAATCCATCGATCTGTTCATATAGCATCATTTGTTCTTCTTTCTTCTTCCGGGATCTGGAACGAAAACTTGAATGTGGGATACACGATGTGGCACACAGACCACAAATCGCTGGCCCACATTGTAGACATAAACAGCAACTGAATAGTATGAGAAAGCCAATACCTAGGAAGGATAGGATTCTCCATCCCCAGGCTGACAACACGCCCCAGAACCAACCGGACCAAGTCCAGGTGCCTGGACTCTGGTGTATCTGGCTTATAATCTTATGAAGGCGGGTTATGGCTTTATATACTGACGGCGAATTTTCTGGTATGAAAATGCAACAACTTGATCCGATGACCCTACAAGCTCCGCCCCTATCGGCCAGGATGACGTCAAGGACAAGACGATTTTGAAGCACAACAATCCGCATAGCAGACTGCTCTTCTGTTAAATTGCCTAAGGCGGAAATAGTCTCGTTCACTACTGCTTCAAGGGTTCTGGTTAATCTACGTATCAGCTTACTATTAGTGACTGTACCTATATAGGGAAAGAATCCTTTATTGAAATCTGTGTATTTTTCCCATGCTGTTTCAGTGTAATCGACAATTGGGAGATCTCTCTGTTGTCTATTGTGTACTAAATGGGTATTTCTATGATAATCAGGAGGAGCTAGAAAAACAGGTGGCAGAAGGAAGGCTATGTAACAGGTACCATCCCAATCTAGAGGTAGACATATATATGCGGTCTGGCCACATATGAAGTAGGAATGATAGGAAGCTCTAAATGTAGACTTGCCTTGATCACTGAATTTTATTACAGTGGTGCATTTACTATGGCCCATATGTATGGAACCATTCTTTCTTACACATAATTCCCCTTTTACTGGGAATACTGACATGGCGGGCAAGATTGGTGTAGCTTCAGATTCAACGTTCAGGATCATGAGGTTAAGTGTAAAATTACCTAATCCATATACTTCATTTTCTAGATCAGTTCCTGTTCTTTTGGGGAGTCCCTCCTTGTTAGGGTAGCAGACTTTAAGCAAAACTAGGTTCAGGTTTCCCCATACCCAGTTGTCTTGATAAACTGCGGAATTTGAATCTAGGGAATTAATCAAACTAAACCATGCTCCACAGGAGCCATTGTGTGTGAACGGATAGGGAAAGAGGGGCAAAACTCCCTTATAGTTCTGATAGGGAGGGAGTTGGCCACATATCCAACAATTTGTGGCATTGCTGGTCTGATGGGAATGATGTAACATACTAATGAATGTGTTGTTGCGCAGCGCAAATCTATAGGACAACTCATGCGGAGGTAATTCGCTAAAAGAATGTTCTGCAGTTATATTGTAAGCACGCTTATGAATAGGGTAATACATATGCAATAGTATGCTGAAAATAATGATCAGAAGACTTAGAAAAAACAAAATTAATAATGTTACTGTGCAGTGACTACGAGGTGATTTACAATACGCATGTTTTTTCAGCTGCATCTGTTGATTTCTTTCTCTATTCCGGTCTAGAGGATACATGTCAGAGACAAATTCAACCGATTCACCTTGGAGAGGACTTAAACAATCAAATTGTCTGACTTGCTAGACCTCAATTTTAGTTTGTACAGTTCTGGTTTCGATTGCTCAACCAAGGGGAGCTTTGAGTCTGTCTGTGAGGGAATACAGGGTTGAGTATTCACGCTGGATGGTAGTCCATAAAATTTCTTGATATGACTCGAGTGCAACCACCCTTTGCAACCCTCAATTTTCACGGCAGTCCTTGTAGTCAGTAGAACCAACTTAGGCGACTTCCACCTAGGATCCAGTTGGGTCTTTCGGTCGAAATTCCTGACCAAAACCAGGTCACCAGGAACCACGTCATGGGGCTTCACCTCAGTATTATCGAGAAAAGCTGCGGTTACCTGTGAACGACAAGATTGTAGTGCAGACATCAAGGAAGCCAGGTAATCTGTCAGCATATTACAGTCAACATCAGTGATTTTGCGAGGTATAGGCGTCCCCCACATATTTGGTGGTCTACCGAAGAGCACCTCATACGGGGATAGCCCTGTTCGAGAATGTGCTACCATTCTCATGTAAAAGAGCGCAACTGGTAAGGCTACTATCCAATCGACTCCTTTTTCTCTACATATTTTAGACAATCTAATTTTCAGAGTTTGATTATGGCGTTCCACGAGACCTGCGGCCTCGGGATGCCGGACACAGTGGAATTTCCATTGGTAGCCTAACAAAAGGGAAACGTGTTTCATTAGTTCGGATGAGAACGGCTGGCCGTTATCTGAGTAGACAACACGTGGTAAACCGTACCGTGGGAAGAATTCTCGAACTAACTGTTTGGCAGTAGTCGGAGCAGTGTAATCTGAAACCGGGTATGCTTCTGTCCAACGGGAAAGAGCACAGACAACTACGAGAACATATTTGAATCCTCGACATCGTTCCATCTGGATATAATCCATCTGGAGGACTTCAAAAGCATGATCGGGAGGTTGAAATCCACCCTGCTCTACGGGGATGCTTTTACCTGGATTAAACTGACAACATATCATACAGGTACGAACTTTTTGTTTAGCTGCTGCTCGCAAGTGTTTGTTGAACCAAATGTGTTGAATGCTGTCTAGCATAGCTTTTTCTCCTAGGTGTGCTGGACTATGTATTGTGTTAATGATGACTTGAACCATAGAGTCGGGAAGAAACCATATAGATTTTTCCTTCGTCATCCATCCTTGATCCGTTTGGATCCCTCCTAATTCAGTCCATTTCTTTATTTCTTCTGGTGTAGCATGTGTCTGTATGTCAATTACATCAAGGGCGGGATCCTTAACTGTCATGCAATGTGTTGGTGTCTGAACTATTGTCTTTGTCATGTCAGTTGTGTGAGTCTGATTCTGAGCAGTCTGTTTAGCTGTTCTGTCAGCTAGGTCATTACCCTGAGAAATGATATCGGTAACTTTTGTATGGGCTTTGCATTTCATAATCGATATTGCAGTAGGTAGATGAATCGCGTCTAATAGGGTTTGAATGAGGGGTCCGTGCTGGATGTGGGCACCGTGAGAAGTTAAATAACCTCTCTCTCGCCACAGTACGCCGAAGTCATGGACGACTCCGAATGCATAACGTGAATCTGTGTATATATTGACTTTCTTATTTTTGGCTTGAATACAGGCTTGTGTCAGAGCGATGAGCTCTGCTGCTTGAGCTGACAAAGTGTTAATACAATTTGTTTCAATGACTTCAGTGTCTGTTGTGACTGCGTAAGCGGCCACTAACTCTCCTGTACTTGTTCTCATACATGACCCATCTACATACAATGTCAAGTCTGGATCTGACAAAGGGATATCTGTCAAGTCTTGTCTGGGTTTCGTCGTGATAGTAATAATTTCGACACAATCATGTGCCAATGGATCTGTTCCGCCCACTGGTAACAGTGTGGCAGGGTTTAACGTATTACAACGTCTGATTTCTATGTGTGGCTGAAATAATGTCAATTCGTAACCGGTGAGTCTCGCTATAGTCAAGTGTTGTGTTTGTGTGCGGTTCAAAAGAACCTCTACTGCGTGTGGTACTTGTACTGTCAGTTGGTGTCCTAACACTATGGCATCGCTTTGTCTGATTGCTAAAGCTGTTGCTGCCACCGATTTCAGGCACGCAGGAAGAGCCTGAGCTACTGGATCTAATGTACTAGAGAAATAAGCGCATGGTTTGTGTGATCCTGCTTGTTCCTGAGTGAGTACTGACAAGGCAGTACCTTCGCGTTCTGTAACAAAGAGTGTAAACTGTTTACTGTAACATGGTGTTGCTAAGACAGGTGCTTGGCATAAAGCTTTCTTTAAGCTTTCAAAGGCGTGTGTATGTCCTTGAGTCCAAGGGAGGACAGTCGATGTGGCTGCCTCCTGTGTTGTCAACTGGATGAGTGATTTTGCTAGAAATGCATATTGAGGGATCCACTGCCTACAGTATGAAGTGAGGCCTATAAAAGCCCGCACCTCCTTTTGTGTCTTGGGTGGTGGCATGTTAGCGATTAACTGGATGCGGTCGGGTGTAAGCTGCCTTCCCTCCTTGGACAGCGAGTGCCCAAGGTAAACAACTCGCTGGACACAGAATTGCAGCTTAGAAGGGGACACCTTGTGTCCCTTGTCAGCCAAAAATTTTAAAACCGTCAGTGACGCTGTTTCACATTCAAGTTCGCTTCGGGCGGTGATCAGCAGATCATCGACATATTGAAGCAAGGCAGTGTTAACTGGCATGTGGATACTGTCAAGTTCTCGTTTCAGTGCTTGGCTATAGATGCTGGGGCTTTCTGTAAATCCTTGAGGTGCGCGTGTGAATTTAAAACTTCGTCCATTTAAACTGAACCCGAACAAGTATTGACTTTCCGGATCGATTGGGACGCTAAAGAAGGCATTTTTGAGGTCGATTACAGTGAAGAACGTTGCTTCTGAGTCAATAGCTGTGAGTAATGAAGAGATATCTGGGACCACAGGGTATTGTGGTACAATACATTTATTTAATTCGCGCAGATCAATAACTAATCGATATACTGGTGGTGCTTTTGGATCCGTTCTTTTAAGAATCGGAATTATCGGGGAATTACATACATTGGAGTCCGTTTCGACAACCACTCCTTGTGTAATGAGCTCGTCAATGATTTGCAGCAAAGCCACAACAGCATCGGGTGGTAATTTGTATTGTCGTATTCGTGGTAGTATTACTCCTGTTTTTAGTGTAACTCGATATGGTGTAATATTCATGCAACCAACATCAGTGGGGCCTTGTGCCCATAAATGTGTAGGTAAATTCTGCAGTCGGTGATCCATGTCCCTGGACACGTAGTGACCTTTGAAGTCACGTAGAAATAGTCGTACTCCTTCCGGAGAACAACATATTATAGCTCCTAGAGCTTTCAATGTTTTTATACCTAACAAGTTTTCTGGACATGATTTAGTAAGCAATAAATCTGTAGTACGTGTCAATGGACCGATTGTAAGTGGAAGAGGTTGTGTTACGTCATTTATTATGGGTTTTCCTGAGAATCCAAGGGAAATATTTTGTGAGCCTGAGAGGGGTGCCCCTGGAACTTCACTGCGTCTTATAGTTGTTCTGCTTGCCCCTGTATCAAGTAAAAACTTTCTGTCTTCCCCTAATAGTTCACTATGTACATAAGGTCCCTCTTGGTCTACAGGAACCTCAATAAGGGGTAAGCCAACTTCCCTCTCTAGGCTATGTCATGTATATCGCTGATAATCGGGATAATCTGCTTGTGCATACTGATACATCTGTTGTGTTGTCGCTTGTGTTGCAGCAATAGGCTGCGTTTGTGGTGGTGCTACGATCTGTTGTGGAGCTCCCTGTTGCGGAGCTAGTTGTTGCGGAGCTAGCCTAGGTTGTGCATGCTGAGGGATTTGTTGTTGATTCTGATCCTGTCTAGGTGGACGTGGTCTCTCCTGGGTTCTACCTGTAGCAATATTATGTTTCAGGACTGGACAATCGTGTATATAATGACCTGGTTGTTTACAATAGTTGCATGTCCCTTTTGTAGGACCTGCGGAATCACCCTTATGATGACCATCGGCTGGGACTGACTGAGCAACAAGCATTTTCATTTTTGTATCTTTCATACGTCTTTGTTCGTGTTCTTGTTCTTCTCTAATTCTATTGTGGTGATATTGTAACATCTGTAACATCTGTGATGGGGTATTACCTTGCCAGGTACTTTCGAATTTCAATACTCTATTCTTGACTTGTAGCAGAGAATTTTCAACTAATTTTGTCACAAACAGATGTGGATATGACTCACTACTGGCTTTTATGCCACTATTTATACCAAAACATTTTTCAAATCGGGAATAGAAATCACTAGTGTCTTCATCTGGTTTTTGTTTACAGGCTGAGATTGCACCCCAGTCTTCCTTTTTCGTAGTTAATAAACGTGGCAGTACCTGCACTAGTAGTCCTGCTAGTGCTGTAGTCTTTTCCCCAAGTCCTGCTCCTGCAGCTCGGGCCCTTTCTTCGTTTTCTAATGCTGTCCAATCTATCTTTTGGTCTCCCACTTCCCATTCCTTTTCTCTGAGTTTCTCGTAAACACCGGCGGGTAATAGGACTTTTAATATTTTCATAATGTCGGGGTAGGTATACTCTCCCATGAGTAACATGTCTTTTATTTCACGGTGGAAACCTGCTGGATCCTTGTCATGGCTGGGTACTACTTTCTTCATTTCTAATAATTCTAGTTTAGTTATAGGCGTGTACACAAACACGCGTGTAAAGTTATTACCGTCACCTCTGATTGGGTGTACTTCGCGTAACGGGTTCTGTCTATCTATGTGATACATTTTTCTTCCTATGATGGGAACTGGAACGTGTTCTGGGCATACGAAATTTAAATATTGGTTTCGGAATTCTAGAATTTCTTTAATTAAATCAGTACTTGACCCTCTCCATATGTTCGTGAGTAGTTCTGTCAATATGTCAGGTAAGGGTCCTGGATCGGAGTGTTGGCTTTTATATAATATAAGGAGGTGTTGAATCATGTATATACTAACTAAACGCTGTTCGTAGGGGTCAAGATTCAGAAACGTGTGTGCAAGTACATCATCATTGTATTCGCCGGGACTGTCAGCCCATTGTACTGCTGACCTAGCTAATTCTTGTTCGTCCATGGAATCGAGCATATGGTACCCCCTTCGCTCTCGGAGTAATTTATCAGCGGCTTGGAATAAGTGTTCGGGGGACTTTGTATTTAACATAGGGTTTGGAAAATGTCTATTATATTCTGGACGTATCGGACGTATCTGATCATTAAAGCCTCTAGTATTATTATGGGGTCTTCCTCTACCTACATAAGCTATCGTTTCTACTTGTTCTGATTCTTGCTCCTCCTCCTCTTCTGATTCTACTCTGTCTGTTTCTCGTCTTTCTTTATGTATTCGTTCTACTTCCTTGCGGATCTTTCGACACATGGCGATTATACACGCCTGTCTATCATGTTTCTCTTCTGATATGTTCTGACCCCATTTGACAAGTCTTTGCATGGTATCGTGATCTGCCCCGGGCCTGTCTTGATTCCTAATTACACAATTTATGAAAAAACGTAGTAGTTGTCTTTGTACATCCACTTTCTGGTATTCCATAGCTTCGTTAATACTTTCTGGACCTCGCCCTGTTTGGACAAAGCGATATATTTCGTCTAGGTGCTCACCCATTCCTGGTATTGTCATTAAATATAATGTAGCTCGTCTTATACGTAGTGATGATATGAGCAATGTATCCTGTCTACCTGGTACTGGATCGTATCTACAATCCACAAGCTGTTCTTTAAACATGTCGGATGTCGCTAATTGGGGTGTACGTTGGAGTGCTAAATCTCTAAGGGTCTGTTTATTTCGCGGCGGGGTGGCAAACATGTCTGTCGTACCTCCTGTAGCACCATCTGAGGTGCTAGGCACGAAAGGATTCGTTGGACGTAGGATAGAGATTGTGGATGCGGGAAAAACTGTAGAAACGGACGGACCTGTGGGAACTTGTGTAGGAGTTTGTAGTTGCGGGGATACAGACGGATGCTCTTGGTGTTGAACACCATCGGCAAGCGGTATGTGTGGTATGGCATTAGCATACTCGGGAGCTACGTCATCTAAATAGGAGGAAAGGAAAACGTCCTTTGCTGTTTTGGGATGTGCTTTTATCGGGAGCAATGGAGGAGTTAAATCTTTTGGTATTTCCGGGGTAGCCTTAGGTAACCCTTCGGCCAGAAGAGGATACATACCATTCATAAGAGTGTTTCTTTGTCTATCTATTTGTTCTGAGTTGACTCGGGTACCTTCCTCAAGTAATAGATTTTCTCGAGTTTTATTTGAATTCTCTCTACCTTTCTCTTCCTGTCTGAGTGCTTTTTCTGTACGTCTGTATGATTCTTTACGCCATAATTCAATGGCATCTTTCTGTGACTGTCTGGCTTTCTTTTTCCATAATTCTTCTTCTACTCTCATGATGCAATCTGCATCCCAGGTCCCTGCTGCGGGCCATCTCTGACTCTCTGGTAATTCTTTGGTGTAGTCCACCCATAAATCAAGAAATAATACGGCATCTAGGCCATGCTTATGATACATAAAGTATCCTGGAGTGTCCCTAGGTGGGATGGGAACAGCTTCTTCGAGTACCCCTTTTCTGGTTTTACTTTTGATCTGTCTTAGTTTCGAAAAGAGCGGCATTTTTAGACCTCATTACTAGAACTCACTTTATAAAACACAATAATGAACAGTCATTCACACCACAATGTATAGAACATATTAAAACATTTAACATTTAACAGTTTTAACGAATAATGATAACTAATAGAAAACTAGTTACTGACATAATACTGACACTAGATAATACTTATTTATATGCAAGACATACTATATATACTGCTAAACAGTACAGATACACTGCTGAAACAGTGTAGACCGGATTCGTGTACCCAAACCCGTCCTGACCGGCACAGACTATGTGCACGTAAAATGCCTCCCCGGTAATGGTACTCACCGGGTAGCTCGGAACGGAAGGCCTCGGAACGGAACTGAAACTGGACCGGACTGGACTCGACTCGACTGGACTCGGAACTTCGGAACCTGGTGGGCCTCTGTATACCTCGGATCTTGCTCTCTCAGCTAGGCTCTGGTCGGGATACTTCGCACTTCTCACCGCCTCGTCTGGGTGTTGATCGCAGCCTCAGTCACTCCCGCTTGGCCGGAGGGAGATACAGGAAATCCTGCAGGTACGCGTTTTTTGTCCGTTCAGCTGTGGCAGGAGACCGGGCCTGCAACGCACCGCCGGCGCGTGAGATGAGAAAGTGTCCCTATTCGGGCGCCAATTTATGTGGTAAATATTTCGTTACCGGTACTATTTTTTATGCGGTAAAGTCTATTAAGAATAACTCAGTAAATATAAGAGGCAGAATCCGTGGTATTAGAGGTTTTAAAAGGCTTTATTCCTATACAAAGGAATACAATTCGAATTGTAGGCTTTCTATTCCATCACCACGAAAGTTCAGGAAGGAAGGGCATACATTATTGACAGATAAGCAGTTTTATAGAAAATACATTACAGTGAGACAGATGCAAGAGGCGTAACAGCTGATAATACAGATAAACTGTGCATACGTAACTAATAAAGGCGTATACATGGGTGTAACTAAAATACGTTATTAAACATGATGTCACAAGTGGGTGGATCCATAAAAGAATCCTGCAATGTCAGCAGAAATATCTGGCAGAGATGCGCGCGCAGCCGCATGACGTGTGATTGACGTGTGATTGACGTGCAACTAGAGGGTGAAGGGGACTTGACATTTAGTTCTACATGTGGAGACAGAAGTCTGGGGGTTATGTCAACCTAATCCCAAATCATATCTAATATCCTATGTTTAAAGAACTGTGTTATCCAAAAGGAAAGGTCTCTAGGATAGAATCTATTCTATACTGACTGTTAGTGCGTGTACAAGCGTCTAAGTGTCTACATGAGATGCGAGGGGGTAGGAATATTCCATGGTAACGGGGCTTATGAATTACTTGCATGAGGACAGCGAGGCCTGGCCCCTTTGCACGGTAGCTGGAGGAATGTTTACCTAAACTACTAGACAGGAATGCATCGGCTGAGGAGCGGAGTAGATAATCTTGAAGGTGAAATACAGTTTTTGGCAGGCAATATGCTGGATCAGGCACCGTTAGCCGCGCAGGGAGTAGGACAAAGTTCATGGATACAGATGCAGGCTCAGACTGGAGCTTTCAGAGGCAGAAGGCAGGAAAAGGCTTGATGACAGAATTCTGGGCCTACTCGCCTGAATCTGTAAAATGTGGAAAGTGAACCACATAAAGTCGGTGGCCTTTCATACTTAGGAATGGAATATCTGACCCATTCATGGCGGATCTGAAATAGGACATGTTGACGGTGGACGCACATGTATTTGCGTCTTCAAAACTGGAACTGGAGGGAACATACATGTACTTGTAGCATGTACATGGAGCCGTTGGGGTCTACGATAGGGGACATAACTGATCACAAAATTCATATTTCCTCAAAACGACCGCTCCCGACGAAGGGTCCGTGCCTTCCGACCCCGAATCCCTGACCGAACTCAGGGACTTGCCAGAACTGGCCCAGTGGCACTGCGAAGGGGGCCCCTCCCGTGAAGAATTCTGCCAAGAACAATCCACCTGCCCGTCCCTCATTGGACCCCGACAACAGGCCGAGGCCCAAGCAGCAGGCGACCGGACCGGCACCCACTGGGTATACTGGGAAAACGGCCTCCTGTACAGCGAACAGAAGTCGGCCGAGTTGGGATCGGCCCGAGTACTAGTGGTACCCCTGCGCTTCCGAAGTCTCCTCCTGGGCCTGGCCCATGATGTACCCCTGGCCGGACACTTAGGCCAGGATAAGACCTACCAACGACTCGTCACCCACTTCTATTGGCCCAAGATGCGAGCAAATGTGGAGGCCCACTGCAAGTCCTGCCCCACGTGCCAGGCCAGCAGAAAGAGTGGGGGCAAGCGCAAGGCTCCGCTACAACCCTTCCCAGTCGTCAGTACCCCTTTTGAGCGGGTAGGAATCGACATTGTGGGACCACTGGACCCCAAGACCGCCCAGGGCCACCGGCTCATCCTCGTCCTGGTGGATCATGCCACCCGTTACCCCGAAGCCATCCCTCTCCGCACCGTGACGGCCCCCGTGGTAGGCCGGGCCTTGATGGGGATCTTCTCCCGCGTGGGATTCCCCCGCGAAGTCGTGAGTGACCGGGGTACGAACTTTATCTCCCAATATATGAGGTCCCTCTGGCAGCAGTGCGGAGTGTCGTACAAGTTCACCACCCCGTACCACCCCCAAGGAAACGGCCTAGTCGAGCGCTTTAACAAAACACTGAAGGGAATGATCATGGGCCTCGAGGAACCCCTACGCCGGAGGTGGGACGTCCTCCTCCCATGCCTCCTGTTCGCCTACCGGGAGGTTCCACAAAAATCCCTGGGATTCAGCCCATTCGAACTACTATATGGACACCCCGTCCGGGGACCCCTGAGCCTGGTCAAGGGGGGTTGGGAAACGACTCCCCGGGGGACCCCTCCGGATGTGTTCCGATACATCTTGGCGCTCCGCAACCAGACCCGGAAATTCCGAGAACTCGCAGAAGCGAACCTCACGGCTAGCCAGGAAGAGATGAAGCGCTGGTATGACCAGAATGCTACGCTGGTCGAATTTCAGCCGGGCCAACAAGTCTGGGTCATGGCCCCGGTGAAACCCTGCGCCCTCCAAGATAAATGGACTGGACCCTTCAAGGTGGTCGAGCGGAAGAGCCAAGTCACCTATCTAGTCGATGTGCAGTCCCCGCGGAACCCCCTCCGGGTTCTCCACGTGAACCGCCTCAAACCCCACTTTGTACGGACAGAATTGAGTTTACTCCTGGCCACCGACGATGGGGCCGAAGAAGACACCGAGCCCCTTCCAGACCCCCTGGGGACAAAAGAGACCGATGGTTCCGTGGAGGGGGTGAGACTATCAAACACCCTCACAGCCCAACAGTCCGACGACTGCCGCCAGCTACTAAGACAGTTTGCGGACCTCTTCTCCCTAACCCCTGGGGTCACCAACTGGTGCGTCCACGACGTGAACACCGGCGACAGCCCGCCAGTGAGACACCGGGCCTACCGGGTCCCTGATCGTGTCCGAACCTGCATCCAGACCGAGGTGGCGAAGATGGTGGACCTCGGGGTGATTGAACCCTCCGACAGCCCCTGGGCCAGCCCGGTGGTCCTGGTTCCGAAAGCGGCTACCCCGGGGGTCGCCCCCGAGCTGAGGTTTTGCGTGGACTACCGAGGACTCAATGCGGTCACCCGAGCGGACGCTCACCCTATCCCCCATGCCGACGAACTCATTGACCGCCTCGGGGCCGCTCGCTACCTCAGCACCTTCGACCTGACTAGTGGATACTGGCAGATTGCCCTCACCGAGGGAGCCAAGGAGCGCTCCGCCTTCTCCTCCCCGGATGGGCACTACCGCTTTAGGGTGATGCCGTTTGGAATGAAGAATGCCCCGGCCACCTTCCAGCGGCTGGTGAACAGGGTCCTGTCCGGACTAGAGGGGTTCAGCGCAGCATACCTCGACGATATAGCGGTATTCAGCTCCCAATGGACCGAGCACCTCCAGCACCTCCGACAAGTCCTGCTGGCTCTGCGCCGGGCCGGCTTCACCATCAAAGCCAGCAAATGTCAAATTGGGCACGGCTCCGTAACCTATCTGGGGCACCAGGTGGGAAGGGGGCAGGTCGCCCCCCTCTAGCCGAAGATCGACGCCATCTTGTCCTGGGAACCCCCCACGACCCAAACGGAAGTCCGGGCCTTCCTGGGCCTCACCGGTTACTACCGGAGGTTTATTAAGAACTATGGCAGCATCGCAGGCCCCCTCACAGAACTAACCTCCAAAAAACACCCCAAGAAAGTACCCCGCACATGGCGGCCCTGAAGGCCGCCATGTGCGCGGCTCCGGTGCTCAAAGCACCCGACTACGCCCAGGAGTTTGTGGTCCAGACGGACGCCTCGGAACACGGCATCGGGGCAGTCCTCTCCCAGTTCGACGACAAGGGCATAGATCGGCCCATAGCCTTCATCAGCCGAAGGTTGCTGCCCCGAGAACAGCGGTGGAGCACCATTGAGAGAGAGACCTTCGCAGTAGTCTGGGTCCTCAAAAAGCTACGGCCCTACCTGTTCGGAACACACTTCCGAGTACAAACGGATCACCGCCCCTTGCGGTGGTTGATGCAGATGCGAGGAGAAAACCCCAAGCTGCTACGATGGTCCATCTCCCTCCAGGGGATGGATTTCACTGTGGAGCATCGCCCCGGGACTGACCACGCCAACGCGGACGGCCTGTCCCGATTCTTCCGCTTCAGCGAGGAGAACCCCCAAGTGGATGGGTAGCTCTCCCCGCCTTTCAGCTGGGGGGGGCACGTGTGAGACCGGCCTCGTGGCGTGGGCCCTCCCGACCAGCAAGTTACCCTGCAACCACGCCGAACCTCGTTGATACAACCTTCCGGCTCCCGTGGGCCAACCTCCCGAGGGCCGACCAGATCCCCAACACGCATGTCCGGCCGAGGGAGAGCGAAACTCCCCCCAACCCAGACCGAGAGGCGCCGATCCTGTCACACCTCTGGTCTCCCCCCCGAGGGAGGTTTCGACCGACCACCAGGCCCCCGGAGAGCAGGCGCCTCAGCCGCTGGGTGTCTGGAGTCCCTCCCGGACCCACCTGGACAGATCAAAGGGCCGAGCGACAGGGAAACCCGACACACCGCCCCCCAGGCACCAGACCCCTCTCCGCGAGTACTCTGGACTTCAAAGAGGAGGGGGGGTATAACAAGGGGTGCTGAAGGGACGAGAGCAGAGAAGACCTGGACTGACGAGAGCCTGCTGACCTGGTCGCGGCTCGATCGCTCCCCGAACCGAAGAACTCTGAACCATCTGAGCCCTGCTGACGCTGTCGCGGCTCCCTGAACTCTGAACCATCTGAGCCCTGCTGACGCTGTCGCGGCTCCCCGAACTCTGAACCATCTGAGCCCTGCTGACGCTGTCGCGGCTCCCCGAACTCCGAACCATCTGAGCCCTGCTGACGCTGTCGCGGCTCTCCGAACGCTGAACCATCTGAGCCCTGCTGACGCCGTCGCGGCTCCCCGAACCATGAACCTCCGGTGCCTGCTGAGTGACTCGCGGCCCGCTTATCCAAGAGAAATGGCAGAGATTGCCGAGAGAAGCAACATCCCCTCAGCTCGAGGATTGAGAGCTGGGCGCCGGATACCTCGCAGAGACACTGATTCAAAAGACTGTCCCGCTACCCCTTTTCCCTCATCACGAGATCGCTGCCGCTTGTGGCAATAATTCTGCACCTGCCTGCCGGATCATAAAGATCCCTGATAACCACCGATAAAAGCATATTGTCTTACAACGAATTACTGTGTGGTGTCCCTCTATCAGAAGAGAGAGTGAGCGCAGCGTGTACGATCCTAGGTACGAGGCCCTTCCAGGAAGGGCCTCCCCGCTCTTGCTCGGTCTAACTCTGGGAAAGGTGGCCTCCGGGTGGTCGGGAACGCACTCCGTAGCCTCCCCGGGGAACGCCTTCCAACACCCTGGCGCCTGACAAAACAGTGGGCCCAGCCACCTACATGGCGTTCTTGGACACTGAGATCGACACAGTGGCCGATGAGTGCAGGTTGCCGCATGACAAGATGCAAGCATTCACCCAGACGATTGATTCTATCCTGGCTGGAGCTAAGGTTACTTTACACCAGCTGCAGGTACTCGTAGGTCAGCTTAATTTTGCATTGCTCATAGTTCCCAAGACCCGCCACTTCTCCAGATCTATTGCTAGGGCAATGACTGCTCTGACGAAAAAACAGCACCATACTAGGCTTCGAGCGGAGGTGGGGGATGACTTGAGGATATGGCAAGACTTTCTACAGGGATTTAATGGGACTGTGGTTTGGCCAACCCCGCCAGTCTACAGCGAATCTTTGGACTTGTTCATGGGTGCTGCAGGCAATATTGGTTTTGGGGAAATTCTAGGACAGCATTGGTGCTGGGGCGATTGGCCTGATGCATGGCACGTAAGTGGGCTGACAAGAAATATTGCCTTTTTGGAACTGTTCCCCATTGTTGTTGCGTCACTGTGTGGTCTGACTTCTTCTGTGGCAAGTCAGTGGTTTTTTGTTCGGATAACATGTCAGTGGTAGAGGCCATTAATAGGCAGGGTGCTTCCTGTAGCCAGGCTCTAAGACTTCTGAAACATCTGGTTTTGTTGTGCCTAAAGTTGAATGTAGTGTTTAGGGATGCACATATTCCAGGTGTTTCTAACCAGGCAGCTGACGCTTTGTCTTGCTCCAAGTTGCAGGAATTACTGATGTTTCACCCACAAGCAGCAGGCCAGATGACAATGTTCCCAAAATCTCTGTGGAACATAGGAGCCCCGCCTTAGCTAGTCTTGTGGGAGCCTCGCTAACTGACTGCACCCGGAAGGCTTACCAGCAACATTTAAAATCTTACAGGGCCTTTGTTTAGCAGCAAGGGGTTGTGGGCCTCTTCTTGTCAGAGGCTATTTGCAGTTTTATGCAGGCGGTGAGCACACAGGGCAGGCCAGAGTCATATGCAAGGGCTCACTTGGCTGCAATCGGCTTCTATGCCAAACTCAGGGGGGTTCGGGATGCAGGCAATTCATTCTTGGTCAAAAAGGCTTTTGCGGGCTGGGCCAGGCTGGAGAGTGTAAAGAAGGATAGTGGAAGGCCGCTCAATATGAAGACCCTGGAGGACATATTATCTTGCCTGTGAGCAGTATGCAAATCCACTTATTAGGTGTTTGGGGCAGCTTTCACTGTGGCATTTTAATGAGCTTTCAGGGAGGGCGAGCTAGTCGGGTCATCGAAATCTGATACTACCGGGGGTTTGCAGTTCCTAGACATCAAATTACAACATGACGGACTTTCCATCAAATTGCGAAGATCTAAAACAGACACTACCGGTAGGGGTGCCACAAGTTGGCTCGAGCCCGCCACAGAGCCTTGGAATGCCCAATAGCTCAAATGGGGGCATATTTGATGGTTCATCCTCAGAGGCATGCCCACTTCCTTTTTATCCATGCAAATTGTGAGTGCCAATCAAAATACCAGTTCACAGCCATATTTAGGTTCGCCCTCTGGAGTCTGGGTTTGGACCCCATTGGCTGTTCTATTTACTCATTTAGAATTGGGGCAGCGACTTTGGCTGTGGGGCGGGTTTATCAGCAGATGAGGTTAAGCGTATTGGACGATTGTCTTCCTAATGCTTCAACGGTTACGTGCATTCTGAGTTATTGTAAGTTGTGCTCTAATATGTCCCTGTGTTGCCATTGTAAAATGTGTCTCCCTTTTCCTGCAGTAGCATGCCCTTTATGGTATGGGTGCTGGGACACTCTTTCGTATGACGGGCCCCTTACCTATTGCAGCAGCAGCGTAAGTCGAAACCGGCGTGTATGGACAAGATTTTCTTACATTGGCAGGGCATTGGAGGCCTCCGAATTGGGCAGCTGTGGCAGTTGGTGGAAGAGATGAAGGCGCACGAGGGACTTCAGTTCCCGGACTTGATTATCCTGCATGTGGGCGGGAATTATATGGTGGAGCTGGGTCACAGGGCTGTCAGAGAGGCTTTGCTGACAGAGTTTGCTTGGTTGGGGATGAATTTTCCAATGGCTCGAATCACATGGTCCAACATGATTCTGCGGCACAAATGGGGCCCAGGGTTGAGGTTGAGGGTTTTGAATGTTTCCGTGAGCCGCTTTAAGACAGAGATGGCCAAGTTATGTACTATAAATAACGAAGAAGGGTTGGACTCTGATCAGTAAGGCTGAGCCAATCTAACAATTTATAACAAAGGTGCCAATACTGATAGTTCTTTTTAACAACAAATGCCCATGGGTGCACAGATTCAAATCAAAGGCACCCGGGTCGATTCTTATCAAAACACATTTTTTTTTTATTTGCTTAAGAGCAAACATATTTTTTCATTTAAATGTGCATCTCAGTTTCAAAACCACACGCAAAGGATGTTATTTTACAAAACTAATTGATAAAGCAAACCTATTGACAATACATTCAAAGGACAAATTACTTTAACAGGATTTAGACAAAGACTGAGACAACATGCAACAAATAACAAAAAATGACTCAACATTCATACAATAGACTGTGCTTTATGAAGCGTCAATATTAAATCATCAAACAGTGTGAATGTTTCAAAATGCCATGTTTCTGCACAGAATAAATCAACAAAAGTTTAATAATTTGATATAAGCAGAAACCATAACAAGGTTATGTAGCCACACTTGTTTGGAAAAAAGGAGACTGGTCGACATGTTTCGAACCTCACATGAATCAAATTGGAGGTTCTCTTCAGGACCAAACACTAAAACAAAAAGAAAAGATATATCAAAGAGCAAGATTTAGTCTAAGCCCGACCAATGTATGCAGCAGTGCATTTCACCAAACGCTCAGAAAAGGCTTACCTAGTACTAGAGATCAGCCGATCTCGAATATCACTTAGAAAAAGACGTTCTATTCTTGAATCAACAAAGAGAAAAAGAAGGGAGAAATTTCAAAAATAGATCAAATAAATGATGTCGGAAGTTGAAAATATGCATCAAAATACACATAGACTTACTTTATGTCAAGCAGTCAACGTCACATGGAGTTTGTTATGAAGGATAACTTTCTGATTTAAAAGGATCTGTCAAAGAAATACACGGTGTACAATGTACATTGTAGCAGCAGAAGCAGTGACGGTTATGATATATGAGCGTAAATAGCAACATGGCAGAAAGAACTTGCACATTTGTCAAATATGCTCAGCAACCGGGATTATGGAATCAGTTGAGCGGAATTACCTTAATTCACGAGTTTGCGTGTCTGTGGCATCTCTCTCCGACTCGCTCGCAGTTGGCAGCGGTATTGAATGATAGTTTCATTTCCGGTTTTTAAGGCCCGGGCGAGAGAGGGAAAACTTCTGGGTGGACCATTAATCAAAATACGTTTGGCGGCGTAGCACTCGCAAGATTTATGGGAAAAGTAGTATTTTTCATCTCGGTAGTTTCAAACATGTGATTGTCATAGTTTAAAAAAATAACACTAACAGCTGCCAGCGTGTGTAATTGAATGTAATCGTGTGGCAGACTGGAGTTTGAGAACCACATTCAAAACCGAATGTGATGGATTCTGTCCATTTCCATTTTTCAAGACCCGGGCGAGTAAGGGAACACTTCCAGGTTAACCATTGATCGAACTGCGTTTTCCGGCATGACCCTCACAGGGTTATGAGAATTGTAGTTTTTTTTGTCCGATAGTCTCAAAAATATATGATTCTCATAATTTCAAAATGCTGACTTACAGCTACCAGCGTATATAATTGAATGTGATCAGTTGGTAGGCTAGGGTTTGAAGGCCACGTTTAAAAAATGGTCCAAAATTTCTTGGTCATAATTTTGGGCAAAAAGGAATATGAATTTTTAAACCACAAACATCCTAAGATCCCGATCCTATATATCCTACCCAAGATTCATAAAAACGAAGTTCACCCTTAAGGCCGATCGTGTCAGGATGCGACTCGTTGATGGAGCCCATCGCTATATATGTGGGCCATTTTTTAAAACCATTTCTCAAAGATGTCCCGTCGCACCTGCGTGATACCACTGACTTTATTAATAAAGTTGAATTGATGGATTTTGATGTAGGCAACAATCTCCTAGTTACATTGGATGTGGTATCATTATATACTCAAATACCACAAGAAGATGGATTATCAGCAATTCAATGTTTTCTAGATGAGGGAACCAAACCAGAAAGAGTCCCCACAGATTTTATTCTGCGATTGGCTAAGTTCGCTCTAAATAAAAACTATTTCAAGTTTGGAAATTATTTAGTCAGAGGAGTTGCAATGGGGTGTCCTTTTGCCCCAGAACTGGCAGTACATTTTATGGCCAAATTTGAAGAGACGTTCGTCCATAATGGCAACCCATTCTTCCAATTCATTTCAAATTGGGTTCGCTATATAGATGATATTTTTCTAGAATGGATATGAGAGGAAGATCAATTGAAGCAATTCCATGGATGGCTTAACTCTAGGTCAGCAGACATCAAATTGAATTTTGCATCACAAAGAAATACGTTTCTGGACGTAGAAGTGTATGCCTCTGAAAATAAACTTGTTACAGCACTTTTTAGAAAACCGACAGACAGAAACAAATCATTTTTTTTTCCCCAGCTTGCGTGAGAATTTACCATTCCGTCAATTCTTAAGGATTAAGCGCAATTGTACATTCAAAGATGAGTACATGCACCATGCAGAGAACCTCAAGGAAAGACTACTGGAACGTGGCTATCCTGAGAAACTGCTCAAGAACGCTATGAAGAGGGCGTGGTGGACACCCCGTGAGACACTCCTTCAAAAAAGAGAGAAACAGCCATTAAACAGAATGGTTTGTGTGTCAACTTTCTGTCCCAATTCTAACCTACTAAAGAAGATCATCAATCAAAATTGGCATCTGATTGGAAACCTACATCCATCGTTTTCAATTAATCCTCTCTTTGCATTAAGGAAAGACCAAAGTATTTCCAATCAGATAGTTCGGGCAGCATTACCAAAAATGACAATAAAAATGACCATGAGAGACCACTTGGGATTGCCTGCTATTAAGGGACACCATAAATGTGGCACTTGCATATGCTGTGAATGAACTCTGGAAGATTCCTTGTTTTCGCACAAGAACATAAATTGGAAACATGAGTCGCACTCCAACTGCAGAACTAGAAACTTAGTGTATGGCATTTTATGCCCCTGTTCCAAACTCTACGTTGGTAAAACAAACCAAGAAGTGAGACAAAGGATCACTCAACATAAATCACGAATAAGGAGAAATGTACAAAGAGCTCCCCTGGTGAACCATTGGAGAACTAATAATCATGATGAAAAAGATTTGAAGTAGACAGTGATTTCAAAAGTAGAACAAGACCTTCTTGGAGGTGACTTAGATCTAAAATTGACCCAACGCGAAGCGTTACTTATAATCAAGTTTAATACAGCAGTGGATGGGTTAAACGAACTGTCTGAAATCTACAGGCTTTGAAACACAAGTCAATCACAAGACACCACAACGAGTGTTCCTGCCAAGAGGCGGCCACCTCTTATAAGCGAGTCCCCCCCGTTTAAAAAAAAACATTAGCGACAAAGTAACTCACGAACATACGCCTCTTGCTAATTGAAAGAAAGCGCTTTTTGGACTCATCTGAAACCACCTTTCGATACTTTGAACTCACATGCTGACAAACTAATGACATTCATTGGATAGAATCCATCACACTCGGTTTTTAATGTGGCCTCCAAACCCTAGCCTACCAACTGATCACATTCAATTATATACGCTGGGAGCTGTAAGTCAGCATTTTGAAATTATGACAATCATATATTTTTGAGACTATCGGAAAAAAAACTACAATTCCCATAACACTGAGTGTCATGCCGGAAACGCAGTTCGATCAATGGTTAACCCGCAAGTGTTCCCTTACTCGCCCGGGTCTTGAAAAATGGAAATTGGCAGAATCCATCACATTCAGTTTTGAATGTGGTTCTCAAACTCCAGTCTACCACACAATTACATTCAATTACACCCACTGGCAGCTGTTAGTGTTATTTTTTTTAAGTACGACAATCACATGTTATCATAACCGTCACTGCTTCTGCTGCTACAATGTACATCGGCTTTGACGTCGGCTTTGAATTCGCCACCTCACTGAATGGAATGACAACACTGCCATTGTGTTTCCACAATTTTCACAAACCTTTTGGGACCTGCCGTGAGCTTCTCTCTTACATCCATACACACACACATAAAAAGGTACGCGTTGATTGATGTGAAACTACCGAAATTATTCAAAAGCATCCATGTTCCGAACAATAGTAACCCCTGTGTATTTCTTTGAGAGATCATTTTAAATCAGAAAGTTATCCTTCATGACGAACTCCATGTGACGTTGACTGTTTGACATAAAGTAAGTCTATGTGTATTTAGATGCATATTTTCAACTTCTGACATCATTTATTTGATCTATTTTTGAAATTTCCCCCTTCTTTTTCTCTTTGTTGATTCAAGAATAGAACGTCTTTGATATTTGAGATCGGCTGATCCTAGTACTAGGTAAGCTTTTTCTGAGCGTTTGGTGAAATGCACTGCTGCATACATTGGTCGGGCTTAGATTAAATCTTGCTCTTTTATATTTCTTTACTTTTTGTTTTAGTGTTTGGTCCTGAAGAGAACCTCCGATTTAATTTATGTGAGGTTCGAAACGTGTCGACCAGTCTCCTTTTTTCCAAACAAGTGTGGCTACATAACCTTGTTATGGTTTCTGCTTATATCAAATTATTAAAGTTTTGTTGATTTATTCTGTGCAGCAACATGCATTTTGAAACATTCACACTGTTTGATTATTTAATATTGACGCTTCATAAAGCACTGTCTATTGTATGAATGTTGAGTCATTTTTTGTTATTTGTTGTATGTAGTCTCAGTCTTTGTCTAAATGCCGTTTAAGTAATTTGTCTTTTGAATGTATTGTCAATAGGTTTGTTTTATCAATTAGTTTTGTAAAATAACGTCCTTTGCGTGTGTTTTTGAAACTGAGATGCACATTTAAATGAAAAAATGTGTTTGCTCTTAAGAAAATAAAATAAAAATGTGTTTTGATAAGAATGGACCTGGGTGCCTTTGATTTGAATGTGTGCACCCATGGGCATTTGTTGTTAAAAAGACGTTGTTGTTCATTGCAAGTTATGTACTGGGCAGGGTCGCCTTTCCCACATACTACACAGGTTGCTCAAGGGGGACCACATTTTTCACCGTGATGGCGTTCACCAGTCTGACATCGGCACAGACCTGCTGATTGATGGAATCTGGGCGTTTGTCCAGAATTTGTTTGGTGATGGGGAGTGCGAAGGTCCGGTTGTTCCTGGTCGCCCTTGTGGCAGTAATAAGAGCACATATATTGCTGTACAACGTCAAGGGGAGTCTTCCTGCATACTCCCTAGGCCAGCACTTGGGGGGGGAAGACGGTAAGCTGACCCCAGAGAGAATTGGGACACCGGCTGAGGGCAAGGGCGCTCAGTTAGGCAAGCTAGGGCATGGGGCTGCTGCCTCCGGTTATACCCTACGAGCCCCCGTGGGCAGCCTGTTGTTGGAGGCGTGGATCCCTAGGGTTGCGAACAAGGAGCAGATGGCAGGGGCTTACCTCCCAAGAATGCAGTTGGGTTACACCTGCGTGGTTCTCCTTGGGAGCGTTGGTCGGAAGGCCCCTTACTGCTGGATGAGATAGGTGACATTCGAGAAGCACATGGATTTGTCACCTGTATATTGTCTAAAAATGATTCTGATATTTTGATTGTATTGTTCTTATGCTGAGATGATTACGCTTGTAAATATGATTATAGAGTCTCATGTTTTTTAACGTTGATTCATGTTTTGAGTTTTAGATGATGTTAGAATTGAAAATATATTGTCATGTTTGATTGTTGATGACTTGAATAAACATGGCCTCTTACACCCATAAAGCTTGCCTGTCAGTCACTGATTTGTGGAGTTGTCGGGGGTGGGGTCAGGAGCAACCTGGGAATCTGGGTTCTATTGTTCTGCACAGCACAGTGCATGCATTTCTACTGTGCATCCCAGTGAGAACGGCTGCCCTTCGCAGAACTGTGTGTACACTTCTAAGGCGTGCCACAGTGAGTACTTTTCAGCTGCAGAGCAGTGTGTTCTATCCCTCTGTTTATCAAGTGAGTAATTTTTAAATGGATGCCAGAGAGGGGTTGCATATAGCTTGACAATGATCCTTTTTTAAATAAATATCACAGGGGGGTTGTAAATATGCAACATAGCAAGTATTTTTTAAATGGATATCATAGCGGGGTTGTATATATGCATCACAGTAAGCATTTTTGAAGTGGATGTCACTGCAGAGTTGTGTATAGCATTACAGTGAGTATTTTTTTAATGATTGTCACAGTGGGGTTGTATATACGCATCAAATGAGTATTTTTAAACTAGATGTCACAATGGGGTTGTATATACACATCAAATGAGTATTTTTGTAATGTATATCACAGTGGGTTGTGTATATGCACATCACAGTATTTTTTAAATGAACGTCACGGTGGGGTTGCATATACTCATCAAGTGAGTATTTTTAAACTGGATGTCACAGTGGGATTGTATAAACGCATCAAGTGAATAATTTTGAAATGGATATCACAGTGGGGTTGTATATATGCATCACAGTAAGCATTTTTGAAGTGGATGTCACAGCAGAGTTGTATATAGCATTACAGTGAGTATGTTTTTAATGGATGTCACAGTGGGGTTGTATATACGCATCAAATGAGTATTTTTAAACTAGATGTCACAGTGGGGTTGTATATACGCATCAAATGAGTATTTTTTTTAATGTATATCACAGTGGGTTGGGTATATACACATCACAGTGAGTATTTTTTAAATGGATGTCACAGTGGGGTTGTATATACTCATCAAGTGAGTATTTTTAAACTGGATGTCACTGTAGAGTTGTATATATGCATCAAGTGAGTATTTTTAAACTGGATATAACAGTGGTGTTGTATATACGCATCACAGTGAGGGCCTTATTTATGAGGCCTTCCAACAGTTTTGGGCTGCCGTTGAGTCACTTTTTGTGATGCATCGGTGGCGTAAAACATGCACCCGATTTACAAAGTGACTTATCTAAACTGATGCGTCACTTTGTAAACCCCTACGCTACATTATACCTGCGTCAGGTATAATGTATGCAGGAGGGTCGTTCTCATGCAAGTAAGCCTCGTAGAAGTGACGCAGTGAAATTAATGAGATTTCACTGTGCCTCTTCTAGGATGCAAATGTGTCAAAACCTTACGGTCGCTTCACAGCAGGCGTAAGGGTGACGCAGTGCTATATCCATAGCCCTCCCCCCTGCATTGCTGGAGTTGTGCCACGCTTCCGACACAACTCCAGCAATGCGTCACTTTTGCGCCAACAGATACGTCAATAAAACTGACGTTTCTGTCATTCCTTGCAACATGATGCGTCATACAGTAAATATGACGCATCCATCCTGTCGCAAGGAGGGCTCAATGAAAAGTGATGCATCGCAGTTTTCACGCAGCGATGCATCACTTTTCATAAATGAGGCCCTGAGTAGTTTTGAAAAGGATATCACAGTGGGGTTGTATATACGCATCAAGGAAGTATTTTGGAAATGGATCTCACAGTGGGGTTGTATATACTCATCAAGTGAGTATTTTTAAACTGGATGACACAGTGGGGTTGTATATATGCATCATGTGAGTATTTCTGAAATGAGTATAACAGTGGGGTTGTATATAGCATCTCAGTGAGTATTTTTTTAATGGATGTCACAGTGGGGTTGTATATGTGCATCAAGTGGGTATTTTTAAACTGGATGTCACAGTGGGGTTGCATATGCATCACAGTGAGTATTTTTGAAATGGTTAGCACAGCGGGGTAGTACATACGCATTGAGTATGTTTAAACTGGATGTTACAGTGGGGCTGTATATATGCATCAAGTTAGTATTTTTTAAATGAGTGTCACAGTGGGGTTGTATATACTCATCAAGTGAGTATTTGTAAACTGGATGTCACAGTGGAGTTGTATAAACGCATCAAGTAGTAGTTTTTAAAAATGGATATCACAGTGGCTTTGTATATACGCAACACGGTGAGTATATTTTAAATGGAGGTCACAGCAGGGTTGTATATACGCAGCAAGTTAGTATTTTTTAAATGGATATCACAGTGGGATTGTATATATGAATCAAGTGAGTATTTTTAAAATGATGTCACAGTGGGGTTGTATATATGCATCAAGTGAGTATTTTTAAAACGGATATCACAGTGGGGTTGTATATACGCATCAAGTAAGTATTTTTAAACTGAATGTCAAAGTGGGTTGTATATATGCATCAAGTGAGCCTTTTAAAGAGAATATCACAGTGGGATTGTATGTATGTATCACAGTGAGTATTTTTTAAATAGATGCCACAGTGGTGTTGTATTTAGCATCACAGTGATTATTTTTAAACTGGATGCCAGTGTGGAGTTGATTATATGCATCAAGTAATTATTTTTTAAATGGATATCACAGTGGGGTTGTATATATGCATCATAGTGAGTATTTTTAAACTAGATGTCACAGGGGGGCTGTATATACACATCAAGTGAGTCCTATTTAAATGGGTATCACAGTGGGGTTTTATATACGGATCATAGTGAGTAATTTTTTAATGGATGTCACAGCTGTGTTGTGTATAGCACCACAGTGAGCATTTTTTAAATGGATATCAGTGGGGTTGTATATAGCAGCACAGTGAGTATTTTTTTAATAGATATCACAGTGGGGTTGTGTATACACATCGCAGTGAGTATTTTTAAACTGTATATCACAGTGGGGTCATATATATGCATCAAGCAATTTTTATTTTTACATGGATATCACAGGGAGGTTGTATTTACGCATCACAGTGAGTATTTTTAAACTGAATGCGGCTGTGGGGTTGTATATATGCATCAAGTGAGTATTTTTTTTAATGGATGACACAGTGGGTTTGTAAATATATGTATCACAGTAAGTATTTTTAAACTGGATGTCACAGTAGGGTTGTATATACTCATCAAGTGAGTATTTTTTAAATGGACGTCACAGTGGGTTTGCATATACGTATCAAATGTGTACTTTTTCAATTGATATCACAGTGGTGTTGAATATATAATTATCCCTGTAAGTAGTTTTTTTAATGGATGTCATGGCAGTGTTGTATATGGCATAACAGTGAGTAGTTTTAAATGGATATCACAGTGCGGTTGTATATACGCATCACAGTGAGTATTTTTAAATTGGATGTCACTGTGGGGTTGTATATACGCATCACATTGAGTATTTTTAAGCTGGATGTCACAGTGGCGATGTATATACGCATCAAGTGAGTATTTTTTAAATGGATGTCACAAGGGGGTTGTATATATGCATCAAGTGAGTACTTTTTAAATGGATATCACAGTTGGGTTGTATATTTGCATTGCGGTATTTTTCAAATGGATGTCTCAGCAGTGTTGTATATAACATCATTGTGAGTATTTTTGAATGGATATCACGGTGAGGTTGTATGTATTCATTGCAGTGAGTATTTTTAAATTGGATGTCACAGTGGGGTTGTGTATGCGCATCAAGTGAATACTTTTTAAATGGATATCACAGTGGTGTTGCATACACGCATCAAGTGAGTATTTTTTAAATAGATGTTACAGCTATGTTGTATATAGGATCACAGTGATTATTTTTAAACTAGATTTCACTGTGGGGCTGTATATATGCATCAAGTGAGTATTTTTTTAATGGATGCCACATTTGGGTTGTATATACCCATCACAGTGAGTATTTTTAAACTGGATGTCATGGTGGAGTTGTGTATATGCATCAAGTGAGAATTTTGTAAATGGTTGTCACAGTGTGGTTATATATACACATCACTGTAAATATTTTTTAATGGATGTCACAGCAGTGTTGTATATACGCATCACAGCGAGTGTTTTTAAATTGGATGTCACTGTAGGTTTGCATATACGCATCAAGTGAGTATTTTTTAAATGCATGTCACAGTGAGGTTGTGTATACCCATCAAATGAGTCTTTTAAATGGATGTCACAGCTGTGTTGTGTATAACATCAGAGTGAGTATTTTTGTAACACACATCCAAGAAGTAGATTTACTAAAAACATAGACAGCACAGCAGCCAAAGTTGTTGTATGGAGCTGCGTGGGAGGGAGAGAGTAGGACAGGGCCGTACCTACTCAGACATGGCACTCTCCTGCTCCTCCCCTAGCTCCGGCCCTCCAGGCACACACCTTTGCACCCTAGTCCAACGATGTCTGAAACATATCTAGCAGAGTTTTCTACTTGAATGGTACCCTTCCAGTTTATAATGCTGTACCTCGATAAACTTCAAAACGTTTCCCACTTTGGATATGTGCTGTGCAGTCAGAGTCAGAAAGGTTTGCAGAAATTCAAACATTTCTCCTTGTTAGCCTAACCTCAAAGGCGCGTTATTTTAAGGCATAGCTCGATCTACCAAAGTTAACCCATGGGTGGTTTTAGGGGAATGTCCATGTGCCATCCACAGTGCCCCCTTGAGGCAAATCAATTCAGCCCAGCTCTAGCCATGGAGGTCATATACGGATCTTCAGGGACCATGTCTCGGCCTTTGCTACCTCTAGCACTGCCTTTGTGACAACTGGCCTCAGATGTGTCAAATTCAGTGCCAGGATACAGGTGCGCAACGCCCATTGGGCTCAAAGGGCTTCACCCCCCACCCGTCGTGTCTGAGATAGCTTACGGGGCACCCACACAGCGGCACCCGAGTACTTCACAGGTCTTTAAAAGACCATTTGCTTGATAATTATGCGTTGTTGTTTTTTCGCACCTTCTTAGAGCCCCTTCATCTCCACTCTGCCTATGCTGGAAGAATTAGCCCCCCCCCCCCCCCCCTGAAATGTGTCTCTCATTGCGCCTCTGCCAGGAATGCCAGGAACACAGGGGCAGCAGGGGCTCTACTCTCTTTATTTTCTGTCACTTTTTAATTACACTATTTGTGAATGAATAAAATATATTATTCATATTGTTATAAATGTGGGGTACAATAAGATGAAATATGCCCGTCCATGGCAGATGAGGTAAGTGAAAAATGTTTTTAAATGTCTGTTGTGTGCGTGCTTGCGTTAGTGTGTTTCTGTATGTGAGAGAGTACATGTGTGAATTTCTGTGTATAAGTGTGTGTGAGTGTATGAATGTGGAGGTCAAAGGGTGTGTGATGTCACTTCTGATAGCCCAGGCATTTCGGTGAATTGACGTCCATGGCTTTAGCAGAGCTTTCCCGTCACTTTAGGGGTACACCAACAGGTGCAAAACGTTTATTTGGAATTTGTACTTTCCAGCGCAAAACTATACTTGTACTGGTAAAGAGATCCCAAAGAAACATTTTGTGCTGGTTTGTTAACTTTTGTGAAACAGAACCCACACAAAATGTTCGTAAATCTTCCAGGATCATGGGTTTGTATTGCACAAAATCATCTACGGCCTCGAATGCACTTTGCAGTCAGTGAGTCAGCAGACACCTCAGTGGGTATTTTTCACCCTACAGCGTGTTTGTTCTACACACCACAATGAGTGCTTTCTGCTGCTCCATACCGTGGGCACGCAGGCGTGTGCTGTGCATTTTCAGTTGTGCCTCTTAGTGCGCATTCTTTACAGGGGGCACATTGGTGTGAGCTATTTCTGATGCACATTTTAATGTGTACTGTTCATAGGGTGCACCTTTCTACTTCACTTTAGTGTGTTTTTGTTGCCCACTGGTGAGTGTGTGTTCTAATACACAACAGTGTGCGCTTTTGACACTGTACTTTCCGACCTCACTTCGGTTTGTGTGTTGGACATTGCTGTGTATGTGTTCTAATGCACACGCAGGTGTGCACTCTTGACACGGTGCACCTTCCTGTTGCACTTCGGTGTGCGTGTTTTGCACATTGGTGTGTCCATGTTCTGTTGCACAACACAGTGTGCACTTTGACACGGTGCACCTTCCTGTTGCACTTCGGTGTGTGTGTTGCACATTGGTGTGACCGTGTTCTGATGCACAACACGGCGTGTACTCTTGACACGGTGCACCTTCCTGTTGCACTTCGGTGTGTGTGTTGCACATTGGTGTGACCGTGTTCTGATGCACAACACGGCGTGTACTCTTGCCACAGTGTACCTTACTACTGCTCATTAGATATGGTTGTGCACTACAGATCACCATGCGTGCTTTTCTACCGCACACCATTACGTGCGCCCCAGGATTGGTGTGGTGACCTTGAGCAGTGAGTGTGGGTGTGAGTTAAAGATGGGAGACAACTTCTTCTTTTAGGGGGGCTGGCGGGGTGGGCGGGATGATGAGGGCGGGGGGGGGGGGGGTCGTTCCAGCCAGTCACGGGCTATGCAACTGTCTAGTGCAATCAACTTCACCATCTACACCAGTGGAATGGGGAGATATAGAGGTCAAAGGGCAAACACAAGGACTGCCACAGATGAAAGCAGGTCAGTACCGGGAACTCAAAACAGCCTCACCCCAAAACAAATGTCTCCCCCACAATATTCCCGAATGAAAGCCCCGGCATGGCTGTGAGTGTTCAGTGACTGCTAAGAAGGGGGGCTGTAGCCAACAGCACCCCCACTCCTCCACTACCCCAAGCAGACTGGTGCATTTCACTTACAGGAACTGTAGCTGGTTGGTGCACACGTAAATCTGAAAGAGAGACAGAGAGGGAGTGTAAGAAAGAGAGAGATATTAAGAGAGAAAGAGAGTGAGTGTGAAAGAGAGAGTGTGAAAGAGAGCGCTGCACTGTTTGCAGCTGTTTGTAACCCTTTCTCTCGCTCGTTCGTTACAAGTTTCATTCTCGCCTTCGATCAGATTAAAGACGTATTGTTTTTATTAACTTGGCTTCTCTGCCGAAGTTATGGATCGGCGCCTCTCGGATCACACATTTAAAAATAATCCTTGCATCCCGGTGTTTGGCAGGTTGTTCTGAACTCGCTTCTTTGTAAAAGACTTCACATCCGAGCGAACTATGTCGGCGCTATTGAAAAAAAGGAAGACAGTGGACAGAAAGTAAGACACGGTGACAAGCGGAAGAAGCGCCGCCCCCTCTCCCGAAAATACGGTTCCTCTTTTTCAACGGAAACAACCAGGGCAGGGAGTCACTTCAAGATCGGAAATTACAAAACACAGTGATTACATACTTACATGAGGATTGTTTTCACAACCACTGGCAATGAAATGGTTATTTCAATTGTGAATTCCCCCCCCCCCCCCCCCCCGTACACACACCTCCAAAACATCTCCTCCTTGAAAATGTAGGAAAGTAAAGGAGGGGCAGTGGGGCCCTCATCTCCCGCATCCCGGTGCTACTGCACTCGCTGCACTGGTGATAGTGCATCCCGTGCTCGCTTGCAGAACAAGTGCACCACAACACCCCCTCTCTCGCGCGAGCTGCAACCCGCCGTTCTCCTCTGAGACAATGGCTCGCTTCTGTTAGCAGCGCCTCGAAGAACCAGCAAGCGCTTTATTTTTCGGTTCTAATGCAATCAGTGATCCGGACTTGGATACAATCTCATTGTTCCCACGTGTTTGCGGTCGTTTACTTGTTGCAGCTGTTTGGAAACCGATGGCCGCTCAGCTCCTCGCGCCCCGAACCCCGCGTCATCTTGTAGTCTCTTTGCATGCACTATTATACAAGTCAGCTATTTACAGCAAGTCAGAGTTCGCGGCACTCGGTGATATAAAGTGAGAGCCATACTGCGGTACTAGTTTTATAGTAGTATATTAGTAATCACAATATTTATCATGAATACCAACAATAATTATTAGATCTCCTTTCTGTGAAGCTCTCTCCCACTCTCTACATAACTGTGTGCCTCTTTCTGTCTACCCTACTTTCTCTCCTCTCTCTCTCTGATCCCCCTCTCTACGCCACTCCTTCGCTTTCCTCGCATTTTCACTTTCCCTCAACATGTCGACCCTTCTCTCCCTCTGTGTCGCTCTGTCTCATCCCTTGTTTCCTTCTCTGTTATTTGTTTTTACTTCCGTCTGGTCTGCCAGTCTCTTTCTTTCCCCCTCTCTCTCCCTCGTTCTGTACAGCAGTACAATCCCACCTCTAAGGCCTCTTCGACACCGGATATCCGCTCCCCAACACCACCACCACGCTCACTCCCCCCCTCTCCCCCCACAAATTAATATAATTCTAACGTAAACAGCGGAAGCGGTCTGTGGGGTGACACGAAGCATCGGGAACCCGAAAAAATACCAAATACGTAAACTGAAGCAGACAGCAATGACGTCACGGTGGGAAGAGCTCGTGTTCTGAAAACAACGAACAGACGAAGAAATCTGTGGCCGAACCAAGACGGCTCGGAATGTTTTTAATACATCAGATCTGAGGCGTTTGGGGCCATAATTCAGATGAAGCCGGGCCTTTCCCGTTTACAAGCGGCGTCTGAAGCACCGCTTTCAGATTTCAAAGGGGGGGATTGGGGGGGGGGGATTGTGCGGGGGGAGAGGTCCCACATACTGAGCTGTCACGGGCTCTGGACGGCAGACCGCGAACTGCACGGAATACATACCGAGCTCGCTAAATAAAAAGAACACTATATTTCAAGGACAGGCCCTGCCGGGGGAGGGGGGGGGGGGGGGGGCAGAGCTCCCAAGATTTAAAAATAGTTTCAAAAGTAATCCTTCAGAGACAGCGGAGCAGGAACTGCCGTTCCATATTAAGAAAAAAAAAGACATTACAAAGAGTGAATCAACAAAAAAGCGTCCTTTAAAGTCACCTTTTGATCTCGCGAACACAGCCCGGTTTTTGCGGGTCATCCAGGCAGGACGGGCACTTCAAAGCACAGACCTGCTTTAAATGCACTAATTACCTCGGCATATTGCCTGCCGTCCAGAGTGAAATTTATAAAGGAGACCCGCGCCCGAGGATTAGAGAGGCGTAAATCACCCAGATAGGACAGCTCACTCCGGCAATATCCAATTTAAGGGGCCGGGGGTGTCCTGGCTTCAGAAGTGCCATTTTCCGCCCCAACCTCGCTTTTCAATCTTCCAAAGGACAAATTGGGCCGAGATTCAGGCGGCGAAAGCTGAGAGTGAGATCTGTTTAAAAAGGGCAATTAACTCTTCCCAAACGAGCCTGGCAGCGTGTGCAGGGGGAGGCCATTAACTGGCCTTAGTGGCCCGCACCTGAACAGGATGTGACCGGGGCCAAAGTACGGGGGGGGGGGGGGGGAGTAGGGGTTAGCTGTCCAGTAAGAACAGGCACAGAATTAAAGATGTCAGGTGAGGTAGGAGCGGCTTGTCCACTCCAGTCTTTCTATTATTTGTACTCTTTTCGGCGCCTCACAACATTGCGAACTACAAATCCCAGAATGCAAAGTTGAAACACAGAGCTGGGTCAGATACTCAGCCCTGGCATAGGAACTTAAGCTGCCTGGTGAACTTGTTATCCAGCAATCCTCCAGATCAGTTGTGAGTAGAGACTCACTCGAGAGATGCGGTTTGCTTTGTATTATGGGACATGTGGTCCTTGAAGCGATGTAAAGAAGTGTCAGCGCAGCGCTTGTGCCGCTGCGCACACCTAGACAGGGGCCACTTGTGATGTCCAATGGTAGACAGTGTCTGCATCGGTCGAGAGGCATAATGAAACAGTACCTTGACCGCCCCCTGCCCTCTCCGGACAGTGATGCCTTTCACAAACACATTCGCTATCCACAGTGCCGTGAGACTATTCAGTTCACGTGGGCGCTGTTTAACAATTTATAATGAGGACACAGCGAAGACACACACTGTTCGTTGTGTGCTTTCTGCTGCTTCTGACGCACACCCCAGTGTCCCGCGCACTCGTCTGTTGAGATGCAGAAGTTATTTAGCGTCCAGTCCCAGATCTTTTAATTAATATGTTTTGTTTAGGCGCTTTAAATGTTATCAAACCGGGGATGGACAGATCATATGATTGGCCAGGATCACACATTGCTGCGAAGAGAGAAAGTGCGAATTATTGTGCAGGGTCCTCGGATGCCGTTTTCTCCCACGACCCTACTGGCTTCATTGCCGTATTCGATAGCGCTGGTTGTGTAGTATTAGCGCTGGTTGTGCAGTATTAGATAGGGTTGGTTGTATAGTATTACATAACGTTGGTTGTGTAGTATTATCGCTTTTTGTGTAGCAGTAAAAGGCGCTGGTTGTGCGGTATTAGATAGGGTTGGTTGTATAGTATTACATAACGTTGGTTGTGTAGTATTATCGCTTTTTGTGTAGCAGTAAAAGGCGCTGGTTGTGCGGTATTAGATAGGGTTGGTTGTATAGTATTACATAACGTTGGTTGTGTAGTATTATCGCTTTTTTGTGTAGCATTAGAAGGCGCTGGTTGTGCAGTATTAGATAGGTTTGGTTGTGTAGTATTACATAACGCTGGTTGTGTAGTATTATCGCTTTTTTGTGTAGCATTAGAAGGCGCTGGTTGTGCAGTATTAGATAGGTTTGGTTGTGTAGTATTACATAACGCTGGTTGTGTAGTATTCGATGGTGCTTGTTGTGTATTCGATGGCGCTTGTTGTGTATTATTATATAGTGCTGGTTGTGTAGTATTAGCTAGTACTCCACATACATGTCTGTCAGCCACACTGACCAGTTCTAGACACCGCACCCAATGCCCGTGTGTGGTAAATATCTTTCAAACCTTTTTGTCTATACTGAATACCATGTTTGGAGTGGACACTCAGCCCCTTAAAAAGCGTCATTGTGCTTTTGTTCAGCATTCTGAAGAGCCGACCGTGTGAGATCGTGTGAGTTTGGCTGCATCTTCCAGCGCCTCGAGGCGGGGGAGCGCAGTGAACAGTGCACTGCAAGGGACGTGGGTCCACCTAATGTGAGTGCAATGGTGAATAACCTATGTCTGCTCTTGTGCTGCGTACACAACCGAGAGAGCCTGAGCCGGCCGGACACCCGGGCCGCGCCGGCCGGACATGCAGCGAGCGGTCTGCACCGGAGGGCCGAGGAGGGGGCGGGGCCCGCCGTGATTGAACCTGTGCACTGGAAACACTTTGATGTCATTCCTCGCCCCTCCCCTCCCCCGGATTCCTGGCAGCAAAGTGACCCGCACGTATGCACCCTGACCCCCACGGCCAGGTGCGGGTGGGGGCGGGGCCTGCGAGGAGGCCATTCTGCATGGAGAGTTTGATATTATCATCATTATTGTGGGGAGGTGAGGGGGCAGGCCGGGGGGGCAACTTCCGCGCACCCTCACTAAAGACCAACTGCATGATTAGTATGGAAACTAAGGACAACGGTAGCGCTTCACTATTATAGTGAACAGTGATAATAGTAATAACGAAAATAACAACTGTAAAACTAACAGGAAAGTAAAAGAACGAATGCAGCCACAACGGCGACAACAATAATCAAAATGAGAAGGCAAAACAGAACAAACGCAAACACAATGTATATTTCCATAATGTAACAGGAAATATAGCTGAATAGCAAGTAAAAAAATGCTCACACACAGAAGCGCAAGTGATATCAATAACAACATGTTGTGTGCATCGATTATTTTGTTTAATTGTTATTTTTACATCCTAACGGCTGTTCTCAGCCTGTACATCTCATTAGCAAGTCTCTGTGGTATGTTGGACTTTGATGCACTTTATGGGAAATGTATCACTGCACTTTATCTGAAACTTATGGCGGATTTGCACAAACTGTTAGGATTCTTTTATATTTTTATAACTTTATGTTAACTGTAAATTTTTAGACTGATTCAACCCTTTTTTAAGTTCTATTTCCAAAATATTATGTATTGTATGGATGATAATATATATTTATATGTTATTGATATTGTTTGGGGGAGACGAATTGTACTTTTATGGATATTTGTATCCGAAATAAAGAATATTTGAACTGAATTTGAATTGAAAACAACAACACCACCCACAATAAAGATAAAACCAACAGTAAACATAAGCGCAACGAGAACCCTGAAAACACAAGATGCATCGAAGGTCATAGAATGAAAGCGGAACCAATATCCCAAGAAAACAAAAATATTAATAATCAGGTCCACAGACGCTAAAGGGACAGGAAAGGTTTA
Source organism: Triturus cristatus (assembly GCF_964204655.1). Classification (NCBI taxonomy): domain Eukaryota; kingdom Metazoa; phylum Chordata; class Amphibia; order Caudata; family Salamandridae; genus Triturus; species Triturus cristatus. Next base: position 1,127,669,868 of record NC_140580.1, on the reverse strand, counting down.
GTAACAGCAGTGACAACAATAACGAGTATAAAAAAGAAACATTCCTGATAAGGGCGGTTCTGCTGCTGCCAGTGAGAGCGACCGTAAGAGCAACAACACCTATAATGGCCATGATGTCATAACAGCAAGAATAAAACAAGCCCGGGATATACAAGGACGACTAGTGACGCTGACAATGATAGTAAAATACCAAGGATAGAATAATAGCAGCGATGTAATAACAGTGTTAATAGCACACGCCCGGGATACACTGCTAATGCTAATCATACGAGTGATAACGATGATCATACAATACAAGTAGAATAATACTATGAAGGACTTGACAACAACAGCGAGACATGCCGGCGATAGAACACTCATAATGACCGCGATGATAATAACAAAAGCAAAGAATGAATCACAACAATAAGAGCAATAATAATACGGTTCCTCGTGATATACTAATGACACTGATAATGGAGACAATAGTGATAAAATACCAAAAATAATATTAGTACTACCAATAATACCACTATTAATACTAATAACAATAATACTCACCCCAGGGGGCCCTCGCGGTGCTGCGCAGTCGTGGGTTCTTCCATTCGTGAAGGTGTCTATCCGCGCACGGGCCGCGGCCCCCACCGCATCCTGTCTGACGCAGCGCACGTGTCACCGGATCTGTGCCCTCACTGCCCTGCGACCCCTAAGGACGACCTGTCTCCATCCTAGAATCCGTCCTTCCAGCCACACTGTCCGCAACCTGCTCTGTGTCTATAGTAATAACAGAAAAAATATTTTGTATATAGCGCTGTATTCCACCCCCGCTGTTTCTGCGCGCTGGAACGGACATTAGAGCAGATGAGCAGACACGCACCTTTGGGCCTATGTCTGCCATTATTTGTGACACCTGTTCTGTCATGTGCTGCGAAGCCACGAGACGCTACAGCAAAATGCTACGTGGTTATTTATAATTAAACTTCACTTCCACATTTGTTTTAAATAGAAACGTCCTTTAAAAAGAGAACAAAGATAAACACAGCCTAAAAAAATGAAAAAGTGAAAAGCAGGCGCTATTGCCTGAAAGCACTGAATTTTTTGAGCTTTGTTTAAAACACAGAAAGTCCGGCTCCTCGGCGACAAGGCCGCAGCCGTGCAGTGTCTGTCGGAGGATTTGAGGCTTTTATTTCACCAGGAGATGCCCCCAGTCACCTCTGCGTCCTGGCCACAACTTTCCCTCAAAGCGCAGATTTCCAACAGCATTTTAACTCGAACGCCTCTTATTTTCATGCGCACGAAACGAATTTGTAACATATTTCTCAGAGGCCAACACGTTCAAAAGGCCGCTCTACGGTGAATGGAGAGATTTCTGTTTTGGTTAAAATATCTATTTTTTTCACTCTCAGAAAAGGGCGATAAAGTCTCCCCGCATGCAGACCCCGCCGCGTCAAACCGATCGTTGTATCTTCCAAAATAAAACATACTTATTATCAGGACAATCTCTTATCGAGAACCCGCGTGAGGTATATATAACTACTAACACAACAGAACTATGGCAATTTATAATGTACATTTAAACGTTCAATAACGACTCTCAGTTCAATAATTGAAACAATATAGAAACACCACAGACGTGCAAATGAATGCTTTCAAGTTGTTACCGGACGCCACTGGACATAGCGCTTCGAAACAAACTTTCAATAACCCGAATCACGAAAAGCCAAATCTTCGGAAATACTACCTGCGCTGGACTGAAATAAACGCAGCTCCTCGCGGGCCTGTGCTCTCTTTCACCTGTGAACGCTATATCTGACTGGCCGAACTGACCGCTCGATGTTTCCTCCGAGCTGGCAGATGTACTCCGGGAAAATCAAATACCAAAGCTCATTCTAAACACAGCGCTTTACGCAAGGAGTCCACGCGATTAAATGGGCGATTTAACTTAAAAGTTAAGGAAATTTCCGTACATATTAGAAATGTATCACACAACGATTCAGTTTCTGGGAACTGAACTGATTTGTACCCCGCCTCTCCCGGAAATCACAACTGGACGCAAAGTTTCTCCGATGTTTTACCTACAAATCTCACACGATATTGCTAACACTAGCATCACAGACATAAAAGGGGCTTAGACGTACTACTTCAAGGCACCAGCCAAGGGCTGAGACTCTTCCTTATTTTTATGTTTTAATTTTAAATGTGTGAAGTTTTATGTCAAATGGTTGTTCCTGCTTCCAATAGTTCAAAGGAAAAATGATTTTGAAAAATAAGAATTCTTTTTATTCATTAGTGATTTCCGACTGTGTTACGTTTAGATTTTTTTGTGGGTGGCGGGTGGGAGGAACACGTCACTAATACTCGATTGTTTAAAATACAGAAAGTATCGCCAAACTTTATCTCACATCTTGATGGCCCGTGCTTATTCATTTTACGGATATATACCTCGCATGTGTTATTCGCATTGCTGCCTTTCAATGTAGCTGATTTTATTGAAGCCAGTCGTTGTCAGGCGAATTTTAATTTACGTTTTCTATTCACCGGGGCGATCGCACTGGCTGGTCCTCGGCGAAGACCTGGTCGGAAGCCGAGGGCAATCATTAAATTATAAAATCAAAAAGTTTCCGTGTTCTTTACAACACATTTCACATTCCCGCGTGTTTACCTTGGCCAGGACATTCGCAGGCAAAACATGTCCAGTGTGAGCAGAAACCGCCTTTTTTACTCTTCCTAACTCAAAAAACGTTTCCATCTGTTGAGGAAACTGTTTTGCAATAATGCACCGCGTAACCGACGTCACGGACCCAATTTATAATATGAATTTTCTTCTGTGAAATGGAACGCATCCTCCTCGGATTGAGTTCACGTGCAACCGATTTATCAATTTTGGTCAAAACGATCAGAGGGATTCGCTTTGAGGCGTGTTGGTATTTCTGCAAAGAATTGATCACCGACCACTTCAAGCTTGAATGTTTCCACAAACAAAGTGATATTAACTTAAACAACGTCGGAAAAGAACGCAGCGCGCGCCTCACGCCCACTGCTGAGGTGGAAAACCCCTCCCAAAAGTGGATTGTAGCAAAAACGTTTAATGTTTTAGGAGCCTGGGGTATGTTTGTGTCAGATTCATAGTAAACAAACGGCTTTGCAACAAAAAGAGCCGGCATTGTCTTCGAAAAAAGCAAACGTGTTGCGACCCGCAAACTGCCAACTCTCAGGTGTAAAATATGCGCTAATCTTTGCGGAGGTCTGCGCGTGCGCGCCGATACTGCTGCTGTTATTATAAATACCCTGATTCATATTATTATCGTTGTTGTTTTCGTTGCTACTATTTTCTGTTCTATTATTGTTACATCAGTTCCATAGTCACGTTCTTTCTTCGTGGTCGGGAGTGAGTGTATTTTTATGTATTCAGGGTTGTACGCTCTGTATATGTCCGGAATCAGTGCATCATTGACCGGAAGCTGCGGCTCAGCGGGTCCTTGGGCCGGAAGCGGTACCTCAGTGGATGGTTGGGCCGGAAGCAGACTGAGGCACAATGGGTCTTGGGGCCGGAAGCGGTACATCGGTGGTGCAGAAGGCCGAAAGCTGGTTTTGGGGCAGTGTGTTCTGCAGCTGGAAGCAGTGACTTAGTGGGGCATGTGGCCGGCCCCATCAGTGGGGCCCCATCAGTGGGGCTGGGGGCTGGAAGCGGTACATAAGTGGGGCTGGGGGCAAGAGGCGGGGCATCAGTTTGGCCATGGACGGATTTCTTATCGCTTGGATCAGTTTCCTACACACCATCATCCAGACTGCAGAGATAGAAAGCCGTGGCTTCTCACGCATCCAGCGTGAATGTGCAAACTTACCTTGCACAAACACTGCACACGAAAACATGCAAAAGTTAAACTCCCACCGGAGCCAAGTTCAGCAGCGTGTGTGCTCCTCATCACGGGATCAGAGCTCTGCAACATCTGATCCTCGAAATATTTACACAGAGCCGCAAGCGCTAAATTCAAAGCCGAGCTCTTGTATATCAACGTGTTAGCCACCACCCCTCCCTCGCAGTATGTTTGACACTGTTGCTTCTTGTTCGGGTGATTGTGCAAACATATTTGGATTTTTCTTTTTTAACCATGTGCTCTCTCATCCATGGTGTCTGTATTTATGCAGTGCAGTTCTCATTTGGCCATAATGGCACAACTAGCGGCGAACACTTGCCCCGCAGCAGCCTAATAAGAGCAGTGTAATCTATTAAGGTCATCATCCACGATAAAAGTTGGGGGAGGTGTTGCAGTCATCTTTAGAAACTCCCTTCAACTTAAGGCTTTTCCTAACAGCTCCTTCCGCACTTTTCAATGCCTATCTCTTGAGCTTCAATTGCACCACCGCTCACCCCTCAGATTCCATGCTATTTACCACCCGCCTGGTAGCGGCCCTTCGTTTATGGAGGAACTCACGGACTGCATCAGCGACCAATACTCGCAAAGTGACAATCAGATCATCGTGGGTGACTTTAATGTCCACTGGGGCTCGCCTCAAGGCACCTCTGCGAATTTGCTGGCCACCTTCCTCTCTGCAAACAATCTTATCCAACACTGCACAGAAACAACACACTCTAAGGGCTCAATCCTGGACCTTGTTATTTCTAAAGCAGGTTTTGCTGACTATCGTTACCCCTATTCATGTAGACTGTTCTGACCACCTCCTCATCCCATTCTCTCTATACCTATCACACTCTATAACTCTCGGCCAACCTAAGAGGGCTACTTCCTGGTTCTGTGACACTAAAAATATTGACCTCGGTACCCTTGGTGATTCTGCTTTACTATCACTTCCAAGGCTAGACCCAGACGTAGATGTTAACAAACTCACCTCCCAATGCCTCACAGTCCTTGCAGTCGAAATCAATAATGGCGCTCCTCTCCAAAGCAAAAAGAAAAGGCCCACTCCCTCAGCACCTTGGTTCATCAAATCCCTCTATAAAGAAAGGAAGTACCTAAGAGTCCTTGAGAAACAATGGAGACAAGCGCCCTCCACCGATAATTTGGCCACGCTTCGTTCAGCAAGATCCAAGTACCACAAGCACATCTTCCTTGGAAAAGCGTAGCACTTCAAATCCCTCCTAGACTCAGCCAAAAATAGACCCAAAAAACTATTCGACCTCATCAAGAACCCAAACTGCTCTCCCCCAACCTCCAAGTTGGAGGATTCTACTAAGAAAGCAGCGGAATTCGCTATATTCTTTGACGAAAAAGTGAAATCACTTGTAGATGAGGTCATTCATCCTACCCCTACAGAGGAGCGCAAATCCAAAACCATTTGGCAGAACTTTGACCCCCATCTCTGAAGATGCCCTCCTTAAATGCATCCTCGATACAAAGCCCTCTAACCATTCTCTTGACCCCATCCCTAGTGCCATTGCCATTGACTTCTATACCCATTCTCTTTCCTATTGGACCACTCTGGTCAACCTCTCCCTCAGTCAAGGCTCCCTTCCTGTTTCCTTCAAAACTGGGCAGGTCACCCCTCTGCTTAAAAAACCCACCGCTGATGCGAACGACCTCAACAACTACCGTCCCATCACTAACCTACCCTTTCTTGCGAAAATCACAGAAAAATGTGTAGCAAAACAACTCTCTCGCCATATCAAGGACAATGATCTTCTTGACAATTTCCAGTCCGGCTTCATTCAAAACTGCAGCAGTGAAACAGCCCTGCTGCAAGTGATTGATGACGCGCTGCGGATACTCGATTTGGGAGAGTCTTGTTTTATAATCCTCCTTGACCTTTCTGTAGCCTTTGACACTGTCAATCACAACACTCTCCTTAACACTCTTCAACAGAGAATGGGAATGGAGGACACTGTGCTTAAATGGTTTGCCTCCTTCCTCTCTGATAGATACCAAATGATCAAAATAGCGAACAGTCTTTCATCTCCTTTGGCAGTCGGTCAAGGTGTTCCTCAAGGCTCTATACTTGCACCCACATTGTTTAATCTCTATTTAGACCCGTTGGGAAATCTCCTGAGTAAATCCGGGATCTGCTATCATCTCTATGCGGCTGACACTCAAATCTACCTTAAGGTGGCCTACACTCACGATCTCTCCTTCCTAAGCTCTACTCTCGACTCCATTCAAAACTGGATGTTAACTCATCAACTGATTCTGAATTCCTCCTCCTCTCCTCCTCACTTTCTCCTCCCTCAGTTCAATCATGGATGGATCAGATGAATCTACTTAACAATAAACCCATCATTGTCGACAGCGCAAAATCCCTTGGTGTCATACTCGACAAAAAACTCAATCTACTCTCCAACATCGATTCCATTGCAAAGTCTGCTCGATACCAACTGCGCCTTCTTTGGGGGATTCGTCGCTTCTTTCCGGAGCACGACCTTAAAACCCTGGTCCAATCGCTGGTTCTCTCCAGATTGAACTACTGCAATTCTCTTCTTACTAGCCTCCCCGAATCCCACCTGTCCCCCCTGAAGTCTGTTCTCCATTCAGCAGCTTGTTTCATATATGGGGCCAAAAGAAGCGACCGCATCACACCCATTTTATCCACCCTCCGTTGGCTTTCCATCGAGGCAAGATCTATCTACAAGACTGCCTGTATCACCCACAAAGCCTTGCACTCCTCTTCCCCTCGCCAACTGGTGAATAAACTCTCTGGAGGCTCCAGACCATCACGTAATGCAGAAAATTTATTGCTTGAACCTCCCACTTTCAAGAAGGAACGATCGATGGCCCAATCCTTTTCAGGCAACGCGGTGAGAATGGAACTCACTTCCGCCTCAGCTCCGGACCACCACCGCTTCCCAGACCTTCAAAACTGACCTCAAAGCTCTCCTCCTTCAAAGACACTTCCAAATTTAATTCACGCCCTCTATTATCTGAAGGAAGTCCTTCCATTATAGGAAATTCTGTACTCCATGCCTATAGAAGTACCTTCCCAGTGTGTTCTTGTGTTTTGAGTGTCTGGCATTTAGTGCAGTATTATACCTCTACTGGTACTTTGTACTCTTTTGTAACATGCACACATGTAACCTTTCCTCTTGTTACGTATCGTTTGCTACCTCTTGTATTTTGTTTGCTTTTGATACATGCACAACTGCCACCATTGCCTCATGTAACGTAACGTTTGTTTTAGTGTTTTGAGTGTCTGCCATTTATTGCAGTTTTTACCTCTACTTGTACTCTGTATGCTTTTGTAACCTGCACACATGTCACTTTTTCCTTTTGTTACGTTTTGTTTGCTACTTCTTGTATTTTGTTTGCTCTTGATACTTGCACAATTGTCACTATTGCCTCATGTAACGTAACGTAACGTTTGCTTTTGTAACATGCTCACTTGTAATTTTTCTACTCATGTATCATTACTGTTCCTATTGTGAAGCGCTCTGACACCTTCGGGTAAAGTCCGCGCTATATTTAAAAACGCATTAAATAAATAAATAAATAAAATAAAAAGGACAAAGGACTCCTCCCCTTTGTTGACAAACACATTTCTAGGCATTCGTCCTATGGACCACTGTCTAGCTTTAAGAAATGTTAAACTTGTAATTGTTTTAAAAAACACATTCAGTTTTTTTAAAAGAAAAATGGTCTGCATTTAAAACAACAACGAAAAGCGCTATATTTAAAGGCCGTACTGACATGGTGGTCTGCTATCCTCCATGCCATGAATCAGATTTTTGTGCACAGATCTATTAGTACGGAGTTTGGTTCACAAAAGTAGAATGACCCATTAGACGTTGGTAGGCAACTTGCTACAACTTTAATCCTGTCCACTCTTTGTACATCTAGCGCCTCGTTCGTGTGAGATTGAAGGGCTGGGGGGTCCAGAGTTTACAACAGCAACCAAGAGCAGGCAGCTCCATAGGGTGGCAGTCACGAGTGCGGTTGACGTGGATATGCTAGTCCGAAGGGTGTTAGATAAGTTGTGATTGGACATTGTATTTATATATCTGCTCGTGATAGTCCACTTACATGTCTGTCAAGATGGAGTGAAATCAGTGCTCAATTTACAAAAATGTAAGTGCCAGGGCCCTGGGTATTGCTTAGGAGGTCACTACAGCTTGTACCACCCACCGTCCCTGCTGCCAAATGCCTGTACTAATGGCCTGGACGTGCTGCTGTTATTAGTTTGTAGTGTACATTAAATTGGTGAACGAATGTGCTCTGACAAAAAAAAAACAGACTGACAGCGCCACCATGTGGTAGGCAGTCAAAAAAGGGCCAGTGTTAAGAATTAAGTGCCGATGCTGAGCACCCACAAATACCATCACAAATTAAGCTCTTAGTTACATGCGATTAGGACTCAAACAAGTATGGGACATGTACTGTGACTGTGATGCAAAGTTCTGGAGACGGACAGAGTGAATATGGGAATCCTCTGGGTAATTTTGACGTTTGGGTTATCGACCCACATACTTAAGAATATACGCCAAAACGGTAATATAGAACTATCAATGGATGGCACTAGCTATGTGATATTTACATGGGTCACAGGGCGCACTGCAGTCTCACAGCTATAGGGACATTGCAGCAAGGGCGCACCTCCCGCCTGAAAGCGCACTGCGAAGATTCCATGGGCAGAGAACTTGGGGGTTGATGAACAAGATTAGAACCGGGGCAAAGTGGCTAGAGTGTCCAGAAATTGCTGACTTTAATTATTTAAATTACATTTTCTGCATACATCTTAACTATCAGTCCATAAGATGTTTTGAGAAGGATCTGGACAGTGTACCGAGTGTCGTGCAAACCATCAACATATGGTGTGGGTATGCCCCAGTATTCAGGGATAGTGAGTGTAATTAGTTCTGCAGCTTAATAATGCCATAGAAAGGGGCATTGCAAAGACTCTGTAGATGTGTATATTGGGACTGTTCCTGCATAGAGGGAAGATGAAATATGGGAGCGTCTTTGTCGATTTAGCCTTGATTTTTGGAGAAGCATAGAATAGCGATGCATTCGAAGTCAACGGAAACAATGTTGATGAAGAAATGTAGGGCAAATGTGACTCGTTGGGTTGTGGCAGAGACAGTAGCCCTGTGCTCCCTGACCGGATGCACTGCTAAAAATACCAATCTGGTGGCATTGGCAGCCATGCTGGAAGAGTTCACAGAGGAATCTCGCGATCCCCCACAAGTATTATGCCGGACGGTGACATGGTAAAAGAGACCAACCTCCTAATAAGCTTGGACACAGAATGCCTCTATACCAGTGTCCAGCAGGATGAGACTATCAGAGTGATGAAGAATGACTTGGATGGGGCTACAAGGGAATATAATACACCAAAAACGTTTGTGATGGAATCTGCTCAGTTGGTCCTCCAGTAGAACTTTTTCGAATTCGAAGACACACTCTTTCTCCAGACTTACGGCACTTCTATGGAGATTAACTTTGCCCCGAGCATTCCTGGGTTCTATGTATTCGAGTTTGAGAGAAGACATCATGAACACCAACAATCCCTTCAGGACCAAGATAAAATTCTGAAAACTATACATTGATGATGTACTCATAATGTGGGAAGGACAGGAAACCTCCTTTAAAGAGTTTCTGTATTGGTTAAATAACAGGAATGTCAACCTAGAATTCACCCATACCGTAGGCACGACAGAAATCACCTTTCTGGATGGCACCATCTTTTATGACAACAACAGACTGCAGACAAAGATCTACTACAAACCAACAGCCGAGAACACACTACTGAAGTTTGAAAGTTTTCACCCCAGGGCCCTGAGGGGAAACTTACCTTATGGCCAGTTTGTAAGACTACGGAGAAACTGTAGCAAAACAGAGGATTTCCACTCTCAAGCAAGAGACCTTTCCGACAAACTAAGGACCCAGAACTACCCAGAGAAGATTATCAGAACGACAAGGAATAGAGCCTGAAATCAGAACGGAGATGCACTACTGGAAGAAGACCATAGGAGCGAAACCGAACCACCCCCCTTACCTGTGTAACAACCTACAGCACCATCGCAAACCAGGTAACGAAAATCATAAATAAGCACTGGAGGATCCTACAAACAGGTGCTTTCGACAGGGACAAACCTTTTGTTCTCTTTCAAAAGAGCATAGAGTCTGAAAGATCAATTAGTCTCAACCCATCCAAGAAAGACAAAAACAGAGACCACTGTTCTGAGGTTGTGGGGGTTACCAAGCATAATGGAACATTACCCTTGTGGTAACTGCAGTGTGTGCCACCTCACTTACTAAACCAAAAACCTTGAAGCTAGAACCGGACAGAACATAGTTTATAAAAAAACATACAAATTGCAATTCCATCAACATCATCTACATCATTTTATGCGTCTTTGCGAGCTACGTTACATAGGGACTACCAGCAGAAAGAGAAGTGTCTGAGCATCGCAGCATCATCAGATGTAAACGGAATACTACGAAAATGACTAATCATTTTCTAAGAACAGATCACATGACCAATGACCGCCAGTGGGTAGTAATAGAACAACTAGATTCGCAACGGGCTGATCCTCAAAACCTTCTCCTGGAAAAAGAGCAGAGATGGGTTTATCGCCTCTCCACACACCTATGAGGTTTGAACGATGACATACCATGGAACTCAATAAATCTTAAGAGTTAGACTGCAAATATTCATAATGCACCCACATTCATACAGCAGATCGCTCCATCTTGAGAATGACCCATATCCTCCTATCCTGAATATAGGTTCATAGGAACCGCCACAGACTTAATTTGATGATGAGTCACAGCCTCCACGTGGACCACATGCACAGGGTTATTACCAGGATCACAGGACCTGGCACGCCTAAATACCTTGGATGGCTCGGCATGCTTATTTCTGACACCGATAAGGATTGTTTTCCTTAAACAATGGCCGGCTGATCATTAACAACTACCCATTCCCACAGGAGAGGCCACATAGCCTTCATACTTGCTCAACATTATTTTGCCTCCCCATTATTTTGGTGATTAGGAAGGTTACCTTGCCCCTGTAGATTGATTTTTTTTCCCTTCCAAAACATGACCCCGTAGGTGCACAATGGAAATACTGATTTCCGTAAGATGATTTAGAGGACGGAAGGAGTTAAAATCCTAGATGGGGCATGTCCCCCGTGACCAATAGAACGCAACTCTCTACTGTCATTCCGTCACCATGCACTGTACGCAGACTGACGCGGAGGCGAGGCTTATGAATACACCCACACAGACCGGAGAACCAGCATCGCCGGGATCGCAGAAGAGCAGCGGCAGCCTGCACCGGTAAATGCAGTGGGGCGAGGTGAGATGTGGGGGAGTCGTCAGACAACAGAATAGGTATAATTAAATAAACAAATAACACCTATTCTGTCGGCTGTTGGCTACCCCCTCTGTCTCACCACGCTTACCTGTGCCAGCCGCCGCTGTGGAAGAGACGAACCACAGGTAACCAGGCAGGCGGCTGACTTTGACACAAGTGTGGCAACAGGCACCACCTTCCTCCGTGTTCCATGTTATGAAATATTCTCATAGCATAAGTAGGTGGAACCCAAATTACTTACACATAGGGGTGAGGAAAGCTCCCGGAAACCCCCGGGGTTTGATCATACATGGACCTTCATTTTCTGCCTGATAGCTGCAAATGACTGTACATTCTTGTGTGTACACAAAAAAACTGATACCCACCTATCGGGTAAATGAGACGTTTGGGAGCGCAACCAGTGCTTTGAGAGCTTCCGCATGAACATATTACCGATGGGCTCGTGTTCACCAATTTTAGGGAAACACAAGACCAATGAGGACGTCATAGAATCCATAGGAGACGTCCTCTATTCAATTATACATTCTGCCCACCAGACAATGCAATCACAACACAGATGACCTCATTATTCTGTAGATGAATGGGACTGGGCTGGGGGGGCATGCATTGACCTTTTTCACCATTACCAAGTGCCCATGGATGCTGTTCGTTGTTATGTGTCTTCTTTTCTCTTTCAGAATTTTTTTAATTGATGGTGTAAATTGTTATTTATGCAACCTCTCTTGCACCTACTCACACCTTAGCACGTGTGTGTAGACTGCACAAGCTCTGGGTACAAATTAACCTGAGCCAAATTGATCCTGAAGAAAGCCAATGAAATTTGGACAAATTGACTGAAAAATGTATACCATCTCATCTTTTCGGGGTCGGGTGAGATCATTTCTCCTCACTCACGTCCAATAACTTTATTAACCCCTACCCCAGGAACTGCATAATAAATAATCTGGTTTACACCATCTGTCTTAATATTGTGGAGGTAGTGTTTAAGATTCACACTCACTTTAATCACCTCCTCACTTAAAAACAAACCTGCTCGGCTGTAATCAGGCGTCAAAGCACACCTAGGAGGCCCCCGGCCCCCTAGGTGGGAACCCACTGACGAAGCATGCCACCAAGCAGGCTGTTGGGTGAGGGTTCTTTTAAAAACCTAATGGGTTGTCTGTAAGGGAGACTACTTCAATGACCAAACACTTATTGGTCTGTCCAAGGTCACCCAGTTCTCATTCTTGTTGTTTACTGAGATTAAAAGTGAAGCTAAGGGAAGTAAGGCTTTTGGCATATTGCAGTAACTGTCACTCACCACATGTACTAACTACACTAATTGTGTAGAACTGACAAGAGAATGATTACTTGTATGCACCGCAAGGTGAATTTTGGTTACAAAAGAGTTTGACAATCGTGATGTGGATTGTTTGTTTCTTCTTTACTTGTCTCTGACAATCATACCTGTCCCTTGGGTTTGAAACAAATGTTACTAAAATATATTTTAAATACAAAAAGCTAGAATGAGGGTCCTACTCAGCACATGACAAAGCAATAAGACTCCAGAAAGTTTAGCTGCCCATTGAAAAGACTTGTACGCCTTGGGCGTGATTTACAAACTGCATTTTGTAGTACGTAAAGTGGTACTATAGTATTACTAATCACATTCTACAAAATACTATTCACACACCTACGGATGGAGACCTCCACCTCTCCTGTAGTTCTGGGTTGAGATCTCCACCACGGTGACGGGAATCTCCTCACACATAGGTGTTTGGTTTTGCACTAAGTAGGGAGAGGGAGTGGCTGGAAAATTGGGAATATTTACTACTGATTGGGAGGAGTTTAGGAACATTTATGGTGAGCTTTAGGGAGGGACATGCTACTACGAACATATACCTATGAAAGAGAAGACTATTGCTATCCACAAACAACATGCCATAGAAAACAATGGAGGCAGTGAAAAACAGTAGCACCAATTTGGAATAAATTTGCAACAAATAGAATCATTTTGACATGTAAATTGTAATACGTATACAGGTTTTAAATGTTGAAATCATATATATTTATTAATTAACATTTCTTTTTTTAATGTAATATAAAATGTATTAATAAACAACCGCAATGGAGCGCACACCGCTAGCCCCTCCTCCGGGTCGCCCCAAGGGAAGTTGGTACATGAAGTTCCCGAGTGGTTCACCCCAGTGGGTGCAAGTAAGTACTTGTTTGATCTGTAGACCCGATACATGTCCCGGGTTTTAAAATATCGCCCGAGACATGGCTCGGGTTTCGGGATAACTTCCCTCCTCAGTAGAGAAAATAGTTAGGGGTGGAAGAGAGGGCCGCCAAGCAACCGTCAAAGGCCTCAGTGCCCGCACAGGCACGCAGGTGCGTCGTCCAGGAGCTCGTCAGCTCAAAGCTCGAGGGAGCCATTTTTATAAACAACCGCAATGGAGCGCACACCGCTAGCCCCTCCTCCGGGTCGCCCCAAGGGAAGTTGGTACATGAAGTTCCTGAGTGGTTCACCCCAGTGGGTGCAAGTAAGTACTTGTTTGATCTCTAGACCCGATACATGTCCCGGGATTTAAAATATCGCCCGAGACATGGCTCGGGTTTCGGGATAACTTCCCTCCTCAGTAGAGAAAATAGTTAGGGGTGGAAGAGAGGGCCGCCAAGCAACCGTCAAAGGCCTTACTTGCACCCACTGGGGTGAACCACTCAAGAACTTCATGTACCAGCTTCCCATGGGGCAACCCGGAGGAGGAGCTAGCGGTGTGCGCTCCATTGCGGATGTTTATATAAATGGCTCCCTTGAGCTTTTGAGCTGACGAGCTCCTGGACGACGCACCTGCGTGCCTGTGCGGGCACTGAGGCCCTTGACGGTTTCTTGTCGGCCCTCTCTTCCACCCCTAACTATTTTCTCTACTGAGGAGGGAAGTTATCCTGAAACCCGAGCCATGTCTCGGGCGATATTTTAAAACCCCGGACATGTATCGGGTCTAGAGATTTGCTGTTTAACAAGTACTTACTTGCAACCACTGGGGTGAACCACTCAAGAACTTCATGTACCAGCTTCCCATGGGGCAACCCGGAGGAGGAGCTAGCGGTGTGCGCTCCATTGCGGATGTTTATATAAATGGCTCCCTTGAGCTTTTGAGCTGACGAGCTCCGGGACGACACACCTGCGTGCCTGTGCGGGCACTGAGGCCCTTGACGGTTTCTTGGCGGCCCTCTCTTCCACCCCTAACTATACTTCTCTACTGAGGAGGGAAGTTATCCTGAAACCCGAGCCATGTCTCGGGCGATATTTTAAAACCCCGGACATGTATCGGGTCTAGAGATTTGCTGTTTAACAAGTACTTACTTGCACCCACTGGGGTGAACCACTCAAGAACTTCATGTACCAGCTTCCCATGGGGCAACCCGGAGGAGGAGCTAGCGGTGTGCGCTCCATTGCGGATGTTTATATAAATGGCTCCCTTGAGCTTTTGAGCTGACGAGCTCCTGGACGACGCACCTGCGTGCCTGTGCGGGCACTGAGGCCCTTGACGGTTTCTTGGCGGCCCTCTCTTCCACCCCTAACTATTTTCTCTACTGAGGAGGGAAGTTATCCTGAAACTCGAGCCATGTCTCGGGCGATATTTTAAAACCCCGGACATGTATCGGGTCTAGAGACTTGCTGTTTAACAAGTACTTACTTGCACCCACTGGGGTGAACCACTCAAGAACTTCAAGTACCAGCTTCCCATGGGGCAACCCGGAGGAGGAGCTAGCGGTGTGCGCTCCATTGCGGATGTTTATATAAATGGCTCCCTTGAGCTTTTGAGCTGACGAGCTCCTGGACGACGCACCTGCGTGCCTGTGCGGGCACTGAAGCCCTTGACGGTTTCTTGGCGGCCCTCTCTTCCACCCCTAACTATTTTCTCTACTGAGGAGGGAAGTTATCCTGAAACCCGAGCCATGTCTCGGGCGATATTTTAAAACCCCGGACATGTATCGGGTCTAGAGATTTGCTGTTTAACAAGTACTTACTTGCACCCACTGGGGTGAACCACTCAAGAACTTCATGTACCAGCTTCCCATGGGGCAACCCGGAGGAGGAGCTAGCGGTGTGCGCTCCATTGCGGATGTTTATATAAATGGCTCCCTTGAGCTTTTGAGCTGACGAGCTCCTGGACGACGCACCTGCGTGCCTGTGCGGGCACTGAAGCCCTTGACGGTTTCTTGTCGGCCCTCTCTTCCACCCCTAACTATTTTCTCTACTGAGGAGGGAAGTTATCCTGAAACCCGAGCCATGTCTCGGGCGATATTTTAAAACCCCGGACATGTATCGGGTCTAGAGATTTGCTGTTTAACAAGTACTTACTTGCACCCACTGGGGTGAACCACTCAAGAACTTCATGTACCAGTTTCCCATGGGGCAACCCGGAGGAGGAGCTAGCGGTGTGCGCTCCATTGCGGATGTTTATATAAATGGCTCCCTTGAGCTTTTGAGCTGACGAGCTCCTGGACGACGCACCTGCGTGCCTGTGCGGGCACTGAGGCCCTTGACGGTTTCTTGGCGGCCCTCTCTTCCACCCCTAACTATTTTCTCTACTGAGGAGGGAAGTTATCCTGAAACCCGAGCCATGTCTCGGGCGATATTTTAAAACCCCGGACATGTATCGGGTCTAGAGATTTGCTGTTTAACAAGTACTTACTTGCACCCACTGGGGTGAACCACTCAAGAACTTCATGTACCAGCTTCCCATGGGGCAACCCGGAGGAGGAGCTAGCGGTGTGCGCTCCATTGCGGATGTTTATATAAATGGCTCCCTTGAGCTTTTGAGCTGACGAGCTCCTGGACGACGCACCTGCATGCCTGTGCGGGCACTGAGGCCCTTGACGGTTTCTTGGCGGCCCTCTCTTCCACCCCTAACTATTTTCTCTACTGAGGAGGGAAGTTATCCTGAAACCCGAGCCATGTCTCGGGCGATATTTTAAAACCCCGGACATGTATCGGGTCTAGAGATTTGCTGTTTAACAAGTACTTACTTGCACCCACTGGGGTGAACCACTCAAGAACTTCATGTACCAGCTTCCCATGGGGCAACCCGGAGGAGGAGCTAGCGGTGTGCGCTCCATTGCGGATGTTTATATAAATGGCTCCCTTGAGCTTTTGAGCTGACGAGCTCCTGGACGACGCACCTGCGTGCCTGTGCGGGCACTGAGGCCCTTGACGGTTTCTTGGCGGCCCTCTCTTCCACCCCTAACTATTTTCTCTACTGAGGAGGGAAGTTATCCTGAAACCCGAGCCATGTCTCGGGCGATATTTTAAAACCCCGGACATGTATCGGGTCTAGAGATTTGCTGTTTAACAAGTACTTACTTGCACCCACTGGGGTGAACCACTCAAGAACTTCATGTACCAGCTTCCCATGGGGCAACCCGGAGGAGGAGCTAGCGGTGTGCGCTCCATTGCGGATGTTTATATAAATGGCTCCCTTGAGCTTTTGAGCTGACGAGCTCCTGGACGACGCACCTGCGTGCCTGTGCGGGCACTGAGGCCCTTGACGGTTTCTTGGCGGCCCTCTCTTCCACCCCTAACTATTTTCTCTACTGAGGAGGGAAGTTATCCTGAAACCCGAGCCATGTCTCGGGCGATATTTTAAAACCCCGGACATGTATCGGGTCTAGAGATTTGCTGTTTAACAAGTACTTACTTGCACCCACTGGGGTGAACCACTCAAGAACTTCATGTACCAGCTTCCCATGGGGCAACCCGGAGGAGGAGCTAGCGGTGTGCGCTCCATTGCGGATGTTTATATAAATGGCTCCCTTGAGCTTTTGAGCTGACGAGCTCCTGGACGACGCACCTGCGTGCCTGTGCGGGCACTGAGGCCCTTGACGGTTTCTTGGCGGCCCTCTCTTCCACCCCTAACTATTTTCTCTACTGAGGAGGGAAGTTATCCTGAAACCCGAGCCATGTCTCGGGCGATATTTTAAAACCCCGGACATGTATCGGGTCTAGAGATTTGCTGTTTAACAAGTACTTACTTGCACCCACTGGGGTGAACCACTCAAGAACTTCATGTACCAGCTTCCCATGGGGCAACCCGGAGGAGGAGCTAGCGGTGTGCGCTCCATTGCGGATGTTTATATAAATGGCTCCCTTGAGCTTTTGAGCTGACGAGCTCCTGGACGACGCACCTGCGTGCCTGTGCGGGCACTGAGGCCCTTGACGGTTTCTTGGCGGCCCTCTCTTCCACCCCTAACTATTTTCTCTACTGAGGAGGGAAGTTATCCTGAAACCCGAGCCATGTCTCGGGCGATATTTTAAAACCCCGGACATGTATCGGGTCTAGAGATTTGCTGTTTAACAAGTACTTACTTGCACCCACTGGGGTGAACCACTCAAGAACTTCATGTACCAGCTTCCCATGGGGCAACCCGGAGGAGGAGCTAGCGGTGTGCGCTCCATTGCGGATGTTTATATAAATGGCTCCCTTGAGCTTTTGAGCTGACGAGCTCCTGGACGACGCACCTGCATGCCTGTGCGGGCACTGAGGCCCTTGACGGTTTCTTGGCGGCCCTCTCTTCCACCCCTAACTATTTTCTCTACTGAGGAGGGAAGTTATCCTGAAACCCGAGCCATGTCTCGGGCGATATTTTAAAACCCCGGACATGTATCGGGTCTAGAGATTTGCTGTTTAACAAGTACTTACTTGCACCCACTGGGGTGAACCACTCAAGAACTTCATGTACCAGCTTCCCATGGGGCAACCCGGAGGAGGAGCTAGCGGTGTGCGCTCCATTGCGGATGTTTATATAAATGGCTCCCTTGAGCTTTTGAGCTGACGAGCTCCTGGACGACGCACCTGCGTGCCTGTGCGGGCACTGAGGCCCTTGACGGTTTCTTGGCGGCCCTCTCTTCCACCCCTAACTATTTTCTCTACTGAGGAGGGAAGTTATCCTGAAACCCGAGCCATGTCTCGGGCGATATTTTAAAACCCCGGACATGTATCGGGTCTAGAGATTTGCTGTTTAACAAGTACTTACTTGCACCCACTGGGGTGAACCACTCAAGAACTTCATGTACCAGCTTCCCATGGGGCAACCCGGAGGAGGAGCTAGCGGTGTGCGCTCCATTGCGGATGTTTATATAAATGGCTCCCTTGAGCTTTTGAGCTGACGAGCTCCTGGACGACGCACCTGCGTGCCTGTGCGGGCACTGAGGCCCTTGACGGTTTCTTGGCGGCCCTCTCTTCCACCCCTAACTATTTTCTCTACTGAGGAGGGAAGTTATCCTGAAACCCGAGCCATGTCTCGGGCGATATTTTAAAACCCCGGACATGTATCGGGTCTAGAGATTTGCTGTTTAACAAGTACTTACTTGCACCCACTGGGGTGAACCACTCAAGAACTTCATGTACCAGCTTCCCATGGGGCAACCCGGAGGAGGAGCTAGCGGTGTGCGCTCCATTGCGGATGTTTATATAAATGGCTCCCTTGAGCTTTTGAGCTGACGAGCTCCTGGACGACGCACCTGCGTGCCTGTGCGGGCACTGAGGCCCTTGACGGTTTCTTGGCGGCCCTCTCTTCCACCCCTAACTATTTTCTCTACTGAGGAGGGAAGTTATCCTGAAACCCGAGCCATGTCTCGGGCGATATTTTAAAACCCCGGACATGTATCGGGTCTAGAGATTTGCTGTTTAACAAGTACTTACTTGCACCCACTGGGGTGAACCACTCAAGAACTTCATGTACCAGCTTCCCATGGGGCAACCCGGAGGAGGAGCTAGCGGTGTGCGCTCCATTGCGGATGTTTATATAAATGGCTCCCTTGAGCTTTTGAGCTGACGAGCTCCTGGACGACGCACCTGCGTGCCTGTGCGGGCACTGAGGCCCTTGACGGTTTCTTGGCGGCCCTCTCTTCCACCCCTAACTATTTTCTCTACTGAGGAGGGAAGTTATCCTGAAACCCGAGCCATGTCTCGGGCGATATTTTAAAACCCCGGACATGTATCGGGTCTAGAGACTTGCTGTTTAACAAGTACTTACTTGCACCCACTGGGGTGAACCACTCAAGAACTTCATGTACCAGCTTCCCATGGGGCAACCCGGAGGAGGAGCTAGCGGTGTGCGCTCATTTGCGGATGTTTATATAAATGGCTCCCTTGAGCTTTTGAGCTGACGAGCTCCGGGACGACGCACCTGCGTGCCTGTGCGGGCACTGAGGCCCTTGACGGTTTCTTGGCGGCCCTCTCTTCCACCCCTAACTATACTTCTCTACTGAGGAGGGAAGTTATCCTGAAACCCGAGCCATGTCTCGGGCGATATTTTAAAACCCTGGACATGTATCGGGTCTAGAGATTTGCTGTTTAACAAGTACTTACTTGCACCCACTGGGGTGAACCACTCAAGAACTTCATGTACCAGCTTCCCATGGGGCAACCCGGAGGAGGAGCTAGCGGTGTGCGCTCCATTGCGGATGTTTATATAAATGGCTCCCTTGAGCTTTTGAGCTGACGAGCTCCTGGACGACGCACCTGCGTGCCTGTGCGGGCACTGAGGCCCTTGACGGTTTCTTGGCGGCCCTCTCTTCCACCCCTAACTATTTTCTCTACTGAGGAGGGAAGTTATCCTGAAACTCGAGCCATGTCTCGGGCGATATTTTAAAACCCCGGACATGTATCGGGTCTAGAGACTTGCTGTTTAACAAGTACTTACTTGCACCCACTGGGGTGAACCACTCAAGAACTTCAAGTACCAGCTTCCCATGGGGCAACCCGGAGGAGGAGCTAGCGGTGTGCGCTCCATTGCGGATGTTTATATAAATGGCTCCCTTGAGCTTTTGAGCTGACGAGCTCCTGGACGACGCACCTGCGTGCCTGTGCGGGCACTGAAGCCCTTCACGGTTTCTTGGCGGCCCTCTCTTCCACCCCTAACTATTTTCTCTACTGAGGAGGGAAGTTATCCTGAAACCCGAGCCATGTCTCGGGCGATATTTTAAAACCCCGGACATGTATCGGGTCTAGAGATTTGCTGTTTAACAAGTACTTACTTGCACCCACTGGGGTGAACCACTCAAGAACTTCATGTACCAGCTTCCCATGGGGCAACCCGGAGGAGGAGCTAGCGGTGTGCGCTCCATTGCGGATGTTTATATAAATGGCTCCCTTGAGCTTTTGAGCTGACGAGCTCCTGGACGACGCACCTGCGTGCCTGTGCGGGCACTGAGGCCCTTGACGGTTTCTTGTCGGCCCTCTCTTCCACCCCTAACTATTTTCTCTACTGAGGAGGGAAGTTATCCTGAAACCCGAGCCATGTCTCGGGCGATATTTTAAAACCCCGGACATGTATCGGGTCTAGAGATTTGCTGTTTAACAAGTACTTACTTGCACCCACTGGGGTGAACCACTCAAGAACTTCATGTACCAGCTTCCCATGGGGCAACCCGGAGGAGGAGCTAGCGGTGTGCGCTCCATTGCGGATGTTTATATAAATGGCTCCCTTGAGCTTTTGAGCTGACGAGCTCCTGGACGACGCACCTGCGTGCCTGTGCGGGCACTGAGGCCCTTGACGGTTTCTTGGCGGCCCTCTCTTCCACCCCTAACTATTTTCTCTACTGAGGAGGGAAGTTATCCTGAAACCCGAGCCATGTCTCGGGCGATATTTTAAAACCCCGGACATGTATCGGGTCTAGAGATTTGCTGTTTAACAAGTACTTACTTGCACCCACTGGGGTGAACCACTCAAGAACTTCATGTACCAGCTTCCCATGGGGCAACCCGGAGGAGGAGCTAGCGGTGTGCGCTCCATTGCGGATGTTTATATAAATGGCTCCCTTGAGCTTTTGAGCTGACGAGCTCCTGGACGACGCACCTGCGTGCCTGTGCGGGCACTGAGGCCCTTGACGGTTTCTTGGCGGCCCTCTCTTCCACCCCTAACTATTTTCTCTACTGAGGAGGGAAGTTATCCTGAAACCCGAGCCATGTCTCGGGCGATATTTTAAAACCCCGGACATGTATCGGGTCTAG
Source organism: Triturus cristatus (assembly GCF_964204655.1). Lineage (NCBI taxonomy): Eukaryota > Metazoa > Chordata > Amphibia > Caudata > Salamandridae > Triturus > Triturus cristatus. Next base: position 1,127,648,623 of record NC_140580.1, on the reverse strand, counting down.
AGATTTGCTGTTTAACAAGTACTTACTTGCACCCACTGGGGTGAACCACTCAAGAACTTCATGTACCAGCTTCCCATGGGGCAACCCGGAGGAGGAGCTAGCGGTGTGCGCTCCATTGCGGATGTTTATATAAATGGCTCCCTTGAGCTTTTGAGCTGACGAGCTCCTGGACGACGCACCTGCGTGCCTGTGCGGGCACTGAGGCCCTTGACGGTTTCTTGGCGGCCCTCTCTTCCACCCCTAACTATTTTCTCTACTGAGGAGGGAAGTTATCCTGAAACCCGAGCCATGTCTCGGGCGATATTTTAAAACCCCGGACATGTATCGGGTCTAGAGATTTGCTGTTTAACAAGTACTTACTTGCACCCACTGGGGTGAACCACTCAAGAACTTCATGTACCAGCTTCCCATGGGGCAACCCGGAGGAGGAGCTAGCGGTGTGCGCTCCATTGCGGATGTTTATATAAATGGCTCCCTTGAGCTTTTGAGCTGACGAGCTCCTGGACGACGCACCTGCGTGCCTGTGCGGGCACTGAGGCCCTTGACGGTTTCTTGGCGGCCCTCTCTTCCACCCCTAACTATTTTCTCTACTGAGGAGGGAAGTTATCCTGAAACCCGAGCCATGTCTCGGGCGATATTTTAAAACCCCGGACATGTATCGGGTCTAGAGATTTGCTGTTTAACAAGTACTTACTTGCACCCACTGGGGTGAACCACTCAAGAACTTCATGTACCAGCTTCCCATGGGGCAACCCGGAGGAGGAGCTAGCGGTGTGCGCTCCATTGCGGATGTTTATATAAATGGCTCCCTTGAGCTTTTGAGCTGACGAGCTCCTGGACGACGCACCTGCGTGCCTGTGCGGGCACTGAGGCCCTTGACGGTTTCTTGGCGGCCCTCTCTTCCACCCCTAACTATTTTCTCTACTGAGGAGGGAAGTTATCCTGAAACCCGAGCCATGTCTCGGGCGATATTTTAAAACCCCGGACATGTATCGGGTCTAGAGATTTGCTGTTTAACAAGTACTTACTTGCACCCACTGGGGTGAACCACTCAAGAACTTCATGTACCAGCTTCCCATGGGGCAACCCGGAGGAGGAGCTAGCGGTGTGCGCTCCATTGCGGATGTTTATATAAATGGCTCCCTTGAGCTTTTGAGCTGACGAGCTCCTGGACGACGCACCTGCGTGCCTGTGCGGGTACTGAGGCCCTTGACGGTTTCTTGGCGGCCCTCTCTTCCACCCCTAACTATTTTCTCTACTGAGGAGGGAAGTTATCCTGAAACCCGAGCCATGTCTCGGGCGATATTTTAAAACCCCGGACATGTATCGGGTCTAGAGATTTGCTGTTTAACAAGTACTTACTTGCACCCACTGGTGTGAACCACTCAAGAACTTCATGTACCAGCTTCCCATGGGGCAACCCGGAGGAGGAGCTAGCGGTGTGCGCTCCATTGCGGATGTTTATATAAATGGCTCCCTTGAGCTTTTGAGCTGACGAGCTCCTGGACGACGCACCTGCGTGCCTGTGCGGGCACTGAGGCCCTTGACGGTTTCTTGGCGGCCCTCTCTTCCACCCCTAACTATTTTCTCTACTGAGGAGGGAAGTTATCCTGAAACCCGAGCCATGTCTCGGGCGATATTTTAAAACCCCGGACATGTATCGGGTCTAGAGATTTGCTGTTTAACAAGTACTTACTTGCACCCACTGGGGTGAACCACTCAAGAACTTCATGTACCAGCTTCCCATGGGGCAACCCGGAGGAGGAGCTAGCGGTGTGCGCTCTATTGCGGATGTTTATATAAATGGCTCCCTTGAGCTTTTGAGCTGACGAGCTCCTGGACGACGCACCTGCGTGCCTGTGCGGGCACTGAGGCCCTTGACGGTTTCTTGGCGGCCCTCTCTTCCACCCCTAACTATTTTCTCTACTGAGGAGGGAAGTTATCCTGAAACCCGAGCCATGTCTCGGGCGATATTTTAAAACCCCGGACATGTATCGGGTCTAGAGATTTGCTGTTTAACAAGTACTTACTTGCACCCACTGGGGTGAACCACTCAAGAACTTCATGTACCAGCTTCCCATGGGGCAACCCGGAGGAGGAGCTAGCGGTGTGCGCTCCATTGCGGATGTTTATATAAATGGCTCCCTTGAGCTTTTGAGCTGACGAGCTCCTGGACGACGCACCTGCGTGCCTGTGCGGGCACTGAGGCCCTTGACGGTTTCTTGTCGGCCCTCTCTTCCACCCCTAACTATTTTCTCTACTGAGGAGGGAAGTTATCCTGAAACCCGAGCCATGTCTCGGGCGATATTTTAAAACCCCGGACATGTATCGGGTCTAGAGATTTGCTGTTTAACAAGTACTTACTTGCACCCACTGGGGTGAACCACTCAAGAAATTCATGTACCAGCTTCCCATGGGGCGACCCGGAGGAGGAGCTAGCGGTGTGCGCTCCATTGCGGATGTTTATATAAATGGCTCCCTTGAGCTTTTGAGCTGACGAGCTCCTGGACGACGCACCTGCGTGCCTGTGCGGGCACTGAGGCCCTTGACGGTTTCTTGGCGGCCCTCTCTTCCACCCCTAACTATTTTCTCTACTGAGGAGGGAAGTTATCCTGAAACCCGAGCCATGTCTCGGGCGATATTTTAAAACCCCGGACATGTATCGGGTCTAGAGATTTGCTGTTTAACAAGTACTTACTTGCACCCACTGGGGTGAACCACTCAAGAACTTCATGTACCAGCTTCCCATGGGGCAACCCGGAGGAGGAGCTAGCGGTGTGCGCTCCATTGCGGATGTTTATATAAATGGCTCCCTTGAGCTTTTGAGCTGACGAGCTCCTGGACGACGCACCTGCGTGCCTGTGCGGGCACTGAGGCCCTTGACGGTTTCTTGGCGGCCCTCTCTTCCACCCCTAACTATTTTCTCTACTGAGGAGGGAAGTTATCCTGAAACCCGAGCCATGTCTCGGGCGATATTTTAAAACCCCGGACATGTATCGGGTCTAGAGATTTGCTGTTTAACAAGTACTTACTTGCACCCACTGGGGTGAACCACTCAAGAACTTCATGTACCAGCTTCCCATGGGGCAACCCGGAGGAGGAGCTAGCGGTGTGCGCTCCATTGCGGATGTTTATATAAATGGCTCCCTTGAGCTTTTGAGCTGACGAGCTCCTGGACGACGCACCTGCGTGCCTGTGCGGGCACTGAGGCCCTTGACGGTTTCTTGGCGGCCCTCTCTTCCACCCCTAACTATTTTCTCTACTGAGGAGGGAAGTTATCCTGAAACCCGAGCCATGTCTCGGGCGATATTTTAAAACCCGGACATGTATCGGGTCTAGAGATTTGCTGTTTAACAAGTACTTACTTGCACCCACTGGGGTGAACCACTCAAGAACTTCATGTACCAGCTTCCCATGGGGCAACCCGGAGGAGGAGCTAGCGGTGTGCGCTCCATTGCGGATGTTTATATAAATGGCTCCCTTGAGCTTTTGAGCTGACGAGCTCCTGGACAACGCACCTGCGTGCCTGTGCGGGCACTGAGGCCCTTGACGGTTTCTTGGCGGCCCTCTCTTCCACCCCTAACTATTTTCTCTACTGAGGAGGGAAGTTATCCTGAAACCCGAGCCATGTCTCGGGCGATATTTTAAAACCCCGGACATGTATCGGGTCTAGAGATTTGCTGTTTAACAAGTACTTACTTGCACCCACTGGGGTGAACCACTCAAGAACTTCATGTACCAGCTTCCCATGGGGCAACCCGGAGGAGGAGCTAGCGGTGTGGGCTCCATTGCGGATGTTGATATAAATGGCTCCCTTGAGCTTTTGAGCTGACGAGCTCCTGGACGACGCACCTGCGTGCCTGTGCGGGCACTGAGGCCCTTGACGGTTTCTTGGCGGCCCTCTCTTCCACCCCTAACTATTTTCTCTACTGAGGAGGGAAGTTATCTGTCACAGCACGTAGGTGAGAATGGAGAGAGAGGAGAGAATGCGGGACTACGACTCCCAGAATGCCTGCCAATGAGTGAAGCGGGTGTCCTACTTCTCTTTTCACCTTCTTCTCTATGTAACCTCCTCCCTCCCTGAACACGGGGCTCGTCACCTGATTGCAATGTTAGACGCCGAGTCCCGTCAAGCCCTGAGAATCCGGTGTATCTGGAGGAACCTCGTATGACCACAGACCTTTGCCGGGTAAGCCTGAACCTTGCCCCATCGCGAATTCCTTGCCGGAATTGGAGCGAAGCCAACGCGGATCCCAGCGCTGGTCCTGGAGTGAGCGCTTGTTGTCTTGGCTCTTAAACGGCGGACTGCCCTTCGGACCTCAAGCACCAGCATAGGTGCGGAGCCCCGTAGGCAGACAAACCACGCCTACCTTTCCCGTCCGTTACCGGAGCACCCGCGCATAGGAGCGCGAGTCCCTGCACACCGGGGGTGACTTCCACAGTGCCCCTTACCTTCCTGAGCACCCGCGCATAGGAGCGCGAAAACCCGCACTCGAAGGAAACCTACGCTGCCATACCTTGAAGCGCAGAAACGCTTACTTTTCCTTTGTGCTGTATCTTGAAGCGCAGAAGCGCTTACTACTTACTTTGTGCCATACCTTGAAGCGCAGAAGCGCTTACTACTTACTTTGTGCCATACCTTGAAGCGCAGAAGCGCTTACTACTTACTTTGTGCTGTACCTTGAAGCGCAGAAGCGCTTGCTATTTACTTTGTGCCATTTACTTTGGAGAGCTGTGGCAAGGCTCATCGGAACATGCGCCGGAGCGCATTATAATCGATTCTGAGACATACGTCATAGGCAAATACCGTTACGTGGCGGTTGGCAACACACGTGCGCCGCAGAGCGCTGCATCCCTTTATTATTTACATTAAGAGGATTAGCTGCCAGACCAGGATTCTAGTGCAAGACGCACCCCTATGAGGTCGGAAGAGAACTGTGCCGCCTTCCTAAGTAGACTGGGTGCTTTCTTCCTGAATGCCTGGGGCATCAAGGTACGTGAATGCCATGCACTAATGTAAGGAGTGGCGGAGAGGGGAGAAATAGGGCTCCATTCATGGTTATGTTGTGTGTCTTTACTGCAGGAACGGATGACGAGAGAGAGTGAACGATACAACTCCTTGAAGTTATCCCAAGAGTCCTGCGGCCTCTACCTCCTTGTTTCCTTTACCCCTTTTGTCCCTTTCCCCAGTCTTTGTGGTCTTCCCCGACGAGGTGGCTCTTGTTCCTCTCTGGGGGGAGCACATAGATAAGGGCAGGGGTACCCAACGTCCAGCATCGCTCCTGCTGCAGCCGGCTTAAGGTGAGAGCCTACAATCCACTGTGACAGAGTGACGAGCCCACGGTTACTTGCAGCCTGAGCGATGGATACCAACACCGTGCTTACCTCGGTGCTAGAAACTCTGACCGCTTTACGAATGGAAGTGGACGCCTTTAGAGGCGAAAACCAGGAATTGAGACACGAGATGGGAACCATGAGAAGAGAAGTGGCGGGTCTGTCTCGGGTACCCCCCGCAGGCGCTCGAGGGCCATCCTACATCCGTAATTGGACTCTTCCGCCTCCCTCTTCCTCCAACCCTTCACCCGAGCAAGGGGGGAGTGGAGGACCATCCACTATCCAAGTTATCCAACCCTTACACTTGCCTTTAGCCCCTCCTGAGAGGTTTTTTGGGGACCCAAAAAAGTTTAGTGTATTTTTAGGGCAATGTAAGCTACACTTTATGTGTAAACCTGCTGTCTTTCCAACTGACCAGACCAAAACCGCGTTCATAATGTCGTATCTAGGTGGGAACGCGGCTAGTTGGTCCTTTCCTCTTATAGAGAAGAATGATCCAGTCTTACAGGACTTTACAGCTTTTTGCGAAGAAATGCGCAAACTATTTGATAGAAAGGCTCATCAGCTTTCTTTAGACAGAGAACTCATTACCCTGAGACAGGGGTCACAAGATCTCTTATCTTATATCACAAATTTCAACAGATTGGTAGTGGAAACCGAATGGCCAGCTGAAAAACGTTCCTCCTTGTACTATCAAGGGCTCAGAGGAGAACTAAAGGACGTGTTGGCCCAAGTGGTGCATATGCCAGCCACGTGTGAGGAGTTAATTGACCTTACAGTCCAGCTAGATCACCGATTGCAAGAGCGGAAGACTGATCGGCAACGGCCAGAAGCCAGATACATGCCGATCCGGCTAAAACCCCCTTCTGAGGTTACTGCGGTGCCCAGCGATGGAGTTGAACCTATGCAAATTAGCGGAGTAAGAGGATCCCTGAGCGCGGAAGAGAGAAACCGTAGAAGACTCCTGAAACTCTGCATGTATTGCAGGAAATCAGGGCACTTTATTAAAGACTGTCGAACCAAACTCTCTACTACCATCAGAGAACAGAAAGAGGTCAAGAAGGTGCCAGTAGTGGAGCGAATGTCCGAGCCTTTGGGAAATGACTATACTCAAGCAAGTTGAAGACCCCTTGTTTGAGTCAAGCAGCAGAAGAGGTCTTTGCCGCTCAAAGCCATGTGATACAACCCATGGCTCCCCACCTGCTCATCAGGGTAACGATGCAGTGGCCGGGATCGGACCCTGTGATGGGTTACGTCTTGGTAGATTCCGGAGCCACGGGCAATTTCGTAGATCAACGCTATGCCAAAGATATCGGAGTTCCATGCATAAAAAAGGAGATTCCAGAACCAGTGAAAGCGGTGGATGGAACCGATCTAACCTCCGGTCCGGTGAGTTTGCATACACAACAACTAGTGATGCAAATCGGAGCCGAACATTTTGAGGGTATAAAATTTGATCTAATAGATGCCCCTCATTTTAAATTGAGATTGGGTCTGCCTTGGCTCACATTACACAATCCTTATGTGAGATGGGCAGCCAGAACGGTGACCCTAAACTCCTCCTATTGCAAGGAACATTGCACCTATACCCGAGTTCACTCGACTACCATCCCTGAGAATCCTGCAGTGCTACTGGCGCTTGGATGTAGCACGCCGGAAGCGGATCCGATTCCGGAATTGCCCGCAGACTATCACAGATACCAAGATGTGTTCAGTGAAAAAGAGGCCAGTAAGCTACCCCCACACAGAGCATATGATTGTGTCATCGACTTGGAACCAGGAGCCAGCATACCGTGCAGTCGCATATATGCACTCACAGAGGCTGAGACTACTTATCTACAACAATACCTGGAAAAACTGCTGGTCCTGGGGTTCACACGTCAGTCTACTTCTCCCGCCTCTTCTCCCCTGTTTTTTATACCAAAACGTGAAGGAGGATTGAGGGCATGCATCGATTACAGAGCATTGAACAGAGTGACAAAGAAGAATCGCTACCCCCTGCCATTAATCCCTGTACTACTGGACCAATTGAAGGGAGCTACTGTGTTCACCAAGTTAGATCTCCGAGGCGCCTACCACCTGGTGCGCGTAAGGCAGGGAGACGAATGGAAAACGGCCTTTCGGACAAAATTCGGACTCTACGAATACATGGTGATGCCCTTCGGCCTTTGTAACGCCCCTGCCGCCTTCCAATACTTCATGGATGAGGTATTGAGAGGCCTCCTGGATGTGTCATGTATAGTATACATAGACGATATACTGGTGTATTCACAGTCCTTAGAAGAACATAAGAACCATGTGGCAGAAGTACTAGAACGACTCCAGCGGCATGCGTTATACGCCAAACTAGAAAAATGTTTGTTCCACGCCTCTACCGTCGAATTTTTGGGATATATCATCGGTCCCGAGCGGTTATGCATGGATCAGAAAAAGATTCAAGCTATTTTGCAGTGGACCTCTCCATCCAGCGTTAAATCCCTACAAAGCTTCCTAGGCTTCGCCAATTTTTATAGGCGGTTTATAAGAGAGTTCTCCAGGATCATTCAACCATTAACTCTCCTGTTACGAAAAGGAGCTACCTTTCGTTGGACTGAGGAGGCCGAACAAGCATTTCAGACCTTGAAATCATGTTTTACGACAGCCCCTGTTCTACGTCATCCGGATGTTAGTCAACCATTCGTGATGGAAACAGACGCATCATATTACGCAGTAGGAGGCATCCTTTCCCAGCGCCATCCCGAAACGGGACAACTTCATCCGGTGGCCTTCTATTCGAAGAAATTGACGCCTAGCGAAGTGAACTACAGCATAACGGACAAAGAGCTGTTGGCCATCAAAAGGGCCTGCGAAGAGTGGAGACACCATTTGATGGGGGCTCGACACATGGTGGAAATCTACACCGACCACCGTAATCTACTTTTCCTGAAAAGCGCTCGTGCGTTGACCCCGCGCCAACTCCGGTGGTCCTTATTCTTCGCCGATTTTGACTTCATAATCAAGTTCCGACCCGGGCCACAGAACGGAAAAGCAGATGCATTGTCACGAATATCCTCTGAGACGGAAAAACAGCCTCTTGAAGAACCCCCATGTATCTTGCATAAGGCCACCTTTCAGACCGAAGTATTGGCCACCTCTGCGACAGGGGCATTTCTACGCGAAGTGCGTAACGGAATCAAGAGAGTGAACACGAAAGCCTGGATAGCCAAAGACCCCGAGCATCGTGTTCTCATTGACCAACTGCTGTATGATGATAATCGTCTATACGTACCAGAGAAATCTCTTCAACTACAGGCCTTACAGTGGATACATGACACCCCCCTAGGAGGACACCCAGGCAAAGATAAAACGATTCAACAAATGTCCAGATACTTCTGGTGGGAAACGATGTCTACAGACTCCCAGCAATACGTCGCTGAATGCGCCGTGTGTACACAAGCCAAGGCAGTACATCAACGACCCCAAGGGCTGCTGCGACCCATACCCATACCTCCGGCACCTTGGCACACGGTGTCGATGGATTTTATTGTTGATATGCCACCCAGTCTTGGCCACAACACCATTTTAGTGGTTATTGACCACTTAACTAAGATGGGGCACTTTATAGCCCTCACCAAGCTACCCACGGCTGGAGCATTAGCTACCATCTTTCTGCAGAACATTGTCCGGTTACACGGAATTCCAGCAGTTCTAATCACCGACAGAGGAACCCAATTCACCTCTAGATTTTGGAAGGCCTTATGTACCATTCTAAAAATCGAGGCCAAATTATCTACAAGCTATCATCCCCAAACAGACGGCAAAACCGAGAGGTTGAATCAAACCCTTGAACAATACCTTAGATGCTTCACCTTGCAATATCACGAAGAATGGAGAACCCTGTTATGGACTGCAGAATTCACGTATAATAACACCCACCACTCTTCGTTAGGGACATCCCCGTTCTTCTGTTTACATGGGTTCCACCCTAACATGTTACCTTTCGAACAGCCAGGAACATCCACACTACCTACCATACAAGAACACCATGCCCGTTTGAAACTCGTACTAGCCAAAGCCAAACTCCACCTAGAACTAGCTCAAGCTCGAGACAAAAATAATGCAGATAAAAGGAGAGTTCCATCCCCTTCCTATCAAGTAGGAGATAAAGTATGGCTGAGCACAAAAAATTTACGTCTCAAGGGAAACACTAGGTTACAACCCAAGTTTGTGGGGCCGTATGAAATAGTGGGCTTGGTCAATCCAGTAGCTATGACACTACAACTCCCAGACACGTGGCACATACCTCCAGTCTTTCACGTCTCCCTCTTACGCCCTTATCGCAGTGGCACGAGACAACCAGTAAAACCCTCTCCTGTAGAAATAGATGGGGATGTGGAGTATGAAGTACACGAAGTCCTAGATTCCCGAAGGGTCAGAGGGAGGTTACAATATCTCATTGACTGGAAGGGTTATGGGCCAGAGGAAAGGTCCTGGGAACCAGTAGCACACTTACATTGCCCACACCTCATTAGAAGATTTCACAAACGGTGTCCCAACAAGCCAGGTGGTCCGCCGAGACGGCGGACATTAAGAGGGGGTTCTGTCACAGCACGTAGGTGAGAATGGAGAGAGAGGAGAGAATGCGGGACTACGACTCCCAGAATGCCTGCCAATGAGTGAAGCGGGTGTCCTACTTCTCTTTTCACCTTCTTCTCTATGTAACCTCCTCCCTCCCTGAACACGTGGCTCGTCACCTGATTGCAATGTTAGACGCCGAGTCCCGTCAAGCCCTGAGAATCCGGTGTATCCGGAGGAACCTCGTATGACCACAGACCTTTGCCGGGTAAGCCTGAACCTTGCCCCATCGCGAATTCCTTGCCGGAATTGGAGCGAAGCCAACGCGGATCCCAGCGCTGGTCCTGGAGTGAGCGCTTGTTGTCTTGGCTCTTGAACGGCGGACTGCCCTTCGGACCTCAAGCACCAGCATAGGTGCGGAGCCCCGTAGGCAGACAAACCACGCCTACCTTTCCCGTCCGTTACCGGAGCACCCGCGCATAGGAGCGCGAGTCCCTGCACACCGGGGGTGACTTCCACAGTGCCCCTTACCTTCCTGAGCACCCGCGCATAGGAGCGCGAAAACCCGCACTCGAAGGAAACCTACGCTGCCATACCTTGAAGCGCAGAAGCGCTTACTTTTCCTTTGTGCTGTATCTTGAAGCGCAGAAGCGCTTACTACTTACTTTGTGCCATACCTTGAAGCGCAGAAGCGCTTACTACTTACTTTGTGCCATACCTTGAAGCGCAGAAGCGCTTACTACTTACTTTGTGCTGTACCTTGAAGCGCAGAAGCGCTTGCTATTTACTTTGTGCCATTTACTTTGGAGAGCTGTGGCAAGGCTCATCGGAACATGCGCCGGAGCGCATTATAATCGATTCTGAGACATACGTCATAGGCAAATACCGTTACGTGGCGGTTGGCAACACACGTGCGCCGCAGAGCGCTGCATCCCTTTATTATTTACATTAAGAGGATTAGCTGCCAGACCAGGATTCTAGTGCAAGACGCACCCCTATGAGGTCGGAAGAGAACTGTGCCGCCTTCCTAAGTAGACTGGGTGCTTTCTTCCTGAATGCCTGGGGCATCAAGGTACGTGAATGCCATGCACTAATGTAAGGAGTGGCGGAGAGGGGAGAAATAGGGCTCCATTCATGGTTATGTTGTGTGTCTTTACTGCAGGAACGGATGACGAGAGAGAGTGAACGATACAACTCCTTGAAGTTATCCCAAGAGTCCTGCGGCCTCTACCTCCTTGTTTCCTTTACCCCTTTTGTCCCTTTCCCCAGTCTTTGTGGTCTTCCCCGACGAGGTGGCTCTTGTTCCTCTCTGGGGGGAGCACATAGATAAGGGCAGGGGTACCCAACGTCCAGCATCGCTCCTGCTGCAGCCGGCTTAAGGTGAGAGCCTTCACTCCACTGTGACATTATCCTGAAACCCGAGCCATGTCTCGGGCGATATTTTAAAACCCCGGACATGTATCGGGTCTAGAGATCTGCTGTTTAACAAGTACTTACTTGCACCCACTGGGGTGAACCACTCAAGAACTTCATGTACCAGCTTCCCATGGGGCAACCCGGAGGAGGAGCTAGCGGTGTGCGCTCCATTGCGGATGTTTATATAAAATGTATTAAACGCAATAAACTTTTAATCTTTAATTAAAAATAAAAAAGAATTAAAATACATTCAACACATACTTTTAAACATAATTGACTGCTTATTAAATATTAAAAATGTCAGGGTGGGATTAAAAAAAATATTGTGCAAAAAGCATTGATAAATTCAGTTAATATATTTAAATGCATTATTTAATACACATTTATTTTGATGAATGTGCTGAAATAATTTATTATGTTAGTTTCAGTTTAGTAAGAAAGAATTTACATTAATTTACATTTATATTATACATTAAATATTTTGCATAACTCAGTATAATAAACCATAATAATATTTCTCTAAACTTTCGCAAAGGTAGATCTATCCGCCACAGTGCAGAGATCGCCACCTACATTTGCAGAGGTACTAATAGTAACTTTACACACATAAATCCTTTCCTAGGAGTCCCCATCCCCTGGTTTGAGTGGTTGGAGGCATATAAGTCTGCACGTTGTAGTAAATGTAAACCTGCAAATGGTGAATAGCAAAAAAGTGTCGTTCCACCGGAACGTAGTAAAAAAAAAACTTTATATAAATATATATATCTGTATGTATATATATATATATATTCACTGAAAAAACCATAGGTTTCAGAGACGTTATAGTTAGGAATTAGCATTTAAAAAACCTTAGAAATTCACTGAAAAAACCATAGGTTTTAGAGAAAGTTATAGTTAGCTGGACATTTCACTGGTACAAAACCCGTGAAATTCCCCCGTTATAGTTAGTTCAGCTAACTATAACTTGCGCCCCCACAATGCACTACTGATGACGTCACATATTACATCACTCATGACATGGTCAGTGACATCACTGATGACATCATTGATGACATCATCCATGTGATAAATTGATGCATCTTCTCACACCCTAATATAAACTTTGATACACCCACTCAAAATTACAGACGGCCATTCTCAAAACCATAGATACTCCAATACCAATAACTACATACCCAGTCATTGATTCTTAGGTCTACACACACACATTACCCACTCACCTGTACAGTCACACATACTTACAGTCACTCAGTACATGACTATCATATGCATTTATACACCTATATAGACACTCACACACCGCCACTCATCCATAGAGGTACTCACACACCTAGTCAGTCATGCAAATAATTAATCCCACTCCCATTTACTCACCTATACAGTTATACACACACCAGCTCACTTACTCATAAAAATACTACCACATTCTTATGCTCTTATACAATCACTGATACAAGCACACACTCATCCATACAGCCACTCTCACAATCACACACTCTCACATATAGCCATTTATATACTCTAACACACATACATACTGCCTTTCACATATGTAGTTACTCACACATGTACCACTGAGATATACATTCAATCACTAACACACCCATACATACACTCACCCACCCATACAGTCCATCACAGATGCACTCTTAAAACCATGCACCCAGTGAATCACCCACTCACACATCTATGCACAGAGTCATACACAACCCACCCACACAAACACTCAGGCACTCAGACAAACAATAAATAATCCATATCGACACTCATGCAGCTATTCGCAAACCCATGCAGCCGCTTACACACCAACAGACAGACAAATACAGACATTCACACAGTTTAGTCACTAACCCATGAATTCAGTAAGTTATGTTTAATCACTCACTTATAGAGTCAGTCACACACCTCGTAAATCATCCCTTCAGACACTTCTACACCCACTCATTCTTCAACACACCTTTCCCTATATATATTAAAACGTATTTAAACTTTAGAGAAACACACAGTCACTGGATGATGTCATCAGTGATGTCATTTGAGATGTCATCAGTGATGTCATTTGAGATGTCATCAGTGATGTCATCAGTGATGTCACTGACCATGTCATGAGTGATGTAATATGTGACGTCATCTGCAGTGTATTGCGGGGGCTCAAGTTATAGTTAGCTGAACTAACTATAACGGGGGGAATTTCACAGGTTTTGTACGAGTGAAATGTCCAGCTAACTATAACTTTCTCTAAAACCTATGGTTTTTTCAGTGAATTTCTAAGGTTTTTTAAATGCTAATTTATAACTATAACGTCTCTGAAACCTATGTTTTTTTCAGTGAATTTCTAAGGTTTTTTAAATGCTAGTTTCTGACTATGCCTACAGAGGTAGGACATGTGATGAAAGAAGAAACAACACACAGAAAGAAAAAAAAGAAATGCAGAAAGAAGCAACAGAAGTCCACAAAGAGAAAGAAAATTGCAGGAAGAAGAAGAGATGTGCAGAAAGAACCAACAGAGGAGCAGAAAGTCCTCTTGTGCCCACAACTTTTTCAGACGGGTACTGGTGGTAACTGAATATGACTAACCAGGCCTAGAGCCAGTGCTATGCTAAAAGACACTTAGAATACATTTAGAAAACACCTATATACACTAGGGAACACTATGCGTTTGGGTACCCCTGTGATTACCATGACCTCCTCTGTAAGATCCTACAACATAATAGGGCAGGGGGATTAATACTACCTCTTAAAACGCACCACAGGGCGCGTTTGCACACTGGTGAAGGGAGGGGGGTGCCTGAGGTGACATGTGTGCAAACACGCCCTGTGGCCGTTTTAATTTTGGGGATAAAGTCCCCTTGAATCCTGAGTGTCCGTTGGGTCCAACTAGCGCACCAGGTATCTCCAGTAAGCGCCACAGAGCTGCGTTGCAGAGAGGTGTAAAAACGTGCACGGCCTGGACCACCTCTCTGCAACACAGCGCAGTGGCGCTTACTGGAAGCACCTGCTGGGCTAGTTGGCCCCCAGGGGCCCTCAGGATTGAAGGGGAATTATTACCCCAACTTAAAACACGCCACAGAGCGTGTTTGCACACATCACCTCACGGCCCGCCCCCTCCCTTCACCACTGTGTAAACACCCCCTGTGGCCATTTTAAGTTGGGAGATTAACTCCCCTTGAATCCTGAGGGTCCCTAGGGCCCAACTAGCCCTCTAGGTATCTTCATTAAGCACCACAGAGCTTCGTTGCAGAGAGGTGTAAAAAGGGGCACGGACTGGACCACCTCTCTGCAATGCAGCGCAGTGGCACTTACTGGAAGCACCTGGTGGGCTAGTTGGCCCTCAGGGGCCCTCAGGATTGAAGGGGAATTATTTCCCCAACTGAAAACGCGCCACAGGACGTGTTTGCACACGTCACCTCAGGCCCCGTCCCCTCCCTTCACCACTGTGTAAACACGCCCTGTGGCCGTTTTAAGTTGGGAGATTAAGACCCCTTGAATTCTGAGGGTCCCTAGAGTCCAACTAGCCCACTAGGTACCTCCAGTAAGTGCTATAGAGCTATGTTACAGAGTGCTGTAAAAAGAGGCATGGCCTGGGCCACCTCCCTGCAACGCAGCGCAGTGGCGCTTACTGGAGGTAAGTGGTGGGCTAGTTGGCCCCCACGGACCCTCAGGATTGAAGAGGAATTAATTCCCCACCTTAAAACACGCCACAGGGTGTGTTTGCACACATGTCACCTCAGGCCCGGTCCCCTCCCTTCACCACTGTGTAAACACGCCCTGTGGCCATTTTTATTTGGGAGATTAAGTCCCCTTGAATCCTGAGGGTTCCTAGGGTCCAACTAGCCCACTAGGTACCTCCAGTAAGCGCCACAGAGCTGCATTGCAGAGAGGTGTAAAAAGGGGCACGGCATGGACCACCTCTCTGCAATGCAGCGCAGTGGCACTTACTGGAAGCACCTGGTGGGCTAGTTGGCCCCCAGGGGCCCTCAGAATTGAAGGGGAATTATTTCCCCAACTGAAAACGCGCCACAGGACGTGTTTGCACACGTCACCTCAGGCCCCGTTCCCTCCCTTCACCACTGTGTAAACACGCCCTGTGGCCGTTTTAAGTTGGGAGATTAAGACCCCTTGAATCCTGAGGGTCCCTAGGGTCCAACTAGCCCACTAGGTACCTCCAGTATGTGCCACAGAGCTATGTTACAGAGTGTTGTAAAAAGGGGCATGGCCTGGGCCACCTCTCTGCAACGCAGCCCAGTGGCGCTTACTGGAGGTAAGTGGTGGGCTCGTTGGCCCCCAGGGACCCTCAGGATTGAAGAGGAATTAATTCCCCAACTTAAAACACGCCACAGGGTGTGTTTGCACACATGTCACCTTAAGCCCTGCCCCCTCTCTTCACCACTGAGCAAAAACTCACCCGTGGCGCGTTTTGAGTTGGGTGATAAAGTCCCCTTGAATCCTGATGGTCCCTGGGATCCAACTAGCTCACCAGGTACCTTCAGTAAGCGCCACAGAGCAGTGTTGCAGAGAGGTGTAAAAAGGGGTGTGGCCTCTGAACACCTCTCTTGGTACTGGAGGTACCTGGTGAGCTAGTTGGCCCCCAGGGTCTTTGTGTGACCCCCTGAGAAAGCCTAGGGGGTCAGGGTGTTTCTACCCTGCCCCATTTTCGTGTTTTGCGCGTTTGTTTTGTAGAACCGAGCCACAAGATGGCTGCCAACACTTCCTGGTTCGGAGTGTTGACAGCCAATTAGCATGAAGCTCGTGATCGGGAGGGTGCGCTGATCCTCTGTGCCTTTAGATATCACTATCTTTATTTCTTAATTTCTCAAAAACTACTGAATGGATTTACACCATTTTTAAAAAGGTCGCTTTCTGAGCCAAGCAGTACCTTTTTGCCAAATTTGGTGTAATTCCGTTCAGGAGTTTTTGCTATAACCGTGTCTAATGTTTCCTATGGGAAAATGATTTTTTGACCACTATTATTTGAATTTCTCAGGAACTACTGAACGGATTTACACCATTTAACAAAAAGGTCGCTTTCTGAACCAAGGGCTACCTTTTTTGCAAAATTTGGTGTAATTCCGTTCAGCAGTTCAGACTGTAGCCGTGTCTAAAATTTCCTATGGGAAATAACATGGAGAAACCAAGTTTTTGGACCCCCCTTTTTTTATCGGCCCCCGCTTGACGAATCACCCCCAAACTTTCAGGATAGGAGCTGACCGGAACGGGCCATTAGTTCTGAAAATTTTGCAAAGATTCGTCAACCGGCGCCAAAGTTATTGGGAATAGAATCTTATGATTTTTCCATGGATGATAGGTCCTAACTATAACTACCTACTGTACCATATATATATATTTCATTCTGTGAATCTGGTCCACTAGCTTTAGAAAATGCCAATTAGATTTTTTTCAAAGTATCATCCCATCATTACATTCCCACCCTCGTCTTTCGTGCACAATCAGTTACTCGATCACCCCACAACATATACGCCTCACTCACACTTAACTCTCAGCCACTGCTTTGCATCATACATTTAATCGACAATCACCAATATTAGGGAAACCTTCACTGCTTTACTTGTGCACCCTCCCTTTTTCTCCTGCAAAACGCACCACCCCAACCCTGCTCCACTTGATTTCCTGACCTCTTTAGTGCTCACCTCTCAGACTTAGACCCAGTCTCAGATCCTATACTCTTTCCATGTACATCTGAACTCTATAGCCCACTAACTACTGAAATCTAAGATCATCTTTCCAAGATCCTAATCTGCCTGGCCACTCTGTTCATTCAGTCCCTCTTATTTTCAAAGTGTCCACAATGTTCCAAACTGCTACATAGCTACCCGTACAAAAAAATGACCCCCCTGGCTCATCCCCTCCCTTGATCGTCCAATATCCAAACTCCATTTATTCCCGCTAGCTATCCGGTCACTTTGTATTCAACAGTCAACCTAAGTGTTTCTCTTCCAACAGCATTCATAGTGCCTTTATGTTGGACTTTTATGTCTTTCTTCCACCTTATAGTGCACACTCCCATGTTTAAAATTCTTTTCACATTTTTTTTCCTCTGCTTGCTGCAGCCACCTATCTTGTAGCCTCATTCTTCCTGACATACCTGAGGTGGGTGTATGACGATACATCGCATTCCATTAAAACCAGCCACGACCAGTACAGGTAAGAGTGGTGGGGCAGGGCGTAGGGTAAGGTTACAGATGACAAGATAGAGAAAATGAATAAATAAAACCACTTAACTTGCACTCGCCGCATCACGCAAGGTAAGTGGTTTTATTTATTTATTTTTATTTTCCCTATCCCGATGTCTGTCAACTTGCATGCCCACACCCCGCCCGCCACTCTTACCTGTACCGGCCGCGCCGGGTTGTAACGCATGCCTTTACCATGGATGCGTTACAACGTGAATGCCAAGACAATGCAAACCTTTACCACACATATTTTTTCAACAAATATGCCTTCACCACACGTGCCTTTACAGCTAAATTTGTTGTAAAAGCATGAATAATAAAAGAATATGCGTGGTAAAGGTTTCCCTGACCCCTACCTTGAATCCAAATCCCAGTCCTAGCGCACCCCACCCGGCCCTCAATCCTTCTAAAAAAAATACACATCCTCTGCCCTAAACCCTAAAACCCTACCCCGGCGTGACCCCCCATGCCCCAGCCCTTTCCCTACCCTTAACCACTACCCCTGTGCGACCCTCCTTGGCCCCCAGCCCTTTCCCTACCCCAAACCCGAAAACATTAATCCTGCGTGGCCCCCCTGGCCGCAGCCCTTTCCCTCCCCTAAACCTTAAAACACTACCCCTGCGCGAACTCCCCTGCTCCCAGCCCCCAGCTCCTAAAATAGTAGCCCCTCGCCCGAGGCCCCATTCCCCTTGCCTCTTTCCTCGTGGTTGTGCAGGCAGCTCGTCTAAGGGGGCGGGACCCGTCGTCGTGGGGAAGCAGAAGAGCCTCTCCGTTTCCTCTAACGACGTGGATTGCCTACCAACACGGGCGTGCCTATAGTATTTTACTTAACATATGCCTTCACCGTACGTACCTTTACAACAAAATTCATTATAAAGGCATGCATGGTAAAAGCATATGCGTATTAAAACGATGCATAGTAAATTCTACATGTTGTAATGACGCATGTGTTGTAACGCTTGCGTTGCAGTGGCATGCGTGACAACAGCCACGTTGTAATGGCTGTTTCCCATCCGAAGTATTTGACACCATATGAACGCAATCTACTTTCTTGCCTCTGTACCACCATCATCACAGAATGTGCCCTAAGGTGTTTCTCCTAATACCTTACAGCAGGCCCTTTTCATGGGTATGGGACTTCAAAAGATCCCTGCCAGTCTCTCTCTCACTTCGGGATTCCAAGGGATCAGTCCAAGCACCATTCCTATTCTCCCACTCTAAACCATGGTACTTTGTAAAACATACTCTATTTTGGCTTTTTCATAATATTTTTATAGAATTGACACTCAACTCTTCTCCTCCTTTCCTCCCAACATGCATCTCTGACTTTCTAATTGTTTCTAATTGTTATTCGACATGTTTCAAGTGTTGACTTGCTCCCAAATTAGGACTATTATTGTCTGTAATAATCTTCTTCCAAGCCCACCTCTGCCTACGCCCTTCCCTCTGATATCCTGCCTTTCCCTTCTCCTTGGCTAGAACTCGTTATGGGATTTTCAACCCTTTGTTGTACACAGAATTGTTAAATACCACCACAGGCAGTGCAGCACAACACCAAGTACATGACAGAAGAAAAATACACCAAAGTCTCCCATTTCAAACCCCTTCAGCACTAATTATTCCAATAGTAATTGGTAAATTATAATTTACCCACAGGCCTTACTCAATAGTAATTTATTTCGGTAGGACAACATTTTGAACTTTGTTGTCAGAACCTTATTACATTTTCATGTGCACATATCCGCCACTCCCTTTAATCTCAAAGCTGTGTAGCTCTCCGATGAAACTAAGAACCTCTACAAAGTGTATTCAAAGTGGTCCAAGCAGTTCTGTGGACTGCTGTGCCAACATTTTCAAAAGCTACTCACCCCCACCAGAGCTTGCTGGTCCTACCTAAACCACATTGTTCACCGTCCAAAATCCAGTCTGCCTAGTGTGTAGGTCCCCATCACTGGAACTCACTGTCTCCTATCCCTCACTGAGGGGGTTTAAAAATACCCTAATGAGCCATTGTATGTGGTGGAACTTAAAGACAAGAACAATGAATGAAGCACGTCATTTAAAAATTGCAAATATGTCTAGCGAGAAACTCTACCACATAACTTGTCTGAATGTTTTTTCTGTCGTTTTATTGTCCACCCATCAACTTATTGTACAGAACTGTAATCGCAAACTTTCGTTTGTGTTTTTCACCCTACCCAGCTGGACTTTTGTGCGGTTGAGGGAGGAATTCTGAAGATTGGCTTAATTTCTCACATTACAAGGATCTCAGTTTTGTCTCTGTTCATACAGAGGAAGCTCTTCTTCACCCAGTTGAGTAAAGGGTCCGAACACGACGTGATGATGGAAGAATATTAAGCGTATCTCTATCTGGAAATAGATTTGTGTCATCTGCAGACATTTTAGGGTTGACCTGTTAGTATTGGAGTAGCTGAGCCAGGGAGGATTGTAAATATCAAACACACGTCCAGAAGGCCAAGGCTAGACTGGAGGAAGTCCAGAGATGGGCATCAAAGACAGCACACGATTTGACCCACATATTCTACCACTGGAGGATAAATATTATGGGGTCCATTAGGATGGAGGGCGGATGTCCTATGCCGTGCGGGCGGTAGCAACCGCCGGACCGGCGGCCGACATCTGCCCGCCATCGAAGCCCTGAACACCGCCGGTCCGATTAGCATTGGGGTCGTGACCGCAACGGTGTGATTTTCCGCCCGCCATCCTAATGGACCCCTATGAATCTATGTAAACTGTAGGGAGCGTGAGCGGGGATACCACAGAAACAGTTTTAAAATTGGCGGGAATAACACAGTAAAGGGTGGATCCTTAGGTGGAATATCATATAGAGAAGCAATGGTCAGAACATGATACTGTAGGCGGAAGGGCTCAGGGGCAACCATGCTGGAGCCTGATTCTTTTCAGCCATTCAATAGTCACCTATGTCATGAGTTTTATTTTTCTACCTGCGTGCTTCCTCTGTGGCTGTCAATGTCTTTAAATTCATAGCAGAAGGAAATGAAAGGCGCACCTGTCTCACTCCGTAACAACTCATCCTCCTGTACCCTTACCTGTTTCCCTTGGATACGTTGAAACTCTTATTAACAGGACGCAGGGATGCCAAACTGGAAAGTAAAACATGCTGTCATCAGAAGAAGACACAATTGATACCCATAATCTCATGTTAAAAGCATTATCCCCTGTTCCAATTCTTCTTGGTCTCGGTCATGGAGAACATCTTCCATCCTACGTCTGTGGTGATTTGCGTGCATTACGTTATGCCTTAGTGATCAATGCAAAGCTCTTGGAAGGTGCTGTGAGGAATGAAGGAGTAAACACAACAAGGCATTGTTAAAAATTACCCACCTCTGACATTTTCTAGGAGCATCAAAGCCTGTCTTTGATGAGTTGAGTCTGACAGAGACCCTTGTAACTGGCAGACCAACACTTATCCCATGGATTAAAGGTCAGAAGAACAAAGGCTGTCTTTTACAAATGCTGAGATCTGTGGAGAACTCTGTGCACGAAACATACCACGATGCAAGAACAGGGTTACCAAGATCCATAGGCACATTGTTCAGGAATTATGTTGGAACACAAGGATGTTTCCACAATGAGAATAGGACCTACAGGTGCCACAAAAGAGGTTTTATGTTTTCAGATAATGGCTACAGAAAAGATTAACCCGTAGGAAGATCTCAGTGCTGTCGCCGCTCACAGAGCCCCCTCAAAAACGTTCTCTAAACCCACCTTCTCTCCATCCACAATGTCACACTTTTCCATTCTCTCTGCTGGCACGCCCCGCACTACACCTCCCCTCATTTACACACAATGAACAATAATAAACATAATCAAATAACCTTATCGCCTTCTCGCCCTCTCCCTTCAATATGCAGTAGGTCTGATCCCATACATCTCCGCTATTAATTACACCATCATCCTTGCCAACTGTAGGCATCCTTTCTTAGGCATCCACTGAGATTTAATACCCTCCCTCGTCTCCCACTGTAATACTCAAACCCTCTACATATCTTTGTTTTTGCGTCCAGTCATTTCATTGCCGCTAGATCACCCTCTGTTGCGTGCGTCAACCATGCAGCCCGTGCATATATGAGTTCAGTGTGCATCAGTATCTGATGGGAACTTAAGCTTTACAAAATGTGGGGCGTCTTCCAAATATCAGTGGATGCCCCGCCCGCCTCATTTACGGTAGGGGAACTGCCTGGTTCTTGACACCAGAGCCTCAACGAGCTCTGCATGGAATACCTTCAGTGGGCGGCCCTGGCACCATAAGCCCACAACAGCATTCTGCAAGATCCTCCCCATGTCTGCGGACCTCCCAACGCTTTATTCATAATTACGACCACCATGAAAACCATGGTGGTAGCAAACATGAACACTTCCAAAGGGTCCCACACATGCTCTGAGCTTGTAGTATGTTAGGGACTTTTGTTTTGCTGTAACAGGCCCTATCTAGGGGACTTCTTTCCGTAAACCATATACAGAGCGGGCTAACACGGTATGGCTGCCTGCGCGGCTTTATATTTTTTAACAAAAAGGCTGCCATTGTATCAATGGGTAAACTTTAGTGAAAAATTCCATTTGTAGATTGCAGGCGGGCTACAATCGGTACAAAGTAGAAGGGGCTCGGAGCTTCCATCCAAAAGGGGATTTCTTTCATTTTGTCATTTTGTTTTAAGAAACAAAACCCCTTTTAGGGGGTAACAATAATGCAGAGCGGGCTGCCATGGCATGGAGACCACCCTGGTTTTACATTTTCAGAGAAAGAGCTTCCGTTGTGTCGGTGGAAAGTCTTTGGTGAAATATTCGCCACCAGAGCTTTGAGGAACTTGTAAGACAGCAGATACAATTTCAAAATGAAAATGTGTCTTTAAAGCGCTGCTTTTAAGTTTCAACACGAATCTGATCCCTGCCAAACTGGGGTGTGCTCAGGGGCCAGAATTCAGAGGTGTACAATACACATGCACCTGTGCAATGTTCTCTCACCAACCTACCAACGTTTATAAGGAAAATGCTGTGAAAAAAGGCAAAACGTGAGGAAGTCAGAGAGCTGAGTGCCCAGAATGTCCTGCATCCTGTAAACACCTAACCCTGTGATAATGGTATTTTCCAGGTGTGGCAAATGCTACGCCAATCCTGATCAACTCATGGTCTTGGTTTTAGTGTCTTGTCTCTTTCTTCCTTCCTCTCATCTCCTTCACAACAAAGATGAAAGAGCTTCTGGCAAGGGCAATAAGATGAAGGTTCACAGCTGGAGCAAACGGGTGATGAGGGGTCATGAGTTCCAATCCCAGCATTCCCGGCAAGGTACATTCAGCCATACATCCGTTTAAAGCACTAATCAAGCCACCCTGTTGCAGCACGTGGAGTCAACCTGTACAATATTTAAATCATTTGTACTTCCTTCTTCCATAACTTTCTTATTCATTTAACCATTTCAAACATACAATAATTGTTCTATTCGAACACTCTTCCATTGCATCAGTACCAGGGTGAAATCCCATTCTTAAATATAAACAAATCTATCTCCTGTGAGGGCGGTTGCATACCATTTCCCATCACTTGGTTCTCACAACAGTCCTTAAACGTACTTTGGCCACCTATAAGCGTGATCTAGCTACACTGCGACGTACAATCGCACGCAACCACATTGAGTTTCCTAAGAAGGTATTTGTGCTCGAACAATACCAGAAATCTTTCTGCTCTGGGTGCAAAGAGAAGGCACGTACAAATGCACATACATCTGACACACGAGCAGTATACAATTCACTGTCTTTTCACATGTGCTATCAATCCTACTGATTATTTCACACTTTTCTATAGCAATTCTGCACATGCAAGACGAGTGTGCTTTCCCCAGAACAAAAGAAACGGTTTCATTTGGAAATTCGGATGGATGTTGGTTGCAGATGAGGTTACCATAGAGAAACATAAACTTCCATCAAAAATAAAGAAGTCCAAAAATATACAAGCTTCCGAGGTCGAGTGTAGTTCAGAAGACAGAAGTGATGTGTTTTCAGCTGTTTCTTGGTTCAAATAAAGAGGGTTGTGTTACCTTCTGTTTTTGAGCTCCTATTCAGCAAAGAAGACTTGTCTTAATGTTGATTGCAGCACAGGGATTTTTTACTCAGGTCCCCAGTAGTGTGTGGTTTGGGTGGGCAAGTTTGCCAGCAAAACATTTAATATTTGGCCCAAACTCCCAAATTTTGTATTTTGCAGTAGGCAGAAAATGTGCTTCCTAAAAAATCAAAAATCACATCTTACCACTATGTAAAGCAGCAGTGCCATGGTAGGGTGAATGCTGCCCCATGATGTGTAAAGTACCATTACTAGCCCAACATTCACAACATTCCCATGTATTGAACTGGTTTGTGTCAACTATGCTCAGTACCAATGCTCTTCCTACATCTAATACAGAATTACAATGGCAAAAAAGACATTATCCTACAGCATGCAAAGCGCCATTTTCTACCCCAGCTCTCATCCCCAAGCATGTTACCCCCTACCGTGATCTACCTTCCAGTTTACCTTATTCCTGGCTCATTGTGTCTGTGAGGGATTTCGTGTCACCCAACACTCACCCTGATGAGTCTTTCTTCTCAGCAAGGGGCTTCTGTGTTGTCATTTCCACGTGCATTTTTCCTCTAATTTTGGGGCAGAATCAGACTCGCTGGGATTATGTGGCAGATGAGGACAAAATTAGGTGGCAAAGTTGTGTAAATTATGCGCCAAGAAATGGCAAATAATGCAATTTAAGGCAGCACATTTTGTGATAGTATTTTAGCTACTTGGTACCAGTTTAACATACAAATACTCCAATGCTCAACTGAAAGATGACCAGTCAATTTTTGCATAGGGTTTTCCACTGCTTTGCGGCACAGGTTGCTGCGATTTTAATAACTACTGGTCTGCTTGAACTAGAAACAACATTTTTTTTGTTACAATCTGCAGATTATGCAGCATTGGATGGATTATGTGGCAAATACGACAAATCCATAATTACATATCAACACCGCAGCAGCAGATTTACATAATTCCAGTGGCCCTGGTCAGAATGTATGACTTTTGGACTTTAGTGTGTTTAGAGCATTGATTGCAGTGGCACAAATTGCAAAGATGGCAAAAACTGATAATAGGTGTTATTTCTACTGCAGGTTGTTTCAAGGAGTGCTTCAAAACAGAGAGGGGCTCCTTCAAACCAAAAGAGGTAGAGCACCAAATGGACCCAAGTCAAAAACCAAATTTCCTCTTTGGCAAAAGCAATTGGTTCAGTTACATCCACACAATCTAGCCATACCGCATCATCAGAACAATTTTCAAGTCTCAATTATTTAAAAACAATATTTATTGATTCATAAAAACAATTTGTGGCAATAATTCAAAAATTTTCTATGAAACATGCTTCAGAAGATCATTACATTTTATACATACAGTCCATTGATATATATAAAAAAGGGGGCACAAAAAGCCCATACTGTGTCAAAGGAGGGTCACATAAAAACACACATAAAGGTTTCACAATTTGTTAACACAAAGGCGGGAGAAAATAGTGAACAGAAAGTTCATATTATTGTACAGAAACACCAGTCACTATTGGATTGTCTGTCACAGTCACAATGCTTTACATAGTATTTTTCCGTTGACTTGCAAACATCCTAGAGATCTAGTGTCTATACATAAAAAGGCTTCAACGCGTTTCGGTGGGTAGAAGTCTATTGCAACCACCTTCTTCAGGAATGTAGATATCTCCCAGGCTACGAATTGTATTATCTTTACAGGTTTTTGTCAAACGCAGACTCCTGAGTGTTTTCTATGCACTCTAGGACTTCCAAGAACGTAAGACCCAATTATTCTGGTCCAGTTGTCTCACTAAAGATCTGTATATTCCACAAATGACACCCTGTGCCAATGGCGATAAAATAGAGGGGACCGTGTCGAACGTCGCCGAGAGGTCCAGCAAAATTAATGCTGCTCTCCCACCGGCGTCCAAGCACTCACGGATGGCCTTCGACACCTCAACCAGGACTGATTTTGTGCTGTGAGAAACCCAAAACCCTGATTGGGCTGGATGCAAAAGGCCCTCCCTATCCACGAATTCCGTAGGCTGTTTGTTTACCACCTTCTCACACACCTTAGCCAGAGCAAGTAGGAGGGAGATAGGCTGGTAATTTCCTGGACTAAGGGGTCCAATGACGGCTTTTTTGGAAGTGGCAAGATCTTAGCCTGCTTCCAGACCTGTGCTAAAACAGCTGTTAATCATACTATTCACTTCTGTGTTCGTGATCTCTGCCGCTGCTGCCAGTAACCTGGCAGGGCAAGGGTCAGAGGGCGAACCAGACTTTAGACCCTTGAGGATTCTAAGGGAATCAGGTAGATCAACTGGCCTAAATACAAACAAAGAATGGGCAGGATCAACAGATTGAGACACAGAAAGTGCCCCCGTACTGTTGTCACAGGATGGAAAAGCCACGTGATTAGTCCGGATCTTATCCCTAAAGAAGCAGGAAAGATTGTTACACCATGTAGCTGAAGATGGAGACACACTAGCTTGGGCCAGAGGGGACGTAAGGCTCTGGACGATAGCAAACATTTCTTTAGAGTTGTTTCTGTCCGAATCAATACGGGCTGAATAAAATTGCCCTTTAGCCAATGTTATGGCTTCATAGTATATTATTTGCTTATCTCTGAGCTTCCACTTAGCTGCCAGGCAATAGCCACTCCTGCGCCAAGCCCACTCAAGGGTCTTACATTCATGCTTCAATGCTTTAAGGTACAAGTTAAACCAGGGTTTGAAAGGGGATTCCATAGCCAGTCTGGCGGGGCGTTGTGGGTCCACCATGGCCACTGCCTTAGAGACCCAGCCAAACACTCCTCAAGCTCCCCTGTCAAAATAGGCCTGGAGGTTTCCAAGGCCTGATTGAATTCAAGTGCGTCAATTTTACCAAAGGCTGGTTTGCAGCATGAGCACGTTAAAGGCTCAGCATTGGACACTTCCCACGAAAAATAGGTTATAAAATGATGTGACCATGAGACTGGGCGAGGATCCCTTAGTAAAATAGGAAAGTTGGTGCAAATGGGGTCAAGTCTTTGGCCGGCCTGATGTGTGGGTAGGCTGACCTGCTGATCAAGTTGAGCCAAGTGTAAGATGTCCAACAGATCTCACGTGTCCTTAGTATCTGCTTGATCAAGATGGATATTAAGATCACCCAGGATCATATAGTGAGAAAATCTCACTGCCCTGGGAATTACATCATCTCCACAGGCCTGAAGAAAAGATCCCACCGGGCCAGGGTGCCTGTAAATCAAAGAGCCTCCCAGGGTAAAATGTGCTGAAAAGCGGATGCTGAAGTCAAGAGCCTCACAGCCTCCCCACGAAGTGACATCCCCCCTATGAAGGTCCCATTTGTTCTTATAAATGATAGCCATACCGCCCCCTCTCCCCTCCGGGCGGTCGGCTCTAGAGATCTTATTACCCACAAGCGTGGCAACAGTGACAATCGGATCTGATGTAGAGTCGAGCCAGGTTTCGGTCAAGAACAGCAAATCAAGAGAGATGTCCTCTAGAAGGTTGAAAATATCAGAATGATGTTTCCTAAGAGAACGAGTATTAATCATGGCTGCCAGAATAGGGGCGGCCCTAATCGGCTGACCAGGGAGAGTACAAGTTTTATCCAAGGTAACAAGCCCCAAGCACAGCTTTAACCCGCAGGATGGACAAGCGTCTTTTGTCCCCTCAGACACATCCCAGTTACCAAAATGGCGACAAGTAGTAAGATCGAGGGCCTGTATTGCAGCCCCTGTGTAACTCCGTCTGCACTCAGCTCCTAGAGGCTTGTGGGCAACATAGCTGGTGCTGGCTGCTTCCAGGACGCTGACGGGCACAGACGGGCTTGCCTTAGGCACGCCTTCGGCGCGCCAGTGGCACGTCCACGCAGCGCGCATTTAAATATCCCTGTGTGCCAGAAAAACTAGAGAGCAAACTGCCCAAGATGGCGGCACTCAATAGCACCATGGGTAACCAGAAAGTGAACAGCACCAGCAAGCGGATTCACTGCAAAGCGGTAATGAACAATGATAAACGATGTAAAAACATCCGTTTACAATTTTAAAGTGCAAGTAAGATGTCAGTGGTCTGTGCAAACTAGCAATTTAGCAGAAATGAGATCAACAATAACGGAACGGCAAGCGGAGAACCCCTAAGGCGCTCGCCTCCCCGCAGCGCGCATTTAAATATCCCCGTGTGCCAGAAAAACTAGAGAGCGAACTGCCCAAGATGGTGGCTCTGAATGGCACCACGGGTAAACAGAAAGTGAACAGCACCAGCAAGCGACTTCACTGCAAATCGGTAATGGGCAATGATAAAACATGTCAAAACATCTGTTTAAGATTTTAAAGTGCAAGTAAGAGGTCAGTGGTCTGTGCAAACTAGCAATTTAGCAGAAATGAGATCAACAATAATGGAACGGCAAGTGAAGACCCCTAAGGCCCGTAGTCAGACTGCCAGTTAGATTACATGTTAATCCTGTGTGGGCTGCCCTGCGGCGGCACTGCCTTTCTAAGGCTCAAAGGAGTGCCTTAGAAAGGTAGTGCCGTGGGAGCACCAAAGCAGGTTCCTGCACGGGAAGAAATGCACCATGTCGTGCATTTCTTCCCGTGCAGTAACTGGAGGTACTAACATACAGGGTGCACACCATGCGCCCCCCTGCATGCTCCCCCTGCACAGGGGCAGCAGGAAGCCCTTTGAGGGCCCCCTGAGTTGTCTCACTGACACCCTTTCCATGGCGCCATGGAAAGGGTTGCAGTGAGGCAACTCGTAATATGCTGTGTGGGGCTGCATTGGCACTGCCAGCATATTGCTGCCTCAGACCGCTGCGTCACCGCCACCGGATCAGGGATCCCCAGCGGTTGCAGCGGTCCAGTGGCTGTCCAACCACTGTACTCATAATACAGCAGGTGGACCACCAGTCTGGCGGTCCATGGACCGCCACCATCACTACTCGTTATCAGGCTCTTAGGGCCTCATGTAGGTAGCGAAATACCGGTCGGTAACGGCCGATTTTCGGTAAATATGCCGTTACCGACCGGTATTCAGACAAGTGAGATGTAGGAGTCCAAAAACCACTTTTCGGTAAATATGAGGCGGTAAATACCGATTCATAGTTACCGAATTCCAAAATACCGATTCATGTTTACCGAATACATAATTAACGAATCGGTAAATATGAAGTGGTAAATATGAAGTGGTAAAAATTTAAAATGACATGTAGGAGCAGGCGGTAATTAAGAAATCCAGGAAAATCGGTAAATAAGAGTCGGTAATTAACACGGATTGAAAGCAGGTGGTAACCATCAACAATGCACATAAGCAATCCCAAAATGCAACAGCGTGGACAACATGGCCGCCATGTACGTCATTGCAAGGCGCCTACGTCTACAGGCAGCAGGACTGAGGGTGTGGCGACGGGAGGAACAAATCTACAGACAGCGCATCACACTATTACAGCTGACTGATGCAGAGATACATGAGAGGTACAGGCTACACCCCGAAACCATCATGGACCTGATAAGGGACCTGCACCCACTCCTGGACCAGCCAATAAGAAGGGCGCAAGCCATACCCCCACATGTGCAGGTGCTCTGCAGCCTACATCTACTGGCATCCGGCAGTTATCAGGTGGTGATAGCTGCGGTGGGTGGTGTATCCCAGAGTTGCCTGTCCCGTTTCTTCAGGAAGTTCCTGGATGCCATGATGCAGAGAATGCACCACTACATAAGCTTCCCAAACACACAGGCTGCACTGCAGAAAACAAAAACAGACTTTTATCACATGGCACAGTTCCCCCATGTCATCGGCTGTATTGATGGTACACACATCCCAATCTGTCCACCAGCTGATACAGAGCACATCTACAGGAACAGGAAGTCCACCCACTCCATCAATGTGCAGGTGATCTGTGATGCAGGGAACATCATCACAGATATTGTTGCAAAGTTTCCTGGGAGCACCCACGACTCTTACATCTTCCAGAATAGTGGGATCTACACACGACTGAGTGCCGGCGAATTCGGAGAGGGATACCTGCTGGGTAAGTAACAGTGACGCCCCTTGAAACCTGCAAATCAGAGTGTATAGAGGCATGTAACTGATGGTTCCCTCTTACTCATCCAGGCGACAGTGCATATGCATGCCGTTCATTCATCCTCACTCCCTACCTACACCCAGCAACCCAGAGTGAGAGACGATACAACGTGGCCCACAAAACAACACGCAATGTGGTGGAGCGCACGTTTGGACTACTGAAGAGCAGGTTCCGCTGCCTCCACAAGAGCGGAGGCGCACGCCAGTACAAACCCATCACCTGCTGCAAGATTATTGCCACTTGTGCAATGCTGCACAACCTTGCCACGAAAAAAGGTACAGATGTGGAACTAACATATTTTGAGGACAACGAGGATGAGTCAGGCCAGCCAGAGGGCAGCGCAGCTAGAGTGCCAACTGCAATCGATGGGAGAGAGAGACGGGCAGAGATCACATGCAACTATTTCTGAGTAAGTGAGGGGACACAGCGAGTTGTGAGAAGTCATGACGTAGTTTAATGTGGCACCACGCCATGAACACATGAACAGGCCAATCTGGCAATATACCATCTATACAAGGAGTATGTCCAGGGTTACGTCACCCAATGGGAAGTGGCTAAGCAGGGCCACATCAATGTTTGCGCATACGCGCTGCAGTGGTGGATTGCACGGCCTGTGCATCCTCACTAGAGCCAACCCCAAGCCGCCTGCTGCTCCTGCGTGCTTCTGGGACGGGGGGTGTGATGCTGCTGCTGGTGTCGATGCGCTCCGCAGCATCCCCTGCAGCAGTTGTCGACGCCTGACTAGTCAATAGCACCCCTAGTGCACTTGTCACCTGCACCATCCCCCGAGACAGGTCGCTGCAGCACTGTGTTAGGCCCTCCTGCATCGTCACAGAGCGCCGGCAAAGTAGGGAAGTCGCAGTTGCCAGACGGTTGAGTGCCCTGCTGGTAGTGTCCCTTCTCTGGCGTTCCCGGCGCCGTGCTTCGATGTCAGCATCTAATTTGCTGCACAACTGCTGGATTGACTGGGACATGTCCCGAATGCCCGCAGCCATGCCGCCAATGTTTGTGTCCATGTTGACTAAGCTTGTCTTCATCACCCGCATGTGCCTCTGGACTGACATAACTGCCTTTGATTGCAGGCGCTGTTGCTTCAACATTTGGCCCTCGAGCCCCAAGAAGACACCATGGCCGTCAGTGGGTGCTGGTGGACTCTGGACACGCGACCTGCGGCGCCCTCTTGCTCCCGTCTGTGCTGCCTGTGAGGTGTGGGGCACAGTGGGATGGCTCCCTTCCTGGTGCCCGGTGCGGTCTTCTGGGCCCATGCTGTCGTCTGACGAGGTGTCGAAGGCTCGTAGCCTGGCTGCTGGACGCCTCCTCATTCTCACACCTGCAAGCGGAGATGTGGCCGGTGATTCGAACATGAGTGGCGATGCTGGCTGTGGTTGTGGTGATGCTGGCTCTCGGTGAGGTGATGCTGGCTCTGTGTGCGGCGAGGCTGGCTGTGTTGGTGGTGCGGCTGCCAGTGGGCCTGCTCCCTGGTCTGAACTCGTGCTGGCTAGAGGTGATTTTTGTGGCAGGTGTGCCGTCTCCCCTGCAGCATGCCCTGTACTGCATGATGTCACATCTGTGGACAGAAAAACAACATTGGCTCAGTGTCCCCGAAGGGCTGCATTGCAAGCGTCACAATAAATCATTTCACATTCCAATCTGTCCTCTGTCTCCTTGTGCCTCGAGTGCGTGACATGCCCTGTTGCCCTGTGACATTTACGTCATGGTTAGTGTTGCCCTGACTACATCTCCCGGAATGCATTGCCTGTCTGCACTGACACGTGTGGACTGCAGTGTGATTCTCGTTTCACAATGGGGGATGTGGGATAGGGGTAGGGGGGGCTACATTGCTGTGCTTTCGTCTTACCTTGGTGTGTTGCGGCTCTGGCAGAGCTGTCGGCGTCCCCAAGACCCACGACGCTCTCTTGCTCGATTGTGGCCGCCACCAGCTCCTCCAGTTCGGTGAGGGCAGGTGCCCTGTTGGTTCCACCTCCGGTCTGGCTGGCCTCCTTCTGGATGTCGCCCATCTTCCTCTTGGTCACAATCCTCAGGTCATACCAGCGCTTTTTGAGGACCTCAATGTCCCTGTGGGTCACTCCCACAGCATTGACCTGCGCCTGGATGGCCAGCCATATGTTGCGCTTTTCGGCCTCAGGCACTTGCAGGGATTGCCTCCCAAACAGCTTCTGGTGCTGCTTCACCACCTCCTCCACCAGCATCTGGAGTTCCTTGGGGCTGAATTTGAGCTTCCTCCTCCTTTCCCCTCCGTCTTTCTGTGTTCTCTGGCTGAACATGCTGTTCGTTTCCCGCTCGCACATGCAACTGCTCCCTGCCTCTCCTCTGCACTCCAAGCCTCTCCAGGGTCGGCTAATTATGTACACCTGCCTGGGTGTGGCCACGTCGGCTAATTGTGTACACCTGCCTGGGTGTGGGCAGTTCCTGGTTGGGTGGGCTGTCGTTGCACAGGATTAGCTGTTTCGTCAAGTCATGTGCTGTTATTTACCGAATCCGTACATACCGATTCGGTATTTTCCGATTCGGTGGATACCACCTCGGTCTTTTCCGAATCGGTAGATACCACCTCGGTATTTTCCGATTCGGTAATTATCACCTCGGTATTTACCGATTCGGTGAATTCCGATTCGTATTTACCGAATGTTACCGAATCGGTAACTGTTACCGAATTTTTACCTACATATAACTTACCGATTCTAATTTACCGATTCGGTACGGCTCGGTATTTAAGAACCGGTAAAATTTATTTACCTACATGAGGCCCTAAGTCTTTAGAGTGGCTGAATCCATTTCAAGCACCTGGCCCATGAACTTCCACCCCTTGTGACTGAATGGCAGTCATTTATTGATCTATTCCTGTGTGACGCATGGTTGGATGACACCAGTACCAATGGATACAGTAGGCATGATATTTATTGACATCTAGTTTGGTTCCCAGTGTGATATTGACTCGAATTAACTCGATGACAATGAGTAAGTGAGCTGATCGATATTATAGTAGAAACCCCCCAGTTGGGGGAAGCTGGCGAACATATGGACAAAATCAGCTACCTGCATACACATCTTGAACATTGTATATTAACATCATTATTACTAGCATTCCATTTAGTTATTTCTTGCAAAATACAGTACAGCATACATTCTGTTTTAAACTGCTAGAGGTTCAGATTAACAGATACGACCATAGAGCTAGTTTGAGTTAAAGCTTCTTCTGTATCTTCTGATTGAATTGTCAACCCTACATTGCTAGTCTATTTGTGGGACAATACTTACATATCATCTTCCCTATTTCATTTATTGTTATGTAGAATTCACTGATTGGTATCGCATCCTTAGTAGAATATTTTAATGCTAATATTTCTGTTTCTGCCAAACAGGTATTCTGAGCTACCAACATACTGTCATAATCCCGTATTTGTAAGTATTTGAAAAAAGATATTTTCTGGAAAAATTAACTCAAATTGGTGAAAGTACAGAAAACACCTGTTTCAACCATTGCCCTACCAGCTTGAGTCTGTTGCTCCACCATACACCAGCGAAGGCATCATGAAAAATGGACTGTATGAAGAGGTTCACCCAGAGTGGTGTGTACAAATGAGTGGAGGAAATCTAGTATTCCTTACACCACCAAACCCATATTTCCCTAATATTACTAGTAATCTTGAAGCGCATGAGCTTGAAGTTTGAAGTTATTAGGATCTATATCCAGCGCCACTGGAGTTATGCGGCAAGGTTGACTAAATTATGCAGCAAAAGGCACATTATGCGCATAATAGAGCTCATTTCTTGATAGTATTACTTCATTATTTTGTCATTTTTACACTTGTTAATATTTTGGCATCGGTTGCATCTCTTTATATCAGTTTAACACCCAACTATAGCAATAAGCAACAGAAGAGTGATCAGTCACCCTTTGCAAAGAGCATCCACTGTGAGGCAACACATGTCGCTGCGTTTTTTAGTAACTTTTTACCGTGTGGGCTAGAATCAAGTTTTTGGGGTAAACATGTCACTGTGTTTTTTAGTAACTTTTTACCGTGTGGGCTAGAATCAAGTTTTTGGGGTAAAATCTGTAGAATATGCAGCAGATCAAGAATGATGTGGAAAATGCGACAAATCCATGATTATGTGAAAAATCCTCTAGCCACACAATTGCTTAATTCTACTGACCCTGTATATGTAAAAAATAGCTGATGTCTGTGCCAATAGCAATTTATAAATTAGTTGTTTTTCTGCTATCTGTGAGGAGGCAGTGAATACACTATCTGATGGCAGCCCAAAAATATGTTTTAAAATCAAGCACTGTCCAACTGCTGTTATGCCACGTAACTTAATAAACCTGATCACCTGACAAGCCCTCTGATCACCCAATATAAAACTGCAAGTCGTGGAACCCAGGAGTTAATAAAAAGATTTGGGAACACAGAGTGGCAGTGCATGAAACAAATAAAGAAATTTAAGCAAAATATTCATTTTAACAATATTGCATTGTCCGATGATAGTTATGGGGAATCAATACAGGAGACACATTTTGAATATAAATTGTGTCAGCAGGTCCTCATAATTCAGTAGTACAATGTTATTTATACATCTAGTAATCTCGATTCCAACATATAAAGCAGTCTCAACTACATATGTTTCTTCTTCCAAAGTGTATAATTAAGACTTATCTGTGCTTTATGTATATTAAGCTTGTGTCTGGTAATTTTACTGAACTGATTTTTCTCCACAGTAACACGATCCATGGCACCTATTGCACCTACGGAATATACAGCCACATTGTCTGCATAGGCAGCTAGCTTGGTGGTAACCCATTTGAATATAATCAGGGTTATTCCCAGGTTGTTCGTTATATGTTGAAGATATTGCTCTACATAAATGGTTAATTAACGGGTGCCCTGGTGGACCATGAATGTCCCTGATGTTTGACCAGCTAGAACCAGTACGAGCCTGATATAGAATCTGGACTTGCTTTCAGAATATTTCCCTCTTGCCAAGATCTCTCATTGTCGCCCAGAGATGAATCCATGATACTCTGTCAAATGCTTTTTCCATGTCTAAATAGATCATATTGGCTAGCTGAATGTAGTATTCAAAGATAGAGATAGCTGTATTTACATGGGCTCTCTACTGGGTATCAACCCATGTTGCAGAGCAAAAACATTAATATCAATAATTAAAGCAAGGTGGGAAGCCAGCATCTTGGCATATATTTTGGCACCAGCATTAATTGAGGATATAACCCAGTATGATCCTCGTTCTTCAATGGTTTCACTTTTTTAGGACAATCAAGCAATATTTGTTAGATTCAATGTAGTCGGCATATAATGGGAAAGGTATTTGTCAGAAATAATGTGCAGGAGAATAGGTGTAAGTCAGTATATCTGCAAATGTTATATAAAGGTTGATGAGCATAGCATTCTCACCTGCAGCTTCCCCGGGGAGTAGAGATTCATTGGCAAGTCTAACTTCTGCTAATGCAATATCCTCATTCAACGTCAGAATCTGCATCGCTGTTAACTGGAGCACCTTGTCTTGTTAAATGGTAGCAGCAGTCGTAGTCGATAACCTTTCAAGTATTGCCCGGCGGTAATCGCCTCTTATACCATTCGATGCTAAACCAATAAAGAGGCAGGCGCCGGAGACTGGAAGGCAGGAAACAAAGTTTTATTCCGTCGGAGTGGAACACATCAGATCAGACAGCGAGGTATCGTCACGAGGTGCTCTAACTGCATCTCTGAGGCCTGGCCTCTTATACACAGGTTTATGACTTTATTGCAGGTTTATCATACATGGCACATTCTTGAGATTGCTTTGGAACATGAAAGAACATCCTCAGAATCCCCGGCTCAGATCCGATCCCACACATAGATACAGTAGAAGTCCCCACCCCATCCACAGTAGGAGATGGCTATCGCACAGCTGGACATTCCGTCAATTCCCGGGGGTGTTGCGACCGGTCGGGTCTCAGGGGGTGGGGAGCCTTGATCTACTGTAATCCCTTTGATGTGAGGTGTTTCCCTTATAGTAGGGGCAATAAACTGCATCCGCAGGGCTAGGTGATGGCCTGGGATCGGTTTGGACAATGGGGTGCAGAGGAAGGGGGTTATCAAAGAGATGCATGACCATGTATGGGATGTCGGTCAGGCGTGGGATGTGGTTCCATGGCAGGGTCGCGCAGAAGGAGAGGGTTTATGGCCCGTGTATGAGAGAGCGGGGTGGCCGGCGCGTGGGGGAATGCTTGCAGCGCCAGGGGGACGCGCTGTCGATCAGCAATGAGCAGGGAGAGACCAGGGTGCCTAAAATGGCTGCCGTGCGCTTTCCTGTGTGTCGCGCTGGGGAGAGACAAGATGGCGCAGATAATGTTCAGCTCGCAAGCTAAATTTCCACAGTCCTCCCTTTTAACATATCTCGCCAGCTTGTTTAGTTCGGATCTATCCCCATAATACTACGAACTTCCACCTCATACAAAGCTTTCATTCGCTCCGCTTCAAAGTTCAAAGACTTAGGGCAGATGCAGTTCATAAAAAGCGAACACAAAGGTGGCAGACACTGAATCCCCAAGCAACATCCACATAGTATCACAATTGGTATTAGGATAAATGAAAACAGCCTCCATCCCCAACTTCTAATAGTGTCCCAAAACCAACTTCCCAGTGACCAGTCCTCTTGCTCCTGATGAACCTCTGCGGAAAGTCTGTGGAGGTGTTCAATTGCTTTGTAGACTGAGGGTGAGTTATCCGGTACGTAGGTACAACAGCTGGACCCAATGATGCGGCATGCTCCTCCACGATCAGCCAGAACCACATCTAGAACGAGGCGGTTCTGAAGAGCCACCAGGTGGACGGCCTGAAGCTCGGCGGTGTTGTTGGCGAGGATGCCAGCCGTAATGTTCATCGCCGTTTCGACTGCCTGGGTTAAGTGGCGGATGGCACGGCTGTTTGCCATTGGACCCCAGAGTGGAACAAGACCTTTTACTGCGTCCATGAACTGTGCTCCGGTGGAGTCGGCTTGCGCAATGTCTTTGGCACGTTTCTGTCGGTGATGGTTTGCTGGAGCCACATATGTTGGAGGAAGGACAAAAGCGATGTAGCAGGTGCCTCCCCAACCTTTCGGAAGCCAGGTGTAGGCCTTAGTACCACAGACGAAGTACATATTCGGGGAGGCGACAAAGGAGGGTGGATCAACTGAGTCCAATGTTCGGGTGATGAGGCAGGAGCTGTGGCCCACCAGCTGCGCCCCCAGGCCTTCGAGGCACACAAGTCCAGTGATGTTGATGACGGATAGGGCCACTGTTAGGGTGGCGGCCGTTCGTTTCCGGAGGTAAGAGAAGGTGGGTCTGGCTGGGTTGTTTAACACTTGCATTTCAACTCGTTCTTTGGCAGGGATGTCCATGTGAAAGGAAGTGTTTGATCTCAGAGGACAGAAGGGGGCAGAAGTTCTTCCAGTTTTGTTCAGCCAGAACCCATGGTAGAAGTGTGACATAGTTCTGCCGGAAGTGGCATTGTCCTTGTAGCTTTCTTGCAGGAGGATTAGCCAGGCGAGGCAGGAACCATGGACAGAAAAAGGTGAAGGGATGAAAGGGATAGAGTGTCCAGTGGCATGTGGTAGCAATCCACAGATCCAGCAATTAGTGGCATTGGCGGCAAGATTGTGTTGGTGGAGCAACTGCACAAAAGAGTTATTCCAGAACTCCTTACGCCTTTCTCGGAGTTGAGGTGAAAGTGAGATCAGATGGTGTTCTTTCATGGTGATAGGTTGAACGGTGGTCAGCAATGTCTTATGAGCGGGTGTGCTCTCCTCCATGATCCAGACGGTGACCATGAGGAGAAGGCAAAAGAGAAGGGTAATGAAACGTGCAATAGTCTTTGAGCTGTGCATTCTGTCAGTCTTTGGGTTTTTGTAGTGGATCTTCGGACGTCCGGTTGCTTCCATCATCTTCATGTCGGATGCTT
Source organism: Triturus cristatus (assembly GCF_964204655.1). Classification (NCBI taxonomy): domain Eukaryota; kingdom Metazoa; phylum Chordata; class Amphibia; order Caudata; family Salamandridae; genus Triturus; species Triturus cristatus. The sequence goes on along the minus strand of NC_140580.1, from coordinate 1,127,611,006 downwards.
CCATCACCTTCAAGGGACTCGGTAGCGGGCAGAACCACAGACTTTGTTTAGTTTCTCTCCTGGTGGCCTTTGAGGTGGCTAGGCAACTGCTCTTGAGATTTCAACTTAGTTTGTGGTCTGCTTAGCCTAAGTTCCCTCCTTTCGTCGTAGGTTATACCCTTCTTTGGATGGGACAGTAGGATCGGGATATTTCGTTAATTCAAGTGTCTCTGTATCCGGGCAGTGGCTCAGGGATGGTCGGTCTGTGTCCAGTAGTTCCTCTTGGGCGGTGATGTTGTCCGTGGTCGTCAGGGTCGATGATACCTTCTTGCAGTGGTGTGCATGCAGCCAATTGCGCTTCCCCTCCACTCGAAGAGCTGTTCGGGTGGTGATCAGGACTTGCAGAGGGCCCGTCCACCGGGGCTCCAGACTCTTGGTGCGCTGGAAGTTACGCACTAAGACAAAGTCACCCGGTTGGATGTCGTGCCCGGGGCCTCTGGAAACGTCAGGAATGGCTTGCAGCACCTGCTGATGGATAACAGACAACGTTTTAGTTAGGTTATACAAATAGTCAGACATGAGGACGTCCGGGACGTCGTGGATGGATGTTGGCTTCGGTGCAGTCCAAAGGTTCATGGGCCGCCCGAAGACGACCTCGTAGGGGGTTAAGTGGTGTTTGGTGGGGGTGGAACGCATTGATAGCAATGCCAGCGGGAGAGCGTCTGGCCATTTCAGTCCTGTGGTGGCAACTATTTTTGCTATCTTAAGCTTCAATGTGGCATTATGTCGCTCAACCAAGCCTGCAGATTGGGGATGGAAGACTGCATGGAACTTCTGTTTTACACCCAGCCCCTTTAAGATGAGTTGGATAACCTCGGCTACAAAGTGGGGGCCGTTGTCGCTCCACAAAATTCGACAAAGGCCGTACCGGGGGAAGAATTCTTTCAGTAGTGCTTTTGCGGTAGTCATAGCGGTGTTGTCGCGGGTTGGGTAGGCTTCCACCCACTTGCTGAAGGCACACACAACGACAAGTACGTACTTCAAACCTTGGCACCTTTCTAACTGGACGTAGTCCATTTGTAGGACTTCAAAGGGGTGATTGGGAACCCCAAACCCTCCCCGGGGTACGGCAGTTCCTTTCCCAGGGTTGTGTTGGAGGCAGACCAGGCATTGCTGGACTAGACGTTTGGCTGAGTCTGAGATTTTGTCGTTGTGCCAGACTTTGGAGATGAGTTCGATCATGGGAGCAGACCCTATGTGTGCGGGGGAGTGTGCCATGGTTAGCATGGGGATCAAGTATGAGTCAGGTAGCAACCATTTGTTCGAGTCCTTAGTTCGCCAGCAACCGTCATCGCCCTTCAATCCCACCCGGGCCCATTCAGTTAATTCGTGTGGTGTACTGGCTAATTGGATGTCCCTAATCGTTTCCCTAGCATCCTTCCATTTCTCAGTTTGTGACCTGGTTACGTACATACGGGTCGTGGACCTATTTTCGGCTGTGGTTCGGGCAGTAATGTCAGCTAGTGTATTTCCCTGTCCTATAATGTCTGTCACTTTCTTGTGTGCCTGGCATTTGATCACAGCCAGCCGTGTGGGGAGAAGGACTGCTTCGGTCAGGGCAGAGACTAGATCTCCATGCAGGATGGGTGTGCCATGGGAAGTCAGGAATCCCCTCTCCTTCCAAAGGAGCCCAAAGTGGTGAACTACCCCGAAGGCGTATTGGCTGTCTGTGTAAATGTTTGCGGTTGTCCCTGCTGCCAGGATGCATGCTCGTGTGAGAGCAATCAGTTCAGCCGCCTGTGCGGATCGCTGTGTGATGCGGGCTGTCTCAACAACTGTTCGGGCTGTGGTGACTGCATAGGCAGCGGAAGTGGTGCCATCGGGGAGCTTGATGCATGAGCCATCCACCCATAGTTCTCCGTCAGGGTCCGGGAAGGCAGTATCTCGAAGGTCAACCCTACTCTTGGTCTGTTCGTCGGTGAGAGTTACGCAGTCATGTATGGGGGGTGCATTGGGGTCAGTGTCAGGGAGAGGTAGTAGAGTGGCTGGATTCAGAGTGGTGCATCGTTTCAATGTGATGTGGGGTGCAAGCAGAGTCAGTTCATAGCCAGTCAGTCGTGCGCTAGTCAGGTGTTGAGTCTTGGTCTGGTTCAGGAGGGTGTCAACCGCATGGGGTACCAATACAGTGAGGGGGTTCGAGAGCACGATCCCCTCACTTTGCCGGATAGAGACAGCAGCGGCGGCTACTGCTCGAAGGCAGGCGGGCAGTGCTCTGGCTACAGGGTCAAGAGTGGCAGAGAAGTAGGCACAAGGGCGTTGTTTAGGGCCTATGGACTGGGTTAGGACAGACAAAGGGCATCCCTCCCTTTCGTGGGTGAAGAGGGAGAAAGGTTTAGTGTAGTCTGGGGTTCCTAGGACTGGGGCCGATCAGAGGGCGTCTCGCAATTCTTTGAAGGAGGATTGGCATTCGGGTGTCCAGGGGAGGGGGAAGGGGACATCTTTAGCCAACAGGGAAAGCAGAGGTTTTACAATAAGACTGAAGTTTGGCAACCATTGTCGACAAAAGGAGGTGAGGCCTACTAGAGACCGCACTTGCTTCTGAGTTTTGGGAACAGGGGTTTCTAGGATGGTCTGAATTCGGTCAGGGGTAAGTTTCCTCCCATCCTTGGATAGGAGGTGGCCTAGGTATGTCACTTGGGGTAGGCAGAACTGTAACTTCTTCCTGGAGACCTTGTGACCGTTCTCCGCGAGGAAGTGGAGGAGGTGAAGGGTGGCAGTGACAGCAAGTGGGGTGGTGTCGGCCGCCAAAAGGATGTCATCGACGTACTGTATTAACACCACTCCATCGGGTAATTGGACTGTATCTAGTTGTCTCTTGAGGGCTTGGCTATAAATGCTGGGACTCTCAGTGTAGCCTTGGGGTGCCCTACAGAATCTGTACGACCGGGCTTTCAAAGTGAAGCCGAACAGGTAGCGGCTGTCTGGGTGGATGGGGATGGAGAAGAAGGCGTTCTTGAGATCAATAACAGTAAAGGTGGTGGCAGTGGACGGAATTAGGGTGAGGATGGTGGTGATGTCTGAGACCACGGGGTACTGAGGTATGACTACTTTGTTAACTTCTCGTAAGTCAACAATGAAGCGGTATGCTTTCTCATCTCCCTCGCCTTGCTTCTTTACAATGGGTAGGATGGGGCTGTTGCAAACATTACTGACTACTTCTTCTACCACTCCTGCATTGACTAGGGACTGGATGATTTCCACCAATGCCTTCTCACCTTCGGGCGATATTCGATACTGTGGAAGCTTTGGTAGCACTGCGTCCGGTCGGACGGTTATGTGTACTGGGTCGATCACCATGCGCCCTACATCTGAGTCGGTTTTAGCCCATAGATGCGAGGGTAACGTGTCGAGTAGGGACAGGTCAGCATCAGTTATAGAGAGCATACGTCGTGTGTGACAAGGTCTGAACAGATCTGGGTTATCGTGCAGGATGACTCGAACTCCGTCTGGGGAACATCTGATGGTAGCCGGGAAATGTTTTAGCAAATCGAGTCCCATAATAGCATCGGGGGTGTTGGAGGAGAGCAGAAAGGTCGTGTCAGTGGCGTTATCTTCTAAGTCAAAGGAGATTGGTGCTGATAAGGGGTTGGTGGAGGGCGTTCCATCGAAGCCTATTGAGGTTACGTGTGAGCCAGACAAGGGTGCCCTAGGAATCAGTCGTTTAGATAACGCACTACGTGTCGCCCCAGTATCTACCAGGAATGGAGACTTTGTGCCCAAGACCTTAGCAGTGACGTAAGGACCTTGCTGGTCAACACGGAGTTCGACTGGATCCCTCCCTTGCCCCTGGCGGTCCTATGCGAAGTCATGGGTGCTTTCGTAGTCGGACTGCTGACACTGGTTTTGTCGGGGGCGATCAAAGGTGTTTGGTCTGCCTGGCCTGTCGTTGATGGCGGTGTTCGTGTACCCTCGTCCCTGTCCTCTATTTCTGCGGTCATATGCTGTGTCTCTGGGGTCCCTATTTTTGTTCATTTCCAGAAGGACCGGGCACTGGGATTTCCAGTGTCCGAACCCTCTACAGAACGCACATTGGCTCCCATCTAAGTCTCTCCGTCCATTGTAGGGTGCAGGTGTATGGTCTCTAGGGGGTAGCTTTCTAGGGGCGGTTGGTTGGTAATTCCCTTTTGGGGGTTCCCTTCCTATGGTCACCCCTTGCAACTGTGCTATCATTACCCTCTCCTTCAGTTCCTTTTTCTTCCTCTCTGACACCCTATCGTTCTCATTCTTTTGGTTTTCGTAGTATTGGGCCATCTGGAGGATTGCTGCGGGTTTGGAGGCTGCCCAACTACTCTCGCTGGTCTGTAGCTTCTGGGAGACTTCTTGTGACAGACCCTTCACATAATTCTGGACAAAGAGGTGATGTCCGGTTGCGGTGGTCATGTCCTGGCCACTATAATCGGAAAACACGGTCTCGAATCGAGAGAAGTATTCAGACACATCCTCCTGGGGTTTCTGGCGACAAGCCGTCACTATCGACCAGTCTACCTTTCTTTCTGGGATTAGAGTCTTCAACTTCAGTACAATCTTGTCTGGGAGCTCCAATATGGCTTTCGGGGGTTTCTGTCCCGGTTCTCGCTGTTTATCTATGGTATCGAGTTGTATCCAGGTATATCCGAACGGCTCAGCGTGGTCAACTTTCCGGATTTGCTTCCACACATCAGCCGGCAGACATAACCCGAAGAACAAGTCGATATCTGCTAAGGTCATTATTGTTGAACCTAAGGCTGTACCTAGTTCGGTGTAGAAGGCAGTCGGGTTCTTTCTTAAGTCGGGTAGGGTTTTTCTAAAGGTCAAAATGTCTTGTCGGTCCCATGGCTGGTAGACCCAATTATATACAACCCTTCCCTTCGCATCTTGGTGGTTGATGTCGTCATGTGTTCCCTGACCTCGTGGGCGGACCCAGTAGGGGGCGGCCTCTTTGATGGGCATCATGGCATCAGCCCTTCCTGCCTGGGGCTTAGTCGCTATGGGGGTTTCTGCTTTGGTTGTCTGTCTGTGCTCTTCAAGGTGCCGGTAGACCTCGAGTGTACGAGTGAAGAGGTTCGTCACATCGCCCTCTCCTTCTTCCCCAATGTCTACCTTCCTATATAGGGCCGCTAAGCCTTCGGGACCTTTATCGTGGTACCTATCCTCATATGTATTCAGGGCATGATAACAAAGTCGTACGACAAAGTGTCGTCTGCGGTTGTCGGCATACGAGTTATACACGTCTGTTATATACTCCTCACTTTCCTTTCGCTCCACCAGTGTCCTTACTATTTTGTCGATTCCTGCTCGTTCATCCTTTGTTAGTCGATTCATTCTGGTGGAATCTTTCTTTCTCATCTCAGGGTCATCCAACGTTATTGCCAACGTGGTGTTCAGTACAAGAGGCTCAGCCGGCGTGGAGGCCGTGAGGACCGAGGCCCCTGTACTGTTTTCGCTTGTGTTTGGGGGTTGTGGGTGTTGCACTACCGATTGGGAGGGTGCATATGGAGGGGGCATGTAAATGATCGGGGGACCTAATAGTAATTCGTCATTCGTTCATTGCTTAGAAGACGACTCAGGGTAGAGCATAGAGGGGGTCCTAACAGGGTACTGGCCTGATGTTTCGGGCTCCTGTCTTAGTTTAGCTTCCCTTCTCTCCTTTATTTCTTCTTCTAACTTTCTAGCGGCAAGGTGAGCTGCCTTTCGTAATTCCTTTTCTGCTTTTACTTCTTCCCTCTTTTTCCGTTGTGTTGCTTCTTTGCGCCACATGCCGATACTGTCAAGCATAGTAGGCGTCGTTTTATTGCTACGCAGAGCTATTTCTAGCATTTCTATCTTATGGTCGTCGAAGGATCCCATCAGTGGCCACTGACTCTCGGGGTCCTTCCTTGTAAATTTATGCCATAGCTTGCTATAAGCTACGGCGACTAATCCATATTTAGTGAACATGTCCTTATTAGGGGTGCCTTCCAGTGGAGCCGGATGGTCCACCTCTATTAAGCGGTCCGGGCAGAACCAACTACCAATCAGTGGGGAGAAGATAGGCATGACGGGTTACAATGGGGACAAAAGTCAGCACTACCTATCTTTTCACTGCTTGCAAAGACTAGACAGAATATCTCTATTCCTCGTTATTTGTAAGCAGAGAATACCTCCAAAGAACCAATATCGAACAACTAGTGTTCGAACAATCAATCAATCAATGGGGAGATAAAGATAGGCACGACGGGTTACAATGGGGACAAAAGTCTGCGTTACCTACCCTTCACTATTTGCAAAGACTAGACAGAATATTTCTATTCTACGTTATTTGCAAACAGAGAATATCTCAAAGAGCACTATCCTTCAAAACAATCAATGTTCGGACAATCAATCAGTGGGGAGATAAAGATAGGCACGACGGGTTACAACGGGGACAAAAGTCTGCGTTACCTACCCTTCACTATCTGCAAAGGGAGAGAGAGAGAGAGTATTTCTACTCCTCCCCGTTTGTAGACAGCGAATATCTCAAAGAGAACAATCAATAAGCAATACTAGTATTTTTCAATCAATCAATCAATCGTTTCGCAATTTGTCGTGTTTCACGACCTTACCCGGACCGTGTGGACAGTTTCTCGTCTTCCGCCTCCAGCGCCCGATCATCCTCTACTCTCCGTATTTGCCGCGGCACTCCTGATGGTTCCCAGTCAGGACCGTAGATCACTCGAGAGAGGTCTGCGCGGAACCAGTGAAGTTTGGATGATCGGCTGCCAGACGAGGGTCTATCGGGCAGGAGCTCTCCCGATCGTTGCAGTCGTTCACTCTGTCGTCGGGACCTCTCCCACTGGATCCACGTGTCGCTGATGGGCCCCACGTTTGGGACGCCAATTGTTAAATGGTAGCGGCAGTCGTAGTCGATAACCTTTCAAGTATTGCCCGGCGGTAATCGCCTCTTATACCATTCGATGCTAAACCAATAAAGAGGCAGGCGCCGGAGACTGGAAGGCAGGAAACAAAGTTTTATTCCGTCGGAGTGGAACACATCAGATCAGACAGCGAGGTATCGTCACGAGGTGCTCTAACTGCATCTCTGAGGCCTGGCCTCTTATACACAGGTTTATGACTTTATTGCAGGTTTATCATACATGGCACATTCTTGAGATTGTTTTGATACATGAAAGAACATCCTCAGAATCCCCGGCTCAGATCCGATCCCACACATAGATACAGTAGAAGTCCCCACCCCACCCACAGTAGGAGATGGCTATCGCACAGCTGGACATTCCGTCAATTCCCGGGGGTGTTGCGACCGGTCGGGTCTCAGGGGGTGGGGAGCCTTGATCTACAGTAATCCCTTTGATGTGAGGTGTTTCCCTTATAGTAGGGGCAATAAACTGCATCCGCAGGGCTAGGTGATGGCCTGGGATCGGTTCGGACAATGGGGTGCAGAGGAAGGGGGTTATCAAAGAGATGCATGACCATGTATGGGATGTCAGTCAGGCGTGGGATGTGGTTCTATGGCAGGGTCGCGCAGAAGGAGAGGGTTTATGGCCCGTGTATGAGAGAGCGGGGGTGGCCGGCGCGCGGGGGAATGCTTGCAGCGCCAGGGGGACGCGCTGTCGATCAGCAATGAGCAGGGAGAGACCAGGGTGCCTAAAATGGCTGCCGTGCGCTTTCCTGTGTGTCGCGCTGGGGAGAGACAAGATGGCGCAGATAATGTTCAGCTCGCAAGCTAAATTTCCACAGTCTGTTGGTAAGTACATATCAATATATGTTGGTGGAAGTTCAGAATAAAGACCATATAGATCAGTAACAAATGCTCCTACCCAACCTTTCAAATGTATTTGTGTGGCTCATCAGAATGAAAAACGAGAGAAGCATATTAATTTTTCAGATGAAAGAAAAGTTGTAAAGAAAATATTCTGCAGATCATTCCCGGCAACCGTTATAAGAGAAGAATAGGTTAGCGGCAATAAATGAGCATTTCATTTTCATAAAGTATTTAGTTCCTTACAGAATAAATGAGCTCTGGAACAAAGAGAAATATTATATTTTACTTCAAAGTCCACCCACCATTTCAAATCTAAAGTAAATTTGTCCATGTAATTTCTGCAGTTTGTGTCTCTTTTTAAAGTAGCCAATTATTTAAATTAATATCTTATGATGCAGACTAGGGTCACATAGAGTAATTGTTTAAGAAGAAAAACACATTGTTTTGCTAAACATTTCCTAATGCAAACCTATGATTAGATAATAAACATCATTGCCAAAGGTGTTCACAATTAACTCAAATTAATTGATCATAGTGGTAATCAAATTGTAGACTTTTTTTTAACAAAGACTATGAAAAGATCAAATTGGTTTATTCAGTTTACATGAACAGCATTAGAAGAAAGAAACATATGTTTAATTTAAGAGGTAGGTTTATTACTGTACAAGAAAACAATACTTTGTAACTTTTACATCTTTTGTAGAGCACTTGATTAAATAGCATGAAGCAAGAACGTTCAATAACGTAGACAATTAAATAGCCAAATACCTATATAAATATTGACAGATCTTGACAAAATCTGATTTGCTTTTCTAGGCTGTCAACAAATTACTTTGCAACTTAAGGAGAGGTAATGTTGAATTGTGAAAAATAGAAGTACACCTAACAACCCGTTTCTGCACCAAGGAACTGAATATGGATGGAGGGTTTCCATCTGTTTCCATCACTATTGATTGTTTGTGTACTCTATTATCTTTGTGGTGAAGTCTGTACATGATAATAACATTATTTTGAAAGTTGAGAGTATTGTTTAATCTTAATTTGTAGAAGAATGATTAGACATATTAATTGACAATGGCTATTCTTGTCACCTTCTCCAGTTTTTAACTTTCAGTCTGCTGCCAAATATTATGGAATTGTCTAATAAGGCAAAAGAGAAACAATATAATCAATGCAGATGTGGACAATATTATGTCATTGTCAAAACTGAGTTCTAATTCAAGACGCAGAAAATATTTAAAACATGCACTATGTTAACCATATGTTTGAGCTAATATGATACTTGAATAATGCAATTAATATTCAAATCTGTTTTTGGATTCTCTAAATAAATTTGCATCACATATGAAACAAAAAACAATTAATGAATGGCCTTTCTTAAACTTTTTTGGTCAAATTAGGAGATATGTTTTCAAATGTAACATAAAAAAGAACTATTAAAGTTTGGGTTATTTTGAATTTTTGTTTTCTGAAGCACTTTCAATTATGCAGTGCGTGAGAACTGCCTAAGATATAATGCTGCAGTATTTAGTGTAACATTGACTTAGCATGTCAAAACTATAATACATTTTTGGGAAAATCATAAATGTTTCTTTGATATATGACGTACGGGTGGATGAATTCACAAGAATACTCTCTGCCTTTTGGATGACTGACCTGCAGAGACAACATGGCTAGGGATATGCATACCTTTTTCACAGTGATGTTTTGATAATATTCCCATTTTTACCCTTCACAAAGGTTGTAAAATGTCATTGCTCAAGTTAATTATTTTCTGTAGTGTGAGATTTTGTTCACTGGACAGCTGTTCACGTTAAGTTAACCCTGCCTACCTAAATAACATTTGAATATTGCTCTACAAGTTTACTTTTGTAAAGCTTTTCAATGCACATCAGTAAATTGGTTTCAATTTTTCTATGCAATTTTACCTTTCAGCAGAGTGTTTCTATTAGTAGAGCAGTAAATAACATTTCCAGGGAAAATAGCCATAACACCGCAAGCTTTAAAACACATGCCATTTTCCCCTGCATGCCGTGCAATGCAAAAGGTGTCTAGCAGGGGGTAGAAGGTGTAGGATTTAACTCCAACACCTTCCCTACTGTTGCACACACTGAAGTTGGAATAGTAAATTAAACTATTCCAACTTCCAGCGCACCCCCGACAGCAATGGCATGCGTTGTAACGTCATACAACCCTTTTTCCATAGTTGCACATTTTTCCAATGACCTTCATAAGGGTAGCAAAAGAATGGCTTTTTTATTAGGGGTGTGCAAAATTTGCATAATTTGTTTTTGAGTTATTACATAACATTATATTAGAATTCTGCATAAGTATATAAAATGTGAATCCTGCATTTTGCACTCTACATCAGCATGACAATGTTTACTCACATCTTTTTTTTTAGATGTGAGGACACCTTTTGTGCTAAGAACTAGTGTGAAAAAGCAAAAGCACCACAAACAACAGTCGCTCTGGCTCCGTTGCACCTCTGTGTATACCGTATATTTTTACCACAAATGACACCATTCGCAGTACAATTTTACCATGAATGGCATGTAATTATGGGAAGTAATATAATGGAGCAATTGTAAGAATTTCATATAACAAACATAAAGCAATATTCCCAAAACTACACAAATGACATCAGCGTAATTTAAATTTCACCCAGGCTTAATTTTTGAATAACCCTACAACTTGTTTTAGTTTCGATATCGACCCCACAAAGACACAAACAAAACATTCGAACATACAACTTTATAAGCAAAACATGCAGGCACAATGATGTTGATAATGTTTTTGTTTTCTTTTCCCCCAAGGGAAAATAAAAATATTTTTAGCTGAAAAAAAACCTTACTCTCGCGCCCACCATTTTGGGGTTGGTTCCTTCACCTTTCCAACTAGGAAATGAATTTTCTCCTGCTCTTGAATCTCTAAACTCTTGGAAAATGTTTGTAAATACCAACAAAGGATCTCTTAAACATTCTCTCACTCCCCTCTCCCAAGAGGCATTTTAATCACACGGACATGAATAAATCACATGTGAATAAATCCTTTTACAAGCGCAAAACTGTGTCTGTGAATTACATACAGTTTTATGAACATAAAAAGATTATTTGCACATAGAAGTCAGACTTAAATAAACTGACACTTTTGTGAATCCGCTGCCTTTTGATTGTTTAACTAAATCTACTATGCATTCCTGTGTACAAACAAAGGTTGTTTAAAAAGTGTAATTTCAATTGGATGATCTAGGATATGTTGCTGATACACCAGAATTGGAACTGATAATGTTTCCATTGCTTTGAATTGGTTTTTTTAATAATGAACTGTGACTTTGATGCAAAAAGCCTTGCACTTTGTGTGATGATTCCCCAGGATAAAGGCACTGACTTGTCCTTGCTGAATCATTAATGAAATGCACATTTTGGAAGAACCTCAATTGTGGCTTGAAATGCGATATAAGGATGGAGGAGATTGCCTACATAGTATAGGAGAAAACATGTAGAACTGTATGCAAAGGATGATGAGTTTAAAAAAAAAATCTTTATTAAGATGTATCTAGGAATAGAGGTGCAACTTCTCTTACATAATACAAAACACAATTAATGGGTGTGCATCAACAAAATAAGCATCTTCAAAGGACATAATGATGTAAAATTGCCTCCAGCTTCCATTAGAGCTATCTGTAAGATTACCATATATGAGTATTATAGTAATGAAAGATTCCACTGCTGGATATGGGAGGAGGGATAAGAGGCACATATATAACATTCAAATAGTTTCGAGTCTGAAAAAACTCCTCCCCTCAAATGCAGATCGAAAATGTGGGACATTGTGAAGTTTTTATAATTCTGCTGTAAGAAATATCAGCAACAGGTAGAAAGGCATAAAAGTGATCTGGCACTGTCATTGTAGGTATGCAGTCAAGTAGATCGAAGTTATCACAATAACTTCATAGCATGTAAATGTTCAGTAAGGCATGAATAAAAAGGGATGTGTTTTTCATCTATGTTATTGTTTTTGTGGAAAAATATAAAAAGATATATATGGAAGAAGTAGATATCATAACACAGTGAAAGTTAAGACTTATTCTTCTGGAGTTTCAAATACAAAATATGCTTTTGGACAAAGACATCAATTTTCTCTTTTCTTTATCATGAAAAAGACCTTTGACTGTATGAGCTGTTTGGCGCTAAAGGCATAATATGCCAAATGACATAGAGATTCAGATAGCCTCATTTTCATAAATGAATATCATTCAATATGTGTCTCAAAAGGAAGTAATTGGAAATTATATTGAAAATGCAAATTAGAACAGGTGATAAAACACTACTTTCATTTGGCTTCAGTAACAAGCCATCTCTTCTGTAAGATAGCAGAATGAGAACTACATATCGCGTTATTGTACTTCAAATTGTAAAAAGGTTTCTATTTGCAGCAAATGTTTGCTCACTGTAATAGTTGTCTAAAGCAGCATTTCTTTGTTAGTTTTCAGAAACACTGCTATACAATACAATTCTGAGTTTTACTGTAGTACTTTCTTAAAGTTTGTTGATAAAATTATTGGTGGGGCAGTCAACAATTTAGCCCCTTCAATAGGATTTAATACTTTTTCTTGGACAAAGAGAACCAAAAGTTCATTTTTAAAATGCCATCTCAGTTTTCATGATTAGTTGCAGTGGAGTTTGTGTGACTTGAAGCTGAACAAATGTATGTATTTTTGCTTTGAAATGGCCCATGGTTTTCAACAGCCGAGACTTTGTTCATCAGTGGTTAAAATATTGAGAGTTAGTTAAAGAAGTGAAACATACAACTATGTTTTCATGACTGAGCAATTATTTAGTTATTGCAAATGTTAAACTTACCGTTTAATTAAGAATTATTGAAGGGCTGCACAATCAGCATCACAAAATGAAAACAAAGTATATAGAATATGAATAAAGTACAAACTTACTTAAGTGATAAAAAATTAATCAAAACAAGTTAAAGTTATTTTAAATGAAAAAGTGTAAGAAAAGGAATAAAGCACAAAGACAACAGACCATTTGGGAATGCATTATAAAAACCGATGATTGTTTACTGATCAGTATTTAGTGAAGAAGAGAAGAGGGAGCATACCGAAGAAAGTGTGAGTTTTCGGGGAGCATCTGAGAATAATGAGGAGTTATGTGAATGAACACAGGAAATGCATTTAATAATTCTGGGTCACTAGATGATAAGAGTGTGCCAGAAATGTTTAGCTCTTTACATTTGTAATAATCATATGGCATTAATGATGACTGCTTAATGTATAGCTCTTGAAACCTTTAAAACATTGAGATGTTTAACATTTATTTTCCCTGACCCATGGTAAGATCTTTAAAAACGTTTTGGCACAGCTTAAGCTAAATCCAAACACCAAGTGAAAACCATCAGCAGTTGTTGTGACCCAACATGGCATCTGAAATTAAATGCACAGCATACTAAAGAACGGATTTAAGTGGACGTAATTCAGAAGATTCACAAGATTGATGATTTGAACTGTTTTTCATAACATATAAAAGTAATGTTTGTACAGAATGACAATTGCTATTTACATGAAGGAATTCGGGATTTGTAATTACTTTTTTAATTGATTTTTATTGAGGTTTGAATATTACATCCATCTTGGACCTCTGTCCAACTACAGAATAGAATGCATCAGCACATCAGCATTTGGTAGATCAATTTACATGATACACAATGTGAAGCCAGTTCCCCTATTGCCCCCCCACATGCTTGTCTGTGTGCAACCCACCTTGGGCAGGTTCTCACGCATGGTCAGATGTCTCTTCCCATGACCATCAATGAAGCTGTTGCACCTTCCATTTATGCAGGTGTTCATCAGTGTCCAGACGGACCACATGCTCTCAAAGGGGCCCCAGTAATGTGTCTGCCTGGAGGCAGGTGGAAGGGTTTCTGCATACAGTTTTACTAGTTCACTAAACATCATCATGTCTTTTATCCAGCACCTAGCTGTAGCATCCTCCTGCCTCCCCAGGTTGTAGCTACTCTGAGACACTCCAATGGTGTCGCCATTGCCAGTACTTCCCTGAAGTGCTTTGGGGCCTACGGTACATAGCCCAGCAGTACCACCATTGGGGATATTGGAGTCACTTTGTCTAGCATTATGCTAGATGTAGAGAATCCACAAAAGGGGCACAGCAGGGATGGCAACTGGGGTTGGTCGATATGCCGTGCACAGCCACACTTACAGGTGTGTAATATGTGCTATGAACATTTATATAGTGTATCAGCCAATATATCCCATTTTGGCCACGTCTTTAGTCTGTGCGCAGGAAAAGGCCCATTCTTTATCAGTAATCTCAATGCCTACATAATCTGCCCAGTAAGAGCGGGCTTCCAATTCTGGTTCTGAGGCTGCATAATATACCGCTGTGTTATACATTCGGATAATTAGGTATTTAGGGATGGGTTCTGCAATAGAGTCAACAACAGTTCCCAGTCTGGTGGAGCTTTTGGCTAATGATTGGATCAATGATTTCATGTGTTTGAGACTGAAGTATGGTACAATACTATTACACAATACCACACAGATATAATTAAATCCCAAAGTTTGTCACATTTATTATAAAAAGTTTACATGTATCACAGTTGAAATCAATTATCCATTGTTACACAACATATTAAAAACACATCATTTAAACATTTGTCCATCATATCCAGGGATAGACGGAGCAGGAGTACTCCCAGACCGGCGTAATAAACAACAAGCCGCAAGTGACAAATAAAGGTTCAAATCGAGCCGATAAGAATAAAGCCTATGAATTGTCTTGAAAAAGATGGCTCTATAAGAAAAAAACCATCGAAACGCGTCGACGCAAGTTACACACACAATCCAGGGGACCACCGTAGCGAATTGGAGATATAATTGGGTCTTACATATCACAAACTACGGATACAAATTGATGGTCATACAGGATGTGTTACTTATGACAAAGTACACTGTCTGTTCAGGTTTTCTGTTATGCGGGCTCATAACAGGTTGTGATTTGTATTATGATGGACAAATGTTTAAATGATGTGTTTTTAATATGTTGTGTAACAATGGATAATTGATTTTAACTGTGATACATGTAAACTTTTTATAATAAATGTGACAAACTTTGGCATTTAATTATATCTGTGTGGTATTGTGTAATAGTATTGTACCATTGTGTAGTAGTATAGGGATTGCCTTTGTACATCTGTGATCGGTACCCCCTTTCCCTTTATTATATGAGGGGTCGCTCTCAGTTCGATATACATGAGACTGAAGTATCCCAGCTTGTATAATATTGAGAATGGTGACTGGGCCTTAAAATGTTCAAGCGCTATAAACTGTTGGTTTGGGAATAGGTTTCCTTTAAGTTGGAGTATTTTTGCTTCTCAGTAATGGGAGCAATGCAGTGTTTTGGTCCAAGGGAGCATATAAGGAATGCGTGATTTCAACTTGGAATGAATACCGAGACTGGCACCTTTCCCAGATTGCCCAGCGCGAGCAACCATCCCGAGCAGTGAACCGTGTGGATTTCGCAGTCGGGCGAGGCGGTCTATAGTACATGTTAACCTGAATTCGGGCTGGCTCCGCTAGGCCCCATTCCAGGTCCATGTGTGGAACCCATTGCAGGTTATGTATCTAATGATGAGGGAAGTGGGCCTGTGCTACCAGGTTGTATAATTCAAAGTTTGGGTCACAAAATCCTGCCCTATCAGACGGCTTCTGCAGCTTACTCCAGGCAAGTTGTAGCTGTTTCCCCACCCAAGCTGATGTGATCATTAACGATTACAATTGGGTAAAGTCACTTTCCAGAGGGCGAGAGTAATATTGTGCAATAGATACAGCAGTTTTGGAAGCATCACCATTTTTATCTGGACAATTCTGCCAGCCACTGTAAGAGGGAGCCTGAGCCATCCCTGTATGAGATCAGTAGTCGCAGAAATGGAGATTTTCAGCTATAAGCGTGTGAACATCCCTTTGGAACATGAAACCCAGATACCAGACTGGGTCTGTGGAGCTGCACAGCGGCTCTACAATCTCTGGCTGCATCATGGCATCTGTCAGGGACATTAGTATGGACTTGTTCCAATGTATTTTCAAGGTGTTGATTGCATTTGAAGATAGCAGGTAAAGTCATTATTGGTATAGAAAATGTAAAGATGAAAAGTAAGAGGGAACACTCCATCGGTCCGAGAAGAATTTTCCCTACAAACTTAGGGCCATATTCTCAATGAAGTGGCGGAGAGAGGTGTTATGTTATCCTTCTTGGCTTAACGCCTCTCTCCGCCACTTCTGAAACGCGAGGCTGCACCCTATTCTCAAGGATAGGGTGCAGCCTGGCGTTTCCCCCCTGCGTTGGCGCTAAGGTGGATGGTGCTAAGTTTCACAACATAGCGCCAACGCAGGCACCCTTGCACCAGAGTGCAAGGGTGTCTGCAAGCAGGGTGGTTTGTTTATGTACAGGAAGGTGTTCATTCCTGCACATAAACAAACCTAAAATGCCAGTTTGTAATTTACATGTGTGCTGCTTCGTACAGCACACATGAAAGTTACAAAATGGCATTTAAAAAAACAGGTCTTGTTTATGTACAGGAAGGGACACCTTCCTGTACATAAACAAACAATGGCATTTTGCTTTTTCCATGTGTGCTGCACAAGGCAGCCCACATGGAAAAAGCAAAAATGAGGAGAAATAAAGCACTTCTCCTTGTTTCGTCAACTTAAGACCAGATATTTCCTCGTCTTAAGTTTGGCGCTACCTCCTATTTAGTTGCCATTGAGAATAGAAGGTAGCGTCAAACTCAATGGGGCATATTCTCAAGGACTTATCGCTGAGTTAGCAGCACTTTATCGCAGCCAAAGTGGCAATAGATTAATTGCCCTATTCACAAGATGGTGGTAACACCCGATATCACCAGTTTTCCTGCGATAGCAGCCGCAAAAAACATCACCACGGATGACACCGGCAACTAACGCTAATGAGATGCAGAGTAGGCGTTCCCGTGCAAAAAGCCGCGACAACACCACCTCGCAAAATTCTCAACGACTAGCCAGATCTGCGATAAGATCACAAAACATGAGATAAGGCGTGTTAGCAGCAGGAAATTAACACCTGCTCTCTCCTGGTATTAAGTCGGATGATAGCCTGTACCAGAAATGGGAGCCCAGCTCACAGCCACACCAGAAGAACAACAGATGCCATGGAGCTACTGATCATGCAGCTCGGACACCCAAGAGGGAAACAACACCCCCCCCCCCCGCACCGCAGGCCACCAGGTCACATACGTGATTCTGGGTCTTGATTTCGCAATGGCAGAGATCATATCAGTGCACACGGAATCATCGCAGGCTGCACACCCGCTCAGCATGTAAGGTGCCCCTACCTCAGTGCCCCGATAGTCACCGTCCCCTGGCGGTAGGCCCGTGCCGGCGGCAGTGTATCCAGTGACACCAACTCTGTGTAACGCAAGCCATGGACCCTTTATGATTGAGTCTCGTGATATGCCGGGTGGACGCAGCGATGTCACCTCCGGCAGTGGGGAAGAACTGGGACACGTAGCGTTGTCATCCCCCCCTTTATACGTAAGCCGAGTGGGCTGGCCCGGCGTACGCAAGGCCAGCGTAGGGGTGTGAATAATTATCCCTGGGCTCTGGGCGTGGTTCATTTCTGGGCTGGACAGGAACCCAACTGATACGTGTGTCTCTGTTGCAGTGTCGGCGCAACACGGCCTGCAATCATCAATGTTGCAATGTAGCATGCACCCGGAGGAAGGCCGCGCACGAAGGGATTGTACAAGGAGCGCAAGGCCGCTCGGGCTCCTGGCTCATACATGCCAACTGTTGTGTGTGTATCGCTATTCGTGCAGCATAAGCCTAAGGCCTAGCCTCAATTGCAGCCCAAAACCCACATCACATTACCAGAATGCAAGCAGAAGTCAGACTGACATTAGGGATGAAAGCTCCTTTGTCTCAATACATAAGGCGGAAGGACATCAGCACCTCCGACCTTGGTCTTGTATGCGGCAGGAACACCCTGAGAGAGATACCATAGCAGATGACGACGACTCCCACACTACGCACAGTGCTAAAGAAAGACCAACGTATCCACACCCGACACACAGAAGTCCTTGCTCGAGGTACTCTTGCATGGAATGCCCTTGACACTTCTGTACACAACAACCCATACGTCCAAACGTTGCACATACATACAACTGATTGCTCCGAGCTGTGGCATATCATCCACATAACTGCTGCAGGTAAGAAGAGTGCCGGTTCTACGAGAGCCCCCAACGCAATGGCAGAACATCCCGGGCACATGCACAACGCCTGTCACGTGGAACTGTACCATGACCGAATGCTGCCTGTTAGTGTTTGATACATTGTCTTTCCCGTACTGACACACACATGCTAATTAAGTCTACGCAACTTTACTAGTGTTCAACTGTGATGAGTGTTTATTAGAATGACAAATCGTGTGCCTCAATGAGCATTGTCCGTACACAGTGAGGGACTGACTGACGCATTTCACTTAGGTGTGAGTCCCTATTGCCAGCTCCACCTCTGTGAGCCAGACATTGTGGTTGGGATAGTTGCTGATAGACCTGTGCTCCTACGTGTCTGTACCAATGTGAGTATGTTGTACAACTTCTTTCCATGTGGATCAATGTGATCCATCACTACAGGCTGTGTCCACCCAGTTGAGTGTGAGTAGGTATGCAAAGGGATGATCTGTTGTCAAATGTGATGAGGGACACTACTTTAGGCCTGCCAACGACTTTGACATTTCATACACAGCCCTATTTCTTACATTGCGTGAGGCAAAGTTGTGAAATTGTGCGATTTTTGTTTCAGAGCAATGAGGCCACAGCTAGTGCACACATTCCCAGTCATCTCACTGCCTATGTGTGTCACGGTCTAACATGCGCATTGCTTCCATTTCCCAAGATGTACCTTTTTGTGCAATCGATGTCCTTACATCCATCCATACTTTCATACTTGGTCGATTATGGACATGACACATCTGTATGAATTTGAATGCTTTATTCACATTCGGTGGAGTGTCGAAGCTGAAGCAGTACATGGCCACGCAAACCCCACATTACATTGTAGCCCAGTGGAGGGTCAGCCAGAGTCATTTAGGGCTTGACAAGTGTCGTAAATTGGCTGCGATTAAATTAGCGTTAGCGGAATCCATCTGGTATTTAGTGGCTATCCTGTTCATTTTATGGAATCCATTTCGTATTTCTGGCAGCCATTTTGTTTACCCTTGTGCTCTGTTTATTTTATGGAATCCATTTCGTATTTCTGGCAGCCATTTTGTTTACCCTTGTGCTCTGTTTAAAGGACTGGCTATACTTAGACTCTGCTACCCTGCACATGTGCAGGAATATCTAACTGTCCATACATCTGTTTTTAGTCTGTAACTATCAGGTTGTTTCTACCAGAGTCAGCAACTGCTAGCTCCTCCTTTACTGTCGACTGTGCATTTCTGTATGACCATCTATGTATGTAACTCTTCTCATGTATGCTTGTACCGCCCTCTTTCTGAGCCCCTGTGTGGGTATAAAAGACCCATGGTTCTTCTACTCTGTGTGCTACCTTCATTCAGCACCACAGGGTGCTGGGTGAATGTGGTTCCACCTCATGAGGTTTATTAAACTCTGTATTTTCTATTTCAGTTTCTGTGCCAAATTCTTTCCAATAGTCTGAGGACTCTGTGCAGAGAAGGGCGAAAAGTTTGTTTATGCCCAGTTGCTATACATTGGGGTTGATAGTGTTGACAGAATGAAACCTATTATAGGTTTCTTACTGTCAAAAATGGGGGAGGAGGCTAGCTCCTCTACAAATTAAGGGTAGGCAAATTTATGTGTTCTCTCTCTTTTTCTAAACTGTCTGTGAAATAGCCATGAGGCATTTAATTGGCTATTCAGTAATACTGTTTTAAACATTATTAGCATTAATAAAATGAATAAATATATTAACTAGCTGTGGGTAGTTTTTGTTTGAAAATTCTCAGGTGACAACACCACTATTGTTTGTTATTCTCATGCTACATACAGTTTTGCGAGGGCATTGCTAGTTTTTATTAGCTAGTCTGTGTAAATAAACTGACAGTCCTTACTAGAACTGATGTTGCATAGTTTGGATTGTGAAAAAGTAGAATGCAGGGAAGATGTCTATGCGATCCTTAGCAAACATTTTTGAGGAAAATATTGTTTTTTAGGAGTCTGTTAGTCACAAGATGTTCTACTGGAGAACGTGTACCCATTATGTTGAAGTTTTTAGTTCTTTATGTAATAGGAATCCTTGTTAAATTAGCAGTGTTAGATTTTCCTGTTGCTCCTATAACATGAGAGCATGGTCCTGAGTATACAATGTAGGTGCTTTTATTAAGAAAAATCATTTTAGAAGTGTCTGCAGTCCTGTACAAGTAATGCAAAGTTTATGAGTAACAGTGTATAACATTTCCTTTTTCTTGAGGGTCTTTAGATGATTAAGATAGAAATATACATATGTAAAGATTTGGAGTATGTCTGTTCTGTTTTTCTCTTTTCCTCAGAATTTGGTAAATGAACACAGACTTCCTTGACTGCTTGGGATTGGGTGACGTATTGTTCTTGTCAGTTCACCAAGAGTTCCTTTTATACTTGCCAATAGGTCCAGGTTGTTGTTTTATTTACTCTCACATAGATGAAAGTGGTTCCAGGGTGCCTTGTTAATATATGGGGCGTCCCTAGACTAGGAAGTATTCTGAGACTATCCTCTCTGTTGATAGATTATTTCTGTGCCTTGTCTAAAGACCTTTTGTTCTGTCCACCAATAGATATTTGCTGCTTTACAACCATTGCCAGAGGGGCGCGGACATCAGATGCAGCTTGAGGAGTCAGCACCAGTCCAGTTTGAAGTCAAAGTGAAGGTAACCAGCACAGGCATTGCTGGCAACCAGGACCTCAGTGAAGGTAGAAGGCCGGAAGCACTGGGATGAGTGTACCCCTGCTACTATCTTGGGCGAAAGACGGGGTCACAAATCAGAAAGGAGAAATCGTGGATCAAGCTTTTGATGCCCAGCCGAGAGTCACAGACCGACCAGGAAGGCGAGAAAGTTTTTGCTTGAGGTAACCCCCTTTGAAACAAGGGTTGCTTCAGAGATCCTAGCATCAGGCCTCTGAATCCTGGTCCTAAAGTGGCTGTAAAGTTTTCACCTTTGTTGGTCAAGAGATACCTGGCCAAGCTGAATGCAATCTATGGCCCCAACGAAAGAGCAGTGTGCCAGTAGAGCAATACAGGAGTTAGGGAAGGACTTGAGTTCAGGGTACAGGTGCTGTGTCTCTGGTGCCTGTTACATTGAAATGAAGGAAACTGGTGCACTGCCTGAGACACTGGACAGGATCGCTGAGCGCATTTGCCCTGGTGGGTGATTGCCCTATCCTGAAAGAAGAAAATTTTCCCTTGAAACTAGGCCATGATTCCTGAGTTGCGAGTTGTGCAGCTCCACCGTGGGAACAACAAGAGCCTGCCTGTGAGGCTCAAACGGACACAGGGAGAAGACTCCCCTCTGGTTGGTTGTACAGCGGCTTTAATTTCCCAAGGACTTCTTTTTCTTTTTTTTTGTTGAGAATGTACCCCATTGATCGTCCCATTTTTGAGGAGGACCAACCCTTTGCAGCTCTTCGTCCTAATTCTCATGGTTCTGTGTAGTCCTCCTGGTCCTCTGGATCCAGGATCATTTTTGTAAAAATATGTCTGACTGCTTTAATGTTTGTATTGGGTATAATGATAGATACTCTAGCCCTCATAAAGGAAACACGGGAAAAGTCTAGCGAAAATGTTTTTGAAGTTGAAATTGATGGTAACTGAAATGCATAGGAGCCTTAAAAATGTTTTTACTGGATGGTTCTAGGATTTGCTTAGGACTAGAAAGCTAATAGCATTGTTTCTGATAATAGTAATTACTCTCTCCTGCTATCTGTATGACCCAATTCTCTGTTCCCTTTGTACTTCTGCTTATACCTTATACATACCCGCTTAACAATATTTAGAATGAGAAATGCCCACCTAGCAATGAATTAGGATATTTAT
Organism: Triturus cristatus; assembly: GCF_964204655.1. Taxonomy (NCBI): domain Eukaryota; kingdom Metazoa; phylum Chordata; class Amphibia; order Caudata; family Salamandridae; genus Triturus; species Triturus cristatus. The sequence continues at coordinate 1,127,589,152 of NC_140580.1, read as the reverse complement.
GAAAAAAATGTTTTAAAAAAATTAATATGCATATTTTTCATTTTCCTACTGGATTATGGGAGATGTCTTCAGCTAACGCTAAAAGGGTCGTCTGTCGTAAATTGGCTGCGATTAAATTAGCGTTAGCGGAATCCATTTGGTATTTAGTGGCTATCCTGTACATTTTATGGAATCCATTTTGTATTTCTGGCAGCCATTTTGTTTACCCTTGTGCTCTGTTTAAAGGACTGGCTATACTTAGACTCTGCTACCCTGCACATGCGCAGGAATATCTAACTGTCCATACATCTGTTTTTAGTCTGTAACTATCAGGTTGTTTCTACCAGAGTCAGCAACTGCTAGCTCCTCCTTTACTGTCGACTGTGCATTTCTGTATGACCATCTATGTATGTAACTCTTCTCATGTATGCTTGTACCGCCCTCTTTCTGAGCCCCTGTGTGGGTATAAAAGACCCATGGTTCTTCTACTCTGTGTGCTACCTTCATTCAGCACCACAGGGTGCTGGGTGAATGTGGTTCCACCTCATGAGGTTTATTAAACTCTGTATTTTCTATTTCAGTTTCTGTGCCAAATTCTTTCCAATAGTCTGAGGACTCTGTGCAGAGAAGGGCGAACCCCTTGCACTGGTAGGCCTAGCTGAGGCCTATTTTCTACACAAGTACATCGGAAGAGGAAGAGTACAGTCCGCAGTCTGCTTGCTGTGTCATTGGTCAGCAAACAAAATATGGCAGTCCATGTCGAGGTCCAAGGTGAGTGTCGCAGAGTGTTTCGGGGGACAGTGGGAGGTGTTGTTACAGGGCATGATGCAGAGGGCAGAACCAAGCAGAAACAGGGCATATGGCGGAGAAGATTGCTACTGGCTCCTTCTTAATACAAAGGTGAAATCACCCGCATCTTTGTCCTCTATGTCATCTGTCTAACATGTGGGTGCTCTTGTTTGTTCTGCAGCACTGTGTGCCACTGACACATCAGGGGCTGGAGATGTGTGTGTAGAAGTACCAGCAGCATTCATCTGCGACTGCCTTAGTGGCAGCAATGCGATGATGAGGATCTGCAGGGCATGGAAGATACCAACAACTTTTCGCTGGTGTGCCTCCGTGGCAGCCATTTTTTCCGCATGCATCCGCTCCATGTTCTCCATTGTCCTCAGCATCTGTGCCAACTCTCGGCTGACATCGCTGAGGCCACTCTGACTAGACAGTTGTTCTCCTTTCAGAGTCATGACTCCAGCGATGTCGGGCATGGGTTGTTGGACATCATGGAGCGAACTGTGGGTGTCCGTTAGGGAGTGTAAGTGGTCCCTGATGTGACTTAGACACCCACCTAGCCTTGGAATGCGATGTGTTCTTCGTTGTGGTGCTGGATGCCAGCCATGGTGGTGGGTGCTTCCTGCTGTGTGGTCTGTGCATGGGGTGGGGTCTTCTTGATGCAGCTGCGCTACCCTGCTCCCGGAGGTGGGTTGCCGTAACTGTCCATGAGCTGTTGGAGGGCATCGGTGTCGAAGGTGGGGAGGTCCTTTTCGTCATCAGTGAAAAGTTATTGGGTCTGCTCTGCAGGAGGTGTTGATTGTCCCTCTGCAATGTGAAGGGGAGATACAATTTAACATTGCATTGACATGTATGTTGACACATTGTTCAAGTTTACATACAGACTGCATGACAATGTACATTGGGACTGTTTGGGAGGAGCTGACTATTTGATGCCGGACAGTGGACAAGCGGAACCAGTTGTGTACTCTGTTCTGTAGTGAAAGTGTTGCACTTTGTACCACATTGTCATCAATGTTGATGTGCTGTTATTGCTATGTGTGTGTGCTGCATTGTGGGAGAGTCGCCCCTGCAGCTGTGATTTTGCTACCCCTTATCCCTTTGAGGTGGTGTGCCTTTGACTTCTGTGCTTCTACAGTGCTGAGATGTTGCAGTCTTGGCTAATTCTGGCTCTTGGATTTTGGAATCTTGGGCATGGTTTATCCGCAGATGTGTTGTTAACGTCAGGGGTTGTTTGTGAATGTGGATGTGTCAGAGTGTGACCTGCTCCTTTACGGATGTGTTACACATTTAGCCACCTCAGTGTCGTGGCATGCACCATGTCATGATAATTGGACTGCAGCCATGCTATTCGTCATGCAGTGTCACCTGCATTGTCAGTGTGGCTCACAGATGCGCAGCTTTGCTGGTTTTCAAATGTGTGCATGGGTTGGTTGGGAGATTGATGCTGTGTGGGGAGGGACCCCTTTGTGCCCATAGTAAATGGGGGCCTACTTCTGTTTGTATGTGTGCTGCAGTGTGCCAAGGGGATGAGGGACATGATCCAGAGTCATTGTGGGTGTGCAGTGTGCTCTACTAAATTGTGCATGTGAGCCATTGTGTCCATCTCCCCCCGTCTCCCCCAGTCCCTGTTCGGTACTCACCCTGGTGCTGTTGTGTCAGATCATGTCTAGCAGTGTCCGGACACCCCAACTCCTGCCAGTGTCTCCCCACTGATGACTGTGGACACCATTTCCTCCATCTCTTCCAGCTCCTGGTGTTCCGCTGGACTGCCACCTCCAGTCTGCATTGCTGCCTGATGGTTGTCAGCGAGTTTCTTCTTGGTTTTGCGCTTCGCATCATTCCAGTGCCTGTTGACCTCTCCAATTGTCCTACTCCTCACTCCAACTGCATTCACCTTGTCCAGGATGACCTGCCGTATTGCATTTTTATTTGCCATTGACACGTTGGAGGTGACGAACAGTTGTTGGTGGTGTTCTATCACCTCCGTGATGATGATCCTGTTTTCCTGCGGACTGAACCTCGTCTTCCTCGTCTTCTTCTCCTTGCCCTTCCATGACCCTGAGGTCCCAGAATGGTCTTCCTGGGGGCTTGTGGGGTTCTGGTCGTTCTCTGTACTTGCTCTGGCTTCCTCCATGGTGCTACACATTTGAAATTATTTTGTTTGTGTTTTTCGGTGCTTTTATAGTGCATTTTCCCCCATGACGCATGGGAATTCCAGGCATGTCGCTGGTTATCGGTGATTTTTTTATCGCGATTTGGGGCATTGCAACTTTTTTCGCATTCGTGTTTCGCATTTTTTTGGCGTCGCATTTTTTTTAACGCGGTCATTTGGCGTGTTATCGTGAGACTATTGCGTGGTGCCGCTGGGTTGAGAATACAATGTTAACACGGTGTTATTTTGTTGCGATAGACTGCGATGTGCAAAGTTGCGTTAAGTTAATTTTGCGATAATTATCACACGTTCTTGAGAATATCCCCCAATGGGTGTTGCCATGGAACGCCCACCGCAACAACCACTGCATGCCCCTTTCACGCTAAAAACAGTGTGAAGGGGGCCCTATTCACAAGGCAGCGTTAAGCCGCGTTAAGCCAATTAACGTGGCTTAACACTGCCTTGTGAACAGGGCTAAGACCACAACGTCACTTTTAGTGACGTTGTGGTGGCGATAGGGGCTTGAGAATATGCCTCTTATTATCTTTGTGAAGATCACAACAGAGGTACATTTAAAACTTTTTACTAGTTTCCTCGTTGTTTGGCGGGTGGTCCTTTGGTGTTCCCATGGTGCTGCCTTTGAAAAAGGCACCACCATGGGAACGCCAGAGAAGGCTCCTGCACTGCATGGAATGGAATGTTAAGTCCATGCTGTGCAGGAACTGGGCGTGCATGCAGAAAGGAGGCACACTATGTGCCCGCCTGCATGCAACTCCATGGCCTGAGGCACCAGAGAGCCCTGAAGGTCTCCCATAGTTTCCTCACCAGCAGCAGTTTCATGTGGTGAACTCCGCCATGAGACCTCTGGCAGTGAGGAAACTCGTAATATGCTTGGCGGGGCCCTAGCGGCCCTGCCAAGCATATTGCAGCCTCACACCACCGTGCCAACACCAGGATCATGGATCCCTGGCGGTTGCAACAGTGCCATGGAGGTCCGACCGCTGTAGTTGTAATACAGCAGTTGGACCACTGCTGTGGCGGTCCAGACCGCAACACCACCATGGGTTCGTACTGCTGTTCTCGTAATCAAGCCCTGAGCTCTTTTTACTTTTGATATTCTACGCATTGTATAATATTGTTCTAGGTATTTGAAGATTGGGTAACAAGAGAACAATATGAATATTACTGGGCAGGTTTATAAATATAGTAAAGTTAAAAAATAATCTGTAGTATAATCTGTTTAATGTTCTTTGCCTTATATTCTTTTCCTATATCTTCTAATTGCGTTGTTACTCAAATTCTCTAGTTTATCGTCCAATAGTTTTGTAATGCACCATGGAAAGTTGTGTGCTCTTCTACAATTTCAACTTAAATTTAACAAAAATATATTCTGTGTTACATTCCTGCAAAACGGCAAAGATACACAACATTATTCAAATGTTTTCATTTTCAAACTTGTGTTAACATATGAGCAATGGCAATAACATGTTAGTGATATATCTATACATTTTTTAACTAAAACGAGCCAAATCCAAAGAAGGTTGGCAGTGTGGTTTCAGTAAGATACAAAACTAACGCCAAAGTGTTTGGCTAATATTTAGGCATGTTCAGAATTGCAGTTCTTCACTTCCTATGTGTAAAAAACCTAGCAAATTTAATAAAACTTGGGGAATTTTGTTTAAAACATTTTTTTAATATAAATCATGGCAATGGCTTTTGTGGAAGAAAATACCCACATATGTAAGCACCATCAATTAAATAATATATTTTCTCAACAAATTCTTGCAACCAATTTTGCAGGTTATATTTAGAGGCGGACGGAACTCTCCTAGTTTGACTCTGTGAAGGTCATGAATACATGAAGAATCTGCGAGATTCCACGCAGTTCAGTGAGTGGGCAGACTCAACATGTCACGCTGACTTAGCGCTGGGAGCTTGTTCTGTGCTGAAAATCAGTGCGAACGGCAACATGTGGCACACCAGAGTGTGCTGCTTCTTTGCTGCCATTCGAGTAGATTTTCAACTCAAATGACAGCTTTCTCACTGTGAATGGTGATGACCGCCCGCATTGAAAAAAAATGTGCTGGTTGCTGTCTTAGCACCCAAAAAACGTGCTAGGGGATGCCAATTCCTGCTCGCCAACTTACTGGTGGTGAGCCACGCACGAGAAAAAACTCTGCCAGGTGGCAGTTGGCAGAGTTTTGACAGATCTCTGCGTTAGGCAAAACACCGCAGGCGGAGCAGAATTTACCGCCCACCCCTAGTTATAATGTTGCTGCGGCGTAAAGTGCACAGAAATTAATTTGTCCCCAATTACGCTGTTGGAATTAACATTTGCACCTCTAAATATTATTTCTTTGAATGTAGGCCCCACTCTCATTGAGAACTGTATTTCAAACAATCCTGCAACAAGAACATTGAATCTAAATTGGAGAAAAGTAAACACATTTTATATTAAAGATTATGAAAAGTGGTGCTCATATAAAATATGCCAATTGTAGGGTAAATAACATCATAGTAGATTGCTATATGTTTTAGAATAAATCTACATGTGTAAATCACTCTGTATAGAAGAAGTTCTGTTTTGCATTGCCGTGCTCTGATCTTATGTCTCTTCTGTGCTGTTACCTCCTCCCGATTTTGCACAAATCTTGGCCACTACTAACTGCTTTTATTGTTTTTCCTATAGACCTAGACAACTGACCAATAAACAAAATATGGTATATAGTGTTCGGGTATCAGGAGTGAACAAGAGTAAATATTACGTCAAGAAAAGGTGGATGAAATAGTTAGAATGACCTAAAGTTGGAAATGTAAAGTTTGAAAGACCATTAGCTTGAAAGCAATATTTCTGAAAATAATGTATGAAAAAGCCATTTCCATTTTAACGTTTTAATTTTAGACATGTAAAGAGTAAAATTAAGGTTTAGGGTCATGTATAGGGTTTTGATAAGGGATAAATAAATGGTTTGCGTGTGTGACGTGCATAAGGGATGACATGCGGTGAGTGTGAATGTTATGGTTAGATTTCGTGCTAGGTTTAGGGTTAGTGAAAGGGATGGGGTAAATGACATTGATTGTGGCGACTGGCCTTTCAGCAGTCTGGCAGTCTGTTACTGCCAGATGGGCCAGCGTGTGAGCTGAATTTTTGGCCCCGTGATGGCCCACAGTGCTCAAACAAATGGCCCACACACTGGCCCTTCCAAGCTAACCCTTTTGCAGCGCCAGACTGCCCGAGAGGCCAGTCCAGCACTGCTGCTATCACTGAACGCAGGAAAATAATCCACCTTTTTGATTTCAAAGTAATTTGCCAACTTCAAGACTGCATTCATTTTTGAATAACATGTTTCTCACTTTTGCTCTGAACTTTTCAACTTTTCAAACTTTACATTTCGAACTTTAAACCAGTATTCAAAGTAAATGGTTTATGTGATCAAAAAGCAAAAGTCGATCAATCAGCCAGTAGCAGCAGGTATGCATATGTATTTGACAAACCTATGATCAGCCCCTGTGGCAGAAGAACAGACATTTATTGTTTCCCAACCAATGGTATTAATGTTATCATCCTCAGGAAGATGAAAGTCTGAGAAGACCCGTCCGCGAGCATGATTCCTGGAGTGGACTTAGTTCACGGAGCCACCGGACCAAACAGTTCAGGCCTGACAGAGCAGGTTTGCACTAGTGACCAGGCCGTTTTGCACCAGAATTTGTAGTGACAGGCTAGTGCAGCCAGTGCAAATGTTGTTTTTGCACTGGCCAATCTGTCACTGGTACGATGCTCTTATTCCGACCCCATATATTCATGCCCTCTAAAGGTGGAAAGGCATGGAAAGCCACCTGGACATCACTGCTTTAAATGGGCCAGTACTCACCGGTAGTGAGTACCAGCACTTCTTAAATTTATCACTCTGAGTACCGGCACTTCTCTACTGCCGAGGGTGCTCATGAAAAGGTAGGCTCATTGGCTGACAGTGCTAATGAGCAGGGGTGGGACGTGTCTCCGGCAGGCAAGGCGCCGCTTCTGTGGCACCGATCTGAGCCCCAGCTGAGCTATTCAGCAGGGCTCATTTGAATAATGTCCGGCTACTCACCATCACGCTGTGCTTGACAGAGCAGGGTCCGGTCAGGCCCTGTGCTGTCAATCACTTTCACACTTATCCTGTGCATTTGCGCAAACACAGGAATCATGGCAGTCCTCTGGCAGTGGCAATTAAAAAAGCCATGGTAGGTGAAGAGTATAACATGGCTTTTGACATACCTGAGTCTTTTGTGTGTCTGCTTATGTTTGTGTGTTTACCTGCATTTGTATGCCTGTTTTTTGTAAGAAAAAAAGTGAGAGAAAGAGAGAGAATCAAGACACTCTCAGGAGGTATTTTAACCCCTTCAGCGCGGCGCGGATTACCGCGCTGTGCTGAAGGGTTAGTGCGCGGGCGGGGCCATGACGGAGCGGTTCCGTCATCCGCACAGCGCAACCGATGCGCATGACGGTACCGCTCCGTCATGCGCATCGAAAGGGTTAAGGAAAATGGGTGGCACATTGTGTGTACATGTTTGCTCTGCGAGAAAGGTTTATAAATAACATAGTCGGGAGGGTTGGTGGGTGAGTGAGTGGATGGATGGATGAGTGAGCAAGGGTTTGAGTATAGATGGATGGATGGATGAGTGAATGGATGGATGAGTGAATGGATGGATGGGTAAAAGGGTGGATGATTGGATAAAAGGGTGGATGATGGGTGGAAAAGTAAAAGATTGGATGGATGAATGAAAGGGAGGGTGGATGGATGAAAGGGTGGATGATGGATGAGTGAATAGAGGGATTAAATGAAAGGGTGGGTGGAATGAAAGGGTGGATGGTATAAAGGAGTGAAAGGGTTGAAGGATAGATGAGCGAAAGGATTGATGGATGAGTGAAAGGGTGGATAAAGAGATGGATAAGTGAAAGGATGAATGGATAGGTTTAAAGATGGATGGATGGCTAGGTTTGGATATGAAGGGTGGACAGACGGAATGGTGAAAAACTGAATGATGGATGAAAGACTGAATAGACAACAGAATGTAAAGGTTTAATGGTGGACATCAGCAGGTAAATGGTAGGGTGAAAGGATGAATAGATAGATCAATGGAAGAGACAAGAGATATCTCCTGGGGAGGGTCATGATGATTTGCTTCGTGCCTTAAGAGCTTTGGTTCGAAGTGGGGGTATTTTCAGTTTCTTCCTACACACGTGCTCAAAAATATATAGTATTGTACCAAACAACAGCAATTAACAGTATGGCATTAAAAAGTGCAACTATTGCAAAAAAAAGGAAATGTTAACGTATTATGACATTTCTCTTTCATTCTGTGCAATGAGTTAACCTGCTTTGTTTATATAAACACATTCCTCATGTGTGTTGGTGTGTGCTTCAACTATTATAGAAGTCCTTCAGTATCATCATGCCTTGCCCTTAGCTCCGCCCCTAGCCCCGCCCACTCACTGCACCTCTAGCTCAGTTGAATGAGCACCTGCACTTAATGTTTTCCATTTAAAGCCCTGCTGGACATAGATTGAGTTGTGTAGCTTAGACGTCACCTGGCGCTTTGCAGCTGGCCGCCTCCCCTGACTTACTGCAACTTGTTGAAGTGGTAATGGCATTACAACTCCACACAGTGACAGATAGCTGAGCAGGGCGTCATTATTCATAGCCTCACGTACAGTAGATGGACCCTGGCCTGTGAGCCAGACTATTAAGGAAGCTATTACAAACCTTCCCATGATGCTTTGTGCTGCGAGAGGGCCCCTATTTATCTGCGCGCGTGGCTGCCAATGAAGTTACTGTAGCTACAAGCAGGCCACGTCTAAGCGGCAGACATTTTCAATATACCGAAGTGATCCGTCACCCTGGGTGACAGCTCACCTTTCTTGCACGGGGAGCTATTTCCAGCCGGTAATCCTGCCTGAGGGGGCGTCTCGATGCAGAACAATACCTGCGAAGCGCTAGACTGCTACAAAAAGTGCGCCTTGGTGATTAAATGGAGTTTGACGCTTGGACATGCATGGCGGGCTTAAAATGAAACACTTGCTGTGTGTTTACTCCACCATTTAGGAGAACGTAGGTGAAATCTGGGGCTGATGGTTTAATACTTTCATCTATTCACTGCTGCTTTTTTGTTCCACTTTTTATAGGTATAATTTACGTTCAGAGCATCAAAAGTTATATGCAAACTGTAATTAACCGCTGTCGTTCGCCCGGGGCGTATATCAAGGCCAGTCATTGAGAGCACATATGGAGGTTTAAGCCCCTTCTGTAATACAAGGCGACATATTTATATGCGTGTCAGTGTCAGACATGCGGCGCATGTGGCAAACACGTTCTAAGATGCTATGAAAATATTCTTGCCACCTATGTCGCAGATCTGTTTAGCATTAGCATCAGCAATCATTTCGTTTATTGCGTTTTTTTATTTGATATATTCCTGTCCCACTACGGTCCCTCCCTTCCCAGCGTCTCTTGTAACCTAACATGGCTATACCACCCACCAAGCATGCTAGAAAGGAGATATTTGCAATAAATTATTCGAAGCCATAATCTGCAACTTTTAGGAAGGGGTACAAATGGGTGAAAGCAGTCTCACCCCATTATTGCCCACTAAATTACACATACATCCAAGGCGCAGGCTGCTTAGAAGTACTTACCTTTCTGTGTGAGACTCTGTTCTCTGTCACTTATTTAACACACCAAAAAGAAAACATCTGATCAGAGTCTGGCAGTAAAACCCACAGCTAAAGGCTCAGGGCTTCCCTGGACATGAAAATGAATGTAATATCCTAGATTAAATAAGATTTGATAGTAATGCAGTGGTCATCTGAAACAGTTTCAGCTGAAAGTCATGTACGACTGAAAAAATGATAAATTGTTTAATAATTTTTTTATTGATAGTAAGATGACTTTAGTGAAAGCTCTAATTCCTCGCACATGCCTGTTTTTTTTTGTTTTGAACAGATTTTGAAAGTTGTCTTTTTACATAGTTTTGAAAACACTTGAATAGTGACACATTAATTGTCCCTCTACTTGTAGTAAAGCAACAATCGGGTTTCTGTATTTGTAACTGAACGAATATTTCAATTCTTTCGTTTTAAGAATTGCAGTAAAATTAAGTGACAGTTCGTCTTTTACCTACAGTTTCAGTATAAAGGTCACTAGGGGACCAGGAAGTGTTTTAATACAGAAACGTCGAGCCACCTCATCTCAGGCGAGACTAGTCCACTCCTGCTCAGGCGCGGCCGGTGCAGGTAAGGGCGGTGGGCGGGGCGGAGGGGAAGGGGGAGTCGACAGTCTATGGAATAGGGAAAATAAAATAAAAAATTAATAAAACCACTTACCTTGTGCTCGTCGCATCACCGACTCGGCGATGTGGGGAGCGCAAGTTAAGTGGTTTTATTTTTTTTTAAATTGCATTTTCCATATTCGGTTGTGTGTCGACTTCCTGCCGCCTCGTCCCACCGCTCTTACCTGCACCAGCCGCGCCTGCCTGCAATTAGAACAGGAAAATCACAGCTACAAGCACAGAATGCGAAGAAGAAAATAGAGTCTGGATAAACACTCATGCCTGACAGGGGCCAGCTTGAGAGCGTGCCAACTTAAGGGACACAAGTAACTCTACAGTGAATGCCCTTCCCATACCCTCAGAAGGACCTTCTTTCACTTCCAAGACAGCCAACTATTTTATCCTGCTTGACATTGGTCAAACTACCCATTCAACCTTTGTGAAAATCACAAAAACCCTAAAAGGGTCTGTTTCTTATAGTTTGTGCTTAAAGAAAATATCCTATGGCCCTAGTACACATAGGGCTCACTTTCCTTGCACCTCAAAACAGGTGGGCCAGGTGCAAACAGGGAAAGTGCACCCTGTTATAGTGAATGCGCTGCCCTCAGCAGCCGCGATCACGTGCTGCCCTAGGGGAAGTGCATTCAAGTGAAATATAAAGATGCTGCTTCACAGTCGCCCTGTGTGTCACAGTGCAGGCGGTAACCCGCCTGCACTTTTAAGAATGGAGAGAGCCCCCCCTGCAGGCGGGTTCTGTGAGTGACTGCACTCAACTGCAAGGGAATATCTGGGGCATCCATGGGGGCCCATTGTTCCCCTCCAGAGGGCTGCCTTTAGGAGGTGCACTGAAAGTGCGTCACCTTTTTGTGGGGAACTTTCAGTGTGCCCCCCAAAGGCAATTTTGCATCTCTGTCCATGTCAATAATATGGCGCCAATGCAGAGGTAAAGGGATACCTCATTTACATGAGGCCACGCCCCCACGCAAATGAGGGAATGCCCCCCTATTGATAGCTGGCGCCGCATGCGCGCCAGCACTATATGGATTACTGAAGGGGCCGCACAAGCATCTGCGGCCGATTCTGTAATACCAAAGTGCCCTGGGGTGCACAAAACAGGTGCACATGCCCGGTACACTCTATAATATGGCGCCCGCTGTCTATGTTATCAACTCACTCAGCTAGTAATTCGTAGCCAACTCTTGAGATGGCCAAGATAAACATTGCTCAACTTAGGATGACCAATAACATAAAATTCATTCTAAGTTGCATACTAGTTTGAGTATTAGTAAAGCGCATCACACTCTGATCACAATTATTGTTAGTTACAATTTTACCCAAATACTAAATTGCCACAGGAGCCCATTCCAGAGGAGCATTTGGGGCACCGGTCTGCTTTAGGAGCGCACTATGTCAACCATCCCTGGGATATAAGGGTTGTGTTGTACACTTCACAAGGAGATCCATCCCAAGAAATGATGATGCAGCAGTGATAAACCCTACTTCTACCTTGTGAATGTGCGAGGGACACCACAAAGGCTAGGGGAAGGGAGTGGGAGAAGGAATGCAGTTGCCAAGAGAAATTGCACTTGAGCCTGTGAAAGGAAGATGGTCTTCAGATGTCGCCTTAATCAAAGATATTCACCATGTGACCAATAGGAGAAAGCTTTGGAGGAAACTGCTCTCTTGTTCAAACCATTACATCATAACTGTTAACTGCACACTGAATTCCCCCTTCCGCTCCAGGAGCAAACACCTCATTCCACCTCCCTGATTCAGCGTGAAGCCTCGGTCGAAATTTTAAAATATAGGTCTCGAAAATCCACACTTGTTCAAAGACCCATTTCCCTTGCAAGCCAGCACTATGGAAGCCAACCATTCAGCACTGTCAATTCGTTCTATAACACCTTGGTTGCAAAGTTTCTTTGGCTCATCCTTTAGTTCTTCTTTAAGGGTTAAAGGTACATTGTGAACCTGTGAGCCATAGGTTGGGCATCCTTTTGTAGTTGTATTTTATTGGCGAAACCTTCAGCATTCCTAGCTTGTCTTGGAAAATGTTTGAGACTCTTACACAGGGCACACCTTCCAACAATCTTTCCTTAACAATACTTGTTATGGATGTTGGAGAGTAGCGTTATACCCTGCCACTAGTATGGTGATACCCAGGTTTGTCTGTTCCAACCAACCCAATAAACACGATTCCTCTTTTCCCACTTACACAATTCCACATGTTTCACTGTCCATGAGTTTGAGAGTGGCATCACATTCACCAATCAGATCAACTGGTTCTAACCCATAACCGATAGGATGTGAGAAGGACTGTCTTAAAGGAGCTTATTTGAATTGACTTTGCCAAAGCCTTTTTCCTAAAAACGTGAATGGAGAACCAGAGTCGGTCATGACTTTGACTTGTGCGCCCATGGTGTCTAACGTGCAGAATGGATGTTTGATGAGGACCAGAGTCGGTCATGACTTTGACTTGTGCGCCCATGGTGTCTAAGGTGCAGAATGGATGTTTGATGAGGACCAGAGTCGGTCAAGACTTTGACTTGTGTGCCCATGGTGTCTAAGGTGCAGAAGGGATGTTTGATGAGGACCAGAGTCGGTCAAGACTTTGACTTGTGCGCCCATGGTGTCTAACGTGCAGAATGGATGTTTGATGAGGACCAGAGTCGGTCATGACTTTGACTTGTGCGCCCATGGTGTCTAACGTTCAGAATGGATGTTTGATGAGGACCAGAGTCGGTCAAGACTTTGACTTGTGCGCCCATGGTGTCTAAGGTGCAGAATGGATGTTTGATGAGGACCAGAGTCGGTCATGACTTTGACTTGTGCGCCCATGGTGTCTAAGGTGCAGAATGGATGTTTGATGAGGACCAGAGTCGGTCTTGACTTTGACTTGTGCGCCCATGGTGTCTAACGTGCAGAATGGATGTTTGATGAGGACCAGAGTGGGTCATGACTTTGACTTGTGCGCTCATGGTGTCTAACGTGCAGAATGGATGTTTGATGAGGACCAGAGTCGGTCATGACTTTGACTTGTGCGACCATGGTGTCTAACGTGCAGAATGGATGTTTGATGAGGACCAGAGTCGGTCATGACTTTGACTTGTGCGCCCATGGTGTCTAACGTGCAGAATGGATGTTTGATGAGGACCAGAGTCGGTCATGACTTTGACTTGTGCGCCCATGGTGTCTAACGTGCAGAATGGATGTTTGATGAGGACCAGAGTCGGTCATGACTTTGACTTGTGCGCCCATGGTGTCTAAGGTGCAGAATGGATGTTTGATGAGGACCAGAGTCGGTCATGACTTTGACTTGTGCGCCCATGGTGTCTAACGTGCAGAATGGATGTTGGATGAGGACCAGAGTCGGTCGTGACTTTGACTTGTGCGCCCATGGTGTCTAACGTGCAGAATGGATGTTGGATGAGGACCAGAGTCGGTCGTGTCTTTGATTTGTGCGCCCATGGTGTCTAACGTGCAGAATGGATGTTTGATGAGGACCAGAGTGGGTCATGACTTTGACTTGTGCGCCCATGGTGTCTAACGTGCAGAATGGATGTTTGATGAGGACCAGAGTCGTCATGACTTTGACTTGTGTGCCCATGGTGTCTAGGGTGCAGAATGGATGTTTGATGAGGACCAGAGTCGGTCATGACTTTGACTTGTGCACCCATGGTGTCTAACGTGCAGAATGGATGTTTGATGAGGACCAGAATCGGTCATGACTTTGACTTGTGCGCCCATGGTGTCTAAGGTGCAGAATGGATGTTTGATGAGGACCAGAGTCGGTCATGACTTTACCTTGTACGCCCATGGTGTCTAACGTGCAGAATGGATGTTTGATGAGGACCAGAGTCGGTCATCACTTTGACTTGTGTGCCCATGGTGTCTAAGGTGCAGAATGGATGTTTGATGAGGACCAGAGTCGGTCATGACTTTACCTTGTGCGCCCATGGTGTCTAACGTGCAGAATGGATGTTTGATAAGGACCAGAGTCGGTCATGACTTTGACTTGTGCGCCCATGGTGTCTAAGGTGCAGAATGGATGTTTGATGAGGACCAGAGTCGGTCATGACTTTGACTTGTGCGCCCATGCTGTCTAACGTGCAGAATGGATGTTTGATGAGGACCAGAGTCGGTCATGACTTTGACTTGTGCGCCCATGGTTTCTAACGTGCAGAATGGATGTTTGATGAGGACCAGAGTCGGTCATGACTTTGACTTGTGCGCCCATGGTGTCTAACGTGCAGAATGGATGTTTGATTCGGACCAGAGTCGGTCATGACTTTGACTTGTGCGCCCATGGTGTCTAACGTGCAGAATGGATGTTTGATGAGGACCAGAGTGGGTCATGACTTTGACTTGGGCGCCCATGGTGTCTAACGTGCAGAATGGATGTTTGATGAGGACCAGAGTCGGTCATGACTTTGACTTGTGCGCCCATGGTATCTGAGGTGCAGAATGGATGTTTGATGAGGACCAGAGTCGGTCATGACTTTGACTTGTGCGCCCATGGTGTCTGAGGTGCAGAATGGATGTTTGATGAGGACCAGAGTCGGTCATGACTTTGACTTGTGCGCCCATGGTGTCTGAGGTGCAGAATGGATGTTTGATGAGGACCAGAGTCGGTCATGACTTTGACTTGTGCGCCCATGGTGTCTAAGGTGCAGAATGGATGTTTGATGAGGACCAGAGTCGGTCATGACTTTGACTTGTGCGCCCATGGTGTCTAAGGTGCAGAATGGATGTTTGATGAGGACCAGAGTCGGTCATGACTTTGACTTGTACGCCCATGGTGTCTAACGTGCAGAATGGATGTTTGATGAGGCTTGTTGAGGCTCTAGTCTCCACAACGCTGTCATTGCTAGAAGGATTTGGTAAATGTTCACCGTATACACTTTTTTGAAAGGCACCCTGGGAGATCTGCATTCTTTGGCAAATGCTCCTTTTTCTTGCACTTTGCACAAACCAAGTCATCAGCTGAACAGAACTAAGTATTACCTAGATGAGTGGAAATTCCATTGTGGCATTTTACCTCCCAAGCTGGTTCTTTTCCAACCTATGTTGAAGATTTGTAGCTAAATGAAAGTTCTGTACTTGTTGTATTGAATCCGGCACTGTTATTTGTTTCATGAATGACATTGTGCTTTCAATACTACTTGGATTTCTACTGCTTTTTTCAGAAGTTGATCATTTGTTGATAGTAACATTTACCGATTTTATCTATTTTTTCCCTACCAATTGGTCTCTGATCAAATTCAAATTTCTTTTGCGTGCTTAGCTAAACTCTGCAAAAAAAATATTATTAAAACAACAGGTTAGAGTAAAATATTAGAACGTTACCAAGAATTGTGTGCACCCATTGATTAAAAATTGATCAAGATTAACCAAAAACATCATGATTTTAAAGTACTTACAAATATTTCTACATAAAAGGGTATAGTCAGGGACTTTATATTCATTTTGCCGAAATGAAGTGCATTCATACTGTGCATATTAATTTCCTTGTTAGCCTATTTAGCATTACCTAAAAAATGATGCACCCATAGAATCAGGATTAATCAGGATTAATCATAAACGTCACTGCAGTAATGTGCTTAAAAACATGTTTCCCGATAAAGTGCATTTGTGTTGTGCACATTCATTCCTTTTATTTATTATTTAGCTCCATTATCCTCGTATTTTATCCTGAGTTATAGACAGGGATTCCACTGGCCAGATGTTCATCTTGCCTGGATAAAGTGCATCTGTGCTGTGCACGTACATTACCTTTTCAGCCTCTTTGGGGTCAGGGTTTTTCCTGGAAAATGGACTGTGATTTTACCAGCCTAATGTTGAGAGCTATGCTTTTCGGGTTCAGTGCTTCCATTATAGCTTGTCCACATGTCCACACTCTCAGTTTAATGAAGAGTCTGTACAGAAGCCGCCTGCGTTCTCTAAGAAGCACTAGACACAAACATACCACGGGCCATATTACCAAGGAACGGCGATAACATGTTATCGCTGCTTTAGCGGCAGGAAACTGCCGCTAAAGAGGCGATAATGGGCTTGATAATATGCCCTTGTGAATTCCCATAGAAGCCCATGTTCTGGTGTGAACATGGGCTTCTATGGGAATTCTCTGCGGCATATTATCAAGCCCATTATCGCCGCTTTAGCGGCAGTTTCCTGCCGTTAAAGCGGCGATAATGTTATTGCCGTTCCTTGATAATATGGCCCCACATGAGTAAGAGTTTCTCTTCTTTCTTATATACATAATCTGCAGTTTGCAGCTGTGGGTTGCATAATCCACTTTGGCAGACAATCCAAGGTTGGCAAGCCTCCAAGCCGGTATCTGTACTTGATATACTTGAGTAATTTATGCTCATATAAGTTTGTTGACCTGTCTTGTTATAATTGTTTATCACCCTCCTGGCATGACTTTGATTTGCCAGCACATTTTTATCCTACTGTCTACTAAGTACTAAACTGGAGAGCACTTCTGACAATTTGTTTCTTGAACTCTACGTGGGCTGCCTGACGGTCCCACAACTCCCTTGCTTGTAGTGAATTTGGGGCACATTTAAGACAGAGATTCGAGTAGTTTGCGACCGCTAATAAGGGTTGAAGCATGTTCCAACTCTATTTTGCGAGTCGGTAAGCTATCACCGACTCGCAAAATAGGGTTTGGAAGTCGTTAATATTAAGGGGCGTGTCAAGGGCATTCCTTCCTAATAGCGAGTTGCAAGGGAATGTACTATGTTTTGCGACTGGGATGCGGTCGCAAAACAATCGCAGTTTACCGCCTTCTTCAAGTAGGTGGTGAGCCACTCGCAAACGGGAAGGAGCCCCAAAGGGACCCTTTCTCCTTGTGAGTGGCAGCGAAAATGTTTTTAAGGGCAGGCAGTAGTCCCACGGACCACTGCCTACTCTTAAAAAATGAAATTGAAACCTTTCATTTTTGTTTTTGAAACGCATCCCATTTTCCCTTCAGGAAAACGGGCTGTATTTCAAAAATATAATTGCTTTATTTAAAAAGCAAAGCGGTACAAAAGGGGGTGGTGATGGACGGAGCATCAGAACCAATCAAACACTCACACCCAGTCAACAGATCTGGGTTTGATCTATCACCGTTCTTTAGCCTACTCTGCCACCCCAGTTCAGACATGGCCATATGCAAATCAGTCTGACCCTGTGCCTCATGGGAACAGTCCAGCCCGAACTGCCAAACCATGCCTTCCCTGGACTGGAAACAAGCTTCCTTGGACCGGTTTCTGGAATTTCAGACGTCTTCATCCAGGCTTGCTTGAATCCAGTGACGAAGTGAGCATATGGCCATGTCTGAACTGGGGTGGCAGAGTGGGCTAAAGAATGGTGTTGGATCAAACCCAGATCTGTTGACTGGGTGTGAGTGTTTGATTGGTTCTGATGCTCCGTCCATCACACCCCCTTTTGTACCGCTTTGTTCGCCATAAGTTGGCAGGGTATGCTCAGACGTGAGTCCCTTGCTCACTTTGCCACTGGGTTCAAGCAAGCCTGGCTGAAGATGGCAGAAACGCCAGAAACCGGTCCTAGGAAGCTTGTTTCCGTTCCAGGGAAGACATGGCTTGGTAGTTCGGGTTGGACTGTTCCGATGAGGCACAGGGTCAGACTGATTTGCATATGGCCAAGTCTGAACTGGGGTGGCAGAGTGGGCTAAAGAACGGTGTTGGATAAAACCCAGATCTGTTGACTGGGTGTGAGTGTTTGATTGGTTCTGATGCTCCGTCCATCACAACCCCTTTTGTACCGCTTTGTTCGCCATAAGTTGGCAGAGTATGCTCAGACGTGAGTCCCTTGCTCACTTTGCCACTGGATTCAAGCAAGCCTGGCTGAAGACGGCAGAAATGCCAGAAACCGGTCCTAGAAAGCTTGTTTCCGTTCCAGGGAAGACATGGCTTGGCAGTTCAGGTTGGACTGTTCCCATGAGGCACAGGGTCAGACTGATTTGCATATGGCCATGTCTGAACTGGGGAGGCAGAGTGGGTTAAAGAACGGTGATGGATCAAACCCAGATCTGTTGACTGGGTGTGAGTGTTTGATTGGTTCTGATGCTCCGTCCATCACACCCCCTTTTGTACCGCTTTGTTTGCCATAAGTTTGCAGGGTATGCTCGGACGTTGAGTCCCTTGCTCACTTTGCCACTGGATTCAAGCAAGCCTGGCTGAAGACGGCTGAAATGCCAGAAACTGGTCCTAGGAAGCTTGTTTCCGGTCCAGGGAAGACATGGCTTGGCAGTTCGGGTTGGACTGTTCCCATGAGGCACAGGGTCAGACTGATTTGCATATGGCCATGTCTGAACTGGGGTGGCAGAGTGGGCTAAAGAACGGTGATGGATCTAACCCAGATCTGTTGATTGGGTGTGAGTGTTTCATTGGTTCTGATGCTCCGTCCATCACACCCCCTTTTGTACCGCTTTGTTCGCCATAAGTTGGCAGGGTATGCTCAGACCTTGAGTCCCTTGCTCACTTTGCCACTGGATTCAAGCAAGCCTGGCTGAAGACGGCTGAAATGCCAGAAACCGGTCCTAGGAAGCTTGTTTCCGGTCCAGGGAAGACAAGGCTTGGTAGTTCGGGTTGGACTGTTCCCATGATGCACAGGGTCAGACTGATTTGCATATGGCCATGTCTGAACTGGGGTGGCAGAGTGGGCTAAAGAACGGTGATGGATCAAACCCAGATCTGTTGACTGGGTGTGAGTGTTTGATTGGTTCTGATGCTCCGTCCATCACACCCCCTTTTGTACTGCTTAATTTAAAAAGCAAACACAGACATGGTAGTCTGCTGTCCCCAGCAGGCCAGCATCTCTGTGCTACTGCCACTTCCTAATGCGTCGCAAATTGCGACCTGCCTCATGAATATTGATGAGACAGGTAATTTGCGACCCCCATTGGGAATCGCAAAATGTGTCTAAGACACATTAGTACATTTCCTTCCGCTAAAATTCTAAAACTGTGAGTTGCAAATGGAAATGGTCGTACATGTGGCCGTTGGTGCCTTTTCCAGAAATTTATGGTGTGGCGATGGGCTATGGCTCCTTGTGATTTCTTGAACGATTAAGTTATCCAAGCTATCTAGCTTTGAAGCTGTTAATTTATGGCACAGGAAAAGGAATGCATGCTGCCTGGCTATAACTTAACAGGCCATATTCTAGGTGCACTGGGGCAGCTGATGAAGCTCTTGGGAGATGAAACATTGAGATATATTCTAACAACCAGCCTATTCAGGAGTCTTGCGTCCTCTCGCAGCAGGATTTCAAACCATATGTTATTGTTGGAACTAACTTTGACCTCATAACTTGGAGGATTGGATCTAAACTGGAGCCCCATTGGTGTTTAGAGGTATTTGAAAATGCGACTTAAAGTGCCTGCACTATATTTCTGATTGTCTCTTTCTGCCACAAGCCAGATAAGCTTGAATTGAAATGCCAATACATACAGACAAGCCAATAAAAACAAATGCAGGCCCACTGGTGCTCTATGGGCAGGAGATGGCTCCCAGTAGCCCTTTCAAATAAGGCTGTGTCAATTGCAAAAACAGTGAATATAAAAAAAGTCAACAGTAACGGAAGAAGTTATAAAAGTATACTCCCAGAACGTGGGCATCTTGAATCAAAAGATAAACGATCATGATTTGACATGTTATTGAGAAAACTTTCATGTAATTATGCTACAGGAAACCTGGACACAGTCCTAATTGCCCCTGATTGGGTACAAAGAATTTATGAGCCCAGCGAGAAAAGAGGTTTATCGACATATATAAATTGCGGACTGAACGCGTGTTCCCCTAAGGCAGAGGTCTTCAAACTTTTGGATGCCGAGACCCCCCTGTCAACATTTTGAGGCGTAAGGACCCCCTCTTGACAAAAATGTCTAAACCTGTTGGCTAAATTGCGTGGGATGAAAATGTAAATAAGGTTATGTGATGCCGCGTATTTTGGGATAGCATTGCTTCATTATTTTGATATTTGTTACACACAGTAACGCTGAGGAAAGATTTCACCCAATCAGTACCCATTTATAACCAAAATACAGCAATTATCATCAGAAAGATTTCAAGTCAACCTTTGTGAAGGGCCTTCCACTCTGCAGCAATACGTGCTGCCACATTAGAAGCTCACCTGGCCCTGACCGGAAGAAGCAGGGGTCCCTTAAAACCCTGGCGGTTTTGTGTAGAGTTAAGCCTTTTACCCATGCAGCTTTCCTCTCACCCCCTCCCTTCCATCCCTCTCTCCTCTCCTAACCCCGGATCCCTCTCTCACTTTGCAGGTCATTTTCTTTCACCCCTTTTTACAGCTTCTGAACTCTCCCCATTCAACCTCTCACTTCACCTTTAATCACCTCTTGCCATTCTGTCCTTTCACTGCCCTCATCTCTAACAGTCTCTCACATTTATCTCATGGCCTCTCTGGCCCTGTCACCTCCCGTGCCCCTCAGCACTTCTCATTCACCTCGTCTCTTCATTCAAATTTTTGTCTATTTGTATCTTACACCTCTCCAGTCCCCCCATTCCTCTTTCACATCTCCCCTTTGTTCTAATAGAAGCCCTCACCTTTGGATCACACTCACTTCTTGCGTGTCCACACTTCTCTTCGGCAATTCACATTTCTCCTCATCCCTGACCTCTTCAATCAAATTCTCTCACTCCCTTGCTGTCCTCTCTCATTTTGGGTGCGGATGCAAGTTCAGAATGGGATGAATGAATGTATGATTACTGATGGGCTTGTTTGAGTGAGTTGCATATTGAGTAGTGAGGGGGACAGGTGAGTGAAGTGTCACATGAGTGCAGGATGAGTAGTATACTCGTGTGACTGCAGGTTGAGGTATAGTGTGAGCAGGACAAGTGCATTTTGAGTGCATTGTGATCACTGTGAGTGCAGGGTGAGCAGGTGAATGGTGCAAGTGCATGGTGATCAGTGTGAGTGCATTGTGATCACTGTGAGTGCAGGGTGAGCAGGTGAATGGTGCAAGTGCATGGTGATCAGTGTGAGTGCATTGTGATCACTGTGAGTGCAAGGTGAGCGGGTGAATGGTGCAAGTGCATGGTGATCAGTGTGAGTGCATTGTGATCGCTGTGAGTGCAAGGTGAGCGGGTGAATGGTGCAAGTGCATGGTGATCAGTGTGAGTGCATTGTGATCACTGTGAGTGCAGGGTGAGCGGGTGAATGGTGCAAGTGCATGGTGATCAGTGTGAGTGCATTGTGATCGCTGTGAGTGCAAGGTGAGCGGGTGAATGGTGCAAGTGCATGGTGATCAGTGTGAGTGCGTTGTGATCACTGTGAGTGCAGGGTGAGCGTGAAAATGAAGGGCGAGAATGAGGAATGAGTTGTCTGAATGCAGGGTGCATTCCCAGACCCATGAAGTAACTCAGCATGTTATTGACGGGGCGTAGACTTTAAGATCTAAGTTAAACTATTGCGGCATTAATCGAGGGTGAAGGAAATAAATAATGTGCTGATCCTGCAACAAACTTCCAGTCCTATGGTTAGGGTTGCCAGCAGATTATTTTGGTGGCCCAGTCGGTACAAAAAAAAAACAGTCACCTAAAGCGGTATTTTCAGCGCTTATCTGTGCATACTTCCCAGGGCCGGCTTTAATGCTGGTGGTGCCCTGTGCGACCATGTTTGTTGGTGCCCCCCACAATGACCACCCACACCACGGATTCTCTCACTAGCACCCTTTAACAGTGACCAAGTCTCCATAACCCCACACTCTCAGATTAATTGAATTAGTTATATAGTGCCACTCATACCAGTGTAGGGTGTTCGAGCACTTTGCATCACACACACATTACACAGAGACAATCAATCATAAGTGTGTAAATCAGTGTATAGGAAATGTTACATAAACCAAAGGACTAAAAGTGTAGGAGTCACATGTCATCCATACTGGTAGGCAGTATAGTTCAAGAGTGCTTGGTGTGGAGAAGCACAAACTCAGAGTCGAAAAAGAAACAACATAGTTGGGAGTTTCATTTAATAATAAGAATTGATTTCTAGCCAAATTAACCCTTTTTGCAACATTAATCAATGGTCTAATAATGTATTCTTTGTAGTGTGCATGCTGTTCTAGGATGAAAGTTAATAGCTCACTATTCTCTATTAGGACTTTAAGTTATAAATTGCAAGTAACAAAAGGATGTCTCTTTTGAAAGCAGTAACCTTCTGATCTCTTCACATCCTACGCACTCTGTAATCTACTTGGTACACGTTCTTTGCAGCAGGCATATTAACCCTCTGCACTAACATCACCCAAGTCAAAACCTCAACTATACAACATTCTGATCTCTCTCCAGGAAGATAATTAATCACACGAGTTATCTTGACATTTATGTGAGGCCTGGTAATTGGGGGGGGGGGGAAGGAACGCTGCAGCAGGTGCTTCAAAAGCACAACAAACTTTCACACATGGCGCCCCCAGGAAGCCAACTTTGTATTCCTTTCCATGAAATGCATTCTCACACTACGGCAGTGAATGTAAAATACAAATGTAAGGAATAGGCACAGTGGGGACCCAGGGGGTACTGGAACCAGCAAAAAAACCTAAGCCTCTGTAAGCAGTTTACAAAGGCATGTTAAATGGTCTTTAAAGACCTGTGAAAAAACACGGGGGTGCCGGAGATAGGAATCCAGACACTGCCCAGCTGAGCCCCCAGCAGCTCAAGTTTCACTGCAGCAGCCCAGGCTGAGACACAGGACGGGGGAAGGAGGGGGGGGGGGCTGAAGCCCTTGGGCCTGGGCAGAAGTGTGACTGGGAAGGCGCGACCCCCTTTGCATCACTCCACGGCCCCCCTGGGGGTCGCGCCCCACAGTTTGAGGTGGAGAGGTGTGGCTCACTGGTTAGAGGCGGCAGATCCGTAAGCAGAGAATCGGCCAGGGACCAGGGTTCAATTCCCGACGCGGCAGGGTCGTGGACCAGGGTCAAAACGGACTCAATAATTCTCGCCTCGGTACCTACTCTAACCAGGAACACACTCGGCAACTCTGGGCATTAAGCTTGCCTCATCTCTACAACGGCCCCCCACAGACGCCGGGGATGCCTGGTTTCACCTTGGAGATACCCAGAAAGGGACCATCTCACAGGGAAAACCAGGATGGGTTCCCCAGCGGTCTTCAGCGCCAGGATACTCCATGGAGTCACAGTGCGCTTTACAAGTACACCCACAAGTACACCCACATTTGAAGACCCCTGCCCTAAGGGTTTGAAAAATGATCCAGGGATCCTGGCAGTAAGCATTGGGGGGGAGTTATGGATTAATATTAATAGGAGGGAAAAGAGGATCACGATGGAAAAATGAAAGCACGCAATAATGGAGCATGAGGACTCGGACACTATGTTGACAGGGGCTTTTAATACCAACCTATTCCATAGCAAGGATGACTGTCCCTCCCAGTACAAGGCAAGAGGTCATGGGCCAGTCCCAGGCCAGGTCTTTCCAGACAAGTTACGGATAGTGATTTTGGTGACCTTCACGAAGGCTTGGGCACAGACGTAAGTGCCAGCGGGTAAGGATCTGCAGTAAAATATGCAATTTTTATACCCCAACTTCTAAACATTGTTTTATTTGAGTAAACGAGGTCAGTAAGTTGTTGGGGAGCAAACGTTACCACTGTAGGGCCTGCTAATTGGGTTCCAAGCTGGGGGATAAATTTGTTACAAATTATATCTTCTGATTTTGTCTTTGTTAAACCTGGAAGTTCCACTTTGAGTCTAAGGGGCAGATTTATGTTTCCTGGCGCATCCCTGCAAATCAGCAGGGATGCGCCAGGTAAGATGCGTCACGTGAGTTTACCTTGCGCCACCACAGATGCGCCACATTTACAATGCAGCGCATCGTGGCGCAAGGATAAACAGATGCGTGACGCATCTGATGGCATAAGGGCGGCTCATTGCTGGAGTCGTGTCGCAAGCACGACGCAACTCCAGCAATGCTCAGGGGCTGCCCATACCTAACATGCTGCGTCATGCCTTACGCCTGCTTCAAGCAGGCGCAGGGTTTTGACGCAGCAGCGTCGGAAAAGTGACTCAGTGAAATCTTGTAGATTTCACTGCGTCACTTTTCCGAGGCTTTTCCCGACGGAGCGCCCACCCTGGATACATTAAACCTGACGTAGGTTTAATGTAGCGCAGGGCTTTACAACGTGACGCATCTCCCTAGATGCGTCACGTTGTAAATAAGGCGCAACATGGTGCATGGTTTACGCCGCATCTGCGTTACAGAAGTGGCGCAACAGCGGCGTAAATTCTCGCAAAGGGTTTGTAAATCTGCCCCTAAGAATGTTACCATGGCTTAACAAATCTTGTCTCCCTCGAATGGTACTCTTGACACCACAAGAGTTTGTTTATGGTGTCGCCACCTCTGATATGTATTTCTTCTCTGTTGGACCTATTTATTTTTTCTGCACTTCTGTCGGACTTGGTCACTGATTTCGATGTTTGTGCCTGGGGATTAGTCACTTATCGCAGGATGCCAGTTTTCATTTTTAATGCGTATTGGGTAGCGTACGATCTTAAGCCCACATGTCTACTCAGTCATTTCCTCCTTCTGTTTAATTGACTCAGCTTGCAGCACTCTCTGATCCTTCAGTTGTAGCAAGGGTTGTACCACCATTGGATCTGGCTGCTGATTACAGATTCCCATAATTAAATTCATGCAAGTCCCTGAGGTTTCTAATTCCTTTTTAATCGATGAGTGCTATTGCCAGCTTCCTTGTCGAACTTCTTCACGATCTTTAGACGGCTGTGAGCTTTCGCGGTCTGTTTGTGTTGCCATAGTACCTGTTTCTATCCTGGGGTGATTTGAAAAATATATAGAAGCGCAAAAAATGGCCAAAAGGAGCTTGGAGGAGACCCTGTGGCGGGACCTCCTTTATGCAGCAAAAGAAAAAGATAGTAAACAGTTCGGGCACATGGTAGCAGGGGTACCAGGACGCGCATAGTGGAAGAAACACCTCACATCCAACCATATCACTGGGTTAGTCACTTTAGTGAGTTATACACACATTTGTCTGAGACCCACTCAAAGGCAAATGACAAAGACTGCCTAGAGAGTTTTGGGGAGTTGTGTTTTGTTGACCCCGATCTTCTTAGTTTAGATGAAACAAGGATGGCCCTTTCCACACTACGGAAGAATAAGGCGCCAAGCTTGGACATCATTCCGGGTGACCTTTATCTCTCTGAACCAGTAATCTGGAGCTTTATCCTGAATCATTGTTTTAATGCAACTTTATCGGGGGGAGAGACAACTGATTCTTGTTAGGGGCTGAGGTGGTGCCAGTTGTTAAAAAATGTGATAAGGGGTAATCGATCAAATTATAGGCCAATAAGGTATTTTCCAGGCATTTGTTAGAAAGATGAAATCCTGGATTCAAGAGGGGAACAAATAGTCACCATTGCAAGCTGGATTTAGAGCAAACACAAGTGCTACGGACCACATTTTTTAATTTCTTCTAATCCTTTGGAAATATGTGACCATCAGGAAAGAGCATATTTATGTATTAATTGTTGATTTATGTTCAGTGTTTGAACTTCTCCCTCAAGGAAAATTGTGGAGCACACTAAAACGTATGGGAGTTCCTGATTATGTGCTGCATGCCATCATAAGACTCCGCACCAATAATTATGCCCAGGTAAGATGATGTCAGAAAGGTGAACTGACCGAACGTATTAGGGTGGACTGGGGAGTCCAACAAGGTTGTGTATTGGCACCTACCCTGTTCACCCTATACATTAATGGGTAAAGTCACTGGTTAATTGTACTGGTGGTCCCCCGATGATTGGTGGCCAGAGGGTATAATCATTATTATTTGCTGGTGATACTCTTTTAATTTCTATATCCCCTGTGGAGCTGCAGAACCTATTGAATCGATTTTCGCTTTCCTGTAAGGACTTTGATTTAGAAATAAATGCAGCATAACTAAAATTCATGACATTCAACCCACATAGGCCCTTTAAAGACAAGATTAGGCTGTTTACTAGGGGCCAGGCTTGCTAATACATTATCTTGGTCTCCACAAATATCTAAGAGCCAGGCAACACTACAACATGTGGGGTGCACCATTTCCAAAAAGCTAAAGATTTCAAACTTTAGACCCATACTACCGGTTATTGAAATGTATAGGGCTAAAGGCATTGCAGTTTCCTTGCATTGAGCTGAATATTGGGGTGTGAAAAACATAGGTGTCATTGAGAACTATTTTATATGATCTGTTCTTGCTCTTCCTTGCTATGCGACACTAACCCATATTCACTTAGACCTCAGTTCGAAAAATGTATCTTTTGTGCCTGCATTTAGGCCTTTAGCTTTTTGGGTTAGACTGTGGACCAATGACTCTACTCTTGCTATATTAGAACCAATTGCTGAGATTCTTGCTTCAGATACAAAACGGATAATACCCTGGTTTAAACATGTCAAGAAATGGTTATATAGCCTGGGGATGGCTGAGTTATGGACTATCCCTGCAGCAATGTCGAAAAAGACCGTCACCAGTTTAAAAGAGGTACTGGGATCATATTAACAACCAGTGGTTAGACCACTCCCATGTTGGGGAGCCAACAAGCAGATTTCTGGACTTTAAAGATAGAATGATCTGTGAGGCCTTTCATAATTGGGCCCAAGCTCATCTGGTTCTTAGGTAAACCTAGCAATTATCACAATTTTTCGGAGCACACGTCACCAAAAATAATCAAGAATATTTATCAGAAAGTAATGCAAATAGCTAGATTATTTTCTTGTTCTTCTTCTTGTTTAATTTCCAAAATTGTTCCAATTCCTTGTGCCAACGCGTTTTGTCGCTAATGGCATTAAGCCTACGACTTTCTCAAGGCTGGAAGTGACACAAAATTCAATATTGTAATAATAAACAGAGTACAATTTTCATAAGACCAAATAAACCCTAGACATTTCCACCCAGTGCAAATGGCTAATCAAATAAGCTAATTTGTGACAGTATAAAATATCAAGAGTAACATTAAAGTAATTATATTGAAGAGTAAGTAAAACAATGATTCAATAAATATATTATCATCCAATTCAGAACTACCATTCACTTTTAAATCATTCATTAAATTTGGTCAGCGATACCAATTATAGAAATATCAGCCTTCTTGATATGCAATAATAATAACAAGAGTGATATTGTGATAATCAAAATTCAAACCACAGATTCCATATTGTGCATGTTATGAGTATAAAACCCTTGTGTCATCAGGTCTAAATATCAAAATTCTGAAAATACCTTTAAGATCCTATTTAAGGCTGAATCTGTAGAAATCAAGAGTAAAATTGCTTAATAGACAAGGCAAAGGTCTTTCATGGTGTCTGTTTTAAACCTAGCAATTATTTACAATTTTGAAAGCTAGATACCTAGGGGAATCCACGCAGGTGTGACTAGGTTATTTTACCCAGAATCCCTTGCAAACCTCAAACATTGACTAAAAAACACAATATCCTCACATTTCTATGATGGAAAGTTCTGGAATCTGTGGGAAGCCACAAACGTCCTTCCACTCAGCATTCCCCTAAGTCTTCTGATAAAAATGGTACCTCACTTGTGCGAGTATGTGCTCTGGCCTGATGCTGTTATAATGTATCTTCTCCATCGTTCCTCAGTCCTCTGCTGTTCAGCCAGTGTGTGTGATGTAATGGAATGTTGAGGAGTACCCGTGCCTGGAAGATTATCAATTGAAGGGAGTGGGCTGAGCAGCAAGGATGCTGCTCCTGGTGGGGCGTTTACCTATTTACCTGTAAACTGCATCTAAGAGATAACATCTTCAATAAATTTACCAACCTTATAATCTACATAATTTGGCTTCCTGAATACATGCTTCCAAAGAGGATATCTCTATTTATAACAGCAGGCCGTGTGCCCATGATAGGAAACGGCTCTAAATGCAACATTTTGCCAAGTGGGCAGCTGTGGAATTTGGGCCCTAACTCAGGAGCCATTGAGAGAAACCCAGCAAACCTGCACATTTGTAAAAACTAGACATGTGCGGGAATTGCGATTCTCCTATTACCATGACTAGAGAATCTGGATTTCATTAAAGACACGGAGGCTAACATTATGCATATTTCTTTTAATGCAGACTCCAAGCCGCATACATCATAAAGCAAAAGTTCCAGAACGTTAACAATAATAAAAGGCATGAGACCATAGCAATCTGCCTCTTTTAAATGCGGCTCCAAGCAGATAAGTCCTTTATATTTTCTCGCTACTCTTACTCAATTTGATAGCATTTAAAACTGTTTTTTATTTCTGCCATAACGTTTGTATTTGTGGGGGTATTTGTATTTGTGGGGGTATTTGTAAAGCGCGGCGTTCGCTCCGGAGGGAGCATCTTGGCGCTAAGTGTTCTTGATGGCCGGTCTGGGAACAGAGCGGGATTAGATGGCTGCTTTAGTGAGATCGTCGGGAAGGCTGAAGATCCAGGTCTTCAGAGCCTTTCTACTGAATACTGTTTATAATACTGCCTTTTTCTTACTTTCTCGATGTGATTATGTCTCTCTAAATGCTCTTGTTGCCTTGATATTCTTCTCTACCCCTCTCTCCTTTGTGGCCATAACTCCCCTCCCTATCTATACTCTTCCTTCAACTGATCTCATGCCTTTTATTATTGTTAACGTTCTGGAACTTTTGCTTTATGATGTATGCGGCTTGGAGTCTGCATTAAAAGAAATATGCATAATGGTAGCCTCCGGTCTTGTAATGAAATTTAGGGTGGGGTGACTTGTGTGGCTCTTTACCCATAATCCTTTGCTAAGATCAAACATTGACTAAAAAAAATACATTTTCCTCAAATTGTTGTGATGGAAAGTTCTGGAATCTGCAGGGAGCCACTAATGTCCTTCCACCCAGCATTCCCTTAAGTCTTACGTAAAAATGGTGCCTCACTTTTGTGGGTAGGCCTAGTGCACGCAACAGGAAACAACTCAAAATGCAACAAGGTTACATCACATTTTTCCACTCAAAACTGGCTTCTTTTTGCAAAGTGGGTAGCTGTGGATTTTAGGCTGTAACTCAGGGATAGTGGTGGGTGGCACTCGTGGAGTTTTACTCCACGGAATCAGGCTGAGATACATAAAACCTGTGAGGAGTTCTGCTCACTCCTTTGCGCAAGAGTGCTGCTCTAATGGCGGCGACCATTAGCACACTACCTCCCCACACAGAGCTACGGGACTTGTGCAACAACATTTCAGACTGGCTTACTGGCGAGGGCAGCTGCATGAGGCGCATGTGCTTTGTTTCACCTCTCAGGGTAACAGATAGCTCGCCAGTGCCGGACTCCGCAGGATGCTTGTTTCACCTCACCATTATCTTGGCCTCTGCAGCAGGCATGGTTGAACTGCAGGAACAGCTCGGGGTTAGCAGCTAGTTCAAACCAGCCCAGTTGTGAGAGGAAGGATCAGAGGCGAACCGCTGCCTCGGGTCGGTCTTTCTGTTGTGTATGGTTCATGCTATAAACACTTGAGTGTGCGATGCTGAAGGCAGCGCGGAGTGCACGCAGTGCCTGTTGAACATGTCTCAGAAGCTCACGTCACAATTAAAGGGGCTAGATGTTCACTAGGTGGGCAAGGTCACTGCCCCAAAGCATATATTAAAAATGTAAACCACAGGGCAGATTTGTGCAGCATGCATGCCTGAAAGCAAAGTATGCACGAAAACGTAAAAATGTGTGCTTGCTGCATTATTTTAGTTGAATCCCAGTATGGACCAGTGTCCCCTCTCCCCAAAACCCTTCCATTCTGCCTGATAGGAAATGCAACAAAGTATGTGACTGTCCGACAACATCGGCCCTAGCCCCGTTTCCTCTAAGGGACTCATAACTTTAACAAGTGTCAGTGAAAAGAGAAAACACAGGGGCACTTACTACATAGGACAGCCGCATATCACAGAACACCAAGTCCCCCCTGCGGTCTGAGGCACTCCCAGAGCTGGCCAGGTCCCCTGGTGATACTGGCAGCACTACCCCTGCATGCCCCACAGGGGCT
The DNA here is from genome assembly GCF_964204655.1 of Triturus cristatus. Classification (NCBI taxonomy): domain Eukaryota; kingdom Metazoa; phylum Chordata; class Amphibia; order Caudata; family Salamandridae; genus Triturus; species Triturus cristatus. The sequence continues at coordinate 1,127,558,912 of NC_140580.1, read as the reverse complement.
CCATTGAAACAAGAGGAATCACAAAACATTCACTCCGTTGGGTCTCACGTGCCGCTCCTCTGGATCGCAAGAGGCTGCGCACTCAACAGGTTAAACCTCCTGACTAATTAGTCTGCATGAGCCTGGCACGGATCAAGGCATGGACGCCGCCAGCTGAAACGGTGCCTACAAGCCCCTTCCACATTTCCCAAAATGAAGTGATCTGATCAGTGCTTTAAATGGAAAAAAATAAGTGCAGGTACTCATAAAAGAAAGTAGTGGATTGGGGCGGAGTTTGTGGTGAGGCAAGGGGGCGGGGCTATGTTTTCCAATAAATGGCACACTGACGAATCAGTACTAGTGCTGCAGTTTTTTTTAAATTTAAAGTATGAATACATTGATGTAATCTAGAGTGCCGTGATTTTGTTTCATGCAAATCCCTCTCTTAAATTGTTGATGGGCGAAGATTTGCGCGCATTTAAAACAATGGCCATACTAACAAGCTGTGTCCCTGAACAATGTGTCCCACGCTCGCGCCAATCGGGTTTTTTGTCACCTTCAGACCCCCTCTGAAAGGGACCCTGCAGCGATACTCGACCTTTCACTCCAGAGATGTGCACGCAGCTCTGTGTTCTATTGAAGGCGAGCTGCTCTCCTGGCGCTTTTGAACCAGCGCAGCCCAGGCTTCAGCTCGGTTTGAAAGGTGCTTTAACCCATTGTAGGCCGTGCAGAAAGACCTGCCAAGGATGGAGCGCAGCACCAACCGCATCAAAACCGGGCCGTCATGAGTACCGGTACTCTCCTTTCCCGAGGAAAGGTCCCTGTACTCTAGGGGGGGAAATATAAAAGTGCAGGTACTCCGTACCGGTGAGTACCGGCCCATTTAAAGCACTGGATCTGATTACAGGTGACGACTGTCCATTCATCGGAGAGACACTTTGTACGTACGCATGCGTAATGGGCTGTTCCAGTCTATATTTTGTGGCTATTATAACTTACAAGACAATGTCTAGTCTTCCACGCACCTACATTCAAAACTAGTTATGTGACATATAGTCCGGTACTTGTTAGTTGTAGTGCTGCTGAATGATTCATTCCACTTGCTCAGTGGAGCAGTGGAATGTATTAATTATTCCGCATAAGAAGAGTAACGCAGGATTACTAAATTCCTTCAATTCCATTGGCGGAATTAAAAACTCCACCCACCCCTTCTCAGGGCCTACATAAGGAAGCCTAGCAAACCTGCACTTTAAATAAACTAAACACTGGAGGAATACAGGGTGGGGTGACTTGTGTGTCGCTCACCATTTTGATTTACCCAGAATCCCTTGCAAACCTCAAACTTTGACTAAAAATACATTTTCCTCACACGTATGTGATGCAAAGCTCTGCAATCCACCGGGACCCACAAACTTCCTTGCACCAAACATTCTCCTAAGTCTTCCGATAAAAATGGTACCTCACTTGTGTGGGTAGGCCTAGTGTGTGTGACAGCAAAGGGCCCAAAATTCAGCATGGATACATCACATTTTTCTGCTCAAAGCTGACCTGTTTTTTGCAAAGTAGGTAGCTTTGGATTTTGGGCCCTAACCAGTGGCGGCTGGTGACCTTTAAAAGTGGAGGGCGTAATCCTCGAATTCCAAAGAGCTTTTTCTTGAAGGGTTCTCTCATACTTTCTTGCAACTAAGGGGTATATTCTCAAGAACATGTGATAACCATCGCAAACGTTACTTAACGCAACCCTCAACATTGCAGTCCATTGCGGGAAATTTACGCCGTGTTAACCAGGTATTCACAACACAGCGGTACCATGCAATAGTCACCAGATAACACCTCAACTGACCACGTTAAAATCAACGCCACGCTGCCAAAATGCAAAACCCGAATGCCAAAAAAGTTGCGATGAGGCCAATCGCGATACAAAAAGCAGCGAAAACCAGTGGAGTCAAGGAAGCCAATAGAGAGGCTAAGAGGCGCTGGCATGACGTGAAAACCTAAACCAGGCACAAAGACACCGCCAACAGGAAGGCAGCAACAGTGACAGAAGGTGGGCGTCCTGCGCCACAGGAGGAGCTGGAGGAAACGGAGGCCACAGTCAACAGTGCGGTGACAGTGCTAGGAGTCGGGAGTGCGGACATTGCTCGGGAGGACCTGACACAACATCAACAGGGTGAGTAAAGACCAGCGACTGGGGGGACGGGGGGAGATGGGCCCAATGGCACACATGCACAAATAAGAAGAGCACACTGCACACCCACAATGACCCTGGATCATGTCCCTCATCCCCGTGGCACACTGCAGCACACACACATAGCAATAACAGTACATCCACATTGACCACAATGTGTTACAATGTGCAACCCCGACCCTGCAGAACAGAGGACCCAACTGGCTCCGAACACGCGCAGAAACAGGCCCACTACATCTGACAGAGCTGGAAACTGTGAAATGGAAATGTATGCGTAAAACCTCGCACCCGTCATGCAGTCCAAATGTACACTGTCCCGCATCAAAATCCTGCACCTCCAAAACAGTCACAATGTACATTGTCATACAGTCTGCATGTAAACAAGAACAATGCGCCAACACACATGTTAGCACAATGTCAACATGCATCTCCCCTCCACATTGCAGAGGGACACACAAAACCTCCAGCAGAGCACAGAAGACCACATATCAGTGATGCCGGAGAGGACCACCACACCTTCAACACCGAAGCCCTACAACAGTCTATGGACATCCCACGTAGCCCACCACCAAAACCAGGGCAGCCAAGCTACTAAGAGGAGAACCCAGCCCCTTCAACAGACCACACAGCATGAAGCACCCGCAAGCAAAGCAGGCTCACAACACTTCACCGACCCACACATGGTACCCCAATGCCAGGAGTCAGAACGCCAAAAGGAGGTGGTCCAACAGGTGGAGGTGTGTTCTGAACCCATGGAAGGCAAACTAGATCACATACGTGGGTGTCTATTACCCTTCAGGGACCACCTACCCCCACAAAGGAGACCCACACTGCCATAGAGACACATGCAGATGCACATTCCCAGTACAGAACCACGCCCAGTGGCATGCCACGCACATATCAGTCACACACCCACGTTGGCTCTGCGTACGACGGCACAGTCCACTGCCCTTATGAATTGTGTGGGTGACGACAAAGCTACATGTCCAAGCTCTAACCCGCTGCCTGCGGTGATATGTCTGCATCAGCTGTACACAGCTGTTGGACTTGGCCCTTTTTTGCAGGGTCATCCCTAAACTTTTTGCCTTCCTCCTGCATTTGTGCTGACCTGTTGTTGGCTGTTTTATGACTCTGGGCACTTTACCACTGCTGTTCAGTGCTAAAGTGCATATGCTCTCCCTATGTAAAATGTATATGTTGGTTGGATTCCATGATTGGCTTATTTGGTTTACTGTCAGACCCCAGTAAAGTGCACCAGGAGTGCCCAGGGCTTGTAAATACAAATGCTGCTGGTGGGCTTGCAGCACTGGTTGTGCCACCCACAGATGCGGCCTGGTAAAATGTATCTAAGGTCTGCCATTGCAGAACCTGCGTGCAGTCTGGTACTGTCATGCTGACTGGGTGCACACACTTGCCAGTCCCTAAACCTTCCCTTAACTTCATATTAGTCACCCCTATGGTAGGCCCAAGGGCAGGGTGCATTGTAAGCATAAGGTAGGACAAGCCCTGATGTGTGTGGCATGTCCTAATAGTGAATTACAGCCATTTTCGTTTTTCACTATTGTAAGGCTACCTGTTCTCCATAGGCCAGAATGGGCTGTTAGAATTGTTACATTCTATGATCCTAACAGACCCAGGGAACATGGTAGAAATTCAAGTTTAGTATGCCTGAACTCAGAATAATAAAATACATCTTTTAGTAAAGTTTATTTTAATATTCTGTGTTTGCAAATACCACTTTTAGAAAGTTGGTATCTGCTTGCCTGACCATTTCAGCCCACCTCTGCTACGATGTGTATCTGCCTGTCTGGTTGTGTGAGTGACAGGGCTGGGGAAACCCAGAGGGGCAGGGCTAGGTAGCCTGGTGGTGAATAGGAAGATTGGCAGTCAGATGGGTGGGAGGAGTACACCTGGGCTCTGAATAGGGTTGTGCTCTGCTACCACAATGCTGGCTCCACCTCCTGCGGAGCGGCTGATGGCTCTGCCCTACACCCTGAATAGAAAGGCAGAGTCATGTCAACAGAGTGCTCAAGAACTGGTTTGGACTGGGCAAAGGCCCCTCAACCCCAGAGGAACAAAGGAATTAGGGGTATAAGTATTGGGACCCTGCTCCCAAGAAATCAGATCCTGCTGAAACAAGAAGAACCTCTGCCAGAGGAGAAGGAACTGGGAAAGCTGTAGGAGGAGTACTGTCCCTGACCTGGGGGATTGGCCTGCAGTGGTTGCCTTGTTGCTGAAGGAGAGGAGAAAGACTACTAAAGACTTTGCTTCAACTTGTGCTTTAAAAAGATCTCCAAGGGCTTGAACTGAGCTTGCCCCTGAACGAAGTCCCAGGACCAGTGGACTTCACCCCCAGCTCCCCAGAGTCTTTTGGAAGTGCCTGCTGCTGTTGTTGGGCCTTCTGAGGGACTGCATGTCGCAAGGTGCTGGAAGCGCGATGCAAGGAAGAGAAGCCGTCGCATCTAGCAGAGAGTGTCGCCGCTGCAGCATCGCATCGAGCAGAAGCGAATCGCATCATTCCGGAAGTGTCTCGCAACACCGAAGAAGCGTGTCGCCATCGCAGCCATCTTAGCTGTCGCATTGCACCGCATCGAGAGAAGAGTCTCGCATCGAGGAGGAAGCGTGTCGCCATCACAGCCATCGTAGTTGTCGCATTGCACCGCATCCAGAAAAGCGCCTCGCATCCACGGAGAAGCGTGCCTCCGTCGGAGCCGTTGTCGTCGCATCTCGCAGAAGGGGTGTCGCCGCTGCAGCATCGCATCGAGCGGAAGCGTCTCGCAACGTCGGAGAAGAGTGCCGCTGCCAAGGCCGCTGTCGTCGCATCTCGTCAAGGGTGACGCCGCTGTAGCTGACGCATCGAGTCGAGTCTTCTCGCAACATCGGAGAAGCGTAACGCATCTGGAAGATCCCGTCTTTATTTCTTTTGCACCAAGAAATTCAACGCATCTGCATCGCTGCAACACTTTCGTTGCCCTGCGTGTTGCATCTAAGGTACATTGACTTAAAGTGTCGCATTTAAGAACTTAAGAGAAACTAAGCAATCTTCTACCAACTAAGCAACCGTATTGTGTATTTTTTTAATCGTTTAATAGTCTTGTGATAATCCTATAGAAACAATCCTTATTTTTAATATAAATACCTGTGTGGTGTCCATTTGTAGTGTTGTCACTTGGTTACTGTATGTGTTCACAAATGCTTAACCTATAAAGCTCTGAGATAAGCCTTGTCTGCTCGCGCCAAGCTACCTAGAGGGTGAGCAGGGGTTGTTTTGGTAGTGTAACCCCTTACCCTGACTAGAGGAAAGGTTCCCTGCTTGTCACAAGTACCTACCTGTGCCAACCAGAGAACCCGGATTCTAACATTTGTGGCAGCGGTGGGATTCTGGACTTGCATTTGTGACTCATGTACAGTGATTGGTGAACACTACTTAGTGAGTGCAGACCTTAACGCAACCAACACTTGTTGGTAGATTTCTTTTTGGAACTGTCTATTTTTGAGCACTGCCAAGCTTTACCATGGTGGAGAAAGCAGCATCCATAGTCTCTGTCTATACAGAATTTGAATGGGAAGAAGAGAAACTAGACAGCTACAAGTTATCACAGCTGAAATTCTTTTGCAAGAAGTTTAATGTTTCTACAACTGGATGTAAAAACTAGGGGTGGGCGGAATTTGCGAAATCCACTTTCGCAAATTATCGCGAAAATGTTTAAAATTATCGCAAACAAGCGGAAATATCGCGAAGATGCGGAATTTTTTTTCCCGCATGTTCGCGAGATTTTCTGCATGGTTGCGGGTCGCCAACTTACCCATGTGGTTGCTCGCGGGCGCGGCCATCTTGTTTTGAGTGGTCTCGCGGTGCATGATCGCGAGAAGAAAGACGTGATCGCGCGACGCATGACGTCACTGCGGGCGCGAACTGTCGCGAGACAGCGCAAATGGCTAAAAACAATCCAACATCTCATGGAGAACGCGACCGGATCAAGAAAACTTGTCGGCGAACGCAGGGATTCAGGTAAGGCGATCGCGCGCGCGCGAGAATGTATTAATTTACAGCGCGAGCAAGAAAAAAATTATCGCCAAGCTGCGGAAAGCGGAAATTTTGACATTTTTGCGCTCTCTGTGGAACGCGAAAGTGTCAAATTATCGCAATTTCCGCGAATGGAACAAAATGTTTGCCCAGGCCTAGTAAAAACAAGACACAGCTCTACAAGGCGCTGAGGGCCTGGGTAGAAGCAAGGAAGGCCAATGATGATGATAATGCAGATGAGCAACTGAATGGGCCAGTGGGCTCAAGAGGAAGGAGAAGCCCTTCCCCTGCTGGTAGCAGTGTTTCTAGGAAAAGTATATCTCCAGAGGAGCTGGCAGATAGAAGAGAGGGTAGGATGCACGAAATGGAGATGGCAAAGCTCAAGTTACATCGGCAACTGGAGCTAGAAAGCAAAAAGCTGGCTCTGGAAGAGAGAAAAATGGAAATGGAGCATGAGTTGATCATGAGGAATCTTGACTTAGAGCTCGAGAGGCTTGAGATCATGAGTGTCTCAGTCCAGCAACAAGAAATGTGTGTAGCTCAGAGATTGAGCTTTGCTGAGTGGGAGGAGGAATCCAGCTCAGATGGTGGCAGCAATATTGAATTTTCTAGTGCAGATAGAATAGTACACACACCCAGAGACATGGCACCTGACTTGAAGAAGGGGGTTAACATACACCAGGAGGTTCAAGAACATGAGGTAGCTCCAGTAGTGCGCAGTGTCCCTGAGAGGGATAGGGTAACTGGCGCAGGGGTTCATGGTCCTAGTAGTGGGAGGGACACTCTACTGACTCTAGATGAGAGGTGCAGGGAGAGGGGTTCCCCCAAAATTGAAGTCCTGGTATGTGAGTGTGAAGACCGCCCAGAAGAGTGTGGGTTGTGTGACAAAGACAGTCAGATACTGTCTTGCCAGTCTCAGGAGAGTGGTGTGGAGTACGTGTGTGAGGCACTGGATGGTGAGGTGAAGGATAGTTTGGTTAACCCTGCTAGGGGGCTGTGTGATCCAATTGTGGGAGAGCATATTGTAAGTCCCTGTTTTCCAGAGCTATGCCAACACCTGTGGGAGAGTGAGTTCTCTGACCGCAGGGAGCTCACATTGGAGGCAGACCTTTTGGTGGAGTCCAGAGGGTCTGGAAAGGCATTGGGGAGTGATCCCCAGAGCAGTGGTTCAGGTATCTTCAAACCCAGCGTGGTGGAAGTGGCTCAGAGTAGCCCAACTAGGTCCTGGAGTAGTGAGAGGGGTGTAGGGCCTCACGTCCTGTCTTTAAGGGGAAGGAGTGAGAATGGGTTATGTCCCGGTAGTGTCCAACCTCAGTCTCAGAGCCTGGATGGTTCTTTAAGGGAACACCAGGTGGGGAGCCTAGTCTGTCCTGAGGGGCTGCCCGTTGTGCCTCCCCTAGTGTCTGGTGAACGGGGAGTGTCTGTAAGCAGGCCTCCATCAGTTCTGGTGTCTGGCAGTACCGCTCCAGTTGGGAGGGTGCAGAAGTCCAGAGTGAGGGGTGAGAGGGGGAAGGAGCCCCTAGTGGAAGAACCAGTGGGTCAGGGGCCAGCCAGAAGGGCTGCGTCACCAGTGAATGACCAGGGTGACACCACTTCTGTCCTGGGGGATCTTCGCGCACTGTCAGATGGACAGGGGTTGGGAGATCTGCACCAGGCAGACTGTGACACGACACAGGAGTTATTTGTCTCCCTCAGGGGGGGGCATGCGTGCTCCCCGGGAAGTCCTGGTGTGCCAGGCAAGCGTTCAACCGCATGGGTTGGCCCCAGGGTTGGGAAGCCAGGTTCTGGTGTTGTCTGACCTGGAGGGTGGGACAACTGTAATCAGTGTCCTGACCCATGTTGCTTCTAGGGGCACCACTCCAGTTGGGAGGGTGCAGTACTCTGGAAGGGGGTGCAGAGGCAGGGAGTCCTCGCCTCCGACCCCGGTGCAGCCTGAGGGTTTAGACCCTAGGTTGGAGAGCCAGGTTCAGGTATTGTCTGACCTGGAGGGAGGGACATCTGTAATCAGTGTCCCTACCAGTCTGTCTTCTTGGTGTACCTCTCCAGGTGGGAGGGTACAGCTATCTGGAAGGGGGTGCAGAGGGAGGGAGTCCTCGCCTCTGACCCCCGCTCAACTGAAGGGTTTAGACCCTAGGTTGAAGGGCCAGGTTCAGGGTGTCCCCCCTGACCTGGACGCCCAGTTGCAGGATAGAACCCCTGAACTGGTGGGCGAATTGCGCAGGACACCTGCCACAGGTGCCCTGGCAATTCTGGAAGGGGGTACCACTCCAAGTGGGAGGGTACAGAGCCCCAAGGAGGAGGACCGGGTGTGGGAGTGGCCACCCCAGTCTTTGGTCCAGCCGCCGGGTACAGGCCTGGGGCTGGTGGGTCAGTGCCAGGATGTCATACCTGACCTGACAGGAGGGAGAATGGACAAAGGGTGCCAAGCACCTGGGGCTACTGCACCCCGCTCCCTGGCGCCACAGAGGTTTGAGAGCCCTGAGAGGCATACGGCCTGGGTCTCATCCCTGACTATTGTCAGTGGCCACTGTAGCATTTTGCTGTCCGTCTGTTGGGACACACCAGTGAGCCAGTTAAGGTTAGGGGCTGCACAGGTGGTGTCCACAGGTGAGGAGAAGGGTTCCCCAGGGATTGGCTTGGTGGGCCCTGAGAGTATGCACAGAGGGATTCCAATAGGTTCAGATTGGCGTAGAACTGGAGTCTGCCCCTGCAGTTGCGGGCCAGGTCCTTGTTCTATCGCCCCAAGCAGGGAAGACCATCACGGTGGTGATTGGTCTGTCCTGCGTTTTGGCTGGAAGGGGGTAGTGTTGGACTTGGCCCTTTTTTGCAGGGTCATCCCTAAACTTTTTGCCTTCCTCCTGCATTTTTTCTGACATGTTGTTGGCTGTTTTATGACTCTGGGCACTTTACCACTGCTGTTCAGTGCTGAAGTGCATGTGCTCTCCCTATGTAAAATGTATATGTTGGTTGGATTCCATGATTGGCTTATTTGGTTTACTGTCAGACCCCAGTAAAGTGCACCAGGAGTGCCCAGGGCTTGTAAATACAAATGCTGCTGGTGGGCTTGCAGCACTGGTTGTGCCACCCACAGAAGCAGCCTGGTAAAATGTATCTAAGGTCTGCCATTGCAGAACCTGTGTGCAGTCTGGTACTGTCATACTGACTGGGTAAGTGCACATACTTGCCAGTCCCTAAACCTTCCCTTAACTTCATATTAGTCACCCCTATGTTAGGCCCAAGGGCAAGATGCATTGTAAGCATAAGGTAGGACAAGCCCTGATGTGTGTGGCATGTCCTAATAGTGAATTACAGCCATTTTCGTTTTTCACTATTGTAAGGCTACCTGTTCTCCATAGGCCAGAATGGGCTGTTAGAATTGTTACATTCTATGATCCTAACAGACCCAGGGAACATGGTAGAAATTCGAGTTTAGTATGCCTGAACTCAGAATAATAAAATACATCTTTTAGTAAAGTTTATTTTAATATTCTGTGTTTGCAAATACCACTTTTAGAAAGTTGGTATCTGCTTGCCTGTCCATTTCAGCCCGCCTCTGCTATGATGTGTATCTGCCTGTCTGGTTGTGTGAGTGACAGGGCTGGGGAAACCCAGAGGGGCAGGGCTAGGTAGCCTGGTGGTGAATAGGAAGATTGGCAGTCAGATGGGTGGGAGGAGTACACCTGGGCTCTGAATAGGGTTGTGCACTGCTACCACAATGCTGGCTCCACCTCCTGCGGAGCGGCTGATGGCTCTGCCCTAGACCCTGAATAGAAAGGCAGAGTCATGTCAACAGAGTGCTCAAGAACTGGTTTGGACTGGGCAAAGGCCCCTCAACCCCAGAGGAACAAAGGAATTAGGGATATAAGTATTGGGACCCTGCTCCCAAGAAATCAGATCCTGCTGAAACAAGAAGAACCTCTGCCAGAGGAGAAGGAACTGGGAAAGCTGTAGGAGGAGTACTGTCCCTGACCTGGGGGATTGGCCTGCAGTGGTTGCCTTGCTGCTGAAGGAGAGGAGAAAGACTACTAAAGACTTTGCTTCAACTTGTGCTTTAAAAAGATCTCCAAGGGCTTGAACTGAGCTTGCCTCCTGAACGAAGTCGCATGACCAGTGGACTTCACCCCCTGCTCCCCAGAGTCTTTTGGAAGTGCCTGCTGCTGTTGTTGGGCCTTCTGAGGGACTGCATGTCGCAAGGTGCAGGAAGTGCGATGCAAGGAAGAGAAGCCGTCGCATCTCGCAGAGAGTGTCGCCGCTGCAGCATCGCATCGGGCAGAAGCGACTCGCATCATTCCGGAAGTGTCTCGCAACACCGAAGAAGCGTGTCGCCATCGCAGCCATCTTAGCTGTCGCATTGCACCGCATCGAGAGAAGAGTCTCGCATCGAGGAGGAAGCGTGTCGCCATCGCAGCCATCGTAGTTGTCGCATTGCACCGCATCCAGAAAAGCGCCTCGCATCCACGGAGAAGCGTGCCTCCGTCGGAGCCGTTGTCGTCGCATCTCGCAGAAGGGGTGTCGCCGCTGCAGCATCGCATCGAGCGGAAGCGTCTCGCAACGTCGGAGAAGAGTGCCGCTGCCAAGGCCGCTGTTGTCGCATCTCGTCAAGGGTGACGCCGCTGTAGCTGACGCATCGAGTCGAGTCTTCTCGCAACATCGGAGAAGCGTAACACATCTGGAAGATCCCGTCTTTATTTCTTTTGCACCAAGAAATTCAACGCATCTGCATCGCTGCAACACTTTCGTTGCCCTGCGTGTCGCATCTAATGTACATTGACTTAAAGTGTCGCATTTAAGAACTTAAGAGAAACTAAGCAATCTTCTACCAACTAAGCAACCATATTGTGTATTTTTTTAATCGTTTAATGGTCTTGTGATAATCCTATATAAAGGATCCTTATTTTTAATATAAATACCTGTGTGTTGTCCATTTGTAGTGTTGTCACTTGGTTACTGTATGTGTTCACAAATGCTTAACCTATAACGCTCTGAGATAAGCCTTGTCTGCTCGCGCCAAGCTACCTAGAGGGTGAGCAGGGGTTGTTTTAGTAGTGTAACCCCTTACCCTGACTAGAGGAAAGGTTCCCTGCTTGTCACAAGTACCTACCTGTGCCAACCAGAGAACCCCGATTCTAACAACAGTACATTGTAATGTCCCAGGGCCCCGGGCCCTCATGCATACAACAAGACGACAGGGACACATGCAGATATTATGTTGAACTGGCTATGGACACGTGCGCCCGGCCCCTTTATTGGCAGCCCCACATGTACAGTGACGCCTGTGCTGGATGTGTGTGGGGTGAGTATAAGGCAGCCTTCAGGGAGTGCTTGGTGCTGGCAACAACATGGACAGAGAACACCAGTGCAATGGAAACAGAAAACACCTGCATAACAGAGTCAACTGCTGAGCAACATGGAGGGAGCCGGAGCAAGTACAGAGGTCACCCAACATACAATCAGAAGTGGGGGGGTGTCACACCTGCATCATCTTCCTCATCGCCGTCCCAGATCTCCCACACTGTCTGAGGTGACATTGCTGCGTGAGCTCTCCAGAGCACATACCCAAAACAGTAATGGAAGATGATTCATAGTGCACAGAGCTACTGGCACCTGGAGTGCTGAGCAGGGGATCAGTCAGAAGATGGCATCCACGACAGGTGGGGGCAACTCGGTCAGTCTGCCAGTACGACCATTTCAGCACTGGCGGTTGGCGGTTGGAGTTGGTGCTGGCGGTGATGGCGTGTGCCTCCTGCGGTGATGCGATGTCAGGGCCGGTCAGGGCTCGATTTGATGTGTGAACCCCGGTGGGCCGCATTTCAGGCCGGGGGCAGCGGACAGCACATGGCCACAGACACATGGCGTTGATGACCCCAAGGCCATCGCCTCAGAGGCCATCCAACATCTCAGAAGAAGGGGTCCCAGACCTGACCAGCACAGAGTTAGTGGCCCTGGATGCACTGCAGCCGGCACAGGATCCCCGCCACGGGACGGTGACTTGCGGTGCAGTCAGATGGGCCACGCAGGCTGGGCGGGTCCTCATCAATGTTCGAGGTGTATGTGGCGGAGGGTTGCGGGGGACAGTGGAAGGTGTCCTCCAGGGCACTATGCAGAGGGTGGAAGCTGTCCGGAAGCAGCAAATGGAGGAGTGGAATGCCACGGCATCATTTTAGCCACAAAGTCAGTATCACCGACATGATGGCGACGACAACCCCATGTCCATGGACTCAGTCGCCACCAAAGTTTAACCAGAAAGTGTCCATGGCTCTCGGGGAACAGACTTAGTGGCACCGGGGCTGAAAGAGGATGCAGTCTGCGTTGAGGCCTGCACAATGACATCAAGTCAGCCATAAATAAATCAAGACTGAATTCGAATAGTGGGACCTACTCGACTGCAGTAGAAGCCTGAGGCAGCGGTCAGCGCGGGCAAGCGAGCTCCTCCTGGAACTCTAACACACGACGTTGACATGACATTTGTGGGTGAATTGTGGTTGATGGAGGCAAAAGCACCAGAGCTGATCGGGTGTTCAGTGACGATGACGTGTGCTCCCTGGTACGTACTGGATTGGATTGGCGTGAGGCCTGCTGGACCGCAGTGTAGGCCGCCGGCATAGTCTTCAAAGGCCCACAGACACGTGTGGTTGGGATGTCAGGCACAGACTTGGTGTCACCACATCAAAGAGAGTATAGAGAGTTGAATCTGCCATACTTGATGTTCTCGGCCATAGTGTGATCAAGACTCAGTTCCAACTGTGTGACCTACTCGACCGCAGTGTAGGCCGGAGGCAGCTGCCAGTAGTGGCCCACGGCCACGTGTCATTGGCTCGCGATGCACAGAGTTAGTGACACCAGGGCAGTTGTTGGAGGTGTTCGATCACCTCCGTAACGATGATCCTTTTACCTGCTGGACTGAAACGCGTCATCCTCTTACACCTCTCCTTGCGTACAATGATATGTACTCTGCCATTGACAACTCAAGTCCCACGGACACCTGTGGATGGACTGCTATGCACAGACTTGGTGTCACCAGATCAAAGTGGGTATAGTGAGATGAAATCTGCCATAATTGATGTTCTCTGCCATAGTGTAATCAAGACTCAGTTCCAAATGTGTGACCTACTTTTCCGCTGTGCATGCAGGTGGAGTACCTCAACGAGAAGGGAGTACAGCGGGCCGGTGTTGCGGAGGCCGTGATGGCCTGAGTAGGCTGCCAGGTTCGCGGCACTCTGGCTTAGAGCTTGCACCTGCATGTGGTGGGCCCTCATCGACACACGCCGGTGTCGGCAGGTGTGCATTGAGGCCTGGGTGCGCTGGGCCTGGCAGGACTGGTATGGGGCCCTGCGGCCCGGGGTGCAGCAGGTGCACAGGAACTCAGGCAACACCGCTCACGGCGACGGCGTCGGCCTCGTGGCGGGGTGAGGGGCGCCACCCTGGCAGAGTCGTTGGGCATTCCGGAAGAGGACCACGCCCAGAGCAACGTGCTTTTTATTCACATCCCTACGCGTGCCCGGCGTACGCCGGGCCAGCCCACTCCGCTCACGCTTACAGGGGGGACGTAACAAGCTACATTTCTGGGATCTTCCCCACTGACTGGGGTGACATGGTTGCGCCCACTGCACTCCATACACCAGCGGTGTATGTCGACATGGATATGTGTGTGGTCTGCATACTGCAGTCTGGCCATCGCTTCTACACCACACTTGGCATTGTGTACTTTGCCATTCTTCGGTCAGTTGCCTTCTTCGCACACGCCTGGTCCCCACTTCTTCCGGCAATCTGCTATCGTGTGCCTGAGGTGCCATGCAGTTGATGGCTTATGTGCATGGCTGGCCCAGGTTGCCAGAGTAAGTTGTACTGTCGTGTCTGGTGGGTGGGCATGGTGTTTGGCATGTTGTATGTGAGTTTGTGATGTGTGCATTCCCAGTGTTGTGAGTTGCCTGGTTGTGGAGTTGAGGTGTGTGGCGTGTTCATTTGGTACTTGCCAACGAGAAGTGCATTTACGTAGGTGCCATCCAGGAAGCGCTGGGTGATGATGGGCTGTCGGAAGATGTAGGACTCATGCACTTGGAATGGGTGGTTGGCGTGGAGGTTGGTGGAGATTCCCAGGTGGTCAACTATGCGTGTGCTTTCAGTTGCGGATATTATGTGCAGTGTCACCAGAGGGCACAAGTAGGACATGTGTGCATTCAATTGCCCCCTGACATGTGAGGGAATCCAGCTATGGCTTTGACGCCTTACTTGGTCTCCAACTGTTCCTGCGCAGTGTGGGTACCAAGCTGATGATGGCATCCAAGACAGTTGGGGGGGCTTGGATGTGGCTGGCTGTGAGACTGCTCGGACTCTGGCGGTTGTTGGTTGGCAGGTCCCAGAGGCCAATAGGTGCGGCACAGCCAGCAGCTTTGTCTGGGGAGGGATGTTGGTTGTTCGCTGTGTTGGTACCGTTGGCCTGTGGGCAATGGTGGTCAGGATGCGTAGGATGGTTGTCTTCTGAGCCTGTGGTGGGCAATGACGTTCCCAGGTGTTGGGTCTGTGAGGTTGGTGCATTTTCAGCAGTCGCTGTCTTTGTCTGTGCTGCCTCAGTGTGGGTCCGGGTGGGGGGCAATGGGGATCGGGGGGGCTGGGGGTGGTGGCGACGGGTGTTCTTGCCCTGTTGGGGCTCTGGGCTGCATGACCAGTTGCCCGGGTGCATCTGTTGTTCTTCATGTTTGGCTCTGGGCTGTGCTCCCTTGTCTGTTGCCAGTTGTTGTCCGACTTTGCACCAGGTCAGAGCAGGTGCTAATTTTCTGCTGTTAACGCACCTTATCGCATGTTTTGTAATCTTATCGGCGATCTGGCTGGTCGTTGAGAATGTTGTGGAGTGGTGTTGTCGTGGCTTTTTGCACGCAAACGCCTACTCTGCATCTCATTAGCGATAGTTGCCGGGGTCATCTGTGGCGATGTTTTTTGTGGCTGCTATCACAGGTAAACTGGTGCTATGGGCTGTTAGCACCAGCTTGTGAATGGGGTGATACATTTATCGCGACTTTGGCTGCTCTAAAGTGCCGTTCACTCGGCGATAGCTCCTTGAGAATATGGCCCTAAGTTTATTGTCTCACTCTGATTAACTCAGTCTACTTGGTCTCAATAATTCACACAGTCTCACGCATTCTGCTCTGGCCCACTCTGTCTCACTCAGTCTCACTCATTCTCTCTCATTCTGAATTACTCAGTATTACTCTGACTCAGTGTCACACACAGTAGAACTCAGGAACACTTACTGTCATTCTCCCTCACTCACTCACATTCATTCTCACACATACTGGTCCTTACTGTCACTCAGTCTTACTCACTTACTCCTTCACTGACCTGCCCTCACTTTAACTCACATACATAGTCACACAGACATGCTCACAGTGCTGGGATGGTGCAGGCACCTTCATGCACCCGTGTCAGCAATCAAACAATGTCACTAGCTGTCTCCATTGCAGGGCTCGAAGCGGGTTTGCATTTTATTTTTATTATATCAAGAGTGAATAATTATTCACTCTTGATATGATGAAAATGGACCATTAAAGAAGGAAGGTGTAGTGTAGCTGTGGAGCCCATAAAGGAGAGCCGCCACTGGTCAAGGGACACCCAACCATCAAACCAATCCATCCACTCATTCTTCCATCATTTCACTTATCCACCCCTTTTTATCCATCCATCAATTCAATCATCCATCCATCAACCCTTCCGCTTTATCTAGTCATCCTTTTACTCCATCCATCCACCATCCTCCCTTTGGCTCATCCATCTAGCCACCCTTTCACTCAGCCATCCATCCTTACACTCATCCATCCTTCGTCCCATCCATCAATCCATTCATCCACCCCGCCATTTACCCTTTCACTCAGCCATCCATCCTTTTACTCACTCACTCATCCATCTGTTCATCCAACCATCAATTCATCCTTTCACTCATCCATTCATCCTTTCATCCAGACATCAATCTACCCTCCCTTTCACTCATCAATCCATTGTTTTACTTATCCATCTTTATATACATACTTTCACTCATTCATCCTTTCGTTCATCCATCCATACTATCACTCCATCACTCCATCCATCCATCCACTCATCCATCAATTTACCCTTCCACTCATCCATCCATCCTTTCACTCATTCTACCATCAACCCATCCTTTCACTCCATCCATCCACTCACCATCCCTTCCACACCATACCTGCCTTTCACTCTTCCATCCTTCCATCCATCCTTTCACTCATTCATCCATGCATTTATCCTTCCATCATTCCATCTTTCCTTCCTTTCACTCACTCACCCTCCCAAGTTAATTGCAAGCCCGAGCTGCAGACAGACCAGGGCCCATCAAAAACCCCACCCCACTGTTACTTGATGCAAGCAGAAGCTTAACTGCACACTTACCTCTTAGTCCATAAATGCAATTGCTGTCAGCAGCTGGTTACTTCACTATCTTAGGCCTCCATAATCGAGATAAGGAGTTCTCAGCTCCATAGTTGTTTTTTCAAAGTGAAACCAAATGCAGTACTAAACACGTGTTTCTGCCAGGAGAGCAGCGCCCTGCACCTCTCCTTTAGCCTTCACCTCTGTGATGGCCTACAAATTGTTGCCACCCACTCCCTCCTTGTCTCATTGGCCTGTCATTGAAGTGCATGGAGTTTTGTGACTCCTCCAAGGCCCACTGTTTATGCACCTCAAAGCAAAAGCAACCGGGTCACTTGCTTTGTAATTCAGCTTTCCTTCCCTGTGAAGTCACTGCTGTAGCTTGTACTTGCAGATCAAAGAAAACCCAGCCGGGCTGGCATTTGCACTGTTGGACATCTGCAAAGTTCATTGGAGTTCAACCAAGAGTTTCAGCAGACTCTCTCAGAGCAGTGATTTATTTTCAGCTGCTCTGTGTTTATTTCCTTATTCTTGCCTCTCCCCGGAGGGTGGCAGGGCAACCTCCCTTTTACCCATGAACGCCAGTCGCCCATGGCCCTAACTCTGGTAGCACCTAGGGAAACCCAGCAAACCTGCACATTTTTGGAAAGTAGGGAACTGGAGCGTCCAGGATGAAGTGCCTTGTGTGCTTGGCATAAAGTTTTTTTACCCACAATGCCATGCAACCCTCAAACTTTGCCTGAAATTACTCATTTTCCTTATATTGCTGTGAGGGAAACTAACGGAATCTACAGGAATCCACAGAATTCCTAACACCAGGAATTACCCCACTTGTGGCAATAAAAACGCTGCCCCACTTGTGTGAGTGGGCCTAGTGCCCACGACAGGAACAAAGCAAACCAAGGTTAATTGAAGCCCTTGCGTTGGGGCTCCTTTTGACCTTGGTTTGATGCATTGTTGTTGCAGTCACTAGGCCCAACCACACAAGTGGTGCAGCATTTTTCTAAAAAAAAAAACACTTTAGGTGCTTGTGGAGCTCTTCCTGAGAAGACAAGTTAAAAAAATATTAAAGAAATCCCCCTGGTGCTCTGCACCAGAGGGGCCTTCATGAACCTTACCAGTGTCGGCCAATGGTCAACAACCACACTTAAATGGTTAACCCCTTCAGTGCCACGCCCTTTCCCCGCCCTGTGCCGGGCGTTACATTAGCGGGCGGGGTTCATGACGAGATAGTCTCGTCATGGGCACAGCGCAACCGTGCTCCATGACGAGACTATCTCGTCATGGGCACTGAAGAGGTTAAAGACTGGATAATTATTTTTATTGTGGTGTACATTTGTCCTTCATAAACCTTTATTTTTGGCTTTGCTCAACCTCTTTCTTATTTGCTGAGGCAACGTTTTTTCTTTGTCGAAGTTCCATTATTTATTTCAGTGGGCTCCCTACCTGGACACCCTTCTGAGAACAGTTTATCTGTGGTTTGCAGTGTATCTCCAATCTTACTTTGTACCAGAATGGATGTTTATACAAGTTTTATGTTTATCTGTCTTAACTACCTCTGCCACTCAACCTTCATTTTGTGCTGCCTCTGCTAAATAGGGGTCTGGCTAGAAGGTTATGGCATTAGTTCTCTTTGTTTGGTGTAGTTCTGCTGCCATCATAACTTCATTCAACTGTGTTTTGGGTTGGCCGGGCAGGGTTTGGGGTTCTTCCATGTTGCAGTCCTTACTTGCCTGTTGTATTTGATTCATTTCTATATTATTGTGAGGTGGCTGATCTTCCTTCTCTGGTGTGGGCTTTGACTTTACTTCTGTCAGTAGATCTCGTATAATTTCCCGCAAGGTTTATCCAATATTGGTGAACAGGCAAAATGGACAGGCTTGCTGGCTGTGTCAGATTGCACCCGTAGTATAAGATTATTGAGTTGTGTGAGTCTTTTGTCCGTTCCTGCCACATAGACTGCAAGTTTGTTCAATAAGTCAACTTGTATGTCCAATTTATCCGAGTGGTAGTTACGTGCATTTACTATTGCTTGTATAGTGTTTAAAATTGCTGACCACCCTGGGCCTGCGTATGACGGGCTGAAAGGACTTGTCTCTGCTTTACCTTCTTGGAGCAATGATAGGTTAAGCAGGAACCATGGAGACATTTCCCAACTGGGTCGCTCTCATCTTGGTCTTATTTATATAACCATATTGACCTGTTGTTTTAGAGATCACTGCTTCAACTGCCCACACAGTGGGCAAGGTCTCTTTTTCATTAAGTCTTCAAATTAGGCTTATGGAGAAGGCCTTCCTCTCAATCAAGAATGCTGTTATACGGTTATTGCCTTCAGTTGCTCTCTCGGGGTTGAAGACCAAGTATGGTTACTTGCTTCATACTCTGTTCCTTTGGCAGCTGCCCGAGTGTCTGTATTGGATAATAGATCTATTTGTGTTGAAACTTTTGGGCTTACATCTGAATGTTGTCTGGAGCCATGGCCCTCGCTTCCGCCATGCAGGTCCACTTCTACTTTAGTCTTGGTGTGAAGTATCTTTATTACCACTAACGGCTCTGTTGCTGTTGTATTTGTAGAAGCCTCACTTCTTTCAGATTTCTTAATTTTGCTTTCTGTGGTGGAAGAATGTTAAAGAAATTTAAGATCTTATGCAGCGATTTGACTTCTTTGTGTTCTGTTCTGACAGAGATCTCTCCAGTAGTCACACTGCTTAGACCACTTGTGCTGCTACCCCCTTTCAACCTGGTTGTTGTACGTTGCCGTTTCTTACGTATGGGTATGACCGAGGTACTTGATCTGGTCCTGCCAGATCTCATTTGTAGATCTCAAATGTAATTGAATGGATCCTTGATTCAACTTAGCTCTGATGTTGTTTCTTGTGTGTCCCTGGTTTGAGGTGGTCAATCAATCAATCAATCAGGGGGTTTGTAGAGCTCGCTACTCACCTGTGAGGGTCTCAAGGCACTGTGGGGGAGGGTTTGCAGCTCCATATCAGTCAAAGAGCCAGGTCTTGAGGCTCCTCCTGAAGGTGTGCATGGTGGGGGAGCGTCTTATGTTGACTGGGAGCTTGTTCCAGGTCTTTGCTGTGACGTAGGAGAACGCTTTTCCACCTGCTCTGGTTCTGCTGACGCGTGGATCCCTGTCAGGGCAAGGTCAGCGGAGCGGAGGTTCCTTTTGGGCACGTGGAAGGAGACTCTTTTGTTGAGGTATTTGGGTTCGATGTTGTGGAGGGATTTGTAGGCATGGGTGAGTAGCTTGAAGGTTACTCTCTTCTCGATGGAGAGCCAGTGGAGGTCATGTAGGTGCTGGGTCATGTGCTTGTGTCGTGGGGTTCCAAGTCTGGCTGCGGCGTTCTGTATGATTTGGAGCTTGTGTAGCAGGGTTTTGTTGCTTCCGGCGTAGTGGGCATTGCCGTAGTCCATTCTGCTGGTTATAAGTGCGTGGGTGACAGTCTTTCTGCATTTGGAGGATCCACTTGAAGGTCTTGCAGAGTATGCAGAGGGAGTTGAAACAGGTGGAGGCGACAGCGATGATCTGGTGGGTCAAGGTGAAGGAGGATCTAGGATGATGCTGAGGTTCCGGTCATGGTCCGTCGGGGTGGGTGGGTGTCCGAGGGCAGGGGGCCACCAGGAGCTGTCCCATGCAGTGGGGGAGGGTCCGAGGATGAGGACCTCTGTCTTCTCTGAGTTAAGTTTTAGGCAGCTGTTGCTCATCCATGCTTGTGGTAGATATAAGCAATAATAGCTACTGGACACTATTCCACTGTTATCCAGGTGGACCTTGCTCGATTCGTACTTAGGTCGTGTGGACTAAACAAGTTGAAAAAGTAGGTTCCGCCGAAAGCCTCTGCTTCAGCTTTCAGCTTTGTCTTGCTTGTAGCGTGCTGCTGGTACTGCTACTGCTGCTGGTAATGCTACTGCTGCTGGTATTGATGCTGATGCGGCAAGAAGCATTAAGCCGCCAGCCAACCACTGCGTGCAAGCCCCCCATATGGCTCATGGAGATAGACCATTCCTAAGTTCAACCCGCCTCTCCCCCACAAGGAACAGCTACACCAGTTGACATGCCCCACCTTGAACAGCAAGACCGGAATGGGATCGCAAAACAACCTAGGCAATTAGGTCTGACCGGCACGGGAGGGAGGAGGAGGGAGAAGGGGAGGAGTGGGGGGGAATGCTGGCGGGAACACTGCTGCTGCGTGTGCTTTTGTTACAAGGGGACGATTTCCTTGATATTCAAAATATGAATATGTTGTGGGCATACTCTACATGTAGCCTATCCGTTTTTGTATCCTCTTTCAGATATTGATGCGACGGCTTCTGATGAAGGCATTTATGCCGAAACGTGCGCAGTGTTACTACACAGTCAGCTATCATACTGCCAAGTCATCCACACTATGATTCAAATCTGTATTTAATTGTGGTTTCATATCATCAGTTATCAATCATCAAGCAATTCACAATATGATTCTTGGCAACTGATGGTCTTAAGCAGTGTGCTCTCTGCTGTGGTAGGGGGCTAACCTGCAGGATAGATCAAGGGACCTTAGTGGGAAGACTCACGGTGTGAGCGTACGTATTATACACCTGGGGACTCCTCACTTCCCGTCCTGTTCCACCTTTGCTGGTCACCGTGAAAGGGGAAAACTGGTATGTGAACTAAAACTCCAAATGACGTCTTGGGAGCGAATATCACACATTCCAGTGACTATTTTACATTGATTGTTTCAGTACCCTTTACTGCAGGTAGTCTGCTACTCATAGTTAATTTAAAGTCTTGGCTGGTATTGGACACCTTGGGGCGGGGTAAAAGGGACAACCACTATCCCGTCTTCTTATATCGTTTAGATCTAAATCAAAGGGATTGCCATAGGTAATGGTATCCCTGTGTATTTACTTAGCTGAAGACATGCTATCAGTTAGACCATCTTAAAAGAGAGGAACCTGATTGGGAAAGGAGATAACAAGGTATATCACAAGGGAACTTGGGTTAATCAAGCTGAAACGAAAGGCAACAGGGAAGTCCCCAGAGGTTGGGAAAGCTAAAACACAACCCAGACATGCAGCAGAGAATTGCACACTAGATGACATAGACGTCCTACTGGAGGAAGTAGAGTGGATTCTATCAACAAAGGTAGCAAAGGCAACAAAGGTGACCAAGGCAAAAGATAAGCCAAAGGGGAGGAGGAACATTAAATCCTTCTTTAATAAACCAGAGATCGGGATTATCCGGGCAAGTAAACTCAGCCAGGGATATAGACTAAAGTCCCGTAGACAAAACTAAAGATGGACAGGGAGTAACTACAGTTTGGAATACAGGGGCCCTTGCATACAAGATGACTTGCCAAGCGCAGGGAAAAATCGAATTATTTAGAAACAAACTTGAGCAAGAAACAAATAATGTAAATGTGCTGGCAGACAATATTTAAACTAACACGTGATAAACAATCGAACTACAATTCATCTAATGACTAAGGAGGCTTCAAGTATTTTTTATCACAAAATAATTTTTTATGTTTTATGTACAGTATTTAAAAATGTACAATTGTGAACATCATGATACATTATTTACATAAGCAGTGTCCTAGACATTCATGAGATAGATCATAAATACATTTGATGGACTAGTTATTTAATCAAGCGGTCCATGTAATCCTGTTCAGTCTACAAATCATGGATACATATGACTGAAGACAAGAGATATTGATTCATTGAACCATGATACAATATCAGTTTAGCTCATAATGTGAATGGCCTAAATTTGATATGGCTGACGGTGTAATTACACTATGTGCGTTTCAGCGGGAATGCCTTCATCAGGAAGCCGTCACACCATTCACTATAATTGCCACAACGTAGCCATTGGGCTTTAATGGAATGAAAGGCCACTGGAGTTGAGGGCCTCAATCTGTCATCCGGTCCGTGAATATGCAACAGTGGGCGGAAGTAAAGGATCGCAATGTCCTGTCTATTTAGCAATAAGCTTCAGAAAAATATCAGGTCAAGGTAATCCGAACTCGGGCACTCGGGAAGGTACTGGCTTAATTTAGTAGCAATTGTTGTAGGGGCATGCAATTTAAAGGAAAAAGTATCCCTGTGTTTGCGCGGGCGGCCGACTACAGGGGTTCTGTACTCTATCTATTTGTAGCGATCTGTTATTTTCACGGCTCACATCTTGTGACGAGATGCGAGCCGTGAAGATGACAGATCACTTCTAAATAACAGGAAGTAACTACAGCCAGTAATCTAGCTGATCCTCCTACCGCGGCATTAGCAATAACGATTGAATGATCCAACCGCTTTGAAGCGTTAGGTTCCTTGGAAGAGACACAAGCAACTAGCATCACACCCACATCGTCCATACTAGTACACAGTTTGCAAGAGATAGAGGAGGCCCCCCAAATGACCTGATAGCGCTTATCCAAGATCAGATAGCTTGATTAAAGGCATATATGAGTAACTTAAAAAAGGTCATTAATGAAAAGGTCGACAAACTGAGAACCATAGTATTGACCCTTGCCTCTAAACTTCCCCCCATTAAAAGAGGCAACCACTCTCTACTGTCCTAGTAATAAAGTGACCCCGGGGAGCTCCAGCGATGCAGATATATTATCTGGCACTACAAATCAGCCATGGACAGGGGAGGGCGTTAGAATGGGTATGGAGTTGTGTAGGCTCCCCACGAAAGCAAGACCATACAGCAATAATCCACAGATGGCAAGTTGATAGTAAGGGATCCAGCAATGGGCATAAAACAAAACAATCCTCAGTGCATGCGTCAGTTTCCAAATATGCTAAAACCAACCAAAACAGCACTACGATCATTAGGAGAGCAAGAAAATAACTGGGACATATACATGGCAGGTGTACCAAAACTCCCACCTATGCCTAGAGAACCCCAGGAACCACTTATTAACAAAGCCTTCCATTGGCTCAGAAAAGTGAGGGGCTGCAGATCTGTCATAAGAGAAGACATAAAGGAAGCCATTAGAGTTAGTGGGTACCAGCACTCAACAGACCATATAGACCTAAAGTTAGCAAGTTACAGTCTAGTGGAAGGTCTAATAGGACTGGAACATAGGTACAGACCTCCCATTGATTCAAGCAGAAGACTTAAGATCAACCCCCGGACTGCACACAACGCACTAGTATAATTCATTAATCAATCTCAACAGCTAGTAATTCTCCCTCTATAACCTCAGCGTAATGTGGGAGGACCTTGTCTGACCTCGATTGACAACTAGGCACCCAGACGCAAGACATCAGAGGCCAACATTTGACTCACGTTTCCGCAGAAGGACATTCCAGTCCAGTAGGTTTCCATAATCAAAAACATAAAGATATATGTGCTCTCATCTCACACATTGCAGAGACCAGAGGGGGAACAAATACGGCATCATATAACCAAAGGGAAGAAGTGGGTCAGATAGACAATAGCAAAATTATATCATGGAGCACGGCAGGCATAAGAGCAAAGCGTGAGGGCCCGGAGTGGGGCTCATTCATAGATCAATTCCACATAGTCCTGATGCAGGAAACTTGGGCTATAGAACCGGTGCATCTAGTAGTAGGTTATATTACTTTTTATTCAATCGCAGTTCCCTCGCAAGCGGGAAGACCATCAGGCGGGCTGTTGATATGGCTCAAAATGGAATTGTTCACTAAGGTAAAGAGCTTGAGATCTGAATCTAGTGATGTACTGGGTGTGACTATCCCCTCTGGCCCCCTTCTGGGGCCAAGGTACATAGCAATCATAAACGTATACATTCGCTCAATTCAAACAAATTACTCTTCAGGAATGGTCACCCAGTTATCACATATGATTGAACTTCTAAATAATGCCCACCTAACACTCATAGCAGGTGATTTTAACATAAAACTGCCTATGGGTTTAATTCTGCCCCACCTGAGAGAACACTGTCATGAGCAATGAACAGGCCCAGCTGACAACTTGCATCACAAGGCAACCCAACCAAGGATTGTTGATCAAATTAAAGGCTTGCTGGCCTCAAACGACCTGAATATTGTCAATGGTCTTAGTAAGGTAGTGTGTCCTGTTCGCTCTACCTTTAATTGGGGGTTGTACACAAGTAATATTGATTGTATCCTGGTGGATAGTTCTATCTAGTCCTTTGTAAATGACATGAGGGTGATACCGAGAAATGATAGCGATTAGCGACCATGAAATGCTAGGGGCTAATTTCTGTGCTGCAGCCCTTCCAAATGTATCTGTAGTGGGAAGTGCTTCCACTGTAAGCAGAATTAACACATGTAACAACAGAAGGAATGTCAAGTGGGTGTAAGTAGCAGATGATGATAAAGTACAGTCTGGTATCTATAGTCTTCTCATAGAGAAGTCGTCATCTTTTGAGGTGCTAGACCCAAGTGTAACCAACTTTGTAGAACTGCACAGGAATCTTCATGGGCAAATTAAATTGCTCCTCGCTAAAGAGAAGCGGAAGGGTAAAATTTGCTTAAACACACCTGGATGGTATTCAAGTTAATGTAGAAATGCCAAATCAGAGATCGTTGAAGCAGCAAAATTAAGGGATGGCAATGGCTTCCAGATTGCCAGGAAGATCTATAAAGACAAACTAACAAAGGCGAAAAGAGTGTGGGACATAGATCAATGAGAAAAAATTACCATAGCTCTACATAATAGGAATACTAAGGAATTTTGGCAGATCTTATTCTGCAGTAAATAATTTGGATTCAGTAATTCAACCCGAAAGTTGGGAAGCCCACTTTAATGATCTCTATAAGCCACGGTCAAAGAACATTACAGTAGCCTTGGAGAAGAGCAGTGTGGGCCAAAATTAGCAAAAGAGCAGGACAACGGCCAATGACGTTGCACTTATTAAAAAGAGAGAAGGCCCCAGGCTCAATGACATTCCAGGAGACTTATATTTGTTACATTCCGAGATAGGGGTTCCATACTTGAACGTCCTTAGCAATGCCATCTTGAGGGGGAGGACATTCCACTCCCCTGGCACGGAGCAATTATTCTACCTATTTATACGAAGCGGACGAAGTATGTCCCTGGCAATTATAGTCCCATTAGCCTCATAGACATAAGCCAAAAAGTATTTGCCAGGCAAATCCTAGTTAAACTACAGGACTGGAGAGTTGAACATCCTATCCTTGAGGACTGCCAGGCAGGATTTAGAGCAAAGGTCAGTACCTTGGACCAGGTCTTTCGCTTCAGGGCATTCTGCTGGAAGTACCTTACTCTGAAGTGGGACCATCTTTATGTCGCCTTCATTGATTTGAGGGCGGCCTTTGACCTGGTCCTAAGGGAGAACCTCTGGGCCGCATTGGAGGCATAGGGCATCCCGGAAAATCTCATAGGAGACTTAAAATCCCTGCACTCGGATTCATGTAGGGATCCAACCACTAGACACCAGGGAGGGGGAGCGGCCCCTTGGGCAAAGGCCTTCGCTCACCCCATAAAGAAATGGGCTAAATTTAGTCTTTCTGCCCCCTCTGGGGGGCAGATGGGGCAATAGCCCCCAATCTGCCCCCCCAGGGGGCAGAAAGGCACTAAACGCCAGGCATTTTTTTGGGTGCATTTTTGTTAGGGTGGGGGCTGCCCAAAATGGGCACACCAATGACCCCACCCCCCCACAAAAAAATAGCCACAGTGTTTTTGTCCCCCCTGGGTGCATATCGGGGCAACCCCACCCCCTGATATCCACCCCAGGGCAGCAGAAAGCCGACTAGGCACATATTTGTTTTTAGCAATATGCCTACCTGTCGATTAGGGAAACCTAGCAAACCTGTACATTTTTACAAACTAGACACCCAGGGGAACCCAGGATGGGTTAACTTGACTGGCTCTCACCAGGTTCTGTTACCCAGAATCCCTTGCAAACCTAAACATTTGTCTAAAAAAACACATTTTTCTCACATTTCTGTGGTGGAAAGTTCTGGAATCTGCGTGGATCCACAAAATTCCACCCAACCGGCGTTCTCCAAAGTCCTCCAAGAAAAATGGTACCTCACTTGCGTGGGTAGGCCTAGTGCCCGCGACAGGCAAGGGCCCAAAACCTATTGAGGTGACACCAAAATGACCTATCACAAAACAACCTGGTTTTGCAAAGGGGGTGACATCATACTGGGACACCTTCCGGCCCCAGGCCAATGGCACAGCCTTTTTTCTATGCATTTGCAACCATATTTTAATATTTATCACTTGTAGTTCATTTTACTCCTGTTTGATCTCTGTTCACTTTCCACTTTTCAGTTCGTCACTACATATATCCTCGTGCAAAGAAAAGCTATTTCCAAAGTTTCTCATGTTGATGCGGGGTCTTCCGAACCTCTGCGCAAAAACACGTACCAAAGCCAATCCATTTCAAAGTAGTTTGTTAGAACCCAGTGCATTTCAGGCCTCAGGGGCCCTTCATCAGGGGAAACTGGAAAAAACGTGCAGGAATGGTCTTAGATCTCGAAATGCCATGAACATCAGTTGCTTCAAATTTATATTTTCTTTAGCGATCTGCTGCTTGATGTGTTCAATCTGTGGTATTAGATGAATTAACTGTTGAAATCCAGGGATGTTTCCCGATGGTGTTTTTGCCACTGTCAGCTTGGCCTGTGGATGGAGTCGTTGGAGAGTCATATTTCATATGTCCTGCAGAACCTGGATTGTCACTAGGAGCTGGTTGCTTCTCATACAAAGGTTTAATGCATGTGCCCTCTGGGGTTTGAAGCAGCTCGGATCCAGCACAGGCCTGGCCGGGGATGGACTTGCTTTGATGCTTTTCATCTTGCTCTTATGTAGTCTGGATTTTCTGCTGCTCTCCTTCACGATGTGGCCGAAAGGTCTCGAAGGATCCAACGGTTTTATTAATCTGTTTTCCATTTGTCTTAGGCAGCCGTATGAAGGTCGATGGCACACTGGACCTGTTGATTTCTCTGCTCTGATTAGTAATCATTGAACTCTCTCGAAAATGATCTTTAAGCTCTGCTATCGTTTGTTTTGAAATTCCAGGGCCAATTGACTGTACTTTTTCATGTACTTCTCTTTGAAATGTTTGATTGTTGTCTTTGCTGTCTTTTTCACTTTTGTGAGAATCACCATGAACAATGACTTTTAAGTCCCATCATGTATCATCTTTGCTGTGCGTCTGAATGCCACTGAGTTTATTATTATCACTTTCTATTTCCTCCCTGGTCCTAGACATAACTTTGTGTGGGCTGGTGGTTACGACTATGATGTGATTTCCTTTTTGCTCTTGATTAGAGTTGTCCTGGGTTACATATGTTTTCTGAAGAGCAACGTCCTCTTTGCTGTCTAAAGTATATGTTCTTTGAGTGTAAGACTGGTCTAATGTGCTAGGCAGATCATTCCATTCAATTTGCTCCCATTCAAACAAAGGTAGGTTCTTTCCAGTAACCTTAACTCCTCTTCTCCTTTTTCTTACTGATATCCAGGCTCCGTCTGTTTCATCATAGGTACTCTCAGGTGATTTTCGGGACAGTGGAAGAATCCTGAATACATCGCCAGGGATGTTGGTGACTCGACGTGAGTCAGATTAAAGGCAGAATTTGCAAAGGGGGTCCCATGAATTTTTGGCCCCGGGCTTGGCGGCCATCTAGGGAACCCTACCAAACCCACACATTTCTGAAAACTACACACCCGGGGGATTCTAGTGAGGTATGGGTTGCGTGGATCCCCCAACGTTTCCTTTCCCAGAATCCCCTGCAAACCTCAATTTTACCTGAAACAATCACTTTTTTCACACATTTCTGTGTGGGAAAGTTGTGGCATCACCGGGCTGACACAAATTTCCTACCACCCAGCGTTCCCCCGGGTCTCCCAATAAAAATGGTGCCTCACTCTTGAGGGAGGCCCAAGTACCCGTGACAGGCAGGGGCCCAAAACGTATTGAGGCGACATCAAAATTGGCTATCACCAAACAACCTGGTTTTGCAAGGGGGGTCACCTGGGTTTTTGGCCCCGTGCTCGGCGGCCATCTAGGGAATCCTACCAAACCCACACATTTCTGAAAACTAGACACCCGGGGGATTCCAGGGAGGTATGGCTTTTTTCACACTTTTTTGTGTGGGAAAGTTGTGGCAATACCACAAAAATGTGTGAAAATGTGTGAAAAAAGACTTCTGCATTTTGTTTTAGTCACTTTTTTGGAGCACAGCTTCCTTCAGCGGAGTCAGACTGTGAGCTTTAGCTGAACAGGTCTCCACGGGGCTGAACAGGAAAAAAGGTCCCCAGGGTAAATCTACTCACTTTTGCAGCGGATCCTGTGTGCCCTAGTGCAAGCAAACCCACAATGCCCCTCTCTTCTGTGCAGAGCCCCTGTGCCCACCCTAGAGGCATGGCCAGGGAAATGAGTACACACTCCCCTTAGGTCACTCAAAAATGGTTCTTGAGGGAAGCACCTCTCCCACTGGGATTGGTGCCTGGCTGGCTAGAAGAAGCATAGACAGGGCAGGCCATGGTGTGACGTACATCTGTCTGTGACAGGGGAGGCCCATTTGAAGATTATTTAGTTCCTGGGCACTGCCCGGATGGTCTCCTATCAGAGGAATAGACAACATCCTCACACCCAAGCCCTTTGTCTTAGCTCTGGGAGCAAGTTCACACCTAATCAAGGAGGTATTTATCAGCTGGGTCAAAGGAACATTTGGTGAAATATTTGTTACAAATCCGACTTTACCAATAAATTGGATTTGTAATAAATGCTTTGCATTGTCACTTTTGTGGTCGTACAGTGTGTGCTACAGTCCACTAATGACATTAACTTACAGGCCATGGGTACACTTTGTACCATATTCTAGGTACTTTTAGGAAAGTTAAACATGGCAATTAGGAGTATAGCTAATTTTGACACACTTTAGGGGTCAGAGCACCAGCACTGGGGCCTGGTTAACACAGTCCCAGTGCACAGAGTAAAAAAAACAGCAGCATAAGTCCCCAAAAAATAGGGGTGGTCATGCAAAAAGGCACTTTACTACAATAAAATGGCATACAAAACACAGAACCACCATGTGGTGGGCTGTCAGAAATGCGTGACAAGTGATGAGAAATACATGCTGGTGCGTGGCACCAGCACTCACTCACACAAATTAAGTACTGAGTTTTCTCCAAGCTCAGAATAAAGTCCATAGGAGCTCATTATGAGCTTGGTGGACCGCCTGCCACTCTGTCAGGCCAGCAGGGGCCTTCTTCTCGACACTCCCAGCAGAAGATGGTCACATCGTTTAGACATCCCTTCTTATCAGGCAGAGACTTTGTCGCCAAAGCACAGCCGCCACTTCATTTTCTCCAAAGTTGGATGCAAAGCAGCTTACCATATTTTTAGAGAATGATAGGCATACATTTTTGTCCTATTGAATGAACTTTTCTCCTGTCATCCATTAAAGGACCACAAAGAAAAATATGAGTCTAGGGAATAAAAACCCTTAGATTGGCTGGCTGCTACTTCCAGTAAAATGTGGTAGCCACAATTCCAGGACTTGGGGATTCAGTCACTGTTTCATGAAAAAAAAGAGCCATAAGAATGGAAGAGGAGCATCCCCGGCCCGCGGGGTTATGTCTGAGATGGCGTTGTAACAGGACTCTCCAGCAATTTTTTTTTTAAATGCTAATTTTGCCAGTGGTTCACAGACCTCATGGCTAGGATCGCCAACCTCACGGTGACTCCTAAGATCTGAAAACCCTGACCCGGGATGACAAACTGATGCCAAGTACCATGGCAGGGACCGTAAACCCACAGCAAGATTCATGGGCCTGTACTTAACTTTTTCTGGGACTCGAGGAAACAGAACAGAAGGTACAATACAGGCTTGTGGTGAGTTTGCAAACACTATTATAGGGTCCACAAATCCTAACAAAATAAAGAAATAAAACAGGGCCTGGCAGAAAGCCAAGCTGTGCTGGCAAACCACTGTGCAGTGCGGGTTGACTTCCCATGGCGGGTTTAGTGCAGGGCTTCGCTGTAAGCCAGGCCTGTATCCAACCCCTGTTGTGCACACTCGAAAGCCATGCACATTAGGGCTTTGCTGCCCACAGTGGGGTTGGCACAGGCCTGCATCTAAGTTTGCTGTGAACAGCTGAAGACCATGCTCAGTTGGGGTTGGCTATCCAAGATGGGTTGAGCGCAGGGAATTTTTGGAAGTGGTATATGGTGAGAAACAAACAAAACTTTAACAAAAAGTTTAAAGTGAGGCTATGGTTATCTGTGGTGATAACACCTACGTTTAGGTTAAGAACATCACTGATGAAACAGAGTGGTTGTGATTGAAAGCAAATTAAGACCAAAAGTTCTCTTTTATTTGCAAGTTATGATTAAAACCGCAATCTTTAGATCACATAACAGACATGCAAATCATAACATGCACACCAACAACAATCCTCATGACCTCACAATATTATGCAAAAACTGTAGCGTGCTATGAAAAGATTGGTAACAAGTCGGGAGTGCAAAGCGGTCAAAAGAGGCGGCAGCATTGCAGAAATAATTGCATTCTCTGTCACAATTACCTGAACTGCTAGGAGGAGTGTCTGAAGCTGTTTAGTTATTCTTTAGCGCTTCCTATAATTATTGTAATACTGCAATTACTGACCCTAATTTGCAAAATTAGTTGTTGTTGGCTTTCACGTTAAAATCGAAACTCTCCCACCCCTTTATTTTGAGAAAGAGAATACTGCCACCATTCATCGAGATACAAATTTTATAGAAAGTGTTGGAAAATTTGTGAAGCAAATGTAGGTCAATAATCGGGATCTACACCAGTGCTTAATTTGAGCCGGTGGTTTCCGATGCTCAGCACCAGCACTTAATCATCAACACCGGCACTTTCATGAGCACCAGTTAAGGACACATTAATTTATAGTAGGCACAGGGAGATTAAGTGATTACCCAGAATCACAGGATGTTGAGCCGACGCCAAGACTCGAAGCTGGTTCTCTAGCTCCGAAGTCGGCAGCTCTGACCATTACGCCACATCCTCTCCCCACTTTCTTGGTTAATAGTTGGTTCTGTTTTTGGTGGCGCTTATATCAGAAATGGGCTGGTGCAAGCTGCTTCCTGACGAGAGCCCAGGCACTTATTTTTTTGAAAATTAACCACTGATCTACACATAAAGTCAGTCATGTAATGCTAATTTTGCACACTCCTACTGAAGAGCCATTTTGTGTCATTTAGCTGAAGGTTGGCCATGAAATGTTTTTAAATCAATATCTTCTGTTGCTGCTTCCAGTTCCTGATTAAAAAATGCTTTTTATTTATGTTAATATGTGATTTAACTAAAAAGAAGAAAATGTTGTTGATTCAGTAAGGAAAGGAACATATTTTAGTGATATAGTTTTCTATGTCTGCAGTTCCCTTTGACTGGGCTAGTAGGGTTCATAGTTTCGCAAACTGTTTACCTAATTGTCACATGACGCTAATTTTGACGTTGAAAATCCCAAACCCTGATTTGTACATTTCAATAAAGAAATGATGCTTAAGAACAGGGAAGCTATGCTAATATGGTGCATTTCCTGCAGTCCTAAATTTAGGGTTAGGAGCTGGAAAAGAGAAGGTTATTGGTGCCAGGTGGCTGTCCACATATATATGCCTGCAACCACCACAAAGTCAGAACTTAACATTTCACATGAACATTCAGATTCTGAGAGAATATCAAAACAACCTATAAAATTGAAGATTAACTGGCACATGCATCAACAATGCCATTTGCGATTCCTTATTAGCGAAAAATAAGGATTCGCTAATAAGGAATAGCAAAAGGCTATGCATGTAGAAATCGCTTAAAAAATAGCGATTTCTAAACATTCCTTAATTGCAACTCGCAAATTGCGAGTTGCAATTAAGGAATACCTCCCCATTCATTCCTATGGGCCTAGAGGCCCATAGGAATGAATGGGAAGACATTCTCAATTTGCGATTCTCAATTAGAGAATCGCAAATTGCTCATGCAATTTCAAGGGTGCCAGGTTGTCAAAAGGACACCCTGTTGCACCCCTGAAATCTGCATATGAGTACATTTTACACACACACATGCCCCAAGGGCATGTGTGTGTGTAAAATGGAACCTTGAAAAATGCACTTTAGTGCATTTTTCTAAGTTTTTGCAAATTACCATGAAGTTCAACTTCATGGTAATTTGCTCCCCCTATTAGCGAAATCGCTAATTTTTTTACTTTAATGCATTGCATTTAAGGAATCTCAATTTGGGATTCCTTAAATGCAATCGCAATTTAAGTAATCGCAATTTAGAGATTCCTTAAATTGCGATTTTTGCATTTGGGATGATACATCCCAAATGCAAAAATACCGGTCGCAAAGAGGCAGATTTTGAGAATCTACCCGTTTGCGACCAGGGTTTCCTTTGATGCATGTGGGCCAAAGAGGCTTATTACAATCTCGGTCGGAAACCTGAGGTCGGAGGCTTTCCAACCGAGATCGTCAGTTTCAATTCTGACCACCTAATTACAATCTCGGTGGTGGAAATTGAAACCGGCCGGTCATTCCGGCAGGATTCCGACAGACTCAAGAAGCCCGTCGGCCAGTCAGAGACCGGCCCGTAATCCCAATGGACAGCGTTTCCGCCATTGAGATTACGATGCTTGGTTTCCGACAGGCTTTCCATGCTGGGCCTTCTGACATGAAAAGCATGTTGGAAAGTGAGTTTTGTGGCCCCTAGCAAGGTTCCCTTCTCCTTGTGCCTCCAGTTGGGGGCTGAGGGGGCACCTATGGATCCCCCCTGTTGATCCATGCACCGTGTGGCAGGCACATTGAGGGGCCTGCCACGCGGTGCAGGGATGAACGCATCCTCCCATTTCCCTATGGGAGCTTGTGCTACTGCCAGTTTACAGCCATAGCACGAGCTCCCCATAGGGAAATGTTAGCAGGTGACCGCACCATGTGTGGTCGCATCATAGTTAGGCGGTTGGGACCTACGTCGATCGGCTGCAACTCCGACCGACATCATCTTAAATGTCTCCTCAGAATGAAAGGAAATTGAGCACCGCTTTTATTAGTGTTTAAGGGTAGGCATGTGTACTCTTGGAAAAATAAATTAGAAGTGGAGAAATAAAAGCTACATGTGCTAATCCACGTCTTGTATTTTCATACCTGCAGGAAAAAGTACATGACCCCATCCTCTTCTCTCCCAAAGACAACCCTCTCCCCATTCAAACATGGAACGCTGGCCTTAACGCGCTACACTGCTCTCTCTCCCTCGCCGACTCTGTTAAATCTCACGGCATCACTATCAACAATAAACTCACACTAAATTCCCATGTAAAGAACTCAGCTAGAAGGGCACTCTTCAAACTCCGGCATCTCAAAAAAATCAAACCTTTTATTCCAGCTGAAGACTTCAAATTAATTATCCAGTCTCTGGTCCTATCCAAAATCGACTACGGAAATGCCCTTCTCTCTGGGGCTCCCAAAATCCACCTTGCCCCCATCAAATCCGTCCTCAACCTCGCTGCCAGACTAACAACAAACTGTAAATGTTTTGACCACATCTCCCCTGCCCTCAAAACCCTCAAGTGGCTCCCCATCGAAGGCAGATCCTCCTATAAAATTGCCTGTATTACTCACAAAGCCCTTTATCAGAAGACTCCAACCTACCTTGCAACTAAACTTAAAAAAGCCGGCTGTGCCCGAACACTGAGAAGCACAAACTCTCTTCTCCTCATACCCCCCCTACTCAAAAAAAAGCCTCGAAGTCTCGCTCCTTCTCTGGCAAGGCCCCAACCATTTGGAACGCCCTCCCCTAAGACCTTCGATGCAACCCCTCCTATTCCAGCTTCAAAAGAGACCTTAAAATTCATTTTCTCACTAAATTTGGGGGATAGTAAATCCCGGTACTCCTTTCTGACTACTCCCCCCCCCTCCTTTCTTAGGCAACTACTTCTACCCCCCCCCACACTCACCCACCCCCTTCCTGACATCCTCCTCACCTCCATCCCCCTCGTTTTACGCCCCCACTCCCTACTATATCCAATGAGTCCACCTTGGCAAACTGTGAAATCAGTATTTTCAAGATCATTCTGGTTCTTTCAATTTGTTTTCAGTTCATCCTACATGTACCTCTGCCCACGATGTCCCCTAAATTGTTCCCTTTACTTTGTTCGACCACCTGTATAACCTGTTTCTTTCAAATGCTATGATTGTATTCTTCCGTATGTACTTTGCTGATGTAAAGCGCTCTGATACCCTCGGGTGGAGCTAGCGCTATATAAAACCTTTCAATAAATAAATGAGTAGAAATCTATGACTTGTGCAGATTTGCCTGGGTAGTTCTGGAGATATATGAGAATCCATTAAATAACCTTTCAAAGGTGTGAGGAATTGATTGATGTGTAGACCTCTGACTCTGTAAGAACAAGCCTTTTTAAATGTATTGACACTTAATATCTTGTGAGAAAGAACGCATTTGAAGGATTCTGACCGAGGGACACTCAAATAGAAGTACTTTCTTATTCATGGCTGAAGTTGATGTCTACAAGATGGAGGACTTATTTGACATTTTCTTGCTCAGAAGAAAGAGACAAGTAAAGAGAAACAGCCCCCACTGGTAAAAACCCTTACCTATGTAACCAGCCCTTCTCTCCCATCCCAAAATACAGGAAGAATAGCAGAAACAAGTCATAAAACAGTGCTAATGTGAATGATGCCTATTGCTAATTACCACCCCATTGAAGTTGGGAATGGTTCTGTTGACAACAAATGCAAACAAATACCACAGCCCACGTGTAAATGACCATTGGCTACGTCCAGGCCCTGGCCTAGAATGGGACATAAAGCGTATAAAATATGACAAAGAGGGGTTACTTTAGGTTACGTAATCAAGTAAAGATGCGATTTCTTAGAGGGGAAAGGACAATGCCCTAAATGGCCCTGCAGATGTTTAATTGTAGCTAACGGCAGTAATGAATCAAAAGCTCATTCTTAGATCAATTATGTATAAATAAGATGAAATAAGTTATAGCCAGAAAGCATAAGCTGTAAATGAAATGTGTATATTACACATCAATGCGTAATACAATCTCAAGTTAGGAGGTTACTAGTGGTGCATAATGTCACGGCTCAGGGCCACACCAGTAAAGGAGCAAATATGTCTGAGAAAGTCTAACACAATATAGAAGATTGAGGGGGGAAAAGAAGGGCCTTTTTTAGAAGACGGCAGCCAGGATACTCAATCACGAATACCGTGGCTGTCCCGTCCTCTGTACTGCTAGTGCATGATAGCCTTGGGCACTTCTAATAAGGGGAACAGGATAGCCGCATCATTTTGATGAAGATCCCAGCTGCCAAACTCTAAATTATGCCGTACGTTTTCTCCCTATGTGTGCATCATAAGAGTCCAGTTTACTGAGGATGTCAATGTTTCGACCCTATAAAGAGGTGATTAGGGTGGGTCATCATCGGCCAGTTTCTGAGCCAATGAAAGAATGGCTACACTTCAGAAGTGAAGGAATTGTAATTGTAATTTTTCGGTGAGTAGCACGCTACTCCGGAACACATAAAGGATTAATGTTGAATTAGTATAGTGAAATATGAAAGTAATTTGAGTGGTGGATATGTTAGTCAGTTATTTGGATTGAGAAGGGTAGGGGAGGGATGGAAGAGGGAAAAAGGTTTGCATTTCTATAGCGCTTGCTACCCCTGATGGGATGTTGAAGCATTTTTTTGGCGAGTAGCACACTACTCCAGAACCCATAAAGGATTAGTGTTGAAAATTAGTATAGTGAAATATGAAAGTAATTTGAGTGGTGGATATGTTATTCAAATATTTGGATAGAGTAGGGTTGCGGCGAGATAGAAGAGGGAAAGAGGTTTGCATTTATATAGCGCTTGCTACCCCTGATGGGATGTTGAAGCACTTTTTTGGCGAGTAGCACACTACTCTGGAACCCATAAAGGAATGAAGGAACTGGAGTAATATGGGAGTGCACAGCTGAGTATAGTGAAGCACCTTACAAACCATGGAGATATGGCTCTCTGGCCCTTGTAAACCACAAAGTTCCGGCTCAGGTGTGCAATCAACAAAGGCACCATTCTACAGAAGATGGCAAGGGAAGGGAAACTGGCTTAGCAGGCGAGGCATCCAGGAAGCATGGGTTCTGCCATCAGCAAGAAAACTGGGCAGCCAAATTAAACGTCCCCCGAAGTGAGGATTACGCCCAAAGGGTGCCCGGCTACAAAAGTCAGGCAAGCTTGAAGCTCACTCAACAGCAGGAAATCCGGGGACTACCTTGGAGCCCAGAGAGGCCGCAGATCTGCCACTCCCCTCCGACGTGTACCTCAAGAGGTGGCAATAAAACTAGGCCTGGGCGACATTGTTGTTACACAGGAGTAATCAGAGTAATTTCAATAATTGCTCGTTACTCTTCTGATGCGAAATTACCGAAAATTATGCAAATACGCTAGCTTGCGTAATTCAGAGTAATTTGAAGCAAAAATGCCTAGGCAAAGCACAGGAACAGAGAGTGAGCTGTGGCAGACTGCTGCTGTTCGTGCTCTGTTGCACTTATCTGTTTTCTTAGCACATCATTCTTAGCACAAAATGCATCCTCGTCCACTTTAGACACAAAGGTGCGTTTTGCTCTAGGGAAATAGCGCTAAATACTGGGCTACGCTCTTTGCACACTGTATGCCGAAGGCAGCAGTAGTGCTTCTAATCCACCCTCATTGTCCTTTTGCCTCTGTGTTGCAAAATGTGCCCCATAGCTTTCTTGCAAACTTCCCAACACGTTTGTTGGTGGTGTTTACACGCTACAAGACTTTCCAAACACAGACGCCTTCACCAGCTCCTATATATTCCTTTCTTAACTATTGACGTATCTTTCAAGGCCAGTTTTTCTTTTTTGTACCTGCCTAAACGCCACCCAGTAAACTCAGCTCTAACTACATACCATGTGGCGGCACACACCTATGTGTGGGGATGGAATAATGCTGGCGTAGTAGGTCGTTCTTTTGAATAAAGTCATGTTAGCAAGATGTCCGAAGAAGAGGAGACCTGAAGCTTGAATCAGACAGACCTAAAAGACAGGAGATAGTAAACTCAGTCGGTCGGAGCATTAAGCCTTTCCTTGAGTGAGTCTGACTGGGCGGCTCTTCCTGATACACGTATCCACACACCAGGCTTAACCGGAGCGCCCTGCCCTGCAGGGGCTGCCGCATTTCTCACTAATCAGAGCCCTGAGGCGGAACCTCACACCTCTGAAGTGATGGGAATTTATGTCAAGCCCACGGGGAGGCGGCCGGCTCAAGAAGGCTCATGTCTGAAGGTGTCATCTTAAAAGACAGCCTCTGATCTGAGGGCGCAGGGGTTATCTGGGAGCGAGGAAAGGTTTAACCTTTGACCTCATTTGGACAGAGACAGATAGCGCCCATGTGACAGGTCAGAGCCTTTGAAGCATTCGTTTTTGGGTCTGGACCAGGAAGGCAGGTACGGCAGTAACACACCTGCACGGGGGTTGTTACTGTGTATCTTCAGCAGCACCGACACATTGTGTGACCTTGAGCATTGAGAGATCGACAAAGAACATTCCTAGGTGCAAACAGCATTCAGCCAGAAAGGTGACGTCATGAGTG
This sequence comes from Triturus cristatus, assembly GCF_964204655.1. Classification (NCBI taxonomy): domain Eukaryota; kingdom Metazoa; phylum Chordata; class Amphibia; order Caudata; family Salamandridae; genus Triturus; species Triturus cristatus. Next base: position 1,127,520,766 of record NC_140580.1, on the reverse strand, counting down.
AGCACGCCTTTTGCCACAATTGGCGATGCCGCACCTTCCGTTCTCGTGACCCGTTGGTCCGACGGACCCATCTGCCAAATTGTGCTCGCTTCTCCAAAGCAGGAAACACAAGTGAAAAGTCTATGAGAACTTCGCCGAAGTTTCAAAGTTTTTCGCTTGCCTGTATTATGGTAATATCGAGATTCTCGCCACTATATATCGTCCTAAATACTGGAGAGGTTTTGCAGGCTCCAAATTCCACACCATTGGTAGCATTTCCTCATGTTTAATTGTCCGAAGAGTATGCCAGGCTTTAAGTCCTCTATGGACTATACTAGCCCTACAGACCCTATGAGTGCGTGCGTGTCTTTGTGAGGCGACTGACACAAATATCGAAGAAAAATCAGTGTCACTTGAATATCGTGTCAAAAGTATTGTCAGCACCAATATCCGAAAGAATATTGCTGTATGTAATATTGTTTACTGCAACTCAGTTGTAACACATAGTATGAATTATTTTGATATATATTAGTACATTTATTTGAGGTTTTAGTGTTATTAGTATAATTTCTATTTTAAATACAGTAAGTAATTTTTATTGTGCATTATTTTAATCTAATTATTAATTTATAATGTAGTAGTTGGCCGTTGGGTTGTGGGGAAGTAGGGCGGGAAGATAATGAAATTGCAATTAATCTAATTGTAACGCTTCTTTTTTTATTAAATACTTAATTAATAATTAATTAGGTAATTCGTTTACTTGTTTTTTATTTGTTAATTTTAATGTACATTTTAATTTTTATATTTTTGTGAGTGATTTATATTTTTGTAGTTGGTTTTTGGGTTTGCAGGAGAATAGGATGGGAGGTTATTTAAAATATAATTAATTAGATTTTAATGTTAATTATTTTCTAATTGTAAATCACATATTTACTTGATTCATAATTTTTGAAATTGGTTAATTATTATTTCATTTATTTAATTTTAATTTCTGAACTGTCATGTATGTTTTAATTTTTAAACTTATGGTCGCAATTTATATTACTTATTGTTAATAACTATTATTATTTTATTTTATACACAGGTATATTTTTATTGTTTATTATATACATTATTCGTTGTATTTTAATTATGTACTAATTTACTAATATACATGATTTAATACTATTCTTAAAATTCATTTTTAAAATTCTTGTGTTTCGTTTTATTTAGAAACTTTTTTGTGAGGTTGTATTGGGATGTAGGAGGGAAGTGAAATACATTTTTTTAAATTAAATAAAATAATTGTTTTTTCTTTTTGAAATGAATAAAATGAATACAATTGAGCTGGGTAACAGATGAACATTTGCTTTCACAAATACATATCTGTGAGTGTGTATGTAGACATCAGTGTTGTGTCTGTATGAGTGAGCACAAGTATCTGTGTGTGTTATAATGGCTGACACAGCAGTGAGCATTTTAGAACTATGCGTTGGAAAAAGCCTTCATTTGTCAATCATAAATAGCTAAATACATGGCTTGTCCAGGTTGGGTGCTAGGTGCATTGATGTTGTGCCTACATGTCTGTCAATAAGGAATAGAAATAGACGGTGGCGCTGCATGTCAGGAGACTTGTGACAAAACTCCTTGTGAGCATGGGCTGGCAGGGGTGACAATCAGGTGTGTGCCTGGGCACCGAGCAACCCTGAAAAACTCAAAGGTTGTTACCTGTAGATCATGACTAAAGACTTCTGGTGGGGCCCTCCCATACCTCCGCCCAAAACATGCTCTTTTTAGTTGGGAACACTGTGTTGCTTGTTGGGAATTCACAGGCTCACACCAGCCGCAGCCCAGGCAGGTAAGAGCCGTGGGGCAGTGGGGCCGGGCAGGAGTGGATCTCAACAGATGACATCGAGGGGAAAATGAATTATTTATTTAATTTACTCTTGTGGTCGTCTGTCGAATCCCCCCCCCCCCATCCCGCCCCACCACTCTTCCCTGCACGGGCCGCGGCTGGCTCACACACCCCTAATATTACGGATTGCGCCACACCCCTGCATATAGACCATAACACAGACTTTACACTACTGTCCTGGAATGTAAACGGAATAGGAAATAAAATAAAGAGAGGAATCGCGGCTCAATACCTTGACAACAAGCGCCGGACGTTGCGCTGGTCCAAGAGAAATATACCTGATGGCCACTGATTGTATGTTCCTAGGAAGGGCTCAGTACATGTCTCGGGCACATACAGGGGTTTCCCGGGTTCCAGAGGGAAGGTAGCCTTGCAAGGAAAAATCCTTATTTCCAAATGGTCAAGAAGTGGCTAGACTCTAATGGGTGCTTGTTGTGGTACAAGGGGAATGTGGGAGTAGGGGTGGGCGGAATTTGCGGAATTAACCTCCGCAAATTATCGCGAGATTGCAGAAAATCTCCGCAAACACGCCGGAAATATCGCGAAGATGCGGAAGTTTTTTGCCGCCTGTTCGCGGTATTTTTTGCGTGTTCGCGGGTCGCCAACTTACCCATGCGGTCGCTCATGGGCGCGGCCATCTTGTTTTCACTTGTCCCGCCCTCTGGCGTTGTTTACTTCCTGTTCCGGGTCGCGCAATGCATGTTCGCGGTCGATATTTCCTGTTCGCGATCGCTTTTACTTGATCGCGTTGCTTTTTGCTTGCTCAGGGAGAAAATATCGCGCGAACTTGCGCACGTGGTCGCAACGGGCGCGGCCATCTTGTTTTCCACTCTATTGCATGGTTCTGGGGCCTGATTTTCAATCCTCCCTAAATCTTTTCAATCCTTTGTTTATAGCCACTTTTTTCGGATCTTTATTACTTATTATTTCTCTAACTATTTTCCTGCCTCTATATTTTTGGTTTTTGTGTACCTTTTTTTTTGTTTTTTAGCTACTTTTTCTCTTTGTATTGCCTGCTATTTATTTCCTTTACTCCTTTATTTATTTTACCTTTTCTTTCCCGCCCCGTCCCCAGAACCATGTCCAAGGGCAGGGCTGTTCGCCGGCGCAGCCAGAGCCGCGACCGCCTTCCTTGCGGAAGGCGGCGCCCACAAGGGGTGCATGCACGGGCCTTATTTGGGGAGGCGGAGTTGGCTGCACTAATTTTCTTTGTGCAGCGCCACCTCCCCTCAACCCTGGCAGCAGGTGGCAGGCCTGGGTCCGGGTACGGCCTCCGGGAGCGTCGGCAGCGGTGGGGGAAGGTGCGCCGGGCAGTGTCTCGCATCTCTGGGGTCCGGCGCACCAAGGCACAGCTGACGCACCGGTGGTCCGACATCCTGGACCGTGAGCAGGACCTGCTGGACCTGCTAGGAGTGGAGGTTCCGGGGCTTGGTGAGTACCTATTTAATTATTACAACTTTGTGTCTGTTCTTCTGCTCTATGTTATATATTGCGAATATCTTTTTTTCTGTTGCTGCTTGCAATACATTCCAGGTTAATAATGTTTAAAAGTCTTCTGTGATTATGACACAGGTGCTCTTCTGCGCTACTACTAATCTTACTTGTTTGCAGCTTTGCGTTTGCGCTTGCTTAGCGTGATTCTTTACGAGTTTATTTTAGAGAAATTAAGTTACGTAATGCTACAGTGACTCATGTCCACTCCTTACTTTGTCCTGTCACTAATAGATAGGGGCGGATTGATACATAGGTTTAGGTACTTTGTATGAGCTTCTAATTGGTTAGTGGTATGCGTGATGCCCCCTCACTCAGTTACGTGACGTGCTGCTAGTACGCCAGTCTTTAGAACCTTTCTAGTTTGTTCAATGAGTGGAGGTAGGCTTTGCAGTTACTTAGCAGTAGCAGATGAGCATCAATCAAACCAAAATTGTGTATATACAAAAAATGTAGTCATGTTAATGTGTCCTCCATGATTGGATCATACACATTGTTGAGGAATACAGTCGAAATGCATACTTAATGTACAATTGGCATGCCTGGAATAGGTGGGCTAGGTTGGGTGGTAGGTTGTACTAATACTTAGGCTTACTTGTAACTTAGTTTTCTGGAATCAGAATGGAAGAATGGATTACTGTTGATAAATAGTAACTTAAGTAGTCGAACTGCGAATCCCCCGATATTACATGTTGACCAGATGAGATCGGTCAATGTAGTTATTGCAATTGTTTACATAAGTGTTTTTTGACCGTTGTTGAAAAAAATTGTATTTGCTTAAGTTGACACCATCCATCAATGTTTGTCTTTCTTATATCTTTCCTGTTCATCAGCACCCAGGGGCAGACGGGCAGGGACTGGGCAGTCGGCGGGACAGGAACACCACGAGGAGGACACCGCTGAGGGCTCCTCTGCTGGCCCCAGTAAGTCTTCTTGTTTTTAATAATATTTCTTATTCCATAACTTTTACTGCCCCATTTCTCCCGAACTATAGTGTGTTTCCAAATGCTATTTTTTACCACCAATTATCCTTCGATCTGTACGGTTTCAAAAAGCTTATCCCTGCCTCCGCTATGATGACTGAGTACTACTACATACTATCAGTCTGTCTGTCTGTACTGTAGTAGCTAGTCTTGCCCAGTGCCACTCTTTGTGAAAGGTTGTAATATAAAACTCATATTCACCAGTAGCTCGTACAATCCGTTGGGTCGTTGTCTTGTACTACTTTTTACTCTTGTTGATGTTTAGGCTTTGAAAATTCACAGCAACAGCCCTACCAGATTTCTTAATATTTTGATATGATACCCTATAGGACATACAACTGTTGTAGGGATCTTGCACATACATTTGCACCAGAAAATAGGATGTTGGTGATGGTAGGTTGGACCTTCCTTGCACACCTCAATCAGAAATTCCGCACCCACCACAATTCCACTGCTTGACTATAGTACTGTCTTGTCATACCTATTAGGTCTCGGAACCCTCCCCCCAAGACAACCAACAAGTAGACAACCCAGAACATTAACACACCCAACCTCTGTCGTGGAAGCAATTCACATGCACACCCTTACTTTAATTTGCTCAATCGTGTAAGTTAGTCCACTCCACACCAAATACCACAAAGTCTATGTAAGTTTAAAATTTTTATTTCAATTTGAGAAGGTCTGTACACTGTTATCTTAGCAGCACCAACCGGCAAATCAATAACATTAAAACAAAATACATTGTTACACTAATACAGTTGGGAATTAAATCATGATAACTGAAGTGGTGGAAGGCAGCACCACCATCCCATAGCAATTTAGTTTATATACATTTATAAATGAAGATGTGAGTGAAGGGACCCCTCACCTCAGAAGAACCTAGTACTGGTAGTTGGTGCATCGTTCAGAAGCTCTGGTTCGTAGAAGCGAATCTTGCGTCTGTAATGCGAAAAAAGGAAATGGTGTGCGTTAGTATATTGCAACTTGCAAGCATTTCTCAGCCGTGCCAAAAAGTGTAGCATCTATGGATAAGCAATATGGACTAACAGTAACAGTAGTACACCAGTTCTTCCTAAAAAAGTGGCTTGTTAATGTTTGTTGACCGCCTGTACGCAGCGCGTAGACTAGACAGTAGCAGTGTGAGGCAGGTCATGTGGGCTCAAAGGTGTCTTAAGAAGCTGCAAGGTAAAGGTAACGTCACATGTGCATGGCTAGGGCTAATCAAGCAAATGCTACAATGATCATATAACTTAGTGTCTACTCTACTACTACCTGATTTGTACTAGTGATTTATGTTAGTATTAACTCATTTTTCAACCTTGCTACTGATCAATAGGGGGGAGGTGTATATGTTGCCTAATAAATGTGTAATGTTTTCTAGGCGCACTACCGACCACCATTGCTGGGGCCAGCGAAGGCGACGCAGAGGGCGAGGATGCGGCAGTTGCAGATAGCAACGGAGGGGGAGTGGCAGCACCAGTGGCAGGCGGTGGTAAGTTAGATTCATAATCTTTAACTATTGTTGAACTTGACAGCACACTCACTGCAAAGGTGTACTGTATGTATATGTATACTGTAAAGTTGTGAATTAGGGCCCCATTAGGATGGTGGGCGTATTGCCCCCGCCGGGCTGGCTGGAATTCACTGCCGTCACAGCAGGGGCAAACCTCCCGCCATCCCTGTAGAAAATATTCAGACATGTCTAGGCGGAAAAGGGTTCAATATGGCGGTGGTGTCTCTCTCACCACACCGGCAGCCATATAATCTGCATTTTGGAATGCCTTTGCGTGGCGGCATTACCGTCCGCCACGGAAAGGCATGCACACATTGCAGAGTATGCTTGGGGGCCCCCATGGAGGGTACCTACCGATGCTATGGTACCCCCCGACTTTCAAAGCAAAACGTGACAGGCTCCGTGCGAGGCCCGTCATGTTGTGCTTGGAAAAGCAGCACAACATTTTAGCATTGCTTTCAGCGTCACTGTGCCGGGCGCATCATCCTAATTAATTGTCCCCACGGGACCCCCACCCTTTTTAGCAGTCGGATGGCGGGCGGACAAAGTCCGCCCGCTATCCGATGTCGTAAGTAAGTATGAGTTCTTGGGGACGTTTGAAGAGTGAACTAGAAGACTAGAATTCCCTTTAATTGGTATAGGACTAGGAGCCAGAGTATTGAGTAACCAATGGCCTCATCTATCTGATTTCAACTCCGCTTTGAAAGTTTTATGGAGAAGAGCACCTGGTGCACTGTTCAACTAAAAAGTGTAAGACAGGTGGAAGGAAGAAGGACGGGCGACATTTAAAATGTTATGTACTACTGTGCTTTATTTTATAGTGCTACTCTACCATGCCACTATGTGTATAAATAATTACCTTGTCCTACTGTTTTATTAAGACTATATTTTACAATTGTCTTGTTTTTCTCTTTTTGATACACAGCTACTCCGAAAATCAACCGGAAGGAGTTGGCCGCCAAGGCACGGCGCCGGAAGCTGGAGGCAATCCAGCAGGAATACCGGCGGCTGGTGGTCCTAGCCGAGGAGGAGGAGGAGAGTGCAGCAGCAATTGAAGCCTCCTCCAGTGCCCCGGGCCCCAGCCACCGCCCTCCAGCGGTACGGCGCCACCGTCTGGCGGCTGCCCGCCGCCACCGTGCCATCTCCGGTGCCCCCCCCCACTGTGGTTGCAACTGCCGCGGCCTTAGACGCCGCGTCGCCCATTTAGAGGACCAGATTCGTGTCCTCCTCCAGTCCCGCCCCACCAGTTAGTCCCTGTCACTGCCCCTTTTTTAATTCCTGTTTGTTTCCTCACTCGTTTGGGCGTTCTCTATTTCTATGGACAGTCGTTGGGGTTAGGGAGGGGGGTGGGTCAGCTTTTGTGGGTTTAGTTTATTTGTTAGGGTCAATTAAATATATTTTTCTATGTTACATGCAATGTTGTTAATGTTTTGTAGGTGGGGTAACTGTTTTACATCACACTGTTTCTTTGCTGGTGCATGGCCGCCCATAGCGTGTGTTTGATTTCAATAATTTGCTGACTGTATAAGACACAAACAGATAGATGCGACACACCTCACTCATTGACTGGTCCTACTATGCATTCTTTGGAGTGGTGTTTGAAACTGACATCATTGACAACATGTCCATTATTGATTCTGCCTCCCCCAAACTTCTCTCTTACCGGTGCTTGATGTTTATGTCCAACTGTGGCACAGCACTGGCTGCATGGTGAAGATGGTTTCCTTTTTCATACATGCCATGATTGGGGTGGTGGTGGTAGTATAGTAGTAGTATACACTGGCAGGGTAGCAGCATTTCCAAAAAAAGAAAAGGAGATAGTCAATCGCCTTTGAGAGACTGTTAGAGGAGTAGTTGAATGAAGTACATCACAGAATTTACCGAGCAACAATTATATGCACAAATATTTGACAAAAAAAATGAATGCTGGATATTATGAGGATAGCCTACTAGACAGAGTTACAAACTATAGTTTTGTCGACTTGGCTATGCCTACAGTCTAACAGTTAGTGCTGTATATGAGGAATGACAACAAACAAATCAAATCAATGCCGGCAATTCATGCTGAGGTATATGTTCCTTTGTTAAATAAAATAACCTGTGAAATATCCTACTCATGGGTGGGCAAGCAGAAGAAGATCATCGCTCTGCATTGAAATTGAAGTAGTGTTGCTTTCACCACATCCGCCCCAGCAAGTGTGTGATTAAGTATTGGTGTACATTTAATTTAGTTACACCTCGACAATAAGTCACACAGCCCGGGGGAAGAGGGTTAGGGTCCGTTGATTGGATGGGAAGGGGGATTTTGGGAAAGGTTTGACATAGAAAAACAGTATGCATACATAGACAAACAAACGACAATCATTGAAGACTACCATACCATATCCATTCCATATGTTAAGGTATAAAAAAGGAAATGCATGCATGATGAGACCCGGATTACATACACTTCTATTTCTTGTTCTGTTCCGGCCTTAAAACTTTAACAGATAGCAAATAGAAATTTTAAATATTGGTAGTGAAGAATCGTAAACACAGAGCAAACGTAATGATGATTGATAATAACAACTCCAAGAACACACTGTTGTAAAGAATGTATACAAGATATTAATCAAATTATTTAAAAGAAGTGAAAAGTGGATACTGTTACTGTGTTATCCTGGTCAAAAATGTGGACTGGTTTTTTGCATCTCGGCATTCCTCTTGCTCCTCTCGTCCATCAGTCTTGGGTGTGTCGCCTCACCACTCGCCACTGCCCGGCTGGAATAAAAAGGTGATTGATTGGTAAGGTAATTAATATGCATTGTAATGTTTTACAAAGTTTTGGACAAGGCCCGGCCTGTAATTTTAGATTGAAAACCAAAGGGGATATTCAGAAAGAAAGTGAAAACAAATGCACAAGTGATGGTGTAGTGCAACAAGAACACTTTCCGAGGTGGCATGTATGCATATGCATCATCTCTACTGTAGTCTGTTTCCAGCATAGACCTTCAACAGTAACAGGAGAGATCAGGCCCACAGTGCTTACCATTAGCACATCCTACGTTAACACTTTAGAGTCCTTTTTTTTTTTCTCTCAAAGAGTTGGACAAACGCAAAGCACATTATCCATTCCAGACATAGCATTTTACAGTTAAAGTTAGTAAAATCAATGCACTGCAGTCATCCCACCGCTACACTCTATTCAACTTCTACACAGACATTTGGGTGTGCTGTGGTTGTGGTTCACGTGTTTACCTTTAGGCTTTTCCGTTTTATGCCACTCATGAAACATCCTCCTGACTTCATCATCAGCTCTGATACTTCTACTGACTGAAGATCGGCCTGCAGTACAAGTGTAATTTTTAGAACACAACAAGAGTAGAAATATAAATATTACTGACTTGAGTCATTCTTTATTGTGTACAGAAAGATAGATTAACACTAGTACACTTTGACATCATTCACTTTGTGCACAACAAACAACGCAAACACAAAGATCAATAGCTCAGAGTCAGGTGTCCAATGCATGCCATTAATTATCATCATTTATTACCTGTTACTTCTCATCTTAAGTTAACGGGCCGTCTCTTTCGCCATCATCATGACGGACGGTGCTGTTTAAGTCACAGTCATTTGCATTGCGCAGCAGATTGAGTGAGTCCCCTTCCTGTATTGAATTAAAAGCAATGTATCACCAAGATGCAGGAGAAGTACACATTTCTTGTTTGCCAGAAGAGGAAAATTAGTAATTACTAGTGTGTTCTGTAGAAAGTTGATTAGTGGCAGTGCACAATTACATCAATTCATGCGAAACACACCACAAAATCTACATCATTCAGTCTGCTATTCTGCGGCCAATGCATGACATCAATCATTACCTGTTGCATCTCATCTCGTTAACGCTGCAGGCCGTCTCTTTCGCCATCATCATGATGGACGGTGCTGTTAAGTCACAGTCATTTGCATTGCGCAGATTGAGTGAGTGCCCTTCCTGTATTGAATTAAAAGCAATGTATCACCAAGATGCAGGAGAGAAGTACACATTTCTTGTTTGCCAGAAGAGGAAAATTAGTAATTACTAGTGTGTTCTGTAGAAAGTTGATTAGTGGCAGTGCACAATTACATCAATTCATTCATGCGCAACACACACAACAAAATCTACATCACTCAGTCTGCTTTTCTGCGGACAATGCATGGCATCAATCATTACCTGTTGCATCTTATTTTCAGTTAATGGCCAGTCTCTCTCGGCTCTGAAGGAGGATAGCTATAGAAGTCATCAGATTCATGGTCCACTTGTTTTGGAAGGACGAGGAAAGTTTGAATTTGTTGTTACCATCATCCAATCATCATTCATGAGGGAAATGGAATTGACCAGGAGATGCAGTATGATCGAGCGGAGGAGCTGGATTCTGAGGACTGTAGTGTCAAATGGCAGACACCTGAAACTTGTATCTTAAATTAGAAGATTAGAAGACGGTGATAATGCATTGGTTGCGATTCACAAGTTTATAACCGGAACAACAGACACAAACAAAGGGGGAAAAAAGGGAGGAAGACAGTAAGTGCGAGCCTAATTGTCAGGGAAGTATAGCTCGTCCTCAAACTCTGGGGGATCGTCCAGTAGTAGGTAATCATCTGACACAATACTTCCGTCACCTGAGCCGCTGTCCTCATCTTCCTCTGTTGATTCATGCATTGTGTAATTCGGTGGTATGAAGTGCTGATTCATTTTGATCATTGTTAACCTCTCCACGTTTTTGGGAGATAGACTGGTCCTTCTCAAGGTTACAATGGAACCAGCAGCACTGAAAACACGTTCGGAAGAGACACTTGCGACAGGGCAAGCCAGATAGCTTATTGCCAGCCTGCTGAGCTGTGGCCATTCAGACCTTTTCCTATACCAATACTGCACTGGGTTTTGATCAACGTACACCTCTGTTGGGTCGTCCAGATAGGCCTGGACCATCCGCTCAATGTTCAGGGTTGCTGCTGGTAAGCTTTTGTGCTGTTTTTTCTGTGCATCAGCACTGTGCTTACGGCCCATCTTTACATACCAATCTGATAATGATTGTACTCGGCTGAATGATCCAGTTATTGTTTTTGTAGTCGATGGTGATGGTGAGTGTTGCGATTGTGAGCCAACCGCACTGCCCTCAGCCGACGAAGTTGCACTTGATTCTGCATGGCCTGCTTCAGTATCAGTACTTGTTGTGGGTTGATGTGGCGGGCTTTTAATTAGCAGCCCTTCGTTTTCAAACTTGATGGCTGCTTCAGCTATACAACTTTTGTAGCGGGCAACATCAGTGTCGGAAAAAGAAAGGAATAGTCCTAATTTTGCACGTGGATCCAGAATTGTGGCACAAATGTAATGGTCTTGTGACAAAATTTTATTTTGTATCCTTACATTTTCTGATAAGCGCCTGGATAAGCTCTCCACCAAGTCATGGGCTTGCCTTCTGTCCTCTACACCTTTGTAGGATTCAGACACATTATTCAGCTCATGCTCTAGCATTTGCAACAATGGGATCGCTTGGCCCATTGTACAGTCCTCCTTGCTGACTTCACGTGTGAAGACCTCAAAAGGAGACAGCATCTCAGTCAGGCATTGAATTAGGGTCCATTGCTCCCTCTGAAGGGTCATGCCTTTAACACTAGCATCACTGCTTCTGTACCAGACATAATCATTGAGTGACCTGTGCTGTTCGTACAGACGATCAAGCATGTAATACGTTGAGTTCCAACGTGTTGCCACCTCCTGGATGAGTGCCTTGACTGGCACCCTACGCTCACGTTGGAGGATCCTCAGCTGCTTCCGAGCTTTAAAAGAATGGCTGAAATGAGTGCATATTCTTCGGCAGATGGACAGTAAATTGCTTACTATGGGTTCTTTTTTCAGAAAGTCTTGCACTATAATGTTTATGCAGTGTGCCAAACACGGAACCCTGAAATAGGAACCAAGTTCCATGGCCTTAAGTACATTACTGCCATTGTCTGTGGCAACAAAACCAATACCAAGCCCTCTGGGCTGCAGCCATTCCAAAACCTTGGTGCGAAACTCTTCTAAAATGTTTTCAGCCGTATGAGATTTCTCCATGGCGAACATGGCTACAGTTGCATGTTTCCGAGTACCTTCAAAAATCGCAGCTGTGTCAACAACACCTCGTGCAGATAGTTGATCTTTAACCCCCACAAAAGAGATCCAGTGTGCAGTGATACACATGTAATCTGTGGCTTGGCAACTGGTCCACATGTCTGTTGTCAGGTGGATATTGTGCACAGCACTCTTCTGCAAAGCTTGTCCAACCAATTCCAGCACATCATGATGTAGTGCCGGAACAGCAATTCTTGCGAAATAGGACCGGCTTGGAACTTTCCATTTCGGGCAGATGGCAGACACAAATTCAAGGAAACCCACCCCTTCCACAAATGAAAAAGGAAGAAGGTCCAGCGCTAACATTTTAGCCAGCTTCGCATTGTACAATCGTGCCGTTGGGTGGTTGCGTTGGAACTGCCCCTCCAACCTAAACATGCTGTCAATGGTAGGCTGGCTTACTTTCCTTAGTGGTGCCATTAAGCCACTAAGGCTCAACGACACAGATTGTCTCATTGAGGTACTCGCCGCCGGTCGCCTTGGTGTCTCACCCACACTCTGAGTATGGCTCTTACTGCGGTGCCACTCTGATGTTACTGAGGAGGATGTGGGCGTTACCACTGCAGTGACTGCACTACTGGAGACAGGGCTAGAAATGCCTCCCTGTTCTTCACCTGCCACCACAATAATATCGCTCCCTGATTCCTGACCAACTTCAAAGGGTTTAGTTTTCCTACTTTCTTTTAACTTAAGTAGGTGATCCTCCCACACAATAGTGTGGTGTATTCTGAGATGACTTGCTTGTCCTCCGGTACCATAGTTTGTACCAAGCTTACCACGCCGAACACCTTGCCGACAAATTGCGCATATAGCAATGTTCTCCTCCTTGGCGCTAACAGAAAAGAAGTCCCAAACTGGGGAGGAGAACTTTCTGGCACTGCTGGATGTGCCACTTTCAACACCAGATGAACTTGAGGGGGTCCTTGAAAATATGTGACCCTGTCCACCTACACTGTGACTTTTACTACCACTTCCTACTGAGGTGGTTGAGCTGGATGTAGGTCCCTGCCGGGCCTTGGAAAATATGGCAGCTGGAGGTAGTGGTGGTGTAACCTGTGTTGGTGAGATCCGTGCTGCATCCCACTCAGTAGCAGCCTTTCTGGATAGGGTTAGAATGTCGGTCTCCAATCCCTTTGGGGCGGGAGTAATGTGCGTGATGACTGGCTCGTCTTCATCAACATCATCACCCCCCTCTTCTACATCTACCTCCATAACTCTAAGTTTTTCTGGGACCTTCCTTTTCAGAAGCAATGTCTTGTGGCGTACTTCACTCTCAGACCGAGCTGGTGGGACCCAAGTGTCATCACGATCATCAGAAGCGGGGCTTGAAGAAGAAGATGATGGACTAAGCCTCCTTTTCCTTGCTGGTGGTCTGGAAGACAATAGATGTTCTGAAACAGTGGTTTGACTTCGCTCCGCTTTGTCTGCAGGAAGCTCGATTTCCTGAAATGCCCCTACGTCAGGAGCAACAACTACTATGGTGGGCTGTTGTGGCGGCTGCTGCTGTTCTGGTTGCGGCGGCTGCTGCTGCTGTTCTGGTTGCGGCGGCTGCTGCTGCTGTTCTGGTTGCGGCGGCTGCTGCTGTTCTGGTTGCGCCGGCTGCTGCTGCTGTTCTGGTTGCGCCGGCTGATGCTGCTGTTCTGGTTGCGCCGGCTGCTGCTGCTGTTCTGGTTGCGCCGGCTGCTGCTGCTGTTCTGGTTGCGCCGGCTGCTGCTGCTGTTCTGGTTGCGCCGGCTGCTGCTGCTGTTCTGGTTGCGCCGGCTGCTGCTGCTGTTCTTGTTGCGGCGGCTGCACACTGATCTGCTGAGTTTGCGCCTGCGTTGAACTTGATTGTGTACTACTTTGCGGTAATGACATTTCTTCAACATCGCTGCCCGTTAGTAGACTGGCTACCTCTGCGACAGTAAAGCCCTTGGGCCTAGGTTGGTGGGGTTGCTGGACCGCTGTGCTGCTCCCAGCTTGGTTCCCGGACAACGCTTTGGTGCCAAAAAAAACCTTGGCCGGCACACCACCAGTCGTGGTTAATGGCACTTCCTTTTTCTGTTCCTTCTTCTCACCAGCAACTTTCTTGGTACTGGACCTGGTACCTTTCTTTGGGGCCATCTTATTCCGACGTCAGGCAGGAGGCAGATGCACAACAAGTTCTGGTCACACGTGGGCGTGATGCGCAGCAGGACTTCTGTCTGGCTGGCAGTACAACGGGTAGCCAGGTGATGCCGATGACACCTCCTACTCTGTCTTTTGTGCACCTAAAAGCAAAGAAGACAGGAGAAGAACATCAGTGAAATGTTGCATTTGTTTTTGTGGTTCAGTTACTTAGTACTGTACTAGTGCAAACAAAAGATAGTCTAGCCATTTATGAATTTTTTTTAACTAGAGCTATGTTATACTACTAGTACTGTGTACAGCCACACTACACTCTCAGGAAGGTGATGTCTAAAAATTCAACAGATCACATAGAAAACACTTGATCAATAAAGCTGTGGCTACCTGCTCTGGTAGCAGTGGATGAAAGCAGGCCTGCTGGCAGACAAGGCCAGGCAAGCTTGCAGGCCTAGGCCTCAAAATGGCCACCAGCCACATGGAGAGCCCCAACAACAACAGCAAGGCCACCCCAAAATACACACTTCCCCAACTCAATCCAATGCCATCCATGCCCAAAATGATGTCTAAAATCAACAGAACACACAGAAAACAGTAGATTACTAAAGCTGTGGCTACCTGCTCTGGTAGCAGTGGATGAAAGCAGGCCTGCTGGCAGACAAGGCCAGGCAAGCTTGCAGGCCTAGGCCTCAAAATGGCCACCAGCCACATGGCGAGCCCCAACAACATCAGCAAGGCCACCCCAAAATACACACTTCCCCAACTCAATCCAATGCCATCCATGCCCAAAATGATGTCTAAAATCAACAGAACACACAGAAAACAGTAGATTACTAAAGCTGTGGCTACCTGCTCTGGTAGCAGTGGATGAAAGCAGGCCTGCTGGCAGACAAGGCCAGGCAAGCTTGCAGGCCTAGGCCTCAAAATGGCCACCAGCCACATGGAGAGCCCCAACAACATCAGCAAGGCCACCCCAAAATACACACTTCCCCAACTCAATCCAATGCCATCCATGCCCAAAATGATGTCTAAAATCAACAGAACACACAGAAAACAGTAGATTACTAAAGCTGTGGCTACCTGCTCTGGTAGCAGTGGATGAAAGCAGGCCTGCTGGCAGACAAGGCCAGGCAAGCTTGCAGGCCTAGGCCTCAAAATGGCCACCAGCCACATGGCGAGCCCCAACAACATCAGCAAGGCCACCCCAAAATACACACTTCCCCAACTCAATCCAATGCCATCCATGCCCAAAATGATGTCTAAAATCAACAGAACACACAGAAAACAGTAGATTACTAAAGCTGTGGCTACCTGCTCTGGTAGCAGTGGATGAAAGCAGGCCTGCTGGCAGACAAGGCCAGGCAAGCTTGCAGGCCTAGGCCTCAAAATGGCCACCAGCCACATGGAGAGCCCCAACAACATCAGCAAGGCCACCCCAAAATACACACTTCCCCAACTCAATCCAATGGCATCCATGCCCAAAATGATGTCTAAAATCAACAGAACACACAGAAAACAGTAGATTACTAAAGCTGTGGCTACCTGCTCTGGTAGCAGTGGATGAAAGCAGGCCTGCTGGCAGACAAGGCCAGGCAAGCTTGCAGGCCTAGGCCTCAAAATGGCCACCAGCCACATGGAGAGCCCCAACAACATCAGCAAGGCCACCCCAAAATACACACTTCCCCAACTCAATCCAATGCCATCCATGCCCAAAATGATGTCTAAAATCAACAGAACACACAGAAAACAGTAGATTACTAAAGCTGTGGCTACCTGCTCTGGTAGCAGTGGATGAAAGCAGGCCTGCTGGCAGACAAGGCCAGGCAAGCTTGCAGGCCTAGGCCTCAAAATGGCCACCAGCCACATGGAGAGCCCCAACAACATCAGCAAGGCCACCCCAAAATACACACTTCCCCAACTCAATCCAATGGCATCCATGCCCAAAATGATGTCTAAAATCAACAGAACACACAGAAAACAGTAGATTACTAAAGCTGTGGCTACCTGCTCTGGTAGCAGTGGATGAAAGCAGGCCTGCTGGCAGACAAGGCCAGGCAAGCTTGCAGGCCTAGGCCTCAAAATGGCCACCAGCCACATGGCGAGCCCCAACAACATCAGCAAGGCCACCCCAAAATACACACTTCCCCAACTCAATCCAATGCCATCCATGCCCAAAATGATGTCTAAAATCAACAGAACACACAGAAAACAGTAGATTACTAAAGCTGTGGCTACCTGCTCTGGTAGCAGTGGATGAAAGCAGGCCTGCTGGCAGACAAGGCCAGGCAAGCTTGCAGGCCTAGGCCTCAAAATGGCCACCAGCCACATGTCCAGGCCCAACAACATCAGCAAGGCCACCCCAAAAAACACACTTCCCCAACTCAATCCAATGCCATCCATGCCCTAAATGTGATTGAAAATGAAATATATTCAAAAAACAAAAGGAACAGTTGCTTCATCATGCACACACACACCCATGAGGCCATGCCCATGGCTAGCTCGGGCCTACTACTACAACCCACAAAATTAAAATAAATTAAAAAAAAAAAAAAGGAATGATGATAATTAATTATCAAAAATAAATTGTAGTTACACAACAACTGCAATGCCCACAATCAAACACAACAACCACTTACTTGTAAAATATCCTATTCCAAAAATCCTGAAATCCAATTGCAATGATGCAGCAGACAAAAAGAGAGATCTTTCCAGCTCCAAATCCAAAGGCAGAATGAGCAGGAGATGGACAAAGCACTGGGAGGAGCCTGCTGGACAGGAACAGGAAGTTGGAGAATCTGTGTCACTTCCTCCCTCTCTCCACTTTGTAAAAAAAAAATGACTCCTGGAGTCCTTGCACAAAAAAGGAAAGCCAAATGTGAATGTAAGGAGTTCTTTTCATCCAAAATCAGTATTTGCAGATGGTTTCATGCTGCTAGAGCCGATATTCCTCTCCAAATTGTAAATTTTACATTGTTGAGTTCTCCAGCTTCACATTACTTCCGCCGGCGTGTCGAAAACGATATGATCGCGTTCTCTTCTTTGTCCCTGTCGCGTTGGATATGACGTGTTCGCGGTCTCTTTCTCCTGTTCGCGTTCGATTTCATGTGCCCGCGTCCTCATTCTCTGGCTCGCGATGTAGAATGACATGTTCGAGATCTCAATCTTCTCATACTCGCGCGGTGCATGATCGCGAGAAGAAATACCTGATCGCGCGACAAATGACGTGATCGCGTGAAAAATGACTTGAATGCGGCCGCGAACTCTCGCGAGACAGCGCAAAATGGCTACCAAAATCCAACATCTCGTGGAGAACGCGACCGGGTCAAGAAAACTTGTCGGAGAACGCAGGGATTCAGGTAAGGCGATCGCGCGCGCGCGAGAATGTATTGTTTTACAGCGCGAGCAAGAAAAAAATTATCGCTAAGCTGCGGAATGCGGAAATTTTGACATTTTCGCGCTTTCCGCGGAACGCGAGAATGCCAAAATATCGCAACTTCCGCGAACGGAACGGAATTTTGGCCCAGGCCTATGTGGGAGGCAAAAATTCACAATAATCAACGGCTATGCACCGCGCAGAATGCAAAAAGGGGGGGGTTCAACATTCTTATGATAATGGGCGGCGCTACACATGTGGAAGCAGCATTCATATTTCTCAGGGGCACACAAAGGGCCCCATTTATGAAAACGAATGGATCGCTGTGAGTAAACAGCATTGCGTCACTTTTCATTGCACCCTCCTTGCGACACCAATGATGCGTTATAGTTACAGTATGACGCATCATGTCACAAGGAGTTACAGATACGTCAGTATTTCTGACGTATCTGTAGGCGCAAAAATGACGCATTACTGGAGTGTGTCACAAAAGTGACGCAACTCCAGCAATGGGTCATTACACATGGGCAAGTCCCATGTGAAATGTACCTGCGTCAGCCTTATGCCTGTCATGAGGCAGGCATAAGATATTGACGCATTTGCGTCCTAGAAGTGGCGCAGTGAAATCTTATAGATTTCACTACGTCACTTCTACGACCCTTTCTTGCGTCAGAACGCCCCCCGCATACATTATACCTGGCGCAGGTATAATGTGGCGCAGGGGTTTACAAAGTGACGCATCTACCTAAATGCGTCACTTTGTAAATATGGTGCAACAAGGCTCATTTTTTACGCTGCTGGTGCATCACAAAAAGGGACGCACCGGCGGCGCAAAAGTGTCGCAAGGGCTCATAAGTAAGCCCCAAAGTATTGTCCAGACTATATTCCATATTTATCCCAAATGTGAAATCCCTCCTGTGGGGGAATAGACTTCTTAGCAGTCGCGGTCTGTGCAGGTAACAGCGGTGGGGCCGTGTAAGAGGGGATTCCGAGGGATGATGCAGAGGAAAAATTAATAAATTATTTATTTTTCCCTCTACATCGTCCCTCAGAATCCCCCCTTACATGGCCCCACCGCCCCACCGCTATTACCTGCATGGACCGCGGCTGCTTCCTAGCTATGGGGATCTTGAACATTTTAGCTCTGATTATGATGGTAGGTAGGAAGGAGACCCGGAGAACAGGGGAGGAACTGGAAATTGAATGAATGGGAGCTCTAGACCCAGTGGTTATGGCAGAGATCACAGCAGTCTCTGTGATGTACTTTAAGGAGAATGAGAGAACAGTTGATTCTCCAGTGATATCACGGCAGGGGAACAAGGTGACAGTAAAAGACAAGGCACAGAACACTGTTCCCTCTAAGAAACAAGCATTTGCAATGCAATAGGTCTCGCATTTACAAGAGTTTAAGCTATTGGCATTGTAAATGACAATGCCTTTTATTTATGTTTTAAAAACTAAAACAAAAATAAAAGTCATTGTAATTTACAATGTCAATAGCTCAAACTCGCGTATATGCGAGAGCTATTGCATTGCAAATGCTTGTTTTTATTTTCTCGGGGAAGAACAATCTCCAAACAGCACTAATGGAAGTGAGGCTTGCACACCTTTCTTGGTTTGTAAAATGTAAGGCAGGTATTTACTGAGGCCACATTTCTTTCCGCCACTGTTTCAGAGGGACTAAGCGGGCAGCAGACGCCAGGCTTCAATGAAGTAGAAATAACAGACAACATGGAGGAAAAGATTTTTTTTAAAAAGATGTTGTACTGTTCATGGCCGGATCAAGTACAGTTTTTGTACCCAAGACATACCCTTCCAATGCGGCTCCCAGACTTCAGTCTGCGTTTATCTTCAATCCTTTTGAAGGTGGAGCGGGCCACGGCCGGGGGAGTTGAATGAGCCTTAGGAGGTGGAGCTAGAAACGTGCTGCCTTGCAACAGATCCTAACAGATCGCTTTGTCGAGTTCACAGCTGATACGCAGCATCATAAATGTGCAGCTTGCTATGTGTTCTCAAGAAGCGATGTGTTCTTTGCAGACCCCCCTATGTGGAAGGTCAGTGGTGAAAGTACAACCTTTGTTTTATAGAAATCTGTGTATAGTAATTCAGGTAATATGCTTCTTGTGGAGCTAAAAAGGAAGTCATTTACACCATACAGAAATAAAGCATCAATGACTGCGGGACTAAAAACAGAATAGTAAAGGCTTGGCGGCAGCTCGGAGGTTACAACTTTCCAAAAACCAGCAACCCTGCATACAGTTCACATCAGGCTTCATGAGGATTACTGAATAGACGACCAGCGACCCCTGGCAGATCATTTAGCCAGATAAGAGAATGTCCTTTTAACATTCTTTGTGAAAAAATTGCGAGTGGAAGGGAGGGGGTGGGGTGGGGTTGCAGCAGGGGTTGTGAAGAGCAGCAATTTAACTGAAGAAGGTAGCTTGAGGTTTGAGATTTTATGAGAATGCCTCATTCTGAACCGTCCAACAAGGTCACGTTTGAAATGCCATCTGGTATCTGCACAATCATAGACACACCTGTTTAAAAAAAATCCTGTATATACAGAAGTGCAAATGATACACACACTTTCCAAGGCCATTCAAAGAGCAGTGTATACAAGCATTGGCCGCACGACTCAGCCAGGAGTTGTCGTGCACAAAAATTTAATTAAACAAGCCCAGGAGTTGTTTAAGACGCGCGGCCGCGCATCGCACTCTGTGGTGGGGGAGGAACGTTGAAGCGCGCGCGCTAGGGATAGACAGCTCCTCGCGCTATAAGGAAGTGGGATAAGGGAAGGGGTAGGGGAGAGAGGCACGCAGGCTGCTTTGATGTTCTCAGTGGCCGCGCGGCTCACTGAGAACCTCAAAGCGGCCGCGAAATGTACACGCAGGCTGCCAAATGGTGCGCGCGCCCGGCGCACATGCACTGTAGTTGGCGGCCTCAAAGCACTAGTTTGCACTTCCAAAACCCCCGTTTACAAAAGCTCTCGCGAGTGCAGCGCTAAAGCGCTGGCTCAGGCGAGACCTAAAAAAGGGCCTGTACCCCAGAGCTCTTAATCTGCACTGTTAGTTGTCATGGCCTGGGCATAGTGTTCGAAAACACCGTTAAAGGAGTTTCACACTTCGCTTGGGAGCAAAAAGAAGGACAGTATTTGCTGAAGCAAGTCTGGCACTAAAGTTCGTGCGGAAAACATACTTGGGCCTTAGACATGTTGAGGAAAGGTGAAGGATGACACCAGTGGCGCAACTAGAGCTACATTTTGGTGGGGTGGAGGGGTGGGTTAAGAAAAATTTTCGGGGGGAGTAGAGTAGAGCTGCAGGGGCTCTAAAAAGGGTTGAAAATTAACAAAGTCTCGTAAACAAGCAAATGGTCTTTTAAAGACCTATGAAGTACTCGGGTGCGGCTGTGTGTGCGCCGGGAAGCTGTCTCAGCCCGGGCTGACACACGACAGAGGAGGGGTCGCTGAAGCCCTTCTAGCCCAATGGGCGTTGCGTGCCTGGATGACACACGGCTATTCGGGCATGGATTTGTGACCCTGCAGCTGGAAACAGAGCTGGACGCTCAATTCCCTCAAGCCCAGGTGCGAAAAGCCAACGCAGTCCAAGGATTTTCTTTGCATCATTGTGAGCAATAGAAAGAAGATGACAACAACTCAAGAGCAACAGATTTCGGGCTGCGCGCTGCTGAACAGCTCTATCGGTAACTCATTAGCTAACATGTGACGTAATTCGCGTACGTTGCTTGACAGTCACTACACGCTGTCGCTAGGCCGCGCCCTCTGCTGTTGCCATGGTGCTCGGCGCATCCGATGACCTCTGTTGGTCGTCATCCGTGCGCGCCACTAGGAGAGTGTACAGTTTGTTGCCCCGGGTTACCAGGGAAGGGGCGGGGCTTCGGCCTAGAGGAGAGGAACTGAGAGCAGTGGCGCTGTGCCCTACAGCTCGAGGGAGGCAGCATCATGCAGCTCAAACACATGAAGACCCTGCTCACCCCGCAGGTGAGGAGGGAGGCGTGATCCCGCTGAGAGGGAGGGAAGCAGGCAGATGCCGGGTGCCGCAGTCGGCAGTAAGGGCACTTAGGAGGCTAAGTGGCTTAGAGGATGGGGCATTTCAGAAGTAAGGGCGATCCCGTAACTTGAGGATTACTAAAGAATCAACCGATAAAACAACGAGACCTATTGGCTTTGCCAATGCTTGTTGTACAGGGGGGGCGGCGGCAGTGGCGAGGTGTGTGCACGCGTGTTAGGCAGCCGCGGATGCGGTGAGGGGGGTCGGCAGCGGCGGGGAGTGTGTGTCTGTGTGTGCGTCTGCGAAAGCGCGTCTCAGAAGCGCGTCCACAGACCCCGACCCCAATCGCTATCGCTGCGCGTGCCCCGGTCTGTCTCCCTTGAGAGGCATCTCGGCGACAATAGGTCTCAAGAGCGAGACCTAAAAAACGCAGAGAGGAGAAAATGAGAGATTTCGGAGCTTATTTCCAAGCCCCTTGCGCCGCCGGTTCGTCACTTTTCGTGATGCACCAACAGCCCAACCTGCTGCCCCATATTTACAAGGATGCGTAAAGCCACCCTGCATGGCTTTTCGTGTCCTTGTAAATATGGCCTCTTTACACGCAACACTTTGTGTGAAAGGGGCGTACCATTGGTGTTGCTGTGGGTGTTTCCACGCAACACCCATGGCTTCTGCCCCATTTCCAGATTTACGAGAAATTGTAAACTTGGAAATGCGTCAGAATGATACGCCTCCCTAGGGGAGTCATAGGGGGACGCAACGAGGAGAAATGTTTTCCTTTCTCCTCGTTTTTTTCCTCTTTCTATGCGTGCTGCATTGTGCAGCACACATAGGAAAAGGAAATCACCTCTTGTGATTGTTTTTGTGCAGGAAGATGTCCCTTCCTGCACAAAAGCAATCATTTCCGTGGCACAAGCACCCTTGCGCCATGGTGCAAGAGTGCCTGCATCAGTGCATGGCAGCTAAATGTGCACCAGCGCAGGAGGGAGCACAGGGATGCGTCATATCATTGTAGATATGATGCATCCCTTTGCTTCGGAATTACCGCAGCACAGCCAAATGGCTTGCAGCACCTCGCTGTCTTAATTCCTTGCAAATAAGGCCTTCGAATTAAACTCTTGAAACAAGACAATACTTTGACTACCAGGCCAACCTCACTGCTAGCGAGACAAGTGGGAGCACTCAGGCAAGAATACCAAGATGTAATACAAAATGCAGTGCATTAGCAATTACTGGTGACACAACATAAATTGTACAAGGCGGGAGACAAGGTGAGCCATAGACATAACACACACATTTGCTCAGTTCTACAGCACCTATAATGAGACCTGATTGGAGATGGGGGAATCCAACAATTCCTAAGAAATGTAGACTACTGAAGCTAAGTGATGCGGAGGGGAAGGAGTGGGATATCATACTCATTGATGCTATCAAACATATGAAAAAGATGGGAAAATGCCCGGCCTTAGTGGGATACTGGTGGAACTTTGTAAACAAATTCCATTGTTATTGGAACTCCACCTACACATATTATACAGATAAGCTTGGGAGACAGGAAGTCTTCCCACAGACCTAAGGCCTGCTATCATCGCAGTGATCAATTAGATGGGGAAACCCAAAGACAATTGTTTCTCTGACTGGCCAATCATGTTCTTAAATGTGGAAACAAAAGTACTAGTGACAATTTTGGCAGCCATTCTACTGGGAATAATACACCATCTAAGACTCTCTTGTACTGGGATTCAAAAGCAGCGGTCAGCGCTAATGGGGTGACGTCCCACCCTTTTCTCTGCAATGAGACACATGGCAGAGATGTCCACTCTCCCTGCTTCTTTTTAGTTCTGTGTTGGCCTAGAAATTTTGATCTAAAAAAAAATCCATATAAAATTTACCTATTTGAAGAGAATTCAGTTCTCTTTCGTCATCCATTGGTCTGTCGGTGTGTTGTTCATATTTTGCTTCCGCCCACTACATCGTACAGCATTGGTCAGCGGGGCAGCCCAATTCAGCCATGGGATAACTTCACTTTCAGGGACTGCATTTTGCTCTTTCACGAGCAGCATATCTGCACACAAGCTAGTTCCCTTCTTGAGTGATGTTTTGTTTATTAATGTATTACTTTGATGTTGCCTTTATGTTTAGAGTTTGATGTGACAGCAGGTTGCTTTATACCAGATGTGAGCACAGGCCATTTCCACGTGTTATCAGTTCTTGTCTCCTGGCAACGCTTTTTCTGTGGTAAACTCCTTTTGGGAAAGTCCTTAGTTTATCTAACTTTCTCAGATAAACAAAGGACACTCCAAAAGGAATTTCACAGCATACCAGATGATGTCCTTTTGACACTGTTCTGTATTAAGGTATTGAAAGCTTCAATAGTATGCATTTGAATTCATAAATGGACAATTCTGCAGATCACGTTTATTCTGGACTCAGTTTCAAAAATGGTTCTTTACCCAGGAAGAACGCCTTTATCGTGTTTATTTTGCACCGCTTGTGACAATTCTTTTATTCCTTCTTTCTGTCTTTTCTTTATTTGTTTCTTAATATTAATTCTTTCATGTCTCTTTCCTTTTTTCTTTCATCCCTTCTTTCTTAACATTCTTTCAATCTTTCTTTCCTTCTTTTATTCTTTTTTTCTTACATGCGTTCATTCCTTCTTTCTTTCTTGCTTTCCATTTTTCTTTCTTTCCTTCTTTCCTTTTTTCTTTTATTCCTGTTATCCTTCTTTCTTGCTTTTCGTTTTCTTTTATCCTTTAATTTCTTCTTTCTTTCCTTTCCCTTCTCTCTCTCTCTTTTCTTTCTTTTTCTTTTCTTTGATTCTTTAATTCCTTCTTTCTTGATTTCCATTTTCTTTCATTCCTTTTTTCCATCTATCTTGGTTTCAATTTTTCTTTCATTACTTTTTTCCTTTTTTCTAGCTCTCTATTTTCTTTCATTCTTTCATTCTTTCATGCCTTCTTTCATGCTTTTTTGCATTTATTTCTTCTTTCCTTCATTCTTTCTGTCTTTCTCTCTAGCCTTCTTTCTTTACCTCATTCTTTCTTTCTTGCTTTCATTCCTTCTTCCCTTCCTTCTGTCTTGTCTTTTTTCCTTCTTCCTTGCCTTTTTTCTCTTTCTCGCTGATTCTTTTTTTCTTTCTTTCTTTCTTGCTGTCTTTTCATCCTTCATTTCATATTTCTTGACTTTATTGTTTTCCTTCTGGATTGCCTTAATTTTTTATTTCCTTCATTCTTTCCTTCCTGCCTTCTTTTCTTCTTTCTTGCCTTTTTCCCTTCTTGCATCCCTTTCTTTTTCTTTTTCTTAATTTCCTTCTTTCCTGCTTCCTCTCTTTCCTTCTTTCTTTCTTGATTTTTCAACCACACTTCATCCACTTGTCTGTGGTTGTGTTATTCACATTTTTTCTTCCACTCACTCGAGCATTGATCAACTTGTCACCCCGCTTCAGCCATTGGCTGACTTCACTATAGTCTTATAGCCCGCCGTAGTGGGCTATACCGGCTATTAAAGGCCCGCTGCAGAGTTAAAGGCCCGAGCTGAAGGCGAGGGACTTTAACAAGACAGCAGGACTTTAATAGCCGGTACAGCCCTGCTACGAAGGGCTATAAGGCTATGTGACGGGTTGGGTTCACCGGGCTTGGAATTAGAACAAAAGGCGGACTGGTGGTCTACTGTACCTCTCCTTCCTCCTCTTATCCCCTTTCAGCTGACGGAGTGGATGTCACGCCCAGAAGCGGTATCATACAACACAGGCGACGATCAAGAAGTCGGTTCCTTTAATTGGGGATTCCTGCAGGACGAGACTCCTCCCCTGGATGACGTCAGGACGCCTCCAACGTTAAGAGCAGGGAACACCAGGAAGTCAGTGTGCCGCGACACCGGAGTGAAGGAAGAGCCGGGAGAGAGAGCGATCGACACGACCAGCAGAGCAGAAGCAGACAAGGAAGGAGAGCGAAGACCGGACCCCGTTGCAGCGCCGACGGAGCCAGGAGGCCAACGACACCGTGAGCCGCCGGGTCACGCTCCAGGAGGGGCGTGGCTAGAACAGACCTCTAGAGACCGCAGAACGAGCATCATCCCAACCAGAGAGGGACTAATCCACTCGGGACCACGGATCCTGCCGCCTTTACCTGTCAAAGACTGAGTAGTAAACCAAAACGTGTATCTGGGACAATAAAGCCCTGCCTAAAAAGACCTGGCCTACGTTCAATTACTGGTACCCCGCCACAACTGGTGTCAGAAGTGGGATCAACACTCCAGTCCATTAGTCAACCTATGATGGACGCCCTTATACAGCATCTCATTAAAGGCCAGGAGAAGCTGGAATGAGCTATTGAAAGACAGATGGCCTCGGCGCAGGCGGACCGTGAGGTCTTTAAAAACACCATTACCGCCCACATAGAAGGCCTGCAGAAGGCAGTACGTGACCCTGGTACTCCAGTACTCGGGGAAAGGCGAGCCCCCGGTCCTACTCCCTCTGGTATAGCGCTAACGAAGTACATCACCGGGGAGGACCCAGACGCTTTCCTACTGAACTTTGAGAGGGCAGCTAGAGCGTGTGGCTGGCCCGAAGAAAAGTGGCCCTTCTTGGCACCCCTCCTGACCGGCGAAGCCCAATTCGCATACCAAGTCGCCAATCCTAAGGGAGACACCCCCTACCACGAGATTAAAGAGGTGATCCTAGACCATCTCGGTCTAGATACGGAAGCCTATAGAGTAAGGTTTCGGAAGGAACGGGGCATATCAGGAGAGAATCTGAAGACCTTATTCTTTTGTCTTAAAAAGGCTGCAGACAAGTGGTTAAAACCTGCCACTAGTACTAAGGATGAGATAATGACAAAGATATACCTAGAACAGTTCATGGAGGCCCTCCCCTATGGCACACAGAGGTGGCTCAAACAACACCCCAACCTCTCGGCCGAACAAGCCATTGAGACGGCCGCCAACTATTCTAGTGCTCAACCCCGGGCTGTGGTATGGGACAACGAGAAAACGCATAAGGGCAGTCTGCCCCCTAAGCCCGAGAAGAAACCAAAACCTGGGATGGATCCTCCCAGAACCAAGCCTGCCCGAATGGAAATGCCACGTTCAGAGGGCCCCAGTATTTTGAGTGTGGTGACTGGGGCCACATCGCACGTCTATGCCCTAGAAAGAAAACAGCGGAGGAGCCCATGGAGGTTGGGTACATCCCGAAGGCGGTACTATACTCTGCAGAGATGGGGACATCCTTTTACGTACGTGTACAGGTGAATGGGAAACTGGTAAAAGCCCTGTTGGATTCGGGATGTAAAAAGTCAGTGGTCCAGAAAAACCTTATTCTCCCGACCCAATATATACCCGACACACTAGTACACATCCGATGCGTGCACGGAGATGTAAGACCATATCCGCTGGCACTGGTAACCCTGGTCCCCAGCGATGGAAAACCTTGTACGGTTAGGGTGGGAGTAGTCGATTCCCTACAAGAAGATATCATACTGGGGGTTGACAATCCTGATTTCCTTTCCTTGTTCCGAGGCCAAGTGAGAAAACAAGTAGGAATGCAGGGGATTCCCCTTCCGGCACTCGTCTCCCAGACCCCTGGTTGTTGGACCGAAGCTTCCGCTTCACCCAAGCCAATGATTCCACTTTATGTAACGCTTGGGAATCTGCCCATGTTAATCAGAGCAACCCCAACCCTACATACCCCCGTGTTTTGATAAAAAATGACCTGCTGTATCGCGAAGGGGGTCCAGGGAAACCTCCACAGTTATTAGTCCCTGTACCCTTTCGGGAACAGATCCTATTCTTTTCTCATTCACACCTCACTGCAGGACATTCCGGGGCGGAGAAAACCACGGAAAGCGTACTGCGGCATTTTTTCTGGCCAGGCGTATACAAAGACATACAGAAGTTCTGTCAAACATGTGAAATATGCCAGAAAAAGAATATGCAACGGCCTCCAGCAGTCCCACTGCAGCCCATGCCGATTAGCGGAACCCCATTTGAGAGAGTCAGAATGGACTTGATAGGCCCTCTGCCCAAATTGTCCAAAGGGAACCTATACGCATTGGTGATCGTGGATTACGCCACCAGATTCCCAGAGGCCTTCCCCCTCAAAGCCCCCACCACCAAAAACATTGCAGAAAAGTTTTTGGAGTTGTTCTCCAGGGTAGGCTTCCCCAAAGAAATACTGACGGACCAGGGGACCCCGTTCATGTCCCGCCTAATGAGGGAAGTCTGTCATTCCCTGAATCTGCATCACCTCCGGACGTCAGTATACCATCCTCAGACGGACGGTCTCGTTGAGAGGTATAACCGTTCCCTAAAGACAACACTGAAGAAGATTGAATGGGTTCCGTGGAGGGTTTAGTTGGTGAAGGAAGAATGGCACTCAAACATATCACACCAAGGGTCGAGTTTGAAGAGTAAGTACGGTGCTGCAAGATCAGGGGAAACAAACCCTGGCAAAAAGAACCCCTGCGAGTTTGGGGTAGGAGACACCCACTAGGATTTGAAACAGGTTCTGCGCACACGTTTAAGGATGTAAACAACGTTGTAAAACCATCGATTAGGTCAACACCAGGAATGTTTTTGTAATGAAATTTAATAGTACGTTTCTTCAAATGGTTTGAAAAGAGAAAAGCAACCAGCCGACACGTGTTTCGTCAACGGGAAACAACCCGTGACTCTTCAGGGCAGTGTAAGAATGACCATGGCTAATAAAGTATTCAGTAAACGAATGTTCCAACGGTGGTCTGCAATAGTAGTAGATGAGCGAAGACGCCACGGTCAAAGAAGCGGTAACTTCAGGGTGGTAGTCGGTAATAGGAAAGGAAGACGGATACGTCAGTCCAAGGGTCGATCGGGTACACCGACCGAACATACATCCTTAAACGTGTGGGCAGAACCTGTTTCAACACTGAAGAAGATGCTCTCCCTTGAAGGACGGGACTGGGATCGCCTTCTGCCGCTGGCCCTGTATGTATTACGCGCACAGATACAGAGTAGCCTCGGTTGTTCAGCGTTTGAAATGGTGTATGGACGACAGCCCAGGTCCCTCCTCGAAATGACCAAAGATGTTTGGGAGACAGAAGAAGAAAACGACCAGCGGTCGCTGTTGGAGTATACCCAACAGCTACGGTCCAAATTGAGCAAACTGAGAGACCTGGCATGCTCCAACCTAGAAAAGAGCAGAACCAAACAGGAAAAGCTTTATGACAGGGCAAAAAGGTGGAGAAAACTGTCTGTAGGGGACTGGGTATTGGTCCTACTCCCGTCCTCCACCCGCAAATTCCAAAGCGAGTGGTTAGGCCCTTACCGAGTAACAGAGACCTTAGGCAACACATCGAGTACAGATAAGTCCTGCCAGGACCCAGTCTTACCACATAAACATGCTAAAAAAATGGCTCGGGCCCCCACCCAAAGCAGCACACCTTTCATTGCCGACCTCCACCTCCCGTAACTCAACACTGGAGAAACTCGTCGTCAATGAAGACCTCACGAAGGACATGAGGAAAGAGCTACACCACACCCTACTCCCTTTTTCGGAATTTTTTTCGGACACCCCAGGAAAAACCACCCTGGCAGAACATAGACTAGAAACCCAGACCGGAAAGATAGTGAAACAGAGGCCTTTTCGGATACCAGCGGCCAGGAGAGAAGCCGTAAGAGAGGTACATGAGATGCTGAGACTGGGAGTGATCCGCCAATCAAAAAGCGAATGGTCATCCCCCATCGTAATGGTTCCCAAGCCAGATGGAACAACACGCTTCTGCATGGATTTTCGAGCCCTAAACTCCATATCAACATTTGACGCCTACCCTATTCCAAGGGTTGACGAGCTCATAGAGAAACTAGGCGACTCGAAGTACATCACCACATTGGATTTGACAAAGGGTATTGGCAGGTGCCCCTCCGTGAAGAAGACCGAAAGAAAACCACGTTCATAACCGACGAAGGATTGTTTGAATTTAATGTTCTTCCTTTCGGCCTCCACTGGGTGCCTGCCACGTTTCAAAGGTTGACGAATACCATCCTACACACATACCCCTCCTTCTGCTCAGCGTATCTAGACGATATTGTTGTGTTCAGTGCGACCTGGGCGGACCACCTGAAACACCTGGAAACAATCTTACAGGCGCTCGAACGCGCCGGTCTTCACATCAATGCAAGGCGTTTTTAGGCCTGATCGGATATTACCGGAGGTTCGTCCCACAGTTTGCAGAACTAGCGGCCCCTTTAACCGACTCCCTGAGGAAAGAAGTACGGTCACAGCAGCTCCTACACCCCTCCCCTGAAATGATAACCGCCTTTGAGGACTTAAAAAGAATCATCACTACAGGCCCCATACTCATCTCCCCGGATTATGACAAAATGTTTTATCTCTCCACAGACGCTTCCAACTCTGGGCTGGGGGCGGTGTTGTCGCAAATAGGGGGAGAAGGACTTGAACACCCTGTCCTATATGTCAGTAGGAAACTGTTTCCCCGGGAATGCAATTACCCCACGATAGAGAGGGAGTGCCTGCCCATTAAATGGTCCATTGACAAACTGCGCTATTACCTAGAAGGAAAACCATTCATCCTGTACACGGATCATGGCCCATTACACTGGATGTATCGGAACAAAGCCCAGAACCCCAGGGTACTCCGCTGGTTTTTGTCTCTACAACCATTTGCTTTCGAGGTATGACATAGGAAGAGCAGAGACAATGGGAACGCGGATTACTTGTGTAGGGTCTGTACTCTCCCCAATCAGGAGAATCCAGGGGGGAGGACAGTGACGGGTTGGGTTCACTGGGCTTGGAATTAGAACAAAAGGCGGACTGGTGGTCTACTGTACCTCTCTCTCCTCCTCTTATCCCAGACGGAGTGGATGTCACACCCAGAAGCGGTATCATACAACACAGGCGACGATCAAGACGTTGGTTCCTTTCATTTGGGATTCCTGCAGGACGAGACTCCTCCCCCGGATGACATCAGGACGCCTCCAACGTTAAGAGCAGGGAACACCAGGAAGTCGGTGTGCCGCGACACCGGAGTGAAGGAAGAGCCGGGAGAGAGAGCGATCGACACGACCAGCAGAGCAGAAGCAGACGAGGAAGGAGAGCGAAGACCGGACCCCGTTGCAGCGCCGACGGAGCCAGGAGGCCAACGACACCGTGAGCCGCCGGACCACGCTCCAGGAGGGGCGTGGCTAGAACAGACCTCTAGAGACCGCAGAACGAGCGTCATCCCAACCAGAGAGGGACTAATCCACTCGGGACCACGGATCCTGCCGTCTTTACCTGTAAAAGACTGAGTAGTACAATGGAGTGCTCCACATTCCAATGTTCTAATATGAGTTAAGACATGCCACTCTTTCACAAAGAGCACCACCACACACAAAGTAATTCCTTTCAATGATAGGGAGTACCTTGAAACTAAAGAACATGTTTATGTGATACCAGAGGCGGTCTTCAACCAGCTGGACAGGGAACTTCGGACTCTCTTGTGGGATGGAATTACCCAGAGAATCATAATGAAAACGCTCACTAGCCACTGAACCACTTAGATTTTACCTATCCATAATTGGATTTTCTCACTGGGAGATAACGCTTCAGTTAGACAGGAAAGATCAAAGATGCCAACACCCTCATACATGCACTAAATATACGGTGGCAGCCACCTGCCAGCCACCCACACATCACTTCTGGCCCTGGATAAAGCTGTGGGGTACATAGGGTGGAAGGGGAAGGTTGCAAATCAAATACCACTATGGGAATGGAATATATTGAAGAAAATCCATAAGCCACGAGGGTTCAAAGCATGGTAACGTATTGGTATCTCCAAAGTGAGTGACCTGCTTGAGGGGGGCAACTGAAATCATTATCTCACCTGCAGAATGAATATAGCCTGACCCAAAGGGAGATGTATAAATACAGTCAGCTTAGGCACACCCGACGCCGAGGATATAGGCTGGTCTGATATCCCTGAGTTACCCCACAGGAAAACTGAGTACTACTGGGAGAGCTGGGAAAAGGGGAGGTCTCCTCCTCCTACAGGACCCTCCTTAATAATATGCCAGGTGGGCTAGAGAAATATTGAGAACGAAATGGAAAGAAGAGTTAGAGGCAATGAAAGATGTAGTCTTGTAAGTGGCACTGATGCACCCCAGGTAGGTTGTGACCAAAGCAAGAATGCCCCTGACCCAGTTTAGAACCATTCACAGGGCATACTGGAATAGGTTTCAGTTGCTCAGAATGGGACAGGCTCCAACTCCTACTTGTTTGAAATGTGAAAGAGAGGAGGGTATCTTTCAGTGCGCAATATGGGGCTGTGGTAAAATACAGGAATACAGGAATTCTGGCAAAGCATATTATAGGAACTGAGGCAGAACAATGGACGTCATTTAGGGGTCACAAGGGGTCACAGCCGCGAATTCTGGCGTGCCCTTTGCTACCCCTAGCACTGCCTATGCGATCCCAGGCCTCCGAGGTGGCAAATTCAGTGCCAGGAACACAGGGGCAGCTGGGACTCCACCCTCTTTATTTTTTGTTAATTTTTTTATTACACTAATAGTGAATAAATAAAATATATTACTCACTAATAGTGTCATAAAAATGAAGCACAATAAGCTGGAATACGCCCTTCCATGGTCGCTGAGGTAAGTAATAAAATGCTTTAAAATTTATGTTGTGTATGTGCTTGCGGGTGAGAGTGTGTTTATGTGTGAGAGTGTATATGTGTAAATTTGTATTTATGTGAGTGAAAGTGGTAATCAAGGGTCGTGAGATGTCACCTCTGCTACCCCTGGCATTTCGATGAATGGGCAGATCCTTGAATGTGAAGTCCTCTGCTGCCTCAATTTGTAATAAATTAGACATAGATCTACCATGAAGCGAACTTACGTTCTTCACGCTAAGACTGATTGTAGTAAAGCGTGACCTCATAAGGAAATGGAGTTCCCCAATGGTGCCTACACAACAGGAATGGCAAACTATATTGGGGATAGAGAAAGTAACATATGAGGCCAGGTTCTGTCCGTGTAAATTTTACAACCTTAAAGGGTGGTGCAGGGACTACTATGGGCTGTGTGATAGCACCGGGCCCTCAGAAATGGTAGGGGAACTGAGTAAGAGGCCCAGATTGAGGGGGGAGGAATGAGACCTGACACTCCTGCATGACTATAAGTTTGTTGAGTTTGTTGTGTTTGCTACCGATTTGCTGTGTCCTACAAGGAATATGCACCATACAAGTCCACTGTGGTCTCTCACTGAAGATGGGAAATGATTTAGGTCCTGGATCTTATGATTTATTATAATACCAAAAAACGTCAATAAATATATTAAAACAAAAGATGTCGAAATATGTTATGAACAGCGTAAATGAATGAAAACCAAGATGAAGCAGTAGAGAACAATCATTTGAACCTAGCTTGGGAGAATAGCTTTAGTTATGATCAGTTTCTGTTGTTCTTTATGAACAGCTCTTGGATTCATCTAAAGGAAACCAATAGTGGCAGCTTCAGAGGTTTGGCCACAGTCCCATCTTTTCAGCCTCTAGAATCCCCCCTGGATAAGCCAACGCACCCCCATTCACAGAGTGAGAGGGCAGCTCCATGCAGACAGCGCATTGTTATAGACTTTACTCCCATACCAATCAATGAAGTCAAACCATATGCTGCCGGCTTATGAAAGAAGGACACTCAAAGTTTTAAAATCAAATAGGACGACTGATGCTGAAGGAAGCAGAGGTATCAAAGAAAAGAGAAAGCAGTGTGGAATGAGACATGTTTTAATACATTTCTTGAAGACTAGGTGGTTGGAAAGGAAGCAAGCATTTCTCAGAAGAGAGTTCTAGTCTTTGACCACTAGATAATAATTTGAACGTCCTCCCATCCTGGACTGGGTGACCCTGGTGTAGATAGACAGAACATTGACAAGGAAAGTTATGGTGACAGGTGCACAGGATTTCAATTATATTATCTCTGCAAAGAGAAGCCAATGGATGTATTGTATTGTATTGTATGAAATGCTTATATAGCGTGGCTGTCCCCCAACGGGTATCCTGGCGCTTAGAGACCTGATGAATGAAAATTAGGACAGTGGAAAATGACTGAGTTCTTAATCAGGAGGCTTACTTCATAGTCCTGGCAAATAGCCAGGTCTTAAGGTCCTTCCTGAAGCCCATCAGGGAGTCGGCTTGCCTGATGTTTTGCGGTCGCCTGTTCCAAAGACATGCTGCTGCTGTACCAAAGGCCCTTCCTCCCATCCTAGCCGTCCTAACTCTTCCAACAGAGACCAGACTTTGACTGGCGGATCGAAGAGATCTTCTGGGCACGTACCAGGAGAATCTCTCTCGCAGAGCCATTGGTCCCATATTATGTAGAGCCCTGTATACCATGCAAAGTGACTTGAAGCTAACTCTGTCTCTGATGGGTAACCAATGAAGGTCTCTGAGAGCCAGAGTAGCAGACGAGCCACGCTGTCTATCAAGGGCTAGTTTGGCCGCCATAGACTGGACTCTTTCCAACCCCTGCAGGATGTATTGGGGAGGACCAGATACAGGGAGTTGCAATAGTCCAGTCTACCCAGGATTATACTTCTAACCACCGGGGTTCTAGCCTCACTAGGCAGGAGAGGTAAAATTCGTTGAAGGGCTCTTGCCAGACCAAAGCAGATGCTAATTGTTTTATTAGCCTGCGATTGCATCTGTAGGTCCTCATCCACCAGCACCCCCAAGTTACGAACCATCTTTGTGGCCACCATAACATCCTCCTCAGGCCGAAACCTGAATTCACCCAGTAGGGGTTTGGATCTTCCTGCTGCAGAGATGTCCTTAAGGTGAGCACAAACAGCTGGCAGGTGAAGGTACACAAAGAACTGCATTGTGATTAAGCCGCAACCGCTGTAGAAAACAAAGTGGGAGTCCTAAGTAAAGTGATTTGCTGTAGAGCAGGCGGGATTGCATCACGGCCTTGAGTTCCATTTGATGAGAGGAAGCTGGAATAAAAGGCACAATCTTGGGCTGAGAGCAGCGGGAAGAAAGCAGATGGCTGAAAATGTGTTTCTCGGAGCTCAAAACAGAGATTATTGTAAACGATTGTTAACAGATTCCAATCAGAGATTGTGGGGGTAGAAAGGATGCTTAACTCAGAGGGACACTGAGCAAATGATCAGATGGAACGAGGGCCTCCAAGTGTCATTACGTCAGTCTTTTCAACAGTTAACTTTAAAAGGTGGAGACCATCCAAGAGGTAGCTGCTGATAAGCACTTGCGAAACCTGCTTTGGACTTCGACTGTGTCTTCTCTGATTAACACCACGATGTGGGTGTCTTCAGTGTATGACAATAAGGGGAATCCATAAGACCTGATGAATGCAGCGAGAGGAAGAATGTAAAGATTAAAGAGTGTCAGACTCAGCCAAGATCCTTGAGAGACTCCACTGGCCAACTGGTTTGACAGAAGATTGAAAAGGGGGGAAATGGACGGTTTGGTGTCTATCTGCTAACCTTGCCTTTAGAGAATAATCCTCAAAGGTACTTTGTCATGCACGGCTGTGGGGAAAGCTCCCTCCAAAAGCTAATGATCTTCTCAAAACTAAAGCTGGATACTGATTCACACAACTTCTCTGAAGGGTCAATAGGCATTATAGTAGCTGGGCTGAAAAGATTTTAAGTATTAGAAAAAGTTCCCCAAAAGGATTGCTAGCATTCTCTAGACAGGAGATAAGGTGATCATGTTCAGCATGTTTGTCCAGGGCTTTGTATGTTTTTAGGGTGCAGGTATAGGCCATTTTAATTTTACATGAGTTTTTGCTCTTCATGTACCAGAGAGCCGATGGCAACGAGAGATGTGGATACAGTTATTGGTACGGGGTGATGTTGTCTAGAGATGATGTGATTCAGCACTGGAAGGAGTTGACAGGAGTGTTAATTCCCTCATTAAGTATAAAAGTGTGTTTGTGATTAGCCGGGGCATTAGCTAAGGAAATCTAGCCAACGTTTGCCCCTGGTCTAAGGAGACAGGATATAGAATTTGAGGGGCTTATCCTGAAAGTGTCATGATACCAAGACATAAAGACAGGAACCTTAGAGAGATCAATGCAGGTAAATGGCAGGGGAGGAGAGGTAAAGACTGGAAGACGAATAGAAAATTGGGACAAAGATGAGACCCACACATTATGTTTTTGGTCCCTTTTCTCATCATATCAGCTTTCCCCAGTGCTTAATATCGGTGTTTGCAACAGCCCTTATGTTGTAACATTGGCACATATTAATGGCAGTCTACAACATGGTAGCACTGTCAGTATATCTTAAAGAAAAAAGCACAAGAGAAAAGCTTTTAACAATTGAATATACAATTAAAAATAATAATACTAGTGTGGTCAGGCCATTCTTGAGGCTTTGGGTCATCAGATACAGTCCAATTTGTAACATTTGCAGGACTGTAATGGTATGTATGTGTTGTTGGTAGTGGTTTTTAGCAGAGCTTGCAGGGACCTGAGGTGGCACAAGCAGCAGTGACCATCTGAGAACTATCTTGAGCACTGGAACTTACTATTTTACAAATTAAGCACTATCTAATTGTAAGATAAAATCACTAAACATGGTGACCTGAGAGTATTTGATAATGACTGGGACTGAAAGGAGACAACAGAGCTGTTGCAATTGGAAGCAGGACCAGGAGGATGAACGATAAGGACCCCAGAAAAAGTTGTCGTGTGAGTTGTCGTAAGAATAAATCAGACAATTCCGGCTGCCTAGACATTGCTAGAAGAAATGTTCTTCGTGGAAGTCTGCACGGAAGGTAATGGCAATGACACCACCTATGGAGCCAGTATGGGTTTTTGCTTTTTCATATCTTATTGGGGAGGAATTGCCAACACTATACTGGGGGTCAGAAGAGTCCACTAACTAGAATTCTGAGACAAAGTGTAAATCTAGTTTGTGGGATTCTATGGGCAAGTGAGCCTCCTACTTGTAAGGGGGAAGGAGAGATACACTGTGGCGAGGGTGGTGTAAGGTGTCCAAGAAAGTATTCTTGTGCTTTATTTTTGGGTCATTGAAGCGTGTTCAGTTTCCTGCCCAAGTTTGATGGAGGAGATCACAAGAGCGAGGTGGTACCTTCTTTGGAAGTGAAAGGAAAAAAATGGGCTTGACTAGTGAGAAGATTATCAGAGCTGGTAACGAAACTTTATGGTTAAGGAGGTCACAGAGCCAACAGTTCTTCCCTGGAGCACAATATGGATGGGCCAGGTGCTCTCCTCTGACGCTCAGCACATCCGGGACACAGGTGGGCGTGTCTTGGCACGCCACTAGTGCACCGCTGCACACGCACCTGCAAGCTGCAGGCATGGCGGATGAGTTGCTGGGTAACACAGACCCAATGGAAATAAAGAAAACATAGAGTGGCCAAAAGCAAAATTAAAACTGGAGTCTATCTGATCCTGCCAATAGGGAAGACTCCACTTCCTTAAATGGCACAAAGAAATGAACGGAAGATAAACTAAATGGAAGAAATAACCCAACATAAATTTAAATTGACTAAAATAACAAAAGAGCAAAAAACTCTGGATTAAAATAAAAACTTAAAATAGCAATTGTTGAGGCTGGTACAAGGTCCCAGATATACAAAGCAGTAAATGAGGGTATAGACTAGGGAAGAGTACGCATAAGGCAAAGTAAAGTACCTTGGCCCAGAGGAGGAGGATTTAGCACTGACTCTGGAGCTAAAGTGCAGTGTACACTCTTTAATAGACAGCATTCAAACAGGTCTTTTGGGGGGTCATGAATGGTGTTAAAATTAAAGTGATATCTGGATGGTTTGTCCCTCTGGAGTCTCACTGTACCATAAGTTTAAAAAACAAGGGCATCTGAGAGGGTGTTTTCTTCCATTGGCATTTTTAGAACTGGTCCCGTGGTACCAAGCAATCTGACTGGCTGGCTGCAACTTGAAGAACAATGTGGCACCCACTGTTACAGGACACCGGAACTTCATCCTTGTGTCCTCAAGTTGTTTAAAAAATCATATAAGAGGGCAGGGTAGTGATACTCTGACCCCCTAGCACTTATGTTGGGGAGCCGGGAGAGACCACACCAGGTTAAAAAAGATATATATTTTTCCAATGGTACCACAGTGGTTCTGCAGGACCAAGTGCAGCCCTACCGTGAGGTGTTGCAGAACTTCTGCAGGATCCGCCGCACAAGCGGCATTCCCATGGTACCTCGTGACTGCGCAAGCTTCTGCAAGTGAAGCTTGCACGGTTCCGTGGTACTTGTGTGGCGATACCACAAGAATTCTGCTGTACACCACTAAATTATTTTTAGGTTTAAATCTTTTATTAAGGTTTTCAACAGAGAAAAATATGGCAGCAGGCAGTTACACTATCCCTGACCCCATCGGGGATAAGATCAACTTAGCTCGCTTCCACCGCTAACAGTCGGTGGGAAATCGAAGGGATGCTTGCTAGGCCCGTCAGCCGCAATACTTTTCTCCCCCCACCCCTAACCAGAACCCCCCAATAACCCCCCTCCCCCCTTCACTCCACGCCCACCCCCATACCCCTTTAACAAGAAAGTCGGAGAAGAGAAAGAAAGAAGAAGGAAGAAAAGAATTGAAACCCTATCTCAGGATCAAAGGGACCCGAAAGCCGAGCGTAAAGGGCCACCTCCGGGCCAATGTTCCAATCAGGGGGTCTAAGTGGTTTCCCTATCTTCCGGGTCAGTACTGAGCCGTAGGAGGCGCAAGTATCGGGGACAAGTCAGCTCCCTGAAGTCCTGGGTCAGGAGGGACCGGAACGGTTGCCACAGTTCCGCAAAGGAGGCGCCCTTTCCCGCCAGTGTCAGAGAGATACGCTCCATCCCTAAGATATGCCAGAGGCGGTGCAGCCATTCTAAGTGTGTGGGTATGCGGGGTGCGTTCCAGCAGGCTAGCAGGCACTGTGTGGCCGCCCCTAGTGCCAGGGCTATCTGTTTCCCCCTGTGGGACTTCAAGGGATAAGTAATGGCGTTGGGGACCCCCAGGATGATGTATGCAGGGAGTCGGGGCAGCTCTGTATCAAAGTATCTATCCACCTCATCCAGGATTTGTTGCCAGTACGAGGATAACAAGGGGCAGTCCCAGAGAATGTGTACTAAGGTGCCCAGCTGACCGCACCCCCTCCAGCATTCTGCGCTGCGTGAGCTGTCCATGCGATGTAGGCGTTTCCGGTGTGTAGTACCAATAGGTCACCAATTTAGTGAACGTCTCAGTGAGCCCTGTGTGTGTGGCCGTGTGGCGAGCTCTATAGCAGCTACCCTCCCATTCCTTTGCTAATAGATCCCTTCCCAAGTCCCTCTCCCATCATGCCCTCCCTGCGTGGTAAGAGTGATAATGTGACGAGAGGAGCGTCTTATAAAGATCCGATGTCAGCTTTTTGTCCGTATGACGTGTGATCAGCCAACGTTCGAACGTTGTGAGCCGGCGTTGCGCTGCCCGTTTCTCCCGCAGCTGCGTGACCCAGTGTTTGATCTGCAAGTAGCCGATCAGGTCCTTGGCCGGAATTCCATAGTCCGCTGCCAACCGCGCCAGGGGGATGAACCTGCCCTCATTGTACAGGACCCCTAGTGCTCTGCAGCCGGAGTATCACCAACCCAGGAAAGAGGACTCCGGGAGCCCCGGCGGGAAATCGGAATTCCCGAACAGGGGGGTCAGGGGTGAGGGGAATGACGTCAGCTCTTGTCCCTCACCGGTCTGATCCCAGATCCGTACCACTGCCTGGGTCACCCATGAGGCATATAGGTTAGGGGGCCGCTGTTCCCGGCGCAGAAACGGGACCGTGGCCAGGGTAGTCCCTGCCACCGCCCGGTCCTGGAACAGCCAGTGTTTTTCGGATTCAGGCCTCATCCATTCCACCAGGTAGCGTAGCTGAGCGGCCTGGAAGTAGAGCTGGAGATCGGGGACTCCAATGCCCCAGTATTCCGGCGGGAGAGAACTAATCTGGCGTTTGAGGCGTGGTTTCCTGCCTTGCCAAATGAAGTGTGCTAAGTCGGATTGGACCTTTTTGATCCAGCCCTTCGGTGGGTATATGGGGAGCGTGTGGAACACATACAGTATCTTAGGCAGTATCGTCATTTTAATGGCCGCCACCCGCCCAAGCCACGAGAGCGGCAGGTGTCGCCAGCGCTGGAGATCTATTTTGATGGTGGAAGAAAGACGCTCGTAGTTCAGGGTCCGAATGCTCGGAATCGTAGGGGTCAGCTGCACCCCGAGGTAGGGGACTGGTTCCGACGACCAGGGGACCGGGTAAGTTGCACGGAGGTCTGCCACCGCTCCCGGTGTGAGAGAATGGGAGAGCGCCATAGATTTAGCAACGTTAACTTTGAAGCCGGATATTTCCCCAAACGCGGTGAGTTCCTCGAGGATCGCTCCCAGGGAAGTTAAGGGCTCTCTGAAGGTCAATAGGACATCGTCGTCGTAGAGGCAGATCGTGTGGGTGTCCCCCCCGAAACAAATGCCGGTGATCCGGCTGTTTTGTCGTATATGCTGGGCAAGGGGCTCCATGTACATCGCGAAAAGCAACAGGGAGAGGGGGCAGCCCTGCCGAGTGCCCCGGGAGATCCGAAATGGCTCAGAGGTGTGGCCATTAACTCGGACCGATGCGTGGGGTTCTCGGTAGCAGTTGAGTATTCGTGCCCGCATTTTGTCCCGCATGCCAAACCGTTGCAGGACCGCTTCAAGATAGGGCAATGCACCCGGTCAAAGGCCTTCTCGGCATCCACCGCCAGGAGGGCGTAGTCGGCCGGGCAACGAGAGGCCTTCTCAATGAGATGTAAGACCCGTTTCGTGTGATCGCTCGTTTGGCGGCCTGGAATAAAGCCTGCCTGATCTGGATCTATGAGGTTCGGCAGATGCGGCGCAATACGGCCGCTAAAACCCCCGTGTACAGCTTGAGGTCCACGTTTAAAAGGGAGATCGGTCGGTAGGAACCGCACTGTGTGCTATCTTTCCCGGGTTTGGGGATCACCACTATTGCGGCGTCCAACAAGGAGGAGGGCATCTCCCCGAACGTGCCAAACGAATTGAAGAGTCGTGTGAGGATCGGGGTGACCAAGGGGAAGAATTGCTTATAGAATAAAGCCGTAAAGCCATCGGGGCCCGGGGACCTGCCTAGTTTGAGCCTCGAGATGGCCGAAATCACCTCCTCCGGCCGGATCGGCGATTCCAGCAGCTCTGCCTGGGGTGTTGAGAGGCCTGTCACCCGTGCTTGGTCTAAGTACGCGCCTAGCCCGCTGCTATCGAGCGGCTGCTCGTCATAGAGCCGGGCATAGAAATCCCGAAACGTCGCAGCGATCTCCCCGTCGTCTGTGTGCAGGACCCCGTACGAGTCTACTATCGCCTTGACACCCTCTCTCGATCTGCGCTCCCTAAGGCAGCGGGCCAAGAGGCCACCACATTTATCACCTCCCACATAGTAGCTATGCCGAAGGCGTAGTGCTGCATATTCTGCCCTGTCGCGGTCCAGCGCTTCCAACTGCGCTCTCTGTGTTTTTAACAGCCGCCAGACCCTCGGTGCCCCCGTACGGGTATGCATACGTTCTAGCTCCCTGACTTTCTGTGATAGCTCCAAGCGTTTCGCCTGTCGTTCTTTGTTCTCTGCCGTGGAGAGGGCTATAATGGCCCCCGGACCACCGCCTTCAGAGCCAGCCAGCGCGTGGGCAGGGCTGTATCTCCCTTGTCATTAAATCGAAGGTATTCCTCAATGACCCCTTGCAGCTTTTTGACCACCACGGGGCGAAGCAGGAGTGTATCCCGCAAACGCCATTGGCCTTTCCTCCTACCCATGGGCGGGAGCTTCAGCGTCATAACCACCGCTGCATGATCAGAGAGGGATGCCGCTAAAATCTCCACCTCAGAGGTCTCCTGCCCGAGCGCACGGGTGGCCAGAAAGTAGTCCAGGCGCGCGTACGTGCCGTGTGCACTTGAAGTGTGCGTATATTCCCGGGCCGAGGGATTATACAGCCGCCAGAGATCCACCATATCTAACTCCTGTAGCGCCGTGCGACCCATCTGTGACAGAGCGCCTACCTGCCCCGTGCGTTGTGCAGAGCGGTCCATCACGTTGTCGAAGACCAGATTTAGGTCACCCCCAAGTAGTAACCTCCGGTCTGGGGAAGCCGACAACTCCGTCAGTGCCGTATGGAAGAAGTGTTCTGGTCTGTCGTTGGGTGCGTAAATCGTGCCCGCTGTGAATGTGTAATCTCCCAGATGGAATTGGTAAACCAGCAGCCTGCCCTTAATCTCTGCCACCTTATGCATCGAAAGCCCCTTAAACTTCGGTGCTAGAAGTATCGCCACCCCCGCCCGTTTTGTGGAGTCACAGGAAAAGAACTGTATGGGGAATGACCTAGACTGCAGCCGGTGCGTGTCTTTCGTAAGCAAATGCGTTTCTTGGAGCAGGCATAGCTCCGCCCCTGACTGTGCAAGAAGGGAAATTATGGATCTTCGTTTAATAGGATTGTTAAGGCCCCGGACATTGAGCGTAAGGATCTTAATTGTTGTTGGAGGCATTCCCTCCTGTCAGTAAACGCTAGCTGGTGTTATGCATCCCTGTGGTGACCGAAGTGTGCCCGAGCCAACCAACCACCGCCCCTCGAGCCCGATACAGGAGAGAGAAGGAAAAGGAAGAAAAGAGATAGAAAAGAATAAATCCCCAACTGGCCCCACGTATCCTCCCACCCTCTCCCCAACAGTGTTAGGCGAACCAAAAGTCCATCTTCCAGGGAAGATCGGAATGTTCAATGTCAAGGGGGGAAACGTGGCGTCCCAGAGAGCCTCCCCTCCCCCGCCCGCCCACCCTAGTGCCCGCCAGCGACTCCCCAGCGAGCTGAGG
Organism: Triturus cristatus; assembly: GCF_964204655.1. Classification (NCBI taxonomy): domain Eukaryota; kingdom Metazoa; phylum Chordata; class Amphibia; order Caudata; family Salamandridae; genus Triturus; species Triturus cristatus. The sequence continues at coordinate 1,127,478,455 of NC_140580.1, read as the reverse complement.
GGCAGTGTAAACCAAAAGGGAACTACCATATCACTTCCCTCAGGCGGCCCCCCTCAAGGGGCTTCGACTTTTGGCACCAACGATTCTGCCACCGAGGCTATGGCCTCCTGACGTCCCTGGGCAATCTCCTCGGGGGGCGGCCTCCGCCCTCTGGCAACTCTGCGCCGCTGCTTCAGTTTGCTCCAACCTTAGCCTGGGCCACTGGCTTTCTGAGAACCCGCTACCTGACCCTCCTCCTCCTCCTTCGGGCAGTCAATGTCCAATAGCTTGCACGCCTCCGTCAGGGAGCGAAGCTGATACAGCCGGTCATTGTGCCGAAAGATAAGACGAAACGGGTGGCCCCAGGAGTATTTAATGTCCTGTTGACGGAGAACGTCCGTGACAGGGCGGAAGGTTCTGCGTTTTTGTAGGGTCAGAGCGGAAAGATCCTGATAGAGAACCGGGAGACTACCTTGAAAAGTGATGGGGTGTTGTGATCTGGCCTTGCGGAGGATCTCCTCCTTCGTGTTGTAGTCCTGGAGACAGACCAGGATGTCGGCCGGCAGGGCATTATCCGGGCGTGAGGGGCCCACCCGGTGGGCCCTATCCAAGACGAGCGCAGTGTCCGCCGGCCTCCCTAGAATCTGGTTAAAGAGCTCACGCGTGAAGGCGAAGACATCCCCCGCTTCGGCGTTGCGTTTCACCCCCCTGATGCGGATGTTGTGCCGCCTCGACCGGTTCTCCAAGTCTTCCAGGTGGGTTTGAATGTCCACCCGCTGGTCATGGAGGCGTAGAAGATCCTGGTGTACTAGGGAGAGCTCCGTGTCCTGTGCATCCATCCTGTCTTCCACCGCTTGCACTCTCTCCCCCATGCCATCCAGGTCCCTCCGTACCTCCCGTAGCTCCGCCGCGAGTTCCTGCTTCATGCATTTGAAGTACTCCCGTTGTTCCGCAAATAGCGACATTAGGAACGCCCTGGTGATTGGTTCCTCCCCGTCGTCCCCGGCCCCCTTCGGCCGCATCGCGTCAGCCACGGTCGGAGACGCCGCCGTCGCCCCCCCTGGGTCTTGGCAAACAACTCCTGCAGCGACTTGCTCTGTGTCTTGTCTTTACCTTTACTCCGTTGGGTCGCCATCGTTCGAGTGGGCTCACCGCCGTATAGTCCCTCTTGGCGTGGCACCATGAATCAGGCCGCAGACCCTCTGGTTAGGCCCCCGAAGTCCGTTCTCCGCGGCGCTGCCCCCGCTACAGGCCCCGGCCACTGCTGGAGGGATGCACGGCCCACCCTCGTGTTCGGCACCGTCCACCCCCTCCGTTGGAGGAGCCTGTCCCAGTGGCAACGTCCGTGGGCCCCTGCGCTTCTCTCCGAAGCAGCCTCTGAGGGGGGGCAGGTAGCGGCCGCAATTGCTCTTCGACTCTTGGGGGTCTCTCCCCCCCTGTTGTGGGGCAAGGTGGCGGCCGCCCCCGCCCGCTCCCGTCCCGCTGTTGTGGTGGCGGGGCCCGTCTGCTCCGACCCCCGCCCTTCGGGCACCTCCCGGCTCCTCCTCGCGCCTGGGGGCTCGGTTGTCGTGTGGCGCCTTTGCTTCCTCAGCGGCTTGCGGGCAAAGAGCTGTCTCACCTCTGGGGGCCTGGCGTCACCCCCGCACCTCCGTTCTCGGATATGGACTCTCCGCCGCCGGCTCTCCCACCTTCGGGCCCCAATCCGTCGTCGTGCATGGGTGGCGGCCAACCAGACAGGCCCTCCGTCCGTCCCAGACGACCACCAGCCAGGAGGCCCCCGACTCTGAAGTGGATGCTGGGCTGCTGCCACTGCCCGCAGGCGCCCCAGCCGCCTCTCCTCCAATCTAGGCCGGCGCCGCTCCGTGCCCGGCTAGGCCTCAGGTCCTCCCATCGTCCAGCCGCCCCTGCGTCCTCCGGGCCCGTGCTGCTGTCTGTGGCACCCTGCCGCTGTGCCCGCTGAAGTGCCGCCCCCACTTCCTCCCGGTCTCAGGGTGTCGGCAGAGCGTCCACGCACCGCTAGAGCTGCCGCGGGGGTCCCTCACCCTCGCCGGTTTCTCGTAACTTTAGGCCGTGGCTGCCGCGCTCGTCACTGGGCCGCGGCCGGCCGCAGACCCCTCCCGCCACCAGACGGTCACCACTGCTCCAGGGGGCGCCTGAGGGGTATCAATAGGCTCGCCCCTCGCTCCGGCGCCGCTGGCGGTGCTGTGTGCCAGAAACGGGGGAGGTGATCTGTCCCGTTTCGGCGCTGTTCTCGGGCGTGCGAGGGAGAGACAGGGAAATGCGTCTCACCTCGCCGCCATCTTGGCCACCCTAAATTATTTTTAAATACTTAATTAAGAAAGATGCGGTTTGAAGATCCATGAGGGGATGGATGCCTCTGGGTGGTTGGATACAAGGCCTGGCATGCCAGGAGGCAACTCTAGCACAGAAACAAGAAAAGGAAATGGAGAACAATAAAAACATAGAGCCCGATTCACAAACTACACTTTGCAGTATGTTTTGTAGTAGTTTGGGTCTGGAGAGATCTTGGGTTTCTCCCAGACAAATTAAATGCACTCTCCAATGTAGATTTAAAAGCATAATATTAGTTTGTCACACTAGGATAAGATGGCAGTGGTAGGAAAGAACAGTTAGCACCTCCGTTAAGTTTGCAAGTACAAGTTCAAAGTGGTTATAGCGTGCTCAGATTAATAAAACACTATGCCATCATATTAGTGTTACCCAGTATATGGAAACTAGATTTCACATATACTACACAATTAGAAATACAATTCAGAGCACAGCAACAAAATAGTTTTGATCCGACTCTGTTGTCGGTTTGAATTTAATTTGAACGGCACTCCAAAAAACCCAAAGTTGAACAGTATAATAAAGTCCATATGTATACACAATATTGAAATATAGATGGTTAATTTGTTGACACGTAGGTAGAACGTAGATGCAGACAGCAGACAAGTTTCGTCGTGTAGATGACTTTTTCAAGGCTCCAAATGTAGTAATTCTGTTTCTTATCTCCAGTTCCCTTTGTGTAATAGGGTATTTAGATATTAAGACACTTCTAGATCATCCAAGGTGCGGGGATAAAGTTTCTAAATCAAAGACGACCTTCCATGTGGGAGTCCGGGGCCTTAACAATCCTATTAAACGAAGATCCATAATTTCCCTTCTTGCACAGTCCATGTGGGAGTCAAACTTACAAATATAAAGTAATTTGCCTCCTCATTGTGTTAGATGAGAAAGGATCCTGTATCAACATCGGGTATGCGATATTCCCATCATTCATGTGGGGCGGCCCGTAACCGTAACGCTCCCCATTTCCTCGGCGTAAGTCTAATACTTTACTTAAAAATTTAGATACAAATCCCTTCCTACAAAAGCCTTTTGCAGAAAGAGGGCTGATGTTTTACCCATGGGATAGGATTGTTCCACTTGTGAAGGGGCTCCTGAGTCAGTAATACATATAGTATTCCTTTGTCCAGCTTATGGATATCAAAGACTGCCTCTGTGTTGGAAATTAGACACAAGCCGGCTTATTGAGGCTTATAGGATTCTTAGCACTGACACCACTAGAACTGTGGTATATTCTAACTTGAGATTCCTTATGTCGGCATGGATTTGGGGAAGCAAGCAAGCGAGAGAGTGGCTTATGATACTATCTATATCACAAAGGTGCCTTGAAGACTGCTATTTTTTCACATATTCCTAGGATCTAAATAGACTGGAAAATTTGCACTTTTTGCTGACTATTGATATTTTGCACATGTTTCTAGGGATTAAAAGGACTGATAGTCGGAGTTCTTGATGAACATATGAGGAACTTGCACTTTACTGCTATTTTGCACAGGTCTAGCTGTACAGCAGAACAGGGGATTAGTGAGATGTTCTGTATGTGATTAATTCGACCCTGTTGTTCAATGTTTATATTTTTGATGCATTTATCTGTATGGTTTCTATGTAGTGTGATTTGTCGCTCTTACTGTGGTTTTTATATGTACTTTTCTGATCCTTGGTGATCGAAATAAAGTTCTTATGATGATGATGGTTTTGTAGTAGCACAAAACGTACTACAATATGCTATTCACAAACTATGTGTGTTTATGCTTCTACAATTACATATGTCAATGTGTGAGGAGTTCTCCATCCCAACGGAACAGTCTCCGCACACTCCACAAGTGTGCATTTTTGTAGTAAACGTGGGTTAGACAAAGGGGAATGTCTTTTGAAAGTTTTATTTTTTTTGTAAAAGACAATGGTTCATACTAGGCCACTCGGTCCTGGTAGAGATAGATATTTACAAAGAAGCGAATCAATCAGTTATCCTATGGCATAAGGCACATTTTAAAAAAACATGTATAGGAAGGGACACGTGTGATCATTGTAAGGCAGTTCATTCATTTAACAACATTTACTATATCATTACAAGCAGATCATAGATCCGGTGCTCACAATTTAGTGAAAAGGAACGTGAAGTGATGAGAGAAGAAATTTTTTAAAACATACATCGCATTGACAACAAGAGCAAAAACTCCTTACAAAATTAATTTAAAAAAAATTAAGAAGAGTCGACGGCATTTCGATCACAACAATTTGAGGTCTTCATCAGGACAGAATTGTGAGCGTGTGATATTGATTGAACCCTAAAGGAGCGAATCGAATCTTGGGTCTTGAGAGGAGCATGGAATCATGAGCTGATAAACCACAATTTTTTAAAGCACGTTTTGTAGAATAAAATTAAGAAAGTGTCCGATTGAATAATCACGGATCTCATATGACCAGGAGACTTAAAATGGAAGGAGGGGAACCAACCCCAATTAGGCCGGGAGCGAGTGATTAGCGCTGTGTCAATAGGCCATGAGATGTATTTTTGGTATACCGTATTAGTCTGTAGAAGAAGACGACGGGCAGGAGCTCCGTCTGTCTCAGGGATGCATCTCAAGGTACAGACTTACTAAAAAAGGGGAGGGGTTAGGGAGGCGTATGAGGGGTTAGCGGATGATCAGGGATGGAATCAGAGAAGGAAGTTGCCTACTTACACACGAGTGAGCCAATTACTATACTCTGGAGGTGGAGATATGTAACTTACACTTTTCAGTAAATTTGCACTTATAGTTCGTGAATACTGAAAGTAGTCAACTTCAAATGGTAAATTAATCAAAAGTGTAAGTTACCTTCGTTGATGAGGCTCAAAGAATGCAGAGACAGGCACACTTTGGTTTGGTGGAAGGATAAAATACCAAGGAGAATATGTACAAGGGGATTGTGCCACTGGAACGTCACTTTTACTGACGTTCCAGTGGCGCAATGCCCTGCTCCATATTTACAAAGTGGTGTTAAACTTTATGCCACTTTGTACATATGGTACCCTTTCACAGGTATCTGCATGAAAGGGGCATGCAATGGGTGTTGCTTTTGGCATTCCACCGCAAAACCCATTGTTTTTTTACGCTGTCCCATATTTACAAGGATATGTAAATCTGAGGCAACTCCAAAAACGAACACCATGCAAAAGCAGGCATTATATTGGCGCACTCTGTATCACACATAGAAAGAGCAAGACATCATTAATGATTGTTTTTGTGCATGAAGGTGACAATTCATGCACAATAAGAATCATTAAATAATGACGATTTGCTACTTCTATGTGTGCTGCAGAATGCAACACACATAGAAGTAACAAATCTCCATTATTGATTGTTGATGTGCAGGAAAGGACCCTTTTTTGCACATAAACAATCATCCCTGCAATGCAGGCACCCTTGCACTATGGCGCAAGGGTGTCTGTGTTGGTGCTAGGCAGCTATTTTTAGCACCAGCACTAGGGAAATCACAGTGGTGCGCCATATTCTTGTAAATACGGCGCATCCCTGCGTCTTGGAAATGGCACAGTGTGGCAAAATTTGCCGCACTGCACCAGTTCCTTGTGCATATGCCCCCAAGACCCTCGAGAAGAGTATCATTACTGGGACAAATGTTCAGAACACTATTGTAGAATAAAAAGCACTAAAAGAGTGCTGAGAGCCAGAGTGTAGAACTGAGTCTGCACTGTTTAAAAACCATGCAAAATAAAACTGATCACTAGAAAGTAACTTTCTTTCACTAGATGAGTTGTCAAGGAAGTTTACATTTCCTTACACTTGGCTCCAGAATATTCCTATTTTGAATTTCCTCATCCTTTCCTTTCAGCTCATCACAATTAGAAGATATATTATATTTACATAGGATCATTTTATTGACATGTCAAACAGTCACAACAGGAAGAAAAGATGAGTAGAGCAAACATGGCTGCCACCCTGTGCACACAGTCAAAGTCAGGGAGGGGCTGAGCCCTTGTGTAGACTACGACCCACGTGTGTTCTAGCTCCCTCCAGAGGTGCATTGAGATTCCCAGCTAGAACTATTAGTTTTTATAGATAAAGTTGCTATGTTTTAATTCTATTTAAGGGAGTCATTTTTCTGATTCGTTTCTACAGATCCTCTGTCTCATCATTCAGACATGTCTCAGGGTTACTGTTCGCGCTTTGTTGTGTTCATTCCCTCTCAAAGGGTCACTTTTTTGTAACCCGTTCAGCCTTTTCTAAATATAATGTTCACAAGCAGCCTCAAATGGTGTCTTGATCTAATCCATACTCTGCTCCAATTTTTCTCTTTAAATGCTGTCAGAAATGGACACAATTGTTCAAATGGACACTAAAGTAGGGCAGTGCCTAATTTGTAGAAATTGGTTGCCAGGGCCACAGATTTTCTCAAGAGGCCACTTCAGCTTTCATCACCCACTCTCCCTGTCGGCGCTGGCATTATGCCAACACCAGTGCCAGCTACATACCATTACACTCCTGCAAATGTGCCAGTATGAACTTTTCCTGCTCATCCACAGCTATAAGAGCTCTACAGCTGTGGAGGTGCTGGTATTCTTTTTGATGTATTTTGCAATGTTCAATCGTCTGCTGATGCTTAAAAATAGACAAACAGTGCCACCAGGTGGATGATTGGCATAAATAGGTGCCATTGCCGAGTACAGGCAAACACCGGCACACTTTAAGCACTGTTAGGGCATACAAGGTTTTATTACATAAGGGCCAACCCACTCTTCACATTTCTTTCTATTCTTATGCTAACCCGCTTGAGTAGGTTTCTCTAGTTTTAGTTGGCACTTGTAACTCGTCATGGGCATTTTGTACATTTGTACATTTGTTAAGCTTTCATTGAAAAACCACGTGGCACTGGTAAAGTGAGTAATTTTTGTACTGCTTATATTTCCCTGTTAGTAACTTTCGGAGAATTACACTCAGATAAAAAAAAAACTTGCAAACGCGAAGTAGCAATGAACTTTCATCCTCTGTTAATTTGTCATTTTTCATTTTTTTATAGAAATACCCAACATGTGCGCAAAAAGTTAGCAACTTCGCATACCAAACACAAATGGTGGCACATTTTTTCATGAAGTTCACACAAATGTTTTGCGTACTTTCGACTGCAAGCATGCATTGCATAGGATTATGCGTTAAAGCTGTCTAACCCTTTTCCTGTCTCACTGTGAGTGTGATTCACAACATGATGACATTGTTGCAACGTAAATACCGCCTGGTCAGGGTGTGCTGAATACAATGGATACATAAAGCTGTGAAACAGCCAATAGGTCTGGCTTTAGTGTGTTGCTGCATTCAAACACAGACATGATTGTTTATACGGACTAGCAAGATGAAACCATGTCTTTGTTTGCTCTTCTTCTGTACTGGAATTTCCATGATGATTTAAAAATAAATAAAACAAAAGGTATTTATTTATTTGCTTTATTCAAAAAAGTAAGCAAGAAACTCTGGGCAGTTCCCAATTTTAGGTGGAGAGCAGATCCTAGATCCTAGAGGGAGTGCCCTACAACACTACTCAAACTACGAATCTGCTCACCTCAAATTTCTGTTTTTCTAGAAACGAATTGAGATTAGTGCAGTGGGATCCATGCCAAGCTAGAAAGTTACAAATTATTTTACAATTTTTTAAGTATAGGATTATCACAGTGCCATCCGCACTGAGCTGAAAAATGACGAAAGCCTCTTATCACTCCAGGCACAGTATTATGGCTTTGGATTGGTAAAATGCCATCCAAGCCAACCTGTAAAGAATAAAATCAACCCCTGACACGTGTTTCGCTCTTGTTATGAGCTCTTCAGAGATGTATAGCTTTGTCCAGACACAACCGAGCACTCAGTATAAGTCAAAACAATACCCTTTTAGGCTTAGAGAACCACATAGAGGCACTATAACCGTGAGAGGCTATTTTTTTTTATTTCTGTTACTTTATTTCTAGTTGTCATACCCGTCTGGTGAAAATGTGTCCATTCAATTTGTCACAGATTTCAGATTTTCTTTCACTTAACATACGTTCTCTGCGGTTGAAGTTGAAAGAATGTGCAGGACTCTCCTTGGTAAATTGCCACATGTCCCAACCTTTCCTTTTTGTGCTGTCCTAGGACCAATGTCTTCCTGAAGCAGATTAATTCGGGTGTAGTTAAGAGGGACAGATCCAACAGGTGAGGGTCAGTTACATCTAAAACAAACGTTACTTGAACCTACTGCCTTATACAACTGAAACACCCTTTTGAACGCATCTTCAGTGAGCCCAGCTGCAGTGGTGCCCTTAAAAGTGACAGTACGAAATGGCGGCCAGATGCAAGAGCGAATCTTACCTCAGCGACTGCTTCATCTTATGTTATCAGATTTTCCAGCAATGATTTAATTAAAAATGAGAGGTCTGTCGTCCCAGGTGAGTATGAAAGAACCTACAGTGTGGGACACGCCATGGATGTCTGGGGCACAACAATGGGACATGTTCTCGGAGAAACAGATCAAATAAGCATCTGAACTACCCCTGAAGGGTTAACGTTTTGAAAGGTTGGCAGTCTCTCTCATGTTTCAGGATGCAAGAAAAGCTAAAAATTAAGAAGCATTTTACTAGAACTCAACACCGTTGTGCCATTAATGCCCACCAACACATCCGTGCAAGAGTTACACAATTATGGGTGGACACCATCATACCAAGAGTGGCCACAATACGTAAAGCATGCATGGGCCCAACCTCACTGTGGTGTCACAGCCTCTCAGAACCTGTGGTGTTTTATTCTAGCAGTGCCAGTTAACCTCAGACTGAAAGGGCATTTTATTTTATTATTGTAAAATCACACAACATCCAACAATTCAATTATTCTCAAGCTGAATAAATCATATAACAAAGCACAGTATTGTGAAGGATCAGTCAGTAAGACGTCATGCACTTCTACAGTAAGGGGCATGAGCTTAATCAATTTACAACTAGCCCGGTGTGCAAGACTCCAGAATGACCACATATCCATCTTGTATGGAACGTCACATGGAGATGTTCTTTCCATCAAGTTTCTCAAATGTCTCCACTCCTTTAAATCCCAATGAAAGTTCTCATCAGTCTTAACCATTTCTTCCAAAATTGCTCCACACCCAGCAATTATTGCATGTCCCCACACAACCTGCCATAGTTGAGTACTGTGCTTTCATCTAAAGCATCATAACTTGCTTTTTGCCAAGAGTATACCCAGTGCCCCAGATTTGTATTTTACATTGGTATTTTTGGACCTCAGGTGTGGACCCAGCATGCTGTGCCTCAGGACCAAGGCAGCCAAGGTCCCATCATTTTCATTGATTGGTCAACCACCCATGCCCAGTAAGCAGATGCCACCCCTCAGTACCAAACTGTATGCAAGATGTTAGCATTGGCTATATCACATCTAGGACAGCCTCTGGGCTATGTCTGCCTGTACTAGCACAAGGGAAGAAACAGTGTTTGCTACACAACTCTTATCAGACCTCACACATGCGGTGGAAGGAAATGGAAACTTTGGAGGACTGGCCAGTGGTGGTTAGGGAATATAGACTGAACTGCTAACCAGTTTGGGGATTCTTGGGCCTGGGATGGAAATTCACTTACAAGTTGAGAGAGGCAGTGTTTGTATTTAAATCCTTCAGCCCTTAAGAAAGGTAGTTAGCAGCTATTTGTTAGTTTTATGGCTTCTCGGCATGCACATCACCTGACTCCCCCTGTTCCTTAATTTTATTATTTTCCCTTATTTCAGTACTCCTGGGTCCTCGAGTTAGAGAAGCTTTGCATTTTACCCTGTGAGATACTTGTCTGTGATTCATGATGTCTTCTTCTTGCGTCCATGTAGCCAATCCTTGGGTTCTCCATCAGTTCTCAGTCGATGTGCTCATTAAATCTACATTCATGTTGGAGTATGCTAAGTTATAAAACCTGTCTTCTGCATAATATATATATAACTCACCAGTTTCTGTTTATTACCTTGTATTCCCTCCTCTCAAGTGTGAGACCTCTGTCTCCAAAAAACCTTAGTCTGAAGATCCTGTGACTAAACCGGCTCATGCGGTGACAGGCTGCCATATCTGTTTGTCATTCCTTTCACCAAAGTCTTTGGACAAAGGACATTGGCTAGGAGATGACTTGCTCTCCTGGGTGGAGGATCATATGATATAAATGGATCACTACTGGTAGTGTCAGTATTTTCTATTGGCTTACCCCAATTCAGGATGGTAAGGATGTACCTATAAGTTATCAAGGACATCATTAGTACTGGTACAATAAATGATGGTTGAAGTGTAGTTCCTTGTGTCGCAACATTCATGGTTCCATCTTCGTCATGTTCTGTGCCCACTAGCACCTCCGTGTCTTCTTTCCACTCTATTTGGGATTCTTTGTTTGACATTTATAGATATACGTTTTTCTTAAATTTATAGCCATATGCTTGTTATATGAATATTTTGGGAATCTGTTGGGTTTACATATTAGTATTTAAGAAATGGCAGGATGCGCTCCAGCTGTAATTGCGATTCTCCTATTAACATGACCAGAGAATCTGGATTTCATTAAAGACACGGAGGCTATCATTATGCATTCATCTTTTAATGCAGATCACAAGCAGCCGCACTACATCACAAAGAAAACAGTTCTAGAATGCAGTGAGCAGGAGATATAAAAGGCATGAGCAGCAAACAGACTGCCTCTTTTAAATGAATCGAAGCAACAAGAGTTCAACAAGGAGAGAGATCCAACTTGGTCTTGAAAGTGAAGAAAGAGAGGATGACGAAGTTCCAAGGGTGAAGAGAGCAAGGCATCAGGTCGAGTTATCTGAAAGGAAGAGGAGAATGATAAGAAGGTCATAGACAAGCGATAAAAGCAAAAATAATCATATGCATACAGTGATAAACAGTGCAGAAAGTACTCCTTCCAAGGGAGGGACGGGTGGGATAATGACAGCCTCCGTGTCTTTAATGAAATCCAGATTCTCTGGTCATGTTAATAGGAGAATCGCAATTTCATTACAAGACCGGAGGCTACATTATGCATGTTGGTAGCTTTGAAGGACAACATCAGACATATGCTCAATAGGTTTACAGTAGTGATGAGCAAAGGTTGAGGCATTGGACCAATCGGCCGCTTTAAGGATATCATCCAACTTACCCCCAGACCAAAATGTTTTACTTGCCATAGCACCTCTGAGAGAATGGGCTTGGAATTTAGAAAGGTCTATGCCAGCGAGATTCATAACTGACTTGACCCATCTAGCTATGGAGGAAGAAGCAACTGGTTTAAAGGGTTTAACAAAAGAGATAAGGAGTTGTTTAGCGTCTACAGGGTGAAGATCTTTCATTCTCGAGTCATACTCTTTCATACAATCTACGACACAAAGTCTTTTGCAAACATCAAAACGAGGGTAAAAAATAGAGTCTGACATAGTTTTAGTTCTCCTAAAGATTTCAAACTTAACGCCAAACATATCGTAAGATCTATATGAAATATCAAGGCATTTGACATCGGAAACTCTACGACAAGAGATTAGACATAAAAGAGTAGCAAGTTTAATAGAGAGGCATTTTCTATTAAGATATGCATTATCAGGCCAGGAAGAGAAAAGGTCTAAAATAGCTTTAACATCCCACATGGATTGGTATTTAGGTTTAGGGGGTCTTTTCAGTCTAATGCTTTTCAGAACTCTACAAATAATAACGTTCTTACCTACCGTTTTACCATTGACGAGGGAGTGACCAGCGGAGATGGCTGATCTTTAGCAATTAATAGATCTATAGGAAAGCCCCATGTCAAATTGTTCGGCAAGGAAATTAACTATATTGATGATAGGAGCTTCCACGGGATCCAAGTTCCTCTCCATGCACCAACAAAACCATTTCTTCCAAATGTTATTGTATCTATAGTGTGTTCCTGGTGCCCATGATTCTCCGAGGAGAGTGAGAGTTGATGACGAAAGTCCAGACAATTTGTTGGATTGCCTGACTTTCCAAGCAAGAAGGTTCAAATTCCCTAAAAGAATTAGGTGATGGTCTTCTCCGTCTGCGTTTGAAACCAGACCCTTGGTTGCTGGAATGAGGAAGGGAATGTCGCAGGACAGTTCCAGAGTAGTCGGGACCATGTCTGAGAAGGCCAAAAGGGGGTTATCAGAACCCGGGAGCATTGGTCTATTCTGACCTTCTGTAGGACCCTTTGGATCATAGCAAAGGGAGGGAAGGCGTAACACTGAAGGTTGGACCAGGATTGGAGAAAGGCGTTCACCGCTAGAGCGCTTGGGTCTGGCATCCAGCTGAAGTATTTCGGCAGTCGGAATGTCAATCTGCTGGCAAATAAGCCCACATCCAAAGGACCCCAAATGTGAAGCAGAACATTGAAAACATTCACATTGAGTTTCCAATCTGTGAAGTCTGAGAGGAATCTTGAGTTCCAATCCGCAGAAAGATTTGACTTTCCGGGAAGGTATTCTGCCTTCAGAGAAATCTTGTGTTCTAAGCAGAACATCCACAGTTTCTTGGCTAAAGCGGATAGGACTGCTGATTTGGTACCGCCAAGGCGGTTGATATATGAGACAGCGGAGATGTTGTCCATCTTCAGAACAACAGATCTGCCTTGAAGTGAGTGTTTGAAGCTCATCAGGGCGTATAAACCTGCTGTAAGTTCTAAGAAATGTATATGACGGGAAGATTCCGGAAGAGACCAAACTCCACCAGTGTTTTGCTCGAGTAGAAATTCTGGTGTGGAGCCAAAGATTGCTTTTCCATTCCAGGCATCCAAATTCTCCAGCCACCAGGAGAGTTCTAACCTGGCTTCCTGGTCTAAGGTCAAAGTATCTCCGTACCAGAGACCGGACCTGAGAGCTTTTCCTTTTAATCCCTGAAGGGCACGGTAATTCAGAGGTCCCGGGAAGATAGCTTGGATGGAGGAGGAAAGGAGGTCTAGAAGTCTGGCTAACTCTCGAAGGGTTAGAGATTCTTGTTTTAGGAAATATCTGATCTCTTTTCGGATTTTGCCGATTTCCTTGGTAGGGAGAAGGAGAAGGCAGCTCGAGGTACCTACAGTGAAGCTGAGGAACTCCATGGATTTTGAGGGCGTAAGGATAGATTTTGCCATGTTTATAATGAAGCTGAGACTTTCTATAAGCTCCATGGTAGTATTGAGATCTTTGACGATTTGAGAGTAGAGTTGTGACATGTGAGGATGTCGTCTAGATAAATGATGAGGTGAAAACCCCTCTCTCTGAGAAGAGAGACAATCGTCCTCATGATCTTGGTAAAGCACCAAGGGGCAGAGAAAAGGCCGAAGGGAAGGGCTTGAAATTGGAAAAGGCGCTGTTTCCAGATAAATTGAAGAAAGCGTTGGTGTTCTTGTGCCATAGGGATGGTGAAATAAGCGTCCTTTAAGTCCAGCTTCACTAACCAGTCTCCTTTCATAAGAAGGTCCCTGAGGAGGTGAATACCCTCCATTTTGAAGTGTCTGTAAACTAGGTACTTGTTAACTTTGCGAAGGTTTATGACTGGTCTCCAACCTTTTTCCTTTTTTTGTACGAGGAAAAGAGTGCTGACAAATGTTTTTAGAGACCAAGGCACTTGAACGATAGCTCCTTTTTGAAGCATCGAGAAAATTTCTTCTTCGACAATCTTCTGATGTTCTACCGAAACGTTATTGGTTTTGGGGGCTGTGATTGAAAGGGAGTGTTTTTTAAATCTATTCTGAAACCCTGAACAGTCTCGAGGACCCATGGGTCTTGAGTTAGGGATTCCCATATATGGTAAAAGTATTTTAGTCTGCCCCCGACTTTGGGTGGGAAAGAAGAGGAAGGAAGAGGAAGACTTACATTGAAGGTTGGTGTTGTTGGGATTTCCACGGGATCTGTAGCCTCTGTTTCGTGGTCCTCTACCTCGTTGAGGATAGAATTGTTGGTTGGATGGGTAGAAGCCTCTACCTGATCCTCTGAAGGATGAGAAGGGCCGTTGATTACCACGGCCGGAAGATCGGCCCCTTCTTCCAACCTGTCCAAAAAGGTTGGTGTTGAAGACGCGTTTCATATTCGCTTGAGCCCTATCGAGGGCAGTAAAGGTGGCAACATATTTAACTATTGATTTTATCAAGTCTTCTCCAAAGAGGAGGCCCTTAGGGTTATCAGATGGTTCTTTTTCGGCTAGATCACCCAGTTTAGGGTTGATCTTGGTAAGGATGGTTCTCCTTCTTTCGATATTGAGGCTTGAATTTGCATTCCTGAGGAGGACGATGGCTCTTTGGCTCCATCCTCGAATGAGGTTGACGTCGAGAGGGGTATTGGAGATGTGGGATTCTTCGTCTAAGTCTAGAATCCTGGTGAGGGGGCCGAGGATGTCAAGGAGGCGATCCTGGCAGCCCTTGAGCGCTCTCTCAAGACCTTTTCTAGGGTCTTTTCCCAGTTTAAATAAAAATGAAATGAAATCAGGGTCGAGGTTAGGGGTTTGCAAAACCTTATCTTGAATGGAGGGTCATGGGCACTCTGATTTAAGAGTGTTCCTAGTTTCTCTTTTGAGGGAGTTTCTTAGCCATCTTCTAATACATTTTGAAACGTGTTCCTGAGGGAACCATTTCGAGCTATTGGGGTGGGAGATATTGAGGGGGGAGAACATTTCTTCTCCTAAAGGGTTGAGGCTAACGTTATTAAAGGAAGAAGGTGATTAGAGATCGCCATGGTTATTAAATTCTTGGTCTTGGTCATCTAAATCTAGAACGAATTCGTCGTAGGGATTTTTAAAATGTTCTTCCTCAGAGTCGGTGTCTGTGTCATCCTGAGCACTATTAGAGTTTGTGCCGCGAGGAGCACCGGTCATATTTGTGCCACTAGGGACACCCATCATATTTGTGCCGTGAGGGACACCAGTAGCATTTGAGGCGTGAGGGCCTCCCATCAACAATGAGGTGCTAGGACCTCCCAAATCAATTGAGGTGCTACGACCTCCCATAGTGCAATCGGCAGGATGTTCGCAATGTTTTGATTTTTTACTCCTTTTGCCACGAAGAGTGAGCTCGTCGGGGAGATCGTCGTGATCAAAGGAGAGAGATCTTTTAGAAGACATGAATTCTCTGAGAGTAGATAGCATACAAGATATCATTTCTTTCTGTAAAAAGTCTTTAAATGAATCGTTGGCATGATTGGGAGAGCTGGCAGTAGCGTCATCCGTGTCAAATTCTGACATGTTAGTAGTAAAGGGAAGTTATGGTCTCCCTTGATATGATGTCAGAAAAGATTTAAATTAATTTCCCTTGAAGGGATGGTTAATCTCTGCTTTTTGTTTTTTGGAGTAATCTCCCTTAAATTAATGTGGATGGCTAGTGTTAATATATTTTGTTGACCCTCCTTGTAAACAAGGGTTAATATATTTGTTGAGCCTCCTTGTAATTACTTGTTAAATCCACCTTTTTTTTAAAAATCAGAATCAGTAAGGCGATCTCCGGCAGCAGCTGATGAGAGCGATGTAACTGAAGCCCATGCTCGAGCCCAGCTGCTGCCGGAGAGAGGGGATTGTGGTTCCGTGAATTCTGAACCCATTCAATGAAGGTTGTCGTATCGTGATGGGTTTGGTATCAGCGAACCGCGACTGACAATTGCGGTATGCGCCCGATGGATTCACTGTGTATTTGACGATCTAGTCTGCACCCTTGGGTTCCATTTTGTGCATAACCGCCATTTTGTGTTTGCCCTCACATAGGCTAATGACTACAGGATGACTGTGGCCAAGCGAGCCTCTAGGGACGCATACACCTTAGCTTGAGTTCGTGTTGACTCCTGTTTGACCTGAGTCAACTGACCCTGTTGCCCGAGGCTAAACTTGTTGAGCCAGTACCTTGTTAAGCAGCTGGTCATATAGAGATCAAAGAGCAGGACATTATTGATTCTATGGCACACGCACACACCCCTCTATCTTGCTTCTCATCTGTTTCTGCTCCTTCCTTTTATGGCCCTATGGCCTAATAATTGATTTGGGTTGAGGACTTTTATGATGGGCCCGTCCGGCCTGTTCGAGCAAGAATGCTGGATTTTTACCTTGTCATTGGCGATGGGTTGTATAACTGAAAGTGGGTTTGTCGTTATGTGATGCCTCTGTAAATTTCATCCTCTGATTGGTCAAATTTATGAGTAATTGATGCTAGCCCAGAACTTGGTTTTTGGCATAAAAGACGATGCTCCGCTCTATTAGGTTGAGCAGTCTCCTGAGAACATACACCGTGTTGTACTTCTAGGATCTCTGTTACTGGCTGCAGCTAATAAATTTGATCTTTGATGTCAACAGAACAATCCTGTGTCTCTGTACTCTAAAACAGGTGAACCCGAAGACTTCGGGCGTGTCCCCTGCGCCGCTGGGTTTAAATCACGGTTCTTCAGGATTAGAGGAAAGGCCCTTGAGGGCAGCACAACGCGACGGCACCGTTGCTAAGGTGCTTTTCTCTATGAAGTCGACGCGCTCACAAGAAAGGAGCGAGCGCGTCAGTGAATTTGGCAAGAACAGGGTTTAATGAGTAAGGAGGTGGAAAAAGAAGAAGTCAATACAGCCTCCCATCCAAATGAAGAGCGCGACTATGCGAAGCCAGCGCTGCTGCCAAATTTGTCATTTTCGCCCTGAGTAAGTGAGAGCTCGCCATCTTTAGAGATATCTCCCCAAGGAAGGGGCAGGGGAGAGCGGGGGAGGATCGACGACCACCAGTAGGAAGTTGTTGGAGAGGGGGTGGGAAGGGTGGGAGAGCAAGCCCAGGATCACCCCACGAAAGCAAGGACAGAAGCCATGAAGGCAGAAGCGCTAGGAAGATTAAATATGTAAAAGGCAATTTAAGAGGATACAAGTATGTTACATATCAATCAGTACATTGGGCATATCAATCAGTACATTTGGCATATCAATCAGTACATTTGCCTAGATCTAAACAAGAAGAGATGTTACTTATCTGCTTGCGAGCCGCATTTAAAAGAGGCAGTCTGTTTGCTGCTCATGCCTTTTATATCTCCTGGTCACTGCATTCTAGAACTGTTTTCTTTGTGATGTAGTGCGGCTGCTTGTGATCTGCATTAAAAGATTAATGCATAATGATAGCCTCTGTGTCTTTAATGAAATCCAGATTCTCTGGTCATGTTAATAGGAAAATCACAATTACAGCTGGAGTGCATCCTGCCATTTCTTAAATATTAATATGTAAGCCAATCAAGCTCATAGTCAAGGAGTTTGATGTGCAACCCCGGTGTCGCGCTCCGTCCATGCGGACGTAAGAATAAATACACAAGAAGCTGGAACCTCGTCACGTTAACCAGTCCTATGTTCTTCAACACATCTGGACTGTTTATATTTGATTTTGTTTTCACTGTAAATTTGTATTATAATTGATGTATTTAAATTCATGATTTATACTTTTATCCATTTTTTTTAATGAAATATGGGGCATATTTTGGTTAGTGTTAATTTCATGTCACCACTAGTAGCACAACTCAAAGTATTTTGTTTATGTTATTTTTTTCACTTGGTCACCTGTTATGAATCACCTCACTTTTGTTCTAAATTATCCAAGTTTTGACGAGTTATGGACGAGTCTCGGTTTATCCGACCTCGGTAAGTCGACAATCTAAAATGCTGTTGACTTGGGTGGAATCCGCCTTAAATGTTTTTTTGCGGCACTGACAGTATTTCAACACTTTGGATGTTTTATGTTTTCAGTCACATTTTATTTTACTTTTGTCAGGAGGAGATTTTGGAAACACGACAGGTTGTTGGGTTTAAGGTTTTCACATTTTTTGGTGCTGTGTATATGATTAGTTTTATGAACATAATTCAGCTAAGTGTTAGAGAATGTTTAATTTTGACATGAATGTCTCTTTCATTTATAGTCACTCCTGAGGAAGGGCATACATGGTCCGAAACGCGTTGGGTAGTGATTTTCACGTCGACTCTTGAAGAGTTGTATACCTTCTTGCACTGCTAGATGAAAGCCCGAAGGCATTCCTTTGATTTTATGGTTGAAACTGGAAGACCGCATGAATAAATACATTGGATTAAATTTATGGATGAAAATGCCAGAAGAAGTCCAAGATTGTTTATGTACACTAAAGTTCCTTTTCACAGTAGTGCACCCTGGGACTGGTTGACCTGCCGAGGTTCCAGCTTCTTGTGCATTTTTTGCATACAAATTAGAACAGATTTTGGGAAGAATTTTACAGTCTTACTTTCTCCTCTCTTTGAATACCACCTTGCTGTGGACATATTGAGAAGCTTTGTGCAAGATGTTCTTTTTTTTTTTTTTCCGCTCTCTGGTGTTTCCCTTCTGTTCATACAGAAATTGTGGATAACAGCAGTAGGCATCTAGAGAGGGTTTCGCTCTTATCACCCTTCCACCAGAAAGAAGAAAAAGGCAAGGGAAGTGCGACCCACAATTGGAAACACAATTTCTAGGCATTTCTAAAGGCTGATGCAATAAGGAAACATGACTGGCAGTACCGATCTTTTCTGGGATACTAATAGGTATAATTTGCAAGTTAGCTCCGTTAATCTGCATCCTTTCATTCTCATTTGGTTGGTAAAATGATTATTGATTATTTTATTAAAATAATGATATCTATTATTATACTCCAAAAGGAAGTTTAATTGGTGGTGTGCTAAATGTAAATATCCCATGTTAATAATATACTGATAAGCCCAAAAAATGTAGCAATGCAGCTCACAATATCCTTTTTGCAGTGTTTAAGCATTTTACATAGTTGTAACAGGACTACTTTTACACAAAAGATGTGGTAATCATTTTATCAACTTTTAATTGATGAAATACTCCATTGCAACGAGATGCCTCGGTGGGTAATTCACTCTGCCGCGTTATCTTTTGTAACCTTCAGCTCCTGAGTTACAGTATTGAAAACAACCAATTTAGACTTTCATCCGCAGCAACACCTGCTGTGCGCAGTGATTACAAATGCAAAATCTGCAGTATCAACCCAGCCGTGGCCCATGCAGGTAAGAGTGGTGGGGTAGTGGGGCCGGGTGGGGTGGGGGGTGAGATTTCGACAGACGACGACGTGGGAAAATTAATTATTTATTTTATTTTCCCTCGTGATCATCTGTCGAATCCCCCCAATCCCGCCCCACCGCTCTTACCTGCATGGGCCGTGGCTGCATCATCCACAATATTAAAAATGTTTATTATGGGTGACTGTACTGCGATCCCAGCGCCGAGTGGATTTAATTCCACTGATTGCACATACATCCCTGCAATATGTCCCGTATTCCATTACAGGAAGTACTCTCCAAGGCGCCACTCTTTTCTTGACCAGCTGCCCCTGGTATCTTGAAGAAGCTACAAACGTTCCCACCTCTCCACCTGATGTAGGTCCTCATAGCTCCCCTACAATTCATAGGATGACATGTTCTTTTTTTTTTTTTATTATTATTTATTTTTAACTAACCATACTTACTGACATACAGAACTGTGCGCCTACAACCCGGAGGCCGGCTGCCATATTTGCAATTAAGTACATAGCGCCTCAGCTCATACAACATCCCGGAGGCCGGTCATCACTGTGGTCAGTCTTGCGGCTCCCAATCCCTTCCTCGTTTGCGAGCCTGTATGCAGTCTTCCCCCCCTTGCGAGGGCACAGTTTTTATCTTTCCACCTTCCCCCCATCTACCAAAAGGAGCTAGAAAGCACACGAAAAAGGGGGGAAATAATGCAAATAAAAAGGAAACACAACCCCATAACGTTACTTAGCCCCCACCCCCCACCCCTCCCAACTGTTGAGGTGTCCTGTTCGTAACCCACCCAGTGCTCGTTAGTGCACGCAGCGCCTATCTGCCCCTCATCGTCGTAAGGTGCCTCAGTAGTTTGTCGTTCGTCCCAGACCGAAGTACACCAGAAAGTGGATTAGGTATCTGCCCCGCCGTCGCTCTCTCCAGTCCCACCGCGCCCCTGGTCTCCCGAGTTGGTTGTGTCCGCCCCCCTCTCTGCATCCTCCCCTCCCCTCCTAAAATAATCTACGTAGAGCCCCCAAAAATGTTTTGGTCGGCTGCGCGGCGGGAGAAGCTCACTGAACCTCTCCGTCTGTGTACAGCAGTAAAGCGTCCACTGCTCCACCGTAGGTAAGAGGCCCCTCATCCAGCAGAGCGCTACCCTACACTTCGCCATAAGCATACCCATGTCCACAAGCCGCCGCGCCGCCCGTGGTAGAGCCCTGGAGTGCCCCAGCAGGGCCACCGCAGGGTCCGGGACTATCTCTATTTCTGCCACTCTAGCTATCTGCTCAGAGACCGCCTCCCAAAAGTTGTGTATACCAGGGCAGCGCCACGCCAGATGCATAAAGTCCGCCACAGGGTGGCTGCATCTTTCACATGCAGACCCTTCCCGTAGGCCATATCGGTGCAGCCTCTCCGGAGTATAATATACTCTATTTATAAACTTGAAATGGATCAATCTGTGTCTACCATGCAGGGGTATGCGTCGGATCCCCGAACAGCAGTACGCCCACATAGCATCATCTATTGTGGTGTCGAGGTCTCTCTGCCAGGCTAACCTAGCCTTAGTGTATTCCCGCGATCTCTGCAACATTGCAGTATGGTATAATTTAGAAATTAACTTATGGGGACTTTTGTGCTTAATGATAAAGGACAACTCCGGTACCTCCGGAGGCTCAGCCATATCTTCCCCTAGGAGTTGCCGCCATGCATGTCTCACCCTGTGGAATTGGAACCGCTGCAATTGTGTGGCATTGTCAGCCGCGGCCGCTACCTCTTCCCATGTCTTAGCGACGCCGTCTGTAAACAGATCCCCCATCGAGTGTACACCCAGCTTCCTAAGGGAACCTACCACCCCCTCTTACCTGCAGGGGGACAGCCAGACCGCCCACTCAGGCGGCATAGCAGGTGAATATAATAAAGCCCCTGCCTGTTGTTGCAGTATGTTGTTCCATGCATGCCGGGTCGAGTTCAACGAGTCTAAGAACCCAGTTCGCCGATCCGGCGCTTCAAAAATAACTGCTGGGAGCGGGAGCGGAGCCGCAAACAATTTCCCTAATTTTAGATATGGGACCACGTCCCCACCGTGGATCCAGCTATGTGCCTGAGCACCCTGTGCCACCCTGTAGTACAGTTCTAGGTCAGGCGCCCCCAGGCCGCCCAGGTGGTAGGGCAATGTCAAGACACGCCAGCTAACACGAGCCTGCTTACCTGCCCATGCCAGCCGCAGCAGAGATCCAGTCAGCCTAGCAAAGAAGGCACGCGACAGCACTATCGGGATGTTGACAAACAAAAATAGAAATCTGGGAAGTACTACCATCTTCATAATGGATATACGACCCATCAGCGAAAGAGGGAGTTTGATCCAGGCCTCAACATCGTCTTCTAGTTTGCTGACGGCTCTGCCATAGTTCTCGGATAGCAAGACGTCCGAGTCCATGTGTAGCTGGATCCCCAGGTATCGAACCGAGTCTTCCGACCACTGGATCGGGTACTCCATCTCAAAAGGGATAGTAATCGGGGTCAGCGGGAAAGCAATAGATTTACTCCAATTGACCCTCAAACCAGAGAGCGCCCCAAAATGAACCACCTCCCGTAGTACCGGGGCTAAGTTAGTCTCCGGATCCCTAACGTATAATAGTGTATCATCAGCGTATGTCGAGACCACGATCTTATAAGTGGGGAAGTTGATTCCCCTGAGGCTGTGATACTCTCGGAGGGCGCAGGCCAGAGGCTCCGCCACCAGGGCGTATAATATAGGCGACAGGGGGCAACCTTGTCACGTCCCCCTCGAAATGGGTATAGCCTCCGTAACTTGGTCGCCCAGTCGTACCCTCGCAGTCGGTCCCCTATATAACACCCCGATCAATTGCAAGAAGACCGGGCCCAGCCCCATTCTCGTCAGAACCTGTCGCATGAACGGCCAGTCTACCGAATCGAAAGCCTTTTCCATATCCAGGAAAACTGCCAGTGCCCGCGTGTCCCGGCGTACATGTTGCATAGTGCCGAACACTGTCCTCAAATTATACGTGAGGTTCCTGCCAGGCACGAACCCCGCCGGTTCCGGGGCAACCAGCTCCGATGTGAGCAGAGCCAATCGTGTGGCTAAAACTTTCGCATATAACTTAGTATCAACATTTAGCAACGACAGCGGCCTATAAGAACTGCAGTCCTCCGGCGACTTACCGGGTTTGGGAATCGCCACCAGTATCGCCTCTCTCATGGACTGCGGCATGTGTCCCTTAACACACATATCGTCAAACAGAGTGGATATGTGTGGGAGTAGCTGATCTATGAACGCTCTGTAAAAGGCCACGGTAAGACCGTCCGACCCCGGGGCACTATTTGCCTTCATACCCGCCAGTGCCTCCAGAATCTCATCTTTCTCTATAGGCAGGGCCAAAAACTCCCTATGTTCATTCGTGAGGAATGGCAGCTTAATATAATCCAAATAGTCCCGGATGCTCTCTTCCATGTCGGTCTGTTGAGAGGCGTAAAGATTAGTGTAATATGTCTGGAAGCGCGCCGTAATATCAGCCTCTTCAGTTAAAAGCTCGCCTTCCTCCGACCTAATCTTAGTAATCGCAGTTCTACTCCGGCGGGCTTTGAGTATGTTCGCTAGTACAGACCCAGACCTGTCGCCTTCCCCACATACTCTGGCAGTGGCGTATTTCCCCAAATGCAGCACCTCCGCATCCGCCGCCTCATGGTATTCTGCCAGGAGAACCTTCATCTCCTCCGCTATGCCTGCCGACGTCTCTATGCGCTGCTTAGACTCCAGTTCCCCCAATTTGCGCTCCAATGTCGAAAGCCTCTGCCGGATATCCCGCAACACTCCCGAGTGTTTGGCCATGGCCACCCCCCGTATATAAACCTTGAACGTTTCCCAGATCGTCTGGAAATTGTCAACAGAGCCCAAATTGGTATCAAAGAACACCGTGATAGCCTCAGCTAATTCGTCTTTAAATAGGGGGTCCAGCAGCGAGTATGGGGGAAACCGCCACAAAAAAGGAGGAACGGTCTTTCTGGGCGCCGCCAAAAGCAGCAGCACCGGGGAGTGATCCGATAGTGTGCGCGGTAACACCCGGCATGCCCGCACCTGCGGCAAAAGCGATGTTGACGCCAACCAGTAATCTATACGCGTGTGTAAATTGTGATAGGCCGAGTAGTGCGTGAAACCCCCCCGCTCAGGGTTGAGAGTCCTCCACACATCCGCCAGTCCCAAACAGAGCATTTCCCATCCTATAACTTTGGCGGAAGCCGTCTGCGCCCTAGCCGGACCTCTAGATCTACCTAATTCCGGGTTCAGGACCACATTAAAGTCTCCACCCCACAACACGTGCTGCACCCCGCAGTCCCCCATCGTGCGCGCCAGCGCCGTGTAAAATTCCGGACAGTCGTAATTCGGGCCATAGGTATTGACCAACAATAAGTCCAGACCTTTACCCTGGAAACGCGCGAGGACAAACCGGCCTTCACTATCCACCGCCAGCAGATGCAGTCTGTAGGCCGCCCGCGGGTTAACCAAGTCAACACCCCCCTAGAGTGCGTGGTGAAACCTGCCGCGTGCGTATTGCCCAGCAACCCTCTAGTGCGCAGCATGGGGCTATGGGTAGGGAGATGCGTTTCCTGTAGGAAAGCCACATCTATATCGTGCCTTTTCAGGTAATGCAGGACTTTGCGCAGCTTCCGGTGATCATTCAGGCCCCTGACATTCCAGGTCAGCACTCTGAGGGAGCCAAGCAGTCCGGTTTCAGCTATGTTGTTAGGTATTGCCATTCTCTCTGGAACGCCAATCGTATTGTACGCTGCGCCGCATAAAGCAAGTGAGCCAAAGTGAGCTTCACAAAACGCACGGACAGCAGAACCTCATAACTTTGTAAAACAATCCCCACCTCCCCCCCCTCCCACAGCAGACCCTCCCCAACTTGGCCCTGCAGCATCCCATATAGGGTCTACCTACACCTCCCGCCGCCCTACCCCCAACACTTTGACCCCCCCTCAAAAGAAAAAGTTGGTGAATTCACTCGCGGGCGGAGGTCGCTCAGGTCTTAGAGTATAGCGGGTTAACACCTAGTACCTATGGTCGACCCCCCGGAGCGGCAAGCAGAAATTTGCCCCTGCGCCCAAACACAGCCGCATCATGATTCACCCCTCCTTCCATCCCCGAATCTCGGACAGCCAGCAAGGACCCCACGCTCGATTAAGTATACAGAACAGGGAAGCCCGCCCACCGGGTCGGAAGCTCTGTGTCCGGGCTCACATCGCCCAACCCCATGCCCATACATA
Source organism: Triturus cristatus (assembly GCF_964204655.1). Taxonomy (NCBI): domain Eukaryota; kingdom Metazoa; phylum Chordata; class Amphibia; order Caudata; family Salamandridae; genus Triturus; species Triturus cristatus. The sequence continues at coordinate 1,127,453,864 of NC_140580.1, read as the reverse complement.
CTGCAGGCACTTGGCCACCATGTCCGGAAGTATGCGGCAGTCCATTCTCACCTGATAAACGTCCCGTATACATTCCCTCCCTCCCCGCCCGCTCAAAACTGCTCAGTCCCCGCACATTAAATCCCTTTCTTGCCTACCGACCAGTGTCAGTCCTGTTCGTCCATCCCACTTGCCGTTGCGCCCCCCAGCAGCTGCCTCTCCGGGCTTCGCCGTTGCTCCTTATTCCAGTCTTTCAACGCCTTCTGTAGTGCCTTAGGGTCTGTGAAGATATGTGAGTTACCCTGTCTGTTAACTCGCAGCTTGGCCGGGTACAGCATCGCATAGTCCAGGCCCAACTCCCGCAGCTGTTTTTTAGCTGGTGCAAACTGACGCCTAGCTTCCTGAACTCTGGCAGTGGAATCCGGGTAGAGCGAGATGGTGGACCCCTCATATACCAAAGTCTTCTTCTCTCGAGCCACTCTCAGGGCTGCGTCTCTGTCCCGGTAGTTCAGTAGCTTCGCTATAATCGGTCGAGGCGGCGCTCCGTGAGGGGGCCTGGGACCAAGGGATCTATGCGCTCTCTCCACTACAAACATCCCCGAAAAAACATCTTTACCAAGCAGATCCACCAGTAGTGACTCCACGAAACACTCCATTCTGCCCGTCGATGTCGTCTCCAGCAGGCCTGTTATGCGCAAGTTGCACCGACGGGTACGCGCCTCCAGGTCCTCTGTCTTGTCCTGTAATACCTGCATAAGGCGTCCCAGTGCTTTCTGGTCAACATCCAACGAAGTCTGAGCCTCCTCCACCTCCGAAAGGCGTCGGTCTGACTGGTCCAGTCTCTCCGCATGCTTATCAATGCGCTCTCCCATACGATCCATCCTGTACGAGAGGGCATCTATTTTGGCCCCGAGGGAGGTGATACCGCTCTGCAACCCTCTCTCCATGGACAGCAGTAGACCCCGGATGTCCTGTTCTTCCCCGGGGGCGCTGAGGCGCCTCCGGCCAATGCCTCCGCCTGGGCCTGGGGTCTGGGGCGCCGCTGTTCAAATGTTAGTTCCGACTGGGACTTGTCGGTCTTCCCCATCGTGGGTGGGATGACATGTTCTTACTTAGAGTACCTTACCTCTCCTCTTTTACTTTATCCCAACTTTACTTCACCCTCCTATCCATAACACTACAAAGGATTTTATTTTGCTCCCTTTATTCCATCCCATCTTCACTTTTTGCCCTATCCCCAATGCTAATCTTTGCCACAGTGCAAACTGTTCACTTTATATTGGGGATGATTTAGAGTTTGGCGGACAAGGTGCTTTATCACAAATAACTAACTACCAGCCTGTCTGCCCCATTTAGGGATGGGGATCTTATGAGGAGACAGCGGATCCTCCTTTGGATCCATCTCTGGACAGCTTACTCCAGCAGCCAAGTGGGATAAAGGACTTTGGATTAAAGCCATCACACTGCCCCTTATTTAGAGCAGACAGTGTGATTTTTGTCTGTCTGTCACCGCTCGGAAAACATCCAGGTTTTCGGAGTCATCAATTTTGTGTTTTTTATGTTAAAACACCTTGCATTAAACTGAATTAAATTATATTCTCATAACTAATAAAATATTAGGCTAGCCCAACCCTCAATTAAGTGAAAAATAATTATTGTTTTTTTAATGTGGTATTACAAAACCAGGGCATATCTTTTATTTATATAATTAAATTAAACTATAGTATCATAAATGCAACCATTAACAACATGACTTCAGTCCTATAATCAAGCGAATTTGAATATTATTAATTAAATATGATCATATTGTACTCAGCTAATTCATGCCCCAAATTAAATAAAACTAATGAAAAGCTCTATAAACCTTTCTGTACCCCTAATGCCATTCATAACCTTACATTTTTTGAAACAAGTATTAAAATGCAATTGTGTTCTAGCAATACGCTTAATTCAAAATGCATTTCTAACTGAAATATTTCAATTGTAACATAATGAATCAAAGTGATGTCATGCTAACTCTGATCTTAATTCATTTTAATTAAATTATTTTTTAATTAATCGCGTTTATTCTAACACTAAATTAAAGTACATTAATATAAATTAATTTAAAATAATGTTGTGATTTTTTTCCCCAAACTCATTGCCAAATCATACTTATCTTTAAAGTCATTTTACTGATGCTTTGAGAAAAGTGATGATAAATCTCAGGAAATGCAGATTAAATAAAGGTCCTGTCAAAGCAATTGCATTAAATTTAATGCATAGGAGAGTAAAGCAGTGAACTAAAAGTTGAACACCTTTACAAGCCTGGCTTAGTAATATATAGGTACTTCGGGAATGTTTGTGAATGCCAAAAACGTATGTAAGTAAGCACTTTTTTTACATTTTTGTTTGTGAGTAGGGCCCTCTGTCTTCCACCTCGTTCATCTATTTGGTCACTGCAATGCAATATCTCTCTAGGGTACCCTAGAGGATATGCTATCCCATATATAAACTAAACCAAGACTCTGAATGTAACTATGGATCATCAATCACTCAATTAGTACTTGTTAAGTGTGGCTACTCACCCGAGAGAGTCTCAAGGCGGGGGGGTGGGGGCGGGGGGGAGGGTTGGGGTAGCAGGTCCTACTGGGCGCTGTGGTTCATTCGAAGTTGCAGCTCGTGAGATCCTTCCTGAATTGTGTCAGAGACAGGGAGAGCCTGAGGTGGAGGGGCAGGGTGTTCCAGGATTTGGTGGTGAGGTAGGAGAAGGATCTTCCTCCAGCTGCCGCGGTCCGTGCAGGTAACAGCGGTGGGGCGAGTAAGGGGGGATTTCGAAGGCAGATGCCGAAGGAAAAATAATTTTTTCTTTAATTTTCCCTCTGCATCGTCTCTCCAAATCCCCCCTTACCCAGACCCACCGCGGTTGCCTGCACGGACCGTGGCTGTCCTCCGGTCCTGGTCTTGTGAGTCCGAGGGACCCTGGCGAGGGCCAGTTGGGTGGAGCGGAGGTGTCTGGTGGGTGCGTGGAATGAGAGGTGGTGGTTTAGGTATGCTGGTCCAGCGTTGTGGAAGGCTTTGTAGGCGTGTGTGAGGAGCTTAAAGGTTACTCTTTTGTTGACTGGAAGCCAGTGGAGTTCTCGTAGGTGTTCGGAGATGTGGCCGCAGCAGAGGATTTGAGGACCTGTCTGGCTGCGGCATTCTGCATGTTCTAAAGTTTCTTGAGCACTTTCCGGGTGGCTCCTGCATAGAGTGCGTTGCCGTAGTGGAGTCTGCTGCTGATGAGTGCTTGAGTGACCGTCTTCCTGGCCTCAGTGGGGTGCCATCTGCAGGTCTTCTGAAGCAGGCGAAGAGTGTCGAAGCATGATGAGGTGACAGCGTTGATCTGGTAGTTCATTTTGAGCAAGGAATCCAGTATGCTGCCAAGATTTTGTGCGTGGTCAGTGGGTGTGCGGTGGGAGGGTTCCTAGCTCGGTGGGCGACCATGAGTCTTCCCTGGAGGATCATGGGATCAGAGTGTTCTTGGTAAGGAAAAGAATGAACATCCTGCTCTAGGAATACTTTATGTTGGTCTAGCTTCATGTTCCAAGGCCATGGAACAGCGAGTGTTCCTCTTGGCACTTTTCAGCTAACACCGTTGTCGTATTTCCACTTACATATTGTAAGGTGTTGCCTGTCTCACAACCATTTTTATGATCTGGAGCACATATGATGTTTTCTCATATCCTAAGAGGAGCAATGGGGGATCAAATGAGATTGACAAGAAAGCCAATGGGCCCCCCAACACCCCCTGTAAGTACTGGCATGGTACGCTTTATTGGGCATAGGCAAAAGGTTCATAAGTGGCCTCACCAGTTTTACCTGTGGCCCAATGTGTGCCCCCACCCCTCCTCTAGAATTCACTTCTAGCGTCTCCGCTGCGCCTGTGAATTACAGCGCTATCTGATCTGCCCCGCAAAGCCCTCATCCTTCGGACGTGTACTTTCTGTTTTCTTTGCAAACACTGCATGTGCGTCAGTCATAACACTGATGACATCGCCTTACAAGCAAAACATTGGCCTGGATCTGGATTTCCGTCAGTTCGGTTATTTGTGTAAGATTGAGGGCCGGGTCTCCTTCTAGGCGCTAATCAGCTGCATTTGGGCCTGATAGGGGCGCAGATGGATAATGCGCCATGTATGAGTCCCACGAACCCATGGCTGAGTGGGACCACCCAGGCGTCTGTCCAGGCCTCCCCTTCTGCACAGCTGCCTGACTGCGGCAACACAATGCAGACTGGATGTGTGACTGTGTGTGCCATGAAACCTTTACAGGCTGCAAGGATTGGCTGAATTGGATAGATTTGTTTTTTTTAAACATTCACATAATTGGAAACTTTTGCAATTTTGTGAAGGTGGCAAAGTGTTTTTGTGAAAATCAATACTTTTGCGACAATTCATGTCCAATATACCATACTTTAACTAGGACAAAATGGTTTTGCATAAAATATACTTTCCATAGTATACTTATTGTTCTTCTCCTGCACATTTCCCTTGTGCTTAAAAAACTTCGGAAACTGTGAACTTGTGGAGACATATTGTGCACAAATTTTTCGGGTGGATATGTTTGATTAGAATGAACATTGTCATTCTATACAACGAAAATGATCTCACAATGTAAAACTTCATATGGATGAAAAGGTAAACTGGGAAACTTTGCAAACTGGGAAAGTGTAGAACTATGAAAACTTTGCCAGCACAAAATGACATTACACATCCCTACAATTGTTGTTAGGAAGGTTCTGAGCCTGACACACAGAAACTGAGGCTTATAAATTCGAAACATAGTTCAAAGGCCTGTGGGCAGCCCTGCTTGTGACACTATTGAGTCACAATGGGGCATATGTTCAATAAACGGCGTTAAAATTATCGCCGCTTTAGCGGCAGAAAACTGCAGCTAAAGCGGCGATAATGGGCTTGATAATATGCCCTTGTGAATTCCCATAGAAGCCCATGTTCTGGTGTCAACATGGGCTGCTATTGGAATTCTCTGCGGCAAATTATCAAGCCCATTATCGATAATTTTAACGCCGTCCTTGATAATATGCCCCTAAATTATTTCATCTCTGACGCTCTGTTTTCGTCCACTTTAGCATTGCTCGCTGTTTATATTTGTGGGTGATTGAGAGTCTTTCCTCTTGAAAGGTCCTGATGTTATTCCTCTAGAATTTCATTCCTACGCTGAGAAATTCTTCTTTTCCAAGCTTTTGTTGCGCAAAATTTGGTCAAAGATGTGAAAGACAAACGCATACTTGATACTGATCTCAGAGCATGACTGTGGAAGAACCGCAGAAAAAAGTCCATCCTTTTTGAACATATAGTTCATAAAAAACTAACCAACTGCGACAATTGACCTAAGCATTCGACTATCATAATCCCTTGTGCCACCAGAACTGGACACGGTTCTTTGCGCAGGATGGCCCTTCTGTCTTTTGAATATTAACGTTTTATTCTTGCCCTTCTATACCTGAGGCTTTTGCAAGCTTCATCCCACTTCCGATAGTAGTTCTTCTAAAGTATTAATGAAGAGGGGTTTAGTTTTAAATCATAGATCTTTCTCGAGAAGCATCATTAGATGGAGGGTGCTAGTTTGGTGTCCTTCTGGTAAGAAAGTTTGAGTTAGCCATAGTGGCCTTCCATCAAGACATGTTGACACTCCAGGTCTGGGCACCTGCACTCTCCTGATGTAGTAGTAACTCCATTGGTAGCTTGAAAAAGTGGACCAGGGTGTGCTGTTGGATGGTTGACCTCTTGTGGGTTCATCTTTACCCGCTACCCTGTTTCACTTGCTCTCGCCGTTCTAAGCAGAACCTTCTCCTCTTAAGATCTTGGGACTTAATCTCTCTTTGGGGGTTTTTCGATTTCACCCTTCCTACTCAATCCGTTCCTTTTTTATGGAAAAGCCTTAAGTAAACACTCATTTTCCCTGACATCCTCAAACAGTGTGGAATTCATAATCAAATGTTCAGTTAAAACATAAATCTTCAAGATCAGAGACCGCTCTAAGAAATAGCATCAGAATTCAAATTGTTTCGCTAAATCCCAGTATTGGGCGAATATCAAATGACTCATAGACTGGGCCAAATATGAAAGTCTTAGGGCAGGATCCACTTCTGTATCTAAGCCTCATGTTATTTGTCAACAAATATTAGAGGACATTCTTGGCCCTTTTCAATCGATCAGCGTTGGAGCCCAGAAACATTTTGAATCCCTGAGCTGGCTGTCTTCTTCAAGACAAGGTGGATGGCTGAAAATAGGGGTGCCCAACATAGTTTGCGAACATAAATTAAGATGTTTTAAATAACAAGAGTTGTTCTGCAAAATTGAGTCAGTTGAAGGGCACCAGCAATTCAGAAGAGGATTGAGTCAAAACAAACCTAGGCACCTGTGCACAATAGATGGCGTCTCTAGTGTGAAAAGGATTGTCTGCAAAAGAGCTTTTCTCTTCTAAACAGGGAATAGGGAGACTGTGAAAATAAACAGGGACAAATTAACAAAAAAACAGAAAGGGTTGAAGGCAGATTTGTATATTCTGTAAGTTTAGAACATACATATGTGATGAATCCCTGTTTCAGAAAAGGGAAAAATAATGCATATGCAGATGGAAGAGTTAAGTTGCATTTGTGAACCATCTGATAACAAAATGGAAACTACCTGTGCAAAATGGGCGGTTCAAAGGAGTTGCAAAGATGTTGCCATTAGAGGAAATCCAAAGCACAGAAAATATCAATACAGGATTGAATCTCCCAAGAGAAGCATAGCTTCAGAAAGTCTAAGACACCCGCTTGTCTTAACATGCACCTTTGCAGCAGTGGTCTGAGTCCCAGAGCTGCCAGAATGCAAGCATTGGACATGGCAAGGGAGGAGCGTGGGCAGAACACGACTCACATGGATCTCCCCTCCGGTACAGTCTGAAACTACCATTATCAACACCCATTTCAACCGACTGGTGAGTTGGTAGGAACACAGGCATCATGAAAAACATGTTCTATTGATGCGAGTGACAATCATCCCTACTGGCTGCAGGGGCGCTCTTTAATGTCATGCACTGCTCAATCAATTTATTTTATTTCATTTTATTTTGAGAGTTTTATATAGCGCTGGCTAGACCCGGAGGTATCACAGCGCTTTACATAAGGTTCCACAGAAATTACAAAATTACATCAGTTACACGTCAATCAATCAATCAGAACATTTGTAAAGCACACCACTTACCCGTGAGGGTCTCAAGGCGCTGGGGGGGGGGGGGGGAGTGCTGCTACTGCTCGAATAGCCAATCTAGCACAGATGAAACAATACAAGAGCGCATTAACTACTGCAAAATGTTTGCAAAGGTGGCAGGTCTGGCGCTGTTGAACCCACTTCTTGGAAAGGGACAAACGTGGGGGGCTGGTGTTACCTCCCACCACGTGATTCTGGATTGGAGGGCTGAGCTCACAATACCTTGGCATACGTCTTCATTATCACATTCCTTACTAACTAACTCTATGACCTCATCCCACCCTCTCAATCCAAACCTGCACACCACTTCAGCGAAGGACCCCCAGACTGGGTCCCAGATGCCCGGAGAGGATGAGGATGGATAGAGGAAGGCTGATGAGGACCAGGGCGGGGAGTACTAAGGCTTGGAGTAATAAAGATTGACAATAAATACTCGGGTCACAGCCAACTGCTAGGAAGTGTGAAGTTAGGAGACTTTGCTTCTACAAACATGACATTCTGTAGAAAACATACATTGCAGATTTACGTAACATGCAAACTTCACAGCTCTTATATTTCATTCACAAAATCTGGGATTTTGATAGTAATCAAATATGCATAACATATTTAGGGTAATATACTGTGATATAATAATACTCTGCAGCAAATAGTTAAATTTTATTGTTTACAAATGGCATTTCCAATTTATTTTTGCTGAAAGTATATTTTTGCCAAAAGTATATTTTTGCCTTATGCACTCAGGATTAGGCAAATAATCCTTCTCACAAGTCACTGATTGCAATGTTTAGTTCTCAAAAATGATTGATTTTACTTACAGTTCCAAATGAGAGATGGGGAGGCATAGTGCTTCACTAAAGGTTGACAATTGTTTTTGTCACTCGTGGCATTAAATCAGACATTCTCTTGAGTGGAATGATATGGAAACGGTCCATAAGTGGAGAAGTGTGGTGCAGCGGCCAGGGCAGCTGACCTCGGCGCACAGGGCTCACGGTTCGATCCCTGGCGGCGGCTCAACTCAGCACCATGTGACTCTGGGCAATAGCTCCCTTAATTTCCACAGCCCCCAGCGCCTTGAAACCAGCAAGGGTGAGTAGCTCGCGCTTTACAAATACTGGATTTATTCTATGTTTCATCACTTTTATTTACTGAGCAGGTAAGTTCTATTTTGTGAGTTTTGTTCCCAGAACCATATTCATAAATTTACACCTGCAGGTTTACTACCCTACAATGGCACAAATTTATAATAAATCAGAATTCTCAAAACGTTTATGTCTTGAAACCTGCACCAGCCACAGCTTTCCAGCAGCAATCCCTTTAAAGTTCGGCAAATTCCTTTTTCTCAGATGAAACACAGAGAAAGACCAGGCACATTTACCAACATTTTTCTTTTTTTAACTAAACTGGAAAAATATTTTTCCTTGTAGATCCGTCTCTTCTATACATTTAGGGTGGAGTTTGACTTCTCTTCCCACACTACTGTCCTTGCAAAGAGTAAATCGCTTAACATTTTCAGTGTGGGGAAGGGGAAGAAGATACTTTGAAAATATTCACAAACTTAAGTTTGTGGGTGTTCAGAAACTTCCTTGATATTCCAGCTCTTGGAAGCAGACTCCACTCACAGGAGCAGATTTACTCCTGTAGAAACCTTCATGAGAGTAAAATTTTCAGCAAATGCGAAGCGGGTTTTGATCAGTATTTTCTTATAAAAGTTATTGAAATGTGTAAGTGAAATGTACTTTTTGCAAGAAGCTTGGTACATTTGTCACTAAATAGGTCTGGGGTGAGCATGTTTAGAAATAGTTCTTTTAAGCTATTCGGTGGGTTAGGGTGATGGGTGACAGGGTTGGGGAGGGAGTTGGCAGGACGAGTTTCAAGCCAGTGCTGGGCACATGCTTTTTGAAATCTTGTGTGCGCCTTTCTTCACTGACATTCCCTTTGTTTTAACAACACTGGGAAGCAGTGAGTCCCCGCCTCCCTCGGAATGCAAGGATCACAAAGGTATAGGATGGAGGCTCCACTCAGTGTATGTGGCCAATGGTAAAGAATGAGTGAGACCCACTTACGTGTATGTGGCTGGTAGTGGGGAAAGAGTGAGACTCCTGGAATGCACTCAGCCACTGGTGCCAAGTGTATGTGAGATGAGTGACACCCCACTGGTGCATGTGAGACCAAGAAGAGGGAATGAGTGAGACCCACTGACGTGTATGAGGAATAAGGGTAACTTTAATAGCATTTGTGGAGCCAGTGAGTAGGAATAAGAGAGACTCCCATGAGGCAAGTGAGAACAGAGATGAAAAATGAGCGAGGCTCGACTGAAATGTATCACTCCATAGGCGAGACTCTTCTGATCAGCATGACAGAAAGTACGTAAAACCCTCCTGAAGCATGGGAACCATGATAGAAAATGAGTGAGATTCCACCTAAGTGTATAGAGCCATGGTGTGGAATGAGCGAGACTCCACTGAAGTGTATTGAGTCAGGGTGTGGAATGAGCGAGACTCCACTGAAGTGTATACAGTGAGGATGTGGAATGAACGAGGCTCCACTGAAGTGTATGGGTGTGGAATGACTGAGACTTCACTGAAGTGTATGAGGTCAAGGTGAGGAATGAGTGAGACTTCACTGAAGTGTATAGAGCCATGGTGAGGAATGAGCGAGACTCCACTGAAGTGTGTGTAGTCAAGGTGAGGAATGAGCCAGACGTCACTGAAGTGAATAGAGCCAATGTGAGGAATGAGGGAGACTCCACTGAAGTGTATGGAGTCAAGGAGTGAAAGGAGTGAGACTCCACTGAAGTGTATGGAGTCAAGGTGAGGAATGAGCAAGACTTCACTGAAGCGTATTGAGCAAAGGTGAGGAATGAGCCAGACGTCACTGAAGTGAATAGAGCCAATGTGAGGAATGAGGGAGACTCCACTGAAGTGTATGGAGTCAAGGAGTGAAAGGAGTGAGACTCCACTGAAGTGTATGGAGTCAAGGTGAGGAATGAGCAAGACTTCACTGAAGCGTATTGAGCCAAGGTGAGGAATGAGCCAGACGTCACTGAAGTGAATAGAGCCATGGTGAGGAATGAGCGACACTCCATTGAAGTGTATGGAGTCAAGGAGTGAGACTCCACTGAAGTGTGCGCAGCTATAAAAGGGAATGAGGGGCATTCTATCCAAGTGTATGGGCAATGATGGAGAATGAGTAAAACACCATTGAAGTGCACGGGCCAAAGTGAAGAACAAGTGAGACTCAACTTAAGTATTTGGGCAGTCTTGAAGAATGAGGGAGACACCACTGAAGTTCTTAGGCCCATGTTAAAGGATGAGTGAGACTCAACTAAAGTGTATGGACCATCCTGAAGAATAAGTGAGACTCTACTGAGGTTCATGGGGCCATAATGAAGAATGAGTGAGACTCCAGTGAAGTTCATGGGACCAAGATGAAGAATGAGTGAGACTCCACTGAACTGTCTGAGACTAGTAAAAAAGAATGAGACACTGCGTCAAAGTGAATGGGCATTGAGGAGGAAGAATGGTACTCTACTAAAGTGTACTGTGCATGACATGAAATGGTAAAAATCCACAGCGATGTATGCAACCACAAAAGATGATGAGAAAGACTCAATCGAAATGCATGTGTAAAGATGAGGAATGAGTGAAACTTCCTAGCTGTAAGAAACCACTGATAAGGAATGAATGACCGGGGCGAACGTGCAATTAAGCGGAATGAGTGAGACTCCAAGTGTATGCGCCCAAGAAGGTCCAAGAAATGTCAATCACTTTTTGTGTGCTTTAGTATGCCGTTCTAAGTGGGACGGGTATACCCAGACATTCGTGCACACTGTATCACTGGAACCAAGCTATACCTGGCTGATGAGCCCATAACAAGGGCGAAACAGGTCCTGGGTTGCTTGTGTTCTGTTTCAGGGAGAACCTGGCTTGACATTTCGGGCTGGATTGTCCCTGTTGGAGCAGGTTCAAGACTGATGTGCACCTAGCTGGTTACAAACTTGGGTGACATGGTGTGCAAAATAACAATAGATTGGGATGCGGCCCAAGTAATTACCAGTGGCTGCGATTAATTCAAGCTTTCCATCCACCACTTTTTGTATACTTTAATATGTCGCACTAAGTGGGATGGGTATGCACAGCTATGGGTCCCGTGCATACTGTGTCGCTGGAACGAAGCTATAACCGGCTGATGAGCCAATAACAAAGGCGAAACAAGGCCTGGGTTGTCTGTTTTCCAGTTCAGGGAGGACCTGGCTTGGCAGTTCAGCCTGATCTGTTCCTATTGCAGCAGGGTAAAGACTGATTTGCAGATAACTTGGTCCAAACAAAGGTGGCATGATGTGCAGAATAACAATAGATTGGGGTGCAGTCTGAGTAATTACCAGTGGCTGAGATTAATTTAAGCATTCCATTCATCATTTTTCTATACTTTAGTATGATGCCCTAAGTGGGATGGGTATGCCCAGTTGTGGGTTGTGTGCACACTGTGCCACTGGAACCAAGTTATACCTGGCTGATGAGCCCATAAAAATGGCGAAACTGGTGCTGGATTGTTGTGTTCCAGTTCAGGGAGAACCTAGTTGGCCAGTTAAGACTGGACTGTTCCTATTGGATTAGGGTCAGGACTGATTTGCATATAGCTGGGTCCAAACTTAGGTGGCATGGTGTGCAAAATAGATAGGATCAAGATGCGGCCCGAGTAATTACCAGTGGCTGAGATTAATTCATGATTTCTATCAATCACTTTTCGGATGCTTTGGGAATTAACGTATCTGCAGAAAATGTGTGTGCGATGCCCCTGAAGATTCGGAGACCAGTCAGGTGCAATGAATGAAACTCCGCTAAGGGGTGGAGCTAGTGACTTTGATAACAGCTTAAAAACACTGAAATGTGGGAGACTGGTATTGTGAGAATTATTTACTTCATCGTAGGGTGGAATGTCAGCAGTGTGCAATGACTGAGACTTCATTAAAGGCTATGGGCAGATATTCAGGCAATGATCGAACCTCCAGCGAGGTGTGTGAGACCAGTAATGCGGAAATAAGTAACAATCTAATGCAGTGTATAAAGCCAAGAGTAGAAAACTTGTGATTTCATAGGCGAGCGTGACACCAAGACCATCTAATGAACGAGTGAGCCTCCAATGAAGTGCATGAGGATAGTAATAAGTGACCGGACAAATGCAATTTCAAACAGTACTATGTGTCTCAATAATTGAGATTCCATCAGTGTATGAGACCAGTCATGTGCGAAAGAGTGAGCGAGATTCCGCTTATGTGCATGAGAACTAAGTGATATGTGAAAGATTTGTTGAGAGTCCAATACATTGTATGAGACCAGTGGTCTCTGAATGAGGGCTTGAGGGTCCATTGTAATATATGGCATCGGACATATGAGCATAAGGGGCTGAGAGTTCATTGTCACAGGTTTATCTTACAATTTCTAATAATTTAAGAATTGTAACAATGTTTTTTTTATTTAAAAAAGAAATTTGACTTCTGTGAGTCTAACTTTTTCAAGATGATATATCCTTAAGATTGCTTTTCATGACATATGCGTGACACAGGCCAAAGGTGACATAAATCACCAGGCCATAGTGTTCATTTTATCAAGGTTGAGGGGGTGGTGTGTTTTCTTTTTCATTAATGTAATCAAGATTTCAATGACCAATATGTTTTACCTCCTAAAAATATCATCAGACATGGGAGTGTCAGGTTTTTTAATTTTAAGGGTTCTTTGTGCATTTGTAAAAAAGCTTCCTTGCAAATGGTTTTGTAGAATAATGATTAACATTCAAAGGCCGACTTCATGAGTTGGGCAAAAAAACAATTTTGTTCAGAAGTAGTCTCATGATATTGCTCCTTTCTAGCAGCGGCCGTGTCTGCGCAAACATGCCTCTCGCAAAAGATCTGTTGCATCCGTCTCCCGAGGAGGAGAAGAGGAAACACAAGAAGAAGCGTCTGGTTCAGAGTCCAAACTCTTACTTCATGGACGTGAAGTGTCCAGGTTGCTACAAAATCACCACTGTATTTAGTCATGCACAAACGGTGGTCCCGTGTGTGGGCTGTTCTACGGTTCTTTGTCAGCCCACAGGGGGGACGGCGAGGCTCACGGAAGGTTGCTCCTTCACACGGAAACAGCACTAAGTGCCATTTGCATGCTGAGTGACGATGGGTAGGACTACCTGCACAGTATGTGGCACAGAACGTCAGTTCAGGAGCAGAGCGTTGAGCCATGGTGGACAAGTGCAAACAATATGGAGAAGGGACAATAAAATCTGAATGTTGGATGGAAATATTGGGCTCTCATACACTGTAGCTGTAGCCTTATCCACCTGACTCAATAAATTTGGATATTACTACAAGTTGTAATAAAATATTTTTTTCTGAGGTAATATAATTCAGAGGATTTTGTCACCAGCAAAAGACTCGCTATTATGTGTTCATCAGAGGCCTATTCCATATGGTCCTACAGAGTATCAACTTCTAAATCTTCTGTAACGGCGGGTGGCACTCGTGAAGTTTCACTGCACAGAGTTCAGCGGAGTTACAGAAAAACGACATGAGATTCAGCGGAATTTCACCAATGGACAGAAAATATGCTGCTTGCACTGCTTGTGCTGCAATTTAGCGCTGTTAGCGCAAGCAGCGCTGAAATTCAACTTGAACGCCACCATGCGCTGTGCAAGATCGCAGCCATTCCAGTTGATCTTGCAGCCCGTCGAGTGGAAAATCTACGCAAGCGGCAGCAAATCTACTCGAACGGCAGCCCTCTATGACCGCTCACGCCTGCCAGCGTTATAAAATGGTACCGGAAGGCTCTCTGGCAATGGGAAATCTCATCAGGAGCTGGCAAATCTAGTTTGCACTTGCAAGCGCACATTGTGGAGCCTGCGTTGTTCGTGTGAGGCGCAAACAGCAGAATAATTCCACCACACGCCGATTGGTGGAATTTGGCAGGATCTCCCCGTTACAATTATAATACTGCCCAGTCCTAATCTTCTGGTAATGCTTATTACCAATAACACTGGCACAGGTAATACTGGTCATGGTATCACTGCGTGTTTAATTACCCCTAGACAACAGCAAATGGCAATGAGGGGCTGAGTGTAGAAAAGAACATTCACAAGTATTGCAGCACTCCATTTCAAAATGTCAAATTGAAATTCAAAAAAGGGGTTCACTATAAACAACTATGACAACTGCCTGTTTGGACTGGGTCACTGAACGGGGAGAAAAACTAGACAATGCAAGACGTTGCATAATAATGGAGAGGTGAGTCGAAAGCATCCATAAGTTACTTGTTCCAGCTTTTCTTGTGTTTCACAAATTTTAAACCGAGGCTTGGCAGCAGAAAACGTGGGGTTTTGCGACTGTTTATCAGCCAAGGGTCAGTCATCAGGGACAAACTGGCTACTTAGAAACTCAGCATTAACTCCTTCACCTAGAGTTGGAGTGGTCTAAGATATTCATTTAGGACATACACGATAAAGGTACACTTAACAGGCCTGATGCATGACATCTGAAGTTGATGTAATAAACAGGTGTATTTGAAGATGGATGTGAAAGTGGAATGCAAAATTAATATACAGAACAAAAAGTCTCTTTCTCAGTTTGAATTGTATCCCTTGCTTTACCATTAAAAAGGCGATACCTCAAGGGACAAAACTGGATTATTAGTTGGGGTGGATGGCACTCCATAATTAGTAATGACACTATCTTGTAAAGTCCAGTAATGGTTGCGGTATTTTATACCGGATCTCAAGCCCTCGTGCAATGCCACAGAGCAGATAGGCTTAACAAAAGAAAATGTGCACCAAAACAGTTGAAAAGTTGAAAACACAACGCAATATAAATCCTTCTCTGATATGTACAACTAGAGAATAATTTAATTACCTAAATGACACCAAAATGACAAAAATCCAATAATGGTAACAAGGATATGAATTTTTAAAGGTTTAAATAAAAATAGCGCCAAAAAGCATTAAGTGCCAACCACGGTCATTTTAGTGGCACTTGACTGGGCTCTAGGAGTGAGTGTAGGCCGACACTGATGGAGCGCAGGTGAGATACAGGAATCAAGTTTTTGGCGATCGAAAGTTTTACCTTCTGACTTAGTCTCTGAAATGGAAGTCAACAGAGCAGGGAAGGAGGCTGTGGCCAAGAAAGGCTCAGATAGCCATCAGATGAGGTCCCAGTGAAGCCACTGACTTTTGGCAGGAAAGCTGCAAGTGGGAGAAGTTCAAATTTGACCCCCAAAAAAAGGTCCCTCGCTGGCCAGATACTTTTGGTGCCATTGCCCAGTGAAGATTTCTCCTCTTGCACTTAGTCTCTTTTTTTGCAGCTCGGATTTGTCCATCGGGGCAAGGCTGCAAGCTGTAGCTGAACAGAGCTGCATGTCGTCGGATACCTTCTATACCTTGTCTTTTGACACATAGAGTTTGCAGTTTTAAAACTGCACGGTCAGGCTATAGTGGTAGTCCTGCAGTCAGGTTTACACTGTCACTGTAGTGGGTGGCACAAAGGGTGCTGCAGCTCTCTAGTGACATTTAACCTACAGGCCCAGTGCACACTGTGCCATATGCTACAGACTTAGAGGTAAGTTAGATATGCAAATGAGAAGTATAGCCACTTTCAACATGTTTGAGGGTTAGAGAATACACACTTGGCCTGGTTAGCAGAGTCCCACTGCACAGAGTCAAAAAACAGCAGCATCAGTCCAAAATAATGGGGGTGATCATACATAGGAATCTACCCTCACCTTACATCATCTAATGACACAACAACACTGCAAATGCATGCGAAGAATTCTGTATATACTATATCAATATCTCTTTGCACAAGGGTATAGAGAAAAGACTATTAGAAAGGATAAAAACTGTTGACCAGAATACAAAAGCAACATTTGGTTACATATTCCAAAGTCCATGGTAGCTTTACATTTAGTTAAAGGAAGACACAACATCGATTAAATTAAGTTTCAAATTATAGGAACTATTCAGAGGGAGTGATTTATAAAACTGTTGCAAACAGAAGTCACTGAATAAAGTGACTTAAAATGCTGCAGGACATAGGTTGATGACAATGGATTGCAAACGCTTATGGTGATAACAGGACACGCGCTATGAAAGAGACTAACGAACAACTCTTTCCCACAGCACAGTGGCTTCCTTTAAGAGGGGAATGATCACACATACAAAACACCATCACAGCCACAGCAACAGCAGCAGACACTGGAGGAAGAGATCCGCAGATCTTTTGAAAGATTGCGTTTGCATCTGCAACTATGGGGCTGATTTAGAGCTTGACGGAGAAGATCCCCCGTCACAAAGGCAACAGAGGTCCCTCTCAGTTAGGATGAAGGTCCGTCGACCTGATCAACAGCCAGGAAGACTTTAAGTACGTCAGCAATGGAGCCTATGTTGATTCCGTCACTGACATACTCCTCCCACAGCCTTACAGAGTAAGAGCCGTCCGCGGTTTGGCCTATATGGCTACCCACCCGCTTTAGAGTGGGTGGTCATAACCAAGGTTTTACAATGCATTACTGCTGTGAAACAAACTGGCAATAAGGGACAGTAAACATGTTTAAATGCCCCCACATAATCTTTTTTTTTTCAAAAGCAAAATCACACTTTGAGATCTGGCTTTTGAAGAAACAAAAACTGTTCCCCTCTGGTCTACATCTCCACTCTGGTTCTCCCAAGCCTGGCCAGGCACTGACGATGACCCCGAGATAACAAGGATCGCAAAAGGGCAGAGGGCGGAGCCAGAAATCACAGCATTAGCACTGCAACAGCAATAAAGAGAGGTGAGGGGGATACAGAGCACACAGTACATAGGACATAGAGTCATATGGAACGAGTGCTGTAGCGGGGGCCAGATGTAAGCACGAGTGCAGCAGAGGCGGCCAAGCTAGGACTCAGTGCGGCTTGTGGCCTAGCGCCCCCACGAGCCTCTCCGGCCCTCCCTCTTCTCTCTGGTTGCCCCTTGGTCTTATCTGGCTTAGACCCTCCCCTCCACCTACACCTCCTCCTCATCCTCATCCTGAGGTCATTTTGGAGGCCTGTCCACTCAACCTAAGGGGCCAGGGTAGGACAGCAAGCAATGCTAACGTAGCCCGGCACCTGGCACTTTGTGGCCTTTGTTTCTGTGTGCTCGTGCACCCCACCCCATAGAAAGGAAAGTCTGGTGGAGGGGTGAGATGATTTGGGGTGAGATGATTTGAACAGCCTGATAGATTTCCACGATGAGATTTGGGATATTCAGCCAATCAATGCACCGTACCAAAGAGGCGATAAGCAAGGCAAAGCAGTCGCGTGCAACTAAGCCAACTGGGACTCCGCATTATAAACGGTAGAGTAGCACCGACACTCCAGTGGCCTACACACAAACCTCTTCTTTTAGGAAGGCCACCCAAGATTACATGTGGCGGTCTCTGGCTCACTTCCAAAGCATAGGCAAATGGAAGTCTCCATGACCATGGCCAGCGATCATGCTATCCTTAGCTCTGGAGTTGCAGTATTGCACCCCTGCCACCCTAAAGCGGTCCTCATCGGCAAGCAAGATGAACTTGTACCCATCAATAGGGTAAGGTGGGACATGGACCACAAAGAAGGGCATGCATGTGGATGACTTCCTAGAGGGGATCCTGACTGCAGGCAATGGACCTCTCTACTAAGGAGACAGACAGTATTACTAGAAGGAATGCCAGCAACATGAAATCATTTCAGCTCATGCCCTCAACAACTAGCAAATACAAAACCAGCACCTTAAAAGAACAACTAAACAAAGTCCTGAAGACCCCCAGAAACAGCAAGGGAGAGAACAAATGGGTACGATTTCAGAGCACCACCATAAGAAAAAATTATAGAAAAGCCCTCGATATCCAAAGAAAAGAGGAGGAAGCCAGAATAATTTATGATAATAAAATCAAAGGACCAGAGCAAATTTTGGAGGTGGGTCAATAAAAGTCTCACTCCAAAGCCTCAGGCGACAGGTGGCAATGCTGCTCCCACCGATTGGGAATCGTATGTCACAAGCCTATACAGGGAAGGACAAAAATGAAAACAACAATGAAAGCAAGGCTCTTGGCAAGAACTTCAACCTGCTCCTAGGATCATTAAGCCCATTGACCAGCGACCTGACAACAATAAGCCCAAGTATCCAAGGCGATCAAAGCAATGCGTCCAAGTGGCTCCCCAGGCCCAAGTGGCATCCCAGTAGCAGTATAGAAATGGGCCCCAACCAGATGGGCCTCGGTTATGGCCTCCCCATTTCAGCAATAGCTATTGGGGCCAGCTATCCCATAGACATGGACGGGCTCGTTACTGGTTCTGATACACAAAAAGGGCTCCCGGTCATCCCCCGAGAACTACAGGTTAATTGCGCTCCTGGACACAGAAGGGAAGTCGTTTGCCAGCATCCTAAACATGGAGCTCCAAGCCTGAGCAGAAGGCAGCAACTTAATTCCAATCATCTAAACAGGTTTCCAAAGGAGATGTCAACTGGATGACAATCTGATCTGCCTGTCCCACTTGAGCGAAGCAACCATGGCAGCAAAGGGGATGGCCCTGTATGCTGGTTTTACAGACTCTCAAACCACTTTTGATAGCATTTTAGGATTGAGGCTTTGGTCAAAACTGAATGCCTGGGGAATTCCTGCTAATTTATTAAAAGCCACCACTGTGCTTTATGCAGATATGTTGGTCAAAATAATAGTCAGAGCTGGATGGGCCACCAGGGCAAAGATTAAGACAGACAAAGGCTTAAAACAGAGATGTATATTGGCACCTCTATTGTTTAACCTGTACCTGGTTGACCTGCCAACCCACCTAGATATGGCGAGGGCCTTTCCACCAAAAATGGCGGGCACCAGAATGCAACCATTACAATATGCAGACAATATTGTTCTCCTCGACGTGATGCCTATGAGGCTGGAGTGACTCCTCTACGCACTAGCAGCCGACTGCCAGATTAACAGCCTGGAGATAAATGTAACAAGGACAAAAGCCCTGATAATTTCATCTAAATTTAAAAAAAAGTGGAACCTGGTGCATTGAGGGCAGTCCTGTTGAAGTTGTGGAAGCATATTCATATCTGGGAGTATGCTGGACCGCAGGGGCTGCTTTTCATCCCACAGCCGTGCGCAACAGGCAGTCGCTAACTCACTGAAATGGGCCTTCTACAAATTACAGACGTAATTGGTGAATCCTGACTTAAGGCCACTGCCAAAGGTGATGGGCTGCCAATTCCTTCCAACAAGAACGCACGGTGCAATCACCTATAGTGAAAGAATGGCAAACTGGCTAGATTGTGCCCAATCCATCTGCTATCGAAGAGTCTTTTCCCTTCCCAACTGCCTAGCACATTCCTAAATTCGAGAGAAGTTCTGCTTAGTCTCGCAGCGCTGGACAACCAAAGCCAAATCTTTTACATACTGCATGAGAGCCAAACAAGCAAAAGAAAACATGCTAAAAAGCATAATTTGGGAAATAATAAATCCCCTGACCAACTGGCACAAGCATTTCATACACTACAGGTTCAAGAGATGTGGTCTAGTGGCCTCCCAGTGCCAACAGTCTTTAGACTAATAACCAAGCAAGCAAGAGCAGTCTCAGGGAACAGGACGCCCTGACCATTAGGATATTGGCCAATGGCAGCTGGGCATCATTACTGTTCGAACCAAGGGCCCTGCTGATTTATCTTTCCCCGCCTTGTAGCCTAGCTCTAAAGCAGGAGCTAGTGAGACTGCGATTTAACTTATTTCCATTAAACATATATTGGTATGGCTGAAGAACCTTTGATGAGTGTGACAGAAGTTGCAGCTTCTGTGCTTAGCAGAAAGAATCATTCGTCCATACCCTTTGCATCTGTGAAAAGCTGCTCCATTTTAGGATATTCTGGCTGTGCCCAATATGGCGTGCCCTAAACACTAGAACTTGTTGTGCAACCGTCAACGCATGCCTGAAAAGTGAGTCCTCACAGTTGCCAGCTGGATTCCTGAAGTTCCTGAGCGCAGTTGTGGCATCACCAACATGTGTACCTGATGCCAAGCCCCAATAGACTGCCAAAGACACCAACATCTTTTAATGCTCTGTCAAGTTGTACTGTGTGTGGCTGTGGGGCCAGTCCTGGAACCATCCATTTAGGGTAAACATTGCACTTTAGCAGCCGCTGCCCGTGAGGTGGAAAGGCGAGGTGGGGGAGGGGCAGGGCGGGGGATACTAAAAACCGGAATATGGATAATTGGGGGTAAGTAAACAATTAAATAAATAAAACGAATTTCGTAGCGCGCCCTACATCGCAACGCGCGCTACGAAATTCGTTTTATTTATTTAATTGCTTACTTACCTCCAATTATCCATATTCCGGTTTTTAGTACCCCCACCCTGCCCCTCCCCCGCACCGCCTTTCCGCCCCACGGAACACCCTCCACGGGCCGCGGCTGCACATTACATTCATGCACTTTTAAAAGGCACCACAACCTTTTTTTATCACGTTTTCTAAATTTTAGCGACTTTCAATTTGCTCAAGTGCTCTGCCCCTTCAGGCCTTTGCAAGCTCTGTTATATTGTTGATATGTAAAAATGCATCTATGGCTTTTCCTGTAATGGTTTTAAATATTCTCACAATAAAGAATGTATCTATCTTATCTTTGAGAAGGACTATTAATGCCGAATATCTGTTTACCAGGAAGGGGTCTGTGATGGTTATGGATCAGAATATCTTAGACAAAAATATTGACAGAATAAATATTATGTCCTAAATATCGTTTACAAAAAAAGAAAGGATTGGGTGAAGATTTTCGAATATTAACTTCAACAGTGTGATATTTTTGTAAAGGACAGAAAGTAAACTGAACTCTAGGAGCTCTGTTACCTTTCTGTGGCTGCTTTTTTTTTTCTTCGGAGTTTTATATCGCGCGAACTTGACCTGAAGGTGCCGGGTATCAGAGTGCTTTACATGAGCACCACAAACGGACACACTCATTTTTGTTAGGCACGGGGAGATTTAGGGCATATTATCAAGAAACAGAGTTAAAATTATCGCTGCTTTAGCGGCAGAAAACTGCAGCTAAAGCAGCGATAATGGGCTTCATAATATGCCCTTGAGAATTCCCATAGAAGCCCATGTTCTGGTGTCAACATGGGCTTCTATGGGAATTCTCTGCGGCATATTATCAAGCCCATTATCGCCGCTAAAGTGGCGATAATTTTAACTCCATGCTTGATAATATGCCCCTAAGTGATTTGCCCAGAATCACAGGATGTTCAGCGTCGTTGCCGAGACTCAAACTAAGGGGCATATTATCAAGACAGTCGATAAAATTATCGCCGCTTTAGCGGCAGAAAACTGCCGCTAAAGCGGCGATAATGGGCTTGATAATCTGCTCCATGGAATTCCAATTGAAGCCCATGTTAGATGTCCTTCACATCTAACATGGGCTTCAATTGGATGTATGTCGTTACAACGCACACTTTTACAACGCAGGCACTTACAACGCATTTTTTACAACGCAACATCCACTACAACGCATTCCATTACAACGCAGGACACTACAACACATTTTTAAAAACTACCTTTACAACGCATTCCATTACAACGCATACTACCTTTACAACGCATACCATTACAACGCATAATATTACATTGCATTTAAGGTAAGTATTGGATAGTATAGGGGTAAAAATTACTATTCTTACTCCAGGGGGTGCAACAGTAGGGTAAGTGTTGGATAGTATAGGGGTAAAAATTACTATTCTAACTCCAGGGGGTGCAACAGTAGGGCAAGTGTTGGATAGTATAGGGGTAAAAATTACTATTCTAACTCCAGGGGGTGCAACAGTAGGGCAAGTGTTGGATAGTATAGGGGTAAAAAATACTATTCTAACTCCAGGGGGTGCAACAGTAGGGCAAGTGTTGGATAGTATAGGGGTAAAAATTACTATTCTAACTCCAGGGGGCGCAACAGTAGGGCAAGTGTTGGATAGTATAGGGGTAAAAATTACTATTCTAACTCCAGGGGGTGCAACAGTAGGGCAAGTGTTGGATAGTATAGGGGTAAAAATTACTATTCTAACTCCAGGGGGTGCAACAGTAGGGCAAGTGTTGGATAGTATAGGGGTAAAAATTACTATTCTAACTCCAGGGGGTGCAACAGTAGGGTAAGTGTTGGATAGTATAGGGGTAAGAATTACTATTCTAACTCCAGGGGGTGCAACAGTAGGGCAAGTGTTGGATAGTATAGGGGTAAAAAATACTATTCTAACTCCAGGGGGTGCAACAGTAGGGCAAGTGTTGGATAGTATAGGGGTAAAATTACTATTCTAACTCCAGGGGGTGAAACAGTAGGGCAAGTGTTGGATAGTATAGGGGTAAAAATTACTATTCTAACTCCAGGGGGTGCAACAGTAGGGCAAGTGTTGGATAGTATAGGGGTAAAAATTACTATTCTAACTCCAGGGGGTGCAACAGTAGGGCAAGTGTTGGATAGTATAGGGGTAAAAATTACTATTCTAACTCCAGGGGGTGCAACAGTAGGGTAAGTGTTGGATAGTGTATGGGTTTTAATGTAATATTATGCGTTGTAATGGTATGCGTTGTAAAGGTAGTATGCGTTGTAATGGAATGCGTTGTAAAGGTAGTTTTTAAAAATGCGTTGTAGTGTCCTGCGTTGTAATTGAATGCGTTGTAGTGGATGTTGCGTTGTAAAAAATGCGTTGTAAGTGTAGTGCGTTGTAAAAGTTGCGTTGTAAAGGTTGTATACCGCTTCAATTGGAATTCCATAGAGCATATTATTGAGCCCATTAACGCCGCTTTAGCGGCCGTTTTCTGCCGCTAAAGCGGCGTTAATTTTATCGCCTGTCTTGATAATACGCCCCCTGGTTCTCCAAATTAGAGGCCGCCCACCCTAGCAGTTAGGCTTCATCCTCTCCTGCTTTACGACCTTGGAACCTGGCGTAAAAAGTGCATTTCCAGCAGTAGTGAGGGGCAAGGCAGTAGTAACAGCTGTGGCCAAAATCGGCACCATTGCAGATGTGAAGCTCTGGGTTTTGTGCCAGTGTTTGCACCTTTGCTGTCTTTAGTCGCCTCCTTGGCCCTTTTGCTCAATAACAGCACCTCCCCCATGCAATTCAGTGCTCAGATGTTTTTAAACTTCTGAAAACCCTTATCCAGGAAGGCTGGTCGCCCTTGGCGAGGTCAGGAAAGGTCTCCTATAATTAGATGTATATTGAAAATCATGTTTTCATTCTGCACTCTGCCTCTTGGCTCCTAAAATCATCCTGAAGGATTAATGTTGCTCAAATGTTTCTGAAAGAAAGCCTGTCTGGCTTGTTTACCAGTGTTTATATGTTTGTAAAACAGATTTCTGTGCTTTTGATTTTTGCTGCTCAGATATTTCTCATGGTCTTCAGAGCAGAGGCTCGGCACTGCAGGCAGGTATGGGGGAGTCTCCCTGCTTGTTTCTACCAGGATCTGCCTCACATACTTGCGAGGCAGGTTCTAGCAGCGCATGGAGAAGGCTCTGATGCAAGATGCAGAAGGCGACATTATGGTAAACGTTGGAGATGATGCTTCACAAACCAGGACAAAGCTGCCTCTTCTGTGCATGTGACTTTTAAAGAAGTCATCAAATGGAGGTCATCTCATGCTTCACACAACCATCACTCAAAGAGCCACCAGAGCATGGTCAGGACATGGCCGCCATCACACACACAGCACAACAGCTACATTTTTGCTTCTTCGTGCATTTAACGAAGTATTCAAATGTACACACGCCTCACAGCCATCCCTCACAGTCATTCCTCAGGGAGTCAAGTTTGCAAGGGCCACCATGGTGCACACAGCACAGCACAAAAGCTACATGTCTGACAGTGGTAGGCCTAATAACAACACAATCCAAGACAATGAGCTGTACAATGGACAACTCTTCACCAGAATGAGGTACGTGAGAGGGAATGGTCGCACGGCTCCTTCACCGCGGTGCGATCCTCTATCTCACACACTCTAACTTGGACCACACACTAACTGTTGCTTAATGCCACCACAAAGCATCACAGGACCCAATGATACCTCACCTTGACAACTGCAGTGAGCGAGAAACCCCAGACACATAAAGCTATGTGTGCAAATATCCCTGTGGCTCAGGTCCAATGATTGCTCTCATGTATGCGCATGACACCTTTGTATGTTTAATGTGGAAACTATAAAATGTCTTGTTAAGTGGTGCTGCCCACATTTAAAGAGTGAACTTTGCTGCTGTGCCTACAGATGTAAGGATGGCACACCGATAGTTGCCCATGAAGCCTACTCAGGAGGTCCCTGGCAGCTTAGAAAATTAAATAATATTAAAAGATTAATAAAGTTAATAATCTGTATATAAATAAAGAAGAGAAATGTAAAATTGACATTCTTAACACGTTCTGTAAAGTGAAGGAATTTGAAATTGGAAGATAAAAATTAAGTTAGTCTCCTCAGAGTGATTCATGGGAGCAGTGCGAGCGCCTCAAACAGATTATGGTATGGGTGATAAGTGGCCTTGTTTGAATTTAGAAAAGCTCTGACTGTTCCAATAAGTTTATTTTTTCTGAATTAAGTAAAATATTGAATAATTCGTGCATTTTTTTTGTGAACGCTTGTTTCTCCATTTTTGAGTATTGTTTTGCTGTGTAAGGCACAGTGAGTTGCAGCCGAGCAGATGACCAATGTAAGGGCTAGCTGGTCCAGGTGCATCTCTGTCAGGCGTCAAACGATGATGTATGTCTGGCCTTTGACAAGAATACTGCACATCAGCAGAAAGGAACAATATGAGAAGACCGAAGTCAACTCTGTGATTTGCAGTGCCCTATAATCAGGGCTTCAAGTGGCCCGGGTCCTGCCGGTGCTCAGCATCGGCAGTTCTAAAACGCAGGTGCCGAGTGGGGTTGCTGCCGGGCTCTCCATTTATGCCTTCACCCTTAAGGTGAACAAAACACTTAACTCTGCAACAGCGCCACCATCACTGCCTTTGTTATAACTTCAAAGTGACTGGTTATAGTTCTTTCTTAGTCTCATCATTTCAGAAAGGAAGCAAATTCGATTTCATATACCACGAAGCCGCAGTTGTTGCTTATTTATCCTATGTATGCAACTAACAACCATTGACAAAGCCAATAGTTCTGTCTTGTTGTAGGTGTGATGTTACTAGTTGTATTATATATCTGGATGTTATGCAATGACAGAAGCAGCAAAATTCCAGTTCGGCGGCACACTATGCTAAGCACCTGTTTTTAAGCAGCGCCCTTAATCACTTTGGCCACGCCCCACTTAAAACCATGCCAATACTTTATTAAACAAGTGGGCGGGGCAAACTGATAAGAAGTAAAGGAAATTAATGTGTGAAGTGCGGAGATTGCAATATATATGGTAAACAGGCCTCTTTGCTTACACCCCAATTTTATCTGGCTGCATGCTTATGAACTCAGACCAAGGTCCCTTAGAATCCCATATCACCAGGGAAACGCCAGTGGTATCAAGAAGGGGTTTGTAGGGGCATCTTATATGAAACGGCAAGGAAGGAAGAAACCCGCATTAAAATACCAACCAAAGGGTGAACACTGGTGAGCAGAAACCCAACAAAACTATCTCTATACAAGTGAAATGGACAATCAACAACTGCTTGCTTCCATTGACCCCTAAGATTAGAGGTGACAAATCACTAGAAACAAAGGGCCGGTATCCGAGGGGCGGGTGTGAGGGGGATGCTGCTGCTCAGGAGAAATGGCCCAGTCTCTCTTTTTAGGTCTCGCCTGGTTATCGCGTAAGCGATCGCTCAGCGAGACTTATGTAGGGGCTTCAGAAAATGTTCCCAAAGGCTTCCCAGGCGGATCGGGTGGCGGTTACGCGCACAACCACGCTCATTCCATTTGCCACCAGCTACTTCCTGCGCGTGCACCGCCTCACGCTTTCAGAGAGATTTAGTAAGGGGCACAAGACCTTAGGAATGCGGTTTATGGCCAGTGCATGTGAGGCATTCAAGCGCGAAGCTGGCATCTGGCATCGGACTTGAAAGCAGCAGACTGCTTTCGCCAGCGTGCGCTCGGCCTCACTTCCTGCATCCTCTCTTACAACAATTAACTTTCGTTATAACTCACACCCCATATGCTCGTTCCCTCCCCCCCTTCCTTTGATGTCCGCTTTTCTTGTTGTTTACAAACCACGCCACACACTACTGCACGCCACACACTGCTGCACGCCGCACACTGCTGCACGCCGCACACTGCTGCATGCCACACACTACCGCACGCCACACACTGCTGCGCACACTGCTGCATTACACACTGCTGCATTACACACTGCTGGACGCCGCACACTGCTGCATGCCGCACACTGCTGCACGAAACACTGCTGCACGCCTCACACTGCTGCACGCCTCACACAGCTGCATGCCACACACTGCTGCACGCCACACACTGCTGCACGCCTCACACTGCTGCACGCCTCACACTGCTGCACGCCTCACACTGCTGCATGCCGCACACTGCTGCACGCCGCACACTGCTGCATGCCGCTGCACGCCACACACTGCTGCACGCCACACACAGCTGCACGCCACACACTGCTGCACGTAGCACACTGCTGCACGCCGCACACTGCTGCGCGCCGCACACTGCTGCACACCGCACACTGCTACACGAAACACTGCTGCACGCCACACACTGCTGCATGCTACACGCCACACACTGCTGCACGCCACACACTGCTGCACACCGCACAATGCTACACGAAACACTGCTGCACGCCACACACTGCTGCACGGCACACACTGCTGCTCGCTGCACACTGCTGCACGCCACACACTGCTGCACACTGCTGCATTACTCACTGCTGCATGCTGCACGACACTGCTGCACGCAGCACACTGCTGCACGCCGCACACTGCTGCACGCCGCACAGTGCTGCATGCCTCACACTGCTACACGAAACACTGCTGCACGCCACACACTGCTGCACGCCGCACACTGCTGCACGCCACACACTGCTGCACGCCACACACTTCTGCACGCCGCACACTGCTACACACCTCACACTGCTGCACGCCTCACACTGCTGCACGCCACACAGTGCTGCACGCCGCACACTGCTGCATGCCACACACTGCTGCACGCCACACACTGCTGCACGCCTCACACTGCTGCACGCCTCACACTGCTGCACGCCACACACTGCTGTAACCCGCACACTGCTGCACGCCGCACACTGCTGCACGCCGCACACTGCTGCATGCCGCACACTCCTGCACTCCACACACTGCTTTTATGTGAGATTATGCTACTGACATTGTAAATGACAATGCCTTTTATTTGTTTTAAAACCAAAACATAAATAAAAGGCATTGTAATTTTACAATGCCAATAGCTCAAACTCTTATAAATGCGAGACCTATTGCATTGCAAATGCTTGTTTTCTGTAGTAAGCTGGAGACTTGTTGGCCTGTATCAATAGAACACGCGCTCCGTTTCAGGCATCCAAAATAGTTTAGCCAATCAAGAGCTGGCCCAACTGAATTCAAGCAGTCAAGCTGATTCCCCATACACTATGGTGTGTATAGTGCCTACAACTCTCCAGGCGCTAAGGGAGGATGTTGTTTCAAGCGTGATGAAGTCAGCATTTGATTACTCTTGCAGAAAGTAACTACTCTGGAACCTTGTGATGGGTAAGAGCTGCTGTCGGATACTGGGGTCCTGCGCATTTGCTGATCTTTGCATCTAAGAACCTGGCTACAGAAGCCACCTTTGACCTCTATATCTCAGATGTAATTTGAAGGGCGCCACGAGAGGACCGGTGATGCATTTGAAAAGGGATGAAGTTTCTGAATCTATGTTGGAGGTAATGGGTCTTTGGCAAAGGATGCCATATTGAAACTCTGAAATAGGGAATGGGTGAAGTTGCAATATTTATTTCCGCTGCAACTCCGTGAACTTTTTTTACATTTGATATGCTTCCTGATCTCGAAGAAGTTTGTAAAGTAAAAAAACACAAATGTCGAGAATCCTTCCACTAAAAGTTAGTTTGATTGTGACAATCTCAAGAAAAAAACGCATTTCGAGTGTTTGAATTGTCAGACACTGTAGAGACATTTAGGGATGGAAGTGAAACACACTTTCTGATCGACCCCTCACCCCCCCCCCCTCCCCGAAAGTTTTCCCAGACGGATCATCGATTGCTTTTGCGCTTTGACAACTTTACATAGAGTGGTAGGGCCTCATTTATGAAAAGTGACGCATCACTGAGTGAAAACAGTGATGCCCCACTTTTCACTGCGCCCTCCCTGCGACTCCAGTGATGCGTCATATTTACAGTATGACGCATCATGTCGCAAGGAGTCACAGATACGTCAGTATTTCTGACGTATCTGTAGGCGCAAAAGTGACGCATCGCTGGAGTGTGTCACAAAAGTGACGCAACTCCAGCAATGTGTCCTTTCACATGGGGCAAGCCCCATGTGAAAGGGCCTGCGTCAGTCTTACGCCTGCTGTGAGGCAGCCGCAAGAAATTGACGCATTTGCACACTAGAAGTGGCGCAGTGAAATCTCGTAGATTTCACTGCGTCACTTCTACGACCCTTTGTTGCGTCAAAATGTCCCCCTTGCATACATTATACCTCGCGCAGGTATAATGTGGCGCAGGGGTTTACAAAGTGACGCATCTACCTAGATGCGTCACTTTGTAAATATGGCGCAACATGGCGCATGTTTTATGCCACTGGTGCGTCACAAAAAGTGACGCACCGACGGCGCAAAAGTGACGCAGGGGCTCATAAATGAGCCCCGTAATATTTTGCCTTTGAGCCGCAGAAATTATTTTTAGATGGAGTAGGATGTTATTCTTCAAAAAACTAACATAAAAACAAAAATCAGTTCAGTCACTGTCCATGGCCCTAGAAGTGACCACTTGCGGTAGACTTCATTTTTCTCAAAATAGAAGAAAGACCCTTAAAAACAGGTCAAGAGTAAGTCTGCACGACTTTTTTTTACCTTTGCATTATTTCATGTAAACCCTAATTATTTGGCTATGTGTATCACATGCAATGTCTATTATTTTTACTCTTACGTTGTTTGGTCATTTCCTCTCATGGGAGACTTGGTTTGAGCAGAAATATGTTGAAGACACTGTGAAACTGGTTGTGTGCTGCGGCTGCGACGCTGCACTGTGTGATTCTCGAAACTGGAGGGTGGCGCCTGGGGTTCACAAACCTCTCATGGGTTGTGACCATCAGTAATTATCACAGGAATGCTAGGCCTAGAGGGAATTTCAACTACTCCGGAGTAATCAGAGTAATTTAGGTAATTCCATGTTATTCTTAGATGCAGAATTATCAATAATAACGCAATTATGCCCGCCCACGTAATTAAGAGTAAAATAAGCTACCAAAAGCAAATTTAGAGAGAGCGAGTGGGTGCTTTCACTTGCTATTCATGTGCTGTTGCATTTTACTCTAAGAAATTAGCGCTAAATGCAGAATTATTCTTCTCTTGTAATTCCACATAATCTTGCAGAATCCTTGCTTAATTCCAGGCGATTACGCAAATTACGCCCACCGCTAAAGAGTTACACGTGCTAAACATTGGTGAATTCGAAAGCGTCACCCATCCGTGGCAGGCTATAACTGGAAGTCATTGATCTACAGATATTACATTTATTGTCTTTGAAGTCACAAACTCTGACGACATCACTGCGATTGTCCTTCCTTATGATGTCACTGACAGACCTTTGGGGACTGGGAACAAACGGATACGATGCATTTTAAAGTCACTTCCAATATTTGGAGCACAACTTAGTTCGTCCAGGCAACAATGGGCCGAGTAGATTAACTCCGGTACTTTTTTCAGTGGTACCAAACTTTACACTACACACCGATTGCTTTCTCTGGTCATACAAGGGCCCTTCCACCCGTTCTGCTGGACCACATTTTCAACAAAAACCGTTTTGTGAACCATCTGCAAGTTTCAATCACTCTGAAAGGGAAGTTTTTAAGGATTCCAGCAGGTGCTGGACCCTTTCCACGACGCTGTCTGTCAAGGACATTTAATCCTGACTGACACAACGTTCCATGTTATTGCAGTTTCAGCGCGCTCCTTCCCCACAACCTCCTACACTCTAACAATATTTTTTATCAATTAACATTTCGGTGCAAGGAGGCAAAAAAATAATTAAGGGAGCTGCCCCAGGTTACAGGGGGGGGGGGGGGAGCAGGACTGGAAACTCAGACTCCTTGACTCCGGCTCTGAGAGGGAACAGCACTCAGAGTAGAGAAGAGACGGATTGCTAAAATAGGCTGCAGTGGCCAGTCCTGCAAACAGACGCCCAGTTGTGTGAACATCTGCATTCATTATTGGTGCTACATACTATCAAGGGGTGATCTTTTTCAGAGGTGCAGGGACCATTAGAATACATTATTGTGGAGCTGGCCCAGCAACCACCCACTAAAAGTACATCACGCCAGGATATATTTTAACCCTCCCTTCACTCTTACAACTCTTAGGCCCCATTACACGTTGGTCACAACAGGGTGGGGTATATACCATCAATGTACACATCATTACCATGGTACGAGGCATTTACCACATATTGTAAATATTACCTGTTCTGAGTTTTCAGCTATGAAGTGAGGCATTGAATGCACAATCAATTTTCAACACCCCAAATCCCACATGGTGTGTCTCTTTTTCAGGCCTTTCAACCCCCTATACATGTTAGTAGGGTTCATCTGCTGCAATTTTAAAGGGGGATATTGTGAGGGATTGATAATTATCACACAACTCATAACTCCGATCCCTGTGCAAATTTTTGTTTAGACGGGGTTCGGAAATTAGCCCTATCATCGCTGCAGGCCGCAAATAGCTTCCTTGGAATGTAGAAGTGATCAAAACAAAAATGTATTGGCTGCCAACCTTTTGGTTTTGTCAATAGCAGTTTTGTTTTTCTATTTTTAGTGTAAAGTTTGTCGCTGGGGGAGCTGCTGGTACAAAAAAAATTATAAATTGCAAAAAAGCTAAAATATTTTTTGGGTTACAAAATCACACAGACATAGAAGTCCCTAACACTGAAGTGAGCAACTATGTTTGCAGGATGTGCTCTTGTGAAATGGCAAGGTGCCATTCCAGTGAAGTTAGCCAATGGCTGTAGTGGGCGGAGCCATTGACCCATGTTGTATGCTGTAGAGCGTGGAAGAAAAAAGTGTATAAAACAACAGACCAATAGCGGAAAAGGGCTGACAGTAATAGCTAATAACTTTGGTGTTGTTTGACAAATCTTCATGAAACATTCCAAAAAAAAAGTTCATCTAGCCCAACTATTTTATGGAAAGTTTCATGTCAATCCGTCAAGTGAGGGTCAATAAAAAGGCTGCCCAAAACATTATTTTCTCTTGTTCCTTCTCATAGGAAATTTAGAAAAAATGGTTGAACAGAATTACACAAAATTTGGCGGTTGGTTCTGCGGTACCATAAAAAATGGGGATCTCTTAAGTTTTTTCTCTATTGGTACATTACTTGGTACCGCAATAAAAGTTCCAGCCACCATTACAGTACTCTGTCACTCACTCAAGAGTCTCGAAAACCAAATTAGATGTCCCACCCCTGGCATACAGTAGTTTCCCTGCCCACGCTAGTGAGGGTAGGGAAACGTGTTTTCTTCTGTCTGGCAGGAGCATTTTTAAATGTCCCGCCAAACGGAAGCAAACACTAAGTCTCCGCCCGGAGGGAGCAACTGCATTTATGCTTCCCTCTCGGGGCAGGAGCAATATTTGATCGGTTTCACCGCTCTCATCAATTCAGGAAGGTAACAGATCACACGTCTACCTCCCAGCCGGCAGGAGCAGTTTTAAAACTCCTGCCCACTGGAAGCAGACTTAGTGTTTGCTCCCATTTGGCGGGCTATTTAAAAATGCTCCCACCAGAGGGCAACAAACACACGTTTCCCTGCCTTTGCCGGTGGAGGCAGGGAAACTAAAGTCTCCTGGTGGTGGGCTCCCCAGGACACCGTAAGTGAACTGGCCTATGGGGATTGGGTCCCCGAGCCATTATTGGTGCAGGGAAGGGGCCACACAGCCCCTTCCCTTCTGTTTTTAATTACAACCCTTTTGGATGGGGTCCCCAGGATCTTTTTGTAGCCCCTCTCCCCTTTTCTATACATCTTGGCCCCAGGCATGGTCCCAGGGGCGTGAGTAGGTTCCAGGAGGAGGCCGCATGCTTCCCTCGCTATGTGTAATTACTCAGACGCTGGGTGTGGTCTCTGGGGCTTTACAAGGCTTGGGGAGGGGGGCTGTGCTCCTCTCCACTTTATCAAAATGGAGGCCCCCAGGGGATGGTGCCAGGCACCCCCCTCTCTGAGAAAAACACAAATGCATCGCCTTATTCGGGTCCCGACTCACCACTTCAGGTTCAATAAAGCAAGATCATCTGCAAATTCACAGCAACATTTAAAAACACTCATGATTTTGTGTCCTAAAATGGCTGTCACCTCTTCCTGGTTGAGGTAGTGACAGACAATCACACACTCCTTATAACATAGATTAAAATGTTTTTTTCATATCAGTGCACAAGTAACTACATATCCCAGAATGCCTCATTAAGGGCAGCACAGGTGTGTATGTATATAAGGGTGAAACTGACAATGGACTCACCTACCGTGATAAAGAACAGTTTGGTCAAAACGCATCAGTGCGATTGTCATCTGCATTAAACTACCCTTTAATTGAGTTCTCAGAGTGCAGCGTAATTTGTGTTTCTCACACACACACACACACACACACACACACGCACGCACGCACGCACACATGCACACACACACACACACACACACACACACACACACACACACACACACACACACACACACCCTCCCTCCCCCTTACTGACTGGTAGTTATAGTTAGGACCATGTTTCCATAGGAAAAGCTTTTTTTGACCTGCTTATATCTTTGGCGCAGTTTGACAAATCTTCACAAAATTTTACCCAAAAAGTGTGCCAGAGATTCTTGTTGTCCATGAAAGGTTTTGGGGGCAATTCGTCAAGCAGGGGCCGAGAAAAGAGGGAGAGGGCTAGAAAAAAGTGCTTTTTCTATGTTAATATAGGGAGCTTGAACATGATTACAGCCCAAACTGCTGGACGGAATTACACTAAATTTGGCAGGAAGCTAGCTCTTGGTCCAGAAAGAGTGTTTTTTGTTATTTGGTGTAAATTGTTCAGTTATTGCAAAGTTATTAAAAGAAGTTAAAATTTGTATATCAAGAGACGTGGATCCTCCGAGGATCCGACAGTCCTTCTGCTGAAATCTGATTGGCTGCCAACACTTCAACCAGGAAGTGTTGGCAGACATCTTGGGACTCAGCTTCATCTGAGTCCCACAGAAATAGCGTTTAAAAAAAAGAAAAGGGGGCAGTGTAGATATACCCTGACTCCCCAGCTCTGGTCCTGGGGTCCCCCTGTGACCCTGACAAAATATATATTTTTTAAATTTTCACTGAAAACGCAGTGGATCCATGGATCTGGTGAGAATTCAAAACAGAAAACAAGTGCAGGCTCCTCTGATTGTTTACATTACAGCTCCCAGGTGGGACAGGTCCCGGGGGCATGTAGGTTTTTATTTCAAAAGGAGGGAGTTTAATTATGCCCTGGTAACCACCACCGCCCCGGGGTTTAATTTTAATAACACAGGGGTGCACCACCTTGCTGAGGCTATAAATCGATTGACCAAGGGAGGCATTGCGGGCTTCCCCAAGCCAGGGGTACCACCACTTCCCTGACGCTTGGTTAAATATGGAGTGGAGGGGCTGCGCAGACCCCTCCTGCACCTCCCGGGCCGTTCTCACGCTTGGGACCACCACCCACAGGCGGCCCATGTAAACAAAAGGAGGGGGCCACACAGCCACCCTCCTGGAGCCAAACATGGGCATTGGTCCACCACTCCCATGGCATGGCTCCTGCTGTATCCCGGGGTGCCATCCTCTGGGACATAGCTGTTTGCTTTTGCATGCTAGGAGCCTTGACAGCTCCCGCCATGCCAAAGCAAACACGTTGGTTCAAGCGGACAGGAGCTGTCAAAGCGCTCCCGCCCAATGAAAGCGGCGGTTTCATCCATTTCCCTGCCCGCAGACATGCAGGTAGGGAAAGAGTTTAAGCGATTGCTCCTGCAGGGAGGGAGCTGCCTTTCCAGCAGCTCCCTCCGTACAGCAGCAATAGCAGCTCTCAGAGGAGACGGGGAGCTGGCTGGGACCCCTGGGGTCTTGAGGTTCTCCCCACAGTCCCGGGAAAAGAACAGAAAGAGGCAGAATAAAGGTCAGTAATGAGCAGAAAGGCAAAATGAAGGTGAGAAACGAGCAGAAAGAGGCAGAATAAATGTCAACAAGAAGCAGAAAGATGCAAAATAAAGGTGAGAAATGAACAGAAAGAGGCTGAATAAAGGTCATAAACGGGCAGAAAGAGGCAAAATGAATGTGAGAAACGAGCTGAAAGAGGCAAAATAAAGGTGATAAATTAGCAGAAAGGGGCAAAATAAGGGTCAGAAGCCAGCACTCAGAGGCAAAATAAAGCTGAGAAATGAGCAGAAAGAGGCAAAATAGAGGTCTGGAATGAGCAGAAAGAGACAAAATAAAGCTTAGAAACTAGCAGAAAAAGGCAGAATATAGGTCAGAAACGAGCAGCAATAGCCAGAATAAAGGTCAGAAGCGAGCAAAAAGAGGCAGAATAAAGGTCACAAATTAGCAGAAAGAAGCAGAATAAAGGCCAGAAACTAGCAGAAAGAGGCAGAATAATAGTCAGAAGGGAGCAGAAAGTGGCAGAATAAAGGTCAGAAACGAGCAGCAATAAGCAGAATGTAGGTCAGAAATGAGCAAAAGGAGGCAGAATAAAGGTCAGAAATGAGCAGCAAGAGGCAGAAACAAGCAGCAATATGCAGAATATAGGTCAGAAACAAGCAAAAAGAGGAAGAATGAATGTCAGAAATGAGCAAAAAGAAGCAGAATAAATGTCAGAAAGAGGCAGAATAAAGGGCAGAAAAGGGCTGAAAGAGGCATAATTATGGTCAGAAACTAGCAGAAAGATGCAAAATAAAGGTCACAAATGAGCAGCAAGAGGCAGAATAAAGGTCAGGAGCGAGCAGAAAGAGTCAAAATAAAGGTCAGAAACTAGCAGAAAGAGACAAAAACAAGGTGAGAAACGAGCAGAAAGAGGCACAATAAAGGTGAGAAATGAGCAGAAAGAGGCAAAATAGAGGTCAGAATTGAGCAGCAGGGGGCAGAATAAAGGTTCAAAACGAGCAGAAAGAGGCAGAATAAAGGTCAGAAAGAAGCAGAGAGAGGCAAAATAAAGGCCAGAAACGAGCAGAAAGAGGGAGAATAAACAACAGAAGTGAGCAGAAAGAGGCAAAATAACAGGCAGAATGATCTGAAAGAGGCAACATAGAGGGCAGGAGGAGCAGAGAAGAGGCAGAAAAATGAAGAAAAAATGAGCAGAGGATGCACAAAACCGAAAACAGCAGAGAGTAGCAGACTGTAGGCAAGCTAGACCGGAGGACTGCCACAAGGGGAGCTGGCATGAGGACCTGCTCCCATGAGCCCCCCTACTTTTTTTACTTCCCACTCACTGACAGAGCCACTCATGCACTCACACACCCACTCACAGACCCACACACACACTCATGCATCCACTCGCAGACCCTTTCAGACTCACACACCCACTGACAGATACATTCAGGAACTCATGCACCCACTTACAGATCCACTCAGATGCCAATACACTCCCTCACAGACCCACTCAGACACTCATACACCCACTCACACACTCATGCACCCATGCACAGACATCCACACCCACTCACAGACCCACTGAGACACTCATGCACCCACTTACAGATCCACTCAGGCGCTCATGCACCCACTCACTAACCTACTCAGAGGCTTTTTGCATGCTCTCACAGATCCACTCAGAGATTCATGCACCCACTCCCAGACCCACTCAGATACTTATAGACCCATGCATAGGCCCACTGTGATACTCACACAACCACTAACCCACCCACTCACAGACTCACACACTCCCTCACCAATGTTATGTTAATAACTTTTATAAAGCGCGGCGATTACCCGAAGGTGTCCTGGCGCTAACATATCTAGCCTGAGGGAGCAAGGAGGAACTAAGCTTATTCAGCAAAAGCCAGGTCTTCAAAGCCTTCCTAAAATCTAACAGGTCAGTGGAGTTTCTTAGACGAAACAGAAGGTCATTCCAGGCTTTCGCCTCGCACACCGCAAAGCTTCTGCCCCCCCACAAAGCTTTCCTCCTGAACGGTACAGAAACCAGCTTAGCCCCTAGCAAGCGGAGGGCTCTTTTTGGAATGTACCACTGGAACAGCTTGTTCAGGTAGTCTGGGCCTTTGCCCTGCAGAGCTTTGAAGACCATGCAAAGTGATTTGAAGCGCACTCAACTCCTTACTGGGAGCCAATGCAGCTTCCTTATTTCCTTGGAGATGGGGGAAAATTTGGATGTACTAGTCAGAAGTCTCGCTGCTGCATTTTGCAGCAGCTGAAGTTTATTCAAACTTTTTTGTTGGATATTCAGGTACAGGCGGTTGCAGTAGTCCAGCCACGACAGCACCAGGGCTGTGACCACTGTTTAGCGACTACCTAGAGGTAGGAATGACATTACTTTCCTGACTGTTCTGAGCACATAAGCAGTTGATGATGTTACTGCATTAACCCGATCCCCAAAGGTGAGTCTCTCATCCACAATTACCCCCAAATTCTTTACCTTTTTTGAAGGCAGAGGGAGAGAGCCCATCGAATCCGGCCACCAACTTGGAGT
Source organism: Triturus cristatus (assembly GCF_964204655.1). Lineage (NCBI taxonomy): Eukaryota > Metazoa > Chordata > Amphibia > Caudata > Salamandridae > Triturus > Triturus cristatus. The sequence goes on along the minus strand of NC_140580.1, from coordinate 1,127,416,806 downwards.
CCAAAAATTAGTGTCCTTTCCAAACAGTAGGACTTCTGTTTTGCTTGAATTAAGATTCAGACAGTTCTCTGCCATCCATTTCCCAACTGATTGCATACAGGCTTGGAAACGTTGATCTATACCCGTTTCCTGCCCTGGTCGTAGAGACACCACAATTTGGGTATCATCCGCATATGAAGTAAGACCAACCCCAAATGCTCTAATAATGGGGGCCAAGGATGAAACATCAACATTAAATAGAGTGGGGCTAAGGAAAGACCCATGTCGGACCCCACAGGGCAGCGAAAAGGGCCTAGATTGATATCCACCTAATACAACAGAATGTCCTCTGCCGGATAGAAAGGAATTTAGCAAAGCCCAGGCTTCATCAAGATACTATGATGGACCGTGTCAAAGGCCACAGAGAGATCCAGCAGGATCAGAGCCGCCTTCCCACCGCTATCAACGGCCTCTCTGATCTCTTCTGTGGCCTTAATGAGGGCAGACTCAGTGCCATGTCCTCCTCTGAAACCATACTGGGAGGGGTCCAGGGCATAAGTTGCCGCCAAGAATGAGCCAAGTTGAGTGTTCAAAATTTTTTCCACCAACTTGGCTGGAAGTTGAAGGTGCGAGATCAGGCGGAAGTTATTGGGGTCTTTAGGGTCCAAGCTGTTTTTTTTTTAACAGGGGCAGGATAGAAGCCGATTTCCAACAAGTGGGGAAATGCCCTGTCTCACACATTCCCTCAAAAATGGAGGCCAGTGATCGAGCAATGGACCCAGGTGCCAATTTGGCCACTGCTACTGGGCAAGGATCATGGGGTGATCCTGATTTAGCAGTCATAAGCAGCTTCTGCGGATTGTCCGGGGATACTGGTCTAAACGTATCTAGTACCTCAGTGGGAACTTTTGAGGGCTTAAATTTTTCGCATTGCCGGATCCAACTTAGCACTATTTAGACCACAAAAGGCTGAGAAAATGGTTTCTACTTTAGTCAAGAAGAACTTGGCTATTTCCTCACACAGCTCTTGACTTGATTCCACTATAGCTGGGCGTGGGGTGGCCAGGCTGGAGACAGTTCTGAATAGTTCTTTAGCCACATTTTTCACTAGATCTATACGTGCTACATAGAACTCTTGTTTAGCTAGGTGGAGCAATTGTTTATACTTACGTATCCCCATTTTGTAGAGTTTTTTATCTGTTTCTTTATAGCCCTTTCTCCAACTTCACTCAAGCTGTTTGCAGGAGAGTTTGTGGTTTTTCAAATCTTCAGTATACCATGGGGCAGATGGGTGTAGTCTTTTAGGTAAGAAAGATTTTTTGGGGGCTAGTTTATCACAAGCCTTCTCGAGCCAATTTGTATATACCATAGCGGCTTCTTCCACACTCACCGGCAACTGGTTGGCCGTGGAGGTGAGATATTCTTGTAAAGCAGTTGCCTCTATATTCTTCCAGGCTCTAGTTATTATTTGGCCTTTCGGGTGAGGCCCGCTTGTGGGTCAAGTCTTAAATGTCAGCTTGAATTGGGCGGCAGCATGATCTGACCTCACAAGAGGCAGGAGGCCAGTAAACTGAAGGCCAGGATGATTAGAGAAAATACCATCCAAGGTGTTGCCTGCCATGTGTGTAGGGCCAGAAACCAGTTGCTTCAAGTCTGCACTATTCATTGTATCTATCAGAGTCACTGTATCGGGGTCAGTTAGACTCTCAAGATAGAAATTAAAATTGCCCATGATAGTATATGCGTCAGTGCAAAGGCCTTCTTCCAGAATGTTATCCAGTGAAGCTAGAAAGGTATTCCTAGCTTCCGGTGGTCTGTATAAGAGAGTACCTTTAAATGTATGATGATTGGAAAGCTTGAGATTAAAGGATAGTGCCTCACATGTTTCAGATGGGACTGACTGAAATGATGCCCTGATAGAATTGTGATTTATCACGGCCACTCCCCCCCTTTCCTGTGGGGTCTATTTTGCGTATAGCATAAGAACTCTGGTGGGGTGGCCTTTAATATATCAGAACCAGAGGAGTCGTCCATCCATGCCTCCATAATAAAGGGATTATAGGCTGTGCTTTACTCAAGATCTTGCGTTAACCAAACAACATTTGATTACTTTGGTATAGTCCCCACCCGACCCGGATCCTTGATCCTTGGAACAAGCAGAAGGCAGATACAGGACTTTAGGAAGGATAGTTTGACAATTAGGACAAACCTGCACCCGTGGTGTAGGATGGAAATCAAAAGAAAGGCACCTACCTATCCAGTCACTCCCACCCACACTTACAGGTTACAGTTAGGAAACAAAATTTTATAAACCGTCCAAATTTATTGAAAAAAACAAAAGGTTACAGAGACGTTATAGTTAGGAAATAGAATTTTCACTCGTACAAAACCATAGAATTCAAGAGTTATACTTACCTGAGCTAACTACAATTTACACCCACACAATGCACTGCTCATGACCTCACATATTACATCACTCATGACATGGTCAGTGACATAATTGATGACATCATTGATGACATCTCAAATTACATCACTGATGACATCATCCACAGACCTTTCACACACCCACTCATACCCCATACCATCTCTCATACCCCCACTCACACTCCCACTCACATACCCATTCTCAGATCCATACAACTACTGACAAACTCACTCACTCATACAGCAACTCACACAACCACTCACTCACCCACCCATACAGCCACTCACAGACCCATACAGTAACTCACACAGCCATTCACTCAGCAATACCGCTACTAACAGAGCTACTCTCTCACCCATACAGCCACTCACACATCCATTCACTCATCCACAAAACCACTTACATACCTATTCACACAACAATACAATCAGTTGCATGTCCACTCACTCATCTATACAGCCACTTACACAAATACTTACTGTGCAAAACCGCTACTTACATACACACTCACTTACCCATATGCCCAGTCAAACAGCCACTCACTTACCCATACATACACTTACACCCATTCACTCGCCCATAGAACCATTCGCACAGCCACTTAGTCACCCATACAGCCACTCACACATGCAATCATCAACCCATAGAGCCACTCACACAGCTACCACAGTCACTGATACAGCCACTCACATGCACACTCTCCCACACATACAGCCGCTCACAAAATCACTCACTCACCCATACAGCTACTTACACACCCACATATTCACCCATAAAGCCACTCATACAACCAAACAGCCAGTCAGACACCCACTCCCACACTGATACAGACAGTCACAGTGTCACTTAGATGACATGTATTAGAAATAATATCACTCATTAGTAGTGCAAAAAGAATAGTAATTTAACATATGCAGTAACTTAGTATATATCTTTAACTCTCAGAAACCTTTATAAAACACTTACACTCACTGGATGATGTTATCAGTGACGTCATTTGAGATGTCTCAATAATGTCATGAGTGATGTCACTGACCATGTCATGAGTGATGTAATACGTGAGGTCATAAGAAGTGCCATGGAGTGAACTAAGTTATACTTAGCTCAGGTAAATATAACTGCTGAATTTCTGTCTTTCCTTTTCTCTTCTCCTATTAATATTAAAGAAAAAAGATGACATGCGAGTCAAGCAATTATGCTGTTTTTCAGTTGAAATGTGTTACAGGAACTATTAAACCATTTCTGGATTGATGATATTCCTGTGTGTGCGCTTAATGGACTTTATATATATATATGTTACAAACAATCACTCCATCAGGAACGACGCGAACTCCTCTTGGTGGCAAAGTGAAATTTATTTTTAGTTCTCTCTGCTGTTAGTCATGACGCGTTTCGGCCGAACCGTCGGCCTTGTTCACATGTATATATATATATATATATCTCCTCACAAAAAGAGTTGCCCCCTCGAAAGAGCCCACACAGGTAGGTACTGTTTTCTCGTTTATTATTTGAAGCTGCAGCACAGTAGTCAGGACACATCACCACATAAAACAAGCCTGACGCGTTTCGTGCTTACTTGCACTTTTTCAAAGGCTTAATGTCCAACAAAGGAAATCGATCTGAGCACCTGTTAAATCTCCTGACACCCGCCCCCAGTGGGCGTTGGCTGCGCACAGACTGCTGGTATCCGTAGTACTTGCGGTTTTCCCAAGTGGGTTGGCTTTGCCTTGCTCAATTTCAGGTCCATAACACCCCAGTGGGTTGTGAGATGTCCAGTTCTACTAAGCTGCACCGTGGACCTCCAAACAACGAACTCCTGTCCGACTGCTGCTGACTGCCGTTTGGCGTCACTATTGGGCCGCTCTACGCAGTGGGGCTTCCTTCACGACTGGGCCAGCCGTTACGTATCCACACAAAAAGAGTTGCCCCCTCGAAAGAGCCCACACAGGTAGGTACTGGTTTCTCATTTATTAGTTGAAGCTGCAGCACAGTAGTCAGGACACATCACCACATAAAACAAGCCTGACGCGTTTCGCGCTTACTTGCACTTTTTCAAAGGCTTAATGTCCAACAAAGCAAAGCGATCTGAGCACCTGTTAAATCTGACACCCGCCCCCAGTGGGCGTTGGCTGTGCACAGCCTGTTGGTATCCGATGTACTCGCGGTTTTCCCAAGTGGGTTTGCTTTGTGTTGCTCATTTTCAGGTCCATAACATCCCATATACACATGTGGGTGCTAGTAACAAATGTAACTTTAACCTTAGAAAGTGCTACCATTTAAAAACAAAAAAGGCAGGGAAATTCACCAGTTATACGTAATTGATTTTAGTATAACTTGCGCCACCATAGATATCAGATTTCATCAGTGTTGTGAGGTCAGATGCAAAGCATCACAGCTTTGCTTATAATTATTTTTAAAAAAAGTAAAAGAATCCAGAACGAGGTGGCCATGATGTTCCATCAATCTAAAAATCACAAGTATGCCACACCTGTTCTGATGTCCCTCAACTGGCATCCAACTAGGAAAGGTACAAGGTTAGTATGCATCAGTCACATGGCCTGCTGTGGAATAGGCCATCTCAACCTGTAAAATCTGTCCTAATTCTACAGATGTACAAGGAATGAGAGGTCGAAGAATGCAACCGTTCAATTCCAGAATAAACCAAGGTGAATGAAACATGCAAGAGGTCCATTCAAACGTCCGGGCTCCCACAACTGAAATGTACTAGACCTATCTTTAACAGCTCAACTGAAGAACCTCAAGTTCTGGAAAGAGTGAAAGAGGTATCTATTTAAAGTGCCTTCACCACACCAGTGACTAAATGGTGCCACCTTTCTTTGCCAGGGATTGGGCCTCATTCACAGGTCCTCTCCAAGAACCCATATCTTTGACAATGCTTCTAGGAACACTGTCTGAACTTCTCAGTTTGCATTGAATTCTTGGACTTATCTGAGTCATAAAATTCATCAACCACCCAGTGCTATGAAGTGCTGTAAAGGACATGTGCTATGCAAAATTCCTAATGAATACATAAATAAACTAAAAAAGAAATTAATAAATATGGATGCAAGCACATAGTGTAATCCCATACACCCTAATGCAAATTTTGTAACTGTGTGTCATTACAAATGATTTGTCTTAGAACAACTTGGGTTTCGTTTATTGGGGGCCACTAAACAGGGGACTAAGACAAGAGGGGTTGCTATCCGTACCCGAAGGAATGATATATTCGTAAAAAAGAAGCTCACAGATAGGTGGGGCCGGTGGGTAGTTTTGTATTGTGTAGTTGCTGGGGAGTCTTTTTCCTAGTGCTCACTGTATGGCTCCACGGCGGATGATCCAGAGGCCTTGGAGTATCTAGATGCTGAGCTAGTTAACTGGCCCACCCCACTATTAATATGTGGTGATTTCAATATTAATGGGCTTGGCGGGTTGTGGGGTAGCACTGGAGATTCATATTCTGGTCGTAAAAAGAAGGTTTCTAAGGCTCTTACAAATATAGTCAGAAATCTTGGTCTTGTAGATCTTTGGTATCATTTAAATGGCCAGGACCCTGGTAGTACCTTTTTTCTGCACCACATAAGGCGGTCTATAGACTTGACTATTTTTTTGTGTCACATTCTCTAGTGCATCGGGCTAAAATAGAGAAATATCCTAAGATATTATCTGATCACAACCCCCTTGCCCTCACTTTGGTTTTTATAAATGGTTTGCGGGTTTAGCGGACTTGGACTTTTGAAAGAGGGCTGCTAGCATATCCTGATTATGTCTCCCATATGAAAGAATGGATTAAGACCTATTGGGATATAAATAGAAACAATGCCAGCATCTGGGTTGTATGGGACGCTTTTAAAGCCGGGGTCAGAGGGGAGACACTTAGTTTCAGCCTGTCACGACAGAAGAGGGAGGCTTACCAGGTGGAAGCGCTAAATAAAAACCTAGCTAGAATCGAGGTGGAGCTGGCAGCAGCTGTAAATTCAGGTTTAGCAACGGAAGATATCATGCTTAGACTTGCCTGGGCTAAGGCAGAAATTGGAGATCGTGCTGCCGCAAAAGCCGCCAAGGTTTTTTTAGCTTAAAGAGAACACTGCCATGAATTTAGCGAACGGGTGGGTCACATGTTGACAGCTAGACTCAGGCAAAGATGCGCCATGAGTGAGATAAATGAGATTAGAGATGAACGCGGAAAGTTAGTAATGTACCCCCTTGGGATCCAGGAAGTGTTTCGACACTTTTATCAACGTCTATATGACGCGGGACCCCAGGGGCAGCAGAACTTAATTCATGGTTATCTTAATATTATAGCATTGCAAGGTATCGAGCATGAGGACAGTATGAAACTTGAGGCTACCTTGACGCAAGACGAGATTTATTGTGCCCTGAAAAACCTTCCCTCTGGTAAGGCCACTGGACCTGACCAGATCCCTTTGGAATTTTATAAAATCTTTTTGGAAGAAGTAGGAACATATCTGGTCGAAATAATATGCCTTGCACAATCTGGGGGCTCGGTCCCCGACTCCTGGTCAGGAGCAGATATTATAATAATCTTAAAAAAGGGTAAACCATCTCAGGAACCCAGGTCGTACCGGCCAATTACCCTCATAAATGGCGATGTAAAGATTCTGTCCAAAGCTCTCGCAACCAGACTAAATACTATCATGGGAAAGTAATCCAACCATATCAACATGGGTTTATCCTGGGGAGAGGGGCCACCCAGCATACCTGTCGAGTAATAACTTTATTCGACGCAGCAGAAGTTTCAGGAGACCCTATGGCTATGCTGCTTCTGGACGCAGAAAAAGCCTTCGATAGGGTCTCCTGGGACTACCTATGGGAGGCAATGAGATGGTTCAGTCTCGGATAGGGGTTTATTAAAGCCATCAGTAGTTTGTACAAAGCACCAACTGCTCGTCTTAGAATTAATGGGAAATACACCGCACCATTTGGGATTAAACGGGGCACTAGGCTGGGGTGTCCCTGTTCACCCTTCCTTTTTGCGATATATATAGATCCCCTAATTCGGCAATATGAGTCCTGCCGGGAAATTGAGCCTAGTGCAGGGGTCTTCAAACTGTGGGGCGCGACCCCCAGGGGGGCCGTGGAGTGATGCAAAGGGGGTCGCGCCTTCCCAGTCACACTTCTGCCCAGGCCCAAGGGCTTCAGCCCCCCCCCCCCACACTTCCCCCCCCCCCGTCCTGTGTCTCAACCCGGGCTGCTGCAGTGAAACTTGAGCTGCTGGGGGCTCAGCTGGGCAGTGTCTGGATTCCTATCTCCGGCACCCCGTGTTTTTTTCACAGGTCTTTAAAGACCATTTGCATTTTAACATGCCTTTGTGAACTGCTTACAGAGGCGTAGGTTTTTTTGCTGGTTCCAGTACCCTCTGGGTCCCCACTGTGCCTATTCCTTACATTTGGATTTTACATTCACTGCCGTAGTGTGAGAATGCATTTCATGGAAAGGAATACAAAGTTGGCTTCCTGGGGGCGCCGTGTGTGAAAGTTTATTGTGCTTTTGAAGCACCTGCTGCAGCGTTTCTTTCCCGGCAATTACCAGGCCTCACATAAATGTCAAGATAACTTGCGTGATTAATTATCTTCCTGGAGAGAGATCAGAATTTTGTATAGTTGAGGTTTTGACTTAGGTGATGTTAGTGCAGAGGGTTAATATGCCTGCTGCAAAGAACGTGTACCAAGCAGATTACAGAGTGCGTATGATGTGAACAGATCAGCAGGTTACTGCTTTCAAAAGAGGCATCCTTTTGTTACTTGCAATTTATAACTTAAAGTCCTAATATAGAATAGTGAGCTATTAACTTTCATCCTAGAACTGCATACACACCGCAAAGTATACATTATTAGAACATTGATTAATGTTGCAAAAAGGGTTAATTTGGCTAGAAATCAATTCTTATTATTAAAGGAAACTCCCAACTATGCTGTTTCTTTTTCGACTCTGAGTTTGTGCTTCTCCACACCAAGCACTCTTGAACTATACTGCCTACCAGTATGGATGACATGTGACTCCTATACTTTTAGTCCTTTGGCTTATGTAACATTTCCTATACACTGATTTACACACTTATGATTGATTGTCTCTGTGTAATGTGTGTGTGATGCAAAGTGCTCGGACACCCTACACTGGTATGAGTGGCACTATATATCTAATTCAATGCATCTGAGAGTGTGGGGTTATGGAGACTTGGTCACTGTTAAATGGTGCTAGTGAAAGAATCCGTGGTGGGGGTGGTCATTGGGGGGGCACCAACAAACATTGTCGCACAGGGTACCACCAGCACTAAAGCCGGCCCTGGGAAGTATGCACAGATAAGCGCTGAAAATACCGCTTTAGGTGACTGCTTTTTTTTGTACCGACTGGGCCATCAAAATAGTCTGCTGGTAACCCTAACCATAGGACTGGAAGTTTGTTGCAGGATCAGCACATTATTTATTTCCTTCACCCTCGATCCCCGATTAATGCCGCAATAGTTTAACTTGGATCTTAAAGTCTACGCCCCGTCAATAACATGCTGAGTTACTTCATGGGTCTGGGAATGCACCCTGCATTCAGACAACTCATTCCTCATTCTCGCCCTTTATTGTCACGCTCACCTTGCACTCACAGTGATCACAATGCACTCACACTGATCACCATGCACTTGCACCATTCACCCGCTCACCTTGCACTCACAGTGATCACTCTGCACTCAAAATGCACTTGTCCTGCTCACACTATACCTCAACCTGCAGTCACACGAGTACACTACTCATCCTGCACTCATGTGACACTTCACTCACCTGTCCACCTCACTACTCAATATGCAACTCACTCAAACAAGCCCATCAGTAATCATACATTCATTCATCCCATTCTGAACTTGCATCCGCACCCAAAATGAGAGAGGACAGCAAGGGAGTGCGAGAATTTGATTGAAGAGGTCAGGGATGAGGAGAAATGTGAATTGCCGAAGAGAAGTGTGGACACGCAAGAAGTGAGTGTGATCCAAAGGTGAGGGCTTCTGTTAGAACAAAGGGGAGATGTGAAAGAGGAATGGGGGGACTGGAGAGGTGTAAGATACAAATAGACAAAAATTTGAATGAAGAGACGAGGTGAATGAGAAGTGCTGAGGGGCACGGGAGGTGACAGGGCCAGAGAGGCCATGAGATAAATGTGAGAGACTGTTAGAGATGAGGGCAGTGAAAGTGTTAAATGGTAGCGGCAATTTCAGTCGATAACCCTTCAAGTATTGCCCGGCGGTAATCGCCTCTCATACCACTCGATAATTTACCAATGAAAGAGGCAGGCGCCGGAGACTGGAAGGCAGGAAACAAAGTTTTATTCCGTCGGAGCAGAACACATCAGATCAGACAGCAAGGTATCGTCACGAGGTGCTCTAACTGCATCTCTGAGGCCTGGCCTCTTATACACAGGTTTATTGCTTTATTACACATGGTACATTCTTATTGAGACTTTGATGTACGGAAAGACATCCTTGGAACCCCCACTTCAAGCTCGTTCCCACACATATCTACAGTAGAAGTCCCCACCCCATCTACAGTAGGAGATGGCTATCACGCAGCTGGACATTCCGCCAATTCCCGGGGGTGTGTGCAACCGGCCGGGTCTCAGGGGGTAGGGGCTTTGATCCACTGTAATCCCTTTGATGTGGGGGTGTTTCCCTTACAGTAGGGGCAATAAACTGCATCCGCAGGGCTAGGTGATGGCCTGGGATCGGTTCGGACAATGGGGCGCAGAGGAAGGGGGTTATCAAAGAGAGGCATGACCATGTATGGGATGTCGGTCAGGCGTGGGATGTGGTTCCATGGCAGGGTCGCGCAGAATGAGAGGGTTTATGGCCCGTGTATGAGAGAGCGGGGTGGCCGGCGCGCGGGGGATGCTCGCAGCGCCATGGGAAAGCGCTGGCGATCGAGAATGAGCGGGGAGAGAGTGGGGTGCCTAAAATGGCGGCCGTGCATTCGCTGTGCGTGGCGCTGGGGAGAGGCAAGATGGCGCAGATAATGTTCAGTTACAAGCTAAATTTCCACAGTAGGACAGAATGGCAAGAGGTGATTAAAGGTGAAGTGAGAGGTTGAATGGGGAGGTGAGCTTCTAATGTGGCAGCACGTATTGCTGCAGAGTGGAAGGCCCTTCACAAAGGTTGACTTGAAATCTTTCTGATGATAATTGCTGTATTTTGGTTATAAATGGGTATTGATTGGGTGAAATCTTTCCTCTGCGTTACGTGTGTAACAAATATCAAAATAATGAAGCAATGCTATCCCAAAATACGCGGCATCACATAACCTCATTTACATTTTCATCCCACACAATTTAGTCAACAGGTTTAGACATTTTTGTCAGGAGGGGGTCCTTGCGCCTCAAAATGTTGACAGGGGGGTCTCGGCGTCCAAAAGTTTGAAGACCTCTGGCCTAGTGTTTATCATGGGGTAGGTGCAAAGGTCCTTGCATATGCGGACGACGTTGCTTTGGTTACCCCATACCTCATAGCAGCAATAACGGCAGTCGAGGACATAGCCTCGGTTTTCTGTGAGTTTTCTGGATATGCTTTGAATAAACAGAAGACCCAGATTGTAGTGAACGGGGACCTTAGCCACTCTGATCCGCGAATGATAGACTCAGCGGTATATCTCAGGATTACTATAACCCCAGATCTGAATAATTTAGTGGATGTAAATATTGACCCTGTGATTCGGAAGGCAAAAATAGACTTTGATAAATTTCATAACCTGCACTTGTCACTGGCCGGCCATTGTAACGTGATCAAAAGGGTATTTCTACTAAAAATATTGTATTTGTTCAGGGCAATTCCCTTAGAATTTGAGAAGAAGTGGTTTACCGTTCTGGACAAAATGGTTATTCGATTTATCTGGGCACATGGCAAAACAAGGAGGGCCTTACGATTTATGACTTTACCTCTGGCTAGAGGGGGTTGGGCGGTCCCAGATTTTAAATGTTACTATTGGGCCGTGGCTTTCCAATATATGTGCGGGATGCTCAGTGGCAAACTTGAAGGCCCTGCCAATGAAGTTAAGATTTAAGACGTATATAGGTTACTGGTGGGGGTAGACACAGCAAATTGTTTCTTGAAATTCAGCGAGCCTAGCTACTTCAAGAGAACTAAATTCAAGACTATGCAGGCAGCCTTAAAATCTGGTCCGCCTTTAAGAAAAAGACAGGCCTTGGGCGGATGAATTTTTATACTCAGTTGTTTGGTAATCCCACGCTGCCAGAAGTTTTTTTGGATCAAATTATGGCTGATTGGGCAGAGCGTGGTCTCGTGAAAGTCGGGGATTTATTGAGCTCAGACGGTTTTTACCAAATTAAGGACATTCAGGATAAATTTGGCATCGACACAAGGAATTTTTTTAAATATCTCCAACTTAGAAGCTTTCTGAGCAAAAAGGTGGGTGGTTTTAACGGATTTGGTAAGGTGAAAGCCATAGATGTATTAAGAAGTGGGGATGGCTGTACTATTAAAGGAATTTATACCGAACTAATGGCAACTAAATTGGATGACTTACAAAAGCACGGTAAAAAATGGGAAGCCATGCTGAGCATAGATTCGGATAACTTTACACAGTCTTTAGAATTGGGGCAGACAGTTTTATGCTCTGCGGGGCTTCAGACCCAGCACTACAAAACAGTCTTTTCTTTATATTATACCCTGGCAAAGATCTCTCAATGGGGGGGGCCAGGAGGGTACTAGGTGCCCACGGTGTAATTCTTCAAACGCTGATCTAGTCCATATGTTTTCTACTTACCTTCGACTTGATATGATGAAATCTTCTATTATGGTATTTTTTGAGTCTATCCTTGGTTTAAAAGTTAAGTTAACCCCAGCTTTGATGCTTCTTGGGGTTGATAATAGCCAGGCGCAAACCTTGCCTTTTCGCTTTCTCTTCCTTGCCATGGCAGTGTTACGAATTTGTGTTGCCTCAGCCTGGCTTGACCAAGCTGCCCCAACATTCCAGCTATGGCTTGCTCGGCTCCTCTCAGTATTCAATCTTGAGAGGGGAATATATGAAAGGAAGGGCAAGAGAGGGAAATCACTCGGCAGACAGATATGGGCCCCTATTTACAGCTGGAAGGAAGCGTTGACTCACAGTGGGCCATAGCTCTATGTGCTAGAAAGACAGGTATTTTCAGGTGAGTCATAATTTTGTCACTAATCCGCCCACTTGTATTCTCTTTCCTATTGGGTATAGGATGGAAATTTGGATCTTCTTTTTTTTTTTTTCTCTTAGCGTTTCCACTCTCATATTAAAGACAACTTTTATTTATGGTTTACCCTTGCTAAATATTCCAAAATGTAATGTTGTTTAGTAAAATTCAGTTTGATTTCTCCTCATCTGTAACTGTAAGTAATTGATATAAGCTGTGCTGTATTTTGAAAATCCAATTAAAAAATAATAAAAAAAATAAAAAAATGTTTTGCACAAATTAAGAATTCCTAGTTTTATTGACTCTCAGCCTTAGTGGCAGACACAGTGGTCCAATGGTCAATAATAGGATTCAGAATGAAAGGCAATGGTGTAGTGGATGCCTATTGACAAAGCGTGCTGCATATCTAGCTATCTAAGGGGCATATCAACAACAACCGGCGAAAATTATCGCTAAGCGCACTTAGCGCTAGGATAATTATCGCCGGCTAGCGTGGATTTTTATCGCTGAGATAGCGTGCTATTAGCAACGCTTATCTCAAAAGCGATAAAAATCCTCACGCTAACTGTCTAACGTGAGATTATCGCTGGAAACCCAGCGATAATCTCACGTTACCTTGTTGATAGGGACAGACAAACTTAGCCATGATATCCTGCTTCCATAGGATATCATGGCTAAGTCAGAAAAATACCAGACGTAAAAAAGCAGGGTTAACCGCGGTTAGCGCTGCTTTTTTTGTCTCTAATAGGGTTAGCGATATTCTTGATAATAGGAGAAATGTCGCTTAGCGACATTTCTCCTATTATTTTACTCTGGAACTCCCCCTTTGCATCTCGTTAGGGATGCAAGGGGAAGCGTAGAGTAAAAGGGTGCTAACATGCAAATTTGAATGTTAGCACCCTGTTGTTGATAGGGTGCTAGTTTTATCTCTGCTTTTTTGGCTTTTAAAGCCAAAAAAGCAGAGATAAAGCCCTTGTTGATATGCCTCTAAGCATCTTCAAAGCAGGGGCTATACTGTCCATGCATCGCAGACTGATTATAAGCCGGGCAGCAGGGCTGTTGATTCATAGAGGCTTGGAAAGGGTCTTTTAATGGAGTCCACAGGAAGTGCCATTGCAATAATCTAGACAGGGCGTTACCATTGCAAGGACCTGAGTGTTTTTGGGATGGGTGGGACTGCAGAGATGTGAGGTCCTCCTAACAAAGTTGATAAATGTGATGCAACATATTCCTGCTCTCTGGGTCTCACTTAGGCCTGGGCGGAACTCACGGAGTTTCACTTTGCAGATTTCCGCTGAGTTACATAAAATCTCAGTGAGATTCTGCAGAATTCCGCAAGCTCGTGGAATTCTGCACATCGCATTGCTTGCACCTTTTTTTAGTGCCGGTAGCTTATTCTGCGCTGTTAAATCAGTGCAAACTGCGCCACACGGAGTTCCAGAGGGCATCTGCTTCTTTCTGCCACTAGAGTAGATTTTCTACTCGAGCTGCAGATTTCTCAATGCAAACGGCCATGACCTGCTGTGAATGGCCACATTGAGAAATCTCACTGGGAGGCTTTCCAGAGCCTGAAAATCGCACTAGTGGACATAAATTCATATTTGCCAACTTAGCTTTGGTGAGCTGTGCATGGGAAAAAACTCTGAAATGTATCAGTTGGTGGAGGTTTGCTGGAAGTCCGCACTCCAAGCGGAATGCAAAGTGGGCAAAACTCTGCAAATTCAGCAGATATTTTCACTCACTCCTAGTCTCATTGAGGGGCACAGGGACGCCTCTGCCAAACAAGACTCTATTTATTTTACTCCTGTTAAGGCATTGTGTGAGAGCAAATTTAGGGGCATATCAGCAACGAGGCGATATAAAATTAGCGCCGCTTTTGCGTCCGTTTTCGGGCTTTAAGCAGCGATAATTTTATTGCCTAATTAGCAAGGTCACGCTATTGCGTGAAACCTTGCATTAGCGCCCAAATTCTTAACGCCCAGCTTTGCATCTCTAATGAGATGCAAAGTGGGCGTTCCAGACCTGACATGACTGAAGAAATGTCGCTCAGTGACATTTCTCCTATCATTAAGCCCCACACTATGAAGCATAGCGCCAAGAAAAGTAGCGATAACCCCTGTTATCGCTACTTTACTTACGCCTGCTTCAGGAAATGGTACAGGATTCAGGTTTAGAGTCAGACAGTAGCATCTCTATCCTCTGTCGGTTAAAGCAGAGCATATTCAACTGCACCCAGCGCCGCACATGTTTTTGACAATTCGCCCATTGGTGCCATACTCTGGCACCCTCTGTTTTGAGATACATATATGTGTTCTGCGTACTCATGTGACTGCCAGTGTTGTGACCTTTTGTGGCCTGTCCTGCAGTGATGGAGAAAGGCAGTCTTAGTGTGACTCTGCAGATGATGGGTGCAGGTCTGATTAGGCCTGAGTTCAGTCTGCTTAGAAAGTGTAGGTGTGCAGAACCGTACCAGGCAGTGAGGCAGGACTCTGTGGTATGTGCTGCTGAGTCTGGAGTAGAGAGGCCATGCTCTGTCCGTCTAACATTACCAGGCAGTGAGGCAGGACTCTGTGGTATGTGCTGCTGAGTCTGGTGTAGAGAGGCCATGCTCCGTCCGTCTAACATTACCAGGCAGTGAGGCAGGACTCTGTGGTATGTGCTGCTGAGTCTGGTGTAGAGAGGCCATGCTCTGTCCGTCTAACATTACCAGGCAGTGAGGCAGGACTCTGTGGTATGTGATGCTGAGTCTGGTGTAGAGAGGCCATGCTCTGTCCATCTAACATTACCAGGCAGTGAGGCAGGACTCTGTGGTATGTGCTGCTGAGTCTGGTGTAGAGGGGCCATGCTCTGTCCGTCTAACATTACCAGGCAGTGAGACAGGACTCTGTGGTATATGCTGCTGATTCTGGTGTAGAGAGGCCATGCTCTGTCCGTCTAACATTACCAGGCAGTGAGGCAGGACTCTGTGGTATATGCTGCTGAGTCTGGTGTAGAGGGGCCGTGCTCTGTCCGTCTAACATTACCAGGCAGTGAGACAGGACTCTGTGGTATGTGCTGCTGAGTCTGGTGTAGAGAGGCCATGCTCTGTCCATCTAACATTACCAGGCAGTGAGGCAGGACTCTGTGGTATGTGCTGCTGAGTCTGGTGTAGAGAGGCCATGCTCTGTCCGTCTAACATTACCAGGGAGTGAGGCAGGACTCTGTGGTATGTGCTGCTGAGTCTGGTGTAGAGAGGCCATGCTCTGTCCATCTAACATTACCAGGCAGTGAGGCAGGACTCTGTGGTATGTGCTGCTGAGTCTGGTGTAGAGAGGCCATGCTCTGTCCATCTAACATTACCAGGCAGTGAGGCAGGACTCTGTGGTATGTGCTGCTGAGTCTGGTGAAGAGAGGCCATGCTCTGTCCATCTAACATTACCAGGCAGTAAGGCAGGACTCTGTGGTATGTGCTGCTGAGTCTGGAGTAGAGAGGCCATGCTCTGTCCGTCTAACATTACCAGGCAGTAAGGCAGGACTCTGTGGTATGTGCTGCTGAGTCTGGAGTAGAGAGGCCATGCTCTGTCCGTCTAACATTACCAGGCAGTGAGGCAGGACTCTGTGGTATGTGCTGCTGAGTCTGGTGTAGAGGAGCCATGCTCTGTCCGTCTAACATTACCAGGCAGTGAGGCAGGACTCTGTGGTTTGTGCTGCTGAGTCTGGTGTAGAGGGGCCATGCTCTGTCCGTCTAACATTACCAGGCAGTGAGGCACGACTCTGTGGTCTGTGCTGCTGAGTCTGGTGTAGAGAGGCCATGCTCTGTCCGTCTAACATTACCAGGCAGTGAGGCAGGACTCTGTGGTATGTGCTGCTGAGTCTTGTGTAGAGGGGCCATGCCCTGTCCGTCTAACATTACCAGGCAGTGAGGCAGGACCCTGTGGTTTGTGCTGCTGAGTCTTGTGTAGAGAGGCCATGCTCTGTCCATCTAACACTACCAAGGCAGTGAGGCAGGACTCTGTGGTATGTGCTGCTGAGTCTTGTGTAGAGGGGCCATGCCCTGTCCGTCTAACATTACCAGGCAGTGAGGCAGGACCCTGTGGTTTGTGCTGCTGAGTCTTGTGTAGAGAGGCCATGCTCTGTCCATCTAACATTACCAGGCAGTGAGGCAGGACTCTGTGGTATGTGCTGCTGAGTCTGGTGTAGAGGGGCCATGTTCTGTCCATCTAACATTACCAGGCAGTGAGGCAGGACTCTGTGGTATGTGCTGCTGAGTCTTGTGTAGAGGGGCCATGCTCTGTCCATCTAACATTACCAGGCAGTGAGGCAGGACTCTGTGGTATGTGCTGCTGAGTCTGGTGTAGAGGGGCCATGCTCTGTCCGTCTAACATTACCAGGCAGTGAGACAGGACATTGTGGCATGTGAGGCCATGATGTGCTCTGTCCGTCTAACATGTCAAGGTCTTTTCATTTCCATAAATCTTTGAAGCCTTGGCTGAAGAAGAAGCATTTTGTCAACTCTAGAACGTGATATCTACCTTCTGCTTCTATAACACACCTAGCATTGTTTAGCTGTAATAGGTATGTTCAACATATGCCTCGTGACATGACGTCACACAACATGACGTTATTTTATTTAACAGTATTTTACTGCACTTTGGTCATGAAGTTCATGTGAATGCCTAGAGAAATAATTATCAACTTCAGACCCGTTTCCGTCATCGTATGACGCATTCTTTAAGTTTCCCGAGCCAGCTTCCCTGTCACTCCATGGTCATAGGTTCTTAAGAAAGGAAAATGTTGGAAGTCAAAGAAAGCTATGATTAGCTTTCACTGTGATACATTAAATACTGTCGGCCATTTTTATGAAGGCCTGCGTCACTTTTGCACTGCCGTTGCGTCACTTTTCGTGAAGCAGCTATGGCGTAAACAATGCGCCATGTTGTGACATATTTACAAGGTGACGCATGTAGACAAATGCGTCACCTTGTAAAGTCCTGAGCCACATTATACCTGCATCAGGTATAATGCATGCAGCATGGGTGTTCTCATGTAAAAAAGCGTCTTAGAAGTGTTGCAGGGAAATCTATGAGATTTCACTACGACACTTCTAGGATGCCACTGTATCAAAACTTTACGCCTGCCTTATGACACAACTCCAGCAACTTTTTCGCCAACAGATAAGTCAGGATTCCTGACGTATCTGTCATTCCTTGCGACATGGAGCGCCATACACTATATACGGAGCATCCATCATGTCACAAGGAGGGCGCAGTGAAAAGTGTTGCATCGCTATTTATCGCAGCAATGTGGCAGTTTTTATAAATCAGGCCCTGTGCGTTTTTGTGGAGAAACTATTTGCAGAAAGTCCGCTTATGCCAAAAGTAGCGAGCTGTCCAGCACATCTGACATTTGGGCATACTTTGTTTTTCCTATCTGAATCTCGCCTTCCCATTATATGTTTGTTTAAAGTGCACTGGTGTTAAAATTTCTTTTATTCTGAGTAATACGTGACAGAAGTCACATTACCAAACATGATATATTATTTGATGTAAGTGGCAATAAAACAGAATATGTCGCTTCATAGTTTGGTCAACAAAAAGAAAATCATGGCTCAGTTTTAAAACGAGCACTGGCGATCATTAAAATAATTTTCATAGTTTGTAAGTCTCTCCTAAACGTCTATATTTGCATAACTATTTGCTGCACTATTGTCTTATACTTTAGTGTACTGCCCTAAGCACTTGACAGCTCTACACACAATCTGTTTGTTCCCAAATGTTCACTTGCTGTAGCTGTCATACTTTACATTATTTTCTGGCTTGATAGCAATGCATGTACATAGTTTCCACTCTACTTACTATCATTTTATGAATTTGTATAATGTACAAACAAGCAAGGAGAAATATTAGTTAGTAAAAAAAAACAATAAATAGTAAATGTTGTCAAAACATACATACTATTCATCAATACCATTTATCACAGCAGACCAATACCAGTTGCCAGTCTGAACAATGTGGTCGCTACTTTTAAAGGGGATGAGACCTGTGATGGACTGCACCCTTTCATGCAACATTAGAAACTAAAAATACCTTAGATATGTATGACTGAACCATTGAAAGACAAAGAATATTTTGGTGCTTCATCCACTTGTTCCACATGCTGTAAAGAAAGCTGAATGGTTGTAAACCTGTTTTTACTAGCAACATGGTGCCCGGCGCTGACAGAATATGTGAGTTAGGTTAGCACTCTAGTTCTTTATCAGAGGTTCGAGCATTTCACAGAGTGTTGTTATGCAAAAAAGCATAATGATATCTGAGTTGCACCAGTATTGTGATGTAAATTGACTTATGGCTATTAAAATTGATCAACTGCTATCAAATCAAAATGCAGCATTTGATATCGAACTGTTGTCCTATGTACAGATTTTATGACTGGTGCCCTGAGAACCCTGCCCTATTCCATGATTGTCACAATGCCATCTACTAGGCCCTCTTCAATGTCTACATGGCGCCCCTCGCAGCCATTGTCAGGAACTATGGGCTCCACATGTTCTCCTAGGCCGACGACACCCAGCTGATCCTCTCCCTCACCAAAGAACCCACGGTCGCCAGGAACAACTTCCACAAGGGAATGAAAGCCCTCGCCACCTGGATGAAGGACAACTGCCTGAAGCTCAACTTGGTCAAGACAGAAGTCCTCATCCTGGGAGCCTCCCTGTCCACTTGGAATGACTCCTGGTGGCCCTCTGCTCTAGGAAGTCCCCTTACCCCCACGAACCACTCACAAATCCTCGGCATTGAACTGGACTCCTTGCTCACAATGGACCGCCAGATTAACACCATCTCCTCGGCCTGCTTTCATACACTCCGCCTGCTACGAGAGACCTTCAGATGGATCCCCACCGAATCCAGGAAGACAGTCACCCATGCCCTCATCAGCTGCACACTCAACTACAGCAACGCACTCTACGCCGACATCACCCAGAAACTCCTCCAAAGACTCCAGAATGTCCAGAACGTCGCAGCAAGACTAATTCTCAACATCCCCCGTCGCAGCCACATCACTCAACACCTCTGTGACCTCCACTGGCTCCCAATTGACAAAAGAATAACCTTCAAACTCCTCAACCATGCATACGAAGCCCTTCAAAACACCAGGCCCGCATGAATAGGTGTTCTTACTTCGTAAACCGTTAGTGCGCATACTGTTAGTACGCAATTTTTAGTTCGCATATGTCGTTACTACGCATTTTTTTAATTCGTATGCTTTTACTTTGCCTCTGTTTCTAATTCTAAATAAGATTTTTTTTTTATAAACGATTATGTTCCCATTCCTCAAAAACGATAAATATTTTTTTTGGTTATTAATTTTTTTTCAAAAATGTACCATTCCCCTGGAGCAGGATGCAAGCAAATAAGGGGTGTTGGGTGGGGAAGTAAACTAAAACAATTATAAACTACACTACCCTACACTAATGAAACACCACTACATTACCCTAAACCCTAAATCAGTACACCCTTTACTAACATACACTTTACCCTACTCCGCTACATACACTCCTTCACTACCCATCACAACCCCGACACTACACAAAACACGTAAACTGTAAACTATACTACACTAACACTAAAACACTACCCTTAAACCTAATACTCTACCCCCAGCACGACCCTGCCCCTAGCCCCAGTCCTCTCACTACTCCCATACGCTACCCCACACAACCCCCTACTTCCCTAAACCCTAAAACCATACACTACCCCCACAACACTACCGTTAACCCTAAAACACTACCCCAGCACGACCCTGCCTCTATCCCTACACTAACACAAGTACACAACACACAACTCTACACAGCACTAACACAAGTACGACCCTACACAGCCCCACTTACCTCTTTCCATGCGTGGTTCCCTTCCGGCTTCCTCCGTCGTCCTCTGGATATAAACCTGTTTGTGCAAATGGCTGACGTGACGAGCTCCAAGAGCGGCGCCTGCCCCCTACGCATGCGGCGTTAGTATGCATATGATGCAACAGCACGCGTACTAAAGGCAGTGCGTTGCTACATCGCATGCGTAGTAACGCTTGCGAAGTAATGGCATGCGTAGAAACAGCCGCGCACTAATGGCTGTTTACCGGCCCGCATACCTGAATCACTGCCTCACATTTCATGTACCTAACAGACACCTCAGGTCCGCCCAGCTTTCCCGGGCTACCGTCCCATGAATCCGCAATGCCAGAACCGGAGGAATGTCCTCCTCCTAGCTAGCCTAAAAGAGATGGAACACCCTGCCCATCCGCCTCGGGAAATCACCGTTGCTGACGTAATTCAGGAAGGACCTCAAGACCTGGCTCTTCAGATGAACTCAGCACTTAGTCTGATCCGCTACATCCCCCCACCCCCCCACAGCGCCTTGAGACCCTCACGGGTGAGTAGACATACTTCACAGACCCTAATTGATTAATGTATATAAGATGTCTCTTTTTTGGCTGGAAATTGTGTTTCCAGCCCTGCCGTTGCCTGAACAAAAGCATATTTTTCAGATGCGTTAGTCCAATTGATTAAATTAAAACAAAACAAGATTACATTTCTATAGTTCACACAGTGCAATGATTTGTTAAATGAAATCTCAGGACTCCAAAAGCTGTATCCTGCGGCAAAAGAGTGCACCAATGAGCGGGATTTAAAGGCATCTGCCAGAGGGATACAAGTGCTGTACAAATGAGTTCATGTCAAATGAACACATATACACACATGATGGAAGTGTTTCAGTGTGTATGTGGGTGCCATTTGGTCTGTGTGTCTGCCAGTGCGGGCAAATGTGGTATAGGGTGGTGGGCAGAATCTCATACCCTACTGGAATTTTCAGGTGGGTGGTAGGGTCCAGGAGCTTCAGGAATGGTTTGAGATCACGGGCTGTGTTATCACAACAGTTTAGGGACATGTCAGTTAGGACAGGGTGCAATTTTATTATTTGGGTACACCCTGGCTGGTAGGGACTGTCCTTAGTTTTTTCCCCAACTTAATATCAGTTTGATGAGGCAGGTGCGTTTTTTGGAGATTGGGTTTGTGGTGATGTTGTCACTGATGGGCAGGTGCTGGGCGGTTTGGTACACAACTTTAAAAGTTATTGCAAGAAACGTTGGTCATGTTCAGACCCAGTTGAAGTTTCAGGGGGGGGGGGGGAGTTTATGAATGGAATGAGATGGCAAAACTGCTGGATACATGAGATTTGGATGTGGGGAGCTTGAGTGAGGAGAGTTGTGATTGGATTTCGGTAGGTTGCATTAGGAAGGGTTGCTTGGGGAGTTTTTTTTATATAGTTATAAAGATGTATAGTGAGGACACAATAATTTAGTATGTAAGGCTTAGAGCCAAGGTGTATTATCAAACTTTGGCATCTGTTTCATTAAAGCGGCCTTTTCCACACTGTCACGTAGTCAGTCATTCCTGGAAACACCATCACACCCGATGAAAGCATCGCATTGTGTAACTCAAAATGTACTCATCTGGCTGATGTAATGCCTAAGGTTGGACTGAGACAGAAAATAGGCCTGGGTACCAATATTAAAGTGGCACCTACTAGCAAATCACACAGAAAGAAAAAAGACCCACTTTTGCAAATCAGGGCAGTTTTGAAGTGTTGTTTGGGGTGCTTGGTGGACTAATGAGTCCACTGTAGTGGTCTCTATTGTCCCTCATGGTCACAGGTTTAAATTACAGTGGGTCCACTCAGCCTTTCATCCTTCTGTGGTTTGTAAAATGAGTAACATTGAGTTGGGTAAAAATAAACATCTGTTATTCAGCACCAAGATACCCTTCTGGGTGAACGTGCACTTTACAAATACACATTATGTTATGTTTTTGCAATATATGGGCGACTGTGTGCATTTGTACTTGTAGCATGCAGTGTTTGTGGTCCTATCAGAATAATCAATAGTAAAAACTAGCCCACCAGATGGTAAAACAGGTCCACAAACATCCAAAAACCGGTCCCCACATGTTTGTTAGACCATCCCTTCTGGCACTGCCAGATTGCGCTACAGGCCAGTCCAACATTGCTAAAACCAAAGGGCGTGGGCCCTGTTGGAGGTGCTTTTCAGCAAGTTTGTACTTCTGGGCTATTCCAGTCTCTCGCTCATTTGATATAATTAGTGGTGGGCATAGTGCTCCGCTCTGCCCATGGAGTGTACGTAGTTCTGCCTGCTTCGTGGTCCACGAAGTAGGCGTAGCAGGCAGCACTACGCACACGGCGTGGCATAGCTGCCCGCCACCCACCACCCACCTCCCGCCCGCCCTCATTTTAAAATAATTTAAGGTAAGAAAATGCCTTACCTGAGGTGCGGCGTCCCGGGGCTCCCTCTTCCTGGTTCAACCGCAACTTCTTCGTCACAAATGCGCATGCGCAGACACCCGCGCATTTCTCGTGAGAAGTGCGCATGCGCGGGCATCCGCGCATTCGCACTTCTCGCGAGAAATGCGCGGGCGTCTGCGCATGCGCATTTGTGACGAAGAAGTTGCGGTTGAACCAGGAAAAGGGAGTCCCGGGACGCCGCACCTCAGGTAAGACATTTTCTTACTTTATAATACATTAAATTATTTTAAAATGAAGGAGGGCGGGAGGCGGGCGGCGCGTAGTGGGGCTATGCGGAGTGCACGAGTGTGTGCGTAGATTTGGCCACACTACGCGATGCTCCACGTAGCCCCACTACGCCCAGGGTTCGATATAATATGGGACTCTACAGTGAACACTTCTCACAAACATTTACAAAGAAGCTCATAGACGCCCACAGTGCTTTAGAGGCACATTCTGCATGCTTTAGATATTGTGAATGAAAAGTTACACTAACAGTGAAATAGTTGGTATGTTGGAGACGAGCATGGCTGGCGACGTAGTCTCTGAAAGTGGATTAAGTTGCACAATTTCACATCAGTGCATCTTTGTCCACTGTGTAGAATATTTCTGGAAGGGATTTTAAGAATGTAGTTTTTCTTCAGACTTCAAACCCCAAGTCATTTAAACCATGTGCTGCTAATAAAAAGGGTATAAACGGGATTTGAGTTGCACCTGTCAGGAGCTGAGCTCGAATAGCGCTCACTCCTGTCAGTGTTCGGGCAGGTACCGCCTGGAGCTGCATCACATACAAGGGGGCTCATTATAATGGCGGGCGGACATCAGTCCGCCCGCCATCATAACGGTGATGGGACCAACCGCCAGATGTACAGCAGTCCCACCGGCCCAATTAGGATGCGCCCACCATACTGGTGGGCGCATCCTGGCCTTTTACCATTGCGGACGGTGCTGTTGGCTTCTGCACCGTCTGCAATGGTAAAAGGGCATGCACAGCATTTCCCTGCACCACGTGGCTGGTACCACGTGGTGCCTGTCACTTGATGCAGGGAACTGCAAGGGGTACCATGGTTACCCCCCAAGTGCTCCCCCTCAACGCCCCGGGGGCTTGCAACGGGCCCCCAAAGCCAATCCCCACCAGACCTTCCATGGCGGCATCGCCACCATGGAAGGGCCCGTATACCACCAACATCATAATCTGGCTGGCAGTTCCTGCTAGGCACCACCACCATATTACTGGCCCAGCACCGCCCGGTCGGCAATCGGAACGATTGCTGACTGGCAGAAAAGCGTCGGACGGACTTTGCGTACACCGCGATACCCACTGCCTTCATAATATGGCGGGGGTATTTCTCGTTACGGCTCGGCGGTGGCGATCGTTACGACATCGTAATGAGCCCCAAGGTACGCTTGTGCAAAAGTTGGTTTCCGCACCTCTTGCACAAGTGCAGCTGTGTTTCTGTGACTCATGCACCTAATGACCAAATTTCCGTTGGTCATTAGGTAAAAAAGGCAAAGCAGGCTACATTCTCAGTTTCGTACAGCCTCGTAAAATGTACACTCTCTGACGTAAAAATGGAGTATAAGTGTTTGTGCTAATCACAACAGAGGGCAGGTGCACAAATCAATTTTGGCATTCACACACTGTTCATAGTGCAGCCAGCCTCTGTTTCTATCGCTTGACAATTACTCATACAAAAGCAGGCAATAGCAGTGATAACACATGCAACAAGCACTGGCAAAGGCTAATAGATCTTGCTTGTTGTACGTACTGCCTCTGTCAATGGATTTTAGCAATGCAGCATCCCTGATGATGTGCAGTATAGCTAAAGAGCAAAATACAAATATATGACACATCTGGCATGCACCAACAAATTAAAGCAAATGTGCTCTTTTCTGCTATTTAGCTTGTGCTCGCTGCATCGCCAACTCGGCGATGCAGCGAGCGCAAGGTAAATAGTTTTATTTATTTATTTACTTATTTTACTCCTGGCCGTCGTACGTCGCACTCCACTACCCCCCACACCCTGCCCCTCCCCACCGCCCCGCAGCACTCCCTCTGCGAGACGCCACTGCCCAGATGGATGATTAAATAAAACAAAAAAAACAGCCTAAAAGTGTTTTTTTCCATTGCTGGTGCCGGCAAGCAATACCAAGGGTGGGAGGGGCAGCAGAATCAACACAGAGGGTAGGAGATTGAAGCAGCACAGATAGCACAGGTGGATAAAAGCAACCAGATGCAACACAGATGGTGTGGGTCTAGAGAACCAACACAGAGGACCGAGGGTGAAGACAGAAGCAACACTGAGGGCTAAGAGGGAGAAGCAACATGGAGAGTGTGGATGGGGGGAGGAACACAGAGGTCAGGGAGAGAAGTATGCGACATGGAGAGAGAGCAATGTGGAGCATGCAGAGGAGAAGAGAAGCACAAGGGTGAGAGAGGAATGAAGAGATGAGGGTAGACGTACACAGACAAAAAAGTAAAGCAGGGGAAAGTATGGGAGAAGCACACAAGCGGGAGAGAGAAAGTAACACAGAGGGGCCAATTCCGATCTCGCTGGAAAAGCCCTCCGTCCGAGTCTTATCCGGAGGGTTTTCCGACCGAGCCGTGCCCCTGGAGTCCGACCGAGCAAGTACAATGCAGCCGTATGCTGACGTACTCGAGTCGCTCGGACTCCCATCGAAGTCAATGGGAGCCAGTCGTACGACGCGTACACGGGCTGCCATTGACTGAATGGGTACGTTGTGAACAATGGCGCCCCCTGTAGTGTGTACACGTTGGTGCCAGCCGCACCGTACGTGCATGTGTAGGGGGGAACCTTGGGTCTCCCCCTGGGACCGATTCGTAAGGCTACGGGTGAAGGGGGTCCTGCGCGGACCCCCGAAGTCCGCATTCCGGTGCGTTTACGTGTCAGAGGCTACGACTCAGTCCAGCTGTCCGAATCATGCATCGTACTGGCTCGGTCGGAAATCGTCTCCATTGCATGACATGGTTTGCGTACGGACGAGACGTACGGAGCGGTTCGGACCCAGAAACGAGTCGGTCGGCGATTTTGCGTTTCTCGCATCGTACTTGCTCGCTCATACAGCTGTAGCTGTAGCTGCGGCCGGATCGCGTTCGGAGCTCTTCCGAGCAAGATCGAAATCGGCCCCTGAGTGTGGAAAAGGAGTCGAAGAGAAGTACACAAGGGAGATAGGTGGAAAACACATGCAGGGGCATATTATCAAGAACACGCCATAAATATTGCAAATCGCGCTTATTTCATTATCGCCCTCTATCGCTGAATTACATTGCCGTGTTAGCGGCGTATTAGCAACGCTTTGGTAACAGGCGATGTACAATCCAGCGATGGAGTGCGATAATCATCATTAGCGTGTGAAATCCTGCGATGATTTCACAGCCCTAATGAAATGCTTGTTAATAGGGGAGTGTGTACCTAACCACACAATCCACCTCTCATAGGCAATACTGCTGAGTTAGGTTTTTTCAGGCATTGAAATCATGCGATAATGGGGGCTTAGCGCGCGTTTTGTTGTCGCTTCGCTGTTCAGGGGCAGCATTGTTGATACAGCGATGTCGTGTTTGCGACTTTTTACATGTTGTTTTTCGTAGGAATGCCTATTTTGCATCTCATTAGCGATGTATATCGCTAACATGAGAAGCGTTACAAAAACGGCAGCTAACATGCGCTAATGCATGTTAGCGCCGACTTGTTAATAGGGCGTTAAGAATATCTCCGCTTTAGCGGCAAAAAGTGCCGCTAAAGCGGCGATACTGCCCTTGATAATATGCCCCGCAGTCTCTTAGAGTTCTTTACCAAAGAGAAAAGAGTTGTGCTTGAAAAGAAAGCAGCGAAAGGACTCAAGTGATCAGGCCATGCAGGGGAAGGACAAACACAAGAAGCGGGAAGAAAACCCACGTAAGCAAATGAATAGAAAGTAAACATATATGAGAATGACACCAAAGCCAACCAATGGTAAGCAATGGACGAGCGCTAAAACCACTCTAAGCTGACAATAAGTCTTTTTGCAAACAGACATCTTGCTCTGTCTAGTATGTAAGACTCAACAAGCATTTGCAATGCAATAGGTCTCGCATTTATAAGAGTTTGAGCTATTGGCATTGTAAAATTACAATGCCTTTTATTTATGTTTTGGTTTTAAAACAAATAAAAGGCATTGTCATTTACAATGTCAGTAGCATAAACTAGCATTAAAGCAGTGTGTGGAGTGCAGCAGTGTGCGGCGTGCAGCAGTGTGCGGCGTGCAGCAGTGTGAGGTGTGCAGCAGTGTGCGGCATGCAGCAGTGTGCGGCGTGCAGCAGTATGCGGCATGCAGCAGTGTGCGGCGTGCAGCAGTGTTTCGTGTAGCAGTGTGAGGCATGCAGCACTGTGACATGCAGCGGCGTGCAGCAGTGTGCGGCGTGCAGCAGTGTGCGGCGTGCAGCAGTGTTTCGTGTAGCAGTGTGAGGCATGCAGCACTGTGGCGTGCAGCGGCGTGCAGCAGTGTCGTGCAGCATGCAGCAGTGAGTAATGCAGCAGTGTGTGGCATGCAGCAGTGTGCCGGTTGCATCAGTGTGTGCTGTGCAGCAGTGTGTGGCATGCAGCAATGCTTCATGTAGCAGTGTGTGGCGTGCAGCAGTGTGTGGCGTGCTGCAGTGTGCGGCGTGCAGCAGTGTGCGGCGTGCAGCAGTGTGCGGCGTGCAGCAGTATGCGGCGTGCAGCAGTGTGTGGCAGTGTGTGGCGTGCAGCAGTGTGAGGTGTGCAGCAGTGTGTGGCGTGCAGCAGTGCGAGGCGTGCAGCAGTGTGAGGCGTGCAGCAGTGTGAGGCGTGCAGCAGTGTGTGGCGTGCAGCAGTGTGAGGCGTGCAGCAGAGACACGTGGAGGGTGAGGACAGACACGTGGAGGGTGGGGAGAGACACGTGGAGGGTGAGGAGAGACACGTGTAGGGTGAGGAGAGACACGTGTGGAGGGTGAGGAGAGACACGTGTGGAGTGTGAGGAGAGACACATGTGGAGCGTGAGGAGGAGACACCTGTGGAGGGTGAGGAGGAGACACATGTGGAGGGTGAGGAGGAGACACATGTGGAGGGTGAGGAGGAGACACATGTGGAGGGTGAGGCGGAGGGTGAGGAGACACGTGTGGAGGGTGAGGAGAGACACGTGTGAAGGGAGAGGAGAGACACGTGTGGAGGGTAAGGAGAGACATGGAGGGTGAGGAGAGACACGAGTGGAGGGTGAGGAGAGACACGTGTGGAGGGTGAGGAAAGACACGTGTGGAGGGTGAGGAGAGACATGTGGAGGGTGAGGAGAGACACGTGGAGGATGAGGAGAGACACGTGGAGGGTGAGGAGAGACATGGAGGGTGAGGAGAGACATGGAGGGTGAGGAGAGACATGTGCAGTGTGAGGAGAGACACGTGGAGGGTGAGGAGAGATGTGAAGGGTGAGGAGAGATGTGGAGGGTGAGGAGAGACCCGGAGGGTGAGGAGAGACACGTGTGGAGGGTGAGGTGGAGGGTGAGGAGAGAGACATGTGGAGGGTGAGGAGAGACGTGTGGAGGGTGAGGAGAGACGTGTGGAGGGTGAGGAGAGACGTGTGGAGGGTGAGGAGAGACACGTGGAGGGTAAGCAGAGACACGTGTGGAGGGTGAGCAGAGACACATGTGGAGGGTGAGCAGAGACACGTGTGGAGGGTGAGCAGAGACACGTGTGGAGGGTGGGTGAGGAGAGACACGTGTGGAGGGTGGGTGAGGAGAGACGTGTGGAGGGTGAGGAGAGACACGTGGAGGGTGAGGAGAGACATGTGTGGAGGGTGAGGAGAGACACGTGGAGGGTGAGGAGAGACATGGAGGGTGAGGAGAAACACGTGGAGGGTGAGGAGGGTGAGGTGGAGGGTGAGGAGAGACATGTGGAGGGTGAGGTGGAGGGTGAGGAGAAACAGAGTTGGAGGGTGAGGAGAGACGGAGGTGGAGGGTGAGGAGAGATGGAGGTGGAGGGTGAGGAGAGACGGAGGTGGAGGGTGAGGAGAGACGGAGGTGGAGGGTGAGGAGAGACCGAGGTGGAGGGTGAGGAGAGACCAAGGTGGAGAGTGAGGAGAGACCAAGGTGGAGGGTGAGGAGAGACCGAGGTGGAGGGTAAGGAGAGACCGAGGTGGAGGGTAAGGAGAGACCGAGGTGGAGGGTAAGGAGAGACCGAGTTGGAAGGGAATCAGAAGTGGAGGAGAGAGAGAGGTGGAGGGTGAGGAGAGACAGTGGTGGAGTGGGGGGGGGAGGATATCACTTTTACTTCCTCTCCTAGTATAAGGTAACGCCCCCACCCCACAGGCCCTGCCAGGGCCGACAGCAGATCACTGTTCGCATCAGCCGTCACCCGATACCGCTCCGTACTTGTTGGTAAATAGAGGTTCACTATCTGTTGATAATGGGATTCACTTGGGGGGCTGACTTACCTCCTCCACCCCCAGGGCCAACACTGAGAAGGCATCAGAGACCTGGTGCTGCCTATGCTGCAGTACTGCGAGAGAGAGGGATGGGGGGGCGGGCAGAGGAAGAGGAGTGGGGTTAGAGAAGGAAAGGTGGGGAGAGAAAGAGGAGAGAAGGGACACAGACAGAAAAGGAGCAAAAAAAGAATTAGAGAGAGTAAAGAGGAGAGTTGGGGAAAATGAAAACATTACGAGAGAACATGTAGCAAAGAGGTGGAGAGAGAAGATGGGAGAGAGTAAGGACGCAGCCAATAGATAGGGCAGAGACAAAAAGAATCGAAACAATACAAAAGTATTTTCCAAACTCGTAAATAACCACGGGCCAAACAACTGATCTGCAATGAAGCATCCGAATCCGGTATATCATGACGTTAACCATGCAATAAAAAATAAATTTTAAAAAAATTAAAAAACACGTATACACCATGTTGACCCTTTTCCATGCAACGTATTCTAAAACGCCATTCTCATTCATACATTCACAGCAAACCTGTTCACAAGAGTGACAGAAAATGTGGTATTAGTGTTACATTTTTGTTTACATCCATACCCGCTCACTTATGCAATTAAAGGATTCATGACCACACGGTTAAACAAAACGTACTGATTGGCCTTGCCGTGAAGGAGAAACACGTGTTGACACACACTCCCGATCTGTGAAACGTTCACCCCACTTTCTCGAAATTGAAACCAGTGCATGTGTCCAACGAACTTCCTGCCACTTATCTGAATGCACCAGTGGCAGAAGATAGTCACCATCTTGCAACAACACAATTAAAGGGAGTCTTACTGTCTCATGCGAGATCTCCCTCTAGGAGACAGCTGACACCGACTCTTCCCCTGAGACAGTACGGGAGATGTGTGTGTGTGCATAGTGTGTGTGTCTATATGTATATATCTGTGTGTGTATGCATGTGTGTGTGTGTTTGTGTGTGTATATGTTTGTGTATGCATGTGTGTGTTGGTGTGCAAGTATGGGTGTGCCATTGTGTTCATTTGTCTTCATGGATGTGTACACATATGTTTGTTGTATACCTATGTCTGTGTATGCATGTTTGTGTGTATGTATATGTGTTTGAGTATGTTGGTGTGCGTGCTTGTTTATATGTGTATGTGGGGTTGGTGTGTTGGTGTGCATGTATATGCATATGTTTATGCATGTCTGTGTGTGTTTGTATATGTTCATATGTGTGTGTAAATGCATGTGTGTGTTTGTATGTGTGCATAGTTGTGTATGCATGTGATCAGAGGGAAGAGTGCACTTGAGGGCAAAGAGGAAAACATACAGAGAAGAGTATGTGAGGGCAGAGAGAAAAATACAGAGGGAAAAGCACGTGAGGGCAGAGAGAAAAATACAGAGGGAAGAGTCCATGTGAGGGAGGAGAGAAAAATAGAGAGGGAAGAGCTCATGTGAGAGCAAAGTGAAAAAAATACAGAGGGTAGGGCGCATGTTAGACGGAGATAAAAACATAGAGGGAAGAGAGCATGTGAGAGCAGAGAGAAAAATATAGAGAGAAGAACACATGCGAGGGTAGAGAAAAAAATACAGAGCAAAGAGCACATGTGAGAGCATAGAGAAAAAATGCAGAGGGAAGAGTACATGTGAGGGAAGAGAGACAAATACAGAGGGAATAGCAAGTGTGAGGAAAGAGAGAAAAATAGAGAGGGAAAAGCACATGTGAGGGCTGAGTGAAAATACAGAGGGAATAGCACATGTGAGACCAGAGAGAAAAACATAGAGGGAAAAGCATATGTGAGGTCTAGACGCCTTACACAATTGGCGCCCTGAGCAGCATTTCCTTTTCATGCCCTGGCACAATCAATCTTACATTCTATGTCACGTCACTCAGGAGTACAACCTCGAATGCTAAACACTGACCAATGAAATTACGTGGCGAAACACCAGCCTATTCAGTGTCATGGACCCCAGGGCAAGTAAGTAAATGACCCCCCAACCTCCTCAATATGCTACAGTTATATTAAATACACGAATTATCAGCGTTCGTGGGCCCTGGTGCCACTGCACCTGCTGCACCAATTGAAGAAACGCCCCTGGGCAAGGGTACACAAACAAGGAATCAATGACTGCCGACCTACCGGAACCACTGCAAAATGATAAAATAAAAATACTTTCCACAGAACATTTATGATGGAATGCATAGAAGCGCTGCCATTATAGCATTATTAATAGAAGATCGTTGCTACACGTTTGTTTTTGAAGTGTCGAATTCTAACCTGGAGCGTGAGGATGGTATATTTTAGGAGGGCTGAAGAGGCGCATGGCGTGGGATCGCGCTAGCATGCATCACAGCTCACAAACCTCGGACACATTAGGGGCAGTGGAATGTACAACATACAGAAAGTATGTGCATCACCACGTCGTTACAAAATTGTAGAAACCTGATGCTTTGGTTAAAACATGGCCACAATGTTATCAACTACTGCAGAAGAAAAGATGGCCGAATGGGAAACTTGTGGAAGGAGAGGAGTTTTCTTGTTTGAGAACAAGGCTGTAAGATTACGACGACATTTAAAAGTCAATTGCTTCACTTAAGGTGAGAGTTTATTATTAAAGTAAATTAAAGGGAGTGGACAAAAATAACCGGTTCCTAGTCGGGAAAGATGGGTCTAATGAAGCAAAGGTGACCCAAACAAGATGGACTTACAAAGGGATTTAAGGACAGTGAAAAGGAATCGAGCAGAGCATCAAAGGGCTGGGTGAGAAGGGAGGGGGGAATGCAAGGGTCAAAGCGGCGAAAGTGAAAGTAATCGAGCAGAGCATCAAAGGGCTGGGTGAGAAGGGAGGGGGGAATGCAAGGGTCAAAGCGGCGAAAGTGAAAGTAATCGAGCAGAGCATCAAAGGGCTGGGTGAGAAGGGAGGGGGGAATGCAAGGAGCAGCTGTGCACGTGCACGCCATCGTGCACTCAAGCCCTAGGCCAGCAAAACCATGTGGGTAGCACTTTTGAAAGCCCACTTACAAAATGTCTCAAAGAGACAGCTTTCGCTGTCTCAGCGAGACCTAAAAATGGTGCAAATACCATTGGTGCATGTGTTCTGTTTGTGTTGGGATGTGTTTACTCCTGTTTTGATGGGATGGGCCTAAATATGATTGTTTTGAATTTATGTAAAGTGACTTTACACCCAATTTAAATGGATGTACCTAAATATGAGGGTTTTGCATTTATATAAAATTATTTATTGGCCAATTTAAATGGTGGCGCCTAAATGTGAATGTTTTGCATTTAAATTTAAAGTTGAACGACTCAGGAACGTTTGTGCATTTATCCAGGTTCTAATTAACTCTGGTAGGTATAATGAAGTGGTCAAAGTGGGCGGGATCTGAGAGGCACAACATACCCATACTTTTATAATTTAAGAAAAACAGTGCTTGGAAGCTGGTATTGGCTTTAATTGATGGAGTCACTTGAAGCTTCCTGATGACACAGAATTATTCTTTTTGAGTGGTACTGCAAGGAAATTAGCAGCTGAGATGTGAAGTGTGTGCTTTTAAAAGACAGCTTCAAAGAAAAAGCACCACTTACAGTCTGGGTATTACAAAAATCTATATTTTGGAAGCACTTTTTAATCTTAAAATCGTTTTGCACATTTTGTAGCAGCCTATCTTATACTGTGTATAATAAACATTTCAAATAATGACTAACATAATCTAAGTGCGTTCTGTCACTGACTGGGACCTCATAGCATCAAACATACACAAGTCACTACTCTCCACTGCACAAACCAGGATTCAATTCTGTAGCTCCCTGGTTACAGACACAGCCCTCTGAAGTGCATTAACTAATAGAGGTTTCATAATATACAATAGTGCATTTCACACTCATTAACTTTACTTGCATTTATTTTTAATTTAAGACCGAAAAAGTAACAGAATATTTTTTATTTAGCCATGCCTTTGATCCTGCCGCCATGTTAACTCACCCTGCCCCCGTGGCACACAGCATCACAGTTCCCATAGTGTTTTTTAATGCACTCCGACCTCTGGAAATGAGGATTTGTTATTTGAGAGGCCTCTTAATAGAGCCGTGCAGAAAGGCAGGCGAGTGAGAAATAAAGGCAACCTTCCAGAAAAATCTAAAAGTGACCAGAGGGATCGCTCAACTTTGTGACAAAAATGGCACAACTGTTACTAGTTCAGATGCCTGGGTAATAAACTCTGTGTAAGAGCCCTCCGTTACGTACTTGGGCCCTCATTTATGCGATTTTGGCGTAGAGCAGCGTACGGTGCATTTCTGTCCTTTACCACAGCGCCGTTTAGACAGCTTAGCGCCAGTACAGGCACCTTGGGGTGGCTGTTTTTTCGGCAGGATTGTTTTTTTGCAGGAAGGGACACCTTCTTACGTGGTTTTGTAAATCTGGGGATGTGTCAAAATCCATGAGTGTTGTGTGGGAACACCGACTGCCTCCCTGGTGCGAAGTAAGTCAACAGGAGCGATTTGCGCTGCCTTGCCTTACTCCATATCTATGAGGCAATTCAAAGCCAGGCAAAGTCGCCTTGTGTGGCCTCAGACATATGATTTCAAGGTTTCCGTCGGCGGAGTGTCACAAAATGTGAAGATTCGGCGGCGCATGGGCCGCATAAATATGCCCCTTGGTGTAAGAGCGCTCCTTTGCGCATTTGAGGTGGGCAGGCAGTGCCAAGAATGCGCTCATGCTTCAGATTGGGTAGCCGGCCTGAAGCACACACCGAGAAGTGTTCCCCGAAGAGTCCAGGTTCCCCCCATAAAAAGGAATACAGGTCTTTGGAGACTCGGAAAGGAAAATTCCTCCCACTCCTAAATGTTTACCTACAAAGTTTCCTGGCTTAGTGCAAGAGGCGCGCAAGAAACACCTCCGTCCTTTGCTGCGGGTTCCAAATTCCGACGCAGTTAACACCTCGGGAATTGGCAGGCGTTCGTCCAAACATATCCAGCCATTTCCGCACTCTATCTTGGGCACATCCTGGGCTCAGCTGGGGATTGCTTCTTGCTTACTTTTAATGCTTTCCACAAACCTGCATGAATAGCCCTGCTCCTGTTGACTCCAGAAGGCCCGTGAAGGCTCCCCAGGGTTCTTAGCTCGAATTGAGGAAACTCCCTGACTCTGAAGATTCCTGTTACCTGGTTCATCGAGCCCGCGCTGGAATTCTTACCTTGTGATTTAAAAATTGGCGGTATTTTAGAAAGTATATGCAGAGGGTCACACCGCCACCAACTATCGATCGCACTCACCGATTTTTACGCAATTGGTTTTCGATTGAAATCCACATTCAAGGCACAATCGGGTCGCAGAGCGATTCTGAGCCTCAGAAACCACCTTGCAGACGAGCAATTAGCCCTGAGTTACTTCCTTCCTCCATTCAGAAACAGGGATGCGAGAACTGTATATTTTGCATAGGAAGTTGTGCGGAATTTGCAAAGGGTGCAAACCCACATAATCTTCAAGGGTCTCAGTTTGCAGGAGAATGTCTTTAAAAAATGTTTGGAGATCGTGCTCTCACTAAAAGTGAGGTTTTGCAGAATTTATTTTAAAACAATTCCTACTTTCGTGATTTTTTTCTTGCAGTTTATTCCTCGTTACTTTGTCTAATGTTGAGAAAATGAAAAAGTTTTGGAGAAAACTGCACAAACTTTGCAATGGAAGACCTCTCCACTCTGTACTCCAGTTATATGAAAGAAAGTCCTAATTTCATTAAAACACAGAGACAAAAATGATTTACTGTCTTACTATTATTGATCAAAACAGTCAGCAGCTTTTAAAAGAGATCGTAGGATGAATATAGGAAAGCTAAAAAAAGTGGTAATACCTTTCAGTCTCCGGATATGGCTACCACCAGAAGGGGCACAAGGTGTACAAGGTGCACAAGCCGAGAGTATAAGCTTCTCTAAACATTCACAAGGATTTATCACTGAGTCATCAGCACTTTATCGCAGCCAAAGTGGCGATAAATTTACCTCCCCATTCACAAGCTGGTGCTAACAGCCCACAGCACCACCGCAGCCGCAAAAAACATCGCCACAGAGGATCACCGCAACTATCACTAATGAGATGCAGAGTGGGCATTCCCGTGCCAAAAGCCGGGACCACACCACACCTCAACATTCTCAACGACCAGCCAGATCGGCGATAAAAACAAAAAACAGGCGATAAGGCGCGTTAGCACCAGGAAATCTACACCTGCTCTGACCTGGTTTTAAGTCGAACGGCAGCCATCACCACAAAAGGGAGACCAGCCCAGGGCCACATCGGAAGGGCAACAGATGCCATGGAGCCACACATCATGTGGCCTGGATACCCAAGAAGGCCACAACACCCACTGACACCACACCCAGGCCCGCAACACCCCACACACTCCACTCCCCGGGACCACCCCCAACCCCGGACAAAGAAAATGCACACCAACACCACGAAGCCCAATACAAACATTTTGCCTGATGTTGCACAAGAAGGTAATCCAACCCACCTGTGTGGCCAGAAAATGGAGCCTCAGTCAAACAGCAATGCAATCACCAACACAATACACCATATAGAAAAAAGCCCAGTCAACCCTTAGGATGAGACCTAGCGGCTCCTCACTGGACAATCCGTAGCACACAGCCTGGAAGATCAAATCCAAGAGAAGAAGGTGTGCCATGCGCCCACCAAAGGAAAGAGAGGGAGAGAGCGAGGGAGAGAGACGGAGTGAGATTGCACAAGCAACGCAAGGCCCCTCGCCAACCTGGCTACACATGCCAACATGTGTGTGTGTATCGCCATCCGTACACCATGAGCCCAAGGTTGGTTCCCAATCTCAGCGTCAAAGCCACATCACATCCCTAAAACGCAAGTG
This sequence comes from Triturus cristatus, assembly GCF_964204655.1. Taxonomy (NCBI): domain Eukaryota; kingdom Metazoa; phylum Chordata; class Amphibia; order Caudata; family Salamandridae; genus Triturus; species Triturus cristatus. The sequence goes on along the minus strand of NC_140580.1, from coordinate 1,127,380,589 downwards.
GTAGTCAGACAAACATCAGGGATGAAAGCTCCATTGTTCCAATGCAGAAGGCGGGAGGACACCTGCACCTCTGACCTTGGTCCAGAACGCGCGTGGAACACCCTGAGAGAGATGCCGTCGCAGACAGGGATGACTCCCACACCAGGCATTCCGCAAATGAACTATCCGACTCATCCACACCCCATACACAGAAGCCCCTGCCTGTGGTCCCCCGCATGGGATGTCCTTGACACACATGGAAACAGAAAGCCACTCTCCCCAGCGTTGCACTCACATTCGAAACATTGTTCAGAGCTGTGGCATATCCTCCACACAACTGCTGCAGTTCGGAAGAGGGCCGGTTCCACGAGACACACCAACGCAATGGCAGGCCATATCGGGCACATGCACAACCCCCGTCACGTGGAACAGTACTGTGCATGTATGCTGCATTTACTGGGTGCAGTGCCACTGGCAGTGCTGCGGATCAGTTATAGGCTCAGCTTCCACATTGCCTACGTCACATGTGTCCAGCCCTGTTTCCACTGCCGAACATGCACATTTGAGTGTCCCATGGATGTCTGCCTATCCAACACAACTGTTGATGAATTGGACTATGACTTGTGTCTGCGCCCCCTGTTGGATCATGAACAGGAGTGTAACCGAGACAGCCGTGCATGGAATTCCCTGACATACTGCGTATGTATTGGTAGTTGTGCATGGGAGATTGCACATTTCCTTGTGTGCAGTGACCACATCGAGGCACTCCCCTATTGGGCTGTGTTGCGGATTGGTGAAACAGCGTGGGCTGAGCACACCTGCCCAGACCACTTAATGGATTGGCTCACCCTGGTGCTCCTTGAACACAAAAATGACGTACTGTTGGAACACATTGCACTACGCTCATGCAGCCACATCCGATTGGCACCCACAGCACATGTCCCAACAACTTGTTGCATAGTGGGGAATCCTCACACATCCCACCACCACATTGAAAACGTCTGCCTTCATCCGGGTCCTGGATGCATGTGCGTGCTACAATGCCTGCGTACACACACCTGTGCAAGGTGATGCAGGTCCATGCTTGGTACAACACAGCGTCGTTTGGCAAAGTTGCCAATTTGGACACACAGCCGGGGGAGAGCACACAAATGGCAATGTAGCACGACATGTGAACCTGTCGGACCCTCACACCTGATCACCGTCAGCAGAGCAGACAATCTGCGCTCTCCGGAGGCAGACCAACATGCAGATCCCATGGGCAGTGAGTCGTGCCCCCTCACACGGGGCAATGGTCAGACGCCAAACAAATATGACTCATCCAGCAAGGCAAGGTGGACTGAGAGTGTTGCCATCCGTGATGAAAGTTGCCCATTATAGCCCCAACATTTCCTGAACCTCGACATGTACCCATGCTGCGTGTAAGTGTCTCAAGCATGTCCCTGCCTGTTGTGGCCGTTGCCTCATCCGTACTGACACGCACATGCCAATAAAGTAAATGCAACTCCACTGGTGTCTAACTGTGGGGTGTGTTGTTGGGATTGTCCACTCGTGTGCCACAATGGGCATCGTCCCTACACAGGGAGGAACTGACTGACACATGTGCAATGAAGGGGTGTCACTTTGGAAAGCTCCACCTCTGTGAGCCAGACAGTGTTTTTGGTTTGGTGCTGGACGTCATGTGCACTTACGTGACTACAGCAATGTGAGTATGGTGTCCAACCTCTGACCATGTTGAGCAATGTAAGATATCACAACAGGATGTGTCCACACAGCTGTGTGTGAGTAGGTATGCAACGTGAACTTCTGTTGTCACATGTGGTGCAGGACACCACTCCTGGCCTGCTTTCGTTTGGGTCAGGCCTATGCACGGCCCTATTCAGTACATGGACGTGTGCCTACGTTGGGGGTTGTGAGATTGTTGTTGATGTGCAATGGGGACACAGCTAGTACTCACTTTCTCAGTCAGCCAATTGGCCATGTGTCTCAGGGATACACATGCGCATGGATGTCAGTTACTAGGGTGTACCTTCATGTGCAAACATTGCTCCTACTTCCAGCCACAACTCCATACATGAGTGAACATAGTGATGACACATCTGTGTGATTTAGAATGTTTTATTCACATTCAGGTTATTGACAGAGCTGGGGCTGTACATGGCCATCCAAGCCCACATCACATGAGAGCCCAGTGGTGAGCCAACCAGAGTCCTTTGGAGTTTGCACAGTTATTGGGAAGAGGGAGAGTGCAGTCCGCAGCAGGATAGCTGTGTAATTGGCCTGCGGTGACAAAGTGGCAGTCCGTGTTGGGGTCCGGGTGAAAACCGCAGAGTGTTCCGGGGGTCACTGGGAGGTGTTTCCCAGGCCATGATGCATAGGTCATAACCAGGCAGCGACAGGCCATACGGCGGTGATGGCTGCTACTGCCTCCTTCACACAGTAGTTCACAACCTCTTCTTACTCCCCTGATATGGGTTCTGTGTCCGGTGTGTCCAGTGTGTTGGGCGGGGTGATGGCTGCATCACTGTGTGCCACTGGCACATCAGACTGCAAAGGTGATGGGGCAGTATCACTGTGTGCCACGGACACATCAGGGGTCGGAGCTGTGTGTGTCGATGTTCCCTCTGCAGTCATCTGTGGCTGAGCATGGTGTGGACAGGGGGTGTCCGATAGGGACTGTACGTGGTCCCTGATGGGATTCAGACACCCACATATGGCATCGAGTTAGGCTGCATGAGCTCGAACCCCGCCCGCAGCTCTTCAGCCAACTCCATCTGGGAAGACCACACATGTTGTATGTTCTCCATGTATTGTTCGTGGGGGTCCTGGGAGACAGCCATGGTGGTGTGTGTTTCCTGCTGTGTGGTCTGTGCATGTGGTGGGGTCACCTCGAGGAAGCTGGCCCTCCCTGCTCCTGGGGGTGGGGTGCAGAGGCTGTCCAGTATCCATTGGAGGGTATCTTGACATATGTGCAGGTTGTTCTCCACATCATCAATGATGGGGTTTGTGTTCTGCTCTGCAGTAGGTGTTGATTGTCCCTCTAAAATGTTAAGGGGAGATGCAGGTTAACAGAGTTTCACATGTATGTTGTTGATTTTCAGATGTTTGCATTCAGACTGCATGCCAATGTACATTGTGACTGTTTGGGAGGAACTGGCTATTTGATGTCAGTCAGTGTGTCTTCCGAATACATTGCGGATGTGCGGTAGTACCCGTTTATTATCATCACACTGTGTCAGGGAATGCCAGATGTGAGTGGACAGTTACTATGCACAAGCGGAACCTGTTGTGAGCTCTGTCCTGTGGTGCTGGTGTTGCACATTGTACCACATTGCCGTCGTTGCTGATGTCCTGTGATTGCTATGTGTGTGTGCTGCATTGTGGGGGAGTTGCCCCTGCAGCTCTGATTTCATGTGGACTTCTCCCTTCGAGGCGGCGTGCCTTAAAATTGTGTGCCTATCGGGGCCTGATTTGCTTTTGACTTGGCTCATATGTGCTCCCGGACAGATTTTGTGGCCTGGTGCATTGTTCGTCTGCTGCGTGTTTCGTAGGGCATGGGTAGTGGGTGCACGTGGACATGTCAGAGTGTGACCTGCTCCTTTACGGATGTGATACGCATTGGGCTACCTCCATGTCGATTTGTGGGCAATGTTTTATTTTTTTTGTCTGCTGCCATGGTATCGGACATGCAGTGTTACTTGCATAGTCAGTGTGGGTCACAGATCCGCTGCTTTGCTTGATTCAGCACATGTACATGGGTGGGTTGTGATGTTGGTGATGGGAGGCCCCCTCTGTGCACATTGTGGGTGGAAGCCTACTTGGAATTTCTATGTGTACTGCAGTGTGACAAGCCAATCAGGGACATGTTCCAAGGTCATTGTGGGTGTGCAGTGCTACGCATACTTGTGCATGTGTGCCATTGTGCCCCTCACCCCCGTCCCCCCATCCCTGGACGTTACTCACCCTGTTGCTGTTGTGTCAGGTCGTATCGTGCTGTGTCCAGGCCCCCAAATCCTGCCATTGTCTCCTCACTGCTGACTGTGGCCACCATTTGCTCCAGGTCATCCAGCTCCTCCTGTGTCGCAGGAGACCCACCTCCAGTCACCATTGCTGCCTCCCTGTTGGTGGCGTGCTTATGTTTGGTCTGCCTTTTCAGATCATGCCAGCGCCTCTTGACATCCTCCAGTGACCTCCTCGACACTCCGACTGCATTGAGTTTGTTGACGATGATCTGCCATATTTCTATTTGATGTTGTTGGCGCACCTCTTTGGCGATGATCCAGTCTTCCTGCGGACTGAGCCCTGTCTTCCTCTTCCTCTTGTCCTTGCCCTGCCCCGGACGCGGGGTTCCTGGCTGGTCGTCCGTGGGGCTCGTGGAGTTCGGCTTGTCCTCTGCACTCGGTCCGGGTGCATCCATGTTGCTACGCAGTTTGAATTGTTTTGGTGCCTTTTTTTCTTCTTTTCTAGTGCATTGTTCTGCCAGACCCGTGGGATTTGCAGGCCTGTGGCTGGTCTTCGCTGATTTCTGTACCTCAATTTGCCTAATCGCATGTTTTTTCGCATTGGCGTTTTGCATTTTTGCGGTGTGGCGTTGGTTTTGACGCTGACATTGTCTGTGTTATCTGATTGCTATTGCATGCAACCGCCTTGTTGTGAATCCCACGTTGTCACTGGGTTATTTTCTTGCCATGTGCTGTGATATTGAAAGTTGCTTTACGCTACTCTTGCGGTAGTTAACACACGTTCTTGTGAATATACCCCATAGTTGTTCTTTCTTGGTGTGTGTTAAGGAAGTCTGGGTATGAAAGGAAGCATCAGGAAGAACAGGGATATCAAAAACAAGAAGCTGACTGCAATGTCTACTATGTCCTCATTATGCTCTTGCAGGAGGAGGAGTTGTTGATGGTGGCACTGGAATTGTTTTAAAACATTATGGCATAAAAACGACCTAAGAATATTAATCATATACAATTAAATGAAGTATCTGGGAGCATATCATTAAAGATGTATAATTCATAGAGCATAGGGTGGAGCAATACTTGCTTCCATGGCTTTATGCAATCAGGAGTTATATTCAGATAACCTGGGAAAATCCACGTCTTGTAGAGACAGGAGGTTCCCATTATACGAGGTCAATGTATAGTACTAAGAAATAAGCATGAGGAACTAGGTTTCAAATGCAGGAATAAAATATACAGTGACGGAACAAATTAGGTCTTCTCATAATGCCCCCCCTCCAAAAAAAAACTGATTTTGAGGCCATACTTCCACTGGAAGAATGACTGCCAAAGGAGAATTATAAACCCTGGGGCAATTTATTCCAATATCACGCTTTATACCAACATGCGAGAGGGAACAGCCACAAACAAGGTTTTCTTAAAAAATATTAGAAGACATTAGAAGCTTGGACAAGGAAGTTCTTTTAGAGTTGGTTTGTTTTTAATTTCATGTAAACTTCTTACAACAGAGAGATTACAATATTCGGAGAAGAACAGATACTCCAGTGAAGAAGATAAAGTCTTTGCTCACCTGGAAATTAAAAAGAAAACACCCAAAAAAGCAAAATGACTGGAAGAAATATCAATAGCTCTGACATCCAAAGCTCTCTACGAGGAAACAAGAAAATGGCACAGGTTTTTCAGATAGGGCTTTTCAAGAAAGCTTTGTTTCTATTCCAGTTATTAAACAGTTCAAATACCAAAGAGAACAGTATATGGAACAAAGGGTACTAGATAAAGAAATTCCTTTCAATAATCTTCCAACCAAAGGAGGTGTCCCTATACGTTTTCCAGTATATGTTCCTGTTCTTGATATATACTCTATTTATAGGTATCATTAGCCTGGCACAGTGCACCTTGAGATACAAGAGAATTAGAAGACCGACAGCAAAAGTGACTTGTGCTAAATTGGGATTGAGGCCTTATTTCATGTACCAGCAAGACCGAAGTCTCCAAGCAGATTAGTAAACCCTGATGATGCTTATAGCCCAAGAAAGAGCATTTCATAAATTCAATAGTATCTGGTGAAAACTCTGGGAAAGACCAGTTTGATCAAAAACCTTCCAAACCATTGACTGAAAAGCTCCTGAGCAGAAACAGGCGAGTGGTGCCCACCTCCAACAACAGATCTTCGCTGTGGGCACTGTGGAGCTCGGGCTGACCGACACCAGAGCCCTGCACAACCAGAGGTGAAGAGAGGCCCCGCACATGTGGGCAGAGTGCTGCTGCCTCTCTGGGGGAGGTCTACTTACACCTGCCTGAAGGGATTTTGCCCTTGTTGCCCGCTCATCTGGAAGACCTACTGGAGCTCCACTTGAGGCCCACACTTCTCCCTGGTCGACCTACCGGCACCAGACCAGCACCGTGTGGGCTCCTGCAAGACCACAAATCATTGAAGAGTCGCAGGTACATAGCGGCTCCTTCTACTGTTGGCTTTAAGGAACTATTTTGGCCACCATTGGGCCCACTTGCCAATGTGACCTGCAATAACTTCTACAAGTGGGGATTGGCCCTGCGTGGCACATTTAAGAGTGGTGCTCCCTGCGCCAAGCATGAGGGCGAGGTGTGTGAGATTGGCAGACAGCCCTGACATCTGGACCTGCACCTCCACTTCTACAACGGCGGTGGAGTCTCTGCAGCCTTTTTCACAGATTCATGCCAGTAGTTTTGCACCTCCTCCTACACACACTGCAGACCGACTGTTTGCCTTATGACTTACGTCGCATTGTACTAATGGGAAACCAAAGGCCAAGAGTGCAGTTGCCCAGCGGGGTGGAGGAGACCGAGGGGACGGACCCTCCACCGGCATCAATACGCCTCCACCTTGATAAATACTCGCACCAATAACTGACAAGAAGGCTACACTTCAGCAAGGCATCAGTGCAGTGTCGGTGGGCTTGGGGCTCCTACAGGCGAATCACCGCAAGTTGGCCGACCTAGTCGAGGTAGTGGATACATCTCTGGGAGAGTTGCAGCCTGACCACAGGGCAAAGGGTGCACACACTTGGAGCATTGGGCGGAGGATGTGGAGGGTCGTAATCGCCCTAACAATATCCAAGTGGTTGGTCTCTGTGAGGGAGTGAAGGAGACGACATAGTGACTTACTTCAAGCACTGGCTCCGGTCAGTGGTCGCCCTGAACCATCTCACATCCTTTTTTGCCCTGGAACAGGCTCCCAGGGTATCGGCCCGCCTGCCTGCGCTGATCGCCTGCCTTGCCCCGTTGTGGCCAGGTTGCTACACTTTAGGGACAGAGATGCTATTCTCCAGAGGGGGAAAACTGATTACTGTGAATAACAGTAAATTATCTCTGTTTTCTGACTCTATGGCTGCTGTTTAAGCGAAACGGGCCTCCTTCTTGGATGTGAAAAAGGTTCTAAGGGTGGAGGGCTTACAATATTCCTTGATGTCCCCAGCAAACTCAGGATCCTGTTTGATGGAACCACACTCTTTTGTGATGACCCGGGCATGACGTGGGAGGCCTATAAAGCAGGAACATCCTTGCCAGCGACACAGTACAATACTGATGCCGCCAGACATGGACCCCGAGAACACTCAAAGAATGCTCTGAGGGCCAAGCATTAAAGAAACCATCTCCATTATAAACAGAGCAGGAACGTGTGGCTGCACTCTAGGCTGAGGTGGAACGTCCAGCACTATGGAGATAAGACTTTGGCTCTGGTAACTCTTCGGACAGGAGAGCAGTGATCTCGGAGTCTGGCACTTCTATAGTGGACGGTGCTGCTCTTCCGTTGGTGACTCCACAATCGGTGGATGACTTTATCTGAGTCACTGGGCTGGGTTGCCTGACGTTGGTGAGACAAAAATGGGCTACTTAAGTTTTACTAACTGGGGTCCACTGGGGAGCTTTGCTGCGGGACTGTGGCTTCTGGGTGGGGGGCCTCATCTGCTGACACTGGGTAGAACTAGTGCACGCAGAGTGCATATGTTCAGGGTTGGTATGGCATTGGTTTGCACCCTACAGGAATGGCCTACCCCTACCAGATGTCTGGTTGTGGCAGTACACTAACATTGTACATTTTCTATATGTTTGGGTTGCCAGCTGTTGCTGGACTGCTCTTGGGTTTGGGAGTTCACAGTTGGGGCTTTTTATGCCTTGTCTTAGGGTACAAACAGCATGCTGATGGAAGGGGTTTGATTAGAGGGAGACTCTAGGGAGAGTGGTGGTGGTCACTCACTTGCCTATTCCAATTCAGGTTAAACATCAATCATACACTAACCTTCCTGACCTGGAATATCCGAGGCCTACATTCTGCCTCTAAGCACCATAACGTTCATAGATATTTGTGACGGCAGGGAGTATAGGTGGCTATGTTGCAGGAAACACATCTGGCTGGGAGCGAAGTGGAACGCTTGAGGCGCAGGTGGTGGGGCAAGTTGGAGGCCACCTCCTACTCCGCCTATGCCTGGAGGGGGGATTGATTTGGATCAGGGTGGGGACATCCTTTGAACTCACACATTCTGCCATTGACCGGGAGGGCCGGTATGTCTTTATTAAGGGCAGGCTATTAGGCAGAGATGTCACTTTAGGGAGTATCTATGCCCGAATCAAGAGCAAGTGGCTTTCTTTTGCTCTCTCTCTACCCTTCTAGCACTGTTAGTAGCAGCCAACCTATTGGTGGATGGTGACTTTAACTGCATGGCAGATGTCCTGCTAGACTGCTCTACTCCCCCGTTACCAGGGACACTGGCACACAAGACAGCAGAGGGTTTTAGAGATTGGTTAGATCGGTATGAACCTTCTGACCCTGGAGGACTCAACACGGCACGACACGGGATTACTCCTGCTATTAATATATCTACCACCTCCATACTCGATTGGACAAACTTGTGTGCTTGAACAGAGTTAGTACGTGACATACTCCAAGTAACCGGGGTGCACCCTCTCGGATCATAGTCCCTTATTACTGGGTTTTTGACTGGTGGAGGAACGCCTGGAAATCCACATGTGATGGCTGAACCCAATGTCCTTAGAAGATGCTTGCTTCCAGGATTTCCTAGCAGAAATGATTGTCCAATATTTTGACCTTAACAAGGGTTCTGTTTCCACAGGTTCGGTTCAAATGGGAGGCCTTTAAGTGGTATTTCGGGGACACTGTCTGAGTCAATCGGTGGGCATCAGAAAGGCATGAGATGAGAAACTGCGGTCTCTAGATGACAAGATACATGGCCTAGACAATGCAATGTGCTTAGACGAGAATGGTTTGCTTAGCTTCTGGGAGGCTCAGGAACTCTTTTGTGCGGTGTTAGAATGTCTACGATGCCATGACTATAAGAACTACATCACTAGGGCACACGAGGAAGAGGGACAACCAGGTAGGCTGTTATCCGGACTCATCTGCCCTGAGTCCCGTGGAGCCCCTATCACACAGATCCAAACAGTGGGTGGGGCAACGCTCTATTCTGCTAGGCCATTAATGCCATGTTCCGAGAGTATTACAAGACGTTGTATGAATGCCTGGAGTCTCAATCACCTGAGCTACAGGTTGCCTTCCCACAGCGGCAACCACTGAGAGAACTTGCCCGAGAGGCCCGAGAGACTCTGGGAGGTCTCATGACAGTTCAGGGGATTCGGTTCGCCATTAAGGAAATGGTGCCTGGGAAGACCACATGTCTGGATGGTCTGCCAGCCGAGTTCTATGCCACATTCGCAGGCACCCTGGCCCTGAAACTGGAGTCACTATATGCCGACTCCTTCACGCACAGCATGCTATCTGCGTCCGCACCTGATGCAGTCGTAATCCCACTCAGTCTCAGACACAGGGTGCTCGCATCACAGCGTTCCGTCCCCTGTCCATGCTCAACATGGATTTCGAAATCCCTACAAAGTTCTAGCCATCCGGTTACTCCCCCACATGCCTGCGCTGATACATAAAGATCAAAATGGCTTCATGCCCTCCAGCACCACCTCCCTTAATTTACAGCAATTGTACCATGTCCTCTTTCATTTGGAGGCACAGTCCCAATTAGGGGCTGCTCTGATGTCGGTAGACCTCAAAAAGTCTTTGATTCGGTCCAGTGGGACTTCCTATTCAAAGTGATGCACTTGATGGGACTGGGAGAGCGCTGGATCAATTGGATCAAGCTGCTCTATTCTACACCAACTGCGCATGTAAAAACGGGAACCACCATCTCCTCACAGTACACTGTCTATAGAGGTAACAGACAGGAATGCCCCCCGTCACTCCTTCTCTTCACCTTAGCCATTGCGCTATTGGCAAAGCTTTTTCGTCAAGAGGGGTTTGTTACTGGAGTAGGTGTGGAGAGTCAGGGATATATCATCTTCCTGTATGTGGACGATCTCCTACTCTATTTGACAGAATGGCCGGTGGGGGTTGTGACCACGTTCTCTTTTGCCTCACTTTCTGGTCTCCACGTCAACTAGGCCAAGACCTGCTTGTTTCCAATGGCGCCGGGGGTTCAGCAGCTGCAGGTGATTCCGTGGGAGTTGGGCTTGGTCCCCTCATCCTTTATATAGCTGGGTATCCAGATATTCTGCTTGCTGGAGGACTTCCGGGAGGGATATCTGGGGAAAGCCCTTACATCACTTAAGACATGTGTCCCCTTCTGGCACTCTCTGAAATTGCCCATTATGGCCATTATCCCAGCGTCAAAGATGGTCATACTCCCTAGGCTACACTATTACTTCACTTATCTCCCGGTTGGAGTATCCCTCTCCTGGTTCCGACAGCTAGATTCATTGCTAAGGGAACTAATATGGGATGGAGGTCAACATAAGGTCTCCCCGGAGGTTCTTTGGTGCCCGCCTGATGAGGGGGGGCCTGGAGGCACCAGATTTTGAGTTGTACTTCCAGGCGGCACAGTGGGTCACTCAATGGCTAGATGGGACCGAACTCAAAGAATTTGGTGCACTGGTGCTGACTCACAATCAGAGCATTCTGCTGGCCTAGTTACTTTCCCCGGCAGTAATGACTCCCAAGCCTGAGGTGCTATTGTTGACAGCCTTGCGTTGCTGGAGGCACTGTGTGCAAAGGACAGTGGGGACTCCCCTTTATGCATTGGCACTGCAGCTAGTGGGGCTACCAGATGATGATCCCCCAATCTCTTTCACAGCTGGACAGATGTCGTCTTGGACAGAGGCTGGCTTGATTACTGCGGGAGACCTTATTCAATTGGGACCTCTACTCCCAATGGAGGAACTGGTGGACCAGTATGGCCTATCTGCAGGTCAATTTCTAACCTATGAGGCCCTGACACTGGCCTTTGGAGATTTTTGGCCAACCGGCCGAGACGAATCAACAACATATGACGTACTACATCTATGAGGAAAGTGCAGCACCTGGTGAGGTGGTTCTATAGATCACTGAACGCAATGGTCCATAAGCCCCTGTCGGTACCTAGGCATCGATGTTGAGAGGCTTTGGGATGAGAACGCACAGATTTAGAGTGGAATGGGGTTATGGCATATACATACATAGACGGTATCCAGAAACATGAGATTAAAATATTCTTTTTTTTTTTTTTTTTTTTTTTTTAAAAGTTTTTATTGAACAGTAAAAAGGATACAAGCATGGGCCTACAACCACCAGGGCCGGCCGCTAGAATCAAAAAGGATAACACAGTGTTAAAGTCATTAACCGGCCCATGGGGCCCAGCCCATTACAGAAGCTCCGGTTACGCATAAGGGAATCAGGATACATACATTTAACATAAATAACAACTAAAAAACAAAAGGCGAGGCGTAGTGACATGAAGTGGGCGTCAGACTACAGCAGGGGGACTTCACATCCGACCACCAGATGGCGGTCAAGGGGAAGGAGGACTAAGAGGTCAGGGGGGGTCACGGGTGAGCCAGGCCTACACTCGGATATTCCAAATACGCAAGGAACCATCACGGGTCAGGGGGACAGGGCAACCTCGGAAGTGTCCACCAGGGGGGGAGCACAGATATTCCCCCGATACTCATTCCATTGCCCCCAGATTCTGCCCCATGCCCCCGGTTTACCACGAGCCACATACAGTCTTCTCCCTGAACATACACCAGTCCATGTTCTCCATCCATACAGACACGGTGGGAGGCCGCTGGGAACCCCAAAGCTGCGCTATATCTCTCTTGGCAATCATGTTCCCCAGGGCCGCCCACCGAGTCTGGGCCGCGTTATAATCATTGGGCTCCCACACATTCAGAACACAGCGACGCACCTCCGGCAACAGAGCAACCCCGGTGACTCGTCCCATAACCTCATGCACCCGGCGCCAGTATTCCGCCACCTCGCGGCACTCCCATAGGATGTGGAGAAAGGTGGCACTAAGCCCACAGCCCCGCTTACAGAGCCCGTCGTCAGAAAATCCCATCGAAACCAAACGGGGACCCGTCACGTAAACCCGGTGGAGAATCTTAAGCTGGACCAGACGGAGACGGGCCGGGATGGCCACCTCCTTAGGGGACGACAATGCGGACTGCCAGTCCTCGTCGTCCAACTCCACCCCATCTCCCGTCCATGCCTCCCGAAGACGCACCAAGAGGTCAGCCCGATTATTAATCAGTTTTTTATAAATTAGAGAGATAGTACTGTCGGGCACGTGACCATCGAGTATGCGGTCCTCGAGGGGCGAAGAAGCCGGGACCTTGGTCCCTTCCCCAAAGACAGAGAGCAGGGCATGCCGAACCTGGGCATAACGGAAGAACTCCCTTTCAGTAAGCTCGTATTCGCTCTGGAGCGCCGCGAAGGTTTTAACCGCGCCCTTAACCCATAAGTCTCCCACTCTGCTAATACCGATCGTGTCCCAGTGCTCAAAGCCTTTCGTTGTCCAGAGGCTACCCAATCGGTCGGAGGCAAATAAAGGAGTAGCACACGTTAAACGCTCACTCCAGCCCATGGCTACATTAGCTGCCTTCCAGATCCTTACCGCAATCTTAGTAGGGCCCGTAAGGGTCCTTCCAGCCAAGCGGGAGTAAAGCGCCCTATTATAGTTACCGCCGGGAAGCAGAAATTTATCCATCTCATACGCCGGGTTCAAGCCGGGCGCATACGTGGCATGGTTAATGGCCGATAGTTGGGAGGCCCAATAGTACCTTCTAATGTCGGGAAGCGCGATGCCCCCGTCGTACCAGGGGAGAGTGAGCTTTGCCAGAGCGATACGCGCCCGCCCGTCCCACACCAGTCTCCTCTGCAGGCTCTCCACCTCCCGAAAGTAGGCAACCGGAATGACATCGAAGGAGTTCTGAAGTGCATAAAGGAATCTGGGAAGGGACATCATTTTAAACAGAGCTGCGCGACCAAGCGGGGACAAGGGCAGTTTACACCACCGAGCCGTATCCTCCCTCAAACGCCGAAGTGGAAGCAGGAGGTTCTGCTCATAGCGAACCGCCGGGTCCAACGAAACGTACACCCCCAGGTATTTAAAGCCGGACAGAGATAGTTGGATCGGAAGCCGAGGCGGCAAGAGAGGAGGGCCACCAGAGATAGGATACACGCAAGATTTAGACCAGTTAATCGTCAGACCCGAATTTCTCCCAAAGGAAGTAAGGACATCAAAGAGAACATTAAGCGACTGCCGCGGCGAGGTGAGATACAAAAGAATGTCATCCGCGTACAACGAGACCCGGTCCTCGAAGCCCGGGGCCCACCGGATCCCTCTGATCGAGGGCTCCCAGCGGAGCCAGGCAGCGAGCGGTTCCAAGGCGAGAGCAAAGAGCAGAGGGGACAACGGGCACCCCTGCCTCGTACCCCTACCGAGAGCGAAAGGCTGAGAGACCCGCCCATTGACGACCACCTGAGCCATTGGTCCAGCGTAAAGAAGCTTCACCCAGCCAAGAAATCCCTCCCCAAAGCCGAATTTGGTCAAGACAGCCCAGAGGAATGGCCACTCGATGGTATCAAAGGCCATAGTGGCATCTAAAGAAACCAGTACGGCTGGTTCGGAGAGGTACTCCGCCCTAGCGAGGGCGCCGTGGAGACGCCGCAGGTTAAGAGCGGTATTACGATGAGGGATGAAGCCGCATTGATCCGGATGGATCAGATCACAGATAACGCTCAGCAAGCGAGTGGCGAGGACTTTAGCCAGTATCTTAGGCTCGGCGTTTAATAGAGAAATAGGCCTGTAGGAGGCACAGCGGTCTCGTGGCTTACCATCCTTGGGGATCACGACTATAGTAGCCAGACGCTGGTCGGCGGGAAGGGAACCCGCTTCGAGGGACTCCTGGAACATACGACGGAGGAAAGGCGCAATTTTATCCGGGCGCAATTTATACAACTCAATAGGCAGGCCGTTGGGACCCATAGCCTTGCCAGAGCGAAGGGAGCGAATCGCAGTTGCAATCTCGTCAACAGACAAGGGGGCGTCCAGCTGTTCACGGTCCTCGACGGACAAGCCGGGCAAAGCAATATCCCGCAGCAGAAGGCGAGAGTCTTCCTCATCCCTATCAGTCACCGGGGAGTACACGGCCCGGAGGTGGTCAGCAAAACACTCCACAATCTCACCAGGCTCAGTCACACACGCTCCATCCGAAACCCGAAACTCCGGGACCACACGATTCACTCTCTCCTTCCTGTCCAGCCAAGCAATCAATTTACCCGCCTTGTCCCCGGCGTCATACAATCTACCCTGCTGCTCCCTATACATAGTCTTGGCAGCATCGGTAACAAGAGACCTGTATTCAAACTGCTTCAAGCTGAGGGCATGGAGCCCATCCGGAGTGACACCCGCCTCCAAGGCCGACTCCAGCCCCGATATGTCAGTCTCCAGCTTCACCACTGCCTCATTCTTGAGCTTCTTAGCCACCACTATCTGGGAGAGGGCTTGTCCGCGGAGCACGGTTTTAAAAGCTTCCCACAGGGACATTGCGGACGACACCGACCCCTCGTTTTCAAGGAAATATTGGTCAATCGACTTGACCAGGCTGTCGCGAGTTGTGGGGTCTCGCAGGTACCAAGGGTTAATGGGAGCGATCCGCCCTGCAGACCGCGACCCGGTGTCAAAGAGCAGCCACAGCGGGGAATGATCAGAGATACCCCGCGCCAGGTGCCTAACCTCTCGAATCCGGGCAGTCTGGGCCGCGGGCATAAGAAAATAGTCCAATCTGGAAAGACTCCCATGCGCCCCAGAGTGAAAGGTGTACTGACATTGTGTCGGATGCATTAATCTCCAACTATCTACCAGACCAAAGGTCTCCAAGAGTCCGCCGAGCCATGCCTGGGCAGCGGGGAGGGCCCTGGGCGGGTGACGATCCAGGTCACCCGAAACCACCGAATTGAAGTCCCCGCCCATAAGCAAAAGACTGTCCGGAAGTTCAAGCAGCATTCGACCCAAGTCCGAGAAGGTGGAGTTCTGGAGGCCCGGGGGAACGTAAACTGAGACCAAGGAAAGTGACTGCCCCTCCCATCTCCCAGTCAAAGCCACATAGCGCCCTCTATCATCCGGGACTACCCTGGTGATCTCTAACGGAAGTGAGGATCGCAGGAGAATGCCCACCCCTCTAGAACCAGTGGTGAAACCAGAATGGGCCACGAGGCGGTATCCCCCCCTGTTCATTGCATGACAAACATTACCAACCAGATGCGTCTCCTGTAAAAACACCACATCAGGAGCCAGACGACGCAAATACTGCAGCACAACACCCCGCTTGATATGGTCCCCCAACCCATTGACGTTCCATGACATCAATCTCAACCCGTCCCCCCCCATCCCCTCCAGTAGATCAAAGGTCCCCCAGCCAATAGCGCAGCCCCCGAAACTGGACAAAAATCAGTACCTCGCCCTGAAAACAAAGAACACACATCAAAACAACCCCTCCCACCCCCCAACCCCCCCCCAACTCCAACTCCCCCCACCCTGCACCCCTGCGGGCCAAAAAACCACCCCAACTTGCAGTGTGCCTGTCGCCCTACAAACCCCATTCTACGAAAAGACCCCGGAGGAGGAAAGGGACCCGTCCCCGCCCGCCCCCCACACAGGTCATAGTGAGACAAAATGAACAAAAGAAGTAAAACCCAGCCGAACAGTGCAAAATGGCAAAGCAAGGACCAAAAGTCACTCCAAAGGGGACCCGTCACCTTCGGTACCGGCAGAGGGCCCCGGCCGGTCACCCCTGTCCGGCAGCGAGTCCAGCCAGTCACTCACAGTCGCGGGAGAGTCAAAAAAGACAGTCCGATCCTCGTGTTCCACTCGGAGTTTTGCGGGATAGAGCATAGAGTACTTAAGGCCCAGGTCACGGAGACGACGCTTCACCCCCTGGAAACCCATCCGCTGTTTCTGGACAAGTTGGGTGAAGTCCGGATAAAAGTTAATTGACGAGTTCTCATGACGAACCGGGCCGTGGACCCGTGAGGCCTGCAGAATCGCATCTCGGTCTCTGTAGTGGAAAAGTTTGGCTACAATAGGCCTCGGGGGGGGCCCCCGGCCGCGGCCGACCGCCCGGAACTCGATGGGCCCGCTCCACGGCAAAGAACTTACTTAGGCCATCGGGGGCCAGCTGTTGGAGGATGAGTTCCTCGACCAGGAGGTCAACCGGGCGGCTGTCGGAGGACTCCGGTACGCCTATGACACGGATGTTATTGCGTCGGGCTCGTCCCTCGAAGTCCTCCAGCCGCCGGGCCATCTGATCGTTGGCCATCTTGATGTCGCCAAGAGTGGTCTGCAGGTCCGACACATCCGCACCGAGGGTGGAAGTCCGCACATCGAGCGCTTGAACCCTCTCGTTGGTTTTAGAGAGATCCGCCCGAATTAATGTGACATCGATAGCCACCGTGTCGATTTTACGGGCCAAGGCCTCGTACTGCGTGGCGATGGTCTCCCTGATGCCGTTAATGGCGCCCATGATGTCCTGCAGGGACAGCTCCGGAGAGACGGACGTGCCACCACCGGCGTCGTCTGGGGGGGCACCGGCCGCTCCAGGGGACCCTCCGCCATGAGTGTAGCGGTTCATGTTGTTCGCCTGGACCGGTCCCCCGCGGAGGGAAGCTTTAGTCTTACGCCCCTCGGGGCCCCCCTTGCCCCCCATGTGGGCCACGCTCACCGAAGGGGACCGTCGATCAAGGGTCGAATGGGCACCGGCACCGCAGACGGGCGCCTCACCAGAGTCAGCAGTATAGCGGTGCGAGGGGACCAAAGGCAATGGGTACACTAGTAACAGGCGGAGACAAAGGCCTCACGCAGAGGCCAAGGAAACACCCAGCCACTCCAAGCGATTCCGCCATCCAGCCCCTTTGAAGTCCAAAAGTGAAACCGAAAGTGATGGAGCGGCCACTGGCACAGCGCTGCAGCCGCTGTTGTTCGATTACGCCCCGGCTCCACAGTTCACCCTCGCACCGGGCACCGCCGTCGGGTGGGTCTCAAAAGTTCAGACCACGATAAATCAGGATTCCCAGGTCCGATTCGATTTCTGAAAGGAGATCCGTGTTCAGCCAGCCTTCATCTTCCAGCTTCCGTAAACCATATCAGGATAAAATCAGGATAAATTCCGAGGAGCAGCGAGGGTCCGGGGAGCCCTGTGCTCACGCGACCATCTTGGATGCGCGCTAGGCTCCTCCAGATTAAAATATTCTTAATTTAACATTGTCCATATGACATATCTGACACTCCATAGGCTTCAAGTCATCTATGGATGAGACCCATGTGGCTGCCCCAGATGTAAACTATTGGATGCAAATTTCTGCCATATGACCTGGGGATGCCCCCAGTTGCAACCATTCTGGAACGCCATGATCAGGGCCCATATTGCCACCCTGAACTGATCTCTTCCATGCATTCTGGAGGCTGGCTTGCTAGGACTGTTTCCTAGTTATCGCAAACGCAAAGTTGACTCCTGGTTTCTGGACAAATCGCAATGTCTTGGAATTCAGAAGAGGGACTAGGGGTGAATACCTGCACGAATGATGTCTCTGTATGGGCTAGGGCTGAAGAGAGAGCCCTGATTAGCGAAGATGCTAAGGGAGTATGGAGGCACCTGATAGCAGAGCTGTGGTCGGAGGTGCTGGAGGCTTGGTAACACCCAGAGAGGGTATCAGAGGGGATTCCAGACAGGGACAGGGCTGGATGAGGTAGAATAAAGAGACTCCTCCGAGGATATGGAAGGGGAACAGAGTGGACTATGGCGACGATATCTTGGTGTATCCTGAGGCTGTTCCCCTCCTCCTCATTAGATAGTAGCTCTATTCATCGCAATACCGCGTCAGGAATCCCATCACATGTTCCATTGTCTTTTTCCTTTCCTTCCAACTTTATCAATATCCCTCTCCTTGTGGGGTGTGGGAGACCCACCGGACAGCTAGGCTTTTCTTTTTTTCGGTTCTCGTTCTTAGTTTCTTATTTGTTGGCATCTGTGATTCTCATTTTTCCTATTTCTGAGACGTAGTCTTCACGACAATGAGACCTGAAAGTCATAAGTTTTACCTTTCAACTGGATATGTATTTTGGGTTTAGGTTACAACTATGATGAGCCGAGACAGGGTGGGAGGTGGGAATTGTCAATAGATACTGATTTATGTATTAAGTGTTTATGCTGCAATTCACCTCTGCAATTGGGAACTGTCGAAAATGTTATACCTGTGCCCTTTGAATGTTCACCTGTGGACATTCCTATCTAAACTATGGGGCATATGTACAAGCCCCTATTGCCACCACAAAGTCACTTTTTCCGAGTGCCGCCTTGTAGATAAGGCCCCCTTTCACTGTATGGTTAGCGTGAAAGGGGTGGGCAGTGGGTGTTGCGGTGGGCGTTCCACCCCACACCCATTGATTTTGATGCTGCCCCCTATGTACAAGAGTAGCATACATCGGAAGCAGCACCAAAATTAAGACCAGGGAAAAACTGCTCTTAACTTGGCGAAACAAGGAGAAATGCATTATTTCTCCTCATTTTTGCTTTTTCCATGTGTGCTGCACAGTGCTTAATTTGAGCCGGAGCTTTCCGGTGCTGAGCACCGGCACTTAATTGGTTTCCGGTGCTCGGCACCTGGACCTAATTGTCAACACTACACATAGGGCAGTCTGCCACAAGGTGGCGCTGCTCATGGAATTTAGAGAGCAGCAGATTAACAGTTGTTTAGGAAAACAATATACATAAACAAATTACTAATACCTGCTTCACCAGCCATTCCTTTAGCTTTGGGGACCTAGAATAATCTGAACCGTCGCATTTACATGGGAGAGAGATGGTTAGTGGTTGTTTTGGCAGCGATGACAGAGGTCATGGGTGGTGCAAGCTGCAGTGGCCTCCTGGTCAGAGCCCTGGCACTTAATATTTTACAAATTAAGCACTGGTGCTGCATTGTGCAGCAAACATGGAAAAAGCTAACTGCAATGGATTGTTTATGTGCAGGAAAGTCCCCCTTGCTGTACATAAACAATTTGTTAAAAAAAATGTCATTTTGTGACTTTCATGTGTGCTGCATGAAGCAGTACACATAAAAGTGACAAAATGGAATTTTATGATTGTTTATGTGCAGGAAGGCACACCTTCCTACAGATAAACAATCCTCCCCTGCACGCAGGCACACTTGAACTATGGTGCAAGGATGCCTGCATTGGCCCTACACTGCTGAGTGTAGTGCCAGCACAGGGGGAAACGTAAGGCTGCAACATATCGTTGTAAATATGGTGCAGCTTTCCGTTTTCTGAAGTGGTGGAGTGAGGTGTTAAGCCATGACAGCTAACGCCTCACTCCGCCACTTCCTCCTACATATGCCCCTATGTTCTTTGAGTTACTGCGGTACAATTTGTGATGTTGAGACATGCTTGTAACAACTGTCTTTCAAAATCAAAAATGCTGATAAACCTGATGTTTAAAAAATGAAACATCAGGTTTATCAGCATTTTTGATTTTGAAAGACAGTTGTTACAAGCATGTCTCAACATCACAAATTGTACCCAGAATTTCAGAATGTGAATAAATGATAATATTTTCATTGTTAAACTTGAACATTGCCTTGACTGATGACCACATTGAATCATCGTTATCATCAGTGTCAGTGTCTAAAGTATAAGCTACAAAACTTGCTACTGCACCAGTCTGAGCGTCCACTAATCCAGAGTTGGAACTCTTTGAGAGATTTTTCTGTGTATTATAGACAAGCTCAGTAGTCTGGGATACAGATACATCAGGAGCATCGTGGATAGCAGACGATGTATGTTATTTCGTCAAAATATGTTTTACAGAGAACATAGAGTTGGAATTGGACTGCTTCCACCAGCAGGAAAGATCTGAGCATTATTGACATCCAGAACACTCTTACCAAAATCATGCTCCAAAGAGTGGAGTGACAGTGATGTAGTATTCTTTACACAAGTAGAAACAAAATAGTCAATGATTTTTTTTTTCTTACAAGTTCACTTCAATGCTGTACCTAGAAATATCCTTTGTCATCTGGAGTGCTAGTAAACTACAAAAGATAAAGCTTAGAAGTATGGCCCCACACCTTATAAGCAAAATAAATCACCTACGTTAGAGCTGCTTCTTTCTTGTTATGCCATGCAAACTCTGAAATTCACTTTGGATGTCGATAAGGACCATTAAGAATTCCAAAGAAATATGAAGACCTGGCTTTCTCCAAATGCCGAACAGAACAGAACCCAGGCAGGTTGAATTAAGGCATTTGTTATGAGTGACTTCTTAATTCCAATGGGGATGATGGCAAACACCCCATCGGAATTGGAGCTCTGCAGAAACACTGCAGATCTATTAACTTTAATTCAGAGATTTTGGCAACAGCAGTTGAAGTCTACAAATGCAAACTGACACAAAATAAGGAATTACCAGGGGAATAAGGCCCAAAATGACCAAATCCCCAGGTAATTCCTCATTTCTTAGTGAACTCTCATGTAACAATGCGTGTCTTTGGTTGTCAATAATCTTAGTATCTCAAGATTATTAGATTATTGTTGATTATCAATTGGTCGGAATTGCCTCCGACCGACATCATCGTGGATTTGGGACCAACCGAGCGCCTAACTATGATGAGACCACACATGGTGCAGTCGCAAACTCACATTTCCCTGGTGCTACAGCCGTAAACTGGCCATAGCACAAGCTCCCATAGGGAAATGGGAGGTTGTGTTCATCCCTACACCTCGTAGCAAGCAGGCCTTCTCTTTGTTCCACATGCCTCCTTGCTTGCTGTTTGAACATGTGACTGGTGGCCATTTTGGGTAGGCACATAGTGTGCTTTTGCCGTAGGCTTGCATGTGTTCTTCTTCAATCAGTATGTTGCGGCCATGCCGCCTTGATTTCTGGTTCACCATGTGGTTGGTCATGGCCATTTTATGTAGGTAGCCAGTGTGCTTTTGCTATAGACCTGCATGTCTTCTCTTTGTTCCCAATGCCTTTTTGCTCTATGTTGTTGTTGTTGATAACCATGTGGCAATGGCAGGCAGCGATTTTGTGTTTCCAGTCAGTGTGGCCCTTTGCCATATGCTTGCATGGATGTTTGAGCCATGAGATAGCAGTTTAATAAATGAAAACGAATGGTATGCTTGAGGATAATGTCACTTATTTCAATTTTTTTCAATATTTTGTAATTTATTCCTTTATTAGTTTTATGTTTCTTTAATTTTCTAATATTTTCAATGTTAGTAACTTTTTTATTATACTTTAAAATTTTAGTTACTTTTGTATTATTATTTTTGTAAATATTCAATGTACATTTTTTCATTTTAGTTATTATATTTTCATTTTTTTTCAATGTTAAAATTGAGATTTTTTTGGGGGGAGATAATTTTTTTTTAACCATTTTCATAACATCTGGTATTAATGAATCAGCCCCTGTCTGCTACAGGTGCACGACTGCAATCATTGTGTAAGGATTATTCGATTGTCAATGCATTTGTCAGCTGCACCTCCCTGCGTGCCAGATCCCATGTGATGCGTTGCACATAAAGCAAACAATTACAGCTATGTGTAAACTCAGGAAGGATTGGAAAGACCAACAACAACAATAAAACAACACATCTGTAATTGTTTTCTTGTGTACTGAAAACCAAACTACACCAACATAAACGTACATGGTTTTCCGTTTTGCGAATGAACACTGTATACTAGTGTTAATTATTTGTAATAACTTAAGTAACCACACTAAATGATATTGTTTGTTTGTACTACTACTTGAACTACAACAATGCCACGTTTCACTGATATTTTTCTTGCTTGTTTGCATTTAGGTTCACAAGAGAAGAGACATCACCCACAGTACTGCCAGAAAGCAGACCTCTGTACGACGTGATGCGTGACTCATTACGCAAAATGGCCATCTCTTCAGCTTGCTGTGAAGCTAAGTGCCACTGCCAACTGACAGCTTCAAGATGGCCCTAAAGAAAGGTCCTGCCAAGAAAGTGGCTAGTGGGGAGTAGAAGAAGTAGATTTCCACCACTGGTGTGCCGACCGTAACCATTTTCAGGAATGTTGTGTTTGCCGCACCGGCCTCCGGTTAGCAAGCTGAGAGCAGCACACCTCCATCAACAGCATCACCTCCCCAACTTAAACCCAGGACCATGTCTGTCAGTGAGGCAGCCAGTGCGATCATGTCAACGCAGACAAGTTGCGATATGGAATTGGATTTGTCCCTTTCGCAAAGTAGTACACAATCTTTTCAGGAAACACAGCAAAGTGGCCAACAGCCACAGCCAGCAATGGATTTGTCTGATGTTGGAGCAGAACAGGAGGTTGAGCTTCGTACAGGGCAGGAAGTTGAACCTCCTCTTTTAGAATCATTGGCTCCCACATCTCCAGCACGGAAATGGAAAAGTACTACAGCACGATCTTCTCCAAGCACTACTACTGATGACGATGAAAGAGACATGGAGTGGATCCCAACAGAGACCAGGATACAACAGGAGAGGGAAGGGGGTGAAGAGGAGGATGACGATGACGAGGTAGTCATGGTGGAAGGTGAAACAGAGGAATCTGACATTGCTATTCAACTAGCTCCGAGGAATGTGGCTCAAGTGGCACCACCAGCAGCTCTCATATTTGCAAAGCCCCAGCTGAGACCTATACCAACCCTTGCCTCAGGAGAAACAGGGAGGCAATTAAGTGGGAGGACCACCTAAAAACATTGCTGAACGTGGTCGTGGTGGTGAGGAGAGCTGGGGAACATCAGCTACAAGTCCAATCATGGCGGAAGGTGATGATGAGGACGAAAAGGGTGCCCTCTTCACGCAAAACAGCCCTGTCCCGAAGCAGTGCACCAGCACAATCACCCACCTCAACAACTTCACAATGGCGCAAGAAGACTCAGAGTGAGATGATGGAAACACAGCAGCAAACAGTGACAGCCCAACCACCACCACACACATTGAGTCTACCACTAGCATCTACTTCTCATAAAATGCCTGTGTCAGTGCCCAAGAAAAGAAGAACATCCAGGCTAATATTACGGGCATGTTTAGGCAGGAGAGGCCCTACGATTGAAACCACACAACCACACGTTTGTACAATGGGAAGTTGGCAAAACTGTTAGCTCTGGACCTCCTTCCTTTTTCATTTGTGGACAGGGTGGGATTTTTAGAAGTTGTGGCAGCCATCTGCCCAAAATGGAAGGTACCAAGTAGGACCTATTTTGCCAGAGTGGCTGTTCCAGCGCTGCTACACAATGTGCTGCAGTTGGTTGGACAAGTTTTGCAGCAAAGTGTTGTTCACACCAATCCACCTAACGACAGACATGTGGACCAGTTGTCAGGCATCTGATTACATGTGCATCACTGTTCACTGGATCTCTTTTGCAGGGGTAAATCAAAAGATATCTTCAGGTCTTGGCCCTGAAGAAAGTTTTAGCAGTGTTCAGCGGCATGCAACAGCAGCCATGTTTACCATGGAGAAATCACATACAGCTGTGAATTTCTTGCAGAAATTTAACACAGCAAGCTGTGACCCAGAGGTCTTAGAATTGGATTTGTGGCCACGGACAATGACAGTAGCATTGTCAAGTCCATGTCAGACGGAGGCTATTTCAGGGACCTGCGTTTGGCTCATTGCATTAACCTGGTGGTGCAAGACTTCCTCAAAAAGGAAGACATGTTCAGCCACATACTGACCACCTGCAGAAGAATCTGCAACCATTTCAACCATTATTTTAAAGCCTGGCAGCAGCTGCAGATTATTCAGTGTAACAATAGAGCACCAGTTAAAGCCCTGATACAAGAGGTGCCAACACGTTGGAACTCCACCTTTTACATGCTGCAACGTCTGTTTGAGCAGTACAAACAGATCAATTACTATGTCATTCAAAGAGGTGGGGATGCAGTTGGAAAATCTATGACCATGGATGCAGACAAATGAGGGCTAGTCAAATGCCTGATACAAATGCTACTCCCTTTTGAGGTTTTCATGTGGGAAGGTAGCAAGGAGGACAGTGCGATGGGCTAAGCTATCCAATTGTAGCATCTCCTATAAGACCAGTTAAAGAAGGCATCTGAAAGATTCACTCCTGCAGGTGTGAATGAAAATACATAAGCACATGCCTTGGTTGAATGCTTAGTCCTGCTAAGCTCTCAACCAAGCTGCAACGTCACAGCATTGAGTCCAAGGAGTACATATGTGCCACACTACTAGATCCATGGTAAAAATAAATTCTGCCCACTTTCATCCCTTTTTTCTTTAGGGGATGTTTGAAAATGCAAGAGGTGGATTGTAGAGCAAGCCAGAGACTTGGAAGAAGAATTACTGGAACTTCGAGTCCCATTCTGTAGTCCTGGGGTACAGCTTTCAACTTCCAGAGAGGTTTCAAGAGGGTGTTAGGACAAATCTTAATTATTGGTTAGTGTTTGCGGAGAAAATTCCATGAAGAACAGTCTTGAATCAATGCAAAATGTGTTTAATTGCGGTTGCATAGGATACTGATACTTTCTCAGGGGTGAGCAACAGCAAGATACAGTCAACACGTGTTTCGCCCCATTACATGGCCATCCGGCCTAGGGCTTTCTCAGGGTGTGGGAGATTCTAGTAGGGCCATGATTGTCCCATATGATTAGAGGAAAAAACGTCCTTGATCTGTGAGTCATATATTGAAAGGCGCGTCGCCTAGGAGCAGTCTTTCCTATGGTCGGTCCTCACAGGATTTTCCAGGAGTATCTGGATGATCCAAAAGAGGACTATTTGGATCAAAATCCATTGATGTATTGGTATGGGAAGATGTACCAATGGCCAAAGCTCAGCAGGCTGGCAATAAAGTATCTGGCTTGTCCTAGTGCCAGTGTGTCTGCTGAACGTGTGTTCAGTGCAGCTGGTGAGGTAGTCAAAGGGAGAAGGACCAGTTTCTCACCTCAAAATGTGGAGAGATTGACTATGATCAAAATGAACCAACATTTTATACCGCACAATTACACCGTTCCTGAAACAGCAGCACAGGAGGAGGAAGAGGGTGATTGGTCCGAAATTTAATCAAATGTATTAGATGACCAACTTCAGGTGAACCACCTGAGTTTGAGGATGAACTCTACTTCCCGGACTAAGTATGGCAGTGCCCCATTTAACTTTTAAAATGTTCTTCTTGAACTAACATTTTTCTTTGCCGAAAACATTTGTAAAAAATTACATAGAGGAACATTATTATTTTTGTGTCAGATTTATGCTGGCTGGCATTTTTTAATGAGTCACATATATATTGCTAGATTGCAGTTGGACCAGTGTGCATTGAAGAAGCCTCCACAATTCCTTCATGACATTGGAGACAATGCCTGCCCCCCTTGCATGCCTACTGCATAATACCTATCCATTTTGCATCACTGAGTAGTAGAATGGCTGCCCCATAAAATCAGGGTCAAGACTGATTTGCATATGGCTGGGTTCAAACTGGAATGGCATGGTGAGCAACAAAACAATGGATTTAGGCCCAGATCTCTGTACTGGGTGAATGTATGACATTGTTCTGCATTCTGTCCATAAACTGTTGTTTTTCCATTTGTCACCCCGAGTGGGACGGGCATGCCCAGACGTGGGTGTCATGCTCTCCATGCCACTAGAATCAAACTATCCTGGCTGAAGAGGGGTGAAACCCCGAAACCGGTCCTAGGATGCTTGTTTCCAGTCCCGGGAGGACCTGGCTTGGCAGTTCAGGCTGGACTGTTCCCATGAGGCACAGGGTCAAGACTGATTTGCATATGGCTGGGTTCAAACTGGAATGTCATGGTGAGCAAAAAAATGATGGATTTAGGCCCAGATCTCTGTACTGGGGTGAATGTATGACATTGTTCTGCATTCTGTCCATCAACTGTTGTTTCTGCATTTTTCACCCCGAGTGGAACCGGCATGCCCAGATGTGGGTCCCGTGCTCTCCATGCCACTGGAATCAAGCTATCCTAGCTGAAGAGGGGTGAAACCCCAAAACCGGTCCTAGGATGCTTGTTTCCAGTCCAGGGAGGACCTGGCTTGGCCTGAAGACATTGCTTCCCATCCCTAGCCTTCTTTCAATCCATAGCTGGAATGTCCCACTAAAGATCAATAATTTACAAGACAGCCATTGTTTGCTACTTCCATGGGAAAAGAGGAGATTCAATTGACCAATGTGCACCACCATGCCTGGAACAAGTAACTATTGCCCAATGAGTGATATATTGAGTGAGTTTGAGTGATGATGATTAATGTGGTGGCAGACAGTGAGGATGTTGTTCAGCTAATTTATAAATTTGATTTCAATTTTAATGTTTGTACCCAATGGTTGATTCTGCCTTAATGTGATTGCCCTTTTCACACTCAGATAGATTTATTTACATGGCCCACTCCTTTCAGTTTTTTTTTAAGGTTCTTTAAAGACAAGACCAGTCAGTTTAGTTAACAAAACTACACAACATGCTTAAATTATTTTACTCTCCTTTTTCATCAACAGCGCTACAAGTCTAGCTCTCTCAATCTCATTTGGGTTGGGATTTGGGTTCAGGACTCAGGGTGGGACTACCTCAACACCCAGAATAAGGAGTTTATGAACAATGGCTATCTGCTTCAAAGGGAAATGAGCATGATACAAAGAGGCCTACTCAACCCTGTGAATTGGAGAGAAATGCGTTGATTTGGGAAATGCAGAGTAGTGCGCTGACTCAAGCGTCAAATTCCTCTAATTAAGTGGTTGTGGTCCAGGAGGATTGTATCTGGAGACATGTCACATGATGGATGCACTCGGCTAACTGTTATGACAGTTGTGGGATTAATCAGCCAGGTACATGCAGCTATTTGTCTGGAATTGGTTGTAAAATTGTTCTCACTTCTCAGTTAATCGCAAATGAGTCATAACTAAACCAGGCTATGCTCTTGCTCTGACCTCTTGGTGCCCATCCACCATGAAGCTTACCTTCTCTTTGACTCTACAATATCGACATTTTCTGTTTTGCAATCCACAGGCCTTCTTCAGCACAAAAGCTTCATAACACTCCTGCTTACCTTACAGGACCGGTTCAGCCATGCACCCCAGTCAGACATTTCGAGAACAAGAATGCTGATGTACCATCGACTTTGGCATCTATATACAATATCATTTTTCTTTTCTTAACAATCACAATTTTTAGAACTTTGTGGGTCCTCCCTAATTTATATTTTTCAAATCTAGATGACAGAACAATCAGATAATATCTTGGGACTCTGGGGCTAAAGGACTGTTTGCAATGCACTTATTAACTGAACTGTGTCATTTCTTCATTTCCTCCCAAAAACAGATTTGATGATGATCTGCTGATTGTCGACCTAATGAATGTTGTTGTTGTGTTTGTCTTTGTCACACCTTTCACATCTTTTGTAGAAAGAATGACACAGTTCAGTTACCAAATACTGTATATATTATAAATTCAAAAATGGATGGTGCTTCTGCATTTTTCTCCTCTAAATATCCGTCTTGGATGCATATTTGAAGCGGTCCGGTAAGCAGGAGCGTTGTTATAGAGCTTTCGAGCAGAAGAGAAGACCTGTGGAATACAAAAAACTAAAGGGGCCATTAGGATGGCATCCAATCGTATGTGGGACCACCTGCCTAAAAGGCGGGGGTCCCAAAGGGCAAATGAGGATGCGACTACCACCATGGTGGTCGCATTGCCCATGTTTTGTATTGGGGTGGATGCTGCGCTCTGCAGCAGCGCCGCAAGACAAAACTGACACCCCACACATATTCCATAACATAACCATGCGGTGCACTGTAGAATCATTGAAAACGGCATCTTGCACAGTGCGAGCTGTCGTTTTCTGCCGCTCGAGTAGATTTTTACTTGAGCTTTCTCAACGCGGACTGGTAGTTTCTCATCGCGAGTGGTCGCGAGCATACGCGATCACTCGCAATGAGAAACCTGACCTCCCTGCATTGAGAATCTCAACGGGAGGTTTATTTTCCACGCTCGCGATCGGCAACTTGATGTTGCTGATCGCGAACGAGGAAAAAGTCTCGTCGGGATGTCATTTTGCTCGCTCACAATTGCCAACTTGATGCCGAGGACCGCGAGTGAGCAAAAAATGCCAACTACGCTACGCTACGCAATTTTGCACTGTGCTACGTGCAATTCGGGTAGCGCGAAGTAGCACAAACTACGCAATCTTCGCGAGCGTAGCATAGTTGTCCACTCAGGGTTACCTAACACATGGTGTAGGGATATGTAGGGGTGCACCATATGTGCCCCCCATGGCCAGGCAGATAGGGGGGCCCACTACAGGCCCCAAAATCAGTTTCTGCCTCCTGTTTTGCTTTAGTTTGACCAGTAGAAAGGGATTTTTAAATCTGTACGGCAGTGCCGCCATTCTGGGACTACAGGGAGGTCTGACAGGCGGTTGGATAAAGACCCCCTGTTAGGATCGTGTGTGTCAGTGTTTCCGATCACCACCTGTCCAGAAGCCATTGTAATATGGCGGACGGAGATCCCTGTTACAAGGGCAGAGGGACTGCCACTGACAGCCTGTCGGTGGCAGTCTCTCGGCCATCGTGATCAGGCCCTAAATGTCAATATTACAGAGTCATGGAGAAGGTAAGCTTTGTGGTGGATGAGGATCATCAAGAGGGCAGAGTATAGGCTGGTGCATTCATGTGCGATTAACTCAGAAGTGAGAACAATATTTTAGCACCAATCCTAGACAAATAGCTGCATGTGTCTGGCTGATCCATCTCACTAATGTAAATTGTGTGTGTCTATCATGTAACATGTGTCTACTGACAGACCAACTGACCACACCACTTAATTAGAGGTTTGATTGACATTTGAGCTAGCACACTACTCAGCATTATCCAAATCAAGGCACCTCGCTATAATCCACAGGAGTAGGCCTATTTGAGTCATCTTGCTTGTTTCCTATAAAACTGCGAATGAACAAGTATTATACATGGAAATCATGTTATAAATCTCTTTTGACAACAAGAAGTTAAGTCATAGGTTATTCTGAAAAAGAAACAAAAGAATACATCAAACGTTTGTAACACAGTCAAAGAAACATGTACAACTAAGGATGCTGATGTTTCAGTATTGTCATTTAAAGTGTTACCTGCAAGAGACCGAACATCAAACTGTATCCATACAACAGGTGATCCAAGTAATGGCGTAGTGAGAAGTGAAAATCAGTGAGCCTTAGCAAATAAGGGTGGGCGTAGTTCGCGAAGTAGCACTTCGCGAAGCTACGCAAAGTGAAGTTCGCACTACGCGAGCTACGCGTAGCACTTCGCGAACTGCGAAGTAACATGTTCGCACTGTGCAAGATGTTGTTTTCAATGATTGCACAGTGCGGACAAGCAACCGGCACTGTGCAATCATTGAAAATGGCATCTTGCACAGTGCGAGCTGTAGTTTTCTGCTGCTCGAGTAGATTTTTCCTCGAGCTGCAGCTTTCTCAACGCGAACTGGTAGTTTCTCATCGCGAGCGGTCGCGAGCATACGCGACCCCTCGCAATGAGAAACCTGACCTTCTCGCGTTGGGAATCTCGCCGGGAGGTTTATTTTCCATGCTCGCGATCGCGAACAAGGAAAAAGTCTCGCCAGGATGTCATTTTGCTTGCTCGCGGTCGCCAACTTGACGTTGAGGACCGCGAGCAAGCAAAAAATGACCGCAGCACTACGCAACACTACGCTACGCGTGTTCGCACTGTGCTACGTGCAGTTCGCGTAGTGCGAAGTAGCGCGAACTTCGCAAACTACGCGAGCGTAGCGTAGTGCTTCGCCCAGGCCTACAAATAATGGAAAATAGTGCAAGGATAGATAAGGATTTACAATATGCACAATGGCCCAGTACCCATGGAGTTTAAAACAGAAACAATTAAAAACACAATGATATGAGCATTTGAGTTTGGGTAGTCAACAATCAATGATATGGGTTGGCCCATGCAGTGTTTACAAATTAGTTACAACAACCTCCCAGCCACCACATGAATCATTATTCACTTGATCATTATATCACTCATTGGAAAAGAGTGATTTACCTTTTCCAAGTGTAGTACACTGCACTTTTGTCTATTGTATCTTCTCTTTTCCCATGGAAGCGACAAACATTAGCGCTATTGTATTATTAATGATTGTTACTGGTGGCAGGCAGCCCCGCTAAGGAATGGAAAAAAAAGGATAGGGACGGAAGACATTGTCTTTATGTACTTTAAGCAAATGGGGAAGCTTCTCTTGTGCACACTGGTCCGCACTATATATGTGAATAGACGGGGCTGCATACATCAGACACCAAATGTTCTTCAATATCCCCCTTTTTCTAAATTGCAAAGTAGTTCGACAATAATATATGAACTTTCTGTTGTGACCTGCCTAGTCAGGGAAGTAGAGTTCATCCTCATACCCAGGGGATTCGCCCAGAAGTTCATCAGCAAACACACTTAAGTGTGACTAATCAACCACATTCTCCTCCTGTGCTGTTTAAGGAACAGTTTAATCTTGTGGTATGAAGTGTTGGTTCATTTTTATCATGGTCAATCTCTCCACGTTTTGATGTGAGAGACCGGTCCTTTTGACTGTGATAACTATGCTGGCTGCACTGAACGTAGGCTCAGAAGATACACATGCTACCGGACAGGCCAGATACTCTAGTGCCAGCCTGCTGAGCTCTGGCCATTGTCACATCTTCCCATACCAATAGACCAATGGGTTTTGAACCAGGTAGACCTCTTTTGGTTCATCCAGATCGTCTTGGTCCTTCCTCTGAATGGTCATTGGTGCTGCCTATTGCTTGACCTCTGTTGCCTTCACCTCTGCCCATGACTTAAGCATTGCCACTTGAAACTTAGCCATTTTAGAGTTTCAGTCAGATTCTTCTGTTACTTGTGTTGCTGCTGTTGCTGGTGATGATGGTGATATCTGTGAGACAACAGCATTGCCCTCTCTGAAGGTTGAAGGCTACAAGCAAGAACTTCTGGCTGGGCCTGTGACTTCCAGACGTTCTTCTTCCAGGTCTCTCGCACGGTCAGCAATCCAAGTCTTGTACTTTGAAGTATCCCCTTCTGAAAAACTGTACCATGGATCATGTATTGTGGCACATATGTACTCTTTGGAGGATGCAATCTCTCTTTGCAGCCTTGTATTCACAGCCAAGTGAAGGATTAAGCTCTGAACCAACTCATACGCTGCTTTGTTCACACCTGCAAACCTTTGCAACACCTTTTTCAACTGATCCTGCAGAAGATTCAACAATGAGATTGGTTGGCTCATCGCTCTGTCCTCCTTCCTGACTTTGTGTGTGAAAACCTCAAAAGGAAGTAGAATTTGATTCAGGCATTTGACTATCCCCCATTTGACCATCTACATTTTTTCAGTTGCATCCCCCACTCTTTGAAGGACATAGATGGTGATCAGTCTGTGCTGCTCAAATAGACATTGCAACATATAGTAGGTCAAGTTCCATTGTTTTAGCACCACCTGTATGAGGGCTTTGACAGGTACTCTATTAGCACACTGAATGATCCTCAAATAATTCTGGGCTTTAAACGAATGACTGAAATGACTACAGATTCCTCTGCAGGTGGCCAGTATGTTGCTAAGTCTACTGTTTTGAGAAAGTCCTGCACAATGAGGTTACTATAATGCCCCAGACACAGGACTCTGAAATATCCACCATCTACCATGGCCTTGGCAATACTGCTGCCATTGTCCGTGGCAACAAATCCAATTTCGAGACATCTGAATCCAAGCCCTTCAAACACCTTACTGTTCAAGTCTTCTAATATATTTGCAGATGTGTGGGATTTCTCCACGATGAACATTGCTACTGTTGCATGCTACCAAACTCCTACAAATTTTCTTCAGCACTGAGACTTGCAGGTAGTTGTTGCCTAACCCCCACAAAAGAGATTCGGTGTGCAGTGATACACATGTAATCAGGTGCTTGACAACTGGTCCACATGTCTGTCATCCGGTGAATGGTGTGAACAGCACATGGCTGCATAGCTTGGCCAACCTATTGCAGCACATCATGATGGAGTACTGGAAGAGCAATTCTGACAAAATAGGTCCAGCTGGGAACCTTCCATTTCAGGTAGATGTCTGCCACAAATTATAAAAATCCCACTCCTTCCAAAAAAGATAAAAGGGATGAGGTCCATGCTAACATTTTAGTCAGCTTCCCATCATACAAACATGCTGTTCGGTGGTTGCGTTTGTAGAGCCCCTCCTGCCTAAACATGCCTATAATAGAGGCTTGGATTTTTTTTCTTTGGCTTTTTGGTGCCACTGACACAGGCAACTTCCGTAGAGTAGCTGGAGATGGTAGACTCACTGTGTGTCTTAAATCAAAGTGATTGTATGTGGCATTTGGAGGATGCTGATATGGGTGATGCTGGCACACTGCAGGGGACAGGGCTACTTTGTAGAAAGCTGTCATCCTCTTCATCCTCATCTCCTCCTTCTTTTATCACTGTGATCTTAGCTGCTTCCACTTTCTCATCACCGCCAACAGCTATCTTTTTAAGGTGATCCTCCCACTTGATTGTGTGATGTTTTTTCAAATGGAATGTTTGGCCTCCAACACCATATTGTGAACTTGGCTTACTTTGACGAACATTCGTGTAACAAATTAAGCATATTGCAATGTTATCCTCCTGCTTTCTAATCTTAAAGAAGTCCCAAACTGGGGAGGATAACATTTTTAGTGTGCTATTACCAATGGCTTAAGAACTGGAGGTAGACAGATGTGTCATTTGCCTTTTTGCAGTGCATACTTTGACTGAGGTAGAGGTGGATGCAGGTCTCACCTGGGTCCTTACAAATATAGTAACTGGCAGCGGTGGTGGTGGAATCACAACCCTCTGATGAGCTTGCATAGGAGAAGTTACCTCGGTGTCCTGTGAGCCACCTTTCATACTGACAACAATCACTGGCTCATCCTCACTGTCACTTTCCATAATTCTAAGGCTTTCAGAAACTTTCCTTTCCCCTTGTCTCTGGTGCCGGGTCGTGGACTTTGCCGGAGTCCAATCCATGTCCAGATTATTAGAAGGGGGGCTTGGAAAAGACGGTGGTCTAACCTTTCTTTTTCTTGGCAGAAATCATGAAGCCCATGGTTCAAGAGCTTCATCTTGCTCAGCAGGAAGCTCAACCTCCTGGTCTGCTCCGACTTCAGGAGGAACTGTTGCTGGCTGTGGCTCCTGTTGTCCACTTTGTTCAGCTATCTGCGACAATTGGGTTCTTGTCTCCGACAGTTGGCACTTAGCCGCAGAAGCAGAGGAGGAGGGCTCAACTCAGGTGATGTCACTTCAATGCTTGCCTTATGTGTGGCAGTACTATGTGTGATGTATCTTGTGCACCTAAAAGCAAACAAACAAAAAAACATTCATTGACATGTGGCATTTGCTGTTTGAATACACATACAGACAAAATAATTTGTTGAGGTCATCACAAATAATTAAAAATACTGTATCCATTCCAATCCAAACCACAATATAATATTACAACATACAGATTAAAATGTTTACTTCATGTGCCTCCAAAGCCTACTGGACACCTGTGGCAGGCAGGGGGTGCAGGGGTTAAAATGGAATAATCCTTAAAAAAATTAATGCTGATGTGCGCCAGTGGCAGGTAGAGGGAGCAGGAGAAAATGGAATAATCCTTAAAATATTCATGCTGGTGTGCAGTTTGGCAGGCAGTGGATGCAGCGTAAAATAAAATAATCCTTCAAAAATATAATGCTAGTGTGCACCTGTGAGAAGTTGGCCTGCTTTATGCTGTTCACTAGTTAAAGTGACCACCTTGTACCATGCCAAGCAACCCTTATGGTGTGGTTGTAAGTCAACCTTTTCGGACTAGCTGCCCTAGTGGTAGCGTAGGCTAAGCAGTCTTTGAGGCTAAACTCGTTAAAGCGTGTTAAGCAAGCTGTTTTACCATATGTAACCCCCCTTTATACCAATGAAAGGACACCACACAGATATATATTCAAAATATATATGTATTTATTACTCAAAGTATCCCCTAGACTCTTTATGAGCACAGGAGCACAAATCGTTAAACAAGACAATGTTATAATATACAGAAGTTGCACTTTATATGGATGGGCCCTGGTGGCCACTCAAACCATATACTAAAATAGTGGTATAAGTACCACGAACAGGAAGGGGGGCGTGGCCAAGCCGGCTACCATGGCGGCTGCATCTAGCTAGGGCTCCACGATCGGGCCGGACAAGTGGTCAATTCCAGACGTTGCACCCCCCGGAAAACGCACCCCTGGGCGTCGGAGGGTCCCGGGCATCTGCTGCTCCGCGGAGGTGAAACGCTGAAGGGGAGAAGCGGAGTGGCGGCGCAGTACAGCTCCGGACCGGGACCTGGGATCGCAAGATGGCGGCGGGCGGACCCTGAGGTCCGCGACCGAGTGACCGGAGGACCACTGGACCGCGGGTACAGCCGGCAAAACTACCCTGTGAACCCCCACTGAGCCTAGACCGGTACCTGCATGCCGCTGATGGATGGTGGAGCTCCGGAGACAGGTTGTGAACGTGAGCGTCCCCTTACCTGCCCTGGCGCGAAGAGAGAGAGCGGCCATGACACCTGCAGTGCCCGTCCCACGCAGCAATCGGCCCCGCAGCTGAGAGGACGAGGCACACTGGACAAGAAACGACGCCTTCCCTGGGGGCGCCTGGAGGCTGCGAAATCCGCGGTGAGTGCGGAGCTGCGGGGGGAGCCCTGGTGGGTCTGGAGGCAGGATCGGGACGCCTGACCCTAAGATGGCGCCCGACGGGACATCACCACATTGAGGCCTGGAGCCCGTAACTGAGAGCAGGGGACGCCGGTATTGGGGGAGAGCGGCCTCCATTCCTCCCGGATCATACCCGGGATACCCCACCCTGCGGGACGGCATACACCCGGAAGGCACCCAGAATTCGGACATTACCAATGAGGGTGGCCATCCTGGGGATCTATTGAAGAGTGCCGAGCGGTGAAGTGCCCTGCGGGGGCTCGCTTCGAGAGAAGGCACGAGACGAGACGACACCTCCCACATGCTCTGAATAACGGTCCCCGGGATCGACGGACGGTGGCCTCCTCATAGCGCACAGACGGGGGCAGAATAGCGGAGGATCTTGTGGAGCTACGGAGGCCTGTGGCGGAGTACGAAGAGCCCTGGTGGGGGCACTAATCATTGGTGGGAGCGAGATCGGAGACGAGACGCGCCCCCCCTGCCTCCTCGGGAAGAGAGGGGGCCCG
Organism: Triturus cristatus; assembly: GCF_964204655.1. NCBI lineage: Eukaryota > Metazoa > Chordata > Amphibia > Caudata > Salamandridae > Triturus > Triturus cristatus. Next base: position 1,127,345,056 of record NC_140580.1, on the reverse strand, counting down.
CGTCCCCCAGCAGACGGGCGCGGAGGATCACGTGGAGCTGGGGAGACCGATGGCGGAGTACGAGGAGCCCCGGTGGGGACACAAATCATTGGTGAGAGCGAAACCGGCGACGAGACGACCCCCCTGCCTCCTCGGGAAGAAAGGGAGCCCGTGCCCCCCAGCAGACGTACCCCGACCGCAACCATGGGGAAGTCCCGGGGGACCCAACAGACGGCGGTTCCCGAGACGGCCCCAGAGAAGATGCCCAGAGCCCGGACATGGGTGGGCGCGGTGGAGCCGCCGCCTGACTCCTCGGTTTCCGTCAAGTTGGACCAGGTTCTGGCCGCCATAGAGCACTCCAGAGTCTCCATGGAGGAACGGCTCGGGATGCTAGCGACGGACATCAGCCTTATCCGTGATGACCATCGGAAGCTGGTGGATAGAGTAAAGGACGGAGAGAAGAAGATGGAAGACATACAGCCAACGCTCGATAAACACCAGCAGACTCTCCAGGAGGTGCTACATCGCCTAACCATCATGGAGGAGCGGGCGGACGATTTAGAAGGGCGCTCAAGACGCTGCAACATTCGCGTAATAGGGCTACCTGAAGGAATCGAAGGCACGGACCCCCTGCAATACTTAGAGACTTGGGTGAAATCCTTCACCCCGGATAAGGATCACTCCGCATTCTTCTCTATGGAACGAGCCCACAGGGTCCCGGCCCGCAGACCGCCCCCAGGGGCGCCCCCGAGGCCGCTGCTAGCAAAATTCCTCCACTTCCGCGACAGAGATGCGGTGCTACGCGCGGCACGAGTGGCGGGCACCCTGTGGGTCGACAACCAGCGTGTTATGGTGTTCCCCGACTATGCACGGGCAGTTCAACAACAACGGGCCTCCTTTCTGAATGTAAAGAGACGGCTGCGCGAGAACAATATCCACTACTCCTTGCTTTTCCCGGCCCGTCTCAGGGTGGTCTACGCCGACTCTACTGTGTTTTTCACGAACGCCACGGAAGCTCAAGATTGGGCGGACCAGCACTGCACACGACAATCTAGGGCGGAGATCGCAAGAGACCCGCATCCTAAGCCTCCACGATCCGGAAGGCGGTCGCAACGGCGCCCACGCGAGGGCGTGAGTGGCAGAGCTCGTGCACGCACCCAGGACTCTCCTGACCTCGAGCAAATTGTGAAAGAACGGAGGGAGGCCTTGCAAGCGGTGATCGACCTGCAGGCATCTTCTCTACCGGATGACATTGATCGGCCACCGCATATCTTTACCTCGGAGGAGGAGAATGAAAGTGATGGAACAGGGACGGGGGAGGACTCCGTGACGCCCCCCGTGGTCACTCCGCAGACGGCGGACCTCATTCTAGATGAACAATCTGGCTCCCATGCGAAATAAGAGGGGACTCCCGGACCTACCATTGAGCCAAATGTACTTTCTTCCCCACCTATTGAACTCCGGCCCTAATCTCGTAGCCTGCTATAGCAGGTGCAACGTCCATTTTTCCTACTAATGGCCCGATTCGTTTCTGGCCCAGTACGCATGCACCGCCGCCCCCTTCTTATATTGTTGTATCCCCCTTAAGTGGGTAAACAGGTTTGGACGCACGGTCCTTGATGATGGGTCCTAGGCATTGGGGATGTTCCCCGACCCCATTGGTTCAGTTGTATACCCCAGTTGCACACTTTTCCCACCCCCCAAATGGAATTAAACAGATCCAGCCATCTCCCACTTATGCTTACGCGGTGTCGGGGGACACAGACACCCTTAGCCACCTGGAGCGACCGAGTTATGCACACCTCATTAGGCGTAGTCCCTGCGCTTGGCGAACAGACACAGACCATGACGCATCACACGCCACACACTGATGTCACCATCCTCACCCTGAATGTTAGGGGGCTTCACACTCCACGCAAACGATATGCGGTGTATTCCTACGCAAAGCGTCAGAACACCCCGATAGTCTTTTTACAAGAGACGCATCTCATTGCAAAGGAGGTCGGGAAACTGCAGTTGAAATGGAGGGCTCTCCTGTGTGCCACAACCTATTCTGCGTATGCACGCGGGGCGCTGGTCTGGGTGCGACCGGGAACTCCCTTCCGGGAGCTTCGGAGAGTGGTCGACAAAGAAGGTAGATATGCGCTACTGGAGGGTCTTCTAGACGGACAGGTAGTACTTCTCGGTAGCATTTACGCCCCTAATGTTGACCAAGACAAGTTTTGGGACCATCTCACAGGGGTCCTTGCCCCATTTGCTTCTATACCCTGGGTCCTGGGAGGAGACTATAATTGCTCACTTGACTTGAACCTTGACCGATCGCACCCGCCTCCACTGCATTCCCCGGCGCACAAGCAAACTACTAGATTCCGGGCTTGGATTTCGCACTGGTCGCTCACTGATGCCTGGCGGATGCGCCACCCCCTGGTCTGCTTGTATTCCTTTCATTCCATCCCACACAACTTGCGCGTCCGACTTGACCGCTTCTTATGTACGGCGACTATCCTGCCCAGGATCGCCCACACAGACTACCTGGGCAGGATCATATCCGATCATGATGCTCACATTCTCCAGTTAAACTGGCGGCCCCCACACCCACCGGTCCCCACGTGGCGCTTACCGCGGGACTGTCTATCAGACCAGATCTTTCGTCACGATCAGGAAGGTAGCATCCAAGACTATTTCACACGCAACTCGGGGACAGCATCATCTAGGTTAGTGGAATGGGATGCGTTTAAGGTGGTGGCCCGGGGAGAGTGCCTGAAGCAAATAACGGGTGTTAAGCGCGTATTGGAACAGGCCCTCACCACCGCGGAACACCGCCTGGCGACCCTCACCAAACGGGACGCTACGTCCGAAGAGGAGACGCGGCGTATAGCAGAAGCCAAAACGGCCTATCAAACGGCCTCTGCGGATCTGCGAAGGTGCAACTTCCGTTCCAATGCTACACGGATGCATAGAGAGAGGGACAAGACGGGCACTCTACTGGCGTGGTTGGCCAGGCAAGACACGGAAGTCAAGCCCATCACCGAGATACTGGACCCTGGGGGGGTGTTAGTGCGCTCCCAAGCGGAGATTCTGGGGGCTTTCCGCGACTACTATGCCGAGACATATAGTGACCCCACCTCTACCCCGCAGGATGTAGTGGATCGCTTTCTCGATCCTTTACCTCTCCCAACAATCACGAGGACAGAGAAGGAGGCCTTAGATGCCATACTAGTGTCGGCGGATGTGACGCGGGCCCTGCGTGCCCTGGCCCGAAATAAAGCTCCGGGGCTGGATGGGTTCCCCCTAGAATATTACACGACGTTTTCAGTGCACCTAGTCCCTCGGTTAGTGGAGGTGTTTGCGGCGGCGCTGAAGAAGGGAGAACTGCCGAAATCCATGCGAGAATCCGTAATCGTGACGTTCCTGAAACCACATAGGGACCCACAGCGAATGGCCTCCTACCGTCCAATATCGCTATTGTCAGCCGATTGCAAACTCTTCGGGAAGACCTTGGCGGATAGATATGTCCAAATTATACGCTCTCTGGTTCACCCGGATCAGTGCGGATTTATACCCGGCAGATGTACGTCCCAGAACATACGTCGAGTCTTCCACATTCAGGATCAGGTACGGGGGATATACCCCCGAGCGGCCTGTCTCATCTTAGATCTTGAGAAGGCCTTCGATTCCCTCACATGGCAGTTTCTGTTCTCGGTGCTGCAGCGAGAAGGCATAGGGCCCACCCTTCTAGCCTATACGCGCTTACTGTACACCGGACTGACCTCGCGGGTGCGCCTAGGCCGATACATATCGACGGAGTTTGCGGTTCAGAGGGGCACGCGACAGGGCTGCCCGCTGTCCCCTCTGCTCTTTGCCCTGGCGGTGGAGCCTCTAGCCATACGACTCCGGCGGGAAGGGGAGAGCTGGGGCATCCCGATAGCAGACACGGTGCATAGTGTTTCCTTATACGCGGATGACCTGCTGCTCTATGTGCGGGACATTGCGGACGATCTGACACCCCTCTGGGAAACTTTGCAGGAATTTACTGCGGCCTCAGGACTACGGGTGAATTGGGATAAATCCACAATTTATCCGCTGCATCCGGAACTACCTCCGCAGGAGGTTCACATAGGAACCCAGCGAGTGCCTTGGAGCGCGGAGGCCCCCCGATACCTTGGTATTCGTCTCTACCACTCCTCCACAGATATGTTCGAGGGTAACCATTGCAAGGCACTGGCGAGCATTAGGGCTACGATCGGATTTTGGAAGAGCCTTCCATTGGCTCCAATTGGGAGAGTGGCGTTGGCCAAAATGATCATGGTTCCGAGATTGCTGTATTTTTTTACCAACCTGCCCGTAATCCCGCCCAGAACCTCTTTCCGGGACCTAGACTCCCTTCTTAGTGCGCTCATCTGGGGGTCCACCAGGCACAGAATAGCCCTGACAAAACTACAACTGCCCACCACGCAGGGTGGCTTGGGAGCCCCATCATTCGAAGCCTACTTCTTAGCAGCACAACTGCAATGGCTGTCTCATTGGACAGCAGACAGGTATACTGTGGAAACTCATACCATCGCAGGACAGGTATCGGTTCCGGAGATCCGTCGCTTGCTCCTCCCTGGCACACACCCAAAGCCCACGTACCCCTTACAGGTGTTGGTCGCACGTAAGTGCATGTTGCGGATACACCGCATGTCCCCGGGGACCCCGTTGTACTCCCCTCTACTCACTCTGATAGGATGGCCCAACCGGGAACACTACTACACGAATAGCGCGCTTCGCACATGGACGAGGTGTGGCTTAACGGAGGCGGCGTCCCTTTTCGAGGACGGGCAACTAAGACCGTTCCTTAGTTTGGTGGAGGAATACGAGCTTCCCCCAGGGCAATTCCTGCTTCACCGCCAACTCCTAGATAGCTACCGACCGCATCAGGACCTAAGCAAAGGGGAACCACACACACACCCAGTGCTACACACGATCCTACATATGGGAGCAGGACGCCATCTAACTACATGGCTTTACAAAGCCATACGGGAATTGACTAATAAACCATTGGCGACCCTCCGGGCCACCTGGGAGGCGGAAATCGGGTGGGTGCTCCATGAGGGGGAGTGGGAGAAAGCTTTAAGATACCCTAAGAAAGTCTCCAGAAACGCACGTTTTAAAAACATCCAATATTACATCCTACACAGGGCCTATCTCACACCTGCACGCCTCCAACGATTCTACCCTGACACTCAGTTCCTATGCCCCAGATGTCACGAACAAAATGCAGACTTCCGGCATATGTTTTGGAGCTGCTCCGTCATTCAAATCTTCTGGCACCACATTCACACCGCTTTGAGTACCCTCACTGGGCTAACTTGCATGAACACTTGGGAGGCCAGTGCCATAGGCATCTTTCGCGTAAGTAAGCAGCACAAGGTGCAGACTCGCTTCCTCTCCTTAGCGGTGCTCTTGGCCAAACGCAGCATAGCCATGCATTGGCGTTCCCCCACCGGTCCTCCGGTGGTGGCGTGGGTGGGAGCTACGTACAAATGGGCGGCGGCGGAGGAGGAGACATTACGGGAGGAGGAGGTGAAAGGGATTCGCAATCACCCTATATCAATGGAATGGGCCATGTTATTATACCAGTTTAGGCAGCTCTCCCCGGGGGCGGACCCACCAGACGACGCATCTACACAACTAATCCAGAGTACACAGTCACAGGCCCTGCCCACCTGAATCCGTAGACTCCCAACCGCGCGAGGTCTTGACACACCCTAGCTCCAGGCACACTATTACGATTCTCGGTCGTACCGACTAGGATAGGCAAACATAAGTATCAGAGGTACCTCACCATCATGACGCTACATTCCCTCACTAATGTAATTGGATATATTCTTCCATATCCATTCCCTAGTTTATGCCTATGTTAAACCCCAGTTCCTTTGCCATATATGGAACCCGAGATCGTAGGATGTGAACGTCACGATAACTGTATGCACTGTTTATGCTTCCTGGTGACGAATCATCAATCAGTACAGTTGTTAAGTATCCTTACAGGATGTATGGTCGGACACGACCACTTGAAGAATATGAATGATGTACAATGTATGAAATGTGAAAATGGCAATAAAAATAAGTTTAAAAAAAAAAAAGTACCACGAACAGGAAAGGGAAAAGGCCTAGGGCCTCTAGAATCGCTGGGCCTACAAGGAGCTAACTTCAGTTAGTGACCAGGAGGTCCACGGGTCGCGTGTGCAGTGAGGAAAGTTACACGCATGCTCCCATAGGTTTTCAATGGGTGCGTAAAAGTTCAAAAGTTACTGCTAGAAGGGTCTTCTGGATGGACTACGAATTTAAGATTCAAAACACAGACAATAGAGATGTTTCTCTACACTTGGGCACCGGAGTGCCAGCGTTACCTCACCCACAGGAAGCGGGTGCATAGGTCTCGAAGTGCGTCGGGTTTCGTCTATCGATTCAATGGAGCCTGATGACAAAGATGCTGCAGGCGGCCGGTCAAGAAGAGATGCGGTGGATCCAAGAGTGGATCGGAGTTGTAGAAGACCTGAAAGCAGAGGGGACAGTGTTCACAGTCACTAGCCAGTGACCGGCGTGGCACCAGGTAGGTACCAGGCGATGTTGGGTGCAAACAGGTGATGAGGTGTAGCTTGTCTCTGCAGCCACGTTGTCCCTGAAGGTTGACGATGTCCAGGAGTTGGTTCACAAACTGTCGCACGCAGGCTCTCGCTGTCGGCGGTGTCGGCGACTCAAAAGAAGCAAACAAGCCTTGGCAAAGGCAGGAGTCATGGAAAGTGAAGACAGCTGTTTACTCGAACCAGCAAGGTCAGAGGGGCTGCTCCTTTGGAGGGAAGCAGGGGCCAGTCTGGAGCAACCAGACCGGCATCGTAGTTTTCGAACAAAGTCGCCAAAATGGCCACTAGCCAACGGGCCAGGGACCGGGCAGGCGCGTCGAGGTGCAAAGTGCAGAGGGGCCCCACGCAGATCGTGGAGATGCTGGAGGGCTCACCTTTGGTGCAGATGCTGCTCGGGTGTTGGGCTTCTCAGGACCCAAAGCACAACTTGGAGGGAGCCTCTGTTGTTGCGCTTGCAGCTTGTCGTCGGTCTTTCAAGATGGCTGGCTCCACATGTCTCGGTGCCTCCACGGGTTCCTTCTTTGCAGGGACTGTGGATCGGGCTGTGAGAGGTCTGGAGGTCCAGGTCTTGTCGGGCTCTGGGCTCGGGCTCCGGCGGGAGGCGGCGGCAAAGCAGATGTCGAATAGCTGGTTGGTGCTTGCGTTAGCAAGATGGTCACTCCCTGACCATAGGGGAGATTTCCTTCTGTCCTCTGTGCAGCAGAGCGTCGAAGTTCCCGTCTTCTTCTTGTGGTTAAGTTGATTCCAGGCTGTCTGAAGTCTTAGGACACAACTCCTACTGAGGTTCTGGACTTTTAAGAGTCCAGAGGTGTCAGGGAAACAACACCCGAAGACCCCTGAGTTCCTCCTGTCTCGGTGCACAAATAAACAGAGACACGGGCTTCTCGATGGCGGCGTCAAAGACCAAGGTTTATTTACTGCAGGGACACAGAAATCATAGGAACCACACAGAGGCAGAATCTACGAGGCTGTTCAAATTGCATTAAGTGGGTTGCTTCTTAAATACAAGAAAAATGTCTTGGGGCAACATTACACGAATATTTCTCATGCCTAACCCGGTATCCCAAACAGACAATAAATAAATATCAAACAATGATTAGTTGTGGGTTTTCGGTGTTCAATCAGATCCTCTCGACAGTTTTTCATTCTCTACTTGATCCTCCCCATCATAAAAATCGTAACCTCCCCATTGTAAAAGCCCAGAAAGAAAGGAGCAGAGCCAGGTGCAAAGGATTGAAATGTAGGATAAGAGGTGTTTATGGATCATAAACGGGCAGGGCAATCGTCTTCGGCCTTTCAGTCAGGACAACGGACACGAGAACTAGTATAGCAGGACTGGCCTCAGGCAAGGGAGGCAGCTTGATTCTGCCTAGTCATGTAGCGTCAGCCTTTCTCGGGGCTCGAGCTTACGTGTCCTTAACAAGGTGACTCTGCCGGGGTCATCGTCCGTTCATTGACTATGTGAGGGCAAGAAACAAGATGGATGCCGTAACTAAAATGGATGCCGTGACTTTTAGAGAGAATGCCCTGGTTTCCAGTGAATTCGTGCTAGTTGCGCAGCGAAAACACTGTCACGTATACAATGGATCGTTTGCGGTTCATTGGTACCAAAATCGTGTCAGTACTATGATACCGAATTCACAGGTTCGAATCGCTACAGAACCTCAGACCGTCCTTTTGCCCTTACATAGGCAACAACTCACTCTATGTCAATGTCAGAGTCCAGTTCTATGTTCATCAGGTCACTGATATGTTGTTGTAGCATTACTCTATCCCGTGGCGTATCTCTGAAAACAGGTGGTCTCCTTACGCATGATGAAACACAAACGCTACATAAGGCAGGGCCACACTGAATAATGAGACAGCACGAGAATAAAAATACTAACGTAACACCAATGACCATTAGAACCTTCCACCCCCATGCAGATAACAGGTTCCAGAACCATCCCATTAGTGACCAGTCACCTTCCTCTACGTGAATGGAGTCGGAGATTTTGTGTAACTTAGAGATGGCCTTGTATACTGTTGGCGCATTATCTGGGATAAAAACGCAGCAACTTGATTGGATCATTTTGCATACCCCACCTCGATCTGCAAGTAACACGTCAAGAACCATACGGTTCTGTAACGTCATGAGGCGATCCGCTTGAAGCTCAGCTGTCAGGTTACTAAGGGCACCTGTAGTTTCAATAATGGTGGATTCAACTACTCGTGTTAGTTGACGCAGGTTTCTACTGTTGACCATAGGCCCCCAGAACGGGAGGAAACCTTTGAAAAAGTCTCCTGCTTCTTGGCCAGCAGTATCCTCTTTACTGAATACACCTCTCACAACTCTCGTTTTGTGATAATCCGGTGCAGCAGTGTATGTCGGAGGTAACAGTTGAGCGATATAACATGAGCCTGAGAAGTCAGCGGGCAGCCATGTATATGCTCTGTCTTGACAAACAAAATAGGTACCCTTAGCGGCTAAGAATGCAGGGGAAGATTGTGACGGGAACACGTATGTTTCAATGCAGTCACTCTTCCCCAGTCGAGCCTTCGGATTCCTCCCATTCCCTTGCAAACAGACCTGACCTTGGTGGGGTACGACCCAGATCGGAGTTGAGCTCTTACGTTTGTTCTCACCCAGAGTAATGCCATATTCTGTAATGTTCCACCCCATGTAAACTCGCAACTCATCCTTGGGAATGTACGGAGTATTAGTGACATCTCTCACCATATCAGTGATTCCTTTTACCAAGGCTCTATTAGCAGAGTTATACCGGGTGGAACGCGGAGGTCGTGGAGGGTAGGTCTCTAGAGCATAGGCGAACATGGTCTGAAATGCCCAGAATGATCCATTATAACTGAAAGGCAGAACCAAATAAGGGATGCCCTTGTCCATGGTATGTGGTATCAGGCCACATACCCAGCAGTTTGTTGTGTTAACCACTAATTGATGTTGGTGCAAGAGCTGAATGAAAGTGTTATTTATGAACTCAGAGCGTCGAGCTTGCTCGTGAGCAGGAAAAGGGTGGAAAGAGTGAATAGTACCAATAGTTGGGGAAACAGAAATATGGAGAGATACTGTGGACGTAACAGGTGCAAAGATCAATTGAATACCAAAAATAATTCCGCCTACTAGAGTTATAAAAACAATCAGAAGTGTTAGGGCACATTGCATTAGGAAACATTTACTATACAATATGTCATATAATTTTGTCTTGTGCACATTTATGACTTTAACCCGTCGTAATTCAGGAAGCTCCATCTTCTACAACCGTTCGCAACGGATGGTTTGTACCTGTTAGAAACTTACCTCTGTTTATCCTGGGGGTTCCCAAGACAAACAGAAGAAACCGACCTAATGTCTGATTCCCTGTAAATTAAAACAAGGCACACGTTACGACCCTACGGTAACCCAGATGGCAAGGTGAAAGAAACAGAAATAAAAAAATAAAAATTCTAGCAAACTTCCTGATTGACTGGAATGCAGTACGATCAAAACAGTTTTATAGTCTTTAAACAGAAGGGCAATAATGCAATGTCATTAGTTCATAACATGAGAACGTAGATTATATCTGTACTTTCCGGGTCTTGTTTGGTCTTGAAATAGCTGGTCCACAGGTGCAGAAATGTTCGATTCCACAGGAGACAAGTGTTCACTTTGTGCAATACTTGGTTCAGGATTCAAAGGAGCGGTTTCTGCTGAGGTGCCAAAGTTCTGCGTTTCGGTTCGTGGATGGTCCGTTAGGTACTCTGCATCACTGAAAGGGATGTGCCTAGGAACAGGTTCTGTTTCGGACACACCAATTCCTCGTCTAACCCAGTTGTCATAGGGGAGTGGAAGAGGGACACGCTTTGTGTGGCTGGCGTGCACCCAATTCTTCCTTCCAGCTAGCCGTACTGCAGTTCTGGTTACGAGGAGGACCTGAAACGGGCCCACGAATCTTGGCTGAAGGTTTCGGGTGCGTTCATAGTTCCGCACCACAACCTGGTCGCCGGGTTTCAACGTATGACCTGGACTCTCCGGCAGTTTAGGCAAGGATTCGAATACCTGTTGATGAATAAGGCTTAGTTTAGCAGTCAAGTCATAAAGGTAATCAATCAACATTGGGTATTCGATCTGTTTAAATTCCTTTGGCCTAGGGACTCCCCAAACATTAGCAGGACGACCGAACACAATCTCATATGGGCTAAGCCCTACTCGAGAGTGTACAGTCGCTCTGGTGGATAGTAAAGCTAGAGGCAGTGCGTCTGGCCAAGAGAGGCCAGTGGAAGCTTGAATTTTCGCAAGTTTCAGTTTCAGGGTACCATTGTATCCTTCCACCAAACCTGCTGACTGTGGATGATTCGCACTGTGGAATTTTTGTACAATTCCTAGACCTGCACACACACTCTTCATAACTTTCCCTACAAACTCACTTCCGTTGTCTGACCAAACAATCCGTGGCATACCATACCTAGGGAAGTACTCTTTGAGGAGGATTTTGGCAGTGGACATGGCAGTGTTATCCTTTAGTGGGTATGCCTCAATCCATCTTGAAAAGGCACATACTACCACTAGGACATACTTAAGATTGTTACACCTGTCCATGTGGATATAGTCTAATTGAATCACTTCAAAGGGACAAGAAGGGGGAGCAAAATGACCAGTTGGGGTTGGGGTTCCCTTGCCAGGATTATGCATCAGGCATACCATGCAGTTTTTCACCACTCTTTCCGCACACTTAGTAATTCCATCGTTCTTCCATACTGGAGCTAACATTTTACAGATCCCTTTCGAACTGATGTGCGCCGCTCCATGTGCCATCGTGACTACTGCAAGTACATACGCGTCAGGTAACATCCAACGTTGCTGCTCAGACAGATCAATCCAACATCCACTTGGATCCATTTTACCCGTTTTCTCCTTCCATTCATTCTTCTCATTTTCAGTTGCCTCATTTTGGATTGCTTTCACACTGTCAATCGTATTCTCACACATTCCTGATTCAGCAATCCATCTTGCAGACGTTGCAACTTACATTCGGCTCGTCATGTTCTTGGCCGTCTCTTTGGCAACCTCATCGGCAAATGCATTCCCTCGGCCAACATCATCCGTAATCTTTCGATGTGCACTGCACTTCACAATCGCAACTTCATTCGGTAGGGTCAGGGATTCCAATAGATCGCTGACTAGCTGTCCATGTTGGATCTTAGTTCCATGGGACGTGAGAAAACCTCTTTCTTTCCAGAGACGCCCAAAATTGTGTGCGACGCCGAAGGCGTACTGGCTGTCAGTAAACACATTCACTCTCTTTCCCTCAGCTAAAACACACGCTCTTGTCAATGCAATTAATTCTGCTGCTTGGGCAGAATTCTGACTCACTCTTGCAGCCTCAACAATCGTACTCAAAGTCGTAACTGCATACGCGGCCGTCACATCACCATTCTGGAGTTTAAAGCAGGACCCATCGACATATAACGTGCCGTCTGGGTCTGATAACGGAGTATCCTTTAAATCAATTCTACCTTTTGTCTCTTCTTCAGTTCTGAAACAACAATCATGGGGCTCTGAATCACTTGACTCCTGAGTAGTCGGCAACAGTGTTGCTGGATTCAATATGTTGCATCGCTTGATCTGAATGTGACTTGCCAACAGTGTCAGCTCGTAGCCTGATAATCTAGCACTGGTGAGGTGCTGAGTTTTCGTTCGATTCATGAGTGTATCCACAGCATGTGGAACCATGACTACTAGCATGTTGTTCATGACTAATCCGGCAGACTGTCGAATAGACACTGCGGCTGCTGCCGTGGCTCTCAAACAACTTGGCAATGCTCTGGCTACCGGATCTAACGTGGATGAAAAATATGCACAAGGCCGCTGCTTGTCGCCAAATTGTTGCGTTAATACGCTCAATGCATAACCTTATCTTTCGTGGACATATAGAGTAAACGGCTTACTGTAGTCAGGAGTACCCAACACAGGAGCTGAACACAGCGCATTACGCAAGTCGGAGAAGCTCTGTTGACATTCATCAGACCATGGCAAAGGGCTTGGAACACCTTTTCCAGTCAGGGCTACCAATGGTTTCGCCATGAGAGAAAAATTTGGGATCCATTGCCTACAGTAGGACGTAATACCCAAAAACGCACGCACTTCTCTTTGTGTGCTTGGTACAGTCATCTGTGAAATTGCTTTGATTCTCTCTGGGGTCAACCTTCTTCCCTCCTTTGACAAAAGATGACCTAAGTAGGTCACTTCTTGGCAACAATATTGTAGTTTAGAAGGTGACACCTTGTGATGTAGGTCTGACAAGTGACGCAATAAAGAAATTGTAGCTGTTTTGCAAGTTTCCTTGTCGTCAGCGGCTAATAAAAGATCGTCTACGTATTGGATCAGAGCAACACCATGAGGAAGTACAAGAGCATCTAATTGACTTTTTAATGCTTGGCTATAAATTGAAGGGCTTTCACAATAACCTTGTGGAGCGCGTTTGAATCTGAAACTGCGTCCTTCTAAGGAGAAACCAAAAATGTCTCTACTTTCTTCCGCTATCGGAATGCTGAAAAATGCATTTTTCAAGTCGATCACCGTAAACCATGATGCCGATGCAGGAATCAACGTCAACAATGCGGTGATATCTGGTACCACTGGGAACTGTGGAATCACAATTTTATTTACCTCTCTGAGGTCAATCACAAATCTGTAGATTGGAGGTTTGGAAGGGTCAGTGCGTTTCAAAATCGGCAGGACAGGACTATTGCAGACGTTTCCTCTAGTTTCCTCAATCACGTCTTTCTGTATCAAGTCTTTCACAATCAGCAAGAGTGCTTGTTCACCTTCATTTGAAATCCGATACTGTGGTATTCGTGGAAATTTAACATTAGCTTTCAGACTTACCACGTAAGGGGGAATTTCCAAGAGGCCTACATCGTTGGGACCAGTTGCCCAAAGAGTATCAGGGAGAGAACGTAGCTCCGGTGGGAGCTTGTCCATCGACATGTACATCGAAGACATTACTCTTTTTCCTAATGTGAGCTGTACTCCCGAGGGAGAACAGTACAGTGTCGCATGCAGGCGTTTCAATAGGTCTAAACCAAGGAGATTCTCATTACAACCAGTAGTTAGGATAAGGGGTGCTTCTAACTTGCATGGCCCAACAGAGATAGATAAAGGATTGGACACAGGATTGTGAACAGGGGCGCCTGAGAAACCTACTGAAGTGTTCGTTAAGCCGGACAAAGGTGGGCCAGGGAGTTTCGCATGCATGATTGAGCTTTTTGCCGCACCAGTATCCAACAGAAACGGTTCGACCACGCCTAGCTACTGCGACATAAGGTCCACTCTGATCAACTGGAACCGATACTACTCCCTCTCTCTGCCTGCGGCTGTCCTATTGCTCGCTTCTATGAATCTCTTCATTATGATCGTAGTAATCTTCAACATGGTACTGCGGAGATCTACCTGGCTGCGTAGGTTGTACATTTCGCTGGTCGAAATAATTCGATTGGCGATCAGCCTGTGGTGTCATTGTACCACGTCCTCTACCTCTAGGAGCTTGCATAAACCCAACATGACCTCTCTGAGCTGGGACACCACTAGTTTGTGGGTGTAGTACTGGACACTCATTCTTATAATGACCCTCCTTTTTACAATAGGCACACTGATTCCATGCTAACTGTTGTCGGGGTAAACTATAATTAAATCTCTGGGTCGTCCCTTGTTGGAATTGTGGCTGCTGTTGAAACTGGGGTCGCTGCTGTGAATCTGACTGATTTGAACGAGGCGGATATGCCTGTTGCAAAAGGACTTTAGTTTTTAAATCTTTCGTTTTCTTTTCTGACTTTTCCTTTTCTTCTTTCTCTCTATTCTCATAATACTGTGCAGTTGCAAGTATCTGTGCTGTCGTCGACACTGCCCATGCACTTTCAGAATTCTTTAACTTGTTACTAAGCTCAGGTAGTAAATTAAACACGAACTTGTCAGCAAACAACCTCTGACCTCCCTCGGTACTCATATCTTGCCCACTGTGGTCTACGAAAGTCTCTTCAAATCTAGTGAAGAAGTCAGAGACGCTTTCGTCCTTCTTTTGCTTGCATGCTGATAGTTTATCCCAATTTACTCGTAACGCTGGCATCAGCGTTTTCATCAGGTTAATTATTCTGCCAGGTAAGTCAGCAATCAGAGGTTCGGGTTTAGCTCCGCCAACCTGCTGTGCGTCTGCCGCTACGATAGCTGCCCAATCACCTCCTAAGGCGACTGGGTGGTTCTCTTGTCGAATCTTAGCCCATATAGGCTGTGGTACTACATTACCAAATAGCATTTCAATGTCTGCCAAATTCATGATACACGCTTGGACTGTCTGCGTTAATTCTTTGTAATAACCAGCAGGATTCTTACGAGGTAATGCTGGTAATGGTTGTTTTACTGCTAATACTTCAGCCCGTTTCCAAGGAATGTGTATCCACACTCTCTGGAATTGTGCCGGAGCAGCCAAAATACCCAGAGCCGCATCAGCTTGAACTGCATCACGCCATATCGGTGGAACTTCCCTCATCGGATATTGACCTCGTCTTTTCCTAGTTATCGGTGTACCATCAGGGTCTTTTGTCGCCCTAAAAGGGGACTCATCCCGATAGGCTAAAATCAATTCTATCGCTCTCCCTACTTCTGAACCTATCACCATTCCTGCGGCGAATTTCTGCTGAATATTTATTAAATCCGAGGGGACGGAATCTAATTCATCATCTTCCCATTCTTCACGCACAGGAGAACACATCACGTCAAAAACATAACGTTGAGTCGGTTCATTCCATTGCATAAATGTGTCTAATACTCTTCGTGCATCATACTTCGCAGCTTTCGACATCCACCTAAGAGCTGTCGAATCTAACGTGTCTCGTTCCTCGGGACCAGGAAGCTGGCTACGTCTCTGTATAGAGTCAGAAACGGGGGTCCCAATTAAAGACCTGTAGAGAGGAGTTAAGATATTAGTTACAGAGTCGGTTATCTTCCGACGAACGGAAAGCGGAGTCAGAATGACAGGGCTCGGGGACAGGGCAGCTGAAGCAGATGAAGTAGTAAGGGTAGGAGTAGTAGATAAAGCAGTTTGCGAAACGATAGGCAAAGGCAGAATAGGCGACCCAGGAAGAGGAGGTGCCGTAGGATCATTGATCACGGGAAAGACAGGAGCTGGATTCAAAGGAAGTGGAGCACCTATTCCATGCTGACCAGCAGCTGGCTGTACAACAGGTAGTAACTGTGGTGCTGTAATACCCTGTGCATACGGTGGAGGTGAACTCAACAGATAAGATAACAGAGGGTCCTTTTCAGAGTCCTCTATCGGCTTAGCAGGACAAGATGGCAATACAGGGTAACATTTATCAATTGCCAAATTGTGTTTTCTATTCTCTATCTCTATTGCTTTCTCGGTCTCGTTGACATGCAGCTGCCTAGCAGACTCCATCAAGGTCAACCCTTTCTCTTTCTGTTCTTTCTTCGTTTTCCTAATTTCTCTCTGTTTGGCTTCTTTGCGCCATACGCGAAAAGAATCAAACATTGCCGGCCGGGCTTTTCTCTTAAACAACTTCGTTTCTAAATTATCTAGAATTTCTGTTTCGAAACTACCATGCGGTGGCCAACTAAGGACACCATCTTTCTTGTTATAACGGACCCATACTTCATTATACGTAATAGGACCCACACCATGTTTACAATAGAGCTCATATGTAGGAGTCCCAATCGGAGGAACCAAACACGAGTCCTCCAACCGTGAATCCCCGTTGCAACGTAACCAGGACAAAAAACAATTGTTACCCTTAGTCATGACTACAAGGACAAATTCCAACCAAAAATGCGCAGAGAACTTAGGCCTACCAAAATGAACCAATACCAAATACAAAGATTATCTTACCAAGAGCAACCAATGATAATCTACAAATCCAAAACAAACGTATCCAAATAACCAAACTGAGCACAACCCACTTAATACTTAACTGAAATGTGGAAGACGTCACCAAGGAGAACCCGTCTACGTCTCGCCGTACTAAGGTCTGCACCTCGGGTCCAAGACAGGGCGACAGTCAAGGCAGCGGTCCTCTGTAGCCGTCTGGGAACGGGAACCCTCGTGGAAGAGATCGTCGGGCCACTTTTACGACATGCAGGGATCGATGAAGCGGGGTACCTCCCTCCGGAATCTTCACACGAAACTTCTCGAACTTTTCAGGCTTTGGACCGGTACCGGATGACGTCGCCCCACGTTGGGCGCCAATTTGAGGTTCTGGACTTTTAAGAGTCCAGAGGTGTCAGGGAAACAACACCCGAAGACCCCTGAGTTCCTCCTGTCTCGGTGCACAAATAAACAGAGACACGGGCTTCTCGATGGCGGCGTCAAAGACCAAGGTTTATTTACTGCAGGGACACAGAAATCATAGGAACCACACAGAGGCAGAATCTACGAGGCTGTTCAAATTGCATTAAGTGGGTTGCTTCTTAAATACAAGAAAAATGTCTTGGGGCAACATTACACGAATATTTCTCATGCCTAACCCGGTATCCCAAACAGACAATAAATAAATATCAAACAATGATTAGTTGTGGGTTTTCGGTGTTCAATCAGATCCTCTCGACAGTTTTTCATTCTCTACTTGATCCTCCCCATCATAAAAATCGTAACCTCCCCATTGTAAAAGCCCAGAAAGAAAGGAGCAGAGCCAGGTGCAAAGGATTGAAATGTAGGATAAGAGGTGTTTATGGATCATAAACGGGCAGGGCAATCGTCTTCGGCCTTTCAGTCAGGACAACGGACACGAGAACTAGTATAGCAGGACTGGCCTCAGGCAAGGGAGGCAGCTTGATTCTGCCTAGTCATGTAGCGTCAGCCTTTCTCGGGGCTCGAGCTTACGTGTCCTTAACAAGGTGACTCTGCCGGGGTCATCGTCCGTTCATTGACTATGTGAGGGCAAGAAACAAGATGGATGCCGTAACTAAAATGGATGCCGTGACTTTTAGAGAGAATGCCCTAGTTTCCAGTGAATTCGTGCTAGTTGCGCAGCGAAAACACTGTCACGTATACAATGGATCGTTTGCGGTTCATTGGTACCAAAATCGTGTCAGTACTATGATACCGAATTCACAGGTTCGAATCGCTACAGAACCTCACTACCTTTAAGCGGATTCTAGGGGCCGGACTACCTGCTAGGTCCCTCCCTAAGGGTGGGACCAGGAAGGGGGGTGGTTACACCCCCAATCCTTTGTCCAGCTCGCCCCAGGTCCGGGGCTGGTGTGCCTCAGGACCGGTTTGTACTGGCATATGCACCGAGGCTCCTTGTGAGCCTCAGGCATGTCTGATTCCATTCAAGCCCTACCTGACCAATACACAAAATCCTGTCTGGGGTGGTGCACGCACCTCCCCTGGCAGGAAACCCTTTGTCCACGTCTCCCAAGCTGGAAGGACTCCCAGCAGCAGGAGGGCAGACTTGTGTCTGTGGTGGCAGCATCCATTTTGTGGAGCTGAGGCTATGTCTGATTTTACCCGGGTTTCAGGTACTGTACATGTCGTGTCCCTCTAGAAGGGTGGAATGCTAACCCCGTCGCCCAAATTGGCGAGGGGTTAGTATTCCAATTCGTATGACACCTTACTCGACATGTTTTGATAAAGCCAAACCAAAGATAGCATTTAACCGCGAGGTTCATAATGCACTTAAGAGTATATGGTATGACGATATCTGGAAACGGTAGAAGGAAGTTGTTCCGACCACTGCAGACAGGCTCAGCTCATGCCAGAGCACCATCTCACATGGAACCAAGCACTCTGCCTTCAGGATTGTCAAGGCCTGCCATAGGAGTGACTTATAGGTTACCAGGTGTCCCATTTAAGGTTAGGTATAGGTATACTACACCTAAGTAAGTGGTGGTTACACCAACTTACCCCAGCTGAGTGATCAGCCAGTTGTGTCAAATTTGTTAGGCCAGGCCTGGGGTGGCATAATACATGCTTCAGCCCCTGGTAGGCCTTAGATACACCAATGCCCTGGGTACCTAGTGTACACTGGTACAGGGACTCACAGGGTGATCCACTTCCAATTGGTTATTCACCTAGGGTGTATAGTGTCAATTTAGTAGAGAGAACAGCAGGCTGGGGGTCTGATTAGGAGGCCCACAGCCTCAATATGTCAGAAACCAGTGAAGCAAAAAGCAAAAATTTGGGGTGACCATAGGATAGCAGACCCTACTCTCCTACACAACCCCCCCCCCCCCCAAACGCAGGGACATTAAACTAGCTTTGACCAGTCTCGTCTTCATGTCCTAAGTGGAAGTACCTGGAGAGACCATCTGCATTCCCATGGTCTGTACCTGGCCGGTGCTCCACTGTAAAGTCCATCCCCTGTAGGGAAATGAACCACCTAAGCAGTTTGGGGTTTTCACCCTTCATCTGATTTAGCCACAAGAGGGGCTTATGGTCGGTCTGAATCTTGAAGTGAGTGCCAAACAAGTATGGCCTCAGCTTCTTCAGGGCCCACACCACAGCAAAGGCCTCCCTCTCAATAGCTGACCAATTCTTCTCTCTGGGGGTCAACCTTCTGCTAATTAAAGCAATGGGTTGGTCTTGACCATCTACATTAAGTTGTGACAGCACAGCTCCCACACCCAACTCAGAAGCATCTGTTTGGACAATAAACTCTTTGGAGTAGTCAGGACTTTTCAGGATAGGTGCAGAGCACATGGCCTTCTTCAGGTCATCAAATGCCTTCTGACAGCTTACTGTCCACTGAACCTTTTTGGGCATCTTCTTGGATGTCAGATTATTAAGAGGAGTCACAATGGACCCATAGTTCTTAACAAACTTCCTGTAGTACCCAGTCAAGCCCAAGAAAGCTCGAACTTGAGTCTGGGTGGTTGGAGGAGACCAGTCCTTGATGGATTGTATCTTACTCTCCAGTGGTTGAACTTGGCCTCCACCTACAAGGTGGCCCAAATACACAACCTTACTCTGCCCTATCTGGCGCGTAGCAGCCTTGATAGTGAGGCCTGCCTTTTGCAGAGCCTCAAGTACCTTCTTCAGGTGGATCAGGTGATCCTCCCAGGTGGAGCTAAAGACAGCAATGTCATCAAGATATGCTGCACAAAAGTCATCCAACCCAGTAAGGACTTGATTCACCAACCTTTGGAAGGTGGCAGGTGCATTCTTCAGACCAAAGGGCATCACCAAAAATTGATAATGCCCACCTGGGGTTGAGAATGCTGTTTTGGCCTTGGACTCCTCAGCTAACCTGATTTGCCAATAGCCAGCTGTTAAATCAAATGTGCTCAAAAACTTAGCAGAAGCCAGTTTATCTATGAGCTCATCTGCCCTTGGAATAGGATGTGCATCTGTCCTAGTGACAGCTTTGAGTCCTCTGTAATCCACACAGAACCTCATCTCTCTCTTGCCATCTTTGGTGTGAGGTTTGGGGACCAGAACCACTGGGCTAGCCCAGGGGCTCTCTGAGGGCTCAATGACACCCAGTTCCAGCATTTTGTGTACCTCAACCTTTATACAGTCCCTGACGTGGTCAGGTTGTCTGTAAAGTTTGTTCTTTACAGGCAGACTGTCACCAGTGTTCACCACATGGGTACACCAGTCAGTTTGACTAGGTATCAATGAAAACATATGCTGAAATGATTGTAGAACCTGTCTACATTCAATCTGCTGATGATCAGTGAGGTTGCCTCCAAGGGTCACTCCTTCAACTGAGCCATCTTCAGGGTTCTGAGCCAACAAGTCTGGGAGAGGGTCACTCTCTTCCTCCTGTCCCTCATCTGTAGCCATGAGCAAGCCCATGTCTGCCCTGTCAACATATGCCTTTAACCTGTTAACATGGAGTACCCTGTGGGGACTCCTGGGAGTTCCTAGGTCCACCAAGTAGGTGACCTCTCCCTTCTTTTCCAGGATTGTATGGGGTCCAGACCATTTGTCTTGGAGTGCTGCTGGGGCCACTGGCTCCAACACCCATACCTTCTGTCCTGGCTGAAACTCAACCAAGACAGCCTTTTGGTCATGCCAAGCTTTCTGTAAGGCCTGGCTTGCCTCAAGGTTTTTGGATGCCTTCTCCATATACTCAGCCATCCTGGAGCGGAGACCAAGTACATAGTCCACTATGTCTTGTTTAGGCTTTTTGAGAGGTAACTCCCATCCTTCCTTCACTAAACACAGTGGGCCTCTTACAGGGTGCCCAAACAACAATTCAAAGGGGCTGTAGCCAACTCCTTTTTGTGGGACCTCTCTGTAAGCAAACAGAAGGCAGGGTAGAAGGATGTCCCATCTTCGCCTGAGCTTTTCAGGTAATCCTTTGATCATACCCTTTAGGGTCTTGTTGAATCTCTCAACAAGCCCATTGCATTATGGGTAATAAGGAGTGGTGAACTTGTAGTTGACACCACATTCCTTCCACATAGCTGTCAAGTATCCTGACATGAAGTTGGTACCTCTGTCAGAAACCACCTCCTTAGGAAACCCCACTCTGGAGAATACTCCCAGCAGGGCCCTGGCCACAACAGGAGCTGTAGTGGTCCTAAGGGGAATTGCCTCTGGATACCTGGTGGCATGATCCACTACCACCAGTATAAATCTGTGCCCAGATGCAGTGGGAGGATCCATGTGACCCACTATATCTATTCCCACTCTTTCAAAGGGAACCCCCACCACAGGTAGTGGTATTAGGGGGGCCTTTGTTGTGCCACCTGATTTGCCACTGGCTTGGCAGGTCACACAGGAGCGACAAAACTCCTTTGTATCTTCATTCATGTGAGGCCAGTGAAAGTGAGGGACAAGCCTGTCCCAAGTCTTGTTCTGGCCTAAGTGTCCTGCTAGAGGAATATCATGGGCCAAGGTAAGAAGGAAGCCCCTAAATTGCAGAGGTATAACCAACCTCCTGGTTGCACCAGGTTTTGGGTCTCTAGCCTCTGAATAAAGGAGCCCATCATCCCAATACACTTTATGGGTACCTTGAGCATTCCCAGCAGCCTCAGCAGCAGCCAGCTGTCTGAGGGGTTCAAGAGAGGGACAGGTTAACTGAGCCTGCCCCAAGTCAGCCCTGGAAGGTCCCCCTGTCCCCAGAAACTCAACCTGATCAGGTTCAAGCTCTTCAGGAACAGTTCCTTCAGGGTTCTCTAGATCATCTTCCTGGGAAGGCTGATCATCACTTGGAGGCAGGGGGGAAGGCACAGCCTTAACTCTCCTGTTCTTCTTCTTGGTAGGTGCTTGGTCCATTGTTCCAGGATCCAAGACCTGTGGTTCAGTAAGGCACTTTTTGGCCTGTGACCTGGTCACAGCAAGGACATGTGGTGATATACCTAACATCTCTGCATGTGTCCTGTACTCCACTTCTGACCATAGAGAACTCTCTAGGTCATTGCCCAACAAACATTCTACTGGGAGGTCTGCACTAACCACAACCCTTTTGAGGCCAGTTACCCCTCCCCATGAGAAGTTAACAACTGCCACACTATGTGAAGTAGTGGCATTGCTGGCATTGGTCACCAGGTAGTTCTCACCTGGTATGTACTGTCCAGGGTCCACAAAGCCTGGTGTCACCATAGTGACACTGGCACAAGTGTCCCTGTAGGCTTGAGCAACTTTTTCATTTATTAAAGGAGTCTGTCTGTACTTGCCCAGGTTACTGGGGCTCACAGTCAGGGACAAATCCATGTCCCCATCACAGATCAAGACTGCCTGTGTCAGGGTTCTGTCTAAGTCAGAATCTCCTTCAGTTCCCATAGTGATTCCCACTACACCCTTTGTCTGGGGACCAACACTGCTAACAGTAGTACTGGGAGCAGGTGCCTTAGGGGCAACAGTGTTGGGGGCTCCACCCTTCTTACAATCACTAATCCAGTGAGTTGTATTCTTGCAAGATTTGCACCAGGGTTTCTTTGGACCTTCTTTCTTCTTCCCTTTAGGCTGGGACCCACCCTCGTTAGTACTAGTTTGGGGCCCTGTTGAAGACTTCTGGTCTTTAGATTTCTGATCTCCACCCTTTTGGTCTGTTTTCTTCTGATCACCCCCTTGGCCCTGGTTCTGGTTCTTTTGCTTAACCCTGGTTCTGACCCATTTGTCTGCCTTCTTTCCCAATTCTTGGGGAGAGGTCAGATCTGAGTCAACCAAGTGTTGATGCAGTTGCTGGTTCTCACAGTTATTTAAAATCTGTTCTCTCATCATCAAATCGTACAATCCTGTATAATCAGATACCTTACTTCCCAGCAACCAACCCTCCAAAGCCTTAGTGGCACATTCAATGTATTCAGACCGGTCCTGAGTCTGTGTCTTCTGGGTGTCTCTGAACATTAACCTGTACTGTTCGGTGGTTAAGCCTAACCCATCAACTAGGACACTCTTCAGGGCTCTGTAGTTTCTGACATCCTCCTCCCTAACAGTGAGGAGTCTATCTCTGCCTCTTCCTTCAAAAGAGAGCCATAAGATTGCTGCCCACTGGTCTTCAGGAACCTGCTGCACTTTGCAGGCTCTCTCAAGAACAGTCATCCACTTGTTGATATCATCCCCACTTTTGTAGGGGGGCACAACCTTGGACAGGTTCCTATTATCAAAGACCCTATCTTTGTCCTTAGGGACAATGCTGCCACCGGTGGGTATAGACCCACTCTCTCTAGGTTGCCTACCCTTACTCAGTTTCTCTTCCATCAGAGCCACTTCTAGCTCCTGTCTCCTGATTCTCAGCTGAGCTTCCTGCATCCTGGCCTCATGTTCCCTCCTCTGAGGGGTAGTCATCCTTCTTCTGGAGTGACCCTGAGAGCCTCTAGAGGCATGAGAAGCATTAGATTCACCTGAGTGATTCCTTTGCCTCCCAAACCCCTGGTTAAGTCCACTAGGGAGATCCAATGGGGTGGCCCCATTGTCAGTCCCCAGTAGCCTTAGGTTAGCTGGGCCACGTATAACACTTGGCACTGGGCTAGTTCTCCCTTCATCCCCACTACCTTCTGTATCAGTACCCTTATCACTTTCATCCTCTGTAATAATAATAATAATAAATCATCTTTATTCGGTTATATATAGACAATTATAACCATAAAAGAAAATACAAGGATCATATCACCCACAATATACACAATACATACAAATATTTAGAATAGCAGGGAATATTTCAGCCAAGATTTGTTCTATGATTATAGATACATTTTAAAAAAGTGACCACAGTTTTTGTAATCAATATAGTGTTCAAAAATTGTAGGTGCAGCATAGCAGGACGACATCTTCTAAAACCAAGAGTTCTTAACAATGGAGTCAACCATAAATTGCGATGGTCAGCATAAAACTTACAAAACAAAACAGTATGCATTGTTGTTTGTTCTGAAATTTCGTCACAAGGGCATACCACTGAGACCTCTTTCCAAGAATTACGTTTGGGAAAGGCCACGAGTTTATGAAAAACATTCAATCTGAAACGTGTCAGCAGGAAGCGCTCAAATCGGGACTCAACATAGGTCAAGTATGGTTCAATATTCAGAGTGGTCGCAACAATCAAGGAGTGTTGAACAGAAGACTTTCTTATCTCCTTGGTTAACCGCAGTTCTTCCAAGTGCGAGAGAGCTCTGATTTTTAACTCTTTTTTAGAGATCTCAGACACAGATTCAGGGTTATCATAGTATTTGGCACAACCCAAATCAGTAAAAAACCTTTTTATATATAATAGCCACTCAATTTTACCCACGTGCTCCAGAGACATGGAGTCTTGTGGTAAATAAAATCTTCTTTACCGGACTGAATTTCATACGGAATCTTAAAATAAAGTAAAATAGCTCAAAATAACAAGAGGCAGAATCCGTGGTATAAGAGGTTTTCTAAATGGGCTTTATTCCACTCAAAATGGCCGACTCGAGTCGCGGCCTTCAGGTTCCGTCACCACGAGGGTTCAGGAAGTGAAGTACAATACTTTATTGACAGACATGCATTTTTATAATAAGTACATTACAATGAAACAAATGTAGAAGGCGTAACATTTGATAAGAAAAGTAACATAACAGGTACGTAATCGAAACTAGGCGTAATAAGGAATAAAAGAAACATGATTGGTTAGGATTATCAGACATAGGTGGATCTATAAGATAATACTTGGCATAGATGCGCGCGCAGCAGCATGACGTGTGAGTGACGTGCAACTAGGGGGTGAAGGGACTTGACATTTAGCTCTACATGTGGAGACGAGAAGTCTGGGGGGTCAAGTCAACCTAATCCCAAATCATATCTAACATCCTATGTTTAAAGAACTATGTTATCCACAAGGAAGGACTCTCGGACAGAATCTAGTCTATACTGACTGTGTGCGTGCACAAACGCCTAAGTGTCTATATGAGATGCGAGAGGCAGAAAACTTTCCATGGCAGCAGGGCTATGAATCACTTGCAGGAGGACGGAAAGGCTGAGTCCTTTGCTTGTGAGCTAAAGGAAATGTTTACCTAAATCACTAGACAGGAATGCATCGGCTGAAGAGCAAGATAGATAATTCGAAGGTGAAATACAGCTTCTTGGCAGGCAGGCGAAAACTGGCCGAGGCAGGCACCGTTAGCTGCACAGGGAGTAGGACAAAGTTCATGGATACAGATGCGAGCTCAAGCTGAAGCTGTCAGAGACAGAGAGCAGGGAAAGGCTTTGAGGACAGAATCGGGCCTACTTGCCTGAACTGTAAAAATGGAGTAACTTAGCCATATAAAGTCGGTGGCCTTTCATACTTAGGAATCGAATATCCAGCCCATTGATGGCGGATCTGACAGAGAACATGTCGACGGTAGACACACATATATTTGCGTTCTTAGAAACTGGAACTGGAGGGAACATACATGTATTTGTAACATGCATATAGAACCGTTGGGGTCCAAGATAGGGGACATAACTGATCAGGAAAATCCACATTTCCACATTCCCTCCTTGTCCCCTACTTGCCCTTTAAGAGATATCAATCTTCATCATTCCATCGATTTGCTCATGGAGCATCATTTCTTCTTCCTTCTTCTTCCGGTGTTTTGAACGAGAACTGTGATATGGAATGCATGATGTGGCACACAGACCACAAATCGCTGGTCCACATTGCAGGCATAAACAACAACTGAAAAGCATAAGAAGGCCAATACCTAGGAAGGATAGAACTCTCCATCCCCAGGCTGATATCACACTCCAAAACCACCCGGACCACGTCCAAGTGCCTGGATTCTCGTGTATCTGGCTCACAATCTTATGAAGGCGTGTTATAGCTTTATATACAGATGGCGAATTTTCTGGTATAAATATGCAGCAGCTGGATCCGATGACCCTGCAAGCTCCGCCCCTATCGGCCAGGATGACGTCAAGGACAAGACGATTCTGGAGAACAACAATTCTCATCACTGATTGTTCTTCTGTCAGATTGCCTAGGGCGGCTATAGTCTCGTTTACTACAGCTTCAAGAGTCTTGGTTAGTCTGCGTATCAGCTTACTATTTGATATTGTACCTATATAGGGAAAGATACCTTTATTGAAATCTACATACTTGTCCCATGCCGTCTCAGTATAATCGACAACTGGGAGATCTCTTCGCTCTCTATTGTGTACTAAATGAACATTTCGATAATAATCAGGGGGAGCTAGAAAAACAGGTGGCAAAAGGAATGCTATGTAACAGGTACCATCCCAATCTAGAGGCAGACGCATATATGCAGTCTGACCACATATAAAGTAAGAATGGCGAGAAGCTCTAAATGAAGATTTACCTTGATCACTATATTCTACTGTAGTAACGCATTGGCTATGGCCCATGTGTATGGAACCAACTTTTCTTACACATAATTCACCCTTAACTGGAAATACTGACATAGTGGGCAGAATTAGTTCAACTTCGGTTTTGACATTCAAAATCATAAGATTAGGCGTAAAATTACCTAATTTATACACTTCATTTTCTAAATCAGTTCCTGTTCTACTGGGGTGACCCTCCTTATTAGGGTGACAGACTTTGAATAAAACTAGATTCAGATTTCCCCATATCCAATGTTGTTGATAAACTGCTGTGTCTGGGTCTATGGAATTTAATAAACTAAACCATGCTCCACAGGAGCCATTGTGTGTGAACGGATGTGGAAAGAAAGGCAGAACTCCTTTGTTATTCTGATAGGGAGGGAGTCGGCCACACACCCAACAATTGGTGGCATTACTAGTCTGATGGGAATGATGTAACATACTAATGAATGTGTTATTGCGCAGCGCAAGTCTATAGGACAACTCATGTGGGGGTAATTCACTAAAAGAATGTTCATCAGTTATATTGAAAGCACGTTTAGAAACAGGATAATACATATGCAACAATATACTTGCAGTAACTATTAAAAAACTCAAGGAAAACAAAATTAATAAAGTCACAATACAGTGGCTACGCAGTAATTTACAATAAGCATGTCGTTTCATTATGATTCTGGACTCTACATCATTCAGACCTAAGGGATACATGTCGGGACAGATTCAACCGCTTCACCTTGGAGAGGACTTAAACAATCAAATCGTCCGACAGTTTGGATCTGGACCTGAGTTTCTGCTTATAGAGTTCGGTGCTACTGGCCTCAGCCAAGGGTAGCTTTGAGTCAATGGGGGAAGACACACGGGGAGTACTGTTTGTGTCAGGAGGAAGTCCATGAAATTTCTTGATATGGCTGGAATGCACCCAGCCTTTTCTCCCTTCGATCTTCACAGCTGTTCTGGTCGTCAGCAGGACCAACTTAGGAAGCCTCCACCTTGGCTCCAGTTGGGTTTTCCGATCGAAATTCCTGACGAGAACATAATCGCCGGGAATTACATCATGAGGTTTCACCTCGGTGTTGTCGGGAAAAGCTGCGACTACCTGTGAACGACAAGATTGTAGTGCAGACATCAAGGAAGCCAGGTAATCTGTCAGCATATTACAGTCAACATCAGTTATTTTACGGGGTATAGGCGTCCCCCACATATTCGGTGGTCTACCAAAGATCACCTCATAAGGGGATAGCCCTGTTCGAGAGTGTGCTACCATTCTCATGTAAAATAGCGCAACTGGTAAAGCTACTATCCAGTCCACACCTTTTTCCTGACATATTTTAGACAGTCTGATTTTTAAAAGTTGATTATGTCGTTCCACGAGACCTGCTGCCTCGGGGTGTCGGACACAGTGGAATTTCCACTGATATCCCAACAAAAGCGAGACATGTTTCATTAATTCGGATGAGAAAGGCTGGCCGTTATCTGAATATACAACACGTGGTAAACCGTACCGTGGGAAGAATTCTCGAACTAGCTGCTTGGCAGTAGTCGGGGCAGTGTAATCTGATACGGGATACGCCTCTGTCCAACGGGAGAGAGCGCAGACAACTACGAGAACATATTTGAATCCTCGACAACGTTCCATCTGAATATAATCCATCTGGAGGACTTCAAAAGGATGGTCAGGAGGCTGAAATCCACCCTGCTCTACGGGAACACTCTTTCCTGGATTAAACTGACAACATATCATACAGGTACGAACTTTTTGTTTAGCTGCTGCTCGTAAATGTTTGTTGAACCAAATGTGCTGAATGCTGTCTAGCATAGCCTTCTCTCCTAAATGTGCTGGACTGTGAACTGTAGCTATAATGGCTTGAACCATGGAATCAGGGAGAAACCATACAGATTTCTCCTTCGTCATCCATCCTTGATCTGTCTGGATCCCTCCTAGTTCAGTCCACTTCTTTATTTCTTCTGCTGTGGCATGTGTCTGTATGTCAATTACGTCAAATGCGGGATCCTTAATTGTCATACACTGTGTTGGTGTCTGAACTATTGGCTTTGTCATATCTAATGTGCGATTCTGAGCAGTCTGTTTAGCTGTTCTGTCAGCTAAATCATTGCCTTGAGAAATGGTATCAGTAACCTTCGTGTGTGCTTTACATTTCATAATCGATATAGCAGTGGGTAGATGTATTGCGTCTAACAAAGCATGAATGAGGGGTCCGTGCTGAATGTGGGCACCATGGGAGGTTAAATAACCTCTCTCTCGCCATAGCACGCCGAAGTCGTGTACAACTCCGAATGCATAACGTGAGTCAGTGTATACATTAACTTTCTTATTTGTGGCTTGAATACAGGCTTGTGTTAGAGCAATAAGTTCTGCTGCTTGGGCTGACAAAGTATCTATACAATTTGTCTCAATAACTTCAGTGTCTGTTGTGACTGCATACGCGGTCACTAAATCTCCTGTATTTGTTCTCATGCACGATCCGTCTACATACAACGTCAGGTCTGGATCTAACAATGGAACGTCTGTCAAGTCTTGTCTAGGTTTCGTCTTTATTTCAATGATTTCAACACAATCATGAGCTAGTGGGTCTGTTCCAATTACAGGTAATAGTGTAGCAGGATTCAATGTATTACACCGTCGGATCTCTATGTGTGGTTGAAACAATGTCAGTTCATAACCGGTAAGTCTTGCTATGGTCAAGTGTTGTGTTTGTGTTCGGTTCACAAGAACCTCTACTGCATGTGGTACTTGTACTGTCAATGGGTGTCCTAATACTATGGCATCGCTTTGTCTGATTGCTAAAGCTGTCGCTGCCACTGATTTCAGGCATGCAGGCAAAGCCTGAGCTACGGGATCTAATGTACTGGAAAAATAAGCACATGGCTTGCGTGATCCTGCTTGATCCTGAGTGAGTACTGACAAGGCAGTACCTTCGCGTTCTGTAACAAAGAGTGTAAAATGTTTGCTATAACATGGTGTTGCTAAAACAGGTGCTTGACATAAAGCTTCCTTTAGGCTTTCAAAAGCTTGTGTATGTTCCTGAGTCCAAGGGAGAACAGTCGATGTGGCTGCCTCCTGTGTGGTTAACTGAATGAGTGGTTTTGCTAGAAATGCGTACTGAGGGATCCACTGCCTACAATATGAAGTGAGGCCTATGAAAGCCCGCACCTCCTTTTGTGTCTGGGGTATTGACATGTTAGCAATTAACTGGATGCGATCTGGTGTAAGCTGCCTTCCCTCCTTGGACAGCGAGTGACCAAGATAAATAACTCGCTGGACACAGAATTGCAGCTTAGAAGGAGACACCTTGTGCCCCTTGTCGGCTAGAAAATGTAAAACTATCAGAGAAGCCTTTTCACATTCAGGTCCGCTTCTCGCGGTGATCAGCAGATCATCGACATATTGAAGCAGTGCAGTATTGACTGGCATGTGGATACTGTCAAGTTCTCGTTTCAGTGCTTGGCTGTAGATGCTGGGGCTTTCTGTGAATCCTTGGGGAGCGCGTGAGAATTTAAAACTGCGCCCATTTAAACTGAATCCGAACAAATATTGGCTTTCCGGATCTATTGGGACGCTGAAAAAGGCATTCTTGAGATCGATTACAGTAAAGAATGTTGCTTCGGAATCAATTGCTGTCAACAATGATGATATATCAGGGACCACAGGGAATTGTGGTACAATGCACTTGTTTAGTTCACGCAAATCAATAACCAATCGGTACACTGGTGGGGCAGTAGGATCAGTTCGTTTAAGAATCGGAATTATCGGTGAATTACATACATTGGAGTCTGTTTCTACAACTACTCCCTGGGCAATCAGCTCATCAATGATTTTCAGCAAAGCCACTACAGCATCATGCGGTAACTTGTATTGTCGCATTCGTGGTAGTACCACTCCTGCTTTCAGTGTGACTTGATAGGGTGTAATGTTCATGCAGCCAACATCCGTAGGGCCTTGTGCCCATAGATGTACTGGTAAAGTCTGTAGTCGGGGATCCATGTCTCTAGACACATAGTGACCTTTAAAATCACGTAAAAACAACCTTACTCCTTCCGGAGAACAACATATTATGGCTCCTAGTGCTTTCAGAGTTTTAATTCCTAACAGATTTTCTGGGCATGATTTAGTAAGCAATAAATCTGTAGTTCGTGTCAAAGGTCCTATCGTAAGTGGTAGAGGCTGTGATACTTCATTAACAATAGGTTTTCCTGAAAAACCAAGGGAAACATTTTGAGAGCCTGAGAGGGGTGCCCCTGGAACTTCACTACGTTTTATGGTTGTTCGACTTGCCCCTGTATCGAGTAAGAATTTTCTATCTTGACCTAATAATTCACTATGTACATAAGGTCCTTCTTGATCTACAGGAATCTCGATAAGCGGTAAGTCAACTTCCCTCTCTAGGCTGGTTCATGCGTAACGCTGATACTCAGGGTATTCATACTGTGCAGTCTGATACATTTGTCGTGTTGTGGTTTGTGTGGCAGTAGCAGGCAACGGTGGTGCAGCTGGCACAAACTGTATGGGTTGCTGTGAGGCTGGCATGGACTGTTGTTGAACTGGCATGGACTGTCCATGCTGCATAGCTCCTTGTTCATTCTGATCTTGTCTAACTAATCGTGGTCTCTCCTTTGCAATACCTGTAGCTATATTACGTTTCAGGACTGGACAATCGTGTACATAATGGCCCAGTTGTTTACAGTAATTGCAGGTTCCCTTTACAGGAACTGCAGAATCACCAGAATGTGTCACACCCTTTTTGTGACCATCTGCTGGTACCGTCTGAGAAACTAGCATTTTCATTTTTGTATCCTTCATGCGTCTATGCTCGTGTTCTTGTTCATCCCTAATTCTATTGTGATGATACTGTAACATTTGTAGCATTTGCGACGGAGTGTTACTTTGCCAGGTACTCTCGAATTTCAATATTCTATTCTTTACTGGAGGCAATGCATTTTCCACTAATTTTGTCACAAATAAATGTGGATATGAGTCACTACTTGCTTTTATACCACTATTTATACCAAAACATTTTTCAAATCGAGCATAATAATCGCTTGTGTCTTCATCTTGCTTTTGTTTGCAGGCTGTGATTGCACCCCAATCTTCCTTTTTTGTAGTTAATAAACGTGGCAGTACCTGTACTAGTAAACCTGGTAACAGTTTAACTTTATCCCCGAGCCCTGAACCTGCAGTTCGGCCCCTTTCTTCCTCTGCTAATGCTGTCCAGTCTATCTTTTGGTCACCCACTTCCCACTCTTTTTCTTTCAGTTTTTCATAAATGCCAGCAGGCAAAAGCACCTTTAATATCGTCATAATATCAGGAAAGGTGTACTCTCCCATCAGTAACATGTCTTTAATTTCTCGGTGGAAACCCGCTGGGTCTTTGTCATGACTAGGTACTACTTTTTTCATTTCTAATAATTCCATTTTTGATATGGGTGTGTAAACAAATACACGGTGAAACTCATTGTCTTCGCCTTTTATTGGGTGCACTTCTCGTAGGGGATTTTGTCTATCCATATAGTACGGCGCTCTTTCTCTGCGGGGCAGCGAGAGAGAATCCGGACTTACAAAAAGGACATACTGCTTACGTGACACTAATATCTCTTTAATTAGCTTGTTACTAGAACCTCTCCATCTGTTCGTGAGTAGTTCCGTTAATATATCAGGTAAAGGACCAGGGTCAGCATGTTGGCTCTTATATAATATGAGGAGTTGCTGAATCATATAGATTCCAGCTAAACGTTGTTCATCTGTACTGAGATTAAAAAACGTGTGTGCTACGGTCTCATCACCGTATTTTTCAGGACTGTCAATCCAGTGAACGGCTGATCTGGCTAATTCTTGCTCATCCATGGAATCGAGGAGGTGGTAACCCCTTCGTTCTCGTAGTATTTTATCTGCGGCTTGAAACGAATGTTCAGGAGACTTCAGATTTATTATAGGCGTCGGATACGTTCTGCTATTATTTGGGCATACTGAGTGTATGGGATCAGAAAAACATCTAGCATTATCACAGGATCCTCCTCTGCCTACATAGGCTATGGTCTCTGGCTGTCTTGCGGAATTCCCTGATTCGGACACTTCATCTTGCTCAAACTCGTCTGTTCCCAATCTTTCTTCATGAATACGCTCTATTTCTTTACGGATTTTTCGGCACATGGCTATTATACAATTTTGCTTATCGTGTCTCCCTTCTGATATATTCTGACTCCATCTTGTAAGAATAAGCATTGCATTCGGGTCTACCCCCGGGCGGTCTTGATTTCTGATCACACAATTTATGAGGAAACGTAAC
This sequence comes from Triturus cristatus, assembly GCF_964204655.1. Taxonomy (NCBI): domain Eukaryota; kingdom Metazoa; phylum Chordata; class Amphibia; order Caudata; family Salamandridae; genus Triturus; species Triturus cristatus. The sequence continues at coordinate 1,127,312,419 of NC_140580.1, read as the reverse complement.
AGTTCCCCCTGTATTTCTACTTTCTGGAATTCCATAGCTCTGTTAATACATCCTGGATCTCGTCCTGTTTGAACAAAATGATATATGTTATCTAGATGCGTAGTCATTCCTGGTAACCTTGCTAAATACTCTGCGGCTCGCCTGATACGTAATGATGCCAGGACCATTTCGTCCTCTTTACCAACCACCGGGTCATATCTACAATTTACAAGGAGTTCCTTAAGCGTACGTTCACTTACGAATTTAGGTGTACGTGAATGTGCTGACTCTTGAAAGACAAGTTTATTTATTCTAGGTGGTGTAAAGGTAATGCTAGCACCTCCCGTGGCCCCATCTGGGGCGTCGGGTGTGAATGGGTTCGTTGAACGTGACACAGCAACTATGGGTGTCGATACCTCTGTAGAGTCGACTGCGGAGACAGATGCGGAAACAGATGTGCTTGCCGAAGCTTGTGTCGGGACTTGCTGTTGCACGGGGACAGATACCTGATCCTGACGTTGAACCCCTACACCAGACGGTCTATGTGGTGCGGCGTTAGCATACTCGGGAGCTGCGTCGTCTAGATATGAGGAAAGAAAAACATCTTCTGCGGTTCTGGGATGCCCTTTTGGATGTACCTTAATTGGAAATAATGGGGGTGGCAAGTCTTTTGGCATCTCTGGAGCAGCCTTAGGTAGTCCTTCGGCTAGAAGGGGATACATACCATTCATAAGAGCATTTCTTTGTCTATTTACTTGTTCTGATTTCACTCGGATACCTTCCTTAATTAATAGATTTTCTTGAACTTTATTTGAACTTTCTTTACTCCTCTCTTCTTGTCTACGTGCTTTTTCTGTTCGTCTATGAGATTCTTTACGCCATAACTCAACAGCGTCTTTCTGTGATTGTCTGACCTTTCTTTTCCATAACTCTTCCTCCACTTTCATGATGCATTCTGCATCCCAGGTTCCCGCTACGGGCCACCTTTGACTTTCCGGCAATCCCTTGGTATAATCTACCCATAGATCAAGAAACAATATGGCATCTAAGCCATGCTTATGGTACATAAAATGCCCTGGAGTGTCCCTAGGAGGAATAGGAACTGCTTCTTCAAGCACCCCTTTTCTGGTAGTAATCTGTCTTAACTTCGAGAAGAGCGGCATATTGACAACTGATCTGATACTTACTCTTGAACTTACTTAATACGAAAAAACCCCAATAATGAACAGTGTACAATGAACAATCATTCATACCACAATATGCAAGACATTTCTGAAAACATTAAACATTAAACATTTAACAATGACCGACAATGATGACAGTCTGCCTAACTAATCACCACGCTGAATTCTTGACAATAACTGCATACTTCGGAATACTTGATATACTGCTAAACAGTACATATACACTGCTAAACAGTGCAGACCGGATTTGTGTACCCAAATCCGTCTTGACCGGCACAACCTATGTGCGCGTCAACACGCCTCCCCGGCGATGGTACTCACCGAGTAGCTCCTTGAAACGGAAGGCCTCAGAGAATGGACAGGACTCGATGACTGCGGACAGCGGACCCTCTGGACATCGGGATTTCGAAATATCTGGTGGGCCTCTGTATACCTCGGATCTTGCTCTCTCAGCTAGGCTCTGGTCGGGATACTTCGCACTTCTCACCGCCTCGTCTGGGTTGATCGCAGCCTCAGTCGCCCCCGCTTGACCGGAGGGAGCTTACAGGAAATCCTGCTGGTACGCGTTTATGGTCCGTCCAGCTGTGGCAGGAGACCGGGCCTGCAACGCACCGCCGGCGCGTGAGATGAGAAAGTGTCCCTGTTCGGGCGCCATTATGTGGTAAATAAAATCTTCTTTACCGGACTGAATTTCATACGGAATCTTAAAATAAAGTAAAATAGCTCAAAATAACAAGAGGCAGAATCCGTGGTATAAGAGGTTTTCTAAATGGGCTTTATTCCACTCAAAATGGCCGACTCGAGTCGCGGCCTTCAGGTTCCGTCACCACGAGGGTTCAGGAAGTGAAGTACAATACTTTATTGACAGACATGCATTTTTATAATAAGTACATTACAATGAAACAAATGTAGAAGGCGTAACATTTGATAAGAAAAGTAACATAACAGGTACGTAATCGAAACTAGGCGTAATAAGGAATAAAAGAAACATGATTGGTTAGGATTATCAGACATAGGTGGATCTATAAGATAATACTTGGCATAGATGCGCGCGCAGCAGCATGACGTGTGAGTGACGTGCAACTAGGGGGTGAAGGGACTTGACATTTAGCTCTACATGTGGAGACGAGAAGTCTGGGGGGTCAAGTCAACCTAATCCCAAATCATATCTAACATCCTATGTTTAAAGAACTATGTTATCCACAAGGAAGGACTCTCGGACAGAATCTAGTCTATACTGACTGTGTGCGTGCACAAACGCCTAAGTGTCTATATGAGATGCGAGAGGCAGAAAACTTTCCATGGCAGCAGGGCTATGAATCACTTGCAGGAGGACGGAAAGGCTGAGTCCTTTGCTTGTGAGCTAAAGGAAATGTTTACCTAAATCACTAGACAGGAATGCATCGGCTGAAGAGCAAGATAGATAATTCGAAGGTGAAATACAGCTTCTTGGCAGGCAGGCGAAAACTGGCCGAGGCAGGCACCGTTAGCTGCACAGGGAGTAGGACAAAGTTCATGGATACAGATGCGAGCTCAAGCTGAAGCTGTCAGAGACAGAGAGCAGGGAAAGGCTTTGAGGACAGAATCGGGCCTACTTGCCTGAACTGTAAAAATGGAGTAACTTAGCCATATAAAGTCGGTGGCCTTTCATACTTAGGAATCGAATATCCAGCCCATTGATGGCGGATCTGACAGAGAACATGTCGACGGTAGACACACATATATTTGCGTTCTTAGAAACTGGAACTGGAGGGAACATACATGTATTTGTAACATGCATATAGAACCGTTGGGGTCCAAGATAGGGGACATAACTGATCAGGAAAATCCACATTTCCACAGTCTGCTATAATCGCCTTTGTAACTGAATTTTTTGATGACATCCAAATACGGCGCCACAATAGGAGAGGTTGGATTTTTGCCAAATCACCGATGTGGGCCATGCCTAATTCAGCATGGCACGAAAAAGTAGACACTCGTTTAGGAGTCATCAGGAGAAATCTCATGAAAATGTTCTCTGCGACTTGCAATGCGTTTGTGTTTTTATGGCCCCACAAACCTGCCCCATAAAGTGCGGTCGAATGGCACTTCGCTACATAAATGCGAAGTAATTCTGCAGGGGGTCTCTTTCCCAATTTTTGGGAAAATTTTATGAGGGCCATTATTGCTCGCAGGAGGTGGTGTTTTCTAGCGTCAATAGCAGCTTTCCAATTGAGCTTTTCATCAATCATGACTCCAAGGTACGGGTATTGAGTAGTAAACTCCAACCTCTCTTTGTCTAGGAAGATGGACTTTCCCCGTTTCCTGTCCTTCCCTGCCACCATCACATAAGTTTTTTTAATGTTTATTTTAAGGTCCAAATTACCCATGAACTTTGAGTACCTGTCTAGGGATTTCTGCAACTCTCGCGGAGTACGCGCTATAATTACTGCGTCGTCCGCGTAAAGAAGCGCTGGGATGAGGCGGTCTTTTATTCGAGGGAGCTCCTGAGCCCCTTGCAACATCTCCGCCTCCAGGCCATTGGTGTAGAGAGAGAAGAGAAAGGGGGCCAGGACACAACCCTGCCTCACACCGCGTTCCACCCTAAAGGGCTCAGATACTTCGCCCTGTGCTCCAAAACGGACCCTGGACGAAGCATTGGAGTATACTGCGCGAAGGAGATTTACCAGGGCTAAATCAATGCCCATAGCAATAAGGACAGACCATAGCTTTGAATGGGAAACACAGTCAAATGCCGCGGAAAGGTCGACATATACCATGTAGAGTTTGCTTTCTTTTGCTGTTACATATTTTCCCATCAATAAGCTTAAGTTCAGTGCCTGTTCTATTGTACCAAAACCCTCCCGAAAGCCGAACTGTATATCAGATAATATGTTGTGGTCTTCCGCCCACTCTTGAAGTCGCTGTAGAACCACCCTCCCCAACACTTTACCAAGAGAGTCCAGTAATGATATTGGCCGATAACACGACACATCGTCTCTATTTCCCTTTTTAAAAACCGGAATCATGATCGATTGAGACCACGTTTCAATTAACCCATAACGCATAGTAGCGTCAAAGACCCCCTTTAAAATTGGGGCCCAGAGATCAAGTTTAAATTTAAAGAAATCAATAGGTACTCCATCTGGGCCGGGGGCTTTTCCACTTTTACTTGCCTGCACAGCATTTATGACTTCCTGAAGTTCAAAATTTAGGGCAATCGGAATTAGAGTTTCTTGGGGGCTATCATTTTCTTCATCTAATAAGTCAACTGCTTGTGTTTTCCTAAATACTTTAGAGAAGGGGTTTACCCATGTTTGGCCATCAATCGCTACCTCAACTGTTGGCTGATCATGACTATCTGTCAGGAATGGAGTCTTCACTACCCTCCAAAACAGTGCCCCGTTTCTAGACTGGGAGCTTTCATGTAATTGATCCCATAAAGATTGTTTTATTTTCTGCTTCCTTGTTTTGCAGGCTAGACGGTATAACCTCCTTAGCCTGCGAATCTAGTCTTGATCTCTTACGGGATTCGTCAGTGCCCTTTTTAAAAGTTTGTTGGCTGAAGTGCATTCATGGTTAAACCATCCTCTTTTCTGGCCTGTTTTCCCTTTGTTAGTACATGTTAACAGGTTTTTGACTTTTTCCAAGATAATACCAAAATTGTACAACAGTTCTTCTTGATTGGTGTCACTGTCTAGACATTTCACAATGGCGGGATATGCTGCTTGAACCACCTTCGTAGTTGTGGCTTCCGGGTCTATCTTCCCCCACCCTATGGTGAGACCATTTAGTTTTGTGAGGTGAATATTATTCTGGGCAAGGGCAGTCATCAATGAATATGGTTTGAATTTTCCCATTTCAGTAATCAAATTAAAAGCCAAGGCTGCATGGTCACTTAGTGTATTGATTATTAATCTAAAATTCTGAGCTCTGCTTCCCAGGGTTGCTGAAATCAAAAAATAATCAATCGTTGTCGCCCACCCCCTACCCAAATAAGTGGCCTGTAGCTGTCCCAGTGAGATATCGGTTTTATTTAGAATCATTAGACCTAATTCCGACAGTATTTCATTCAGGAGGTCTCCTATCTTTGTGTGGCTAAAATGGGTCACATGATTATCTATTTCTTCCCCTACCCCACAAATACTACTATTTTTCACACCACAGGGATGATGGTTGAAATCTCCACCCCAAACAATACTTGGGACGTCCGACCCTTGTGCTTTACTTGTCAGGGTGGAAAGTTTGTTACGTATGGACCCAAGCAATTCTAGACTCTCACATTCTGGGTGGTTATCATAGGAGTTTACTAGGTAAATTACCCCCTTCCTCATAAATGAGAGTTTCAATAATTGATGATTAGTGTGAAGTCTAAGACTGGTTACTTTTAGTCCAGGAATGGTGTTTTTTATATAAACCGTCAAGCCCCCCTTCGCCCTTCCGCGAGGACCTGCAGTCGCCGCTGAGAAGTATGTTTTATAGCCCATCAAATGTAGTTCATTGGTGGACCACGTCTCTTGTAAACAGATTACGTGGTAGTCTTGGACAAAGTCTATTAGGGTCCCGTCCATTATTTTGGTACGCAGACCCGCAATGTTCCATGACATAATCTGTACTATAGTGTGAGCGTTTCTTGTAGCTGGGCTATCATTTATGTGGATTACTTTCGCAACGGGGGAGTTATCTAAGTCTCTTTGTACTATACCCCCCTGCTGTTTAAGTGGTTCACTACAAATGTTCCTCGTTGTGGTGGTATCAAAACTTCTATACTGTGAAAAATTTGGTGCTGAGGGGGAAGGACCAATTTCTGTTATATGAGACTCTGCGTTTTCACTTGCACGGTCAGTGTTGCTCCTAGGGGAATGATATGATGCTGTAGGATTTTGTGATTGGGCATCTGCAACATTGAGTCAATCTACGTCTTCCAGACCATAAAGGGCTGCATAAGAGTTTGAAGTGGGGATATTAAATCTCTGGTTTATCTGGGGCTGATTATTCCAGTATACCTGATTTAGGGGCTGAAAGGTCTGATGATTGTTATTCGAGAACCTTCCTATCGGCTGAAAATGAGAAGAATGGTTACGAGCAGCTTGATAGGAAAAACGGTTATCTACTTCCCTCCAATTCAGGTAAGGATCTTTTATACCATAAGGTTTGAGGTGAGAGATCAGTTCTCTAGGATAGAAGTAGTTAACGAAATGCGTAGTGATCGCATCCTCCCCCCTGGCTTCAAACCAATCACCTATGCACCTGACTGCTCTGTGGTCTCTAAAATTTATGATTATAACATCCCCCTTCTTATCTTTTGGTCTTGTTCCTACCCAGCAAGTACGTCTCACCATAAGGATTTCTCCATTTATATGTGCTGGGAGGGGTCTATTATGATTCAGCCAATGGATGGTTTTATTTTTTAAGGCGTAGAAGTCCTCCCTTGCACCCTCCGATAATTCAGGCACCCCTGTCATAATAATCGTGTACGGAGCAGATTCAGGGGGTAGATCCACTCTACTGTTTGCTGGGATATATTGTGGCTGAGGTGCCCGTTCGCCCTTCTCATGATCCTTTATATCCTTTTTCCTCGTGTGCTCTATTCCCAAAGGATTATTTATATTTTTACGTTTTTGTTCTTCTGTTACTACTATGGCATCAGGTTTAGGATTATTGCCCACTTTTTTGTCCGTTGCTACTTCTTTGCTGGATGACGCGTGGTAGATGCTACCTAAATCTGTGGTGTTAATAGATAATATTTCCACAGAGTTTTCCCCTAGCTCAGTGCACGATTTCATCGGATTGTCACTGGTGGAGGGTCGCGTCACCACTGGAGGGGAAAAAGGGGCTTGATCATTGAATCTACTTTTAGCCTTGGTATTTAAAAAATCGGATATAGCTAGATTATTCTTTTCCATTTGATTACTTGATCATCTAGATGTAGGCTTATTAATCTCGACCTTTCTAGAAGGGGCAATAAAAGAGATTTGACCATAGTCTCAATTTTAACAAGTAGATCGGTCATCATGTCCTGGCTAGGTGGTAGTCCTAGAGCGTTAATGCTTAAAGGGAAGGTGAGTGGTTCTGAAGAACCTATATGTGTCGGGTTTTGAGTTGAAGGTTTAACCTTCTTCTTTTTAACTAAGAGTGGCCTAGTGAGTGTGCCTCGTCTCTTTCTTACTAATCGTCTCTTTGCCACAGGAGGGGAAGAAATAGCTAAGTTCGGAGAATCTGATAGCCCCGATAGAGTTGGGCTACTAGTGTTCTCGGGGATAGGAATCAAACATGGAGAGTTGACCAGAATCGCTTCTTCAATCATTCCAGGCGTCATGCGGGAACCAGAGATTCTTGAACCCACGGTTGGCGCCTCTGGAGAAACAGCTTTACCAATTGTGCCCAATGAAGAACGTTTGCCTGCTAACAAATCTAAGGATAAGCGCTTTTCTGTGTCCGCTATTTCATTCTCCAGTACTGTGGATACGCGCTTGAAGAATTGGTCGATAGTACCGGACACAGATCCTTTAGAGTTGTTGACAGTTAAAATACGTGATTTATCAGCGTTTAAAGCCATGTTGATATACTATCGGGAAATGACAAGGAAGTAATTGCAGCCGATACCCAGGAATACACTAGAGTTATGTCCGCAGAGTGTGAATGTTTTAGTCAAGACAAAATAAATATTCTCACCGTTAGATGTAGAATGTTAGAGGGGTGGCCCGGCCCGTCCTCAAGCGTCCTCAGACGGCCCGCCCTTAGCCCGGGCTTCACCCCGGACTACGCCCCGCACGCGTCACGCTATCGCGAGACGAGGTGAGGGTTAAAAGGACGGTGAAAGGGGCGGGAGTACTGGCCGGGGGAGGAGCGGGAAGAGGAACCAGGTGCAGGTCGTCAGCAGTCACAAGTGCACCCTGGTCCTCGCAGTCCCGTAGGTGGAAGGTAAAAAATGAATAAAGTTAAAAGCCCCGTGCCAGTTGTAGCATAAACAGAGTGCTGTCCTCAGCGATGTCCGTGTTGGATAAGGGTTAAGACCATCCGCTTTTCCTTCGTGAGATCCTGAGCCTGCGAGCGGCTCCCGCGAAGCGGGGGCCGCGAGGCTTAAAGTAGTGGCCGGGGGAGGAGCGGGAAGAGGAACCAGGTGCAGGTCGTCAGCAGTCACAAGTGCACCCTGGTCCTCGCAGTCCCGTAGGTGGAAGGTAAAAAATGAATAAAGTTAAAAGCCCCGTGCCAGTTGTAGCATAAACAGCGTGCTGTCCTCAGCGATGTCCGTGTTGGATAGGGGTTAAGACCATCCGCTTTTCCTTCGTGAGTCCTGAGCCTGCGAGCGGCTCCCGCGAAGCGGGGGCCGCGAGGCTTAAAGTAGTGGCCGGGGGAGGAGCGGGAAGAGGAACCAGGTGCAGGTCGTCAGCAGTCACAAGTGCACCCTGGTCCTCGCAGTCCCGTAGGTGGAAGGTAAAAAATGAATAAAGTTAAAAGCCCCGTGCCAGTTGTAGCATAAACAGCGTGCTGTCCTCAGCGATGTCCGTGTTGGATAAGGGTTAAGACCATCCGCTTTTCCTTCGTGAGATCCTGAGCCTGCGAGCGGCACCCCATCCTCTGTAGTGTGATTCTCATCTAAGGGGTGACTATTGGAAAGGGGTACCTCAGCAGCATCTTCAGAACGGGGGCCTCTGTTCCAGTCCCTAAGGGGCCTAACTGGGAGGCTTTCTTGAGAGCTTTCTGATCTTCATCAGCCTGTAAAAGCTCTCTGAGTTCAGCAGAGGTAGGGTTCTTGGGCTGTTTAAGGCCCCTGATATTTGCCAACTGCCTGAGCTCATTTTGGTGTAGGGTAGCAAAGATGGATGGTGCCCTCTGGGGGTCACTCTCAACAGAGATGGGTACATTGGACCCCTCTGCCCCAGCCATTGCTCTTAAGTGTGGGTGGATATGTTGCAATCTACCTACACTTGGGTTTTCCTACTAAACCTATCTAGTAGTTGTAGTCAGGGTGTGCTACTCCCTTTGCTCTACAACAACTAAGTTCAGTAGAACTTAAGTATATCTATCTTGTTTTATATGTACCTAAAGGTACCTGTATGATCTTTCAATTGGTAACAAAGAGATTACAGAGGTAAAACACAGCAAGCTCAAATCCAACCGCTGCTCACCAATGTGAGAAGTTGGCCTGGTATATGCTGTTCACTAGTTAAAGTGACCACCTTGTACCATGCCAAGCAACCCTTATGGTGTGGTTGTAAGTCAACCTTTTCGGACTAGCTGCCCTAGTGGTAGCGTAGGCTAAGCAGTCTTTGAGGCTAAACTCGTTAAAGCGTGTTAAGCAAGCTGTTTTACCATATGTAACCCCCCTTTATACCAATGAAAGGACACCACACAGATATATATTCAAAATATATATGTATTTATTACTCAAAGTATCCCCTAGACTCTTTATGAGTACAGGAGCACAAATCGCTAAACAAGACAATGTTATAATATACAGAAGTTGCACTTTATATGGATGGGCCCTGGTGGCCACTCAAACCATATACTAAAATAGTGGTATAAGTACCACGAACAGGAAAGGGAAAAGGCCTAGGGCCTCTAGAATCGCTGGGCCTACAAGGAGCTAACTTCAGTTAGTGACCAGGAGGTCCACGGGTCGCGTGTGCAGTGAGGAAAGTTACACGCGTGCTCCCATAGGTTTTCAATGGGTGCGTAAAAGTTCAAAAGTTACTGCTAGAAGGGTCTTCTGGATGGACTACGAATTTAAGATTCAAAACAAAGACACTAGAGATGTTTCTCTACACTTGGGCACTGGAGTGCCAGCATTACCTCACCCACAGGAAGCGGGTGCATAGGTCTCGAAGTGCGTCGGGTTTCGTCTATCGATTCAATGGAGCCTGATGACAAAGATGCTGCAGGCGGCCGGTCCAGAAGAGATGCGGTGGATCCAAGAGTGGATCGGAGTTGTAGAAGACCTGAAAGCAGAGGGGACAGTGTTCACAGTCACTAGCCAGTGACCGGCGTGGCACCAGGTAGGTACCAGGCGATGTCGGGTGCAAACAGGTGATGAGGTGTAGCTTGTCTCCGCAGCCACGTGGTTCTTGAAGGTCGACGATGTCTAGGAGTCGGTTCACGAGCTGTACCATGCAGGCTCTCGCTGTTGGCGGTATCGGCGACTCGAAAGAAGCAAACAAGCCTTGGCAAAGGCAGGAGTCGTGGAAAGTGAAGAAAGCTGTTTACTCGGACCAGCAAGGTCAGAGGGGCTGCTCCTTTGGAGGGAAGCAGGGGCCAGTCTGGAGCAACCAGACCAGCATTGTAGTTTTCAAACAAGGTCACCAAAATGGCCACTAGCCAACGGGCCAGGGACCGGGCAGGTGCGTTGAGATGCAAAGTGCAGAGAGGCCCCACGCAGATCGTGGAGATGCTGGAGAGCTCACCTTTGGTGCAGATGCTGCTCGGGTGTTGGGCTTCTCAGGACCCAAAGCAGAACTTGGAGGGAGCCTCTGTTTTCGCGCTTGCATCTTGTCGTTGGTCTTTCAAGATGGCTGGCTCCACGTGTCTCGTGCCTCCACGGGTTCCTTCTTTGCAGGGACTGTGGATCGGGCTATGAGAGGTCTGGAGGTCCAGGTCTTGTCAGGCTCTGGGCTCAGGCTCCGGCAGGAGGCGGCAGCACAGCAGATGTCGAATAGCTGGTTGGTGCTTGCGTTAGCAAGATGGTCACTCCCTGACCATAGGGGAGATTTCCTTCTGTCCTCTGTGCAGAAGAGCGTCGAAGTTCCCGTCTTCTTCTTGTGGTTAAGTTGATTCCAGGATGTCTGAAGTCTTAGGACACAGCTCCTACCTTTAAGCGGATTCTAGGGGCCGGACTACCTGCTAGGTCCCTCCCTAAGGGTGGGACCAGGAAGGGGGGTGGTTACACCCCCAATCCTTTGTCCAGCTCGCCCCAGGTCCGGGGCTGGTGTGCCCCAGGACTGGTTTGAACTGGCATATGCACCGAGGCTCCTTGTGAGCCTCAGGCATGTCTGATTCGATTCAAGCCCTACCTGACCAATACACAAAATCCTGTCTGGGGTGGTGCACGCACCTCCCCTGGCAGAAAACCCTTTGTCCACGTCTCCCAAGCTGGAAGGACTCCCAGCAGCAGGAGGGCAGACTTGTGTCTGTGGTGGCAGCATCCATTTTGTGGAGCTGAGGCTATGTCTGATTTTACCCGGGTTTCAGGTACTGTACATGTCGTGTCCCTCTAGAAGGGTGGAATGCTAACCCCGTTGCCAGAATTGGTGAGGGGTTAGTATTCCAATTCGTATGACACCTTACTCGACATGTTTTGATAAAGCCAAACCAAAGATAGCATTTAACCGTGAGGTTCATAATGCACTTAAGAGTATATGGTATGACGATATCTGGAAACGGTAGAAGGAAGTTGTTCCGACCACTGCAGACAGGCTCAGCTCATGCCAGAGCACCATCTCACATGGAACCAAGCACTCTGCCTTCAGGATTGTCAAGGCCTGCCATAGGAGTGACTTATAGGTTACCAGGTGTCCCATTTAAGGTTAGTTATAGGTATACTACACCTAAGTAAGTGGTGGTTACACCAACTTACCCCAGCTGAGTGATCAGCCAGTTGTGTCAAATTTGTTAGGCCAGGCCTGGGGTGGCATAATACATGCTTCAGCCCCTGGTAGGCCTTAGATACACCAATGCCCTGGGTACCTAGTGTACACTGGTACAGGGGCTCACAGGGTGATCCACTTCCAATTGGTTATGTACCTAGGGTGCATAGTGTCAATTTAGTAGAGAGAACAGCAGGCTGGGGGTCTGATTAGCAGGCCCACAACCTCAATATGTCAGAAACCAGTGAAGCAAAAAGCAAAAATATGGGGTGACCATAGGATAGCAGACCCTACTCTCCTACAGCACCTATTGCTGGGAAGTGGTGAATGGAAAAGTAGAATAAACCTTAAAAATGATTATTGCTGGTGTGCACTCATGGGAGGCAGGGGGTGCAGGGGAAAATTGAATAATCCTGAAAACAATGAATGTGTGTATGTACCTATGGCAGGCAGAAATGTGCCTATTGCCTAAGAGACCTATGCAGGCAGGGGGTGCATGGAAAATCAAATACTGTAAAGAAATAATTGCTGGTGTCTCACTAGGGACTATGAGAAATCCTTTGGGAGGCAAGGAAGTGCAGGGGAAAATGAAAAACTGTATATAATAAACACTGTACATACATACTACAATCATCCTCAAACACATGATAGTGATATCAGGGAAAAAAGACAAAAAACAACAGAAAACAAAAATGGATAGCTCTCTTCTATCAATATCTCTAGCAAATGAATTTGAAAACAGAAAGAAAAGAATTTAACACACTGGCTGCCTACACAGACTGGCCAGGGGTAACATGTTCAAACCACAACAAGAAAGAAGGCATGAATAACAAAGAACGCATGAAGGCCTTTGGCAAAATCACACTAAGTACTACAAAAAATGCCCACTTCCCACATGTTCAAACATCAACAAGCAAGAAGGCACGGACAACAAAGAACACATGCAGGCCTATGGCAAAAACACACTGACAGCCAAGTTCAAACAACAGCATGCAAGGATGCATGAACAACAAAGAACACATGCAGACCTATGGACACTGACAACACAAAATGGCCACCAGCCACACAGCATGGTGTGCAAAGACAAAATGGTGTCTTGATGCACACACACACACTCACACACGCACACTTGTGACATTAGAATGACCACTTGGCCAGCTAACACAGAAGGCATGGTAAATAAAGAAGAAAACACTACCATTAATTCATCAATGCCAAAAACAATAATTAAATCAGTTATAAATATTTACCAACAGCACATATGCTCCCAAGGCATAAAAAAATATCCCACCAAAATACACTTTAACATTTCACAGAAGAACGTGAAATACAAAAATAAAATTTACATTTCATCCAAGGCCACCCCTAAATTATAGTTGCTTTACAACAACCTATACCACAGAAACAGTTACTTTATATTCCAGATGCCTAGTACTGGCCTGATGGCCCGTTGGCACACATGGTAAAAATGAATTGTGCAAATTTCACTAACATGGAGAAAATGTACCTAATTCATGCAACCTTTCCCCTTATAAAACCTAAAAAAGTGAATGCAAAAAATAGGCCCCTACCAAGGCTCCGGGTCACCCACAATCAATTTTTTTTTTATAAAACACTAAAAAGGTGCAAATATGTACTGATTCATGTCCTCCATCAAACACAAGCCTTATCCAAACATGTTTTAACTTACCTGATTGATATATGTCACAAAAACAAAGTCTGTGTGTGCAGCAAGGATTGCAGACAAAGAGAGTGATAGTTTCACCTTTAAATCCAAATGAAAAGTGATCAGGAAATGGACAGGAAGAGGAAGTTGGAGCCTCTGTGGCACTTCCATCCTGTTTTTAAAAAGGTCAAATTAAAAAAGTGTGTTTTGCGCTAAAAGAAACTACATAAACTGTCTGTTTGGGTGGAATATTCACTCAAAAAGGTACTTCTAGTTGATTTAGCTGCTTCTCAGGTGGAAAATCCACTTGAAATGCAACCCAGACTGCTCGCAACTGCCCATGTTAATAAAATGGCGCCAGAAGGCTCCCTGGTGCTGGAAATCGTGCTGGGGGATGTCAAATTTTGCTCGTGCCTGCAAGTTTGCTCGATAGGGCATTGCCTTGAGAGAAAGAGAGAGAGAGAGGGATACACACATGTAAAAGATGTCAAAATGAAGCTAATATCAATTAAACACATAATATAAACACTACTTAGCTTTCACCATAAAGGTGCAGAAAACTTCAGCCTAGTCGCCAAGCAACCAATCAATTTGAACTTAAAAACACTTAACAAATAGCAGCACTTTTCCATAAACTTGTGTGTGGCTGTCTGGGAGGAATACATAACAACCAACTGCCAACTACACCAAGTCATGTGACCCAGAGACAGGCCACAGACACCAAATGGCTAAGGCAGAAAAATGCTACATTTTTTAAAGTTTGGGCTGGACTGTTCCCATGAGGAACAGTGTCAAGACTGATTTGCATATGGTTGGGTTTGAACTGGGGTGGCGAAGTGAGCGAAAGAATAATGGGGCATATTAACAAGCCAGGCGATAAAATTATCGCCGCGCCGCTAAAACGGCGATAATGGGCTTGATAATATGCTCTATGGAATTCCAATTGAAGCCCATGTCAGACGTCCTTCACATTTAACATGGGCTTCAATTGGAATTCCATAGAGCATATTATCAAGCCCATTATCACCGTTTTAGCAGCAGTTTTCTGCCGCTAAAGCAGCGATAATTTTATCACCTGGCTTGTTAATATGCCCCAATGATGGATTAAACTCAGATCTGTGACTGGGGTGAGTGTCTGAAAAGTTTTGGCACTCCGTCCATCATCTCCTTGTGTTAACTTTTTTGAAGTGACATTTTCAACACCGTAATTTGAAATCTCACTTTAAGCTAAAAGAGGATTTTTCATTACAATTCCAAAGACACCAACATGAACGCTTTACCTGTTCCGATTTGGTAGTTATCCTTATTAAATGTAATAAGGTAACCCCATGTTATCCTATAGGAGAGGTAGGCCTTGCAGTAGTGAAAAATGAATTTAAGAGTGTTTCACTATCAAGATATGTGAAACTTAAAAGTACATGTGCTACTTTTTCAATACATTGCACCCTGCCCTGTGGGTTGTTTCGGCACTACCCTAAAGGTGCCTTATATAAATTAAAAAAGGAAGGTTTAGCCCTGGCAAAAGGTTCACTCTGCCAGGATGAAATTACACTTTAAGACTGCACACACATACTGCGATGTCGATCCTCAGACAGGATTGCAAGGCTATTTAACAACTGTGATTCTGTATTTGGAAGGGACACCCTAAGCACGCCCCATTCAAATACCGAATCACTAACACAAATTGGGATTCGATAATGTGTTACAGAATCTCAGTTTGTGCCTTTGTCCATTCAAAAAGCATGTTTGTAGTCGCTAATGGCCCGATTGCTGAATCAAGCCGTTTCCTACTTCAAAAAGACTTTGTACATATGCCTCATAGTTCTTAAAAACTGTCAGAAAATGTTTGAATATCTGGCACAATTAGAAAGAGAGAAAATATGTCCACAGGTGGCATTTTGGCAGCATCCACCTCACGGATTAGGTAGAAAGCACAATCCTTTGTCCATGTATCTTATGAACCAGCTCGTAAAATTAAAATAGATGTTGTGCCTGCCAAAGAAATACTGTGTGAGCCAGAATGCATGATCAATCTTGTGCCTAATTTAATAATTGGATTATAACATGTACTACCGTTTAATTGCTACCAGAGAAAGCTGAATCTGTTTCAAATACAAAATTAAGAGATTATGTTTTTAAAAGGGCTTAGCTCACACATCAAAGCATTAAGTATATATTTTATATGCATGGGTAGTCACCATGTCTTACATGAAGAATATGAGATGTGCGCAGATGCATTTTTTGCAGAAGTCGAAATCCCCCATTATCCTTCAGGGGATGTTCCCACTGGAGGAAAATGCTGATGTTATTAAATGGGGCAATGTAGATCCAGACTACAGTGGAAAAATGAGCACAAATACTTTTTGAACGATTACCTGTCACACGAGGAGCACAATTTGCTATTGCTTACTTTTTGCACTGGCACTCACTCCTAGCTTTCAGCCATTGATAAGTGGTGGTGGAAGCAGTGATGAAGCACTGGCAAAACCAGCAGGTCTGGCATTGGCGTCAGAACTATTGGCTTCCATTTAACATGTTTAATTTTCTATTGTTTAGTATAACTTTATCATGCCATTATGGCCTAAACATTTGAAAGCAACGCGTTGGTCAACTTAGAACCATGTAGAATTATACAGTATGTCAGAAGAATTCCAAGATGACCACCTACGCATGTACATGTGTGAGGAGGATTAGGCCTGGACGTAATTCGTGGAGTTCTGCTATGCGGAACTCTGCAAAGTTACAAAAAAACTCAGCGAAGTTCCGCGAGTGGCAGAGGGCAGTGCGAACTGCAGTTTGTGCTGGTATTTCTGCAGCTCAGGTAAAAATTCTACCCGAGCGGGAGCTCGAGCTCACAAACTTACCGTTCGCGATCGCAAGCGGGGAAAAACTCCGCCGCACATCGCGAAGCAGAGTTTTCTGCAGAGTGCTGAGTGCAGAAAACTCGCAAACTCCGTGAACGGAGCGAAGTTCACCTCCCAGGCTTAGTGAGGATGCATGATTTTAGATTTTTTGTGTAATCCAATACCAGTGGGTCCACTCAGAATTGTATCCTTCTGAAGTCAATAAAGTGAGTTCTACTGAGGTGATAAATATTTGTTATTCAGCACAAACATGTCCCAAGCAGGGAACATGTTCCTTACAAATGCATGTTTAGCTGAATCTCTAACTTATTGTATAGAGTGTCTTTGCCAGTTTTCTTTTAGGCACTCGTGTTAACGTACGTAAATAGCATTTGTGCATGCTTGAGTCTGGATGCTTTAGCAAATTTGAGTCAGAACTATTGGCCTTGCTAGTAGTATTTCCAAAAGTCATGAAAAAGACAAGGACACAGCTACACTACACATTATGCTGAAAAAAAGAAACTCTATGTTATCCAACTCTTTTGGACACATTTTTGCAACCTCAGAAGGATGAAAGAAAGGCTAAGAGTTAGGATCCACTGATCTGATTCAAACCTGTGACTAAAAGGTAACATATAAAGTCTGGAGACCATACATTTGCCTTCAATGCCGAGAGACCCATTTTTCAATACGGTTCACTGTACGTCCATCATACACTAATAGATATAACACTAATTAAGCCAAGCAAGAGAAATATAAAATTCAACAATGCTCGCCATGCGACGCCATCAAATGGTGAAAAGGATTGGGAGCAATAAAAGGAGAAAAAATACTTTTCTGCTCATGCTCAGAGTTGACAAATGCAAAAACAACAGTTGATGGACAGAATGCAGAACAATGTCATACATTCACCTCCGTACAGAAATCTGGGCCTAAATCCATTGTTTTTCTGCTCACCATGACATTCCAGTTTGAACCCAGCCATATGCAAATCAGTCTTGACCCTGTGCCTCATGGGAACTGTCCAGCCTGAACGACCAAGCCAGGTCCTCCCTGGACTGGAAACAAGCATCCTAGGACCGGTTTCGGGGTTTCACCCGTCTTCAGCCAGGATAGCTTGATTCCAGTGGCATGGAGAGGACGGGACCCACGTCTGGGCATACCCGTCCCACTCGGGGTGACAAATACAAAAACAACAGTTGATAGACAGAATGCAGAACAATGTCATACCTTCACCCCGTACAGAGATCTGGGCCTAAATCCATCTTCTTTTTGCTCACCATGACATTCCAGTTTGAACCCAGCCATATGCAAATCAGTCTTGACCCTGTGCCTCATGGGAACTGTCCAGCCCGAACTGCCAAGCCAGGTCCTCCCTGGACTGGAAATAAGCATGCTAGGACCGGTATCGGGGTTTCACCCCTCTTCAGCCAGGGAAAATAGAGAACCAACGGCAGACCCCAGCTGCCGCACTTCCTCGGTGTGATCCCCAAGTAATAGATTAATAATATGGTGAGAGTTGGTGTGCACACTCTACTCCTGCATCTGCCATTGTAGGATGCCAACTGCCAAGCAGATAAACAGAACTTTGAGAACAATGAAGCGTTGCACTCCCAAGTGAATATAGCATCAATAAAGAAGGTCGGCCAGTGTCTTTGTTGCAAATATATGTAAATCTTTATTGTAAACAATCCATCAGATTTGCGCAAAGCATCAGCCAACGCATTTCGTTCAAAGGTTGAACTTCGCCAGGGCAAGTGTAGCAAGTGTTGAATGTAGCGAGTAATGTGCTTATAGTAAGAGGATCTACGGGCCCAATCTGGTCCGGACCCTGCTCTGGAATAGTATCAGATGTTGTCGATCTTAAGACTGCATGCGATGCATGGTCCTCCTTGATAAGGGCCTGTGAAGTATTCTGCAGTCTCTTCCCAAGGCTTCTCAGCTCACAGAACAGCATCCCCTCTTCAGCCAGGATAGCTTAATTCCAGTGACATGGAGAGCACGGGACCCACGTCTGGGCATACCCGTCCCACTCGGGGTGACAAATGCAAAAACAACAGATGATGGACAGAATGTAGAACAATGTCATACATTCACCCCAGTACAGAGATCTGGTCTTAAATCCATTGTTTTTTTGCTCACCATGCCATTCCAGTTTGTACCCAGCCATATGCAAATCAGTCTTGACCCTGGGCCTCATGGGAACAGTCCAGCCCGAACTGCCAAGCCAGGTCCTCCCTGGACTGGAAACAAGCATCCTAGGGTTGGACTAGCTTGTAGGGCAATCAGTCAATGCCTGACAGGTTGGTCTTAGAAGTCAGTGTGTGGGACGGTTTCTTGCTGTTTGTGTTTTTTTAATGGTCTAATGGTTTTACTGTTGATTTCTCTGATATTAAAACAAACATTGCTTGCAACAAGCTGAAATCCATGCAGTTTTCCATACCTTGCAAAACACATGTACATGGTGTCTTTGAAAGTTCACAGCTGCCCCTAACTTGCAAACATGGGACACTTTTTTATTGTTTAGGTATCTAATTCATTAATAGGCGACATTTTTATTGTGGTTAAGGATAAACATGCAATAGTGGGGCCAGTAACAGTATTATAATCAAAAACATATCGAACTTGAAATAAATATTTTAGTATAACATGATTTGATTTTAAATATGTTAAAGACGTTTGTAAGTGACTGTTTTTTTTTGTTCATGGGTACAACATTGACATTGCAAACATTTACATTGCAAAAAAGTGACTCTTCTCTCAGCAAACAAATTGGTGGTTTGCAAAATACTTTGGGGTCTATTCACAAACTACATTTTGTAATACATTTAGTAGTACTACAGTAGTACTATTCACACACTATGAAATGCTATTCACAAACCTACAAGTGTAAATCTCCACCACCATCACTCTTGTCTTTTCCATGGGGAGATCCTCACAAATGTAAGTTTTACTGCGTAGGGGCTGATTATGATTTCCTAGGAAACGGCTCCGACCCTCCGTCAGAGCCATTCCTACGGCATCATAATCTCCTGTTTAGATTAATTTCCGACTAACCCATTTTGATGGAGATGGATGGAAATGAATCCAAACAGGATTTCCGAATGGCTTACGAAGGGCTCAAAGAGCCCAGCTGCCATTCGGAGAGGGGTCTGTAATCCCAAGGGCGGCTCTTTCCACCCGAGGGATTACGATGGCAGATTCCCACAGCCTTTCTGTGCCGGCCTTTCTGACACAAAAAGGCTATGGGAATCCGACTTTGGGGGCCCCCAGCAGGGCCCCCATGGGAGCAAGGCCTCTGGATGGCGGCCTAGGGGGCACCTATGTTGCCCCCCTGTTGATCCCTGCATCCATGGCAGGCACCTTCAAGTGCCTGCCACGGGGTGTAGCGATGAACTGCACCTCAGCTCTTTACCATGAGAGCATGCATTCCATTCAGAATGCATGCTCACATTGAAAAGTATAGGATTGCGACCGAACAGGGTTCAGGTCGGTTGGTCCCAGTTCCATGTCGGATGGACTCAGGTCTGTCCGACATCGTAATCGGCCCTGTAGAAGTAAATGAGACGAGAACCGGAGGGAATGGGTGGAAAAAAGGGGCATACTTATACTAAATGGGAGGGGTTTAGGGGGGAGTAAGTAGGGGATTAGTGAGGGTTAGGGAGGGACATGCATACAGCCACAACAGAGTAAGTCCATTGCTATTCACAAACTGCACTTGTAAAGTTACTACAGCCTAAAAGGACCTGAAACAGAAGTGAATATGCACCAGCTTAGACGTGGAGTGAGTCCAGAGCACCACATGGCCAAACACTGGAACTGCAAAATCCTCCCATAGAAATAAATATAGGGAGGGATTTAAAACTGAACCCCTTTGGAAATAATGTTTTAAAATAAATTTCTTTATTTTCATTTTTGAATATATATATGTACATTTATTGTAATGTTACAAAAATTATGTGTAAATAAATATTTTATAGTAAAAAAATGTGATAACCTTTTCCATTAAAAAATATATTAATGTATTTCATTGATGAATCAGATAATTAAATGAATTGAAATTCTCTCTATACATGACATTTTGTAATTTTTAATACATAATAAGCAAATGCAAATGTTTTCAATGTAAGTATTATTTATGTAAATAACTCTTTAATTTTACTTTAATTTAATATAGGTTAATTAATTCAATATTTAATTCAAAATTAAGTTAATAGTACTGTTGTAGTATTTCTGTTTTGTTCTACATTTACATAAATAGTTTAAGAAACTGTTTAAAATTTCCCCACAATTTACCATAGGGAGATCTCTGCCCCAGTTGTGGAGAACTCTGCCTACATGTGAAAAGTTAACTATAGCGACTGTACACTGTTAACTTAATTTTGAGTTAACTATGTAATTAATTTAAATATGTTATTTTTTTAAATTATGTTTCAAAGATGTATTTTGAAAAATTCCACCTAAAGTAAAATGTTTGCACTTACTAACCTTGATTTAAACATTTGAAAAATTTATTATGGAAATAATTTAAATGTTTTTTTTTTTTAAAGATATATTTATTTATATATTAAAAAGGTTTACAAATTATATAATAAAATATTTATTTTTAATAATGCATATATTGTTTAACACTAACTTGAATTTATATATATTTTAAAAGTGTGAAATAAATTAATTAATTTTAACATTATTTGATATGAGTGTCTGTTTTAAGAACTTGAGTTACTATTTAGTATTCAAGAGTGTTGCAGTTTCAGTGGTTTACCATGTGTTTTTACCCCTGAGTCCTTTTTAGGCCAAGCCTAGCCTGTGTTATTGTACTTCTTAATGCTGGCTTCTGGTTTGTAAATAGGCTTTTTAGTCCCCACTTGGTACCGCCTTGTCTCCAACACCCATAAGGACTGGACCTTTTACTGGTTATGCTACACGGTCTGCTTTATCATGGCTAAGAACACTATTTTGTTTAATTTTGTTATGTGTAGCGCCGTCCGCTTTCACTTTTGCACCCACGCGTGTATATTTAATTAAATTGCAGCGCGATCCACTCACTTTAGCGGCTGCGCTTGGTTATTTAATTAATTTGCTGTTTTCTTCTGCGTGAGGGGCACAGTCGGGGCTAGAGCCACGCACGTCACACGAGGCTTGGTCTCACCCTGCCCTTCAGCACAAGGACTGCTGTGCTGTACAATAACCAGGTTGTAATTTGGGGTGGTAAAGCTTTGGTATTCGGCAGATAAATCAATAGGCAATGACGTGGCAGAGATAAGACACTCGAAGGCTGAGAGTATCAACAATTAATCTGGGTAGCACTACATGTGTGCTCTTGGGCAGAACCAGCCCCGCGGATACCAAGTGCTCACATTACACAAAGGAAGGGCCTGACTTCAAAGCTTAGCCTAAGGTTTGGAACTCCCTCCCTGCACATATCAGAAAAATGCAAAATCATTCTCTCTTCCGTAATGCCATCAAAACTTACCTCTTTCCCGCATACCTGCCTTCTATGTGTTTTTGGCTTGCTTATGACAGTTCCATTACAGTGCTGGGAGGCTCCATTGCTGGGGCAGCTGCGCGCTCTATAAAACCCCTTAAAATAACATAACATAACCTAACATAACATAACATAACATATTGGGTTCACCCTATTAAGACCCCATTAGCATAAGAATGAAGCAGTTTCATGTGAAGAGAATTTAAATCCAAAGCACCCAAAGTGTTTAATAATACCCCATTTACAGTTACATTATGTAACGAGTTACAAGCCGCGTTACTTAACGAGTAACTTCAGCTCCCGGCTCCTGCTTTTGGACTGTGGACAAAGGTGTTCGGTATCTTGGGTAGGGGCTTGTATCCACCCTTTGTGGTTAAAAGTAGGAGCCCTCGGTGTGCTGGACTCTACTCACAGAGGTGAAAACTTGTATGTAAAGTCTTTAGGGAATACACAGTCTGCGCAGTGGCTTGAGTTCGGAGTCCCCAAACTGCTCGTGGAAGGAGCCGGGGAGGGCGCACACAATCCACAGCTCTCAGGTCTGCTTGGGCCATGTGTCAGTAGCTCATCTGCTCCAAGGCACCTGTTGTCCTGATTCTGTAAGGGGCTCACCAGGACTAAAACCTCAAAAATTCAAAGAAAACAAGCATTTGCAATGCAATAGGTCTCGCATTTACACAAGTTTAAGCTTTTGGCATTGTAAATGCCTTTTATTTATGTTTTAAAACGAAAACAAAAATAACAGGCATTGTCATTTGCAATATCAATAGCTCAAACTCGCGTAAATGTGAGTCCTATTGCATTGCAAATGCTTGTTGACTGTAACTTAACATTCATACATCTGGCTCCATCTCCTGTTTAAGGGGGTTTATACATGTCTTTCTAGTAAAGTTACACTCAGAAATGGTGAAGAGCTAAAAGTCGCACATTTACTACACCTTTACCTTTGTGAGAAGCTCCCATGTACCTCTCTGGCTGCATGGGGTGACAGTGCCTCTACAGTAACCGACCAGAGTTTTGTTGTTTGACCTAGAAGTTCCCACAGACTCTTTGTATGCTGAGGAGTCTGAGCACCTTCCGGTTCCCTGGGCATTCCATGAGTTCATCGGTTGGCCCCTAGAATCAGGGCTTTAAGTGGGCCATGTCTCACTTGTGCTGAGCACTGGCAGGTTTTTAAAGGGGGGCTCGAAACGGGTCTCTATTGGGCTCTGTTTTGTGCCCTGGCACAGGCGGTCCGTTTTTTTTCCGGACTGCAGTGACAGCAGTCACATCGATGTGCACATGCTTACACTGCTTACTTCTCACTATTGGAGAAGTTACAGCATGATGTCATGCCATGTGAACATTGCAGGGGAAGGGAAATCTTTTAAAGAGAGTCATTTTCTCTCTGGATTTCCCTTCTCTTTTTGAAACTCAGGAGCAGCTACATTGTCGTGGTGTCACCAGGGCTTTAACTGGAAGCTTTATCAATATTATACACAATCCATAGTTGCTGCTTAATTATCTTATGCAACTAACAACCATTGACAAAGCCAATAATCCTGACTTGTTGTAGCTATGATGTTACTTGTTGTATCATATATCTGGATGCAATGACAGAAACAGCAAAATACAAGTGGGCCAGCACACTATGCTAAGCACAGATTTTTAATGCTTAACACAGATTTTTAGCTTAGGTGTTTTAAACCACGCTCTTAATTAGATTGGCCACGCCTCTTTAAGAGTCGCCGAAGAGTAGCGATGTTAAATTGGATTTGTCCCTTTCGTACAAAATCTTTTTCAGGAAACAGAGCAAAGTGGACAGCAGCCACAGCCAGCAATGGATTTGTCTGATGTTGGAGCAGAACAGGAGGTTGAGCTTCCTATTTTAGAATCATTGGCTTCCACATCTCCAGTAAGGAAAAGGATAGGTACTAAAGCACCATCTTCTCCAAGCACCACTTCTGATGATGATGATAGAGACATGGAGTGGATCCCAACAGAGACCAGGAGACAACAGGAGAGGCAAGATAAAAGAAAAGTTCCAGAAAGACTTGGACTTATGGAAGGGGATGAAGAGGAGGATGACGATGACGAGGTAGTCATGGTGGAAAGTGAAACAGAGGAATCTGACATTGCTATTCAACTAGCTTTGAGGGATGTGGCTCAAGTAGCACCACCAGCAGCTCCCATATTTGCAAAGCTCCAGCTGAGACCTGCACCAACCCTTGCCTCAGGAGAAGCAGAGAGACAATTAAGGACCACCGAAAAACATTGCTCAATGTGATCATGGTGGTGAGGAGAGCTGTGGAAAATCAGCTACAAGTCCAGTCACGGTGGAAGGTAGGCCTGGGTGATAAATTCTGTTCTACTTGCGGAATTTGGGTAATTTCGCGTTCCACGGAGAACGCGGGATTGACACAAATTCGCGATCCGCGGCTTTGCGGAATTTTTTGCTTGTTCGCGCTTCCAAAATGCGTGTTCGCGAGATATTTCCCACCGAGCATGCAAACAGCGTTCGTGAAGAGGAAAAAAACATTGCGAATGGGCAGAATACGCAATTCTACGCGTTCGCAGAATTTCTGCGTGCTCGCGGAGATTTTTTACCGTTTCGCTGAGCTTTACGTAGCGCGATTAAGCAAATTCCGCCCACCCCTAGCAGAAGGTGATGATGAGGAAGAAGAGGGTGACATCTACACGCAAAACAGCCCTGTCTTGAGGAGTGCACCAGCACAGTCATCCACCTCAATGACTTCACAATGGCACAAGAAGGCTCAGAGTGAGATGATGAAGACACAGCAGCAAACAGTGACTGCCCAACCACCACCACACACATTGAGTCTACCACTAGCATCTACGTCTCATAAAATGGCTGTGTCAGTGCCCAAGAAAAGAAGAAAATCCAGGCTACTATTACGGGCATCTTTAGGAAGGAGGGGCCCTATGAGTGAAACCACCCAACCACACATTTGTACAATGGGAGGGAAGCTGGCAAAAATGCTACCGCTGGACCTACTCCCTTTTTCATTTGTGGAAGGATTGGGATTTTTAGACTTTCTTGCAGCTATCTACCCAAAATGGAAGGCACTAAGTAGGACCTATTTTGCCAGAGTGGGTGTTCCAGCGCTGCATCACTATGTGCTGCAGTTGGTTAGACAAGTTTTGCAGCAAAGTGTTGTTCATACCAATCCACCTGACGACAGACATGTGGACCAGTTCTCAGGCAACTGATTACATGTGCATCACTGCACACTGGATCTCTTTTAGAGGGGAAAGCAAAAGATATCTTCAGGTCTTGGCCTTGAAGAAAGTTTTAGGAGTGTTCAGCGGCTTGCAACAGCGGCCATGTTCGCCATGGCAAAATCTCATACAGCTGTAAACATCTTGCAGGAATTAAATAGCAAGCTATGACCCAGAGGTCTTAGAATTGGAATTGTTGCCACGGACATTGGCAGTAGCATTATCAAGGCCATGTCATACTGAAGCTATATCAGGGTCTTGTGTTTGGCTCATTGCATCAACGTGGTGGTGCAAGACTTCCTCTAAAAGGAAGACATATTCAGCAACATACTAACCACCTGCAGGAGAATCAGCATGCATTTCAGCCATTCTTTAAAGCCTGGAAGCAGCTGCAGATTATTCAGCATTATAATAGAGCCAGTTAAAGCCCTGATATAGGAGGTGCCAACAGGTTGAAACTCCGCCTTTTACATGCTGCAATGTCTGTTTGAGCAGTGCAAACATATCAATGACTATGTCATTCAAAGAGGTGGGGATGCAGTTGAAAAATCTATGACCATGGATGCAGACAAATGCGGTCCAGTCAAATGCCTGACACAAATGCGACTCCCTTTTGAGGTTTTCATGTGGGGAGGTAGCAAGGAGGACAGTGCAATGGGCTAAGGTATCTCATTGCCGCATCTCCTACAATACCAGGTAAAGAAGGCATCTGAAAGGTTCGCCACTGCAGGTGTGGATGAAAATACAGAAGCACCTGCTTTGGTTAAGAGCTTAGTCCTGAGCTTGGCTTCTAATATAAGGCTGCAATGTCACAACATCAAGTCAAAAGAGTAGAAATGTGCCACACTACTAGATCCACGGTAGAAAAAGATTCTGCCCACTTTGATCCCTTTTTCTGAAGGGGATGTTTTAAAATACAAGAGGTGGATTGTAGAGCAAGCCAGAGACGAATGGCTGGAAATTTGAGTCCCATCCCACAGTCCTGGGATGGCGCTTTCAACTTCCAGAGAGGGAAGGCTTGTCTCACAGCAGCCAACAACACCATCAACCAGAACACCAGCAACAACAGCAAAAGAAGGACCGGACCCAACCTCTGCACTGTATTAGTTTCAATTGGCAGGGTTCAAGTCCAGTACAGAGGTGCTGGCAAAACAGGTAGCGCAAGTGGCAGCACCAATTACCATCCACAGGATGTTCCAGGAGTTTCCAGGAGTATCTGGATGATCCAAAAGAGGGCTATGTGGATCAAAATCCATAGATGCATTGGTATGGGAAGATGCACCAATGGCCAAAGCTCAGCAGGCTGGCAATAAAGTATTTGGCTTGTCCTAATGCCAGTGTGTCTGCTGAACGTGTGTTCAGTGCAGCTTGTGCGGTAGCCACAGTGAGAAGGACCAGTTTCACGCCTCAAAATGTGGAGAGATTGACTATGATCAAAATGAAACAACATTTTATACCGCACAATTACACTGTTCCTAAAACAGCAGCACAGGAGGAGGAAGAGGGTGATTGGTCCGAAATTGAATCAAATGTGTTAGCTGACCAACTTCTGAGTGAACCACCTGAGTTTGAGGATGCACTCTACTTCCCGGACTAAGTATGCCAGTGCCCCATTTAACTTTTCAAATGTTCTTCTTGAACGAACTTTTTTCTTTGCAAAAACTTTGCCTAGAGGAACATTATTGTTTTTGTGTCAGATTTATGCTGCCCGGTACTTTTTAACGAGTCCCATATATATTGCTGGATTGCAGTTGGACCAGTGTGCATTCAAGAAGCCTCCACAATTCCTTCATTACATTGGGGACAATGCCTGCCCTCGCTCCCATGCCTACTGCCTAATACCTATCCCTTTTTGCAACACTTAGTACTAGAACGGCTGCCCCATAAAATCATTTATTATGTACAGGACTGCCTGCCAATACCAAATTCCAATGTTTTGCCTTCATCAAAGACCCAATACCTGAACTTGCCTTGTACTGAATGAGGTAACTTTAACTATTGCAACAGTGAGTGACTGATTGCGTGAGTGACGATTTAAGTTGATTGATGGTTCATGTGGTGGCAGACATTTGGAGGGTGTGTCTTATTATTAAGTTTGTATAGTGCCTGAATCACCCCCGACGGGGTATCTCTGCGCTCATGGACAGACGTGAGAGTGCTGACACTATGAAAGGAGTCTAGAACAGAAATGTTTTCAAGGACTTTCTAAACTGAAGATGGTCCGAACATTGCCTCAGTGTAATAGGGAGCAAATTCCAGTACCGTGGAATGAGATACGAGAAAGCTTTCCCCCTTGTCCTTGACGGGGAACTTTGAGGAGGGGCACCCACTGACCACGCACGCAACCTGTGGCTCATCCTGGACTCATCACTATCAATGACCCAGCAAGTCAACACCGTCTCCTCCTCCTGCTTCAACACCCTCCGCATGCTTTACAAGATCGATAGATGGATCCCCACCAGAACCAGAAGGACGGTCACCCAGGCCCTCGTCAGCAGCAGGCTGGACTACGGCAACGCCCTCTACGCGGGAACCACAGCCAAAATCCAGAACAGACTTCAACACATACAGAATGCCTCCGCACGCCTCATCCTCGACATCCCCCGACACAGCCACATCACTGCCCACATGAGAGACCTGCACTGGCTCCCCGTCAACAAGAGGATCACCTTCAAGCTCCTTACCCATGTGCACAAAGCACTCCACAATGCAGGTCCAACATACCTCAACAAACGACTCACCTTCTACACTCCGAACCACCAGCTTTGCTCCACTGACCTCGCCCTCGCCACTGTTCCACGCAACTGCCGAACGACCACCGGCAG
This sequence comes from Triturus cristatus, assembly GCF_964204655.1. NCBI lineage: Eukaryota > Metazoa > Chordata > Amphibia > Caudata > Salamandridae > Triturus > Triturus cristatus. The sequence goes on along the minus strand of NC_140580.1, from coordinate 1,127,284,656 downwards.
CAGATCTTTCTCCCACCTCGCCGCCAAGACATGGAACACCCACCCCATCCACTTGCGACAGACCAAAGACCTGCTGACCTTCAGGAGACTTCTCAAGACCTGGCAGTTCGAGCAGTAGCAGCACCACCCCCTTCCCCCTTAGCGCCTTGAGACTAACCCTGGGCGTAGTGGGCATGGTGGGGCTACGTGTAGCATCGCATTGTGTGGCCAAATCTACTCACGCTCGCGCGCTCTGCGTAGCCCCACTACGCGCCGCCCGCCTCCCGCCCGCCCTCATTTTAAAATAATTGAAAGTATTTTAAAAGTAAGAGAAAATGCCTTACCTGCGGTGCGGCGTCCCGGGGCTCCCTCTTGCTGGTTTACGGCAACTTCTTCTCACAAATGCGCATGCGCGGACGCCCGCGCATGCGCATTTCTCGCGAGAAATGCGCATGCGCGGGCGTCCACGCATGCGCAATTGTGAGAAGAAGTTGCCGTGAACCAGGAAGAGGGAGCCCCAGGACGCCGCACCACAGGTAAGGCATTTTACTCACTTTAAAATACTTTAAATTATTTTAAAATGAGGGCAGGCGGGAGGCGGGAGGCGGGTGGCGGGCAGCTCTGCTCCGCCGTGGCGTGTGCGTAGCGCTGCCTGCTACGCCTACTTCGTGAACCGCGAAGCAGGCAGCACTATGTACACTCCGCGGGCGGAGCGGAGCACTACGCCTACCATTACTTGAGACCCTCACGGGTTAGTAGTGCGCTCTACAAATGATTGATTTGGAGCCAGATCGAAGTTCTCTAAGGGGAGTATATTGGTTAATTTTCTCCGCAAGGTAGGCTGGACCATTACCAAACACCGCCTTATGAACGATGCAGCAAACCTTGAATTTTATTCGTTTGCGCACCAGAAACACATCAAGCTGCTGAAGCAGCGAAATCGAAGGTGATCTGTAAGGGGCGTTTAATACCAGTCGAGCCGCTGTATTTTGGACTACCTGTAAGCAGTCCATCGAGGCCTCGTTAGCCGAGACCAGCAGAGCATTACAGTAGTCAAGTAGACTTAAAACGAGTGTCTGAATGAGAGTCTTCCGCATAGAGTCTGGAAGGAAAGGAAATACTCCTCTCAGCAGACTCAGCACATGAAAACCAGAGCTCACCGTGTAGGCCACCTGCCCCTTCATGTTCAAGCTCTGCTCAATGCGAACCCCTAAGTTTTTTTCAGATGTCTTTGGGACGAGAGAGACACCCAGCTACCCTGACCAACACTCTGGTGTACATTAACAGTGTGGCCTCTTCGAAGAGCATAATCTCAGTCTTCCCAGCATTTAATTGTAGAAAGTTGTTACACATCCACTGAGATATTGCTAACATGAGGGAAGAGAAGGCGGTCTGGGCCGTCGCGGAGGATTTGTTGAAAGAGAAGGTGAGCTGGGTATCATCCGCATATGATATTGGCATGAACCCATATGTTCTCAGAAGTTCGGCCGACATAGATATTAAATAGGGTGGAGCTTAGGCAAGAACCCTGGGGTACTCCCTTGGTCAGCTTCTTGGTCTTAGACCGATAAGATCCCAGGTTAACTGTCTGGGAACGATCAGAGAGGAAGCTAGTCGTCCACCGCAGGGCCTCTTCCTTTATCTGAGATTCTTTAGTCTCCTGAGCAAAATCTGGTGGTCGATCGTGTCGAATGCCACCGAGAGATCTAACAACACCAGTAGAGTGGATTGCCCTCTATCTAGTGCTAGCCTGATGTTGCCCGTAACAGCCACCAGGGCTGTCTCTGTGCTATGTTTAGGCCTAAAGCCTGATTGCGACACATCCAGGCTGCCTGACGCTTCGACATGAGCTGACAGATGTTTATTAATGTGCTTTTCTAGGATATTGCTCAGGAGCGGTAGGAGGGATACTGGTCAAAATTTGAGAGATCTTTCATGGAGGCCTTGGTGTTTTTGCGGAATGGGATGACCTGTGGTACCTTCCATTCTGGTGGTAGATGACCTTCCTTTAACAACGCATTCAGGAGGGAGAAAATAGGAGCAGACAGTTGTTTGGCGAGACAGACGGAGATTTTGGCCGGTATAACATCGAGAGAGGAACCTGATTTCACAGTGTGTAATAAGGTTTCCACTTCCTTGCAAGTCAGGGGGGAAGCTCATCAAGGGCTTCCCCTTCTTGCAGGGAAGGTGGTCATAGGTCATGACCGACTTCGTGTTACCAGCTGTGATGATCTTATTATAAAGAAGGTCAATTTTCTGCTCAAAATATTCTGCTATAATATCGCATAGAGCTTGAGATGGAGGTTCTTCCACATCACACGCTTTTGGATTCGTAAAAGATTTAAGGATTTGGAATAAAGCTTTTGGGGCATTCCCTGCCTGGGTTAACTGCTGGGCAATGAAAGATTTCCAGGCTATTTTTATATTTTTATGGTACTGAGCGAGAGATGTCCTGTATTTTTCTTTGTCCCTTGTGTTATGGGCCTCTCAAGATTTTTACAGTGGCCTTTTCAATTGTGTAATTCAGTTGTAAACCAAGCTGCTTGAACCCGCCTTGGCTTGACAGTAGAGGTTTTCAGAGGAGCGAGTTGATCAATCGCAGCTTTAGCCAAGGCATTGTAATGGGCTAACCCGTCCTCTACCTTTTCATGTTCTCCATCCCATGGTGATGGAAAGGTAGCTGAAAAAGTCTTAGGGGTGATTTTGTGCCACTGTCTAAACAAACGTTTGGAATCCAGGCCAATATTTTCCTGTCCTCTAGGTCCCTGAATCTTAAAGTCAACAAATGCATAGTCTGACCAACTAACAGGTCATGGAATTTGGCAAATAATATGGGGCGAGTTAGTGAAAATAATATCCAAAGTATGGCCAGCTATATGGGTTGAGTTGTAATATGGGAAATTTCTTGATATGATTATTGATTTGCATTGTTTGGGGTTTGAGTGATATGCACCTATTTTATTTTCCCTGTAGTTGATGATCAGCCCTTTCACACTTAGCCAGATTTAATTAATTGCAGGGGTGTTTTCCTTTTTTTCTGTTTCTTCAGACGCCAGAACAGCCACTTTAGATGTCAAACAAAAACACATGCAAAATACTGCAATTCTGTTTCATTCTCTGCTTGTTCTTCAACAGCAGTACTCTGCACCCCACGTCTGTCTTGCTCGGGTCCTCGCAATTCATGATGATGACGATGACTGGTCTGGTACCGTGTTACTCTGAGTCACTCAAGACTGGCGGAATATCATGGAAGAATTCAAGGTAGGACTGGGAGCTGCAGGACTACCTCATCAACAGCAAGAAGCAAGAAGTTATCGAGTTTCGGCTTCAGTTCAAAGGTAAACCAAGAGTCTGAGGTCTAGTACTACTCAGCTATTTGGAATAGAGAGAGGTGTGTTTGTGAAATGCTGCTTTATGTGCATGTGTCAAAAGTGAAACTCTGAGTGCTTCCCTCTTGTTTTTGTTACTCTGCCTCTGAGTCTTCTTATCTTGATATAGTACTCATGAAGCTTACCTTCCTTCTGTCCTTCTCCTCGACTCTAAAATACAGTTTCCCTTCAATCCTCAGGCCTTCTTCTAGAATTCTTCAGGAACGAAAGGCAAAAGCCAGCTGAGCTTAACAACAGTCCTGCTTGCCTACTGGACCAGTGCAGAGAGGCCACAAAGAGTGGACAATCATGAGGAGATTGCTGACGCACCACCCAATTTTGCAATACAGTGTCATTTTTTTTAACAATCATATTAACTTAGAGAAGTGGGCAGGTGTGTTCACTCCCCAATCTAGAAGACAGAACATTTGGTTATCTGGTCAATTGGGTCTCGGCTCGGGCAGAAGGACTGTTTGCAATGCAAGTATCTGTCATACTCATTCCTTTGTTTCCTTCTAACAACAGATTGATGGTGATGGATGTGCTGCTGCTTATTGCCCGGATGAATGTTGGCCTTGTGTTGTAGTGTTTGTCTTTGTCAAATCTTTCCCCCGAGCGGAACCTGAATGTGAAAAAACGACTGTTAGACCTGCCACCTTGGCGTGAGTCTCCCTTCCACTTTTTGTCGCTGTGCCCCATGTGTTTTTATGGTGTTGGCCGCTCAGAGCACTGTGCCACTGCCAACCAGTGCCACAGTGCAAGTGCTCCCTTTGTAAAATGTATATGTTGGTTGGATTCCATGATTGGCATATTTGGTTTACTATCAGACCCCAGTAAAGTACACCAGGAGTGCCAGGGCGTGTAAATACAAATGCCGCTGGTGGGCTTGCAGCACTGGTTGTGCCACCCACAGAAGCGGCCTGGTAAAATGTGTCTAGGTCTGCCATTGCAGAACCTGTGTGCACTCTGGTACTGACATGCTGACTGGCAAGTGCACCCACTTGCCAGTCCCTAACCATTCCCTTAACTTCATGTTAGTCACCCCTTTGGTAGGCCCAAGGGCAGGGTGCATTGTGGCATAAGGTAGGACAAGCCCTGATGTGTGTGGCATGTCCTAATAGTGAATTACAGCCCTTTTCGTTTTTCACTATTGTAAGGCTACCCTGTTCTCATAGGCCAGAATGGGCTGTTAAGATTGTTACATCCTATGATTCTAACAGACCCAGGGAACATGGTAGAAAATCGAGTTTAGTATGCCTGAACTCAGAATAATAAGGTACATCTTTTAGTAAGGTTTATTTTAATATTCTGCGTTTGCAAATGCCACTTTTAGAAAGTTGGCCTTTGCTTGCCTAACCATTTCAGCCCGCCTCTGCGGGATGTGTATCTGCTGACTGGCTTGTGTGAGTGACAGGGCTGGGGAAACCCAGATGGGCAGGGCTAGGGAGCCTGGTGGTGAATAGGAAGATTGGCAGGTAGATGGGTGGGAGGAGTACCCCTGGACTCTGAATAGGGCTGTGCTCTGCCACCACAATGCTGGCTCTGCCCCCTGTGGAGCATCTGATGACTCTGCCCTGCACCCTGAAAGAAGAAGCCTGCATCGCATCAACAAAGTGCCCCAGAACTGGACTGAACTAGGCAAGGACCCCCCTGGCCTGGGAGAACAAAGGATTTTTGGTATAAATGTAGGAGCCCTGCTCCTAATAAACTAGATCTGTCCTGCCAAGAAGAAACCTCTGTCCGACCTGAAGGAACTGGAAAAGCTGCATGGAGGAGTACTGTCCCTGACCTGAGGGATTGGCCTGCAGTGGTTGCCTTGCTGCTGAAGAAGAGGAAGAAAAGACTCAAGAAACTTTTATTTGACTTGTGCTGAGAGATCTCCAAGGGCTTGTGAGTAAGCTTGCCCCCTATTGCAAGTGCAATAGAAGATGGCCGACTGGTAGGAGCTCACCAAGGAGCTCCGAGACGCTTGGGATATGGCTGTCTTAAACATCCCTGTTAGCGGCAGTTAACTATTGGAAAAGAACACTGGAACGGAACACTAAACAGAAGCCCCAACCTAATGCTCACCTCGGTCCCTCCTGACTCCGGTGAGGCTGACTGGATGCAGTTCGCTTGAGGAGCGCCGACCGGATCGCTCAGGGATCCTCACTCAGGCCCGCACTTGCACCGAGTCCATCCTGGATTGCTGAATGCGGAGCAATTCTCGAGCGGGACTTCAGTTCGAGCATTGCTGCCATCTGTGACATGGATAGAGGTGAGTGTGTGCCATGGGACGACACGGACGTCTAGAGTGATCCTGGAGTCGACGGAGCAAGGTGAGCCCCACCCACAGAGATCCAAAACGGAGTGCACAGGGACATACATAGTCTGTAGCCCCAGACGAGGCGGCGCAGCATCGACGGGGGGAGTAGGTGTGCACCGAGCCCGAGGCGGGTCTGATAGTCAAGGAGTTCACAAGGAACGTGCGGCGCCGGACGGAGCAGCAGCCTGGCCCGCCCCCCTCGGATTTAACCCATTTCGGCACCGATTCTGCTCGTTGGAGCATATTCTTAGTTCACTGACCCACACATTTGGTATGGGACATACGAGCGTGTGCATATAGCTTCATAGCCCATTACTACTTCGGCACCATAATTTTTTTATCTTAACACATTTTGTCTGTTCCTGATACGAGGTCCTATAAAGGCAAAATGGCGGCCCATATGAATAACATTATCGTGGGTTCCGCCTACAACCTACTCCTGCTCTAGTGATAGAGAAACCTCAAGCCTGAGGGAAGTTGATGCTATAAACAGAAAAAGGGTCAAAACAACAAAGAGATTGAAACAGGACTACCATAGCAGCCTGGTTAGAGGAAATAGACACTGGACTATACTGTTGGATATGATGTTCACTCCATGGAGGTGGCCATCTTGGACTGTCTCCATCGCTAACTATACAGGTCAGATCTTCAATCGAATCCTTCATTAACACTTCCTTAATCACATTTATCTCATTCATGATCACCTCAGCCCCACTCCCACCCACTCCAAACAGGACGTTTGTTGCAGACTGCCGTCCATCTTTACTCCTCCCCCACCCTCTTTCCCTCTCCACAACCTAGCCACCACTCCAGCTGTTCCACCACTGCCCTCGTGTCACTCCCTCCCTCTCCAGCCCAACACACCCTGACAACACATACCCACATACACTCTTATCGCCCCATATCGATCTTTCCCATATTAACAGTGTCTGCCCCATTATGGAGCTCACAGGCACACATACCTACACCATCAACTACCCCCACAATCTCTCAAAAAAAGCTTCCAAACGCTTTAAACACAATATGATAAAATTACACCCGGAAACACCCATCTCCGATCCCTACTTCTCTACAAACAGGGGGCATATAACCACGGACATTATCTTTTACACTAAACGGAGAGCACAATGGAGAAAAGCATTTTGAGATATATTTGCGATCTCCTCCACCAGAAAAACAGCACATGGTCTCATCATCTCTATCTCACCCTCCCAAATTTTCAAAGCGGCAGCAACTATCACAATCTATAATAATGGAATTATTCTCATGCAATCATCAGATCGTAGCTTAAACCTGCTTGATAACATTTTCCCATGATCAAAGAACAAGTAATAACACCACAAACCTCGCCCTTGAGCACTCCCAACGCCAATACACATCCTACCACACTGCCAATTGCCAGCCACGCTCCTCTACTTTCACGATCAATCTCCACATCTGAGCTCTATGCTACCTCTCCTCCCACACAACTCAGACACTCCCCCTTGCCCACTGCACCAGCAATTACACACACCACGGACTCACACACCACCACACTGTTATCACAACCATTAGCTACAATTAAGATTCTCTTCCCTCGAGATTCCACCATAAAACACTCCCCCTCTACTATGGCACCAGCATTTACACCCTTAACGGACCCAGCATCCTCCCCAGGAAGGAATATTGACCCCCCACTAGCATCACTACCCCATGCAAATCCACCAATCGCAAAATCACAGCGCCACCGCATATTTCTACGACGCCCGCATCCACTCCCCATTCCAGTCCACCCCTCTCGGATCTGGAGAGGGAACTTGACAGGACATCACATAAGAAACCTGATGGTGTGCCTCTCTCTCACCACCCATGGAATGCAAACATACCTATCACACCCATATCATATCCGCCTATATCACTTCCACCCGCACCAGACCCGAGAATTGATGAGATCATACACTTGCTACGTCAAATCAAAGAGGACATACAAAATATATCTGATGTTCTGCTGAGTCAACCTTGGAATAACACGACAGAAGAAATCAAATGTTCATCTGACACACCCAGTAAGTACGTCAAAATTCTCGACCCCAAGTTGGGAAACAGTTCCACTGCACAATAATTCATCCCGCCCAATCCGCAGAACCAATCCCCTATCTGAGAAAGATGTACTCTCTATACTGCACTCTTAAGAACCACCCCTCCAGATTCAGAACACTATACACCCAGATCACACATCCAAAATGGATCCAATCCCAACCATTCCCACCAATGCTCACAGGTTGCCCATTAAACACAATCCTAGGGGAGTCATCGAAAAAAACCTTAGACAAGTCCCCCTCACCCAGGAACTCAACACATCCCATCATTCGCCTCGTCTTAAGTGTATACTACTAAATTGTAGATCGGCCACAAGACATGCAGCAGACATAGCTGACCTTATTCTCACACAAGAACCAGATTTAATCATCTTAACCGAAACCTGGCTAAAGGAATCCTCTACACCCATAATCGACATACTAGTACCCCCAAAATATGACTTCATCAGGCTGGATAGAACTGATAAGATAGGGGGTGGTATTGCATGCATACATTGGAACAATATCTCAGTTAACAGATCCATGTCCCCTGTATTTCCCTCTTGTGAATACATCTGCCTTGACATCACTAGCAATGGCAAACCAATTTGCACTCTCCATTCCCTCTATCACCCACCAGATGATAACCTCACATTTACAGAACACTTTATGGATCTAGTCTTCACTAATGTCGGTCATCATAACACCCAAATATTTCTCGGAGACCTCAATCTCCATTGGAATGATCCCAATGATGCAGTTGTCAATAGTCTCAAAAACTTCCTCGTGGATCTCGACCTCACCCAATTTTGCAACAGCTCCACACACGAGAAAGGATCCATCCTTGATTTAGTAATCGCTAAAACCGATTCCATTCAGCTAGAAACAATCCTTCCATGTGACTGGTATGATCATCATATTATCACCTTCTTCATCAATGAAACAGTGCTGCTTAACCTGGGTCAACCCACAAGGCCCAAAGTATGGAAGAGGGATCTGAAAAACATTGACCCGAAGGCAATCACAACTTCAAACTACAACTTATTTCTTCCCCACGAAGAGATATCCGATGTCCATGATCTCACCAACTGTTACTTCAATTCCATGAACATATTACTAAACGAGATAGCCCCACTCCAACTAAGAAGAGTCTCCACAAAGGATTCTAAGTCTTGGTACGATGGAAGACTCAATGAGGACAGAAGATCCCTAAGACTATCTGAACGCAGGTGGAGATCAGTCCCATCTGCTAATCACCTCATGACACTAAGAAAGAAAAGAAACGCATACTTTAGAAAGATCAAACGTGCTAAAGCAGACTTCTTTAGACACAAATTAGACCAGGTAAAAACCGTCCTCAAAAACTTTTTGAGTTAATCAAAACTCAATCTAAGGATGCACCGCACCGACCACAAAATAATTTAGGGCCACGTCCTAACGGTGATGATTTTGCTTCCTTCTTCACTCAGAAGACCGAGAACTTAAAAAAGGAGCTTCTCAACGATCGTATCTCACTCTCGGTCGCATATACGAACCCCTCATCCTCCCCTCAAAAAAACCAAACACACCAAATCTCTCCAAAGTTCGACCTAAAAAATAACGCATCTTGGTCATCCTTCACTACCTACAGCGAGGAATCAATTCTCAAAATGCTTACTACTTTAAATCCTGCCAATCACTTCGCTGACCCTCTTCCTGCAAACCTTGTTAAAGACCTCACCCCACTGCTGCTGCCTCTCTGGACCAAGATCATAAACAATTCCTTACGCCAAGGTTGCATACCTGACACCCTCAAGGCTGGGCAGGTATCTCCCATTCTAAAGAAACCTACAGCCGATAATGCAGACTTAAATAACTACCGTCCTATATCCAATATCCCTACCCTAGCCAAACTCCTAGAAAAATGTGTTCACCTCCAGCTACTAAGACATATTGATCAGTTTAGCCTACTCAACAAATTCCAATCTGGTTTCCGCGCAGGTCACAGCACCGAAACGGCCATGACCCACATAATTGACGATGCCCTACAAATCCTGGATCAAAACGGTGCATGCCTACTCATCTTGCTTGACCTGTCCTCGGCCTTTGATACTGTCAAACACGAAAACCTGATTGACCTTCTGAAACACAGAATGGGATTAGCCGGTTCAGTTCTAAATTGGTTTACGTCATTGCTCCAAGATAGATCACAACGATTCAAGGTCAATCAGTCCCTGTCCAATCCCGTCCCAGTCACTTTAGGAGTCCCTCAGGGATCGGCACTATCTCCTTCACTGTTCAATCTCTTCATGGAACCCCTCACTGAAATTCTCCACTCGTCTAACGTGCAATATCACATGTACGCGGACGACACACAACTATATCTAAAGATCCACACCCTTGAAGATATCAAAGCGCTCAACACCACTCTATGGAACACTCAAACATGGCTGGCAAAAAATCATCTCAAACTGAATGTCCTTAAAACCGAATTCCTCCTCATCGCTCCCCCCGTCCAAGCACCCGTATTGCAAGACTGGATCAAACACCTTACTGCTCTCAATTGTCAACCTCTCATTGTGGATTCAGCAAAATCGCTGGGAATATCCCTGGACAGTCAGCTTAACATGCAAAAACACATCAGAAACGCAACAAAGGGAGCTAACTTTCAGATAAATACTTTAAGAAAATTGAAACCCTTCCTGCCGGAAAAGGACTTCAAGATGGCAGTACAAGCACTAGTCATCCCAAGAGTGGATTACGGAAGTGTTACTCTATGTGGCCTACCCAGAGCTGCAACAACCCCTCTGAGAGCCTCAATCAACACTGCAGCGAGACTTATCACTGGCTCCAAAAGAAGCTCCCATATATAACCGGACCTAAAATCCCTTAATTGGCTACCCTTTGAAGCAAGAATCCATCTGAAAATAGCTTGTATGACCCATAAAGCCATCCATCACAATACACCCAGTTATCTGGCACAAAAACTGGTGCCCTCCTGTGGTATCAGATCCTCAACCTTCTATTGAAACCGCAAAGATTCAACAAGAAGAAAACATGCAACCGAACCTTTTCAGGGATGGCACCCCGAAATTGGAATGCTCCACCCCCAGAAACAAGACGTAATCCCTCCACTGCATCTTTCAAAAAAGAAGTGAGGGTGCTTCTTATGGCCAAACTCACCTGAACTGGGACTACTGTTACTCTGTGACCCAATGTATTCGCTATTAGGAACTTTCTAATGTCCTATGCCCGGCTAGAGACCCTAGATAATTATCTATATTTTGCTTGAATTTCATCGAATGTTTTTGTTCTTGTTATATATCTTATATCATGTGTCAATGATATAAGGAGTATACTTGCATGATTTTTTCTGTAATCTCTATGAAAACTACCTCTGTCTATGTAACTCTGACTCTAACCTGTAAAGCGCTCTGATACCCACAAGGGTCTGGTTCGCGCTCTACAAAACTCTCAAAATAAAATAAATAAATAAAATAACGAAGTCCCAGGACCAGTGGATTTCACCGCCGTGAGATCGCCTTGGAAAACGGACCGTTTTCCCCGCATCTTTGACTCGAACTGCTGCGTACGTCTCGCTGATCGCAGCGTACCCCCTGAAAGCTGGTATCCCGCTGTCGGCCCGAACAACATGACTAAGGCCCCTCTACGAGTCGTAGCTCGCACCGCAAAGGAAGGTATCATCCGGCCTGAGCAAAGCGACTAACAGGCCCCTACGAGCCCCTAGCTCGCACCGTAACGGAAGGACTGCGAACCGTACTTGCTACTACCCCCTACGAACGTACTGCCGGAGTCCGCTCCTTTCCCCTGCGTTGGAAAGGCTGCGGTGCGTACGGTAGTTGCGTACGTCTCTCCTGTGCGGATCGTACTGTTTGCTTGTACCCAGCACTTCGAATCAAGATTGCCGATCTCATGGTACGGCACGAATGCCGCGACGAACTTTGAACGCACCGTACCGACGCACCATCCCCAGAAGCCCTGCACGCCCAAGGTCTAACGTACCGTAGTACGTATCGCACCAGGAGGACAACGCACCGTACATCGCGCTTGATGTCAGCGCAGCATCCGTGACGAACTCCCAAGTAAAGGTACTGTGCCTGTTTGCACCGTAGGGTGTACGCTTCATCCCGAAGCTCCTACTGTGCGTGTGAGACCCGTTCCCAAGCAGTTTTTACCGCGTATGAAGCGTACTGACCGGAACGAAGCGCACAGAACTTTAAAACTACGCTAAAACCAAGAAATCTTTGTCTAATAAGTATTGTGGACTGTTTAAACGTTATCTGGTCTTGTGCTAAGCCTAAACTATATATATAAAGTATTATTTTTATATATCCCAGTGTGGAGTCCATTTGTGGGGTTGTCACTGAGTCACTGTGTGTGTGTTCACAAACCTGAACGCTCTGAGATAGGCCTTGTCTGGTCGCGCCAAGCTACCTAGAGGGTGAGCAGGGGTTATTGTTGGAGTGTACCCTCCTACCCTGACTAGAGGAAAGGTTCCCTGCTTGACACAAGTACCTACCTGTGCCAACCAGAGAACCGGGATTCTAACAATGACATGAGACCCCCTTAGACAACCTGTTAAACTCTTTTCATGTCTTTGTTTCTCCAATTAGAAATTGGGGCTCTCAGTATTGGAATATTGTGACCTGAGCTGTGCTCGGACGGGGATATCAAGGTATGGTGCGTTGACATTGATTAGTTATGAGTGTGGTTAATTACCGGCTGGGTGCAGTTGTAGACTCTGGAATTGCCTTTTTATGTTGCTTGTAGGCTTTGGAGGCGGTGATATCTGCCGAAGGTGAAATTAAGTGCTTCTTAATTGTAATGTATTATTTGTATTTCTGGGATCGAGGCGGGGGTGCTACTGGCCCTCCATCAGGCTTGTTCCTATTTTGTAAAATCAATAAAGAAATGGAAAGAAAACCAGAACATGAATACATTGCTTCCCGTCCCTAGCCTTTTAATCCTTAGCTGGACTGTTCCAGTAAAGATCATTAATTTACAAGACTGCCATTGTTTGTTGCTTCCATGGGAAAGAGGAGATACAATAGACCAATGTGCACCACCATGCTTGGAACAAGTAACTATTGCCCAATGAGGGATATATTGAGTAAGTGTGAGTGATGATGATTAATGTGTTGGCAGACAGTGAGGGTGTTGTTCAACTAATTTATAAACTTGATTTCAATGTTTGAACCCAATGGGTGATTCTGCCTGAATGTGATTGCCCCTTTCACACTCAGCTAGATTTATTTACATGGCCCACTCCTTTCTGGGTTTTTTCAGGTTCTTTAGAGAACAAACCAGTCAGTTTAGTTAACAAAACTACACAAAATGCTTAAATTATTTTACTCTCCTTGTTCATCAACAGCGCTACAAGTCTATCTCTCTCAACCTCATTTGGGTTGGGACTTGGTTTCAGGACTCAGGGTGGGACTACCTCAACAGCCAGAAGAAGGAATTTATGAAAAATGCCTTTCTGCTTCAAAGGGAAATGAATATGACAAGAAGAGGCCTACTCAGCCTTGTGAACTAGAGAGAGATGTGTTGATTTGGGAAATGCCAAATAGTGTGCTGGCTCAAGCGTCAAACTCCTCTAATTAAGTGGTTGTGGTCAGGGAGGACTGTATCTGGAGACATGTCACATGATGGACGCACTTGGATAACTGTTATGACAGTTGTGGTATTGATCAGCCAGGTACATGCAGCTATTTGTCTGGAATTGGTTGTAAAATTGTTCTCACTTCTCAGTTAATCGCAAACGAGTCATGACTGCACCAGCCTATTTTCTTGCTCTGCCCTCTTGGTGCCCATACACCATGAAGCTTACCTTCTCTTTGACTCTACAATATTGACATTTACATTTTTGCAATCCACAGGCCTTCTCTTCAGCACGAAAGCTTCATAACACTCCTGCTTACCTTACTGGACCAGTTCAGCCATGCACCCAAGTCAGACATTTCGAGAAGAAGAATGCTGATGTACCGTCCACTTTGGCATCTATATACAACATAATTTTTCTTTTCTTACCAATCACAATTTTTATAACTTTGTGTGTCCTCCCTAATTTATATTTTTCAAATCTAGATGACAGAACAATTAGATAATGTCTTGGGACTCTGGGGCTGAAGGACTGTTTTGCAATGCATTTATTAACTAAACTGTGTCATTCCTTCATTTCCTCCCAAAACAGATTTGATGATGATCTGCTGCTCGTCGACCTGATGAATGTTGTTGTTGTGTTTGTCTTTGTCACACCTTTCACATCATTTGTAGAAGGAATGACACAGTTCAGTTACCAAATACTGTATATATTATAAATTTAAAAATGGATGGTGCTTCTGCATTTTTCCTCTCTGAATATCCGTCTTGGATGCATAGTTGAAGCAGTCCGGTAAGCAGTAGTGTTGTTGTATAACTTTCGTGCAGAAGAAAAGAAAGTCTGTGGAATATAAAAAACAAAGGGGTTCATTAGGATGGCATCCAATTGTATTTAGGACCACAGGGCAAATTAGGATGCGACTGCCACCATGGCGGTCATGTTGCCCATGTTTTGTATTGTGGTGGGTGCTGCGCTCTGCAGCAGCAGTGGCAAGACACAACAGACACCCCACACATATCCATTCACTACATGGCAGGCACCATGCAGTGCCTACCTTATGGTGTAGGGATATGTGGGGGCGTACCATAGGCGCCCCTCAGGGCCTATGTGCCTGTCCCAGGGGTTTAGGGGGGCCCACTACCGGCCCCCAAATCGGATGCCACCTGCTGTTTTGCTGTGGTTTGACCAGTAGAAAGAGATTTTGTAATCCCTACGATGGTGCCTGACAGGCACCACTGCCATTCTGGGACTACAGGGAGGTCCTACAGGTGATTGGATAAAGTCCGTCTGTTGGGACCGTGGGTGTTGGTGTTTCCGACCACCACCTGTCCGGAAGCCATTGTAATATGGCAGATGGAGATCCCTGTTACGATGGCTGAGGTACCTCCACCGACAGCCTGTCGGTGTCAGTCTCTCCACCATTCTAATTAGGCCCTAAATGTCAATATTGCAGATTCATGGAGAAGGTAAGCTTTGTGGTGGCTGAGGATCAAGAGGGCAGAGTCTAGGCTGGTGCAGTCATATGTGATTAACTCAGAAGTGAGAATAATATGTTACCACCAATCCTAGACAAATAGCTGCATGTACCTGGCTGATCAATCTCACTAATGTAAATTGTGTGTCTATCATGTGACATGTGTCCACTGACAGACCAACTGACTACACCACTTAATTAGAGTTTGATTGAAATTTGAGCCAGCATACTACTCCGCATTATCCAAATCAAGGCACCTCTGTATAGCCCGCACGAGTAGGCCTATTTGAGTAATGTTGCTTGTTTCCTATAAAACTGCGAATGAACAAGTATTATACAAGGAAATCATGTTATAAATCTCTTTTGACAACAAGAAGTTAAGTAATGGGTTATTCTGAAAAAAAAACAAAAGACTACATCAAACGCTTTTAACGCAGTCAAAGAAACCAAGAATGCTGATGTTTCAGTATTGTCATTCAAAGTGTTAATTGTGAGAGACTGAACATCAAACTGTATGCATACAACAGGTGATCCAAGTAATGGCGCAGTGAGAAATAAAAATAAGTGAGCCTCAGTAAATAATGGAAAATAGTACAAGGATTTACAATATGTACAATGGGCCAGTACCCATGGAGTTTAAAATTGAAACAATTAAAACACAATGATATGAGCTTTTGAGTTTGGGTATTCAACAATCAATGATATGTGTAGGCTCATGCAGTGTTTACAAATTAGTTACAACACCCTCCAACCACTACATGAATCATTATTCACTCAATCATTATATCACTCATTTGTTCATAGTTAGTTACCTTTTCCAAGTGTAGTACACTGCACTTTTGTCTATTGTATCTTCTCTTTTCCCATGGAAGCGACAAACAATAGCACTATAGTAATATTAATGATTGTTACTGATGGCAGGCAGCCCAGCTAAGGAATGGAAAAAAAGGATAGGGAAGGGAGACATAGTCTTTATGTCCTTCAAGCAAATGTGGAGGCTTCTCCTGTGCACACTAGTCTTCACCATACATGTGAATAGATGTCAGACACCAAATATATAAATGTTCTTTGATATCCCCCTTTTTTAAATTGCAAAGTAGCTCGACAATAATATGCAAACTTTCTGTTGTGGCCTGCCTAGTCAGGGAAGAAGAGTTTGTCCTCATATATAGGGGGTTCATCCCAAAGTTTATCAGCAAACACACTTAAGTATGTCCAATCAACCTCATTCTCCTCCTGTGCTGTTTCAGGAACAGTGTAATCTTGTGATATGAAGTGTTGGTTCATTTTTATCATGGTCAATCTCTCCATGTTTTGATGTGAGAGACCGGTCCTTCTGACTGTGACAACTGTGCTGGCTGCACTGAACACAGGCTCAGAAGATACACGGGCTACCAGACATGCCCGATACTTTATTGCCAGCCTGCTGAGCTCTGGCCATTGCCACATCTTCCCCTACAAATAGACCAATGGGTTTTGATCCAGGTAGACCCCTTTTGGTTTATCAAGATAGTCGTGGTCCATCTTCTGAATGATCATTGGTGCAGCCTATTGCTTGACCTCTGTTGCCTTTACCTCTGCCCTTGACTTAAGCCTTGCCACTTGAAACCTAGCCATTGTAGAGTTTCAGTCATACTCTTCTGCTGCTTGTGTTGCTAGTGATGATAGTGATGGCTGTGAGACTGCCCTCTCTGAAGGTTGAAGGCTACAAGCCAGAACTTCTGTCTGGGCCTGTGACTTTCGCCAGATGTTCTTCTTCAAGGTATCTCGCTTGGTCAACAATCCAAGTCTTGTACTGTGAAACATCCCCTTCTGAAAAACTGTATCATGGATCATGTATTGTGGCACAGATGTACTCTATGAAGGATGCAATCTATTTTTGCAGCCACGTGAAGGATTAAGCTCTGAACCAACTCATATGCTGCTTCGTTCACACCGGCAAACCTTTGTAACACCTTCTTCAACAGATCCTGCAGAAGATGCAACAACAGGATTGGTTGGCTCATCATACTGTCTTACTTCCTGACTTTGTGTGTGAAAACCTCAAAAGGAAGTAGAATTTGATTCAGGCATTTGACTATCCCTCATTTGGCTATCTTCATTTCTCACTTGCATCCTCTCCTCTTTTAAGGACATAGTTGGTGATCAGCCTGTGCTGCTCACATAGACATTGCAACATGTAGTAGGTCAAGTTCCAATGTTTTAGCACCACATGTATGAGGGCTTTAACCGGTACTCTATTAGTACACTGAATGATCCTCAAATAATTCTTGGCTTTAAAAGAATGACTGAAATGACTACAGATTCCTCTGCAGGTGGTCAGTATGTTGCTAAGTCTTCTGTTTTGAGAAAGTCCTCCACAATCAGGTTAATACAATGCACCAGACAGAGGACTATCCAACATCTGCCATGGCCCTGACTATATAACTGCCATTGTCCGTGGCAACAAATCCAATTCCGAGACCTCTGAATCCAAGTCCTTCAAACACCTTGCTGTTCAAGTCTTCTAATATGTTTGCAGCTGTGTGGGATTTCTCCATGGTGAACATTACTACTGTTGCATGCCACCGAATGCCCAGCAAACTTTCTTCAGCACTGAGACTTGCAGATAGTTGTTGCCTAACCCTCACAAAAGAGATCCAGTGTGCAGTGATACATATGTAATCAGGTGCTTGACAACTGGTTCACATGTCTGTTATTTTATTACTATGCAACATCCATAGTAATAAAAAGGGTGGATATGATTTATAGTGGATCTCCCTGGCACAAATCCATGTTGAAAACAGGAAGAAAAGGATTTAACACACTGGCTGCCTACACAGACTGGCCATGGGCAACATGTTCAAACCAAGACAAGCAAGAAGGCATGGACAACAAAGGCCTATGGCAAAAATACACTGACAGCCAATTGAAACAACAGCACGCAAGTAGGCATGAATAACAAAGAACACATGCAGGCCTATGGACACTGACTTCACAAAATAGCAACCAGCCACACAGCATGGAGTACAAAGACAAAATGGTGTCTTGATGCAAAGACACACACTCACACACACACACACACTTGTGACAAAAGAATTACCACTTGGCCAGCGAACACAGAAGGTATGGTAAACAAAGAAGAAAACACTACCAATAATTCATGAATGCTAAAAATAAAAATTCAATCAGCTATAAAGATTCACCAACAACACACATGTTCCCAAGGCATAAAAAAAAAAAACCAAAATACACTTAAACATTTTGCAGATGAACGTGAAATATAGTTGCTTTAAAACAACATATACCACAGAAACAGTTGTTTTGTATTCCAAATGCCTAGTACTGGCTGGATGGCCCTTTGGCACACATGGTAAAATGAATAGTGCAAATTTCACAAACATGGAGAAAATGTACTTATCCATGCAACCTTTTTCCCTTATAAAACCTAAAAAAGTGAATGCAAAAAATAGGCCCCTATCGCAGCTCCAGGACACCCACAATCGAATTAGATTTTTTTAGCAAACACTAAAAGGGTACAAATATGTACTGATTCGTGCCGTCCATCAAATACACGCCTCATCCAAACATTTTTTTAACTTACCTGATTGATATGTCACAAAAACAAAGTCTGGGTGTGCAGCAGGATTTGCCAAAAAAGAGAGAGATAGCTTCACCTTTAAATCCAAATGAAAAGTGATCAGGAAATTGACACAGCAATAGGTGAAGACTTATGGACAGGAAGAGAAAGTTGGAGTCTCTGTGGTACTTCCATCCTGTTTAAAAAAAAGGTAAAATTAAAAAAGTGTGGTTTGCGCTAAAAAAATGACATGAAATGTCTGTTTGGGTAGAGTATTCACTCAAAAAGGTACTTTCTAATTGATTTAGCAGCTTCTCAGGTAGAAAATCCACTTGACATGCATCCCAGACTGCTTGCAACTGCTCATGTTAAACAAATGGTGTCAGAAGGCTCCCTGGCGGCTGGAAATCGTGCTGGGGGCCATCAAATTTCACTTACGCTTGCAAGTTTGCTCGATGGAGCATTGTGTTATTCCCTTTGTCATTGAATTGCTCGAATGGGAGTAAAATTCCTTCATGCACTGATTTCTGGAATTTGGAAGGAGCTTCATGATACAAGAGTAATGTGGAGTTAACATATTCTACCAATTCCGTGAGCGGAATTAAAATTCTGCCCGGGCCTGGTTATTGTGGGGGGGTGGGCAATGTAGCAGTAGCATGTTACATTTTAAGACCCTTAAGACATGCCAAGAGAAGGTTTGATCTCTACTACATACACAGCTGCCTCTTCGAATGATAACAATTTAAGATAGAAGATTACTAGGAATAAGTACTTTATTTGGTTTGATGCAAATCTGCAGTTTTTGATACATTTGTGTCACAAAATGCTGTCTGTTAGTTTGAAAGTGTTAATCTTTTGTTTTTTGCGACTGTTTGGTTCATGAACATGCTCTCAGACCATTCAACAAACCTTAATTTATATTTAAACCATACTTGAATTCGAGGGAGAGTATGATTCCCCAACAACTATTTCGGTATTTATTGACTTTCAAAATTCCATGGAGTCTCATGTTCATATTGGCTATGGACACAGGAAAATCTTATGGCAGTCCCCATTTTCGCAATGCAGGGGTCCTGAAACTATCAGAGAACCTTTCTTGAAGAAATACACATTTTGGAAGATCAGACTGGGCACAGGGAGGTTCTCCAACACCTGGGGGAGTGCCATCAAAATGGAGGAGGGGCAGCCGCGGCCTTTTTTTTCTGGGCCCAGCACTCTGAGGACTCGTAAATCTGTAGTAATTTTGCAGGACGAGGCACACAGTACAATATGTTTTATTTTAGCAGGCTTGGGCATCAGTTCTGACAAAGAATGTGAAAAAGAGGTGATCAATGTAGCTCTTACGTGGAGTCTGCTGTGGCCACCGGACTCTCAGTAAAGTAGTGCAAATTATTCTTATCAAAATGCAGCAAACAAATCCCAACTGGTTCCCTCCTCTTCGAGAGTGATAGAAGTCTCAAGTGGGTACCACAGAGTTGTCCATTCTCTTTCCACTCTCATCAATATCTCCGAGAGACCATTAGCCCAAATATTTCTCAGCACAGCCCTCACTTCCAAATGCATGCAGAATATCTCTAACTTCAAATCCATCGGAAATGCATAAATATTAGAGCAAAATCATCAAAACCTGCCTCTCATTCTATACCTCTGGATGAAAGGGGCTCTGTGCCAGAGTGGTGCAAAGATAAAAATCCTTTAACTTGGAGAACTCTCATATGAAATCCGACCATTCAATTAGCAGAACAAACAAGGAGCTGTCTGACCTCCTTTCAAGCAGTAAAACATCTCTGATTGTCGATCAAGCAAAAGTATCTTTTGGTCACCAAATCATAGAAGTGGTTGAAAATAATAAACTTATACCTCCTATCTGGCTTGAAGAGTTCCATAATGTTGGCTTCACTTCCACCTTATCCAACAATGTCAATTTTCTGGTTGTTTGGGTAGATTTGCTCGTATTTATGTCAACTGTGGAAATGTGGATTTTCCTGATCAGTTATGTCCCCTATCTTGGACCCCAACGGTTCTATATGCATGTTACAAGTACATGTATGTTCCCTCCAGTTCCAGTTTCTAAGACGCAAACATATGTGTGTCTACCGTCGACATGTTCTCTGTCAGATCCGCCATCGATGGGCTGGATATTCGATTCCTAAGTATGAAAGGCCACCGACTTTATATGGCTAAGTTACTACATTTTTACAGTTCAGGCAAGTAGGCCCGATTCTGTCCTCAAAGCCTTTCCCTGCTCTCTGTCTCTGACAGCTTCAGCTTGAGCTCGCATCTGTATCCATGAACTTTGTCCTACTCCCTGTGCAGCTAACGGTGCCTGCCTCGGCCAGTTTTCGCCTGCCTGCCAAGAAGCTGTATTTCACCTTCGAATTATCTATTTTGCTCTCCAGCCGATGCATTCCTGTCTAGTGATTTAGGTAAACATTTCCTTTAGCTCACAAGCAAAGGACTCAGCCTTTCCGTCCTCCTGCAAGTGATTCATAGCCCTGTTGCCATGGAAAGTTTTCTGCCCCTCGCATCTCATATAGACACTTAGACGCTTGTACACGCGCACACAGTTAGTATAGAATAGATTCTGTCCGAGAGTCCTTCCTTGTGGATAACATAGTTCTCTAAACATAGGATGTTAGATATGATTTGGGATTAGGTTGACTTGACCCCCCAGACTTCTCGTCTCCACATGTAGAGCTAAAATGTCAAGTCCCCTTCACCCCCTAGTTACACGTCAATCACACGTCATACTGCTGCGCACGCATCTATGTTAAGTATTATCGTATAGATCCACCTATGTAAGATAACCAGAGCCAATCATGTTTCTTTTTGCTCCTTATTACGCCTAGTTTCAATTACGTATCACTATGTTAATTTATCTTATCAATCGTTACGCCTTTTTTGCATTTGTTTCATTGTAAGGGTATGACCTATAAAAGTTACTTCTTGTCAATAAAGTATTGTACTTCACTTCCTGAACCCTCGTGGTGACGGAACCTGAAGGCCGCGACTCGAGTCGGCCATTTTTGATGGAATAAAGCCCATTTAGAAAACCTCTTATACCACGGATTCTGCCTCTTGTTATTTTGAGCTATTTTACTTTATTTTAAGATTCCGTATGAAATTCAGTCCGGTAAAGAAGATTTTATTTACCACAGAATGGCGCCCGAACAGGGACACTTTCTCATCTCACGCGCCGGCGGTGCGTTGCAGGCCCGGTCTCCTGCCACAGCTGGACGGACCATAAACGCGTACCAGCAGGATTTCCTGTAAGCTCCCTCCGGTCAAGCGGGGGCGACTGAGGCTGCGATCAACCCAGACGAGGCGGTGAGAAGTGCGAAGTATCCCGACCAGAGCCTAGCTGAGAGAGCAAGATCCGAGGTATACAGAGGCCCACCAGGTTTCTCGAAATCCCGATGTCCAGAGGGTCCGCTGTCCGCAGTCATCGAGTCCTGTCCTTTCTCTGAGGCCTTCCGTTTCAAGGAGCTACTCGGTGAGTACCATCGCCGGGGAGGCGTGTTGACGCGCACATAGGTTGTGCCGGTCAAGACGGATTTGGGTACACAAATCCGGTCTGCACTGTTTAGCAGTGTATATGTACTGTTTAGCAGTATATCAAGTATTCCGAAGTATTCAGTTACTGTCAAGAATTCAGCGTGGTGATTAGTTAGGCAGACTGTCATCATTGTCGGTCGTTGTTAAAATGTTTAATGTTTAATGTTTAAAGTGTTCAAATATTGTGGTATGAATGATTGTTCATTGTTCACTGTTCATTATTGTGTTTTTTTCGTATTAAGTGAATTCAAGAGTAAGTATCAGATCAGTTGTCAATATGCCGCTTTTCTCGAAGTTAAGACAGATTACCACCAGAAAAGGGGTGCTTGAAGAAGCAGTTCCTATTCCTCCTAGGGACACTCCAGGGCATTTTATGTACCATAAGCATGGCTTAGATGCCATATTGTTTCTTGATCTATGGGTAGATTATACCAAGGGATTGCCGGAAAGTCAAAGGTGGCCCGCAGCGGGAACCTGGGATGCAGAGTGCATCATGAAAGTGGAGGAAGAGTTATGGAAAAGAAAGGTCAGACAGTCACAGAAAGACGCTGTTGAGTTATGGCGTAAAGAATCTCATAGACGTACAGAAAAAGCACGTAGACAAGAAGAGAGGAGTAAAGAAAGTTCAAATAAAGTTCAAGAAAATCTATTAATTGAGGAAGGTATCCGAGTGAAATCAGAACAAGTAAATAGACAAAGGAATGCTCTTATGAATGGTATGTATCCCCTTCTAGCCGAAGGACTGCCTAAGGCTGTTACAGAGATGCCAAAAGACTTGCCACCCCCATTATTTCCAATTAAGGTACATCAAAAAGGGCATCCCAGAACCGCAGAAGATGTTTTTCTTTCCTCATATCTAGACGATGCAGCTCCCGAGTATGCTAACGCCACACCACATAGACCGTCTGGCGGAGGGGTTCAACGTCAGGATCAGGTATCTGTACCCGTGCAACAGCAAGTCCCGACGCAAGCTTCGGCAAGCACATCTGTTTCCGCATCTGTCTCCGCAGTCGATTCTACAGGGGCGTCGACGCCCATAGTTGCTGTGTCACGTTCGACGAACCCATTCACACCCGACGCCCCAGATGGGGCCACGGGAGGTGCTAGCAGTACCTTTACACCACCCAGAATAAATAAACTTGTTTTTCAAGAGTCAGCGCATTCACGTACACCTAAATTCGTAAGTGAACGTACGCTTAAAGAACTCCTTGTAAATTGTAGATATGACCCGGTGGTTGGTAAAGAGGATGAAATGGTCCTGGCATCATTACGTATCAGGCGAGCCGCAGAGTATTTAGCGAGGTTACCAGGGATGATTACGCATCTAGATAACATATATCATTTTGTTCAAACAGGACGAGATCCAGGATGTATTAACAGAGCTATGGAATTCCAGAAAGTAGAGATACAGGGGGAACTGTTACGTTTCCTCATAAACTGTGTGATCAGAAATCAAGACCGTCCGGGGGTAGACCCGAATGCAATGCTTATTCTTACAAGATGGAGTCAGAATATATCAGAAGGGAGACACGATAAGCAAAATTGTATAATAGCCATGTGCCGAAAAATCCGTAAAGAAATAGAGCGTATTCATGAAGAGAGATTGGGAACAGACGAGTTCGAGCAAGATGAAGTGTCCGAATCAGGGAATTCCGCAAGACAGTCAGAGACCATAGCCTATGTAGGCAGAGGAAGATCCTGTGAAAATACTAGATGTTTTTCTGATCCCATACACTCTGTATGTCCAAATAATAGCAGAACGTATGCGACGCCTGTAATAAATCTGAAGTCTCCTGAACATTCGTTTCAAGCCGCAGATAAAATACTACGAGAACGAAGGGGTTACCACCTCCTCGATTCCATGGATGAGCAAGAATTAGCCAGATCAGCCGTTCACTGGATTGACAGTCCTGAAAAATACGGTGATGAGACCGTAGCACACACGTTTTTTAATCTCAGTACAGATGAACAACGTTTAGCTGGAATCTATATGATTCAGCAACTCCTCATATTATATAAGAGCCAACATGCTGACCCTGGTCCTTTACCTGATATATTAACGGAACTACTCACAAACAGATGGAGAGGTTCTAGTAACAAGCTAATTAAAGAGATATTAGTGTCACGTAAGCAGTATGTCCTTTTTGTAAGTCCGGATTCTCTCTCGCTGCCCCGCAGAGAAAGAGCGCCGTACTATATGGATAGACAAAATCCCTTACGAGAAGTGCACCCAATAAAAGGCGAAGACAATGAGTTTCACCGTGTATTTG
Organism: Triturus cristatus; assembly: GCF_964204655.1. Taxonomy (NCBI): domain Eukaryota; kingdom Metazoa; phylum Chordata; class Amphibia; order Caudata; family Salamandridae; genus Triturus; species Triturus cristatus. The sequence continues at coordinate 1,127,260,487 of NC_140580.1, read as the reverse complement.
TTTACACACCCATATCAAAAATGGAATTATTAGAAATGAAGAAAGTAGTACCTAGTCATGATAAAGACCCAGCGGGTTTCCACCGAGAAATTAAAGACATGTTACTAATGGGAGAGTACACCTTTCCTGATATTATGACGATATTAAAGGTGCTTTTGCCTGCTGGCATTTATGAAAAACTGAAAGAAAAAGAGTGGGAAGTGGGAGACCAAAAGATAGACTGGACAGCATTAGCAGAGGAAGAAAGGGCCCGAACTGCAGGTTCAGGGCTCGGGGATAAAGTTAAACTGTTACCAGGTTTATTAGTACAGGTACTGCCACGTTTATTAACTACAAAAAAGGAGGATTGGGGTGCAATCACAGCCTGCAAACAAAAGCAAGATGAAGACACAAGCGATTATTATGCTCGATTTGAAAAATGTTTTGGTATAAATAGTGGTATAAAAGCAAGTAGTGACTCATATCCACATCTATTTGTGACAAAATTAGTGGAAAATGCATTGCCCCCAGTGAAGAATAGAATATTGAAATTCGAGAGTACCTGGCAAAGTAACACTCCGTCGCAAATGCTACAAATGTTACAGTATCATCACAATAGAATTAGGGATGAACAAGAACACGAGCATAGACGCATGAAGGATACAAAAATGAAAATGCTAGTTTCTCAGACAGTACCAGCAGATGGTCACAAAAAGGGTGTGACACATTCTGGTGATTCTGCAGTTCCTGTAAAGGGAACCTGCAATTACTGTAAACAACTAGGCCATTATGTACACGATTGTCCAGTCCTGAAACGTAATATAGCTACAGGCATTGCAAAGGAGAGACCACGATTAGTTAGACCAGATCAGAATGAACAAGGAGCTATGCAGCATGGACAGTCCATGCCAGTTCAGCAACAGTCCATGCCAGCCTCACAGCAACCCATACAGTTTGTGCCAGCTGCACCACCGTTGCCTGCTACTGCCACACAAACCACAACACGACAAATGTATCAGACTGCACAGTATGAATATCCTGAGTATCAGCGTTACGCATGAACAAGCCTAGAGAGGGAAGTTGACTTACCGCTTATCGAGATTCCTGTAGATCAAGAAGGACCTTATGTACATAGTGAATTATTAGGTCAAGATAGAAAATTCTTACTCGATACAGGGGCGAGTCGAACAACTATAAAACGTAGTGAAGTTCCAGGGGCACCCCTCTCAGGCTCTCAAAATGTTTCCCTTGGTTTTTCGGGAAAACCTATTGTTAATGAAGTATCACAGCCTCTACCACTTACGATAGGACCTTTGACACGAACTACAGATTTATTGCTTACTAAATCATGCCCAGAAAATCTGTTAGGAATTAAAACTCTGAAAGCACTAGGAGCCATAATATGTTGTTCTCCGGAAGGAGTAAGGTTGTTTTTGCGTGATTTTAAAGGTCACTATGTGTCTAGAGACATGGATCCCCGACTACAGACTTTACCAGTACATCTATGGGCACAAGGCCCTACGGATGTTGGCTGCATGAACATTACACCCTATCGAGTCACACTGAAAGCAGGAGTGGTACTACCACGAATGCGACAATACAAGTTACCGCATGATGCTGTAGTGGCTTTGCTGAAAATCATTGATGAGCTGATTGCCCAGGGAGTAGTTGTAGAAACAGACTCCAATGTATGTAATTCACCGATAATTCCGATTCTTAAACGAACTGATCCTACTGCCCCACCAGTGTACCGATTGGTTATTGATTTGCGTGAACTAAACAAGTGTATTGTACCACAATTCCCTGTGGTCCCTGATATATCATCATTGTTGACAGCAATTGATTCCGAAGCAACATTCTTTACTGTAATCGATCTCAAGAATGCCTTTTTCAGCGTCCCAATAGATCCGGAAAGCCAATATTTGTTCGGATTCAGTTTAAATGGGCGCAGTTTTAAATTCTCACGCGCTCCCCAAGGATTCACAGAAAGCCCCAGCATTTACAGCCAAGCACTGAAACGAGAACTTGACAGTATCCACATGCCAGTCAATACTGCACTGCTTCAATATGTCGATGATCTGCTGATCACAGCGAGAAGCGAGCCAGAATGTGAAAAAGCTTCTCTGACAGTTTTACATTTTCTAGCCGACAAGGGGCACAAGGTGTCTCCTTCTAAGCTGCAATTCTGTGTCCAGCGAGTTATTTATCTTGGTCACTCGCTGTCCAAGGAGGGAAGGCAGCTTACACCAGATCGCATCCAGTTAATTGCTAACATGTCAATACCCCAGACACAAAAAGAGGTGCGGGCTTTCATAGGCCTCACTTCATATTGTAGGCAGTGGATCCCTCAGTACGCATTTCTAGCAAAACCACTCATTCAGTTAACCACACAGGAGGCAGCCACATCGACTGTTCTCCCTTGGACTCAGGAACATACACAAGCTTTTGAAAGCCTAAAGGAAGCTTTATGTCAAGCACCTGTTTTAGCAACACCATGTTATAGCAAACATTTTACACTCTTTGTTACAGAACGCGAAGGTACTGCCTTGTCAGTACTCACTCAGGATCAAGCAGGATCACGCAAGCCATGTGCTTATTTTTCCAGTACATTAGATCCCGTAGCTCAGGCTTTGCCTGCATGCCTGAAATCAGTGGCAGCGACAGCTTTAGCAATCAGACAAAGCGATGCCATAGTGTTAGGACATCCATTGACAGTACAAGTACCACATGCAGTAGAGGTTCTTGTGAACCGAACACAAACACAACACTTGACCATAGCAAGACTTACCGGTTATGAACTGACATTGTTTCAACCACACATAGAGATCCGACGGTGTAATACATTGAATCCTGCTACAATATTACCTGTAATTGGAACAGACCCACTAGCTCATGATTGTGTTGAAATCATTGAAATAAAGACGAAACCTAGACAAGACTTGACAGACGTTCCATTGTTAGATCCAGACCTGACGTTGTATGTAGACGGATCGTGCATGAGAACAAGTACAGGAGATTTAGTGGCCGCGTATGCAGTCACAACAGACACTAAAGTTATTGAGACAAATTGTATAGATACTTTGTCAGCCCAAGCAGCAGAACTTATTGCTCTAACGCAAGCCTGTATTCAAGCCACAAATAAGAAAGTTAATGTATACACTGACTCACGTTATGCATTCGGAGTTGTACACGACTTCGGCGTGCTGTGGCGAGAGAGAGGTTATTTAACCTCCCATGGTGCCCACATTCAGCACGGACCCCTCATTCATGCCTTGTTAGACGCAATACATCTACCCACTGCTATATCGATTATGAAATGTAAAGCACACACGAAGGTTACTGATATCATTTCTCAAGGCAATGATTTAGCTGACAGAACAGCTAAACAGACTGCTCAGAATCGCACATTAGACATGACAAAGCCAATAGTTCAGGCACCAACACAATGTATGACAATTAAGGATCCCGCACTTGACGTAATTGACATACAGACACATGCCACAGCAGAAGAAATAAAGAAGTGGACTGAACTAGGAGGGATCCAGACAGATCAAGGATGGATGACGAAGGAGAAATCTGTATGGTTTCTCCCTGATTCCATGGTTCAAGCCATTATAGCTACAGTTCACAGTCCAGCACATTTAGGAGAGAAGGCTATGCTAGACAGCATTCAGCACATTTGGTTCAACAAACATTTACGAGCAGCAGCTAAACAAAAAGTTCGTACCTGTATGATATGTTGTCAGTTCAATCCAGGAAAGGGTGTTCCCGTAGAGCAGGGTGGATTTCAGCCTCCTGACCATCCTTTTGAAGTCCTCCAGATGGATTATATTCAGATGGAACGTTGTCGAGGATTCAAATATGTTCTCGTAGTTGTCTGCGCTCTCTCCCGTTGGACAGAGGCGTACCCCGTATCAGATTACACGGCCCCGACTACTGCCAAACAGTTAGTTCGAGAATTCTTCCCACGGTACGGGCTACCACGTGTTGTATATTCAGATAACGGCCAGCCTTTCTCATCCGAATTAATGAAACATGTCTCACTTTTGTTGGGATATCAGTGGAAATTCCACTGTGTCCGACACCCCGAGGCAGCAGGTCTCGTGGAACGACATAATCAAACTTTGAAAATCAGATTGTCTAAAATATGTAAGGAGAAAGGTGTTGACTGGATAGTAGCCTTACCAGTTGCACTATTTTACATGAGAATGGTAGCACACTCTCGAGCAGGGCTATCCCCTTATGAAGTGATCTTTGGTAGACCACCGAATATGTGGGGGACGCCTATACCCCGTAAAATAACTGATGTTGACTGTAATATGCTGACAGATTACCTGGCTTCCTTGATGTCTGCACTACAATCTTGTCGTTCACAGGTAGTCGCAGCTTTTCCCGACAACACCGAGGTGAAACCTCATGATGTAATTCCCGGCGATTATGTTCTCGTCAGGAATTTCGATCGGAAAACCCAACTGGAGCCAAGGTGGAGGCTTCCTAAGTTGGTCCTGCTGACGACCAGAACAGCTGTGAAGATCGAAGGAAGAAAAGGCTGGGTGCATTCCAGCCATATCAAGAAATTTCATGGACTTCCTCCTGACACAAACAGTACTCCCCGTGTGTCTTTCCCCATTGACTCAAAGCTACCCTTGGCTGAGGCCAGTAGCACCGAAATCTATAAGCAGAAACTCAGGTCCAGATCCAAACTGTCGGACGATTTGATTGTTTAAGTCCTCTCCAAGGTGAAGCGGTTAAATCTGTCCCGACATGTATCCCTTAGGTCTGAATGATGTAGAGTCCAGAATCATAATGAAACGACATGCTTATTGTAAATTACTGCGTAGCCACTGTATTGTGACTTTATTAATTTTGTTTTCCTTGAGTTTTTTAATAGTTACTGCAAGCATATTGTTGCATATGTATTATCCTGTTTCTAAACGTGCTTTCAATATAACTGATGAGCATTCTTTTAGTGATCTACCCCCACATGAGTTGTCCTATAGACTTGCGCTGCGCAATAACACATTCATTAGTATGTTACATCATTCCCATCAGACTAGTAATGCCACCAATTGTTGGGTGTGTGGCCGACTCCCTCCCTATCAGAATAACAAAGGAGTTCTGCCTTTCTTTCCACATCCGTTCACACACAATGGCTCCTGTGGAGCATGGTTTAGTTTATTAAATTCCATAGACCCAGACACAGCAGTTTATCAACAACATTGGATATGGGGAAATCTGAATCTAGTTTTATTCAAAGTCTGTCACCCCAATAAGGAGGGTCACCCCAGTAGAACAGGAACTGATTTAGAAAATGAAGTGTATAAATTAGGTAATTTTACGCCTAATCTTATGATTTTGAATGTCAAATCCGAAGTTGAACTAATTCTGCCCACTATGTCTGTATTTCCAGTTAAGGGTGAATTATGTGTGAGAAAAGTTGGTTCCATACATATGGGCCATAGCCAATGCGTTACTACAGTAGAATATAGTGATCAAGGTAAATCTTCATTTAGAACTTCTCGCCATTCTTACTTTATATGTGGTCAGACGGCATATATGCGTCTGCCTCTAGATTGGGATGGTACCTGTTACATAGCATTCCTTTTGCCACCTGTTTTTCTAGCTCCCCCTGATTATTATCGAAATGTTCATTTAGTACACAAAAGAGAGCGTAGAGATCTCCCAGTTGTCGATTATACTGAGACGGCATGGGACAAGTATGTAGATTTCAATAAAGGTATCTTTCCCTATATAGGTACCATATCAAATAGTAAGCTGATACGCAGACTCACCAAGACTCTTGAAGCTGTAGTAAACGAGACTATAGCCGCCCTAGGCAATCTGACAGAGGAACAATCAGTGATGAGAATTGTTGTTCTCCAGAATCGTCTTGTCCTTGACGTCATCCTGGCCGATAGGGGCGGAGCTTGCAGGGTCATCGGATCCAGCTGCTGCATATTCATACCAGAAAATTCGCCATCTGTATATAAAGCTATAACACGCCTTCATAAGATTGTAAGCCAGATACACGAAAATCCAGGCACTTGGACGTGGTCCGGGTGGTTTTGGAGTGTGATATCAGCCTGGGGATGGAGAGTTCTATCCTTCCTAGGTATTGGCCTTCTTATGCTCTTCAGTTGTTGTTTATGCCTGCAATGTGGACCAGCGATTTGTGGTCTGTGTGCCACATCATGCATTCCATATCACAGTTCTCGTTCAAAATACCGGAAGAAGAAGGAAGAAGAAATGATGCTCCATGAGCAAATCGATGGAATGATGAAGATTGATATCTCTTGAAGGGCAAGTAGGGGACAAGGAGGGAATGTGGAAATGTGGATTTTCCTGATCAGTTATGTCCCCTATCTTGGACCCCAACGGTTCTATATGCATGTTACAAGTACATGTATGTTCCCTCCAGTTCCAGTTTCTAAGACGCAAACATATGTGTGTCTACCGTCGACATGTTCTCTGTCAGATCCGCCATCGATGGGCTGGATATTCGATTCCTAAGTATGAAAGGCCACCGACTTTATATGGCTAAGTTACTACATTTTTACAGTTCAGGCAAGTAGGCCCGATTCTGTCCTCAAAGCCTTTCCCTGCTCTCTGTCTCTGACAGCTTCAGCTTGAGCTCGCATCTGTATCCATGAACTTTGTCCTACTCCCTGTGCAGCTAACGGTGCCTGCCTCGGCCAGTTTTCGCCTGCCTGCCAAGAAGCTGTATTTCACCTTCGAATTATCTATTTTGCTCTCCAGCCGATGCATTCCTGTCTAGTGATTTAGGTAAACATTTCCTTTAGCTCACAAGCAAAGGACTCAGCCTTTCCGTCCTCCTGCAAGTGATTCATAGCCCTGTTGCCATGGAAAGTTTTCTGCCCCTCGCATCTCATATAGACACTTAGACGCTTGTACACGCGCACACAGTTAGTATAGAATAGATTCTGTCCGAGAGTCCTTCCTTGTGGATAACATAGTTCTCTAAACATAGGATGTTAGATATGATTTGGGATTAGGTTGACTTGACCCCCCAGACTTCTCGTCTCCACATGTAGAGCTAAAATGTCAAGTCCCCTTCACCCCCTAGTTACACGTCAATCACACGTCATACTGCTGCGCACGCATCTATGTTAAGTATTATCGTATAGATCCACCTATGTAAGATAACCAGAGCCAATCATGTTTCTTTTTGCTCCTTATTACGCCTAGTTTCAATTACGTATCACTATGTTAATTTATCTTATCAATCGTTACGCCTTTTTGCATTTGTTTCATTGTAAGGGTATGACCTATAAAAGTTACTTCTTGTCAATAAAGTATTGTACTTCACTTCCTGAACCCTCGTGGTGACGGAACCTGAAGGCCGCGACTCGAGTCGGCCATTTTTGATGGAATAAAGCCCATTTAGAAAACCTCTTATACCACGGATTCTGCCTCTTGTTATTTTGAGCTATTTTACTTTATTTTAAGATTCCGTATGAAATTCAGTCCGGTAAAGAAGATTTTATTTACCACACAACACAGAAAGTTGCTTCCAAATTCAAAGACACTCTGTAATCCATGAAGAAACTCATACCTTTTCTTTCCACAATGTTCAGGTGTTAGTAAAACCCAGTGGGCACTCCAGCCTACGCATTGCACCCAATCAAGGCCGAACATTGCTCAGCTACCGAGATTGTCCTAGGCATGAGAAAATATCACAACATTATCCTTTTGCTCAAAGAATTACACTGTCCCTATTGAGGTCTGAACACAATTAAGGTAGTCTGCTTTTCAGATAAAGCGTTACATGTGCAGCTGCCTAGATACATAAACGTCTCCCTCATGCTATCTGGGCCTAGCATAAATCTAAGAACCAAAACCCATAATAAGCCGGACTCAAAAGTGATAAATTAAGATTTCCAGGTGAAGCATAACCAGTCTGAAACTCATTTAGAGCAATATTGAGGTGTACAGAATATTTACTCATTTTGTAAAACAAATACATGAAAACTCACTTTTGATCTGAACTGGGGTGGCGAAGTGAGCTAAAGAATGATCATGGATTCAACCCAGATCTCTGACTGGGGTGAGTGTCTGAAAAGATTTGGTGCTCCGCCCATCATCTCCTTGTGTTAACTTTTAAGAAGTGACATTTTCAACACTGTAATTTGAAATCTGACTTTAAACTAAAAGAGAATTTTTCATTACAATTCCAAAGACACCAAACATGGACAGTTTACCTGTTCAAATTTGGTAGTTATCCTTATTAAATGTAATAAGGTAAACACAATATTATCTTGTGGGAGAGGTAGGTCTTGCAGTAGTGAAAAATGAATTTAAGAGTTTTTCACTATCAAGATATGTAAAACTTAAAAGTACATGTTCTTTTTTAAATACATTGCACCCTGCCCTGTGGGTTGTTTAGGCACTACCCTAAACGTGCCCTATAGAAATTAAAAAAGGAAGGTTTAGCCCTGGCAAAAGGTTTACTTTGCCAGGATGAAATTGCACTTTAAGACTGCACACACATACTGCAATGTCAGGCCTCGGACAGGATTGCAAGGCTATTTAACAACTGTCATCCTGTATTTGGAAGGGACACCCTAAGCACGCCCCTTATACTGAATCACTAACACAAATTGTGATTCGGTAATGTGTTACAGAATCACAGTTTGTGTTTTTGTCCATTCAAAAAGCATGTTTGTAGTCGCTAACGGCCCGATAGCTGATTCAGGCCAGTTCCGACTTCAAAAAGGCTTTGTACATATGCCTCATAGTTTTTAAAAAACAGTCAGCAAATATTTGAATATCTGGCACAATTAGAAAGAGAGAAAATAAGTCCACAGGTGGCATTTTGGCAGCATCCACCTCACGGATTAGGTAGAAAGCACAATCCTTTGTCCATGTATCTTTTGAACCAGCTCGTAATATTAAAATAGATGTTGTGCCCTGCCAAAGAAATACTGTGTGAGTCAGAATGCATGATCAATCTTGTGCCTAATTTAATAATTGGATTATAAAATGTACTACCGTTTAATTGCTACCAGAGAAAACTGAATCTCTTTCAAATACAAAATGAAGAGATTATGTTTTTAAAAGGGCTTAGCTCACACATCAAAGCATAAAGTATATATTTTATATGCATAGGTATTCACCATGTCTTACATAAAGAATATGAGATGTGCACAGATGCATTTTTTACAGAAATCGAAATCCCCCATTATCCTTCAGGGGTTGTTCCCACTGGAGGAAAATGCTGATGTTATTAAATGGGGCAATTTAGATCCAGAAACCACCGCAAAAATGAGCACAAATACTTTTGGCATCAACTTTTTGAACAAGTATCTATCACACGAGGAGCACAATATGCAATTGCTTACTTTTTGCATTGGCACTCACTCCTAGCTTTGAGTCATTGATAAGTGGTGGTGGAAGCAGTAATCAAGCACTGGCAAAATCAGTAGGTCTGTGTAATATCTTTAAATTGTTAACATTGATAAGTTGTTTTAATGTAGTTCACATTACAGTCATGTTGCTTATGCTTGAAAGTACACCATGGTGATAGAACCTACTCTACTGTTAATGGTCAGTTGTACCTGACATCTCCTGCTGGATGGATGGGATCACTTTACTGGAATAAACCTAGTCTTTACTTTCACCATTTGAAGTCTCCTCGTCATAATTTACTTGAATTTTACACTGGCGACGAGGATGGGACCAATTCATGCTGGGGTGTAACGTTGAAAAAGTCAGAAGTGATCTTTGGCAAAAGGATGAACCCACTCTTGATGAGGTTTTGTCTATTGCCAAACAGATTGAACATTCTTTGAAGTGCGTAGATATAATTACAAAATATGAGAACAAAGATAATGCTATTCAGTCAGTAAAAACTAGCTCTAAAGAAAAAGACGTTAAGAAAAGCTCTATAACAAGGGGGCAGAAAAAGAATGGGCAAGATTTAAAACTGAAATGTTACAGATGCGGGAGTGAGAATCACCTTGCCAATGATAGGAAGTGTCCTGGACTAAAGGCAACTTGTTCAATTTGCAAGAAGGTAGGACATTTTGCTTCTGCTTGTAATATTACGAAAAGTAAGGGAAAAGTACTCACTGTGGCAAACAAAAGTGACAGTGATAGTGACATTGACTCTGATGGTTATTGTGGGCAAGTAGTTTCACAAATCTCTGATAATCAAAAAAGGGGTCCTCTAGATGACATAAAGGTGGAAGAAGAGGTGACCAGAGTTCTGTTCCATTCAGGGGCAAAGATCACCATCATTTCTAGACAATTCTTCATGAGCAAACTTGCTAAAGGAGTAAAGCTTCTCAAGGCTGACATAAGGCCAACTGGTTATGGAGGTGAGCCCATAAAATTGCTAGGATACTTTACTGGTTTGATAAAATATAAATGTCGACTGACCACGGGGAAGATATATGTTCCACATAAAGGGGACAGTATCCTCAGTTGGTTTCATCAGAAAGACCTTGGAGTGATGTTAGACCCCAACAGCGATCCCCCTATTTTACTAAGAGAAGATGTTCATGTTAATAATGTATTAGCTCAAGATGGTGAAAGTGATTTCACCACGCTCTTTAAGAGAGAGTTTCCTAACGTCTTCAAAGATGAATTAGGGTGTTTGAGAGGATATGCTCACAACATAAAATTAATTCCTGGAGCAGTTCCCATAGCTTCCAAAGTACGCAGTGTTCCACTGTCTGTGAGAGATGAGATGAAAGGGGAGCTGGAAAAATTAAAAAAGGATGCCATAATTGAGGAAGTTGAGGGCACAAGGTGGTTGGCGCCAGATGTAGCTGCACGAAAATGTGCGTCTGTGTATTAGAGAGTTGAATAAACAGGTCATCATTGATAAATATCCTTTGCCAAAAATATCTGATATGTTAATGCTGTTACATGGGGCAAGTGTTTTTTCCACTGTGGACTTAAAATCGGCTTATCATCAGATAAAATTGGAGGACGAATCTAAAGATCTTACAGCATTCATCACGCCATTTGGGACCTACAGATTTGCTAGGCTGCCATTTGGACTTGTGTCTGCAGCATCTGTATTTCAAAGAGCTTTGGAAAAGGTCTTCGAAAGGCGTTATAGGTGTAAAAAGGTATCAAGACGATGTGCTTGTATACGGGAAGAATGATGAAGAACATGACAAAATACTCAGAAAAGTCCTTACAAAATTCCAGGAATACAATCTTATGGTCAGAATTGACAACTGTAAATTCAAAAGGTCATCTATTGATTACTTGGGACACACTATTTTGGGTCAGGGTGTGCAACCTAAAGCTGAACTTGTGAGTGCCATTCAAAATCTAGCCTCTCCATCCAATAAGGAAGAATTAATGAAGTTTCTTGGAATGGCAGAGTACTATAGCAAATTCATTAAGGACTTTGCTGGCATGTGTGTGAACATGCGGAAGTTATTGTGTAAGGGCGTCAATTACATTTGGTCTAATGATTGTGAAGATGAATTTCTTGCATTGAAGAACGTACTTGAGAAAACTCCAAAGCTTAAAAGCTTTGATCCAAACAGGAATACTGTGCTCATAACCGATGCCAGCTTGAAAGGTTTGGGTGGTGTCCTACTACAAAATGAAGGTAATTCAGAGAATGTCATTCTGTTCCTTTTGCGAAGTCTCAGAGGTGGAGAATTGCGTTACTCTGTAATAGAAAGAGAAGCACTAGCTGTACATTGGGCGATAAAGAAACTCAAGAATTTGCTCTGGGGTGTGAAGTTTGAATTAAGGACTGATCATAAACCTCTTTGTCAGGTTTTTAACAAAAAATGCATAGATGCCATCTCAGGGAGGATTTCAAAATGGGTGGTAGCTCTTCAAGGTTATGACTTTAAAGTAGAGTACTTGCCAGGTGCAAGGAACAGTGTTGCTGACACGTTATCGAGGTTGGTAGTACAAAGTAATGGTAAGGATGAATTGGAAGAAGATCATACTAATGAATGGGGTTGCTCTATTAAAGCTGGTGGAATGAAAGAAAGTAGATGGTGAGAGGAATGTGCCAAAGTGTTTGTTGAATTGATATCCCTACAAAAAAAGGGTTGGGAAAAGAAAGTCAAGGGCGAGTGTGAAAAGTATTGGCTGGTGAAGGATGAGTTGGCTGAAAGTGAAGGTCTTATTTTTAGAGGTACTAGGTTAGTTCCTCCCACCACATTGCGTGAAGAACTTCTGGTTATGGCACATGAGGGTCACCTTGGGATGTGTAAGACCAAGGAGAGGTTAAGACTTAATTACTGGTGGCCAGAAATGGACACACATGTTGAACGTCTTGTAAGAGATTGTATACCTTGTTGCTTAAGTGAGAAGTGTCAGAAACCAAGAGTCCAACCCATGGAAATCAGGGAGAAACCGAAGAAACCTTGGGAAGAATTATCCTTTGATATTTTAGGACCCATTAGTGGAAGTGGTAGTGAGTGTTATGTTTTTGTTGTGGTTGATTTATATTCCAGGTGGCCATAGGTGAGGATTACAAAATCCATTGACACTTTGCATGTGATTGAATTTCTTAAGGAGATTTTTGGAAGACAAGGTTTCCCTGGTTTTTTATTGACTGATAATGGTACACAATTGGTCTCTTCTGATATGGAAGAATTCTTGATAAAGTGTTCCATTAAGCACAAGAAGTGTGCACTATATCACCCAGAAACCAATAGAATGGTGGAACGCTTTAACCGTGTGCTAAGAGAGACCATTGATTTGGCCAAACATAATAGCTTGGATTGGAAAAGAGAGGTCATTAGGAAGGTTGAAATTTACAGAGTTACTCCCCATGCTGTAACTGGTCGGAATCCCTATGAGCTACTGAAAGGTAGAAGCGCCAATACCTTGTTTGCTCCCTTTGGGTCACTGATATTCAGTCAAAAGAACAAAAAAAGGTGGGGAGTTCTGATGATGATTGGAAACTTAGAAAGAGTGGCAAGATTAAAGCACGTAAAATGTATTATGATCAAAGTAAAGCTGTGAAATCTACGAATGTAAAGGTTGGTGATTTAGTCATGATTAGAGCGCCCTTTGATAGGAAAGGATCGGATTTGTTTCAAAAGCCTCATAGAGTCGTAAAATTATTCATGAATGCTATCAAGACTGAAGATTCCCGTGTTTGGAATCTGAACCGAGTGGTGATAATTAACAACAGCAAATTAAAAGTAAACTATGATAAATCTCCTACTGTTGGTTCCAGTGTCAGGGAAAATGTGGAAGGTAGAATGGAAAACCATTCAAGGGGAAAAAGGGTCTCCAGGTTGACAGCGAAGTTCAATGATTTTCAGATGAAATGAGGTCTATTTGCTCTTTTGTTTTGTTCTTTCTTTTTGTTTGTTTATTAATGATAATATATCTTCTTTGTTTTGTATATAGAGGAAAGGTGTGTAATATCCTTAAATTGTTAACATTGATAAGTTGTTTTAATGTAGTTCACATTACAGTCATGTTGCTTATGCTTGAAAGTACACCATGGTGATAGAACCTGGTGTAGTGATGACTCTACTGTTAATGGTCAGTTGTACCTGACATCTCCTGCTGGATGGATGGGATCATTTTACTGGAATAAACCTAATCTTTACTTTCACCATTTGAAGTCTCCTCATCATAATTTACTTGAATTTTACAGTCTGGCATTGGCATCAGAGCTATTTATTGGCTTCCCTTTAACATGTTTAATTTGCTATTGTTTATTATAACTTTATCATGCCATTATGGCAGATACATTTGAAATCAACGTGTTGGTCATCTTAGAACCATGTAAACTTATTCAGTATGTCAAAAGAATTCCACGATGACCACCCACGCATTTGCATGTGAGAGGATGCATGATTTTAGATTTGTTGTGTAAGCCAATACCAATGGGTCCACTCAGAATGTTATTCTTCTGAAGTCAATAAAGTGAGTGCTACTGTGGTGATAAATATTTGTTATTCAGCACCAACATGCCCCAAGCAGGGAACATGTGCCTTACAAATGCATGTTTAGCTGAATTTCTAACTAATTGTATAGAGTGCCTTTGTCAGTTTTCTCTTTAGCACTCATGTTAACGTACGTAAATAGCATTTGTGCATGCTTGAGTCTGGATGCTTTAGCAAATTAGAGCCAGAGAAATTGGCATTGTTAGTAGTATTTCCAAAAGCCATGAAAAAGACGAGGACACAGCTACACTACATACACCTTGTGCTGAAAGACAGACACTCTGGGGGATATTCTCAAGAATGGGCGATAATTATCGCCAACCTAGGTTAACGCAACTTCACGTCTATCGCGGTAAACTAACGCCGTGTTAACGGTGTATTCTCAACATGCCGGCAATAGGCGACAGTTCCCCGATAACGCGTTAAATGTCCACGTTAAAATCACCCAAATGCCGATAAAAAAGGAAACCCGAGCGTGAAAAAAGTTGCGATGGGTCCAATAGCGATAAAAATATCAGCGATAAGCAGCGCCAGGCTTGCTATTCCCACGTCAGGCAGGAAAAATCACCATAAAAGCTGCCAAAAAAAAAAGACAAAAACCCAAACAACTGAGAAGCACCATGGAGGAAGCTGGAGCAACTACAGAGACCAACCAGAACCCCATAAACCCCCCGAAGACCAGCCAGGGACCTCGGGGAAGGAGAAGGGCAAGGAGAAGAAGAAGATGAACCCGCAATTCAGTCCGCAGGAAAACAAGAACCTGAATACTGTTCATCACTTCCAGTATGTCATTGGCAACTAAAAATGCAATTTGGCAGTCCATCTTGGCCAAGGTGAATGCAGTCGGAGTGAAATGCCAAGAAGCGCTGGAATGATGTGAAACGCAAAACTAAAATGCAATTTGGCAGTCCATCTTGGCCAAGGTGATTGCAGTTGGAGTGAAGTGCCAAGAAGCGCTGGAAGGATGTGAAACGCAAAACCAAGCTGAAACTCGCCAAAAACCTTAAAGCAGCTGTGCAGACTGGAGGTGGGAGTCCTGTGCCACTGCAAGAGCTCGATGAGATGGAGGAAATGGTGTCCACAGTCATCAGTGGGAGACGGTGGCAGGATTTGGGGGAACGAACACTACTCAACATATCCAGGCACAACAGCAACAGGGTGAGTAACGACCAGGGACTGGGGGGACGGGGGGAGATGTTCACAATGGCGGCACACATGCACAATCAAGTATAGCACAGTGCACACCCACAATGACTCTGGATCATGTCCCTGATCTCCTTAGCATACTGCAGCACACATAGAAACAGCAAGTAGGCCCCCGTCGACAATGTGCCCAGAGGCGGCCCTCCCCACACATCACTAATCTCACAACAAACCCAGGCACATGTGCTGAACCCAGCAAAGCTGCGGGTCCGTGAGCCACACTGACAATGCAAGTGACACTGCCTGACGATTAGCATGGCTGCAGTCCAATTATCATGACATGGTGCACGCCGTGACACTGAGGTGGCTGAGTGTGGACCACATCCGTAAAGGAGCAGGTCACACTCTGGCAAATCCACATGCACAAACGACCCCCTTACGTCCATGTTGCTCTTGTTGTGGGACTTGAGTCACAGGGTGCATCTCTGCTCAGGGTGGATCATATTTGACCCCAAGTGCCACCCGAAATTTTATATCTGACCCCAAATGACACCCTTTTGTCTTTTTTTAACACCAATTAAAAGCCTTCATGTCATGTTTTTGTACACATGTGATTCGCTGATGAGTGGGATTATGTACCACATTTGACACCCTGAAATGGCATTTCAAATACGTGACAAACAGCCTCTCTGCACAGAGGTGACATCCCCACCATCTATTTGCTATTTGTGAGATTGTTAGCACTTAATGTTGCACTTACACTTGTAAGAGTGATGTGCTAATGCAGAGGACTGACATGCACACAGGGAATGTGTGTTGCAATGAATTTATTTACACATGCCGTTCATGTGGTCATTTTGTACTGTTCCATGATTGCTAAGTACAGTCACAATGTGACGTGCCCATGCAAAGAAATTGTTAATGATTGTGTTCCTTCGGGCTATTCCTGCTGCAGCTGCAGTGGGGTGTGGCCCACCTGCCTCATCTTCCTCATCATCGTCCGGTGCATCTGGCCCTCGGATCCATGGGGCATTGGTGCGTACACATATGTTGTGCAATACACAACATCCAATGATCATCTTGCAGATTATTTCTGGGCTATACAGGAGTCTTCCACCTGTGATGTCCAGGCTCCTGAAATGTGACTTTAACACCCGAAATGTGCGCTCAACAATGCCACTTGCGCGTTTGTGGGCCACATTGTACTGCCTCTGGGCCGGGGTGTTTGGGGCTCGGAGGGGTGTCATCATCCACGGGCAGAGTGCATATCCTTGATCACCTGTGAGAGGTAAGTGAGATTAGTGGAAATTGGTGGTTCTGCATGCTGTGTTGGCAGACTCACAAGTTGTGTGGCGTGTGATTTGTGTGACTTTGGGATTCATGTTTGCCATTTATTGCTTCTGGCAAATGTGCGGGATCAATGTGTATTACGTAGCCTCGCAGCTGCTCCTCCCTCCCCCGAGCCTATTTACTTTGTGTGCGCTGCGTGGTTGCATCACTTGCACTCCTACAGCACACCATTGTCATGCCTTTCTGCACATGTCCGCAAGCCTGACAACAACACTGTTATGTTGGCCGTTGAAGGTGGACGGCCATGTGTGTTTAGACCTATGGTAAGGATAGGGCAGACACAGATGTAGAGTTTAGGCCTGGCTGAACTCACAATGCGATGGAGGCTAGGCCTTTGGCTTATGCTGCAGCAATGAAGAAACACACAAAACAGTTGGCATGTATGAGCCAAGACCCGAGTGGTCTAGCACTCCTTTATTTATCCATTCGGGCGAGCCCGCCCTCCGGGTGCATGCTACATTGCAACATTGTCGATTAAGTGCGGGTGGCACAGACACTACAACAGAGACACACCCCATAGTCACATTTGTGGCAAGCCCGGGACAGAAACACGCCCTGAGCCCCGAACTGAACCACGCCCAAAACCCCAGGCCATTTCTTCACATTCCTCACACGCCTAAGCGTGGGCCACCACTGCGGCGCTGGGATGTCGTGCGCTTCGGAGTACGTCTCCAGACATTCCCCCCATGCTTTCCAAGCCCTGCCTGGGACGGGGGTGGCCCCGTGACTGTGAAGGGCTCCAGTGGCGTTACCGAGGACCTGCTGTTGGCTGCTGGAGGCGCACTCGTGGGGTAGCCCCACGGGACGATGACTTGCGGTGCACTAAGTTAGGCCCACCGGAAGAGCTGAGCAGGTGTGCAGTCTGCGATGATGCAGTGGCCTGGAGGCTGGACGGTGACTTGTGGTGCCCAGAGGTGTGGCACCTGAGGCACTGCGTCTGGCACGGGCCTACCACCACTTGGCGATGACTTGCGGTTCACTGAGTTAGGCCCACCAGAAGAGCTGAGCGGGAGTGCAGCCTGCGATGATGCTGTGGGCCTGGAGGTCGGGACTGGATTTGATTTGTGTGAAAGCTGCTGGACCACAGTGTAGGCTGAAGAGAGCAGTCAGCACATACAGAAATCCGCGGTGCGGTGCCGCAGGGTGCACTGGGGGACTGTTGCGCGGAAGACAGCAATCGGCTGAGGAGGCTGCCAAGCTTGCGGACCACGGGCCTGAAGATTGCACCGGCACGTGGTGGGCCCTCTTGGAGACACGCCGGTGAAGGCAGGTGAGCAGTGAGACCTGGGTGCGCAGGGGAGGGCAATCACCGCTGGGCGCCAGACAGGTCTGGAGACCAGCGGGCTGGGGTGCAGCACGCACATAGGATCACGCAGGCACCACCGGTCACAGCGGCAGCTTCGTGGCAGGGTGAAGGTCGCCGCCCTGGCAGACACGGCCCTGCGGGCGATGACACGATGTGCGCCAGCGTAGAAGCCTTGCTTGGTCTCCGGCTGTTCCTGTGCAGTGTGGGGGAAGTGAAGGTGCTGGGGTATCAAGCTGGTGATGGCATCCATGACAGGTGTGAGGAACTTTGATAGGGCTGGCTGTGAAACTCCTCCAACTCTGGCAGTTGTTGGTTGGAAGGAACCAGGGGACAACAAGTGCAGCACAGCCTGCAGCTTTGTCTGCGGAGGGATGTTGGTTGTCTGCTGTGTTGGTACCGTCAACCTGTGGCAATGTGGGTCAGGATGCAGAGGATGGTTGTCCTTTGGAGCGTGTAGTAGACAATGATGTCCTCTGGCGTTAAGTCTCTGAGGCTGGTGCGTTTTCGGAAGGACCACTGTCTTATTCTGCGCTGCCTCTGTGGTAGTCCGGGGAAGGTGGTCCTGGGGGTGGGGGTGGTCCTGGGGTGGTGGCGGTGGGTGTTGTGGCCCTCTTGGGTCTCCAAGCTACATGATTATTAGCTCCATGGAATCTGTTGGTCTTCAGATGTGGCTCTAGGCTGGGCTCCCTTTCTACTGCAGGTTTTCCTCCTACTTAAGACCACAAAAAAAGCAGGTCTTAAGACCCTGCTGCTAACGTGCCTTATCGCCTGTTTTTGGCCCGCATCGCCGATCTAGCTGGTTGTTGAGAATATCACGAAGTGGTGTTATCGTGAGTTTTTGGACGGGAACGCCTACTCTGCATATGATTAGCGTTAGTTGTCGCTGTCAGCCTTGGTCATGTTTTTAGTGGCTGCTATCGTAGGTAAACTGATGATGTCGGCTGTTAGCGCAGGCTTGTGAATAGGGCGATAAATCTATTGCCACTTTTGTGGTGGAAATGTGCAGCCAAATTGGCGATGTGTCCTAGAGAATATGCCCCTCTATGAAATCCAACTCTTTTGGACATATTTTTCAACCTCAGAAGGATGAAAGGCTGAGAGGACCAGTTAGGATCCACTGATTCAAACCTGTGACTGAGAGGTAACATATAAAGTCTGGAGTCCATACATTTTCCTTCAATGCCGCGAGACCCATTATTCAATACGGTTCACCGTACGTCCATCAAACACTAATAAATATAACACTAATTAAGCCAAGCAAGAGAAATTCAAAAGTCAACAATGCTCGCCATGCGACGCCATCAAATGGTGAAAAGGAGTGGCAGCTATAAAAGGAGAAAAAATACTTTTCTGCTCATGCTCAGGGTTGGACTAGCTTGTAGGGCAATCAGTCAATACCTGACATGTTGGTCTGACAAGTCAGTGTGTGGGATGGTTTCTCGCTGTTTGTGTTTTTTTATGGTCTACTGGGCCGGTTTTTACTGTTGATTTCTCTGATATTAAAACAAGCATTGCTTGCAACAAGCTGAAATCCATGCAGTCTTCCATACCTTGTAGAACACACGTGAATGGTGTCTTTACAAGTTCACAACTGCCCCAAACTTGCAAACATGGACCACTTTCTTATTGTTTAGGTATCTAATTCACTAATAGGCGACATTTTAATTTTGGTTAAGGGTAAACATGCAACAGTGCTGCCAGTAACAGGGTTATAATCAAAAACATATCAAACTTGAAATAAATATTTTAGTATAACATGATTTGATTATAAATATGTTGAAGACGTTTGTAAGGGACTGTATTTTTTTATTAAGGGGTACAACATTGACATTGCAAACATTTAAATTGCAAAAGAATGAATCTTCTCTCAGCAAGCAAATTGGTGCTTTGCAAAATACTGTGGGGTCTATTCACAAACTACATTTTGTAATACATTTAGTAGTACTACAGTAGTACTGTTCACACAGTCCGAAATGCTATTCACAAACCTTCAAGTGTAAATCTCCACCACTATCTCTCTTATCTTTTCCATGGGTAGATCCTCACACATGTAAGTTTTAGTGCTTAGGGGCCAATTACAATGCCGCAGGAAACGGCTCCGACCCTCCGTCAAGCCATTCCTACAGCATCGTAATCTCCAGTTTGGATTTTCGACCGACCCATTTTGACGGAGTTGGTCAGAAATTAATCCAAACAGGATTTCCGATTGGCTTGCGACTGGCTCGGAGAGCCCATATGCCATTCGGAAAGTGGCCTGTAATCCCAAGGGCCAGGGATTATGACGGCACATTCCCACAACCTTTCTGTGCTGGCCTTTCCGACACAGACAGGCTGTGGGAATCCGAATTTTTGGGCCTGCCACAGGGTGTAGGGATTGGCTGCACCTCAGCTCTTTACCATGAGAGCATGCATTCCGTTTGGAATGCATGCTCTGATTGTAGAATACGATTGCGACCAAACAGTGTTCAGGTCGGTTGGTCGGTCCCAGTTCCAGATCGATGTTGGACGGACTCAGGTCCGTCCAACATCGTAATCGACCCCTTAGAAGTAAATGAGATGAGAACCAGAGGGAATAGGTGGAAAAAAGGGGCATACTTATACTAAATGGCAGGGGTTTAGGGAGGAGTAAAAAGAGAATTAGTGAGGGTTAGGGAGGGGCTTAAGAAGGGACATGCATACAGCCACAAAAGAGTAAGTCCGATGCTATTCACAAACTGCACTTCTAAAGTTACTACAGCCAAAAAGGACCTGAAACAGAAGTGAATGTGCACCAGCTCAGACTTGCAGTGAGTCCAGAGCACCACATGGCCAAACACTGGAACTGCAAAATCCTCCCATAGAAAAAAATATAGGGAGGGATTCAAAATAGAACTCATTTGGAAATAATGTTAAAAGAAATTTGTTTATTTAGATTTGTAAATATATACGTACATTTAATTTAATGTTGCAAAATGTATGTGTAAATGAATATCTTATAGTAAAATATTTTGATCACCTTTTAAATTTAAAAATATTTTAATGCATTCCATTGATGAATCAGATAATTAAATGAATTGAAATTCTATCTATACATGATGTTTTGTAATTTTTAATACATAATAAGCAAATGTAAATATTTCAATGTAAGTATTATTTTTGTAAATAACTCTTTAATTTTACTTTAATTTAATATACTTAAATTAATGCAATATTTAATTCAAAATTAAGTTAATAGTGCTGTAGTAGTTCTGTTTTGTTCTACATTTAAATAAATAAGTAAATAACTAATTAAATAAAACAAATATATAGAATGAAATTGCATTAATATTTATTACAAACACATTTTTCTTATTGTTTTAAAGTTCAGTAAACTGTTTAAAAATTCCCTACAATTTACCATAGGGAGATCTCTGCCCCAGTTGTGGAGAACTCTGCCCTCGTGTGAAAAGTTAATTATAGTAACTGTACACTGATAATTAATTTTGAGTTAACTCTGTAATTCATTTAAATATATTATTTTTTTAATTATGTTTTAAAGATGGATTTTAAAAATTCCACCTAAAGTAAAATGCTTGCATTTACTAACCTTGATTTAAAATTTTCAAAATGTTATTTTGGAAATAATTTAAATTAATTTACTTATTTTTTAAAGTTATATTTATTTCTATATTAAAAAGGTTTATAAAATATATATAAAAATGTTTATGTTTTAATAATGCATAAATTTTTTAACACCGACTTGAATTGATATATATTTTAAAAAGTTGAAATTAATTAATTAATTTCAACATTATTTGCTCCCCATTCTAGCAGGTGGGATGCGCGTATGTGCCATGATTCCACTTGCACAATTTGTGATTTTAGGTTGGGCGGGAACGGGCAAACTCAGTCTAACCCAGTGTTTCAACCAGTATGTACATAACGGGGGCCTCCGATTCATGCTCCCATGATTAACTTGCGCGCACTCAAGAAACACCCTCAGGATGCCTTTGACCTCCTTGTGGATAAACCAGTTGATCTTCTGTTTTTTACGGAGTCATGGCTAGATGAATCTTCTAATCCAATTGTTACAATGGCCATTCCTGATGGCTATAGGATCACTAGAGCTGATCGCCCAGGGGGAAGGGGGGTAGGGGGGTGGCCATTATATACAAGGATAAGTGGGTCCTCCACCGGGGTGAGGTCAATTCATGGGGGGAATGCGAAACCTTAGATTTCAGCATTTGCTTCTCAGCACATTTTACTCTGGGTCGTGCTCTGATCTATAGGCCTCCTGGACCAGCTAGGGCCTTTCTTAAAGCGTTGGGTGATGTTATTGTTCCCCGGGCTCTTCGCTTCTCCCACTATATTGTCCTCTGTGATTTAAATATCCACCTTGATCAGACAGATGCTAGGGACACACATGATTTTCTTGATACGCTACACCTTGTCCAGCTTTCTCAGTGGATTAGTCTCCCAACACACCAAGGGGGTCATATCCTCAATCCAATCTGTTCTAATTTTCCCATCTCAGTGAATGATCCCCTCCCAGTACCCTGGTCTGACCACTTCTTGACCTAATTTTCTTGGATGGCAGCTAACGCTGACCCCCCACTTTGAACCAAACGCAAACTGGCGTTTGGTAAAATTGATCCGATTGTGTTTAGCCATGCTAAAGATCTTGGGGGGGGGGGGGGGATCTTTCCAGATTCACAAGCTGATTCTCAAATACAATGGATTCATTATCCTCTGCCTCCCCCCATAGGCTCTCCAGGGAGTCGCTATCCAAATCATGGTTTAGGCCTGACCTGAAAGTGCTAAAAGAGGAGTGCAAGATATTAGAGCAGGACTGGCGGCGCAGAGAATTTTGTCCTTTGGCTATGCACACGCTCAGGATAAAACAAAAAATGTATTACTCTGCTATAGCCCAGGCTAAAAGCCTTTACTACTCGGCCCGCATTGACCTTGCCAGGAACAATACCAAGGAAATTTTCTCCATCGTCCAGAGCTTCCTGACTCCCACAGCCCAATCGAGGACTCCCCCATCCTCAGACTCCTGGTGTGATACTCTCTCTAGTTTTTTCCTAGACAAAATTTGCACTATACAGGCATCTTTTACCTGCTGCCCCACGGTTACAGCTAGGTCCCTGCTTCTGGTGGACTCCACCTGCGAATCCTATTCACTCGCTGACTGCCTTTACTCCCGTCGACCTGTCTAGCTCACTTAAGATTCTTATGGGCTTGAAATCAGGCTCTCCATTGGATCCCTGCGCAGCCAAACTTCTGGCAGCTGCTGCAGAGACTATAAACTTTGAAATCATTAGCATCATTAATATGTCCCTTCAGGAGGCCCATGTCCCAGAAGTCTGGCTGCAGGCCAAGATTCTTTCCTTACTAAAAAAGCCATCTCTTGACCCTCTGAGTCCAGTGAATTACAGTCCCATTTCCCTTCTGCCTAGTGTGGCAAAGGTGTGCAAAAAGGTGGTGACTAAACAACTTACAGAGTTCATCGAAAGCTCAGGCCTTTTACACCCGGCCCAGTCAGGGTTCAGGGCTTCTTTTAGCACTGAGTCAGCCCTGGTGGAAATCTCGGAGGCCATCTGGGAGTGTCTGGATGCCGGCGGGAGGGCAACATTGATTCTGCTTGACCTGTTGGCGGCGTCCGACACTGTTCCACACTCACTGTTGCTTACCTGTCTTGCTGAGATTGGTGTTTCTGGCACTGCTTGGGGCTGGCTTAAGTCCTTTTTGGAGGGGAGGGTTCTCGCCGTCCTCTTCATCTCCTCAGATAGTAGCCACGGGTGTCCCACAGGGGTCTTCCCTTAGCACCCTTCTTTTTAACGTCTACGTTACCCTATTGGTCCAATTGGCTGAGGACTTGGGGGCAAAAAATATTGCTTACGCTGACGACACCCAGCTCCTATTTATATGGGGAAAAAATAGGCCTCTATCTCCTCCGCAAAAAATTGTTTGACCTCGGTCTTTAACTGGCTGGCCGCTGCTCAACTCAAGTGTAATGAAGAGAAGTCAGAAATACTCCTTTATGGAAAATTCTCCCTCATATCAGAAAAACTCTCTGGCCATCTGAGTTCGCCATGCCAATCTTAACAGGGAAACCTGCTAAGAGTCTGGGGGTTTGGTTTGAGGGGAACCTTTTGTTCACTACTCAGGAAAAGAAGCTTGCTGGTAACTGCTTTGTGCTACTTAAAAACCCTCAGGAAATGTCTTCCTCTTCTTCCAAGGGCTGCTAAAGAAATGGTCACCCGGGCCCTTATCTTATCCTGCTTTGACTTTGCTAACACTCTGTATGTTGACATCCCTGGCTATCTGCTTAATAAGCTACAGGTGGTCTTAAATGCTGCAGCCAGGCGTCTTCTCAACATCCCAACTAGAAGCAGCGTGAGACAACATCTGCGCTCACTACACTGGCTGTCCGTGGCAGAACGGGTTACATTTAAATCCTTAGTCGTTGGTCATCGCGCCCTTCGTGGCTTAGGCCCTACCTACCTACAAAAGCGGTTCTCCTTTAATACTCCTTTGAGACAGCTGCACTCCACTTCTCAACTCCTGGCCCAGGTTCCCCGCTTTAAACGACAAAGGTTGGGTGGCAGCTCCCTTGCCCTGAAAGCTGCCCTGGCCTGGAACTCATTGCCTTTTGCTCTACGTAACACTCAAGACCTCACTGTTTTCAAGAAAAACCTGAAAACAGTTCTCTTTGTTCAATTCAATACACCCTACTCCTCAAAGCTCACGCCGGAACACTCTTTGGAGTATCTGTGCGCGTTATAAAAAATAAATAAAAAATAACATATGAGTGTCTGTTTTAAGACCTTGAGTTATTATTTAGTATTCAAGGGTGTTGCAGTATCAGTGGTCTGCCATGTGTTGTGCTGGACTTACTTCTGAGTCCTTTTTAGGTCAAGCCTATCGGCAGCGCGCATGCACTGCCCGCTCTGCGAGGCATGCTAAAGTAGGGTAAGCTGTGGAAGCCTCATCCACTCTCCGCCCATATTTGTCATGGGCTTTGTGTTATTGTCCTTTTTAATGTTGGCTTCTGGTTCGCAAATAGGCTTTTTAATTCCTCCTTGCTACTTCCTTGTCTCCATTTGTTACCACCCATAAGGACTGGACCTTTTACTAGTTAGGCTACACGGTCTTCTTTATTATGGCTAACTTTTTAATTTCTAGCACCGTCCGCTTTCACTTTAGCAGCCGCGCTTGTTTATTTACCTAATTAATTTGCAGCACGGGCCGCTTTCACTTCTGCGCCCACGCTTGTTTATTTAATTAATTTGCAGCACGGTCCACTCACTTTATCGGCTGCGCTTGGTTATTTAATTAATTTGCTGTTTTCTTCTGCGTGAGGGGCACAGGCGGGGTTAGAGCCAGGCACGTCACACGAGGCTTGGTCAGGCCCTGCCCTTCAGCACAAGGCCTGCTGTACAATAACCAGGTTGTAATTTGGGGCGGTAAAGCTTTGGTATTTGACAGATAAATCAATAGGCAATGACATGGCAGAGATGAGACACTCGAAGGCTGAGGGTATCAACAATTAATCTGGGTAGCAATATATGTGTGCTCTTGGCCGGAACCAGCCCCGCGGATACCAATTGCTCACATTACACACAGGAGGGCCTGACTTCAAAGCTTAGCCTAAGCTTTGTAACTCCCTCCCCGCACATATAAGGCCAAAAGGCCATCAAAACGTACCTCTTTACCGCATAACTGCCTTCTGTGTGTTTTTTGGCTCACTTATGACAGTTGCATTACAGCGCTGGGATGCTCCGTTGATGGGGCAGCTGCGCGCTCTATAAAACCTCTTTCATAACATAACATATTGGGTTTAGCCTATTAAGACCCTATTAGCATAAGAACGAAGCAGTTTCATGTGAAGAAAAGTTAAAGCCAAAGCACCCAAAGTGTTTACAAATACCCCGTTTACAGTTACATTATGTAGCGAGTTACAAGCCGCATTACCTAATGAGTAACCTCAGCTCCCGGCTTCTGCTTTGGGACTGTGGACAAAGGTGTTCGGTGTCTTGGGTGGGGTTTGGAGGGCTTTTATTTACCCGTTGTGGTTAAAAGTAGGAGCCCTCGGTGTGCTGGACTCTACTCACAGAGGGGAGCTTGTATGTAAAGTCTTTAGGGAATCCACAGTCCGCGCAGTCGCTTGAGCCCCCACACTGCTCTTGGAAGGAGCTGGGGAGCGCACCCACAATCCATAGCTCTCAGGTCTACTGGAGCCATGTGTTAGCAGCTCATCTGCTGCAAGGTGTGGTGTGCGCTCTGGGACCTGTGATCCTGATTCTGTAAGGGGCTCACCAAGACTACAACACCCAGAATTCAAAGAAAACAAGCATTTGCAATGCAATAGGTCTCGCATTTACGCAAGTTTAAGCTCATGGCATTGAAAATGACAATGCCTTTTATTTATGTTTTAAAAACGAAAACAAAAATAACAGGCATTGTCATTTGCAATGTCAATAGCTCAAACTTGCGTAAATGCGAGACCTATTGCATTGAAAATGCTTGTTGACTGTAACTTAACATTCCTAAATTTGGCTCCATCTCCGATTTAAGGGGATTTATACATGTAAGTCTACACTTTGGGGCTGATTCCGATGTCGGACGGACTCGGTCAGGACCTGCAACCAACTAACCTACTGTCATCGGTTATGGTCCTGCAAGTGCGATGCGACTGAGCCCTGTTCGGTCGCACTCGTATACTTCACAATGAGAGCATGCATTCCGAACGGAATGCATGCTTGCATTGTGAAATGCAAGGGTGCAGTTCATCCCTGCACCCTGTGGCAGGCACCCCAAGTTGCCAGCCACCGGGTACAGGGATCAACGCCCCCCAGGCCACCATTCGGCAGCCTCGCACCCATGGGGGCCCTACTGGGGGCCCCCCAAAGACAGTTTCTGACTGCCATTGCACTCCTTTGGTCGGAAAGAGGCGGCCAGGGGAGTATTGAAGGGTTTCAGGATGGCGGACGGGCTCTCCGAGCTCGTCGTAAGCCATCTGGAAATCCAAGTCGGAGTCCTTTCTGACCGAGCCCATCGGAATGGCTTGGTCGGAAAGGAATCCGAATGGCACGTTCCGATGCGGGCTGAAGGGCTCCGACCTATGGCCGGAGCCCTTCCGTCCAACATCGGAATCGGACCCTTTGTAGTAAAGTTACACTCAGAAATGGCGAAGAGCCAAAAGTAGCACATTTACTTCACCTTTACCTTTGTGAGCAGACCCCATGTTCCTCTCTGGCTGCATGGGGTGACAGCGTTTCTACAGTAACCGACCAGAGTTTTGTTGCTTGACATAGAAGTTCCCACAGACTCTTTGTATCGCGTGGAGTCTGAGCACTTCCCGGTGCCCTGGGGCATTCCATGTGTTTGTCGGTTGACCCCTAAAATCAGGGCTTTAAGTCGGCCGGGTCTCACCGGCCGTTTTTTAAAGGGCGGGCTTGAAACAGGTCTCTATCGGGCTCTGTTTTGTGCCCTGGCACAGGCGGTCCGTTTGTTTCCAGACTGCAGTGATAGCAGGCACATCCATGGGTGCGTGCTCACACTGCTCACTTCTCGCTAGTGGAGAAGTTATGGCATGACGTCATGCCAGGTGAGCATTGTAGGGAAAGGGAAATCCTTTAAAGAGAGTCATTTTCTCTCTGGATTTCCCTTATCTTTTTGGAACTCAGAAGCAGCAACATTGTCTTGGTGTCACCAGGGCTTTAAGTGGAAGCTTTTCCAATATTATGTACAAGCCATAGTTGCTGCTTGTTTCTCTTATGCAACTAACAACCATTGACAAAGCCAATAGTTCTATCTTGTAGGTTTGATGTTACTTGTTGTATCATATATCTGGATGCAATGACAGAAACAGCAATACACAAGTCTGGCGGTACACTATGCTAAGCACAGATTTTTAATGCTAAACATAGATTTTTAGCTTAGGTGTTTTAAGCCACGCCCTTATTTAGATTGACCATGCCCCCCCCCAGTTTTTTCATCCCACTTAAAGCCCTGCCTAAAATGCTACAGCCTTCCTTCTCTCTCTCTGTCCCCTCTCATGTGTGCTCAGACAGTGGTTATGTTATGTTATGTTATATATTTTTCTAACGTGCACAGCTACTCCAAGGAGTGACCCGGCGTGAGCACAGAGGGACTGAGACGCTCGTCAGTACTAAACAAAGAGGTACGATTTTAACAATTTTTTAAAAGCCACAGGATCATTAATGTTGCGAAGGGCGTTCCATGCTTGAGCCGCCATAACGGCGAAGGAACAACCCCCAAGCCTGTGCCGAAAGAAATGGGGATCCTTTGCCAGAAGAAGAGCGGGGGAGCGTTGCAGTCTCCCTGGGACGTAAAAAGAGAAACGTTTCTGCAAATAAGTTGGCCCAAGACCATGCAGAGCACGATGGGTGATGGTAATAGATTTGAATTTCACCCGGGCCGCCATGGGAAGCCAGTGAAGAGAGCGAAGATTACCTTGCACACTGCTTCTTTAGAAGATCTCTAACAGGAGCCGAGCCAGCGCATTTTGCACCACTTGGAGTTTATTAAGGGAGTATGCCGGAATCCCCACATAAAGAGCATTAGCATAATCCAGGCGGGAAAGAATGAGCGCGCGGACAACTGTCTCTTTCACCGTCCGTGTGAGAAGTGGAAGAAATCTTCTCAAGATTTTGAGGAGACCAAAGCAACACCCTGAAAGTCTCTTGACTTGGGTGGCGAAAGATAAATTATCCTCAAACCAAACTCCCAAATTCTTAGCAGTGCTACTGCTAGAGGATGTGGCAGGAACTCAGACGGCCAGATCAAGTCACTAAAACCAGGGGGAAAATTGCCCTACAAGAGGATCTCCGACTTATCTTCATAACATTTCAATTGGGCGCCCGCAAGCCACTTAACTACCGAAGACAGGCAAAATTGAACGGAAGCCACGGATTCCTCATCCTTTTTCCAGGTGAAAAGTAACTGGGTGTCATCAGCATAAGCGATCACCTTAGCCCCCAAAGCCTCAGCTAACATGACTAGAGGAGTAAGATAGATATTGAACAAAAGGGGGCTAAGGGACGACCCCTGAGGGGCCCCAGTAGTAACCGGCAGAGGGGCAGACGCTGCCGGTGGTAACTAGACTTGTTTCATCTGACCCTCCAGAAAGGACCTATTCCAGCCCCAGGCCGACCCTGATACACCAATCTCCGAAAGACGGTCAAGCAACATAGAATGGGGAACTGTGTCAAATGCAGCCGACAGGTCAAGCAGCACTAAAGCTGCTCTCCAGCCGGCATCAAGGCACTCTCGAATAGCCTCAGATACTTCCACCAAAGCCAATTCGGTACTGTACGAGGCCCGAAAGCCCGACTGAGCTGGGTGCAGAATGTCAGCCCTCTCTACAAACTCAGTCAACTGTCTATTCACCACCTTCTCTCAGACTTTGGCGAGACTGAGCAGAAGAGAAATGGGCCTATAGTTCCCAGGAATCAAAGGATTGAGGGCAGGCTTTTTTAATAATGGAAGAATTTAAGCCTGCTTCCAGCCGTCTGGGACTCGGACTTCGTGCAGAGAGTAATTTATAATGTTATTCACCTCAGGATTAATAACCTCCGCTACTGCTGCCATTAGTCTGGCAGGGCAGGGGTCGGCAGGCGGACCGGATTTTAAATTCCCTTCAAAATTTTCAGGGTACTAGGCAAATCAACCGGGGAAAAATACCCACGGAGTGCCTAAGGGAGGTGGAGCAGAGGCAGATGACAGAGGATCAGGTGAACACGGTATAAAGCTTGCTTGAATCACTCGGATTTTATCCAAAATTAGACAGCGTGTCGCACCAGGCATCTGTGGCCGGGAGAGAGCATGATTGTGCTATGGGCGACATGAAGCTCTGTACGATTGCAAAGATTTCCTTTGAGTTGTTTTGTGCCTGATCAATACGGACAGCATAATAGTGCTTTTTAGCTTGGGAGATAGCGTAATAAACTTTCTGTCACCGTCTAAGAATACCCTTTGCCACTGGGCAATACTCGCTGAGACGCCAAGAGCGTTCCAGTTTTTTACAATCTTGTTTTAATGAGGTCAGCTCAGCCATATACCACGGTTTAGAAGGAGTCTCCCTGGTGTGCCTAGCCGAAGTAGGTATAGCAATGGTAGTCATAGTAGACGAAACCCAGTTGGTAAAAGCCAGGAGGCTCCCTTCCAAATCCTGTGGAAGTACCAGCCTACAGGCGGTCAGGGCCATTGCAAATTTGGAAGGCTCAATTCTTTTAAATGCTGATTTACGGGAAGCATGGGTGGGCATGCTGGGTGAGGCCACCTCCCAGGTGGCCTCAGCCAGCATGCCTACCCATCAACACCAAGTCAGGTGATGATCGGACCAGGAGACTGGAAGGGGGTCAACAGCTGTAATGGGAAAGTTAGAGCAGATAGGATCAAGAATATGGCCCCCTTGATGGGTCGGCCGATTAACCCATTGAGAAAGATGGGCGAGCTGAAGGGTATCAAAGAACTCCAATGAGTCCTTAGAATCCATCTGATCAAGATGTATGTTAAGATCACCCAATGTCAAATAATGGGAAAAGCGCAGCGCCCGTGAGGTCACTGCCTCGCCCCATGATTGGAGAAAGGCCTGTGCAGGGCCGGGAGGTCGATAAATCAAAGAAACCCCAGTGTGAAATGGGCCGAAAAGCGAATGCTAAAGTCAAGAGCTTCACACTCGTCCCAGGCACTGGAATCACACTTAAGAAGATCCCACTTATCTTTAAACATAATAGCCACCCCACCCCCCCTTCCCTCCATGCGGTCCACTCTACACACCTTATAATCCCCGGGAGTGGCCAATGAAATAATAGGATCAGAGGAACTGTCCAACCAGGTCTCCGTAATAAACAAAAGATCGAGTGAATTGTCAGACAGCAACTCAAAGATATCCAGGTAATGTTTTTTTAACGAGGGGGCATTTATCAATGCCGCCGAGATGGTAGGCGCCCCAGTGGACCTAATGATGGAGGCGGGATCTAAACAAAGTCTAAAACTACATGCAGCGCAGAGAAAATCCTCTTTTAGAGATAGATCAGGACAAACATGGTGACTGCAAATTGCTGACCTTAAAAGCCTTAGCGACTCACTGGTGAAGCACCATCTGTCAGGCAGCATCACTGGCCGCTTTCGGGACGCTGATGGGCGCAGACGGGCTTGCCTTAGGCGCGCCAGCGGTGCACCAGCTGCGCGCACACGCGCAGCGTGCATCTTTATAGAGCCGGCAGCCAGAACCACTAGAAAGGGCCCAACAAAACAAAAATGGCGTCTCTCACTGGCTTGCCGGTAAAATGAAGTGAGGAAAACCCCCGACCAGCGGAATAAAGTGGCAGGTATTAAAAGTTCTATTGAAGTGTAATACATGAAATCATTAAAAAACAGGCTAAAATGGATAGCAGTAAACAAATTCTATATAGCAGCACAATTTAGCAGCAGTACGTAAGCAATATGTGCAAAGAACAGAGTTACATCAGCCCCTCGAGCACCTGCGAACGCGCAGCGTGCATCTTTATATAGCCGTTAGCCAGAACAACTAGAGAGCGCCCATCAAAACAAAAATGGCGTCTCTCACTGGCTTGCCGGTAAAAGGAAGTGAGGAAAAACCCCCGACCAGCGGAATAAAGTGGCAGGTATTAAAAGTTCTATTGAAGTGCAACACATGAAATAATTAAAAAACGGGCTAAAATGGAAGGCAGTAAACAAATTCTATATAGCAGCACAATTTAGCAGCAGTACGTAAGTAATATGTTCAAAGAACAGAGGGGCATATTATAAAGACAGGCGATAAAATTACCGCCGCTTTAGCGGCAGAAAAGTGCCGCTAAAACGGCGATAATGGGCTTGATAATATGTTCTATGGAATTCTAATTGAAGCTCAGGTTAGATGTCCTTCACTTTAGCGGCAGTTTTGTGCCGCTAAAGCGGCGATAATTTTATCGCCTGTCTTGATAATATGCCCCAGAGTTACATCGGCCCCTCGAGAGGTCCCAATGATGTCAGAGTTTGACCCCAATAGTCGTGGAGTTAGACAATGAGTTGCACTCTACTAATGCATTCAAGTCACCACGTGTATTTTTGGACAAGGCAGAGCACGTGTAGCGCCATGGGCCACTGTGATGTGGAAACAAGGCGTAATGCTTCTGTTAGATACACAGATAAAATATTAGCAATTCCCCCCCTTCCCCTGCCCCCCCCCCCCCCCCCCCTCTGCTCATGGAATGGAATGCTCATCTAAGTGGCGGTCACACAGTTCTTTGCGGCGTGAATAGTGCCTTCTCAGCACTGCGGTTTGACGATCCCCGCGCCTCCGGGAGCCCCCACTGAATCCCTGCAGACCCCTCGGCAGCAGCTGCCCCCCCAGCCCTCACTGGCACTGTGAGCACACTCGTAAAGACAGCGCGGAAGGGGGGCCCTCGGGAGCGACCTCTCACATGCTTGTTTTTCTTCGGTTCTGAGTCAACATTGGCTTTGACATTTAGCCTGTTGCACTGACTGGGTCTGGAAAGGCGAAATAACATTTTCTCTTGCCTGAGAAAAGGACAAAGTTCAGACTTTCCCCCTGGCATAAAGTGCGCCTTATTATTCTTTTTAATTTTAATATAGAGGAGGACGTGGTGAAAATCTGTGCCTTGAAAAGCACACAAAACCGGGTCGCTCCGGCGCTTGGTTAGCCAAACATTAAACTGTTTAATAACTTCTGACACAGAAGACGGTTTAAAGATTGTGGTTTATCAAGTAGATTTCAATGTGATTAAGAAACGTAGGCCACACTGGACTACCATATGCCCTCCCATTCAGAAAGCCTTTCAAATTACTCAAAATGTAAGATCCGGTCTGATAATCCGAGACAACAACAAGAACTCGATGTCATGGAAATTTAGAGACTCTTAAGTACAGACAATTATTATTTCGGTCAGTACGCCCAGCCCCGCCTGTGCCTGGGGACACCATATCGTTGTTATGTTATTGGCACCCCTTCTAGCATTAGTATAAAAACAAAGCGCTTTCTTGAACTGGACGCACTTTACGGGCAGTTCTGAGATCGCCATTAATCAGTTGTATATGTTTGTTTAGTTCCATTTTGCGTGGTTAGTAGAGATTTGTTAAATGTCAGTTTAGTTTGTGATTAATATGAAAGTATAACTGGGTAGTTAGGTCTGTGCTACCAGCAAAAAAACATTTTTTTGTCTGCTTATATCTTTGGGGCCACGAAACTTTCAAATAAAAGTCTCACCTCAGCTCCTCCCTGGAATGTTTCGAGGTGGTCCATCAAGCGGGAGCCAAGAAAAAGGGCGGATACCAAAACACGTTTTCCCCATTAATTGTTCCATAGGAAAATTTACCAGTGATACCACAAAACCTGCTGAACAGAATTACACCAAATTTGGCAGAATGCTGGACCTTGGCCCAGAGAGCACGCTATTTGTGATTTGGTGTAAATCCGTTGAGCTGTTTTTGGGAAATTCAGGTTAAAAATGTAGGCATGAGAAAAAAAAAGAACCCCCCCCACCCCCACCGAGGTGGGCCAGGTCCTGGGGAGGCTCAATAGATTTCTTAGGGGAGGAGTGCATCGGCCCCCTTCCCGAGCCTCTTCAGGGGGCATATCACCACGGAGGTGATATAAAATTATCGCCGCTTTTGTGTCCGTTTTCGGACGAAAAGTGGCGATAATTTTATCGCCATATCAGCAAGGTCACGCTATCGCGTGAATCCTTGCATTAGCGCCCTTTCCCGTAATGCCCAACTTTGCATCTCTAATGAGATGCAAAGTGGGCGTTCCGTCCCAAAATAACTGGAGAAATGTTGCTAACCGACATTTCTCCAATTATCAATGGGCACGCTAACAAGCATAGCGATAAGAAAAGTAGCGCTAACCTTGGTTATCGCTACTTTCTTTATGCCTGCTTTTAGTTTGACTTAGCCATGATATCCAATGTAAGGTGGATATCATAGCTAAGTCTGCCATGCCCTATCAATAAACTATCGCCAAACTTTATGAGATTATCGCTGGATTTCCAGTAATAATCTCACATTTGGCAGTTAGCGCTTGTAATTTTATCGCTTTTGAGATAAGCGTTGCTGATAGCACGCTATCTCTGCGATAAAATTCCACGTTAGCTGGTGATAATTATCCTAGCGCTAAGTGCGCATAGCGATAATTATCGCCGGTCCTTGATGATATGCCCCCAGGTTGCATGGACCCCATCCTCTGGGGATGATACACACTTATAGGGGGAGCATGCGGGCCCTTCTTCCCAGGCCTCTTCAGGCCCCAGGGACCCCATTCCGTGGTGTCAATTTTTGTATTAAGGGGAGGAGGGGTGCATGACCTCCCTCACTTAGCCTTTATGAGGCCCTGGGGATCCCATCCCAAGGGCCAATTTTTATAATTAAGGTGAGGCTCCAACGACCATATTCCCCAAGGCCATTTTCAAATGTAAGGGAGGGGGTGGGTGGCCTCCTCCCTGAGCTGACATTGACTGCTGGGGACCCCATCTCCATTATTTCATGTCATGATGTCATAGAACAAGTAATGTGTGATGTAAAATGTGAGGTAATTAGCCGGTCATGGCAAGGGCACAAGTTATAGTTACATTAGGGCGTAAGTTATAGTTGCTTGAGATAACTATAACTAGTACATTTCAGAGGGTTTGTTTGTTTAAAACAATATGCTTTATCTGACATTTTCACCTAACAATAACATCCCTCATACTCCTTGTTTTTTTAGTTAATTTCTAAGATTTTTTTAATGCAAAGTAACATATTAATAACATACATAACTATAACGTCACTTTAACCTTTTTTTCAGGAAATTTGTAGGTTTTTTAAACATCAAGTAATATTTTATTACCATACCACATACCTGCTAGGCTCTGGGTCTAAACCCAACTGTGGGCAGTACTCCCCACTGCGCACTGCCTTTGGGTGACTGTTTCATGGGTTTACCCGCAGGCTTGCTGCCAGGCCCTACGTTCAATCCCCCTAGGGCTGTAAACTCAATGGCATGCACGGTTGAAGGCCATGTGAGGCATGCGGTCGGACGCAGGACCTGGCCTCCAGCCAACCCCATGGTGCTCAACCCCCTGCTGTGTGCAGAAGATGGGGGTTGGCTGCAGGGGGTGGTGTCCAAACTTTCACGGGCGGGGTTATGAACAGGGCCTGCTGTCTAAACCCCGCAGACGCATACAGCACTGCGATGTTACAGTATAAAGGGTGTCATTTTAAGTAAGGCAGACCTACTGACTTCAAAAGTGGGCTTTTGGCTTTATGAAGGGATCAGCATATTAACATATATAAAGCAGGTCTATCATCTTTGTTGGAAAGTCATCAATAAGTATCATCCAATGTACATTATATAAATTCACTCATTGCAATGTTTAATAGAAGTGATTGTTATATATTTTTTTAAATCAAGCCTAATTAAAAAAGCAAAAATTCATTAACAGGTCTCTGAGTTTTTCTTTTAACTTTTTTCATGCCATAAAGTTCACTCCAGCTGAAGAGCATACGGCTTCAGCTTGGAGTGTTTTAAAAATATGGTAAGCTCTCCTGGGGTCATGGATTTAATGACCCAGATGACTTAGGGGTCCATTACGATGGCGGGTAGACAAAGTCCGCCCGCCATCGCAAAGGAGCCAGTGACCGACCGCCGAAGCTGCGGCGGTCCTGCCATGTGAATTAGGATGCGCCCGCCACACTGGCAGGCACATCCTGGCCCTTTAACATTGCGGGTGGATCTGCTGGCTGCAGACCCGCTCGCAATGTCAAAGGACTGTGCACAGCATTGTCATGCACTACAGGGCAGGCACCACGGGGTGCCTGCCACGTAGTGCATGGCAATAAAGGGGGTTACCATAGGTACCCCATGTACACCCACTACCCCCCCAACACCCTGGAGGCCCGCAACGGGCGCCCAACAGAAGGAACCGCATGCCTTTCCATGGCGGCAATGCCGCCATGGAAAATGCGAATCACCACCTGCATCACAATAGGGATGGTGGTGTCTTGCAGACACCGCCACCATATTGTGCCCGTTTTCCGCTGGTCGACTTAAGCAGCGGACGGTCTTCCCGTTCGCCGCGGACCCCCCAGCCATCCTAATATGGCGGGGGGTCAATCAGGCATGGATGGCGGGCAGATCGCCCCCGTCGGGCTGGCGGTGGCTACCGCCGTCCCGGCGGGGTGATCCGCCCGCCATCATAATGGGCCCCCTAGGGTTTTATTATGAGTTTGGTGGCCCACGGACTGCCAGACTTGTGGGGGCTCAGTGGTGGTGGACTTTGGACCGTCCCATTAGGATCAGGGTGCTCGAGCCACCCTGTGATCACTGCAGCGGTATTGAGGCTGCAATATGCTTGCCGGGGCCGCTGCAGCCCAGCTAAACATATTACAAGTTTCCTCACTGCCACACTTTTCATGGCAGTGCCACCGCCAAGAAAAGTGTGGCGGTGAGGAAACAAAGGGGGCCCTAGAGGGCCCTCTTGTGCCTCGCATCATGTGGATGCACACACGGGGGAAAAACCAATACCTGCATGGCACGGACTGCAGCAGTCCATGCCGTAGAGGTACTGCCTTTGATGTTCCCATTGCATTGCATCGTCCTGGGAACACCAAAGAACTCCCCGTGAGACAGGAGAAAACGCATGATCTGGCAGGTGGTTTGTACATTGGTTTGGCAGTGCGGGGGCGGTGTGGTCCCGCTCGAGCACCGCCAAACTGTTAATAAGGTCCTTATTGTTGTTGTTTAATTATGATGGGGGTTGACGCACTCTCTGCAGCCCCCCACAACATTGCAAAAAATTCTCAGTGGTGCCTCTGCCCCTTCTAGGGACACAAACCGGCTCCAAAAACAGTTTTAACAGCCCTTGCAGGGTATTATGGGGAACTCCTTGCAAGAAGCAGTAAAAAATAAGTGGCCCTTGTTGCTCATTTGTTACTTGTTTATTTTATTTTTTGGGTGTCCCGGTGCCCAGCCGGGACACCCACATGTTTATTTGTGCTGGTAGCCGTAGAGGTATCCCAGCCCTGCCAGCTACTTGCAACCGGAGAAGTCAGCCACCTTTATTTATTTTTCTAAATAGTGGGGTGCCCTGGTGCCTACGCTTGGCACCCCACAGCATTTTCTTGGTTGAGGCTGCGGGGGAGCTTTCTGCTCACTCCAGATGGAAGCTCAGTACACTTCCTTGTCCAAGCTCTCAAAGAAAAGATGGCGTCCTGGGGTGAGGTCCCTGGCAAACCGTCTCTCAGCCTGCCCAAGGGGTTGAGGTCCAGGGATATAGTATCACTCAGGGAGGGTGGCCTTGAGCCATCTCCCTAATATTAAAATACCAGCCAAGTACCATTCCTCAATGAAGCTCACGAGGGGGTCTGGGCGCCCCCTCCCCATTATTGAAATCCCTCACCCTGGGGATGGGGTCCTCAGGGCCTCAAGGAGCCTCAAGGACGGGGCTGCATGTCCCAGTCCCATTGAAATAAATTGCCCCCCTGGCCCTCTTTTTCCAGGTTGGACTTTAATGCCCGCGCTTTTGAAAACAAAAATTCTGTGGATCATCTGAGAATTTGCAGATTTTAATTTTTTTAAGTATATTGTTGGTCAGGGGCAGTCACTTTAAGACCCCCCTCCACTAGACCTTGGTGGGCAGGGCAGTCGTACCCTGCTCCCTATTTCCTTTTTCTTTTTTCTTAGGACAGGGTACGGAGTCCAAGTCCTAAGATGACTACCTCCACATTTTGTTGATGTGGTGGCAGTCAGACGATCACATCTTTTGATCAGTTGAATCTGCAGATCAACCATGGCATGATAAATGCAATTATTTGTAATCTTAATTTCTACAAATTTACTGAACAGATTTACATCACATCATAAAAAGTATGCTTTCTGGACCAAGATCTAGCTTTCTACAAAAATTTGGTGTAATTTTATGTTAAGACCGGAGGCTCCTATTATGCTTTCTTATCTTGCATTTTATTCAATAGCAGCCAAGATAAGTAACCAGAACTACAGTTCCCAGGGGCTCAGGAAACCAAACTGGCCAATGGGGACGTAGAAAAACACAAAACCTAATAACCAATCATAGAAACACTACCAATAAAACGTCACTACTGACTGCGCAGCTTCCTCTTTTCTTACTGCTCGCAGTCAGATAAGTGCCTTATCTTTCCTCTCTTTCATATTGTGGTTTATATTACCGTGTTTTCATGCTAATTATCGCTATTTGGCTTATTTAATGTTGCTCATGGTGCTTCATGCGCTCGCGCTCCCCAGCAGTGCCGGTCTTTGTTAGAAACGCGCCCTCGCGCTCGCTTTCCTTTTTCCCCCTGCAGGTCCTCTAAGTGGTTTCTCCCGTCGAGCTCTTTGAGCTTTTCGCTCGCGCTCACCCTCAACGGCGTTTTTTGCCTCACCGAGTGTTCTTCTGTCAGCGCTTCAGTTCTTTCCCAAGTGAAGAGTTTTCCTTCTCCCTCGCGTCTTCCTCCCTCGTGTACTCCGGCAAGACTAATTCTGTGCACACGCCCCTGGGAGGTTGCTGGTGTCTAGCTCCTCCCCTTTGCTTCACATTAACCCCTCGTTGCCTTTTGCCCGTTACTATGAGCTCTGACAGCTCCCCCGTGCGAGGACAGCCTTTGGAAGAAGGCGAAGCATTTAAACAGGATTTAAATAGGTTTATTAATGCGTCTGTGGAGAACGCTGTGGAGCCTTCCATGAAACGCATGTCCAAGGGCATGCAAAATACAATGTTAAGTCTGTTGTCCAAAACTTTGGCCCAGTCTGCGGGGGATAGCAGACCAAAAAGGGTGGTTTCCTCTGCTTCCATACTTACTTCTAATGCTGCGTCATCGCTGGCTGGCGAGGTTTCCTCGCACTTGATTGAGGACAAAGTGCCTCCCAAGCCTCCTTGCATGGAGGGGACTCTAGGCACCCAGGGCAAACGTAAGCACAAATCTAAACACGCAGAGGCTCCCAAAAAATTGGTTATTTCCACCATTTTGGACACTGACACAGACTTGGATGACGCAGATGATTTGTTTGATATTTCTGATCCTCCTTCCCCTCCTTTTAAAAAATCTAAGTCAGATTCCTTTAATTTTGAGCCTGTTTTTGATTCCGAAGGGGTCCCGATGTTCGACCCGTCTTCTATTCGGCTCCCCAATTCAACAGAATGGACACCCGCTTTTCATGTGGGGGAGTATATTTTGGCCAGATTATGTCTCCCTCTGGACACCGCTGTCAGGTTGAGATTAAAATCCGAATGCCCCAAGCCTTCTTTGCCAGAAAAAGTTACCATGGTCCCTGCTATTGACCAGCCCTTACTTACCTTTTTCTCCAAGTTTGGGAAGGACCCACGTAAAGGGGTGGACAAAGCCTGGGCCACGTGCCAGGATAAACTCCTTGACGTGGTGGGTCCCCTGGCACGTATTTTTGATATGGCAGAAACTTCTCGTTTAGACGGTTCCGACTTACCTGCTGAAGAGATCTCCTTGTGGGTCCAACACGCCTTTTGTCTTCTCGGCAATGCCAATGCCGCCATCACTCACGAGCGACGTAAAGGTCTCCTGATTAAATTAGACCCCAAATTGGCCAATTTAGCTTCACGGGATCCAGGCTCTAAAGCCAATGGTTTTCTCTTCGGAGATACCCTGGTCAAAGATCTCAGTAGATTTGTGTCCACCTTCGCGTCTCTGGATAAGGCGCAACAATCTATAAAAAAGGTTTTTTCCCCCCGGGTTTTTGGACGAGCCGGCAGAGGCAGGGGTCGCTCTTCCGGCCGTTCTTTCCACAACCAAGGCTTCAGAGGTTCCTCCTCCAGCCAAGAATACAAACCCCAGTTCTACCCTCAACGTGGCAGAGGTTTCCGGGGTCGCGGACAGAAAAACTACCGCAACAACGACAACTTCAACCAACAAGGTAGGTCCTCCCCCTGTGGGAGGTCATTTAAAACTGTTTCTTTCCAAATGGCAAACGATCAGTGCAGATCCTTGGGTTCTAAACACGGTTCAAGGCTATCTTATAGAGCTTTACTTGCCGCCTTTCCAACCTATGCTGCCTCCTCCCATGGTGTTCTCCCACAACATGCAAGCTCTATTCGACTCAGAGATTCTCTCCCTTCTCCACAAACAAGCCATTCTAATCGCCCCCTTCAATCCTTGGTTTCTAAGCTCCCTCTTCCTGGTTCAGAAAAAGAACAAAAAGCTGCGTCCCGTGATCAATCTCAAATGGTTCAATCAGTTTGTGGTTTATCGACACTTCAAAATGGAGACTATTCTCCACTTAAGAGATACTCTTCGTCCAAACGACTAGATGGTCCGGTTGGACTTACAAGACGCGTATTTCACAATTCCCATTCATCCTTCTCATACCAAATTTCTCCAGTTCCAGTGGTCAAACGTCACCTATCGTTTCACCTCTCTGCCTTTCGGTCTATCTTCCGCCCCCTGGTGCTTTACAAAACTCTTAAAACCAGTGGTGGCTTTCCTGCGATCCCTCAGGATCAGACTGATCATTTACCTAGACGACATTCTCCTCATGAGCTCAGACAAACAGCTCCTTGTCTCCCACCTTCACACCACACAATCCCTTCTCTTGGATCTGGGTTTCCTTCTCAACTTCGAAAAATCTATGCTCATTCCGTCCCAGAACATAGAATTCTTGGGTTTTCTAGTGGATTCAGTCACCGCATCTCTTCTTCTCCCGCAGTCAAAAGTCTCCACGATCAAGTCGGACATTTGTTCAGTCCTTCGATCCTCCCTCATTTCCCTACGTTCTCTGGCAAGAATAGTCTGTCTACTTTCAGCGTCCATTCAGGCCATCTTTCCGGGTCCTCTTCACTATCGCGCTCTACAGCGCTTAAAAATCAGACACCTTCGTCAGGGTTTGGCTTACTCCGACCTCATTGTCCTAGACCAAGAATCTCGCGACGAACTTCTATGGTGGATAGACCATTTAGATGCGTGGAACAGTCGCACTATCTTCGCTACGGCCCCAGATCTTGTATTAGAATCAGATGCAAGCCTGTCGGGTTGGGGCGTCCGTTGTGGTCAAATCTCGACTGGAGGTACATGGTCTCGCGAGGAGTCATGGCAGACTGGCACTCTCGCCATCTTCGAGACTCCAGCGATTGGAAGCTCTTGCCATCCGTTTTCCTATCCCTCTCTCACAAATGGGGTCCTTTCTCGATAGACCTCTTCGCTTCCCGCCTCAATTCTCAGTTGCCCCGTTTTTTCAGCTGGCGTCCGGATCCTTCCGCGTTAGCGACGGATGCTTTCCTCCAAGACTGGTCCCTTCATCTCAATTACGCCTTTCCTCCTTTTCCTATGATCAACCGTGTTCTTTCTCAGGTTCGTCGGCAATCGACGTCCATAGTCCTGGTAGTCCCGTTCTGACAATCTCAGATTTGGTTTCCGTCTCTGTTAGAAATGGCGGAAGATTTTCCGGTTCTTCTCCCGGAATGAGTGGACCTTCTCCTCAATCCCCTGGGTTGCCCTCACAGCCTTATCCTGAACAAATCTCTAGTCCTGTCTGCCTGGAAGGTGTCCGGTCTTCCCCTGCTAACGTCCTCATTTCGCAGGAAGCTTCTCTCTTCATCATCAAAGCCTGGGCCCCTGGAACCTCAAAAGCGTACAAATCCGCTTGGTCTCTTTGGGCAAGCTGGTGTTTGGAAAGGCATATCGATCCCTTTTCAGCCCCTTTGAATTTTGTAGTTAATTTCCTGGCCTCTGAAGCCAGTGCGGGTAAGTCCTATAGGACCGTTAACCTGTATAGGTCAGCTATTTCCCTCAACCATTCCCCTCTCGATGGCAAACCTATAGGCTCACACCCCCTTATTTGCCGTCTGTTGAAAGGAGTTCGCTGTTCCAAACCTCCGTTGGCTAAGTATTCCAGTTTATGGGATGTTTCGGTGGTCCTCAAGTTATTTTCTGATTGGCCAGATAATGCTTCCCTTTCCCTAAAAATGTTGTCTGCCAAACTTACTATGCTGTTATGCCTTGTTTCCATTAAACGTGTTTCTGATGTTAAAGCCTTGGACATTTCAGGCCGTCAATTCTCTCCTACAGGTGTTGTGTTCCAGATTCACAGACGAACCAAAACCAATCTGAATTCCGTGTTTTACCCCTATTTTCCCTCTCATCCCAAACTTTGTGTTGGTCAATGTTTAAAGACTTATGAACAAAGGACTGCTAATCTCAGAACGCCCTCCTATTCCCAACTTCTCATTTCCTTCCGCAAACCTCATCTCCCTGTTTCCTCTGCTACCCTTGCCCGTTGGGTTCGTTGGGTTATGTCCCTTGCAGGTATTGACGTCTCCGTTTTCGGAGCTCATTCCACCAGGGGAGCCATGGCCTCCAAGGCCTTTTGGGCAGGCTCCCGCCTCGAGGACATTCTGAGATCAACTGACTGGACTAATGATAATGTTTTTCGAATGTTTTATTGTAAACCTATTGACTCTGTGGCTTCTTTGGTGATTAATATGCTTTGAACAACCATAATAGGAGCCTCCGGTCTTGACATAAAATGTAGATTTTCCTAGTAATTATGACGGAAAGTCTTAATTTTATTAAAGACACGGAGGCGAGTATTATCTCGCCGCTACACTACTAACATGTGTTCTCCCTCCCTCCAGCAAATCAGGCTTTGCCCCCTGCATCGGCGTGATCGTCCACTTGAACATCGACAGTGGTCCACTTCGTCACAGAACTTCTCTCCTTCCAGTCCGGAGTCAACGTCGCCGGCATCTGCGGCTATCCCGTCCTGGTCAATTTTTGTTCAAGAAGCTTGTTCATGGACCTTGGCGTTTTCCTTAATGTTGGCAATTGTTCCATTATTTTCGGACTTTATCTGATCTGCTCATCAGCGAAAAGAGGAAGCTGCGCAGTCAGTAGTGACGTTTTATTGGTAGTGTTTCTATGATTGATTATTAGGTTTTGTGTTTTTCTACGTCCCCATTGGCCAGTTTGGTTTCCTGAGCCCCTGGGAACTGTAGTTCTGGTTACTTATCTTGGCTGCTATTGAATAAAATGCAAGATAAGAA
Source organism: Triturus cristatus (assembly GCF_964204655.1). Taxonomy (NCBI): domain Eukaryota; kingdom Metazoa; phylum Chordata; class Amphibia; order Caudata; family Salamandridae; genus Triturus; species Triturus cristatus. Next base: position 1,127,217,789 of record NC_140580.1, on the reverse strand, counting down.
AGCATAATACTCGCCTCCGTGTCTTTAATAAAATTAAGACTTTCCGTCATAATTACTAGGAAAATCTACATTCTATTTTGCGGTATCACTTTTCAATTTTCCTAGGGTAATTTTGAATCGTAAAAATGTTTTGGGGGACAGTCCCTTTTTCTTGCCCTCCCACCCCCTTGATAGACCAATCACCCCAAACCACCCTGGAAAGAGCTGAGGTGGATGAGACTTTTGTGAAGTTTTCTGAAGATTCATCAACGGCGCCAAAATTCTAGGCAAACAAAAAAATACTTACTCTGTGGAATTGTGTTCCTAACTATAACTACCCAGTGGCTCTCGCATCTGCGAAACACATATATATTCACTGAAAATAATGTTAAAGGGATGATATAGTTGGGTGACGAAGTCAGTCATAACATAACGTTTTAAACCAGAAATGTGCAAGTTATACTTCAGTGAGCAAACCATAACTTTCACCCCAGAAATGCAATGTTTATGACCACACATATTACAACACTCATGACATGTTAAATGACATAAATGACATCACAGACCTCTCAAATGACCTGGTCCTGCACCCAACATCCCTTCAACTATGACATTGGTGGGCTAGGTGCAGAACTCCACATTGCTAACCACCCATGGTAGCACAATCCCTCACATACATGAACCCCACATTTTCCTTTTTAAGACAATGTTTTTGTGGTACAGTGGTGCTCTCTGAGTATCTTGGACCAAAAAACACTTAAAGATACATTGGGACGATGCAAACGTCTGTTTTTAACACAGTAGCCTGTGGCAATCCCGTGTGACCACATGGGGTCTGTGGGACTGAAATGGCTGATGGGTCACACTATTTTTCTAATTTGCAGCTGCCCTCCTGCGGGACCAACTGTTCAGATATCACTACATATTGAGCATTCGTTTCTCAAAAACAACAGAATGGATTTACTCCAAATTACTAAAAGCACACTTTCTGAATAAATATATAGCTTTCTGCCAAAGTTAGTTTAATTTGCTTGCCCTTTTTTTCTCAGTATCGCTCACCAAAATCCCCAAGGGGAAATTGCATGGGAAAAACATATTTTGGGACCCCACTTTTCCAAAAAGAAGCTGAGGTGGATGAGTTTTTTTTGTGAAAGCTTTATTAATATTCATCAAGCGGTGCTCAAATTTATTAGCCAAATAAAAAACAAATTGTTTCTGCATATATACAGGTGATCAGAATGTAATTTGCTATTAATTACCATTGTTGAATGTGGGTGTCTTAATAAATAGCAAATTGAATTTACAAAGGAAATTGAGGGAAAATGGGAAAGGGAGAAAGAAAGTTCTGTCCAGATCTCAATTAGCTAAACCTGCGGTGAAATAGTGAAATAGTGACTATGGATTAGTGAACTGACTTGCTCTCAGGTGGTGTATGGAGACAATGCTAAATGAGAATGATAAAGAGGGATAGGGTAATTAAGCAGACATTACTTAAATATGTCTATGAAAATGAGACATGAGCCCCAGCATAGTTGATATGTTTACCAAATCCTGGGTGAATGACACGGTCATGAGAACAGATGTCGATCAGCACACCGGGGCTTCTCCCCAAGAACCTCAGGCAACAGAGAACAAAGAATAGCAGGACAAATACAGACAAATAGGGTTAAGTCAAAGAAGTATTGCAAGGTAAGAAGTACTGGGAGGGAACCAAAAAGGGTGTAAAGCAACAAATGTGCAGGACACAGAGTTGGTTGGATGAACTTTATAAAAGTAGAGAGCCATTACAAGTTTGAATCGTTGTCAGACAATGACACGTTTGTAGTCAAATTAATTATGCTTTGCTAATAATGACCAGGAAGTGAATTTTCTGATCTGGATGCACCCACCCATGCAGTGGTTATCATTCTAGCTATTCTCTTTTCCCATTACCAAGTTTTCCAGAGTCTCTATAGAGGTCTAAATTGGGTGACTCCAATTTTACCACGAGGGCAACAGACTTATGACTTGAACTCTTCCCCATGCACTCTTGGACGGAAGTTGTCACCTGAAGGAGTGTGCCCTAATCACATGCAGACCTCAGCAAATGGAGATCTATAACTAGGTGTAGATTTCCTCATTGATGTATTCACCATTTTTGTGCAGACATCTTTAGCTAGACTTAGACGTAGGGGTCTCCTCCCCCTCATAGGGGATGGTAGAAACTCCTACGACCAATTATACAACCATAAAGTTACTTTCCGCCTGATTGTGGAGATTTCTGCCATCAAAGCTCTGGGTAGAATGTAAAACGGAATTTTAAGAACATTTATTTTATAATTAAAAATATATTTATTCTTTAAAAAAATATGAAAACACATTTCCCTAACTCCTAGTCACCCAGGACTAACACAGTATGAAGGAACAACAAACCTACATTAAAACTAAACATATTAACACATTTCAATGTAATTTTTCTAAATTAAACTATATGTTAACTGTACCTCCACCACTCTTCCCTGTATCATATGTGTTGAATGTTTCGGATCTTGGATGCAAGTTATATATATAATTTAGCTTGTGATTTAAATTTTAAGTAAAATGTTACAATTTACCATATATGTTATCAAAATATTATAATGTATGTGAAGAATTAACAGTTAACTTGATTACTTTAAAAATACATTTTAATACAATCAAAATTAATACTGGGCCGGCGTACGTTTAATGCTGTTTTGTAAGTAGTACTACAAAAGTAAATGTCGGCTTACAGTTTGTGAATGGCAATTGTCTTACTTATTTGTGGGAGTGTTTTTGTTTTAGCCTGCCCCTCCACACAGCCCTCCTATAATTTTCAAAAACTCCACCCATTTTGCAGTAATTAATTATTCACCATTTTCCCACCAATTTCCCTTGCCCTTCTCACATTTAGGGGGAGATTACGATGTCGGGCGGACGCACCGTCTCGTAAACGGGACCTATCGACCTCAGGTTAACAGTCCCGCCCGCCTCATTAGGATGAGACCAACCGACATTTCCCTATGGGAGCATGTATTGCGGCCCTAAACCGGCCGTAATACATGCTCCCATAGGGAAATGGGAGGTGTTGTTCAACCCTGCACCCATGACAGGCACCCCAAGGTGCCTACCACGGGGTGCTGGGAACAACAGGGGGGTACCATAGGTGCCCCCTCAGCCCCCAACTGGATGCAGCACACACAAGGGGGCCCTGCTGGGGGCCCCCAACACGCTTTCCCTTTGGAGATTACAAGCTGGTTCCGACTGGCTCTGGAATTACCGTCCGGTTTCAATTCTGACCGGCTTATACATAATCAGCTGGTCGGAATTGAAACTGATGATGGAAGGTGTGAGGCTATCCGACCTCCATCGGAGGCCCCGAAGTACTTAAACCTATGCCCACGTGTGTGGAGATCTTCTCCAATGTGGTGGAAATATACATACAGAAAAGATAGGTGAGGTGGAGGCAGATATTTTCTGCTGAAGATTTGTGAACTGCATTTTGGGATTTTGTGAAGTAATATTACTTCACATACTCCATAATGACGTTTATGAATAAGCCCCAGTAAGATAGAGGTATCCTACATTCAGGATAATCCAGTACCTACATTTACACCACAGCCCTCTGCCTATCTTTGTTCAATACCTTTACCTATTGGTAGCCCTCACAAGCTGAATATTGGCATGGGTTAAAGCGGATCGATGCACTTGGTTCAGTACCCTAGCTGCCCTGATTTGGGGAGGGCAGAAATGCCTTGGTTTATGGAGGAGTGCTCCTCAGGATGCTGATGTCTGTGCCCTGGCACTCACCTAGACATCCAGAGTTCAGGACCTCATAGATGGATGCTCTAGTAAAGACCCTGTTCTTCTAGCCTGAGAAGTGTTGTGCCAATGAGGAAACAGGCCGCATTTGGCCATGTTTAGGTCACGTGGTACGATGCAACGAGCAGTTTCCTCCACTGCTGCTAGCTGTAATGCGTGAACTAGGCACTTAACATTTTTTAGTCGCAGCAGATGAATTTTATGAACTCGTTTAAACAAAACACAAAATGTAAACATTTTTATAGGTATGTTTCTATATATCAAAGTGTAACAGAGAGTACAGAGAGCAGTTAGTGTAAGAGATGATTTTCTGTCAATAATCAATCAATCAAACATTTGTAAAGCACACTATAAAGAGCATTACGAACGGAGCTTACGCTAACATTAGATCATGTTTACACTGTCCTCCATCTTGCTTCAACTTCACAGTATACCACGTGATGACCGCTGTTGATTTTTGTTCTACATAAAGTATTTAAATGTAAATGTATGTGTCTTGTAAAGCGCACTGCTGCCCTGAGGCGTCGTGGCGCTGTAGACCGCTGGGGAACCCATCCTGGTTATCCCTGTGAGATGGTCCCTCCAGGGTATCTCCAAGGTGAAACCAGGCATCCCCGGCGAATGTGGGGGGCCGTTGTGGAGATGAGCAAGCTAATGTCCAGAGTTGCCGAGTGTGATCCCTGGTTAGAGTAGGCACCGAAGCGAGAATTATCATGCCCGCTGGCCCTGGTCCAGAACCCTGCTGCGTCGGGAATTGAACCCTGGTCCCAGGCTGTCCTCTGCTTCCAGGTCTGCTGCCTCTAACCTGTGAGTCACACCACTCCACAAGCCCGCTGGCCCTGGTCCACAACCCTGCCGCGTCGGGAATTGAACCCTGGTCCCGGGCCGTCCTCTGCTTCCAGGTCTGCTGCCTCTAACCTGTGAGCCACACCACTCCACAAACAGACACCCTTCTCATTGTACCGAATCAAGGACGCTTCCCACCATCCCAGGCTCATGCTAAAACAATGTGTCTGTTTAACTATTCAGCTACAAGTGTGAGCTTGACTGAATCTCAATGTATTTCTATCCTGAGAGACTACTCAAATGAATTCAGTATTACAATGTCTCTTCTAGCTGGTTCCCTATTGTTGCAAAACCTGAGAACCATGTATTCCTACATACTTTATGAAAGTCTTTGTCTAAAACCCTATAAAAGCACATTTCTTTCTTAACCAGAGAAAGACCCCCTTTTCCCCACCTTAGAAGGTGGATCTATGTTGGATTTCGCTTAGATCTGTACTAAGTTCTTTGTACTTATGATTTATAAGCTCTGCTGCTAAACTCACTTATGGCATCTGTGTACTAACCTGCCTATCGATTCCTTATATAGAGCATTAAAGCAACAATCTTTGCCTGCTCTTCGTATGAGAATGCTTACGCCTTGTTGAATGGGTTCCCCTATCTAGAACGAGTGACGGTTCCAGTTGGGGAGCACCAAAGCCCGTGCTGAGACTACTTCGCTCCCAGCCCTACAACTTGGTGCAATTTATGAATTAGAAATTAAGACTGATTAAAGCACCGTTAGTCATACATACAGAATGAGTATCACCCGTTTATGATGTGCTGCGCCTGATAACGGGGATATCTGCCTTTGACAAGGGTATTACTGCAGAGCAACAGAATGCAGGTTGAAGGGGTCATCCCGTGAATGTTCTCATAATCCATCTAAAAACCCAGCTGCCATTATCAAACAAAGCAACCTTCTAGATCACCTGTTGTTGGCGATTGTCAGAGATGCAGGACTGGGCAAAGAGAACCTTGTTTTTCTCTATGCTGGAGGCGTAGCTACTCAGAAGCAGATTTTAAGGTATTGGGGGAAGACCATGTTATCTTCCAGTTTCAACGACATCCCAGCAAAATTGTCATCACCTCACTTGTTTCCTTGAATCCCTGACTATTCTAAGAACATATGCGATTTAAAGGTGCCTACCAGCTAAGCGGCATTATTCCCCTTGTACAAGTGCACACTATGGGGACAGTTTTGTCGCATTTATGTGAGTCTATGGTCCATACTCAGTCGGCTCATCATTAATGGCGGTAACGTGGTACAGTTTTCATGGCACATATTAGTCTGGTTGAGCTAACTAACTTCTGCAATGGAAACTGTGTCTCAGATTCTTATATATCTTTTTATAGGTTTACACATCTAGCGGGCTTTTGAACCCCTTACAAGAGAAGCCAATTTAAGTGATACTTTTTTGTAACTCACGGCTATTGAGGTGATTTGCCTAGAATAACAGGAAGTTTAGCTAAGGCCAGCTTTTGCACCTTGATACCCAGTTCCAAAGTCAGTAGCTCTCGCCACTAGGCCCTAGGAGAGGTGTGGCGCAGCGGCCAGGGCTCCTGACTCCAGAACACAGGGGCTCACGGTTCGATCCCACGTGCCGGCGGCAAGTCAGCCCAGCACCATGTGACTCTGGCAATAGCTCGCTTAGGGCCATATGTAGGAAGGCAAATACCGGTCGGTAACGGCCGATTTTCGGTAAATATCCCGTTACCGACTGGTATTTAGGCTTTTGGTATGTAGGGGGCATATTTCAGGATTCGGTAATTTACCGAATCGGTAAAATTACCGAATCGGTAATTTTACCGATTCGGTAAATACCGAATCCTGAAATGATATGTAGGGGGAGTGTGTCGTTGGTGTGAGGATTCGTTATTTACCACCAACTAAAAGTTGATGGTAAATGACGAATACCTGGAAAAAAGCATTTTATTTCCATTTGAAGTGTGCAATGTGGCAGACATACATGCCCTTAGGGCATGTATGTGCGCCACATATGCACACATGGACACCCTGCCACCCTTGAATGTGCTCCCCCCATTACCGAATCGGTATTTACCGATTCGGTAATGGTAACTGGCTTCCCATTGATTCCTATAGGCCTCCTGGCCCATAGGAATCAATGGGAAGGCATGCATCATTACCGAATCGGTAAATACCGATTCTAAATTACCGACCCTTTCCGATTCGGTAAATTTTACCGATAAATTACCTACATCACATTTACCGATTCATAAATACCGAATCGGTAAAATTCGGTATTTATGAGGCGGTAAATGTGCAGCTACCTACATATGGCCCTTGATCTTCCCGACGGCCCCCTTGGGTAATTGTTTGTGCTTTACAAATACTGGATTTAGGCCTGATCTCCTCGCCAATGTACTTATTTTTGCAATTTTATATAGTACAGACATTACCCAGCGGTGTCAGAGTGCTTTACAATAGAGCAAGAACATTACTAGAGAAATTAAGAGTAACAAGGTAGTAGGAGACAATACGTATAGCTACTACGTTTACTCATGGATAGAGTTACATTTTTTCAAATTACATAATTAATTGCAGGTTACATATTTAGAAAAGTTGAAGCGATTAAGGTTGCACAGATAAATATAACATATTTACAGACTTAAATGCAAGTTAAGTCAAGTTCAGTTAAGTTAAGTTACAGAGTTATGGCTCTCAAGAGTGTTATGTAACAGTCAGGGCCATGCTGTTAATTGCGAGGGTGTATGCCTTGTGGGGAGCTTGGCGAGGAGTGTTATTGTTTTGGAAGAGAAAAGTTTTGAGGTCTGTTTTTAAGATCCAGAAAGTGGTGGTGGTGGGAAGGTTTGGAGGTAGTGAGTTCCAAATCCTAGTCACAAAAACTGATGACAATTACACCGTAAGTCTTTCCCTTTTGAAAGTTGAAGGTTCGAGCAGCAGATTCTCAGCATTTCCTGAAGCATTAGAGACACTTTATAACTTGAGTTTGTTTTCTAGGAAGTGAGGGGTGGAAGTGTGAATGGCTTTATGTCTGATGCAAGCAGCCTTATCTATGGTCCTAGCTCCAATAGGAAGCCAGTGAAGAGTCATCAACAAAGGTGTGATAAAGTAATTTCTGCCAGCCCCATAGAAGAAACTCGCAGCTGAGCGGAGGATGGATTTTAAAGGAGGTAGGTGGGTCTTGGGGAGATCTAAAAGGAGAGAATTGCAGCAGTCCAGTCTGGAGAGTACCAAAAATTGGACTAGAGTTAAAAAGTCTTGCTCAGGAATGTAATGTTGGATCCCCAGAGAAGTCACAGTTGGAAGCATATATTCTTGGCCATGGTGTTGATTTGGGATTGGAGGTTAAGTCTTTTTACCAGGATGACACGTAGGGATTTGGCACTGTCAACGATGGTAGGTTTAAAGTTGAGACTGCTCAGAGTATCCATCTATGATTGAAAAGGATGTGGAGAGTTTGAGGTAGGGATAAGGGGGAATTCAGTTTTAGAGGGATTCAGTTTTAGGTGACGAGACATCATCAATTCTTGGATGGAGTTCAAGGTGGCGGCGATAAGTGACATTTTGTGTGCGAAGGACACCTTAAGGTCATTATCATAGAGGTGATGGAGGATTCCGCCTTCTTTTAATAGTGCCCCTAGCGGTTCAATGTAAAGATTGAATTCTGCTGAGCAAGGATATAGCTTTGAAGCACGCCTTGATTTATAGCCCTTGTAGTTGAGAGGCAGTTTTCAATCTTAATCATCTGAGAACTCCCTGTGAGGTAAAATTCAACCATTTAAGTACCACTTCTTCAATTCATATTCTTTGTCTTAGTGTGTTAAGAAGTGTGTGAAGGTTTACATCGTCAAAAGCTGCAGAAAAGTCAAGAAGGATCAGGAGGCAGGAAGCAGCCTGAGTCTAGGACTCAAAGGGCATCGTTGATAACCTGTAGCAGTGTTGTTTCGGTGGTGCAGCCTTGACTGAAGCCAGATTGGAAATTGTCAAGAAGATTGTTGTCCTTGATGTGTTGTGTGAGTTGTTCCGCTACACATCTTTAAGTGATTTTGCAGAGCAAAGGGAGGCTGGTGATGGGGCAAAAGTTGTTAAGGTCAACCACATCGGCGGAGGTTTTAGTAGTGTAGTAGGGTCACCTGACCAGATTTAAGGGCATCAGGAAAGGATCCTTGGCTGAGAAAGAGGTTAATCAGACTTGTTCGGTAGGGGAGTGTGTGGGTGTAGAGGTCTATTGCAATGCCACTTGGGATAGGGTCTAGAGAATGATTTGAAGGATTTGTTTTCAAGATGTTCTTAAAGAGGTTATCTTCACTGATGACATCAAAACCGTACCAAGAGCCTTTGGATTTGCATACCTCATGTGGGGTTGGATGTGCATCATTATCAAGGGGCAATTTAACTTTTGCATTGTGGAATTGTGCAAATTATTTTGCTTTCTTTAGGTGGGTCATCAAATTTGATGGTTGAAGATGATGTTGGGTTGCTGGTGGTTTTGATTAGGTCAAGGAGTGACTGTGGTCTGTTCTTGGCAGTGTCAAGGCGGGTTCTAAAGTGATTTGATTTTTCGCTAAATATATGTTTATGGTAATGCGATCTTTCGTATCAGAGATGTGAGAAATTTATGACAGAGGGTGACTATCTCAATTTCTTCACCAGGATTCTTAGATCTTTCCTTTCATCATAGAGGGATTTATTGAACCAAGGGGCAGAGGGTGTGGGCCTTTGCTTCGTGCTTTGCATTGGAGCTACATTGTGTATCAAGACAGATAGACTGGTGAAAAAGTAATTGGTCAGGTCATTGACGTCCCAGTTGTGGCTGATTTCTGGCAGTACTACTTTAGTACCATTGCTGAGAGTGTTGAAGTAGATGCTCTTTGTGTTGCTAAACCAGGTAATTGCCCTTCTCGGTTGGCCCAGGACTACAACATGAGAGAGGTCAAGTGAGAAAAGGATGAGAAATGGTCGGACCAGTCTACTGGTATAGGATCATCTACTGTAAGCAGGTCATCTTTGGAAATAATAAGGTCAAGTGTGGAGTCCATGTAATGTTTTGGGTTAAAGTAGTGTTGTGAAAGATCATTTCCAGAGAGAAATGTGGCAAGCTGGTGGGCAGCCGATTCTTCCAAGGTGCCCCTTTGAAGATTAAAGTCTCCTAGAAAGATCAGTTTATCGCTTTGTGAAGATTATTCACTTGCAAAGTCAATGAATACTTCAACAAAGGTGAAGTTGTCATCTGGCGTGTGGAAAATGGTATTAATCCTGATAGGGGAGTTGTACTGCACATGAAGTCCCAGAGTAAGGCAATCAAATGTAGAGAAAGAGCTACTGGGTAGTTCCCTGAATTGTAAAGAAGTTTCAGAAGTGACGCCTCCCCCGACTCAACCTAGCCTTTCATTCTTGATAATGAAATAATTAGGGAGGCAGGAGATTGAGAATGGTGTGAGACATCATTGAACCAGGTCTCAGTGAGGATTAGTAGGTCAAGGTTGTGTTGAGTGATGGTATCTGAGATTTCCAGCTTGTGTTTTGTTGCAGATCTGCATTTGCGAAGCATACAACACAGCTCTGAGGTGATTGTTTTGGTTTAGGGGGTGTCAGGGCATTTGGTGACCATAGAAATTATGTTCCTGTAGGTCAGAGTATGGGTTGTAAGTGACTGCCGTTTGGTTCGGACCAGGGATATGGTGTGTATAGTGCATTGTTTTGTGTTGTCTGGAGAGGAGATGGTGGAGGAGGTAGGGTTATTATATTTGTAAGTAAATTAGTAATATCAGTTTGGGAGAGATTGTGCCCAGCTCTTTTGGGGTGTGAGAGAAGAGTGCTCCTTGGGATAAGGTGCTTGGAATATTGTATTCCTACTGAGTGGAGTAAGGAGTCAAATACCATGGACATTGTATAGTTTAAGTGGGAAATAGTGAATTCAAGCTGGGAGATTGTGGAGATGAGGTGGCCTACTTTGTTTTCAAGGGTGTGTAGAGCTAAGTGGGGAATGTTATGATGTTCAGTAGGGGCAGTAGGTTCAGAGAAGAGTACTTCTTGAGAGGCAGAGGCAGAGTGGGGAGGGGATGAAGGTAGGGTGATTATGGCGGTATTAGATTGTGGGGTGGAGGACGCAGGGTCAATGGGTGTTGGGTGGAGATAAGTGGGGGAGCTGCTGTGGTGTAGATGAAAATCTCAGGGCATTCATTTATAGAAGCATATATATTGTGTAGGGGTTGGGGTGAGGATGGGTGGTAGCTGTTATGGAATGGAGGCATGTGTGCTTTAGGGGTGATATGGGAGGAGAAGGGGGCAAGAGGTCTGAGAAGTTGTAAGTGGAGAGAGGGGAATAGGGTGGTGGCACATGAGCTTGATTTTATAAGTGTGAGGTATGATGTAAAAAAATAGTCCAGGAGGATACATGGAGAATGTGGATACATTTTCTTGATTAAAGAAAAGGGGAGAGGTGAGATTTGGGGGGAACATCTGTTTGAATGGCAGTGCAGGAATGAAGTGGGGGAGTGGTGAATGGGGAATGGATAGACACAGGGTAAGAGGCGAGAGAGCAGTGGAAGGTAGGTGGGGTGGATAAGGAGGAAGATCGTGTGGCGGAAAGGGCACAATGTAAGCTGGGTAGTCTGAATATTGGTAGTATGGTCAAATTAAGGGGGAATTAATTCCAGTTTGTGGGGTGGTTTCTTCGAGGTCCAAGGATGGCACGTGGGGGGAGATAGGAATACTGGTCGATGGTTGGGACAGAGTGTTGAGGGTGATGTCCTGGCTGGAGAGGTTGTGAGGTTAGGGGGCAAGGGGGATGGGGCAAAGGGGAATCAAGTAGCTCTTGGGGGATTGGACTTCTGCCACCCAAATGGATTGGGAATGGGAAGTGTGTAGAAAGGGTGGAGGAATGTACAATGGATTAGCACGGTCACTCGCACAATGTTAAGCACTGCTTTACAACGTGAAGCTGCACAAGCAGCCGTGCCTATGAACTTTTGTGTTGTAAGTCGATGAGACTAGAGTCCCAAATATCTTTCATGCCATGTATCACCATACGCCAACTAATCTCTGTGAAGAGGGCGTAAGTGGATGGGAACAGCACAAAATTCTGTGGTATTCCGTGCAAAGCCAGATCCATTGACCTAGCAGAGTTTTAAGTGGGTCAGGTACCTCTGAGTCTCAGATTCGGAGGAAATCAAAAAAGGACAGTGAAAAAGGGAGGAAATCAAAAAAGGACAGTGAAAAAGGTCCCTTTAATGAGCTTTTCTGGTAAAAACACTGATTGAATTCTGAACAAGGATTGTAAAAAAACATTAAGGTCATCTATGCCAGCGATTTAGTTCCTGTTTATATTTCACATGTTTTACTTAATCTTGCATTCCCTAAGAGTGTTAGTTATTTTCAGGATATTGTGTTTATGTTTTTTCTTTTCCAGGTAGCACATTACTCTTGTATAGCGTATACTTTAAACTGAGTTGCCTCTGGGTGTTTATACCCTGGCCACAATTGAAAGCTATGGAGTTGAGACTGAAGGCTGTGTGTGATTTTCACAGAGCCTATCCCTGAGTCAAAAAGGTGTCCATAATATATGGTCACCCTAACCTTGGTCCTTCTTCAGAACGCACAGAGCAAAAGTCATGCATTCTTGTTGCAATTGGGACTATGTACAAAAGTGTGTGAATGAGGTGTATAAAAGCTAAATATTCACGGGGCACAAGTAAAAGAAAGTGCGTGCTTACGAGTGAGGTGGTGCGTAATGTGTTTGGGGTGGTAAAGTGAAGGAGATGTGGGGAAGTGCATTTAGGAAAGAATGAAAAGACAGTGCTGAAGAAAAAGGAGATGAGGTGTAAAATATACAAATGGAGGAGATCTGGGGGTAAAAAGGGCGTACATGTCTAACATAGAGTGAACATAACAGGAATGATTGAGACACTGCCCCTGTGACAGAACTCGGGAATTTTTAATTCACAGTCTCCAAAATTCTGAATTAAAATATTTTCAATATATTTATTATCAACAAAAAAATCATTGATGTTACTCATTTATCTTTGACAGCTAATAACCATTGACAATGTCAATAGTCCTGGCTTGTTTTAGGATTATGTCAGTGATTGTGATATATATATGGATGCACTAACGGAAATCTCAGAGAGGCACCAGCATACTGATCGGGTGACATACTAAGGAAATTACAAACACATTAAGTATACATGTTTAATCCACACCCTTAGTTATACAGGCCTCAGCCCTTTTAGGGACGCCACCCCCACTGTTTTCATCACACTTAAAGCCTTGTGAAGTAGATGACAATTTTTAGCTCCAAATGAACATAGGCGCAAACAGTGGGCAAGCAGAATTTTTCCTAGTATTTCCATGTACAATTTTCATGATATTACAAACATTTACACAGCTTACTCATGGGCGAGTGTCCATACATGGTGTGTCTCAGGGCCACAAATCTCATTTAGGACATAGTGCGGTTGTCAAACACAATAACACAACCCTTTAGTGTTGAAGTGGCATGTCATTTAGTGTGTCTGTGGCCGATGACATCATCTTTATGTGACAGTATTTAGAGCTGTACACAATTGATATAATTTCATGTAAAGCAGCATGCTACAATTTCATTCATTTCACTATACTGCCCAATTTGTAATAAATCTGGGCCTGAATTATTACAAAATTCCTCACATGCAGAAATCAAACTTCATATTTTGCCACCTTGAAAACAGAAAAAAAATCAAACTCTGTAGCTGCCATCTTTGGCACAAAAAATATGAAATATCTGTTTACTAGAGACACATCAGACTGAAATACATAACCACAAAACACAAGGAAGAAATGTACTATTTGTACAAAAACAGTAGAGAGCATGTTAAATCAGAGAAATGTGGGATCCACTAATGTTTGTTTTCTTTTACGCATCTGTGACATTGTTATGTGTATTTGTTAAGTTCACAATCACCCGCAAGAGTATGTTGGTGCTAGCCAATGTAATTTGCACTGGAATACCATTCGGATGTCATTCTGTGGCAACAAGATGTGGAGCAAAGATGGTATATCTGTTCCAAGAACATCCCAATATAAGGGAAAATAACAATTAAACAACATGTAATAGTACTCTTGATATACAAGACCAGCCAGTCTTAAGGTGGTCTTCCCCCAAACCTTTTGCCTACTTACCTCCAATATTTGCTGAAATTCGTTTTGCTGACCTTAGGACCCTGTGCATTTTAACACTGCTAACTAGTGTTAAAGTGGTTGTGTTCACTCCCCTAAGCATGGTTTGCTTGGCATATACCTAAATGGCATATTTAATTTACTTATAAGTCTCTTGTAGAGTGGTATACTATATACCAAGGGCCTGTAAGTTGAATGCTACCAGTGGGCCTGCAGTACTTATTATGTCACCCACTTAAATAGCACTCTAAAACATGCCCCAGGTCTGCCATTGCAGCTTGAATGCAAAGTTACACTGCCATGTGGATTTGCCATTTAAAACCTCTTGCCTAGCCTTTAACTCCCCTTTTATTACACATAGGCCCTTGTAACCCACAGGGCAGGATGTTGAGAAATTAAAAAGTGGACATGCATTTTTAAGTTTTTGATTTCCCCGTAGTGAAAAACTCCGAAATTCGAATTTTACTACTGCGAGGCTTACCCTTGCCTCAGGATAACATTGGGTTTACCCTATGACATTTAAGAAGCTATAATTCCTAATTGGGAGCAGGTAAATATGTCATGTTTGGTACCTTGAAATTGTAATGCTAAATCCTCTTTAATGGTAAAGTTGAATTTTGCATTACAATTTTGAAAACACCACTTTTAGTTAGTTGGCATTTTCCTGCCCTTTGTGCTTGCAGCCTGCCTTGGGCCACGTGACTGGGTGTATTTGACAGTTAGACTTTGTGAATTCCTCCAAGAGAGTCACACAATAGAGGGATTAGGTGTGCCTCAATGGGCCATCTGCTAACAGGATGGGGTTGGAGCTGACACAATACTACTTACATCTGAATAGCATGTGCTCTGTCTGCACAAAAAGGGCCTAACAACCCTGTATTGTCACTGCAGCCATCTTGGAGGCAGGGGAGTCAGGAAATTCCATGCACTTACAGGAACCTTTCCAGAAGCATCCTACCTTCCAGAAGAAGGGCACCAGGGTATAGGACCTCCAAGACCCACTTTTCAGATCACTACTGGACCTGCAGAAGGATTCTCATAGGACTGCCTGCTGCTTTGATCTGCTGGGCACTCTGCCAGCTGCTCTACTGCTGCTGTACGTACAAGGACTGCTTTGCTGCCTGGAGCCTGCCTTGAACCCTCAGAGGCCAGCCCTTCTGTTGAGGCCTACATCTTTACCTGCACCCAGGATTGCCAGAAGTGACTCCAAGGGCAGGTTTGCTGGCCTGCTGTTCAGAGCCATAGGGACATAAAAGTCTCCCATCATCTTGAATTTCACCTGAGTAAATCCTGAACCACCTAAGAGTTGTCCCACCAGGCCTGGACACTTGGTTGTTGTGCTAAAGGGTCCCAGACCGACAATTTCAAAAACTGAGTATTTGGCAAAAATTTGTCCAAAAAGTGCTCTAACAACCAGGATAAGACCGAGTCAAACCTGCTCACCTATCTGCCTGAGGTGCATCGCCGGTCAGATTGACTTTGCGGCTTCTGCCGCTATGTTTCTCATAGCAGCAGCAAATCTGTTTCAGCAGTCCTTTGCCCAGAAGATATCCGACCTCTTAGAATTGTCTTCAGCTACAGCCCTCTGCTTCGTCCCGCTGGAGTTTTTCGACTTCCACGTCGGCAACCCAGTTCAAACGCAGAAATCTTCACTGCGGCCTCCACCCAATGCCATCCGACGAAGACGCTCCGTCCTTCAACACCTCTTGCAGCTTTGCCCCACTGAACTTAACATTCTCAGACATTTTTCTTCAAGAATTTTTCTATCTCCGAAGGAAATCACTGGCTCGACCCCATCCACTTCTTGTATCCGAACCGCGCTCCATTCCGGTCAACCCTAACTTTCGTCTTTGACCTGGCCTCGCACGACTAGATGTCCGTGGTTAGCGCTTTGTTCTTTTAGGTGTTCATTTTTACTCAAAACTTTACAAATTCACAACTCTGCTTCTACTGATTTGAATTCTGTCGTTTTGATGTCAAATAATTTATTAAAATGTACTCTCTTTCTCTAAATTGCTTTGGGAATTTTCCTGCGTTGTGTTTTCACTTTATTACATGTGTGTGCTGTATAAATACCTTACACATTGCTTCTAAGGTATGCATGAATGCTTTTTGTGCCAAGCTACCCAAGTTTAGGCACACGTTAATTTAGGGACTTTTTGTGGTTCACACTGCAAGGGATTGTTGCTGTTGCTTGATCAGGGCTCACACCCCAGCCAACTAACAGACCATTTTCTCACAAAGACATATTAAACAGCGGCTAAGTCACATAGGACAAAACGTTGGGACCCTCGTTTAATTGTTTTAAAAGAATTATTTTGAGTTAAACATACTTTTTTTTATTTTTTCCTATACTTTACTATACAGAGATCTCCTCTCCATCTGCTAAAGTATAGGAAAAATTAAAAAATATATATTTGACTTGAAATATTATATCAAAAATAGGTTTATATTAAATATTAATGCTAATTAATTTTATGTATTTATTATAAATGTACCATATTTTATAATTAGTAGTATATTAAATTAACAATATTTTTATGTAGTTTATATTAGAAAACACATTCTCCTCTTAAGAAAAAACGTATTATGGATTGATAATGAAAGTGATGTATAGAATTAATTAACATTAATTAGTTACATTTTATTAAAACAAATTGTTACCTTATTTTTTACATTCAAATAGGGTAATAAAATATTTTATAATTTAATAGAAAACGCTTCTGTTTTTGTAACACTAAATTGCATTTATTTATATTTGTAACTATTTGAAATTAATTTAACAGTATTTCCTGTGGGGTTTATTTTAATTTATTTATTTTCTTGGAAGTTTGTTTCAGTACCAGTGGGTGGCCATGTGTGGTGCTGGACTTAGAAGTAACTTACACTTTTTGTGAAGGAGCAAAATGTAGTAAACTTACTCCTCACTGTAAATTCTTCAAAAGTGTAAATTACCTTTGTGATTCAGGCCTATTGTTTTTAGTGATAGCATTTACAGTTCCTCTGACTAAATCAGTACTATCATGTATTCATAGCACAAATGCTTGAGATTAATTTACAAAAAGGATGATTAACCAGAATGTTTTATTTATTTTTCTTATGTCATCCCCAGTTTGAAGTGAAATTGTAATAAGTGAAGTTTCTATCCCTCAGATTTTGGTAATTTCTAATCCAGAAATGTATCTCCTTTACCTTCAAGCAAAGAAATGTACAGATGTAATAAATGAAAATACAGAGACCTCGATTGCTATTAGCTGAGATAAAGGCTCTGTATTTCATGAGCAATCTCTCTTGCATGACTTTTGAAGAGATATTCAAAGCCTCTTTTAACTGGGGGTATTTAATTTCTTTACAAGGTATACCGGGCAAAATGTTCACTATTAATTTTTTCCACCTACTATTAACATATCACCAAGGTGTCTATGCTCTAATGCTAGTCAGATACCTTCAAGTGACCCTGCAACTATCTGGAATCTTAAGATCTATTTTAAATTTAGTTTCAGCGTACAACAATAGCTTGCATATTTCATGCACGAGTTCCTTGTGCATATATTTATGAGTTCCTTGTGCCTCACATTCCCCAGCAGCCACTAAATACGGTGGCATGTGCAGTAAACCTTTTCTATCATTCAAGAAGAAAAGGCACACACTCTTCAGGTGCTGGAGAATCACATGTGATTCATTTAATCAGGCAGCAAAACCACCAATTGGCTACTTTAAAGGGGACTAGTCAATCCAAATTGGCTGGCCACAACTTGAATAATATAGTCAAGCAGCCACTACAGGCCATGGTACCTGCATTCTGAATGTTCCCCATTGAAATGCATGTAGTGTTTTTGAGGGTCACAAAAAGGAGCACATATATAGGGTGATAACAGATTTTAAACATAATATAAATGAATTCTTGCTGGTACCATACTCATTTTAGGAACTGTGATGTGTTCAAAGGTGATTTAACCCCAGTAAAAATGCTGACTGTATGCTGGGATTTGATCAATTATGTTTTAGAAAAAACGTTTTCCCTCATGATTTGCTCACTGAGGTTATGGAAGGTGCAGGAGAAGCTAAAATGAGAGCATATTTTCTATACGTTCGCACTATATTCTGAGTAAAACATGTACTTCCAACAGCAGCAGAAACCTCTCAGTTGATTCCTCAGTGTTCTACTTCAGCTTCCAACCGATTCAAATGAACAACTAGAGCGCTAACATTCTGTAGTTATGACAAAACTTTGTAATCTGAAGCCATTTTGATAGCAAAAAAGCTGTAAGACCTAAAGTATTTCCTCTAGAAATGAATAAAATGAGTGGGTTCATTTTGTCATAGAAAATATTGTTAGTGCTCTAGAAATCTAAAATGAGGATACAGGTACTACGCACTCTCTAATATCTTCCTCATCCCTGTCAATAAAACATTCTGACACGCAGACTTTTTTCATTGCTTTTGCTCCTTATGAAGCAAAAATTTCCTTCTCCCATGTTGCCTGAAAATAGTGCCATGTTTCACATTTTCATAAAGAAGAACATGTACTTTTGTACATTTTGTTATGCAAACATTTATTTATTTTTAAGGTGTAATCTGTCACTTGTACTTCTGGGAGGCTTTGAATGGGGGCTGAAGGGGCCACTGCCCCAGTTCCATGTGTCCTGACTGTAAATTCTTCAAAAGTGTTCACAAGGCTTCAGCACCACAGCTTTTAATGTCATGCCATGCAGAAGGGGACACAGAAAATAAACAGAAACCACACATTATGACGTTGAACTACCTTTCACTGAAATGCAACAATTGTGTATTGTATAAGGCATTACATGAGCCTAAATGTTTGCTTAACATGTTTAAATATGACTTTGTGTGATGTAGATACTGTTCCATTCCCTGTTACACAAGCATCTTAAATGGTGCAAATGCCCTTGGTAGGAGCTGTAACATCACAATTGCTGTCCTTAAGAGGTGAAAGAATGTATTGCTTGCATGTGGATTATGTTATAGTAATGATCTGCGCCATCAGTCTGCTGCCTTGTAATGTGTTATAAGAACTCCTCAATAGCAAAATATTACCACTATTGTACATGAGGTTTTGCAATCCCTGAATAAAAAACTATTGGTAACTTCTTTATAATAGGCGACTTGTGACATACCCAGTTGTTTATTGTAAAAAAGTTACATCAGAATTCACCTGCAATAACTTATTACAGTTGATTTCTGACATCACAATCCCTGTTGACAGAGCTAAGAAGAAAGGCAGGTCAGGTCATGGAGCATCAATAATTAAAGCACCGGTTTATAGAAGGAAAATAAAACTTTCTTTTATTTCTTCTACTCAGTTTTTTCTAGCTGTACATAGACAACCAGAAAATAGATATTTATTTTGTGCACTCCTTAGGTAATTATAGAAAATGTGGAATCTTCCTGCATGTTTCTACTGCACCTTTTCTTCAAAACTGACTTGTATTAAGTTAATTCTAATATCTTTTTTTATATACCTCTAATTTTGCACTTGACATTCTATTATTATCCTTCATATTTGCAAACATACTTTCTCTTTCAAATGAAATAGCTAGGCACCAAGGATTTAAGTGATTTGTGTGAAAGATGATAGTGTGACCATGTATTATAAGGAATAAAGTTCCCCCTACCATACGTGATAAGGATATTGTAAGTCACCTCAGAGTTCCATAACCTTATAAAGAAGCTCAGCCTTCAGCTTTGTTCCTCTGTACGATCATGGAACTCTTTGCTGACCTACAATATCCTTATAATGCACAGCAGGAGGCTCTTCGTGCCATATATAATTGGGTAAATGCAAAAACAACAATTGATGGACAGAATGCAGAACAATGTCATACATTCACCCCAGTACAGAGATCTGGGCCTAAATCCATCGTTTTTTTGCTCACCATGCCATTCCAGTTTGAACCCAGCCATATGCAAATCAGTCTTGACCCTGTGCCCCATGGGAACAGTCCAGCCCGAACTGCCAAGCCAGGTTCTCCCTGGACTGGAAACAAGCATCCTAGGACCGGTTTCGGGCTTACAGCCCTCGTCAGTCAGGATAGCCTGATTCCAGTGGCATGGAGAGCAAGGGACTCACGTCTGAGCATACCCTTCCCACTCGGGGTGACAAATGCAAAAACAACAATTGATGGACAGAATGCAGAACAATGTCATACATTCACCCCAGTACAGAGATCTGGGCCTAAATCCATCGTTTTTTTGCTCACCATGCCATTCCAGTTTGAACCCAGCCATATGCAAATCAGTCTTGACCCTGTGCCCCATGGGAACAGTCCAGCCCGAACTGCCAAGCCAGGTTCTCCCTGGACTGGAAACAAGCATCCTAGGACCGGTTTCGGGCTTTCAGCCCTCGTCAGCCAGGATAGCCTGATTCCAGTGGCATGGAGAGCAAGGGACTCACGTCTGAGCATACCCTTCCCACTCGGGGTGACAAATGCAAAAACAACAATTGATGGACAGAATGCAGAACAATGTCATACATTCACCCCAGTACAGAGATCTGGGCCTAAATCCATCGTTTTTTTGCTCACCATGCCATTCCAGTTTGAACCCAGCCATATGCAAATCAGTCTTGACCCTGTGCCCCTTGGGAACAGTCCAGCCCGAACTGCCAAGCCAGGTTCTCCCTGGACTGGAAACAAGCATCCTAGGACTGGTTTCGGGCTTTCAGCCCTCGTCAGCCAGGATAGCCTGATTCCAGTGGCATGGAGAGCAAGGGACTCACGTCTGAGCATACCCTTCCCACTCGGGGTGACAAATGCAAAAACAACAATTGATGGACAGAATGCAGAACAATGTCATACATTCACCCCAGTACAGAGATCTGGGCTTAAATCCATCGTTTTTTTGCTCACCATGCCATTCCAGTTTGAACCCAGCCATATGCAAATCAGTCTTGACCCTGTGCCCCATGGGAACAGTCCAGCCCGAACTGCCAAGCCAGGTTCTCCCTGGACTGGAAACAAGCATCCTAGGACCGGTTTCGGGCTTTCAGCCCTCGTCAGCCAGGATAGCCTGATTCCAGTGGCATGGAGAGCAAGGGACTCACGTCTGAGCATACCCTTCCCACTCTGGGTGACAAATGCAAAAACAGCAATTGATGGACAGAATGCAGAACAATGTCATACATTCACCCCAGTAAAGAGATCTGGGCCTAAATCCATCGTTTTTTTGCTCACCATGCCATTCCAGTTTGAACCCAGCCATATGCAAATCAGTCTTGACCCTGTGCCCCATGGGAACAGTCCAGCCCGAACTGCCAAGCCAGGTTCTCCCTGGACTGGAAACAAGCATCCTAGGACCGGTTTCGGGCTTTCAGCCCTCGTCAGCCAGGATAGCCTGATTCCAGTGGCATGGAGAGCAAGGGACTCACGTCTGAGCATACCCTTCCCACTCGGGGTGACAAATGCAAAAACAACAATTGATGGACAGAATGCAGAACAATGTCATACATTCACCCCAGTACAGATATCTGGGCCTAAATCCATCGTTTTTTTGCTCACCATGCCATTCCAGTTTGAACCCAGCCATATGCAAATCAGTCTTGACCCTGTGCCCCATGGGAACAGTCCAGCCCGAACTGCCAAGCCAGGTTCTCCCTGGACTGGAAACAAGCATCCTAGGACCGGTTTCAGGCTTTCAGCCCTCGTCAGCCAGGATAGCCTGATTCCAGTGGCATGGAGAGCAAGGGACTCACGTCTGAGCATACCCTTCCCACTCGGGGTGACAAATGCAAAAACAACAATTGATGGACAGAATGCAGAACAATGTCATACATTCACCCCAGTACAGAGATCTGGGCCTAAATCCATCATTTTTTTGCTCACCATGCCATTCCAGTTTGAACCCAGCCATATGCAAATCAGTCTTGACCCTGTGCCCCATGGGAACAGTCCAGCCTGAACTGCCAAGCCAGGTTCTCCCTGGACTGGAAACAAGCATCCTAGGACCGGTTTCGGGCTTTCAGCCCTCGTCAGCCAGGATAGCCTGATTCCAGTGGCATGGAGAGCAAGGGACTCACGTCTGAGCATACCCTTCCCACTCGGGGTGACAAATGCAAAAACAACAATTGATGGACAGAATGCAGAACAATGTCATACATTCACCCCAGTACAGAGATCTGGGCCTAAATCCATCGTTTTTTTGCTCACCATGCCATTCCAGTTTGAACCCAGCCATATGCAAATCAGTCTTGACCCTGTGCCCCATGGGAACAGTCCAGCCCGAACTGCCAAGCCAGGTTCTCCCTGGACTGGAAACAAGCATCCTAGGACCGGTTTCGGGCTTTCAGCCCTCGTCAGCCAGGATAGCCTGATTCCAGTGGCATGGAGAGCAAGGGACTCACGTCTGAGCATACCCTTCCCACTCTGGGTGACAAATGCAAAAACAACAATTGATGGACAGAATGCAGAACAATGTCATACATTCACCCCAGTACAGAGATCTGCGCCTAAATCCATCGTTTTTTTGCTCACCATGCCATTCCAGTTTGAACCCAGCCATATGCAAATCAGTCTTGACCCTGTGCCCCATGGGAACAGTCCAGCCCGAACTGCCAAGCCAGGTTCTCCCTGGACTGGAAACAAGCATCCTAGGACCGGTTTCGGGCTTTCAGCCCTCGTCAGCCAGGATAGCCTGATTCCAGTGGCATGGAGAGCAAGGGACTCACGTCTGAGCATACCCTTCCCACTCGGGGTGACAAATGCAAAAACAACAAACCCAGATCTCTTGACTGGGGGAGAATGTATGCATTGTCAGCATTCCGTCCATCATTTATTTGTTGTAACGCTTTTGGCCCTAAGTGGGCTGGGTATTCCCAGACGTGGGACCCGTGCTCACTACGCCACTGGAGTCAAGCTATCCTGGCTGATGACGGCTGATAGCCAGAAACCGGTCCTAGGATGCTTGATTCCGGTCCAGGGAAGACATGGCTTGGCAGTTCGGGCTGGACTGTTCCCATGAGGCACAGGGTCAAGACTGATTTGCATATGGCCATGTCTAAACTGGGGTGGTGTAGTGGGCAAAAGAACGATGGATTTAACCCAGATCTCTTGACTGGGGGAGAATGTATGCATTGTCAGCATTCCGTCCATCATTTGTTTGTTGTAACCCTTTTCGCCCTAAGTGGGATGGGTATTCCCAGACGTGGGACCCGTGCTCACTACGCCACTGGAGTCAAGGTATCCTGGCTGATGACGGCTGATAGCCAGAAACCGGTCCTAGGATGCTTGATTCCGGTCGAGGGAAGACATGGCTTGGCAGTTCGGGCTGGACTGTTCCCATGAGGCACAGGGTCAAGACTGATTTGCATATGGCCATGTCTACACTGGGGTGGTGTAGTGGGCAAAAGAACGATGGATTTAACCCAGATCTCTTGACTGGGGGAGAATGTATGCATTGTCAGCATTCCGTCCATCATTTGTTTGTTGCAACGCTTTTCGCCCTAAGTGGGATGGGTATTCCCAGACGTGGGACCCGTGCTCACTACACCACTGGAGTCAAGCTATCCTGGCTGATGATGGCTGATAGCCAGAAACCGGTCCTAGGATGCTTGATTCCGGTCCAGGGAAGACATGGCTTGGCAGTTCGTGCTGGACTGTTTCCATGAGGCACAGGGTCAAGACTGATTTGCAGATGGCCATGTCTAAACTGGGGTGGTGTAGTGGGCAAAAGAACGATGGATTTAACCCAGATCTCTTGACTGGGGGAGAATGTATGCATTGTCAGCATTCCGTCCATCATTTGTTTGTTGTAACGCTTTTCGCCCTAAGTGGGATGGGTATTCCCAGACGTGGGACCCGTGCTCACTACGCCACTGGAGTCAAGCTATCCTGGCTGATGACGGCTGATAGCCAGAAACTGGTCCTAGGATGCTTGATTCCGGTCCAGGGAAGACATGGCTTGGCAGTTCGGGCTGGACTGTTCCCATGAGGCACAGGGTCAAGACTGATTTGCATATGGCCATGTCTAAACTGGGGTGGTGTAGTGGGCAAAAGAACGATGGATTTAACCCAGATCTCTTGACTGGGGGAGAATGTATGCATTGTCAGCATTCCGTCCATCATTTGTTTGTTGTAACGCTTTTCGCCCTAAGTGGGATGGGTATTCCCAGACGTGGGACCCGTGCTCACTACGCCACTGGAGTCAAGCTATCCTGGCTGATGACGGCTGATAGCCAGAAACCGGTCCTAGGATGCTTGATTCCGGTCCAGGGAAGACATGGCTTGGCAGTTCGGGCTGGACTGTTC
This sequence comes from Triturus cristatus, assembly GCF_964204655.1. Taxonomy (NCBI): domain Eukaryota; kingdom Metazoa; phylum Chordata; class Amphibia; order Caudata; family Salamandridae; genus Triturus; species Triturus cristatus. The sequence continues at coordinate 1,127,193,765 of NC_140580.1, read as the reverse complement.
CCATGAGGCACAGGGTCAAGACTGATTTGCATATGGCCATGTCTAAACTGGGGTGGTGTAGTGGGCAAAAGAACAATGGATTTAACCCAGATCTCTTGACTGGGGGAGAATGTATGCATTGTCAGCATTCCGTCCATCATTTGTTTGTTGTAACGATATATAATTGGGTGTCTTATGTACTATAAGGTGTACAGGAATGATTGGTTCAGTGTGCACAACTAAATATTATTTTAGGACTTTTTTCACTCTTTGTGCACCATTAGAAGGAAACATTTGGACAAAATATTAATAAATGCAAAAAGTGCTGTTTTTAGGTCCGGCCCACAGACAGGTTGTAACTGTCTGTTTACAAAAGACCACTTGTGCACCATACCAAAAGCTTACAGTAGGCTTGGAGCCCGCCAATTGCTACCAATTGCTTGGCTTTATTGCCACTCTCATTTGCTTTCTTCTTATTGGATGACTTGCCTTCCTCATCTTGTCCCCCCACCCCCCAAGCATAGCCTCTTTACCATCCTTTTGGTTGGCTCACTTGTATCCTTCCAGTGCTCACATTTAGAGAACTAAATTGTTTCTTTGTTATCAAGCACTCCATGAGAGTGCTTGTGTTTTCTTGCTCTCTCTCATGTGCTGCGCTCCCCCATGGCTTCCCCTTCCACCACTCCCCAGCAGCGAGTCATGCTCCTCCATTACTCTCTACTTCTTGCGATTCTTGAAATAAAAGATGTTTTAGTTTTACTTTCTTTTGGAGGACCTGGCAGCTGCCTTGTACTGACAGGCTGCTGAGCATTCCTTAAGGCGTTTCACGAGCCTCCGTTACCCCCTCACCCCCCGCTCCCACTCCCTGTTGCTCAACCCCAAGCAAGTTCACCTTCCACCGGATCCACATCCGCTTCTTCGTTGCCCCATCCCTTATCGGTCCTCTAAATAAAATGTTACATTTTTATTTTTTTCGTGGGCCTTACAGCTGTTATTTGCTGACAGGGCACTTGCATTTCAAGAGATGCTTTCACACAAATATGATTTTATTGTTTTATTTGCCCATTCGATTCAAGTGGCACCTGCCATCTTGGACTGGCGAATGAACTCTAAAAGATAAGGGCACATGTGTCAATGAATTGACTGCGCATGCGTGTACCTCCAGAATGATGCAGCCGGCGGCTACATCGTGATCATCTTTTTTTTCATTGTTTATCTGTTTTTGCTGAAGCGATGCTGACCTAACGTCTGTAAATTTCACGGACTGCCCGTTATGTGGGCCTCTTGTCCGTTGCCCGTGGGGACTTCTCTTTGAACTCTAGAGGCTGCAGCAGCCCCTCCCCGCCCTCGCGCAGTCTGTGGACTGGCCCATGGTCAGTCTGACTGCGGATGAATATCACATAAAGAATGACAATGGGTCAAAGGCACCCACTATATCTGCTCAAGTGGGGGTGTCTCGGGGTCAGACAAAAGTGTTTCTTGGCCCTTTCTGACTTTGATCTGTGGCTCTCGGGTCAGCATAAGACAGAAAAACAAATAAACACCGCAGAATAATCCCCGTGATGCAGCTGTGGGGAGGGGGCTAAAGGGTGCCAAAGAAGCCTAAAGCGGCGACAGAAAGTGAAGTGCACAATTGTCTCAAGCTAATATAAACGTATGTTGACGTCTGCTTATGTTGGTTGTCTATTTACTTACTTATGTGCTATTGCGCGACCTCCTCTGATGTGTCTGTAAAACGTGCCTTTTATCCCAAACTTTTGTATTGAATTTTGACTTTCTGTCCTGAATTTTTGTCCTGAATTTTGACCCTTTGTCCTGAAATTTTACTCTCACTGACCTGAATTTGCACCTATGCCAGTTGTCACCCTGTGCTGCATAGCGGTGGCAAAAGCGTTGACAAAGCCATTAGATCAACAAGTCGAGACCTGTTGGCTTTGGCAATGCTTTTCCTGATTCATTGCCATCGTGCCTATAAGATGTGTCCACACTTTGCGCGCACACATTGCTTTTCAGCTGTGTTCGCTCGCTGTCAAGGTGTAGGCTTTTTTGGGAAACTATTTAGGAAACATGCAGTTGATTTCTCGCACCATGAAGGAAAGTGCCTCAAAGCAGCTGTGCAAACGCAGCCGGACTCGGGCTCCGGACCTTTCCACCCGAAGGGGAGCGGGAGTTTAAGATGGGATCAGGGGAGTCAGGGCCCCGGATCACGTGTGATTGAAATGCGAGCGCCCGGTCAGTGGCTCCCAATCAGGGTAACAAGTTAACTGAAACTTTATCTCTCTGGAGTTAAGTGGCTGTGGGAAACATCCAGCGGTGGCCTTTGCCAGGGGAACTGATGCTTATCAACACCCAGAGTGCACATCTGCCTGCTTGGATTCGTGGCCGCGGATTCTGGGCCCCGGGAGACCTCTGGAGAGCAGCTGCTGCGGGCAGGGCGTGAAACTAGGAACTGCTGTCTTACATTTACCAGTGTTTGTCTACAGTTGAGTCAACAGCACCACCCAACACCTCACACCAGAAAAATGTCTAATTTGTTGACAGTATTCCTTCCTTATTTTGCCTTAAATTAGGTTATTTATTTTAGTGAAATCATATTCCACATCACACGAGAATGCTTTTTCTGAAAATAAACCTGTAGTATGTTATTCTCTGGCCAACCTTCCTAGGTAGATCAGGCCTCTAGGTTTGCCAGGCAGACTGGCAGCTGAGGGGTGGCTTGCTGGATGGATGGGCCTAGCTAGTCCAGTCCTGGCAGCAGCTGTGGAATAGTGGCCATTCTAAGCCTCAGCCCACAAAAGAAGCACTATTTCATGGGCAGCGGTGACATCACAATGTATGTGCAAGACTACATGCATACTGTGCATCTACGTGCACTTTAGTGCAGTACTTAGGGGCAAATCAGCAACACCCGGCGATAATTATCGCTCAGCACTCTTAGCGTGAGGATATTTATCGCCAGGTAACATGGATTTTTATCGCTGAGATGGCGTGCTATTAGCAACGCTTATCTCCTCAGCGATAAAAATCCTAGCACTAACTACCTAACGTGAGATTATCGCTGGAAACCCAGCGATAATCTCACGTAGTGTGGCGTTAGCTTGCTGATAGGGACTCACAAACTTAGCCATGATATCCACCTTCCATAGGATATCTTGGCTAAGTCAGTCCTGAAGCAGGCGTAAGGAAAGTAGCGATAACAGGGGTTATCGCTACTTTTCCTGACGCTATGCTTCATAGCGTTGGGCTTGATGATAGGAGAAATGTCGCTTAGCGAATGCGTCATTTCTCCTGTCATGTTAGGTCAGGAACGCCCACTTTGCATCTCATTAGAGATGCAAAGCTGGGCGTTAGAAATCCTGACGCTAAAGCAAGGTTTCACGCGTTAGCGTGGCCTTGCTAATTAGGCGATAAAATTATCGCCGCTTTTCGGCCGAAAACGGCCGCAAATGCGGCGATATTTTTTTTTATCGCCAGCTTGTAAATATGCCCCTTAATTTGTAAAAAAAAAAATAAGTAAAAGGCCTTGTCAGTAGTCCACTGCTGCTTGCACCAACCATTGCCCCTACCAGCGCTGCCAGTGACAGTACCAACACAACTACTAACCATCACACACTTACAAGTGTGACAATTCAGATTACTCTAAAAATAGCCTGGGCAGCAGGTATGAGTCGCTTTTTAAGTATGTTAAGTTAATAAACAACGGCTGTTATGCTGCTCTCTAAATTAGGCAAACAGCGCCACAATGTGAAAGACTGTCATAAGTGTTGCAAATTAAGGGGCGGTTCCGAGCACTGGAAACCACTGGCGGAAATTAAGCACTGCTTTAGTGACAGAAGTACAATGGGGCTTTTGTCTGCTTCCACGGGCTTCCTGGGGAAAGTAGCAGCATGGTGGCATGGAAAGGTGGCTGGATGGCAAACCTAAGGCCCACTCCTACTGAGCATGCTGTGGTCAGTGGGTGCAGACACACACGGATTAACCAGACAGGTGCTGTAGAAATGCAATCGAATGGGAGACCACTGAGGTAAACGCATTGGCAATGGTGATTTCCATGCTGGGAGCAATTGTGGATTCTAGCGTGGCTTTGCATGCTTGGGGGACAACATGTTCTTTCATCAGAAGGGGAATTGTAAACACTGGGACTTACATGCTGGAAGTCAGTGTGGACTTTGGAAAGGCAACAGTAATTTACATATCAAAGGTGATATCAATTGCCAGTGAACCTTTGGATGCTGAGGACTGGCAATTGGATAACCTGGTGGCTTTGGCAATGGGGTTTACATGCTGAAGGTCAATGCTAATTTCAGAGGCAGTGCTCTTCACATACTGGTTACATATTGACACCAGCTTCATCGCAGTATCTGTACCAAGATGTGCATCGGTTCTATAGTGGACTCATTCTGACAGCAATAACCCGAGGGAATGAGTGAACTTTGGACCAAGCCAGTGATGATTGTGTAAAGATCTCTGACGAATCTAAAAAAGAGTTACCGGGACTACGTTAACATACTGTGGATACATGGGGGAAGAACTGGGAAACTAACAAGGAGTATTCTGGATTTCAAAGATTATATGTATCAAGAGGAGCTTTAGAATACCATAGAACCTCCGTTAGTGAAATCCCTGTTCTTAAAATTCAGATCCGGCATTTTGGAATATGCCGTTTACTGAGATAAATACTAGCGCCCATTGGTTAGCTTCCAAATGCTGCGGATGTGAGATAGATAATCAGCTTTTTAGACTATTTTATCTGTTTTTATCTAGTAGAACTATATAGGTTCATTATTGTTACTATTTTAATGTATAGGTTTTTATATGGTATTAGGAATGAATGAAAGTTAGTAAGTTATTGTATATGTTGTGATACTGATGAGCCTTTATGTTTTTATTATAAAACGAATAAAGATATTTTCTACTACTAACCTGAGGGTAGTACATACCCTGCACCTGCCCAGGCGGCCTCTAAGACGCCAGAGCCTACATGAACTGCAGTGATTACCCTGGAAAGAGCTGGCACACTGAACAGGACTCATCTTTGAGTCCTGCCGCTTGAAGGCTGGCACACGGACCACTTGCTATTATCAGCACTCCAGGAAGAGGGGCTATAAAAGAAGTAAATGGAACATTAAAGGCCTGACCAAGCAGTCCTTGCACTGATTATTATTACCCACCTCAGCATGATATCAAAATGCCATTTGTCACAAAAAATAAAAAATACATTTCACCAAATGGTAATCATATGGATTTTTGAGACTTACGTATATTTTGCATCATGTACTCCACTTCATAAAATAGTTGAGACTCTAGGGTGCATTGCAGACCAAGAAATCAATCACCTTAATGAAATGTCCATCACGTATCTGTAAAGAGGAGTAATGTATAATTAAAAAATGAATATGACACCTTAGGAGCATCATACTTAAAAGGTAGAGGACATTTAAGCATTATTATAATTTCATTCAAGGACAATGTTCAATTAATTCATCGTCACAGTTCAATCCATGGGGTTCACATGTTTCCAAATCAATTATTAACTGTGACTTCAATTTTCTCAAGTTCCATGGTCCATCACCCTCCTTGGAATTACTTAAAAATCTATCGATACAAATGATTGTAAATTTGTCCAGTCACTATTATGGAATGTTTCATGTGCCTGGCTCATGGATATTTGATATCTCCATTACTGATAGGACATAGATTTTCTGGCATACTTTTCTTCACAGGAAACAAAGTTCTTCCTATACATTTCTTTCACATGGACAAATTAGTGCATATTCTATAAAATCAGATGGGCATGGGGTATGTTTCAAGATCACCCAGTTTAGATTATTGTGTGGGGTAGTATACTAGGTCACATTTGGACTGTACTTGTAATTTTTCCCAATCCCACATCTAAAAAAAACCCATCTTTTGGTGCATAGTAAATCCCTGTGCATTGGCTTGTTCAAATGACGCTTATACCATATAACGAGTAGATCTATTCTTTCTGGATATTTTGCTCGTCTTATTTCACATGTATTTCTCAATCACCTCTAAGTAGATCCCAATGTTTCAAAATTTTTAGTTTTATGTTGTGGGATTCGTTTTTATACATGGTTGACAGTCTAACAGTGTTCTGTCCTTTACAAGGATCATTAATTTGTCTCATTCTTGGATTGCAATAATAGGTCATCTCTTCTAAAAGAATCCGTTTTGGAGTACCTTCTATAGAAATCCTCTAACAATAACTATATTTAGTTTGTCAATATAACGTCGCCATAATTTGCCAAAGTTTACCATATCCATCTCATCCCATTACCTCCCATGCAATTACAACAGTTTGCAGATTCCCACCATTTTATTAAAGGCACAAAAGTGCTTCATTTGAGCCAGTAGTTAATTTTGGGAACCAGCACTTAATTTTCAGAATTATCACTTATTTTCCTTGTCAGACTTTGACTTAGAGCAAGAGAGTGAAAAAAATACAAAGGGGAAATAAGGATCAAGAGAAAGACAGAAAACCCATTGCAATGGGAGAAATCAGGGAGAAAAAAGAACATGCAAAAGTGAGATAAAGAGGCAGGAAGAGTGTGGTGGTGGATTAAAGAGGCATACATTGGAATCAAGACTATGTAACCTTGGTATTCAGCACATCAACATTCAAAAGGTCCAGCTCTTAATCAAAACTATGGGCCAGGCACTTAATTATTTTACAAATTAGCGTCTGAGACACAAGGTGCGCTGTCCTGACAAGTGTTGCAAACAAATGAGGTCACGAGACAGTGCTCCTGCCTCATTAGCTCTGGCAGCCTAGTATTTCCAGCATCTCAAGGTTTTTAAAAACAATTGAGTCATCCACACCTCATGTGATCTCAAGGAAATCTAATGGTTTATTATACATTGCCCAAATTAACCTGCCTGACTTCTCACACCCTGTATTCAAGGTTGGACTAGTTGTACTGGGCATCAGCGTTTACACAGGAGGCTGCAAGGGTTAGGGGGCTGGTTTTGTTAGTAGGGGCGGTTTTGTAGCAGTGCAGCAGTTTTAAAAGCACTGCAAAGTTCCTTGTATATTCATCAGTTTTCAGGCAACAAAAGTGTCAAGATAACTCTGGTGATTAATGTACCTGCTGTAGTGAGATGGTAATTTTGTCCAGAGGCAGCTCTGACTTATCTAAGTTAGCGCAGAGGGTTACGTTGTGTGATTGATTTTTATAGGTGGTTGACAGTCTAACAGTGTTGTGTCCTTTACAAAGATCATTAATTTGTCTCATTCTTGGATTGCAATAATAGGTCATCCTTCTAAAGGAATCCGTTTTGGAGTACCTTCACTAGAAATCCTCTCACAATAAATATATTTAGCTTGTCAATATAACATTGCCATAATTTGCCATAGGTTTACCATATCCATCTCATCCCATTACCTCCCATGCGATTACAACAGTTTGCAGATTCCCTCCATTTTCTTAAAGGCACAAAAGTGTTTAGTTTGAGCCAGTGTGTTCAGATGGAGCCCACCAGCACTTATTTCTGGGAACTAGCACTTATTTTTGGGAACTGGTACTTATTCTTTCTCTCAGACTTTGACCTAGAGAGAACAACTACAAGTGGTTCTGTCGAGGGAAAAAAAATAATTGCTTAGTATATATAAGGAATAAATCAGCAGAGTTAAAGTCTAGTACATTCTTTTAAGACTTTTTAGAATAGAACACATAAGAAAGAGTTATTTCAATGCGTAGTATTTACTAGTTCATTTCATGGCTGTCATTATAAATAAATCCAATTTCCAAAGGAACATATAAATAAGGTGAGTCAAGTGAACAAAGTGATGTGAGTGGCACTGTGATAATTACATAAAGTGTACATATAATATACAAAATTAGGCAATAAATAATTTGAGATTTGCCCCTAAATCATATTATTTCTCTAATTTTCTCAATCCTTCTAGTTCATGTTTTTATTGGGAATGAGAGAATTGTGGCGCCTGAGAAGAAATAACTGTCAACGTTTCGACCCTGTAGTTTGCACAGTTAAGGTTTATCATGGCGGGTCTTCCTTAGGACGAAAGAGCAGTAGACAACCAAGATTCAGTATTCCTAAGTATCCACCCTCACATGAGTTGAAAGGATGGGGGATGGCATGTATCCAGAAACATCCATCAGGTGTGGGGGCCTGTGGTGGTTGAATTAATTGAGGTGCCCATGCCCACAAAGTTATCTGCCCGACGCGCGGATAACTTCACATTTACTGCATAATGTACAAAGAGAACCCATGAGAGTGGAGCTGATTATTCGCCTTCACTTGGATCCATTTTACATGGGCACCTCAATTAAGTGTGTGGTGGTGGATTAAAGAGGCACGAGTTGGAATCAGGAGTATGTAACCTTAGTGTTCAGCACATCAACATTCAAAAGGACCAGCTTTTAATCAAAACTTTGGGCCCGGCACTTATTCTTTTACAAATTAGCTTCTGAGACACAAGGTGTACAGTAAGTCCATCATTTACTATGCTTCAAAAGCGAATACAATTGAATATATAATGACAAATGGTTTATAGAATACACCGTTGTTTCTCAAATGTTCTTGTGTGGAGACCCCCCCACCCTGCTTTGTGTCCCCAGTCTGGCCCTGCTTGTATTGCAGCCCTGACGTTTCTGGACAAGAAGGATTATTCTCTTACCTGTAGGAGCAAGTGTCATCCTGGAGGCCTTTAGAATAGCTATTTACTCACACCATTGTATAACAGAGATGGACATTTGCTGTCCTGTGTCAGTGTAAAGGCACACTCACATCACAACTGAATTGTTAAATAAGACTTTTCAAATTCAATCACAATCCTTCCACACACAGCAAAGCATAGTCAGATCTACTTTTTCATCTTCCACTGATTTTCATAGAAATTATTTCGGAAATCATATCCCCAAAATATATAAATAATCAGAATATGGGACTCATTTCAATTCGCTCCATGCAAAATGTGTATGACTACTTTTAAATATATTTCTGACAATGGCTTGGCGATTGTTATTCTTTTGTTTTAATAAAAAAATGTGTTTTGTGCATGAAAAGACTCCAACGCATCCAGAACGCCTCCGCATGACTCATCCTGGACATCCCCCGCCACAGCCACATCTCCGGACACCTGGAAGACCTGCACTGGCTCCCCGTCAGCAAAAGAATCACGTTCCGCCTCCTCACCCACGCACACAAAGCCCTCCACGACCTGGGCCCCAGGTACCTCAACAACCGCCTGACCTTCTACACTCCCACCCGCCAACTACGATCGACCAGCCACGCCCTCGCCACCGTCCCACGCATCCGAAGAGCCACCATGGGAGAAAGATCCTTCTCCTACCTGGCAGCCAAGACCTGGAATTCCCTCCCCATCCACCTCCGGATCACCCAAGACCACCTTGCCTTCAGGAAACAACTCAAGACCTGGCCGTTCGAGCAGTAGCGGACCCCCTCCCCCCCCACCCCCAAGCGCCTTGAGACCCCCCAGGCGAGTAGCGCGCTATACAAATTTCTTGATTGATTGATTGATTGATTGATAGGAGAAAATCCATCCTATTATTTTCTGGGCATTTTACAGAATACAATTTTAATAACTGATGTCAAGAAAAGCGGGTGCTCGTATTTCCCAAACCCCTCCTACTCAAATTCAGTGGATTCCGTTTGCAATAGACTTAAGGTAGGATTTCACCTATTTTTCGATTTTGGGAATTTCTGATATTATGGCTCCATCCTGCTTCTCCACTCTCCACATGCACAGAGGAGTGTCTTTGATATTACATACATTTTTGATCACTTCACTGAATGAAATAACATAATGGAAATTAATGCTTTTCCTTAGCATTCCACAGTGCTGAAAGCACTTCCTGTTTCAACTCCTCTTCTGAGAAGAAAGCCCCCCCTCTAAAAGAGATACAAAACATAACATAAACCAACATAAAGGAGTATAAGCGGTATGTGCAGAAAACCTTTTCTATCATTCAAGAAGTAACGTCACGTATTCTCCTGCTAGAGGATGACATGCGATTTATTTTAATCAGGCAGCAGAACCACCAATGCTTCTTGGTAAGTGATCGCCTTGGTCACATGTCCAAGAAAGAGTGCTTTTCATTGGTTGATTTAAATACATTCAGCATTTTTTTTAGAAGCTTGCATTTAAAGAGGTGCTAGGGGTGGTTATGAAGGGGTTAAAAAGTTGGTTATAGCTGGGCTCTTGGTGTACAGATATTTTCTAATTGGCTACTTTAAAAGGTACTAGTCAATCCTGATTAGCAACTTGAATAATACATTGAGGCAGCCACTACAGGACATGGTACCTGGATTCTGCATGATCCCCATTGAAATGCATGTAGTGTTTTTGAGGGTCAAAAAAGGAGCACACATATAGGGTGATAACAGATTTTAAACATAATATAAATCAATTATTGGTGGTGCCATACTAATTTTAGGAATTGTGATGTGTTCAAGGGTGATTTTACCCAATTAAAAATGGTGATTGTTTGCTCGGATTTGATAAATCACGTTTTAGAAAAAAAAGTTTTCCTTCATGATTTTCTCACTGAGGTTATGGAAGGTGCACGAGAAGTTAAAATGAGAGCACATTTTCTATAAGTTCACACTCTCTTCCTCAGCCATGTGAGAATAAAGTCTGATATTCTGAGTAAAATGTACTTCCAACAGCAGCAGAAACTTCTCAGCTGATTCCCCAGTTTTCTACTGCAGCTTCCAACCGGTCTAAATGAACAACTAGAGCGCTAACATTCTGTAGTTATGACAAAACGGTTTCACATCCGAAGCAATCTTGATAGAAAAAAAGCTGTACAAACTAAAGCATTTCCTGTAGAAATGAATAAAAAGAAGGGTTCCTTTTGTCATAGAACTATAGTTAGTGCTCTAGAAAGCTAAACTGAGAACACTTTTACTACACATGCTGAAATATCTTCCTCATCGCTGTCAGTAAAACATTCTGACATTCATTTTATTACATTTCCTCATTATGAAGCAAAAATGTCCTACTCCCATTCTGCCTGAAAATAGTGCCATGTTTCACATTTGCATAATGGAGTTCATTTATTTTTGTACATTTTGTTAAGTAAACTTTCTGAAAAAGATGGAATCTGCCACTTGTACTTCTGGGAGGCTATGAATGGGGGCTGAAGGGACCGCTGCCCCAGTTCCATGTGTCCTGACTCCCCATAAGTCTTCACCACCACACATTTTAATGTCACACCATGGAGAAGGGGACACAGAAAATGAACAGAAACCACACATTATGATGCCAAACTACCTTTCACTGAAATACAACAATCGAGCATTGTATAAGGCATTACATGAGCCTAAATGTTTGCTTAAAATGTTTAAATCTGACTTTGTACCGGTTAAGATGCTGTTCCATTCCCTATTACACAAGCATCTAAAATGGTGCAAATGCCCTTGGTAGGAGCTGTAACATCACAATTGCTGTCCTTAAGAGGTGAACAAATGTATTGCTTGCATGGTGATTATGGTATTGTAATGATCTGTGCCATCGGTCTGTTGCCTTGTAATGTATTACAGGAACTCCTCAATGGCACTACAATACATGAGATTCTGCAATCCCTGTATAAAAACCTGTCTGTACTTTCTTTATAATAGGCGACTTGTGACGTACCCGGTTGCTTCTTATAAAGAAGTCACGTCAGAATTCAACTTCAATAACTTACTACAGTTGAGCTCTGACTTCACAATGCCTGCTGACAGGAACAAGATGATAGGCAGGTCAGGTCGCAGGGCATGATTTAAGCAGCTGTTTAAAGACGGAAAAGAAAACATTTCTTTTATTTCTTCTGCTCTGTTTTTCCTAGCTGTACAGTGACAAGCAGAAAATAGATAGTTATAGCAACATTTTTTTTGTTGCACTCCATAGGTAAGTATAGAAAAGTTAGAATCTTCCTGCATGTTTCTAAAGCACCGTTTAAAAAAAAACCGGACTTGTATTAAGGTAATTCTAATATATTTTTGCAACAAATATCTAGCAGTTTTTGTTAAATGTTTAATTATGTACTACAGATTCTATTGCTGTCATTCATGATTGCAAACATACTTTCTTTTACAGATGAAAGAGCTATGCACCAAGGATTTAAGTGGTTTGTGGGAAAGATGATAATGTGACCATGTATAAGGAATAAAGAATCCTCTGCCATACATGATAAAGTCATTGCAAGTCACCCCAGAATTCCATGAGCATATAAAGGAATTAAGCCTTCAGTTTTGTTTGTATGGCCATGGAACTCTTTGGTGACTTGCAACATCCTTATAATGCACTGCAGGGTGGAGTCTTTATGCCATATATAAATACGTGTTGTATGCCCTATAAGGTGTACAGGAATTATTGCTTCACTGTACACAACTGGAACTTATTTTAGGACTTTTTATGCACCAAATGAAGAAAAATATTGATAAATGCAAAAAGGTCTGGCCCCAAAACAGGTTGTAACTGTCTGTTTACAAAGACCTGTTGTGCACCATACCAAAAGTTTAGAGTAGGTTTAGAGCCCACCCATTGCTAACAATTGATTGGCTTTATTGTCACTCTCATTTACTTACTTCTTATTGGATGACTTGTCTTCCTCCTCTTGTCCCTTCCCTGGAGCATAGTTTATTCGCGATCCTTTTGGTTGGCTGCTGACTTGTATCCTTCCAGTCCTCCCCCCCTGTGTGACCTTCACGCCCTCCCCGACCCCTACTTAATGGCCCCCGCTGCACGGCAAGGAGAGCTGGACCACTGACCTGGTCAGCTCTCCCCCCGCGCAGCTCCACTAGTAAGTGCTGCCCTGGGAGCCTGTGCTCTCTGTTTTGAGATGTAGGTTCGAGGCCCTCCTCCATCCGCAGGCTCCTGCCTGCACCTCATCGCTGGTGGTCCAGTGCAAGAGCACTCTGCTCTTCTGCTGTTCCGCCTCTCTTGGCTTCTTCTGTGCCCTCTTGTTCTCTCTCTTTTGCCGTTTCTGTTGTTTTTGCCCTCTTTTTCTTTTTTTGCCAGCTCTTCGCACTTTTTTCCCTCTTATGTTTTGCGCCTTCCCGCTGATGCTGCTCCCGCGGCCCCTCCCGCCTCCAGTGTGTCCTTCTAGCTCCTGCTCTCCCCCGACCACTACTTAATGGCAGCCACTGCGTGGCTGCACCTCAGGCGTGCCAAAAGCAAGACGGTCTGCGCCCGTCCACGACCCGACCGTGACCAGTTCCAGGAACCCTGGTCCTCGGACCCGCTTCCGTTACGGCTCCACGCTCTCAACCCCAGATGCAGTAACAACTGCCAGCTTGCGACGGCGAGCAACACCCAAGGCCTGATCTCCTTCTGCACCTTCACCCACATCCGGACCCCAGCAGCAGCACCCAGCCTGCCGTACATTTTCACACACAAACCACTGAAATGCATCCTCCTCAACCGGCGCTCCCTACACAGGCACACCACAGAAATCTGGGACCTCCTCAATATCCACACGCCCAATGTCGCCTTCCTCACAGAAACCTGGACCAATGCCAACTCCGCGGCTGATATCGCAATCGTCATTCCTGACAGAGAGAAGATCCTCAGAAAAGACTGCCCCATCAGCCCAGGAGAAGGCATCACCATCGTCAATAAAACCTCCCGCCACATGACAACCACTGACCCGGACGACGCTACCACCCCTATGGAACATCTCCGCTTTCAGATTTAGACCAACCCCAAAACAACTCTCCGCAGAACCCTCATCTACAGGCCGCCTGGACCACGTGCTCCTTTTACCGACACCACCGCTGACCTCATTGCATCGCACGCCCTCGCCTCCACGGACTACATACTCCTCGGAGACCTAAACTTCCACCTGGACAGCCACGATGACCCCAACACCACCGCCCTCCTAGAGAACCTCGCAAACATAGGATTGACGCAACTTGTCACAGACTCCACGCACACAGCAGGACACACACTTGACCCCATCTTCACAGAAGGAAACAGCGTCTCCTATAGCCACGCCACAGAACTTATTTGGACGGACCACCACAACATCCATTTATTTTTCAGAAAACCCACTGTACTCCAGCACGTGCACCGCCTCTCCAGCAGAAGTTGGAAAAAGTCACCGAAGACCAGCTCACCTCCGCCCTCACCAGCACCCTACCTCCAATGACGCCAGATGCTAACACCGCTGCACGCATCCTCCGCTGATGGATCACTAAGTGCGCAGACACACTCGCTCCCCTCAAGAGAGCTACAGGACGACACAACAAGAAAGCAAACAGGTTCACCCATACACTTCAAGAATCCAAACGATCCTGCCGACAACTTGATAAGACATGGAGGAACAGCAAAACCCCAGAAACATGCACCACCTACAGAACAGCCACCACAGCACACCACCAACTCATCAAATCTGTAAAGAAGAACTTCCTCCCAGACAGAATCCTTACCAGCGCCCACAACTCCAAATACCTCTTCTCCATCATCCAGGATTTAGCCAAACCCAGGAGCGAAGCAACAGAGGTCCCCCCCAGGACCTCTACATAGACCCAGCACCTTTTTGCACCTCAAGTTTAAGACACTCTACGACAACTTCGATAACCAGGACCTCTGCATTACTTCTGCCCCCGCACCTAGCGACACCACCCACAGGCCCTACTCACTTGGACCTTGCTCACGGCAGAAGACACCTTAAAGATCATGGAGAGCATCCACCCCAGAGCACCCTCACACCCCTGTCCCTCCACATCTTCCACAGAGCTGCCACGGATATCGCACCCAAACTATGCCAGACGATCAACTGCTCCCTTGAGACCGCCATATTCCCAGACGACTGTAAACATGCCGAAGTCATCCCCCTCCTGAAGAAACACTCCGCAGACACGACGAACCTCAAGACTTTCGGGCCCATCTCACAGCTTCCATTTACAGCCAACGTCATCGCAAAAGCCATCAACACCCAGTTAGCAAACTTCATCGAAGCCAACAGCGTCCTAGACATCTCCCAATCCGGATTCCGCAGCAACCACAGCATCAAACCACCCTACTCGCCACCACCGGCGACATCGACGCCCTCCTCGGTCAGAGCCAACCAGCAGCCCTCATTCTCTTGGACCTCTCAGCTGCCTTCGACAGTGTCTCCCACCACAGTCTAGCCACTAGACTCCACGACGCCGGCATCCGAGGAAAGGCCCTAGACTGGATCATTTCTCACAGGCAGAACTCAGCGAGTCAGACTCCCACCCTACCTCTCAGAACCAACAAAGACCAGATGTGGAGTACCCCAGGGAACCGCCGTCAGCCCCACCCCTTCAACATGTACATGACCCCCCTTGCAACTATCGTCAGAAATCACAGGCTCAACATTGTCTCCAGGACGAGGGCACCCAGCTCATTCTCTCCCTCACCAAGGAACCCAACATCACCAGGCACAACTTCCAAGGAGGAATGCAAGCCATTGCCACCTGGGTGAAGGCCAGCTACCTAAAACTCTACTCCGAGAAAACAGACGCACCTGTATCATTGAATTAACTGTGCATGCATGCACCTCCAGAATGATGCAGCCGGTGGTGACATTGTGGTCACCTGTTTTTCACTTGTTAGCTTTTTTTGCTGATGTGATGCTGCACAGCATTGGCAAAATGTGTTGGCAAAGTCATTAGGTCAATAAGTCGAGACCTATTGGCTTTGCCAATGCTTTTCCTGTTTCTTTGTTATTGTTTCTCATTTATTGCCATCGTGCCTATCTGGTGTATGACCATTTCACACGCACAAATTTCTTTTCAGCTGATGCTTAGCAATACTATGTTCGCTCGCCTGCAAGGTGTAGGCTTTTTTCTGGAATTATTTAGGAAACATGCAGTTGATTTCTTGCACCATGAAGAAAATCGCCTCAAAGCAGCTGTGCAAACGCAGCAGGACTCGGTCTCCGGACCTTTCCACCCGAAGGTGAGCGGGAGTTTAAGATGGGATTAGGGGTGTCAGGGCCCCGGATCACGTGTGATTGAAATGCGAGCGCCCGGGCAGTGGCTCCCAATCAGGGTAACAAGTTAACTGAAACTTTATCTCTCTGGAGTTAAGTGGCTGTGAGAAACATCCAGCGGTGGCCTTTGGCAGGGGAACTGATGCTCCCAGAGTGCGCATCTCCCTCCTTGTATTTGTGGCCGATGATTCTGGGCCTCAGGAGACCTCTGGAGAGCAGCTGCTCCAGGCAGGACTTGAAATTAGGAACTGCTGTCTTACAATTACCAGTGTTTGTCTCCTGTTGAGTCAACAACACCACCCAACACCTCAAACCAAACAAGCATTTGCAATGCAATAGTAAATGACAATACCTTTTATTTATGTGTTGTTTTTAAAACAGATAAGTAAAAGGCATTGTCATTTACAATGGCAATAGCATAAACTCTCGCAAATGCGAGACATATTGCATTGGAAATGCATGCTTTAAAAAAAAGAGTTAGAGTGAGCATGTCCTGCAACAGCTGGCAGGACAATGTAGTTTGAGAAAATGGTGCTTGTGGTTGTAATTAAAGCCTACTGAGTAACAACACACATAACAGGGGGTGTCACCATGGCAGGTTACAAAAGGAAGCAAGGCGGTACTAAGGAGGGAATACTAAGCCTTTTGACCAATGAACAGCCACAGTTTACAGTAGACAATGACACAAGTAAATAAAAAATGTGGGCGGAACTTCAAGTCCCTACAGCAATACAGCATGCCTCACATAGCAGGGCTTGCGATGTTCAGGCTCGACCTAAAAATTGCCCATTTGCCGACTGTATTCCTTTCTCATTTTACCTCAAATTAGGTTTTTTATCTTAGTGAGATCTTATTCAACATCACACAAGAATGCTTTTTCTGAAAATAAACCTGTAGAATTTTATTCTCTAGCTAACCATCCTTGATAGATATGGTGTCTAGGTTTACCAGGCAGACTAGCAGCTGAGGGGTGACTTGAATGGGACTAGCCCGCCCCGTCCTGGGTGCAGCTATGGAATAGTGACAATTCTCAGCCTCATCCCACATAAGAAGCACTATTTCGTGGGCAGCCTTGAATACATATGTGCTCCACATGCACTTTAGTGCAGTGCTTAATTTGTAA
Organism: Triturus cristatus; assembly: GCF_964204655.1. Classification (NCBI taxonomy): domain Eukaryota; kingdom Metazoa; phylum Chordata; class Amphibia; order Caudata; family Salamandridae; genus Triturus; species Triturus cristatus. The sequence goes on along the minus strand of NC_140580.1, from coordinate 1,127,176,713 downwards.
AAAAAAGAAGTGCCCGCTCCTTGTCAGGAGGTCACACCTACATGCACCACGATTGCCGCTACCGGCACAGCCAGTGAGAATACCAACACAACTACTAACCCTCAGACACTTACAAATGTGACAGTTCAGATTTCTCCAGGCCCACAAAGCTATAAAAATAGCTTGGGTGGCATGAATGAGTTGTTTCTCAAGTATGTTAAATTGATTTTTAAAAATGGTGTTATGTTGCTCTCTAGATTAGGCAAACAGCACCACCATGTGGCTGACTGTCATAGGTGTTGCAAATTAAGGGCCGGTGCCGAGCAATGGAAACCACCAGCTGAAATTAAGGACTGCTTTAGTGACAGAGGTACAATGGGGCTTCTGTCTGCTCCTATGAGCTACCTGGTCAATGTGGCAGAATGGTGACTGAATGGCAAACCTAAGACCCACTCCTAATGAACATGCTGTGGTCGGTGGCTGCTGACACATAAGGATTAGCCAGACAGTTGCTGTAGAAATGCATTTGAATGGGAGAACGCTGAGGTAAACGGCATGGCAATGGTGATTTCCATGGTGGGAGCAATTGTGGATTCTGGCGTGGCTAAGTGGTGCTGATTTGCATGCTTGGGGGACAACATGGTCTTTGCATCAGAGAACAAAATGTAAAAAATCCATTTCACCAAATGTGCATGGCAGACCAAAAAATTCACTCACCTTAATGAAAGGTCCATCACATATCTGTAAAGAGGAGAAATATATAATTTTTTTTAGTTCACATAGCTTTATTGAAAGGAAAAAAATGTGACCATAAAGAACAAACACTATGAATCATACATCAAATTTCAAACATGTTGTTTAGAAAGTAAAGGAATTGGACTAAAATATAAGAATAAAACATAAAAGGTAAACAATAAAGAAAGCATTTACGCATACAAGCGGTATGAGAATACTTGCGGAATCCCAGGGAGATCATGGTGGTTTGGAAACTTCTTGTTGAGATGGATTTGGTTTAATGTAGCTCTTGGCACTATCATCAATGAACAATGTTACAGGCGACCATAAGGCAACACGTTTGGTAGCCATGTGAGGAGGATACACAAAGGCAGTATCCAGCCTGTGATTATGGCACACAGTATACCACCAAGCTTTATATGAAATTTTCGAGAAATCTTTCCAATTGACAGTCATTTGTTAAAAAGCGATCGCTAGTAATAAATCGATAATCTTGACATTAAGTGATACCCCGTCCCATATAGACGAGAGGTTACCCAAAAAGATATGAATGAAGGAGAAAGGAAAAGTGGTACGATAGATCAGGTTAACTTGAGACCAAACTTGCTTCCAAAAATGTTGTACCAATGGGCAGATGAATAGCATATGAAACAAGTTGGCATTGGGAGAAGAGCAGGTCCAACATGTGTCATGAGTGGCCGAAAAATGTTTACTTAAAGTAGCTGGCGTAAATAAAAGCCTATTATAAATAAAAAAGAATGTTTGTGTGGTATTTGCTGCTCTAGAGGCTTTACGTATATTGGACCAAATACCTTTCCAAAGCGAAAGTGGCCAAGTTACCTCAAAGTCTCTTTCCCAAGCCTCTTCAATTTTTGTCTTCTGCCTACTGGAGTCAGTGCCTTGTAAGTGAGTATATACAGTAGAGGCTCTAGGTGTAGTCAATAACAGAGCCTGGAGTCTTAAAGAGGGTTCTGGGGTATTAGAGGAGGTTGACATGACGGGGAAGTGGGAGTAAGTTTCCAATACAGCTTTTTTAAGTATATTGTATTTATGGATGAAGGAAGTCGGTAGACTAAAAGTCTGCCTGAGAACGTCAAAAGGCAAAAATTCAGAATCTGAAAATAATTGATGGATCCATATCAAACCTCTTTCTCTCCAGGTCCTCCAATAAAAGGGTTTGTCACGTATCCGTAAATCTTTGTTATGCCAGATAGTTGAGTTTAAAAAAGAAGCCTTAGAATCGAGAGAAGAGCGCAAAGTTAAATCGAGTAATTTGGACGTGTGCTTTAATATGGGAGTGGAGATGGATTGCGGTTTGCGCGAGAAAGATAAATACTCTCGAAATGAATAGGGAGACAAGAACAGACGCTCAATTGAGGTCCAGAGAGGGCAGTCAACCACGGGATCAAGCAACCACAAAGAAGCTTGCCGTAATAGGAAAGCTTTATGATAAGCGCGGAAGTCTGGGAAATTGACACCCCCCTCCACTTTAGGGCGTGTTAGTTTTGACAAAGACATTTGAGATTTCTTATTATTCCATAAGAAGGAAGACAAAATTGAATTCAGTTTTGCAATTAATGTGGAAGTGATGGGGAGTGGAATATTCAAAATGGTGTATAAAACTGTGTGACAACATCATCTTAATGGTAAATCAATCAATCAATCAATCAATCAAGGAATTTGTATCGCGCACTACTCACCCGGAAGGGTCTCAAGGCGCTTGGGGGAGGGGGTCTGCTACTGCTCGAACAGCCAGGTCTTGAGCTGTTTCCTGAAGGCGAGGTGGTCCTGGGTCAGCCGCAGGTGGGCGGGCAGGGAGTCCAATGTCTTAGCCGCCAGGTAGGAGAAGGATCTTCCTCCGACGGTGGCTCTCTGGATGCGAGGGACGACGGCGAGGGCGAGGTTCGCGGATCGTAGCTGTCGGGTGGGCGTGTAGAAGGTCAGGCGGTCGTTGAGGTACCTTGGGCCCAGGTCGTGGAGGGATTTGTGTGCGTGGGTGAGGAGTCTGAACATGATCCTCTTGTTGACAGGGAGCCAGTGCAGGTCTCTCAGGTGGCTCGAGATGTGGCTGCGTCGGGGGGCGTCCAGGATGAGACGGGCGGAGGCGTTCTGGATACGCTGAAGTCTTTTCTGAAGCTTGGCTGTTGTACCGGCGTAGAGGGTGTTTCCGTAGTCTAGTCTGCTGGTGACGAGGGCCTGGGTGACAGTCTTCCTGGTCTCGGTCGGGATCCATCTGAAGATCTTGCGGAGCATGCGGAGGTTGTGGAAGCAAGATGAGGAGACGGCGTTGACTTGTCTGGTCATCGATAGGGAGGAGTCCAGGATGACGCCCAAGTTGCGTGCGTGGTCCGTTGGCTTGGGTGCGGTGCCCAGGGCCGGGGGCCACCAGGAGTCGTCCCATGCGGAGGGCGACGGTCCCAGGATGAGGACTTCTGTCTTGTCCGTGTTCAACTTCAGGCGGCTGATGGTCATCCATTCGGCGACATCTTTCATCCCTTCGTGTAGGTCGGCTTTGGCGGTGTCGGGGTCTCTGGTGAGGGAGAGAATCAGCTGGGTGTCATCGGCGTAGGAAATGATGTTGAGGTTGTGTTGGCGTGCGATGGCAGCGAGGGGTTTCATGTAGATGTTGAAGAGAGTGGGGCTGAGCGATGATCCTTGCGGGACGCCGCAGATGACTTTGGTGGCCTCAGAGCGGAACGGAGGGAGGCGTACTCTCTGTGTTCTGCCGGAGAGGTATGAGATGATCCATTCCAGAGCAATCCCCTGGATGCCGGTGTCGTTGAGGCGTTGGACTAGGGTGCGGTGGCAGACAGTGTCAAATGCTGCGGAGAGGTCAAGGAGGATGAGTGCCGCTGTTTCACCTTTGTCGAGCAGGGCTCGGATGTCGTCGGTGGCTGCGATGAGGGCGGTCTCGGTGCTGTGGTTGGCTCTGAATCCGGATTGCGATGGGTCGAGGGATCCGTTCGTCTCGAGGAAGGCGGCCAGCTGCTTGTTGACGACCTTCTCGATGACTTTGGCAGGGAATGGAAGGAGCGAGATAGGGCGGAAGTTCTTGAGGTCGGTCGGGTCCGCAGTTGGTTTCTTCAGTAGTGCGCTGAGCTCGGCGTGCTTCCAGCTCTCCGGGAAGGTGGCTGTGTCGAAGGAGGCGTTGATGATGTCTCGGAGGTGGGGTGCGATGGTAGAGGCGGCCTTGTTGAAGACATGGTGGGGGCATGGGTCGGTCGGAGATCCGGAGTGGATGGTGTTCATCATGCGTGTCGTGTCTTCGAGGGTCACTTTGGTCCATGTCTGGAGGATAGCGGCGGGGTGCGTAGGTTTGGTCGTTGGGTGCGGGGGTGGAGCGCCGAAGCTGTTGTGGATGTCGGCGATCTTGCGGTGGAAGTACGAGGCGAGGGAGTCACAGAGGTCCTGCGAGGGAGTGATGTCGTTGTTGCCGGTGCTGGGGTTGGAGAACTCCTTGACGATGTTGAAGAGCTCCTTGCTGTCATGGGCGTTCTTGTCCAGTCGTTCCTTCAAAGATTTCTTCTTGGTGGTGCGGATGAGCTGGTGATGTCTGCGGGTGGCGAGTTTGAGGGCGGTCATGTTGTCGGTGGTCTTGTTGAGGAGCCAGGCCTTCTCGAGGGTGCGGCAGGCCTTCTTGGAGTCCTTGATTTCGTCGGTGAACCAGGGGGCCTTCTTGCTTCTGGGCCTGGTGAGTGGGTTCTTCAGTGGGGCGAGGTCGTTGGCACAGGAGGTCAGCCATTGCGTGAGGTCGAGGGCTGCTGTGTTAGGGTCCGTTGTCCTGACCGGTGGGTTCTGGCTGAGGGAGGTGGTGAGCTGGTCGACGGTGATCTTGCTCCAGTTTCTGTGGGGAACCTGCTTCGGGTGGTGCTGGACCGTGTTCTTCTTGAAGCTGAAGTGGACGCAGCTGTGGTCAGTCCAGTGGAGTCCGGTGCAGTGGCTGAAGGTGATGTGCTTGCTGGATGAGAAGAGGGGGTCGAGCGTGTGGCCGGCGTAGTGGGTGGGGGTGTTGACCAGTTGCTGGAGTCCGAGGTTGGCGAGGTTGTCCAGCAGGGTGGTCGTGTTGCGGTCGTTGTTGTTCTCCAGGTGGAAGTTGAGGTCTCCGAGGAGGATGTAGTCGGTGGAGGGGAGGGCGTGAGGGCTGATGAAGTCCGTGACGTCTTCGCAGAACTGTGCGCGTGGTCCCGGGGGTCTGTAGATGAGGGTGCCTCTGAGGGTAGTCTTGGGGTCGGTGTGGATCTGGAAGTGCAGGTATTCGGCGGTGTTGAATGCGTCGGTGGAGTCAGTCGAGATGCGAATGGTGCTTTTGTGAGCGATGGCGATGCCCCCTCCGGTCTGGTTGTTGCGATCCCTCCTGATGATCTTGTAGCCGTCCGGGATGGCTATGGCGATGTCGGGGGCTGAGGAGTCGTTCATCCAGGTTTCCGTGAGGAAGGCGACGTCTGGGGATGCGGTGTCGAGGAGGTTCCAGAGTTCCACGGCGTGTCTGTGGATGGAGCGGGTGTTGATCAGGATGCACTTGAGGTGGTTGCTGTTGTCCGTCTTGGTGGGCGTGGTGTCTGTTTGGAGGCAGGAGAAGTTGCAGGATCGGCAGACGAAGGGTCCATGGGTGCGTCGCGGGGACGCTCGGTAGCATCCGGTGGCTCGGGCGGTTTTGAGTGCGATGAGCGTAGCGAAGTCGTAGGTCCTGCGGGGGGGCTGGCGGGCGCGGGTGGGCGCGGTCCAGGCGCGGGCGGGCGCAGACGGGCTTACCTTTGGCGCACCTTCGGCGCTCAGTCGGCGTGCCCGCTGCGCGCGTCCGCTGCGCGGTCGCTGAGGGGGTGACATAAATAAGGAGCCGGGAGGGAGGGTCAGCGGGAGGCGGGAGCGGGGTGGCCAATGGGCAGGGAGGGGGGGCGGGCCGGAGGTGGAGGCGGGAGTGGGAGGAGGCGCCTGGGGCAGCGGCGGCGGGAAAAAACGGCGGGAAGCGGCGGAGCAGGCAGGAAGTCACCCGGTGCCCAGCGGAGGTCAGCAGGTAGGAGGAGTGAAGGCAGCGGCGTGAGGAGCGGCCAGGAGGCAGCAGGCGTTACCTGGGAGGCGGGAGGCGGTATCCGGAGGCAGGCAGCGGCGTCAGGTAAGTGGCGGGAAAAAGATGCGGCGGGAAGAAGATGCGGAGATCAGGCGTCAGGCAGCGGAGGCAGGTAAGTGGCAGAGCAGTGGCGGGGAGCGTCTGTTCTGTGAGGCACAGGAGGTATCCAAACGGCCCCACCAAGACAAATGAAGGGGATGCCATTTAGAAGTTAATTCTGAAATCTTTTGGAGACATTTATTCATACATAACGTTACTGTATCTGAGATTGAAGTGCATACCTAAGTATTTAATATCATGTGGACTCCATTTAAAGTGGGAGGCTTGAAAATGTGAACTAAAAGTATGTTTTGTTAGCGGTAGTATTTCGCACTTATCATTATTTAATTTATAGCCAGAAATGAGTGAGTAAGATTTCACCTCAGCTAAAAAAGCAGGTATTGAATCGTCTGGATTGGATATGAAAAGCAAAATATCATCAGCATAGGCCGCAAGTTTGATGTGAATATTCGGTATTTGAAATCCATAGATGGTAGGATTATGACGTAATTTGGATAAAAAAGGCTCAAGGGCCAAATTAAAAAGAAAAGGAGATAGAGGGCAACCTTGGCGCACCCCTCTGCCTAAATTAAAAAATGAGCAAATAAAACCATTGGTGCAAACTGCGGCTCTAGGATTAGAATAAAGGAGAGAAATTAGGTTTATAAAATTAGGGCCAAATCCAAACCATTCAAGGGTGTAAAATAAATATTTCCACTCAACTCTATCAAAAGCCTTTTCGGGCCTCTAGTGCAATTGCTGCCAAGGGATGATCAAGGTGTGAAGATTTGGAAAAGATGTCGAAAAAGAGTTGTGTATTATCTGTAATATCACGTCCTTTAACAAAGCCAGATTGTTCATTCCCTAGTAAATTTAGTAAGTAGGAGTCGAGACGTATGGCCAAAGCTTTAGAGAAAATTTTATAGTCAATATTGACTAACGAAATAGGTCTGTAATTTTTACAATATTTAGAGTCCTTACCTTCTTTAGGGATAAGACAAATGTGAGCTTCAGAAAAGGTGCCAGAAGAGCTTTTTGAAGAGCAAAAGAAAATTATAAGTGAGTGCAGTTTGGGTATTAAGAGCTTAGAAAAGTGGGTAAAAAATTCAACAGTAAAGCCATCTGGGCCAGGGGCTTTGTCTTTTATGAGAATATGAAGGGCTTTCAGAAGTTCAAGTTGGGAAAAGTCTAATTCTAACGGGGAAAAATCCAGAGGAACTCGTTGAGGCTTTTGGATGATAGAAAAAAATTGCGATAATGATTGCTCCGTAGGATGTGTTTCTGATGAATATAAAGATTTGTAAAAAAGATGAAATTCATTTAAAATGTCAGCATCCTTAAATTTCAAAACCGAATGCTTATCAAAGATAGATTCAATATTTAGTTTGTTTTGGCGGATCTTTAAGTAATTGGCTAAAATCTTTCCTGCTTTATTTTTACCACCATAGAATTTTGCGCTGGATTTCAATAGATATAGTGAGGCGTCCTCTGTTGATTTCTTGTTAAATTTAATTTTAGCATTAATGAGGGACTTTAAACATTCTTCTGAGTGTGATGTGTAATAGGAGTGTTCTAATGTCTTAATTTCTTGGAGGAGGTCCATAGTGGCCTTGCGCGAAGCTTTTCGCTTCTTTGCAACGTAGTCTAAAATGAAGCCTCGTGCTGATGCCTTAAAGGCATCTCAAATAGTTGCAGGAGAGAGGAAGTCCGTATTGTTTCTTTCAAAGTATTCAGTGGAGAAGGAGGTAAAAGCTGTGGTTAAATTAGAATCCAGAAGGATTGCATTATTAAAGTGCCAACGTCTGGGGCCGTTATTTCCAGGGAGTATGTCAAAGCCAATTGAAACCGGAGCGTGATCCGATAAGAGAATAGGGCCGATTTCTGCATGCGTAAGGGACTGCGAAGTAGTATGGGAAACAAAAACATAGTCAATTCGTGACTGGGTATGATGAGTGGGAGAGTAGAAGGAATTTTCTCTGGCAGTTGGGTCACAAAAACGCCATGCGTCAAGCAATTTGTGTTGATGTATCGTATGAATAAAAGATTTATGTGACTTGTTAGGTACGAAGGACACTTTTGAGTTTCTGTCCAAAAAGGGATCTAACACCTGGTTACAGTCTCCAGCCAGAATAAAATTGTCTTCTATGCATTGAGAAATATGCGTAGCCAGAGCAGGCCAAAAGGAGGCATCTCCGCCTGTGGGTGCATAAACATTGATAAAAGAGACTAGAACCCCTCTCAGCGATAGTTTGACAATGAGTCATCTCCCTTCATCATCTGAATCTAGCGATAACAACGTGATTGGTAAGGATTTACGGCATAGTATCATAACGCCATTCCGTTTACCATCTCCAGGGGAAAAATAAACCTCATCCACCCATCCTCTCTTCAATTTTAGAGATTCAACATCCGTAAGGTGGGTTTCTTGCAAAAAAACAACATCAGCATTTAACTTAGCCAAATGAGATAAAACTCTTTGCCTATTGATGGGAGAATTTAGAGCCCTAATGTTCCATTAAATCAATTTAAGAGACATGAGAAATTAAAATAGAATAATGAAAAAAGCATGAATTAACAATCCAATCCAATAAAATAAAGAATCCAACAAATGAGTAATCCAAATCCATTGTACGAAAATCCAAATCAATACAGAAACAGTGTAGAGCAACGAAAGAGAAAGAGGAAAAAAGAGAAGGTGAAGTAAATGTTAGACAAGGAGAAATTTAGAGGGTAATTAAGCAGAAGCAAGAAAGCATTAGAGGGTCAGAAATGAAAGAGAACAGACTTAAAACATCAAAATCAAAATCACTGCAGAGACAATGTTTATCACTGAGAGAAAAAAGAGAAAAATGAGAGAGGAGCAAGAATTCATAGCGTAAAGAAATATGGAAAGTGGATGAGCATACAGAGAGATGAAAGAAGAGAATAATCACATGAGAGGAGATGAGTAAAGAGAGTAAACAGTAAGAAAGCAAAATAGAAGAATATGATACGACACACCAAACACAAAACAAAACATAAAATACAACTGCAAAAAGGGAATAGGAAAATGGTTTAATAGTAGCTAAATAATGAAAAAACAAGACAAAAGACAATACAAAAAACATACCTACATAAACGGAACAAAGATGTGGGGGTGGGAAGAACCACATGGAGCAGACGAGACGTCCAGGGGAAGCTGAAACGTGTTAACCAACAAGTTATACATTAGATAAAGAAACAGTAATAAAGAGACATGAGAAGTGAGTCAAAATAGTAAAAACCACAAACGACTCAAATACTAAGGAATGAGAACTGACAACCCATAACTGAAAATAACATCGTCAAATTAGGAGTTGCAAAAGCAATAAATCTCAAATGTAGACCTCGAACAGGTCATGATTCAAGGGAGGAAGAAGGTCTTGAAGAGTCCATTTGCGTTGTGCTGTGAGAGTTAATGAAACTTTGAAGACGAAGAGGATCATCATATGACGTTGTTTTGTTGTTATAGGTGACCTTAAATAAGCATGGGTGATACAAACCATATCTCGCTCCCATGGAACGAAGGTCAGATCTCATACTCAGGAATGCCTTGCGTCTGGCAGCTGTAGCCTTTGCATAGTCTTGAGCAAAAAACAATGAGGAACCTGACCAGGAGATCCGCTTGATGGCCCTAGCTGCTGCCAAAACTTTTAAAAGATCTGTGTATTCAAGAAAGTATAGGATAACACCTCTAGGCGCTGTGGAATAGTTGCGTTGGCAAGAGGTCGACCAAGTCTATGAGCACGTTGGATGTTCAGTAGAGTGTCCTCTGGTAGATGAAGTATCTTAGGGAGGAAGGATTTGAAGAAACTTATAGGGTCGGCACTTTCCGTTCCTTCCACCAGTCCGTAAATGCAAACAATGTTTCTCCGGTTGCGATTTTCCAAGTCCTCAATCTGTTTATGAAGTGATACGACTTGAGATTGTAAGAACGTGACACCCTTAGTGGTTTCGGTAAAGGAGGAGACATTCTGTTCAACAGTCGTAAGTCTATTATCGATTTGAGACCAGTTGTCTGAAAGAATTTGCAATTTAGAATTGGTTTCCTCAACGAAAGGTCAAGTGCTCTAATCTCCTGCAGTAACAACACCATAGAGACTGGAGAATTGGGTTTAGAAAGTGAGGGTGGATCCTTTTTTAAACGTTTGACGCTAGCCTTCCCTGGTAGTACTGCTGCGGAATCCATGGTTGTAGTGTTATTTTCTGACAAAAGCAAGCCTGAATCCTCTAGTTTAGAGAACTCTAAAAAGAGAGTTGAGTACTTGATGAAGGAGCGCTGTGGCTTAGATGCAGCACAAAGAGAACCTTTCGTTCCACCCATTTACATGATAAAAAAGCAGAGTACAGAGAATGAATAACCAGGTCCAAGAGGGAATGTGCGCCAGTAAAAAAAAAAAAAAAATGATAGTGACCAGCAATCCTCTGAAATAACAGCAAGCACTTTGCAGCAATAGGTAATATAACCGTCTTCACCACAGAAAGTGCAGAGTCAAACCATTCTGTGAGCGCAAATATGATGTTAATAATAATGATGGATAATGTACACAAGGCTTACATGAAAGAGGTAAGAAGACAAGTAAGCCTTTTAGCTGAAAGAAAAAAAACAAAAAAAACAAAGTGGTGGCTCCAAATCCTACCAGTGTTATCAGTTCACAAAATGGCGGCCATACAAGTGTATCACCAAGGAGCCTACACAATAAGGCAGTCTTTGGAACTAAAAACAAACTTGAGCCTTCAGGAGTGTGCAGTGTATATTACAGGTGTCAGCATGCAGGCAAAGCAAAAGATTAGCGCTAACGCTTGACGAGTAGGCAGGCTGTCATCACATCACTAGTCCACAAGATGGCGGCCGTGACGGAGCGTAGTGAGAGCCTGGCGATTACCTTGAAGAAAATGCCGATGACATTGAGGAAAGAAGAGCCCGTGTAGAATCCCTGGCAGTGCGCAAGACTTCAGACGTGCATGACGGAAGATTCCTTCGCGCGATGTAGCCTCGAAGCGCAAAGCCTCCGCGACGATAACGGGAGCTTCACAAAGGCGCCACCATGCTCTTCGGGCGCTTAGCCACGCCCCCGAGAAATATATAATTAAAACATGAATATGACACCTTAGAAGCATCATAGTTAATAGGTGGAGGCCAGTTAAGAATTATTACATTTTCATTAAAGGCCATTGTACAATTAATTCTTTCTCACAGTTCAATCTATGTGGTTCAAGGCCAATGTACAATTAATTCTTTCTCTCAGTTCAATCCATGTGGTTCACTTGATTCCAAATCAACTATTAACTGTGGCTCCAATTTTCACAGTTTCCACGGTCCAACATCCTCCCTGGGATTTCTTGCAAATGTATCAATTCCAACATATTGTAACTTTGTCCAGTCACTAATATAGAATGTTTTATATCCCTGTCTCCTGGATATTTAATATCTCCATTAGTGATAGACCATAAATGTTCCAGTATACATTTCTTCACTGGAAACAAAGTTCTCCCTATGAATTTCTTTTCACATGGACAAATTAGTGCATGTTCTGTAAACTCAGATGGGCAGTGATATATTTCAGGATCACCCAGTTTAGATTATTGTGTGGGGTAGTATATTAGGTCACATTTGGACTGTACTTGCAATTTTTCCCAATCCCACATGTAACAAAGCCCCATTTTCCTGTGCATAGTAAATCCCGGTGCATCGGCTTGTTCAAATGACATTTATACCATATAACGAGTAGATCCATTCTTTCTGGATGTTTTGCTTGGCATATTTCACATGTAGTTCTCGATCACTTTTAAGTAGCTCCCAATGTTTTATAATTTTTTTCTTTTACGTTGTGTGATTGATTTTTATAGGTAGTTGACAGTCTAACAGTGTTGTGTCCTTTACAAAGATCGTTAATTTGTCTCATTCTTGTTTTGCAATAATAGGTCATCTCTTCTAAAAGAATCAGTTTTGGAGTACCTTCTATAGAAATCCTCTCACAATAAATATATTTAGTTTGTCAATATAACGTCGCCATAAGTTGCCAAAGGTTTACCATATCCATCTCCTCCCATTACCTCCCATGCAATTACAACAGTTTGCAGATTCCCACCATTTTATTAAAGGCACAAAAGTGCTTCATTTGAGCCAGTGTTTTCAGAAGGAACCCACCAGTACTTATTTTTGGGAACCAGCACTTCATTTTCGGAACTATCACTTATATTCCCTGTCAGACTTTGACCTAGAACAAGAGAGTAAAAAAAACACAAAGGGGAAATAAGGATCAAGAGAAAGACGGAAAAACCATTGCAATGGGAGAAATCAGGGAGAAAAAGAACATGCAAACGTGAGATAAAGAGGCAGGAAGTTTGTGGTGGTGGATTAAAGAGGCATAAGTTGGAATCAAGACTATGTAACCTTGGTATTCAGCACATCAACATTCAAAAGGACCAGCTTTTAATAAAATCTATGGGCCAGGCACTTCATTATTTTACAAATTAGCTTCTGAGACACAAGGGGCCCGATTCACAGAACTAACTTAAGACAAAATCCTAAACTTACTACTTTTGGTATTCACAGAACAGACTTAAGACAGACTTAAGACAGACTTAAGACAAACTTAAGACAAAATCCTAACTTAAGTCTGTCTTAAGTCTGTCTTAAGTTTGTCTTAAGACAAACTTAAGACAAAATCCTAACTTCTGTGAATACCAAAAGTAGTAAGTTTAGGATTTTGCCTTAAGTTAGTTCTGTGAATCGGGCCCATTGTGTGCTGTCCTCACAAGTGTTGCAAACAAATGAGGTCACGAGACAGTGCTCCTGCCTCATTGGCTCTGGCAGCCTAGTATTTCCAGCATCTCAAGGTTTTTAAAATCAATTTCCAGCATCTCAAGGTTTTTAAAATCAATTGAGTCATCCACACCTCATGTGATCTCAAGGAAATCTAATGGTTTATTATACATTGCCCAAATTAACCTGCCTGACTTCTCACACCCTGTATTCAAGGTCGGACTAGTTGTACTGGGCATCAGCGTTTATGCAGTAGGCTGCAAGGGTTAGGGGGCCGGTTTTGTTAGTGGGGGGCCGGTTTTGTTAGTGGGGGACGGTTTTGTAGCAGTGCAGCAGTTTTAAAAGCACTGCAAAGTTCCTTGTATATTCATCAGTTTTCAGGCAACAAAAGTGTCAAGATAACTCTGGTGATTAATGTACCTACTGTAGTGAGATGGTAATTTTGTCCAGAGGCAGCTTTGACTCATCTAAGGTAGCGCAGAGGGTTAATATGACTGCTGCAAAGAACATGCACCAAGCATATCAAAGAGCAATATTTTATGTGCATAGCTCAGTGGGTTACTGCTTTTTTCACAGAGATTATTTTGTTACTGTGCAGTATATAAATTACAACCGTAATCTAGCACGGTGAGCTATGAACTACCATCAAAGAGCTGCATGCAAGCTGCATGGTACAGGTTAGAAAGTTCTGTTTTTCCCCAGTCTTTCATTATCCTTTTATGGTAAAAAAGGATTGTTTGGATAGAAATACATTCTTAATATTAAAGTCAACCCTAACCACTGTGTTATGTTCTGAATCCTGAGTGTGTTCTTCAACAGACCAAGCACTCTTAAAATGTGTCTACCAGTATGGATGACATGTGAATCCTACACCTTGTAGTCCCCTTTGCCTTATGTAACATTTCCTATGCACTGATTTTCAAATGTATGATTCATTGTCTGTGGATGTGTGTGTGATGTAAAGTACTCTAAGTTGAGAGTTGCCATAAAACAAATAAAATACATGTGATAGCTATGGAGAGATGAGAGGCGAGCTATGTAGAGATGAGATCATTACATATAGGGTAAACCCAATGGTACTGGGACCTAGGTATTAAGCAGTACAGAAAAGGTTGGTCCCAGTAAACAATACTATGGACAAAAGACGTTACACAAATATTCACAATACATAAAAAGAAATCCATACAATAAATGACTGAGAGATATTATGTAATCACACCCTCATCTTTGCAAACATATGAAAACAAACCTTTAGGCTTGTATTGACATTGTGCCCGGAAGTAAGGAAAGGGAGTAAAGGTAAAGTGCGTGAATTTTTGTGAAGGATAAAGTGATATAGACAGATAAAGTAATTAGTGCAATCCAACGATTCACATTTGGCGTCCAATATACTTGTTATTTTGCCACATGAAATGTTACAGTAGTTACTAGCCAAGTGAATGTAATAAAACACAGTAAAAATTGTCCGTTGTTTATAGGCTGGTTAACATAAGAATGTCGACGTTTCGACCCCAGAAAAAATGTAGGTTACTGTCAACCTTACAGCTGGGTCTTCCTCAGGACTGTGATGGGGGGAAAGGGGCACCTAAGATAGAGTAAAAAAGTATTTTAAAAAAAGGGAAGATAGTCTAAGTAACAATTATTTGAAACATTTACTATAGGCCGAAGCTCACAATAGTTACCAAGGAAAGCCCTACACGGAGGGCTGAGACACGAAGGGATCGGGCGCGTGGGCTCCGAGAGGAAGAGAGCGTGATAACTCCACCTGCAAAAGTAAGGTGTAGTTTATACGGCCACCTGTCCAAAAATTAAAGATAGGCTGGTGGCCAACATCTAATGTTCACCCAAATCACAAACGAAAATGAGTGCTGGGGCACTTACTTATGGCGGAGAAAATCCGGTATATTTCATGGATGCCAGCCATGTTCACTAGTTAGGAAATCTAGACAAACGAAGGAGTGATTGTCATTCATTAACCAAAGAAGGGGAAGAGTCTGAAAATAGTTAAAGGGTATTTGGGGTGTTTTTCACAGGCACATAACATTAACCAAGTTACCTGCTCAGCTCGCAGAAATGTAGCACACGAGGGCACTCGATCTGGGGAGACAGGGACATGGTATAAGGACATACCTTATTAGTCCTTAAAGTAAAATAGATGATTATATGGGTGCGGCTGATTTGTAAAACAAAGGAACTCACCGCTCCTCGGTGGTCCTGTCTCATTCAACTGGTGACGTCGTGCATGAATCCGCAGTATGTTAAAAAAGGCAGGATTAGGTCGTAGACGCCACCGCCAAATGGAGATCGAGCCAAACGATCCGGACTACCTATGCCGCTTATAAAATGCGTGCGTGTCCCGCAGCACGTAGCTCTCGCAGACGCTGGTTGCTGTTGATGCAGTATCAACATGTTACCGTCCCATGCATGGAAAGGGACAAGAGACTCATTTACCTAGTCCAGGGTGTAAAAATACGAGTATGCAGCTTAGAAGGTAGCGTTATTGAGTTTATGAACTCATTCAAAATAACCTCGTATGTAGGAATGAAACCCACTAATCAAGTGAAGAATCAGACTTTGAACATTATACATTTCATAATAAGGAAAACTTAGAGTATGAAATAAAATACACACATTAGGGGGCATATGTATCAAACTCCCGTTTAGCGAATCCTAATTTGCGATATTTTGCGATTCGCAAATTGAGATTCGCTAAGCGTGATGTAAAAAATTAATCGCAAAAATATTGCGATTTCTTAAAAATCGCAAAATATTCTCAGACACCCCTTTTGCAATTTCTTAATAGCAAAATTCGCAAAGTAAGAAATCGCAAAAACGGGAATCTGCAATCCAGGTGCAGCCTGATGACATCACAAACAGGAAACTGGAGTGATTTCCTGCACCTGCTCACCTGAGCCACACCCAGAGGCTGCTTGGGGAGTGTGAGGAGGCATCCCAGGAGAGTGCAACCAGCAATGGATTCCACCAAACAACAGGAGGGCAAGGATGCTGAGAAGAGGAAGAGGAAGCATAAGTTCTCAGAAAAGGAGCAGGAGGTCCTCATTGAGGAGATGGTCTGCAGCCATGAGCTCCTCTTCGGCAAGAAGGCACTGCGTGTCCCAGAGGCGAGGAAGAGGAAAATTTGGCTTGAAATACAAAATAAGGTGAATGCAGTGGGAGTCACCAATCGTACCATCGAAGAGCTGCGCAAGCGGTGGTACGACATGCGCCAGAGGTCCAAGGAGAGGGTGGCAGCCAGACTGAAGGACGCAAATCAGACTGGAGGAGGACCATCCACTGCAGAGCAGCCAACACCCCATGAGGAGCTTGTGGAGTCAACTCTCCTGCCTGAGAGCGTTGGTGGTGTGGCTGACATAGACAGCTCCGACCCTGCATCCAGCAGTCAAGGTAAGATGCATGCAAAACAATCTGCACTCATCCCCATCCCATGCACACTTCCCCAAATGCGCATAGTAAACTCCCAAAATGTCATTCCAGCCCAAGTCTTACAGCACACCCAGCAATGCATCATGGGACTCGTAGTACTATGTCTGACAGTGTGTCCATGAGACAAAGGAAATTTAATGCAACATGTGGGTTGGGGATAAGTGAATGAGACAGTGTCAGAGGATAGCCCAAAAAAACGGTAGGAACTTTATTGATTGCCACATGCAGACAATAACACAAACTCATGTAGTCCCCTTTACATCCACAGCACATTCCAGGGCACAAGAAGACAGCGCAGAGGGAGAGGAGCCTGCACACCCTGCGGACTCCAGTGACGAGACTGAGCAGCAGCCAATCCAGCGCAGGAAGCGCGCACATGTGCCACCACTGCCTCCATTTGAGGACGAATTACCTGCCACGGGGGATGACAGTGACAGGAGAGAGGGGAGTCAGGGTGTGTCACACATGCCCATTCATGACACACAAAGGCCAAGGAGTAGACCACAGGACACACGCAGCTCAAGGCCCAGGAGCAACACTGCGACTGAAGCAGAAGGATCCGTGTTCTCAGGCCTGGAACAGAGCATGCTGCAGGAACAGCGCCTGCAAAGCACTGAGATCAATAAATCGGCAGCTATGCCGCATACACAAGGACCAGAAGAACATGGGGGAGGGCTTCATGGCCATGGCAGGGGCGATCCATGAACTCTGTGACACTTTGAGGCAAAACCAAGCCGCCAATGACAGGGCTGGCCGACGTGCCAATGCACGCCTCCACAACTACACGAAGGCCGTGAACCGCCTCTGCACCACCACAACCACCCTCACACGCAGAAGCGTAACTATGCAGGTCGAGATGGCGCACTGCTGCCAGGATATAGCCAGAGGACTTGCGCAGGTAACCACTGCTGTGGAGCAGCTGCAGACGGCCAATGCTGGTGGCAGCGCACTCATGGCCTCTGCCGAGAGTGAGGACACCTCAAGTCAGAGCAGCATCACTCCCACCTTGCCAGGGGAAAGACGACGCAGTGCCAGACAGGGCGCAGGACAAGGGAACACCATGGGGGGCACTCAGCCTGGACGTCACCGAAGGAGGTGAACATGTGTGGTGACACTTACTGCAACACGGGTGAATGAACCCTAAAATGCTGTTTGCACAGTTACTTGTGCCTTACCTGCACTGTGTGCACAACATGTGCTGGGGACAGCTACTATTGCTTTAATGTGAAGTGTGAATAAACACTTCACACATCATCAAGCTTTGTTGTCTCTTTTCATCATTACTCACCTAGAAGTAGTTTTGTGTGATCTCAGTCCGTCTCTGGCGTCCAGCAGCTGCACCGACTCCTGATGCTGGTCTGGCAGGGGGAGCAGGGAGCTCGTCATCTGATGTGTCTGTATCGGTCACATCAATTGTGGTGCCTTTCCTCATTGCCATGTTATGTAGTATTGCACAGCTTGCCACGATTTTACAGCAGGTCTCAGGGCTGTATTGCAGTGCGCCTCCACTTTTATGCAGGCACCTGAAGCGGCTCTTCAGGATTCCAAAGGTACGCTCAATGACACAGCGTGTAGATCTGTGTGCCCTGTTGTAGCTCCTCTCACTTGCATTTGCAGGATCCAGATATGGGGTCAGGATGAAGTTGCGCACCGCATAGGCACTGTCACCTGCATTGACAAACACAATAGGTAAGTCAATGCCCCCCCCCCCCTCAAGTGATGTAGTGGATGTATTGATGTGTGCCATGAATTTACCTAGCAGGTACCCCTCCCCAAACTCTCCAGCACTCAGACGTCTGTGTATTCCACTGTGTCTGAAGATGAAAGAGTCATGTGTACTGCTGGGGTATTTGGGTACGATGTCTGTGATGATATACTTTGCGTTGCACACAATCTGTATATTGAGGGAATGGTAGCATTTCCGATTTCTGTAGACGTATTCAGTTGCTGATGGGGGTGTGATGGCCACATGGGTCCCATCGATGCAGCCAATGACGTGGGGGAAACGTGCAATCTGGTAGAAGTCCAGTTTTGTTTGCTGTAATGCCTGTTGGGTGGTGGGGAAGTATATGTGATGTGATAGCCTCTGTAGCATTGCATCTAGAAAGGCATGGTGAAAGCGCGAAAGTGCACTCTGTGACACCCCACCAACCTCCGCTATTACCCGTTGGAAACTCCCTGATGCCAGGAGGTGCAGGGAGCACAGGACCTGCACATGTGTGGGAATTGTTTGTGTCCTGCGTGTAGGGTGTTCCAAGTAGGGTTTCAGCTCCTCAATCAGGTCCATTATGGTCTGTGGGTGCAGCCTGTACTTGTCATAGATGTCCTCTTCAGTGTGCTGGAACAGAGTGATGCGCAGCCTGAATATACGTTCCTGTCTCATTCTCCTCTGTGCAAGAGCCCGAATACGCAGCCTCCTGGCTATCACGAACATTGCTGCCATTGTGGGTGGGTCTGTTGCATTGTGGGGTGGTTTAAGTACCTTGCACCAGTTTACCACCTGCATGCAATTGGTGTTAATAGCGATTTCTTAATTAGCGAATTTCGTGAAATCGCAATTTGCGATTTTTTCATACATGTGTCAGCGAATTCTTATTTTGCGATATCCTTTTAGCGAATTTCGCTAGGTTAAGAAATCGCAAAATTCTTGTTTCGCAGCCTAAAAAATCGCTAATTTAGCGATTTCTTCGTTTTCTCTAAAGATGTGTGTCATACATGTGGAATTGCGAAAAATCAGTTGCAAACGCTGCTTTTTGCGATTCGCAGCGTTTGCGACTAATTTTTGCTTTCATACATATGGGCCATAGTCATTAATAGGCATTGCAAGTACAGTTGGTCTATATCATGAAAGTCACACGTTTGAGCATAGATCAATAAAGCTCATTGCCCAAGGAAATCATAACAGATGCTCAAATATAGGTAAAAACACCACAGACAAATGTCAATATTCGGAGACACATTGCGTTTTGCTGTGCAGGCCCCTTATTAGTCAAATGGGGAAGGAATTACATTACTTCACAGCAAGTTGGAAATACATAGTCACACAGGCCAAAGCCATTCTAATCACAGATTGTAGTGTAATGGAGTCAAGGCAGCCCCCCAGAACGAATTAAACTAAATCTGGTGATTCATTAAGGGTCCCAACCATTATTGTAATGAGAGGCAAGCTAGTTGAGCATAACTAGCGTCTTGTTTATTTAATCCATCATTGATTGCCATGGGTGCTGTACGTTGGTCTAGAGCGCGCCGGATAACTTCAAGGGTGGCCATTTGAGGAATACTGGTGTACTGGTGTACCAGTAATTGTTTATCAGGGTCAAAGCGAAGTTGATCCACAAGATTGATGGTCTGGAGTGTATCCCTCAGGTATGTTTCTGTGGCTTCTCCAAGTGGTTTCAAGAAGAAATCAAGATATCTGCAGAGTGGCTCCAACATCGAGCCGCACCTAGATACGATAGGTCTCCCTGGTGGATTGAGCATGTTTTTATGAATTTTGGGCAAAGTATATATGGTGATTCAGATACTGGAATTCTTGTTCACTCAAGAATCCCTGTTCTTTGCCTTCCTTCGTTATAGTCAGGATCTCCTGTGACAGATCTTTTGAGGGGTCCGTTCTTAATTTGAGATAACTTACTCCATCCCCTAGTTGGTTGAAGATCTCTATTTTGTACTTGATGGTATCCTGTACCACGACGGCACCACCCTTGTCTGCGGGTTTGATTATGAAGTCTTTGTTGTTTTTTTGTGTAGTGAGGGCTTCGCTTTCGTGCCTGGTCACATTGATGTTTGTATGTTTATGCACCTTGAGTGCATTGGATACATCTTTTAGCACGGTGTGTTCATACGCCAGAATCTGGTTGGTCAGGGAATTTGATGGAGGGACAAACGTAGAGGGTATTCATAGGCCTGTCTGCGATGTACTCAATGGTGTGGGAGTATTCCTGAAAAAGTAGCGCAATCGGATCTTGCGGAAAAATCTCAGTAATTCGGTCTTTAGAGCAAAAGGTTTGGGTTGTGCTGTGGGTACAAACGACAAACCCTTACTTTCTTCATCATCCTTTAGGACATAGGAAGAGATGTTAACCACTGGATTGGGCTGTCTATTCACCACCTGTATGCCTTGCGTCGAGTGGCTATTTCCACATGGCTCTCTGGTGGAATGCGTACCGGCTTCTGGGTCTTCCCTCTCCCCCTCTCTCAGCTCACGTTGGTGGGGTGCTGTCCCCGTGGTGGTCCTCTTGGCCAGTTGCCACCTCGACCTCTCGGTGGTCTCCATTGGCCTTCCCCTAAAAAAGGAAAAGGTCCTTGGGGTTGGTGCCAATCTCCTTGATATCCGTAGTCAGTGCTCGGGCCTCCCTGGTCGTTATCACTATCCGTGCTGTAAGATGACTCTGAAAACGTTGTATAATTTCTTCGACCCCGGTAACCACCTCTTCCCCTCCCAGTAAAGCGGCCCTGGTTATCTTGCTTGTAATAATCCTCGTTGAGATAGGGATATGTGTTTTTCTTTTCGTACTACCGAATGTCCTTAGACAATTTCTCCAGTTTTTCATGTTGTGTGTTGGTCTCGAAGTCTTATTTTGAATGAGTTCATAAACTCAATAATGCTACCTTCAAAGCTGCATACTCGTATTTTAAACCCTGGACTAGGTAAATGAGTCTCTTGTCCCTTTCCATGCATGGGACGGTAACGCGGTGATACTGCATCAGCAGCATCCAGCGTCTGCGAGAGCTACGTGCTGCCCATGACGCGGGACACGCACGCTTTTTATTAACGGCATAGGTAGTCCGGTTCGTTTCCCTCGATCTCCTTAGTGATAGCTGGCAGCTGACTCGCGGTAAGCACATTTAAGCACTCCGCTCTTTTTTCATTTGAGACGCTCATTTGGCGGTGGCGGCTGCCCTTTTTAACATACTGCAGATTCATGCACGACGTCACCAGTTGAATGAGACGGGACCACCGAGGAGCGGTGAGTTCCTTTTTTTTTACAAATCTGCCGCACCCATATAATCATCTATTTTACTTTAAGGACCAATAAGGTATGTCCTTAAACCATGTCCCTCTCTACCCAGACTCCTAACTTTAGGACTCCTAAATGCCTTCTGTGAATACTGAAAGTCTTAAAGTTAGGATTTTTTTCAGTTTAGGAGTCCTAAAGTTAGGAGTCCTAACTTTACAACTCCTAAACTGAGAAACATCCTAACTTTAAGACTTTCGGTATTCACAGAAGGCATTTAGGAGTCCTAAAGTTAGGACTCCTAACTTCTGTGACTACCGAAATGAGTAAGTACCTTCTGTGAATACCAAAATGAGTAAGTGCCTTCCGTGAATACCAAAATGAGTAAGTGCCTTCTGTGAATACCAAAATGGTAGTAAGTTTAGGATTTTATTTTAAATTAGTTCTGTGAATCGGGCCCTGCGTGAGGGTGCTGCTCACTAGGCTTATGGCTTATGTCCTCGTCTGAAGATAATAATATTCTATCAGACCAGGCTTAAGCACATTAGATCAGTGTCTGATTCTACATCTGATCGCAAGTAATTACATTACAGCCAAGGGTGGCTACCTCCACACGGCCTTTATGGACCTATCATCCACGTTTGACAGAGTCAGTAGGGATTAACTTTGGTTGATCAAGTTACTGCTGAGGATCAAAGCCGAAATTGTCCACTGCCTTCAAGATCTGCATAGGTTCATGAGAGCGGTTGTTAGATATGGAACAGAGGTAGCGGTGCGCATAATATTTTAGCTCAAGCGGGTGTAAGACAAGGGTGGATTCTTGTTCACCTTGTACATTATGCAAAAACAACAATTGATGGACAGAATGCAGAACAATGTCATACATTCACCCCAGTACAGAGATCTGGGCCTAAATCCATCGTTTTTTTGCTCACCATGCCATTCCAGTTCGAACCCAGCCATATGCAAATCAGTCTTGACCCTGTGCCCCATGGGAACAGTCCAGCCTGAACTGCCAAGCCAGGTCCTCCCTGGACTGGAAACAAGCATCCTAGGACCGGGTTTGGGCTTTCAGCCCTCGTTAGCCAGGATAGCTTGATTCCAGTGGCATGGAGAGCACGGGACTCACGTCTGAGCATACCCTTCCCACTCGGGGTGACAAATGCAAAAACAACAATTGATGGACGGACTGCAGAACAATGTCATACATTCACCCCAGTACAGAGATCTGGGCCTAAATCCATCGTTTTTTTGCTCACCATGCCATTCCAGTTTGAACCCAGCCATATGCAAATCAGTCTTGACCCTGTGCCCCATGGGAACAGTCCAGCCCGAACTGCCAAGCCAGGTCCTCCCTGGACTGGAAACAAGCATCCTAGGACCGGTTTCGGGCTTTCAGCCCTCGTCAGCCAGGATAGCTTGATTCCAGTGGCATGGAGAGCACGGGACTCACGTCTGAGCATACCCTTCCCACTCGGGGTGACAAATGCAAAAACAACAATTGATGGACAGAATGCAGAACAATGTCATACATTCACCCCAGTACAGAGATCTGGGCCTAAATCCATCGTTTTTTTGCTCACCATGCTATTCCAGTTTGAACCCAGCCATATGCAAATCAGTCTTGACCCTGTGCCCCATGGGAACAGTCCAGCCCAAACTGCCAAGCCAGGTCCTCCCTGGACTGGAAACAAGCATCCTAGGACCGGTTTCGGGTTTTCAGCCCTCGTCAGCCAGGATAGCTTGATTCCAGTGGCATGGAGAGCACGGGACTCACGTCTGAGCATACCCTTCCCACTCGAGGTGACAAATTCAAAAACAACAATTGATGGACAGAATGCAGAACAATGTCATACATTCACCCCAGTACAGAGATCTGGGCCTAAATCCATCGTTTTTTTGTTCACCATGCCATTCCAGTTTGAACCCAGCCATATGCAAATCAGTCTTGACCCTGTACCCCATGGGAACAGTCCAGCCCGAACTGCCAAGCCAGGGCCTCCCTGGACTGGAAACAAGCATCCTAGGACCGGTTTCTGAAATGCCAGAAACCGGTCCTAGGAAGCATATGGCCATATCTGAACTGGCGTGGCAAAGTGGGCTAAAGAACGGTGATGGATCAAACCCAGATCTGTTGACTGGGTGTGAGTGTTTGATTGGTTCTGATGCTCCGTCCATCACCACCCCCTTTTGTACCGCTTTGTTCGCCATAAGTTGGCAGGGTATGCTCAGACGTGAGTCCCTTGCTCACTTTGCCACTGGATTCAAACAAGCCTGGCTGAAGACGGCTGAAATGCCAGAAACCGGTCCTAGGAAGCTTGTTTCCGGTCCAGGGAAGGCATGGCTTGGCAGTTCGGGCTGGACTGTTCCCATGAGGCACAGAGTCAGACTGATTTGCATATGGCCATATCTGAACTGGGGTGGTTGAGTGGGCTAAAGAACGGTGATGGATCAAACCCAGATCTGTTGACTGGGTGTGAGTGTTTGATTGGTTCTGATGCTCCGTCCATCACCACCCCCTTTTGTACCACCTTGTACATTAACCATCTTGAGGCCCCTTTATGCAGGGAAAAGCAAGATGTACCACAGATCGGGCGTAGAGCTGTCCCTTCTTTGTTGTATGCTGATGATACACTTCTACTTCCGAGAACGGCAACAGCCTTCAATGTGCATTGAATCATTTTGTGGGTTTCATTGATTCTCTGGGGTTGTCTACAAATTATATTAAATCACACATTATGATTATGGCACGAGATCCACTAAAACTAGAACATTTACAAAAGCAGATGCTTTTCTGTATTTAGGAGTCTTGTTTTACTGTAAAGGCACTTGGTCCCTTCTTTTTGTTAGTAAAAAAATTGATGTCTAGATTAATTGCTACAGTAACTGACAAGATTGGGGGCTAAACCCATTCCAGCTTTAATTCAGATATATTATTCAAAATGCATCTCAACAACTTCTTATGTATATGATTTGTATATGATTTGTGGGGGTATGTCGACACCTCAGAGTGGTTCATCTTTTATTGTGCATAAAGGTCTCTTGTTGGGTTATATTTCTGATACCCTTGGGATGTGTCCTACTGTAGGAGAGTAGGGTCTGCTATCCTATGGTCACCCTAAATTTTTGCTTTTTGCTTCACTGGTTTTTGACATATTGAGGCTGTGGGCCTGCCAATCAGACCCCCAGCCTGCTGTTCTCTCTACTAAATTAAAACTATGCACCCTAGGTGCATAACCAATTGGAAGTGGATCACCCTGTCAGCCCCTGTACCAGTGTACAATAGGTACCCAGGGCATTGGTGTATCTAAGGCCTGCCAGGGGCTGAAGCATGTATTATGCCACCCCAGGCTTGGCCTAACAAATTTGACACAACTGGCTGATCACTCAGCTGGGGTAAGTTGGTGTAACCACCTCTTACTTAGGTGTAGTATACCTATACCTAACCTTAAATGGGACACCTGGTAACCTATAAGTCACTCCTATGGCCACCTCCCACCACACACCGGCTATCCGAGGAGGAACAAGGAAAAGAAAGGTGAAGCCTTAAGGGTACACACAACGAGCACAACGAGCAGCAGCAGCAGCACAGCGCGGCAGAGCAGCAGAGCAGCAGCTCAGTACAGAGCGGCGTACAGCAGGGGACAGCGGGAGTCCCGAGCTGCGCTTCTCCGAAGGCCAACGGCCCGGGAACGAGAAAAGTCTCGCAGCGGGAGCCACAGGAGTCACGGAGATTGCGGAATCCTTGGAGCCTTCGGAGCCTTCAGAGCCAGGGAGCCTCCATGCTTGCGCTGAGTGGTCGTGAGCGGTGAGTGGCGGGCCGTTGTTGGCCGGGAGCGGGAGCAGGAGCAGGGGTTCAGTGGGGGCGAGTTCTTGGCAGGCACTTGGCGAACAGTTTGGACAGTTTTGGTCGTGGGGGCGGAGACCAGGGGGCAACCTGTGACCTGCCTGTGAGCGACCCGCTGGTGTGCCTCGCTTGCCAGCCTAGCTTGCTGGCCCTTGCTGGCCCTGCCTTGTCTCTCCCTCCATCTCCCCCACCATCTCCCCCACCATCTCTCTCTACCTCCACCTCTCCACGCACCTCCCAGTAGGTGATTTTAGTTATCACCACCTTGCTCTAACAGCCCCAGCCTAAAGCAACAGGGCAGAGGCAGCGGCTAAATGTCAATGCCGGAAGAGCAGAGGAGCAGCACTGAGAAGGCGATAGCGGCGGCCTGAACAAGGTTAGAGTGCACAGAGGAGATAGAGGAGGCAGCCGAAAACGTGCATCGCCGTTTGATAGCAGCTTCAGTACAAACTAAAGTGGAAACGGTAGATTTTACTGACCGCAGCGCTTTGTATCTAGCTTGCGCTTAGCGAGCGAGCGTAATTACGAACTTATCTGTGTGTTTTTAACGGTACATCCTATTTTGTATCTTGGTTGGTTTTCCTTTAGCATTATTCCCTGTTTTTAAAGATACTTACTGCCCACACACTCGCACTTAAATTGTGACCCCACCGCTGCTTTTGCGGCCAGAATTGGTAGTCTTACCTGTGTTTGCGACGCCATCTTGGAAACCCTCGTAGCGCCACCACGCTGAGCGCTCTAGTGCTCAGACGGAGGGGAGGGGAGTCAGTACTTAAGGCGAGCATTGGTTAGCGTTGGCGAGGAAACTGTAGATTTTACTGACCGCAGCACTTTGTATCTAGCTTGCGCTTAGCGAGCGAGCGTAATTACGAACTTATCTGTGTGTTTCTAACGGTACATCCTATTTTGTATCTTGGTTGGTTTTCCTTTAGCATTATTCCCTGTTTTTAAAGATACTTACTGCCCACACACTCGCACTTAAATTGTGACCCCACCGCTGTTTTAGCGGCCAGAATTGGTAGTCTTACCTGTGTTTGCGATGCCATCTTGGAAACCCTCGTAGCGCCACCACGCTGAGCGCTCTAGTGCTCAGACGGAGGGGAGGGGAGTCAGTACTTAAGGCGAGCATTGGTTAGCGTTGGCGAGGAAACGGTAGATTTTACTGACCGCAGCGCTTTGCATCTAGCTTGCGCTTAGCGAGCGAGCATAATTACGAACTTATCTGTGTGTTTTTAACGGTACATCCTATTTTGTATCTTGGTTGGTTTTCCTTTAGCATTATTTCCTGTTTTTAAAGATACTTACTGCCCTCACACTCGCACTTAAATTGTGACCCCACCGCTGCTTTAGCGGCCAGAATTGGTAGTCTTACCTGTGTTTGCGACGCCATCTTGGAAACCCTCGTAGCGCCACCACGCTGAGCGCTCTAGTGCTCAGACGGAGGGGAGGGGAGTCAGTACTTAACCCTCGCATTGGATCGCGCAGCGGTGACGCGCAGCGGCAGCGTCTGACTCGTGCCTAAGTCGGGCCAGAGTCTTGCCCGTCTGCGCCCGTCAGCGTCTCGGCAGCGGCCGGAGCGGGACGGTGGGTTGCCTATTGTTGTTATCTCACAGATATGATTTGCTATATTTCGGGAGACTTACTTGCCTTACGCCCCCCTAGTGGCCAATGTCATTCTTTCTTTCCTGGCAGCCGGGCCATAAGAAAAGGGTGTCCTACTTGCGGTTGGCGTCTTTCAACGTCTATCGGAACGGCGCTGGATAAAAGTCCGGCCCCTTATCAATGCCTTCTTCTTAATACCAGATCCTTGACCTGTCACTCCCTTGATATCTGGAATTTATTACAGAATTCCAATATATCATGCTTATTTCTTACTGAGACCTGGCTGAGTGACTGCTCTGCGCCTGATTTAGCCAACGCCATCCCTCCGGAATATAACATCTTTAGGAGGGATAGAATATCAGGCAGAGGGGGAGGTGTAGCTCTTGTGGTAAATCAAAACATTCCCTGCTCAACCTTCCCGGTAGAGAATATTCAGGGATGTGAAGCCTTGGGTTTCACCCTTCAGCTCTCCCCCCTCCAGGCTTGTACCGGGATTCTCCTGTATAGAGCCCCGGGACTTGCAGGGCCGTTCTTTGATGAACTACAAGTAGCTCTCTCAGTCCCTTGTCTCAGATCTGAGCATTGTATTCTTCTTGGGGATCTCAATGTTCACATGGATAATACAGTGGACCTCGATGCAATGAAACTTAGTGATATCACAGTTCCATTAGGATTGTCTCCGTTTCTGCAGAAACCGACGCACAACAAAGGCCATACTCTTGACCAGATTTTCTCAACAAAATCTATTACGATAACGTCTATACAACCAGTATTATGGTCTGATCATTTTTTGATCTCCTTTTTTGTGCCTGCCACTGCTCTTACTCGGGTGAGAGAATCAATGGAGTCCACGCGAACTTCACGCCCTTTCCATCTGCTTTCGGTGGTTATGGTATCTGAGGCCCTTACCACCGTTCCATGTCCTCTTTTGGGCAATTTGGAAGAGAATCTCAGTCTCTTTCAGAATTGGCTGACAGCCAGATTTCAGGCCTTAATCCCCGAAAAAAAGCTTAAATCAGGCGAACGCAGAGCGTCGGCCCCATGGTTCACTCCCCAGTTAAGGGAGCAGCGGCAGGGTTGTAAAAGGGCTGAGAGAGTTTGGAGACGGACCTATGATATGACTGAGAAATTGAAACTTCGAGTAATAACTAAAGCCTACCACCAGTCAATCTGGAAGGAAAAAAAGGCCTATCTTGAGCGTCGCATTGATGAGGCTGAAAATGGCTGTAAAGAAATGTTTAAAGTTGTTCTGGAATTCACCTCTCCAGCTATCTGTACATCATCTCATACTCATTCAGAAGTATGGATAAAACAGCTTGCAACTTTCTTTAACAGTAAAATCACAACCATTCAAGCCTCTCCTTTCCACCCTAGCTCTCAGTTGGCCGTGGGTCCCTCATCCCCCCCTTCATATAGGGAGGGTCTAGGCCCTTCTCTCTTACAATTTCCACATCTATGCCTTGACACTTCTCTTGAGCTTTTGTCAAGCTTGAAATCGGGTTCTCCACTTGATCCGTGCCCGGCTAAATATCTGGGGAAGGTGGCACCCGCTTTAAATGCCTTGCTGAACCCCCTTCTGAATTCTTCGCTGTCAACGGGAGTGGTCCCGCAGGCATGGAAACATGCTCTGATCCTGCCATTGATCAAGAAGCCTTCCTTGGACCCCCTCATCCATGCCAACTATAGGCCTATTTCCCTTCTCCCTGCCCTGGCGAAAGTGGCCGAGAAATTTGCACATCGGACGATTTCCAATTTCATCGAAGGAAACGACCTGTTGCATGATACGCAATCTGGGTTCCGTGCAAATTTCAGCACGGAGTCGGCTCTTCTCGAGGTCACGGATGCCATCAGGGAAGTTCTCGATTCCGGAGGAAGGGCCATGTTGGTAATGTTAGATCTGTCGGCGGCCTTCGACACCGTCCCTCATGATCGCCTCCTTGTAAGACTCTGGGAGAGCGGCATTTGGGGAACGGTGTGGAATTGGCTTAAATCTTTTCTGGCCGGCCGCCGGCAAACGATCTGGGCGCCTCCTTTCTCCGCTGATATGGCTCCACTAGAGGTAGGGGTACCGCAGTGTTCCATCCTTAGCCCTATGCTATTTAACATCTTTATGGCCCCCCTGGCGGTAGTCGCGGAGTCTTTTGGCGCCCAGATCGTATCTTACGCCGATGACACCCAGCTCCTGTTCACTTGTGATAGGGGCGGTTTATTCGACGGCGTACAGATCAGGGATTGCCTTGGTGCGGTTTTTGAGTGGTTCAGGTGTAATGGATTAAAGTGCAATTCCGATAAGTCGGAGCTGCTCTTTTTTGGTTGCACCTGTGAACCAGATTGGAAAGCTTGGTGGCCACAAGATCTGTTTCCACCTGACAATGTGTCTCTTAAGGCTAAAAATTTGGGAGTTATTGTGGACAGTGAATTGTCCTTTGGGCCACATGTTTTGTGCCTCTCAGGTAAATGCTTTGGCATTTTACGGATGCTGAGGAAGTTTCTTCCTCTAGTATCTTTCCAGCATAGGAAGATTATTGTTCAGGCCTTGATCGGATCTCGACTGGACTACGCAAACGCCCTTCTCTTGGGTCTACCAAAATATCTTTTGACCCGTTTGCAAGTGGTACAGAACTCGGCTGCCCGTGCTATTTACGGGCTCCCGAGAAGAGCAGGTGCCACGGCTTTACTGAATTCTTTACACTGGCTACCGATCGCTAAAAGAATTCTTTTTAAGTGCCTGACTTTTGCCTTCAAAGCTTTACAAGGATCTGGCCCTAAGTACTTAAGGAAACATCTCTCCCGATATGTACCTAGCAGGTCTTTGAGATCATCTTTTCTAGCCAAAATGACAGTCCCGGTTATCAGGCGTGCAAGGATGGGAGGTAGATCGTTCCGCTACCTTGCCCCGAAGGAGTGGAATGAACTACCACTTTCTCTTAGACAGGCTCCCAGTCTCCTTGCTTTTAGAAAAGAGCTTAAAACGTGGCTTTTTACTAAATAAATTTTTTTATTAACTAAACTTGATCCTTCTCTTCTGTCTGCTTTTTTAGTTGTTATGTCTCGTTTTGTCTGCCGATATTCTTCATCAAAGCGCCGGGATGCTCCTTGGAGTGGCCGAGCGCTATAGAAGAAATAAATTAACATAACATAACATGGCAGGCCTTAACAATCCTGAAGGCAGAGTGCTTGGTTCCATGTGAGATGGTGCTCTGGCATGAGCTGAGCCTGTCTGCAGTGGTCGGAACAACTTCCTTCTACTGTTTCCAGATATCGTCATACCATATACTCTTAAGTGCATTATGAACCTCGCGGTTAAATGCTAACTTTGGTTTGGCTTTATCAAAACATGTCGAGTAAGGTGTCATACGAATTGGAATACTAACCCCTCGCCAATTCTGGCGACGGGGTTAGCATTCCACCCTTCTAGAGGGACACGACATGTACAGTACCTGAAACCCGGGTAAAATCAGACATAGCCTCAGCTCCACAAAATGGATGCTGCCACCACAGACACAAGTCTGCCCTCCTGCTGCTGGGAGTCCTTCCAGCTTGGGAGGTGTGGACAAAGGGTTTCCTGCCAGGGGAGGTGCATGCACCACCCCAGACAGGATTTTGTGTATTGGTCAGGTAGGGCTTGAAAGAAACCAGACATGCCTGAGGCTCACAAGGAGCCTCGGTGCATATGCCAGTTCAATCCGGTCCTGGGGCACACCAGTCCCGGGCCTGGGGCGAGCTGGACAAAGGATTGGGGGTGTAACCACCCCCCTTCCTGGTCCCACCCTTAGGGAGGGACCTAGCAGGTAGTCCGGCCCCTAGAATCCGCTTAAAGGTAGGAGCTGTGTCCTAAGACTTCAGACATCCTGGAATCAACTTGAAACTAAGAAGAAGACGGGAACTTCGACGCTCTGCCGCACAGAGGACTGAAGCCAATCTCCCCTGTGGTCAGGGAGTGACCACCTTGCTAAGGCAAGCACCATCCAGCGAATCAACGTCTGCTTTGCCGCCGCCTCCCGCCGGAGCCCAAGCCCAGAGACTGACAAGACCTGAACCTCCAGACCTCTCACCGCCCGATCCACAGTCCCTGAGAAGAGGAGACCCGTGGAGGCACCGAGACACGTGGAGCCAGCCATCTTGAAAAGACCACGACAAGCTGCAAGTGCAACAACCGAGGCTCCCTCCAAGTTGTGCTTTGGGATCTGAGAAGCCCAACCCTCGAGCAGCATCTGCACCAAAGGTGAGCCCTCCAGCATCTCCACGATCTGCGTGGGGCCCTTCTGCATTTTGCCACTCGACGCACCTAACCGGTTGCTGGCCCGCTGGCTAGTGGCCATCTTGGCGACGAACTTCAAGAAATACACCACTGGTCTGGTTGCTCCAGACTGGCCCTTGCTTCCCTCCAAAGGAGCAATCCCTCTGACCTTGCTGGTCAGAACCATCAGCTTATTTTGTTTTCCACAACAATTGCTTTTGCCAAGGCTTGTTTGCTTCGATCAAGTCGCCAACACCGCCGACAGCGAGAGCCTGCGTGGGACAGCCCGTGACTTGACTCCTGGATGTCGTCAACCTTCAGGGACCACGTGGCTGCAGAGACAAGCTACACCTTCCTTCCTGTTTGCACCCGACATCACCTGATACCCACCTGGTGCCACGCTGGTCACTGGCTAGTGACTGTGAGCACTGTCCCCTCTGCTTACAGGTCTTCAACATCTCCGATCCACTCTTGGATCCACCGCATCTCTTCCGGACCGGCCGCCTGCAGCATCTTTGTCCACAGGCTCCATTGAACAGATAGAAGAAACCCGACACACTTCGACGCCTATGCACCCGCTTCCTGTGGGTGAGGTAAAGCTGGCACTCCGGTGCCCAAGTGTAGAGAATCATCTCTAGTGTCTGTGTTTCCAATCTTAAATTCCTAGTCCATCCGGAAGATCCTCTTTGCAGTAACTTTGTACTTTTTACGCACCCATTGAAAACCTATGGGAGCTCGCGTGTGACTATTTGCTCTGCACAGGCAACCCGTGGACCTCCTGGTCACTAACCGAAGTTAGCTCCTTGTAGGCCCAGCGATTCTAGAGGCCCTAGGCCTTTTCCCTTTTCTGTTCGTGGTACTTATACCACTATTTTAGTATATGGTTTGAGCGGCCACCAGGGCCTATCCATATAAAGTGCAACTTCTGTGTATTCTACTGTAATCTTGTTTGACGATTTGTGCTCCTGTGCTCATAAAGAGACTAGGGGTTACTTTGAGAAATAAATACATATATATTTTGAATATATATCTGTGTGGTGTCCTTTCATTGGTATAAAAGGGGGTTGCATTTGGTAAAACAGCTTGCTTAACACGTTTCACGAGTTTAGCCTCAAAGACTGCTTAGCCTACGCTACCACTAGGGCAGCTAGTCCGAAAAGGTTGACTTACAACCACACCATAAGGGTTGCTTGGCATGGTACAAGGTGGTCACTTTAACTAGTGAACATCATATACCAGGCCAACTTCTCACATTGGTGAGCAGCGGTTGGATTTGAGCTTGCTGTGTTTTACCATTGTAATCTCTTGGTTACCAATTGAAAGATCACATAGGTACCTGTAGGTACATATAAAACAAGATTAGATATACTTAAGTTCTACTGAACTTAGTTGTTGTAGAGCAAAGGGAGTAGCACACCCTGACTACAACTACTAGATAGGTTTAGTAGGTAAACCCAAGTGTAGGTAGATTGCAACACATCCACCCACACTTAAGAGCAATGGCTGGGGCAGAGGGGTCCAAGGTACCCATCTCTGTTGAGAGTGACCCCCAGAGGGCACCATCCATCTTTGCTACCCTAAATCAGAATGAGCTCAGGCATTTGGCAACTCTTAGAGGCCTTAAACAGCCCAAGAACCCTACCTCTGCTGAGCTCAGAGAACTCTTACAGAATGATGAGAATCAGAAAGAGCTCGAGAAAGCTTCCCAGTTAGCCCCCTTAGGGACAGGAACAGGAGGCCCCCCTTCTGAAGATGCCACAGAAGTACCCATTTCCAATAGCCATCCCTTAGATGAACACCATACTACAGAGGAGGAAAGTGGTGGGGAGACAGATGTGAGTGAGGATGAAGGGAGAACTAGCCCAGTGCCAAGTGTTATACTTGGCCCAGCTAAACTAAGGCTATTGGGGACTGACAATGGGATCATCCCATTGGATCTCCCCAGTGGACTTAACCAGAGGTCTGGGAGGCAAAGGAATCACTCAGGTGAATCTAATGCTTCTCATACCTCTAAAGGCTCTCAAGGTCACTCCAGGAGAAGGATGACCACCCCTCAGAGGAGGGAGCATGAGGCCAGAATGCAGGAAGCCCAGCTGAGGATCAGGAAGCAGGAGCTAGAAGTAGCCCTGATGGAAGAGAAACTGAACAAGGCTAGGCAACCTAGAGAGAGTGGGTCTATACCCACTGGTGGCAGCACTGTCCCTAAGGACAGAGATAGGGTCTTTGATAATAGGAACCTGTCTAAGGTTGTGCCCCCCTACAAAAGTGGGGATGACATCCACAAATGGATAACTGCTCTTGAGAGAGCCTGCAAAGTACAGCAGGTTCCTGAAGACCAGTGGGCAGCAATCCTCTGGCTCTCCTTTGAAGGAAGGGGCAGAGATAGACTCCTCACTGTTAGAGAAGAGGATGTCAGAAATTACAGAGTCCTGAAGAGTGTCCTAGTTGATGGGTTAGGCTTAACCACTGAACAGTACAAGTTAATGCTCAGAGACACCCAAAAGACACAGACTCAGGACTGGTCTGAATATGTTGAATGTGCCACTAAGGCTTTGGAGGGTTGGTTGCTGGGAAGTAAGGTATCTGATTTTACAGGATTGTATAATTTGATGATGAGAGAACAGATTTTAAATAACTGTCAAAACCAGCAACTGCATCAACACTTGGTTGACTCTGATCTGACCTCTCCCCAAGAATTGGGAAAGAAGGCAGACAAATGGGTCAGAACCAAGGTTAAGCAAAAGAACCAGAACCAGGGCCAAGGGGGTGATCAGAAGAAAACAGACCAAAAGGGTGGAGATCAGAAACCTAAAGACCAGAAGTCTTCAACAGGGCCCCAAACTACTGCTAAGGAGGGTGGGTCCCAACAGTCCAAAAAGAAGAAAGAAGGTCAAAAGAAACCCTGGTGCAATCATTGCAAGAATACAACTCACTGGACTAGTGATTGCAAAAAGAGTGGAGCCCCCAACACTGTTGCCCCTAAGGCACCTGCTCCCAGTACTACTGTTAGCAGTGTTGGTCCCCAGACAAAGGGTGTAGTGGGAATCACTATGGGAACTGAAGGAGATTCTGACAGAACCCTGACACAGGCAGTCCTGATCTGTGATGGGGACATTGATTTGTCCCTGACTGTGAGCCCCAGTAACCTGGGCAAGTACAGACAGACTCCTTTAATTAATGAAAAAGTGGCTCAAGCCTACAGGGACACATGTGCCAGTGTCACTATGGTGACACCAGGCTTTGTGGATCCTGGACAGTACATACCAGGTGAGAACTACCTGGTGACCAATGCCAGCAATGCCACTACTTCACATAGTGTGGCAGTTGTTAACTTCTCATGGGGAGGGGTAACTGGCCTCAAAAGGGTTGTGGTTAGTGCAGACCTCCCAGTAGAATGTTTGTTGGGCAATGACCTAGAGAGTTCTATATGGTCAGAAGTGGAGTACAGGACACATGCAGAGATGTTAGGTATATCACCACATGTCCTTGCTGTGACCAGGTCACAGGCCAAAAAGTGCCTTACTGAACCACAGGTCTTGGATCCTGGAACAATGGACCAAGCACCTACCAAGAAGAAGAACAGGAGGTTAAAGGCTGTGCCTTCCCCCTGCCTCAGAGTGATGATCAACCTTCCCAGGAAGCTGATCTAGAGAACCCTGAAGGAACTGTCCCTGAAGAGCTTGAACCTGATCAGGTTGAGTTTCTGGGGACAGGGGGACCTTCAAGGGCTGACTTGGGGCAGGCTCAGTTATCCTGTCCCTCTCTTGAACCCCTCAGACAGCTGGCTGCTGCTGAGGCTGCTGGGAATGCTCAAGGTACCCATAAAGTGTATTGGGATGATGGGCTCCTTTATTCAGAGGCTAGAGACCCCAAGCCTGGTGCAACCAGGAGGTTGGTTATACCTCTGCAATTTAGGGGCTTCCTTCTTACCTTGGCCCATGATATTCCTTTAGCAGGACACTTAGGCCAGAACAAGACTTGGGACAGGCTTGTCCCTCACTTTCACTGGCCTCACATGAATGAAGATACCAAGGAGTTTTGTCGCTCCTGTGTTACCTGCCAAGCCAGTGGCAAATCAGGTGGCACAACAAAGGCCCCCCTAATACCACTACCTGTGGTGGGGTTCCCCTTTGAAAGAGTGGGAATAGACATAGTGGGTCCCATGGATCCTCCCACTGCATCTGGGCACAGATTTATACTGGTGGTAGTGGATCATGCCACCAGGTATCCAGAGGCAATTCCCCTTAGGACCACTACAGCACCTGTTGTGGCCAGGGCCCTGCTGGGAGTATTCTCCAGAGTGGGGTTTCCTAAGGAGGTAGTATCTGACAGGGGTACCAACTTTATGTCAGGATACTTGACAGCTATGTGGAAGGAATGTGGTGTCAACTACAAGTTCACCACTCCTTATCACCCACAATGCAATGGGCTTGTTGAGAGATTCAACAAGACCCTAAAGGGTATGATCAAAGGATTACCTGAAAAGCTCAGGCGAAGATGGGACATCCTTCTACCCTGCCTTCAGTTTGCTTACAGAGAGGTCCCACAAAAAGGAGTTGGCTACAGCCCCTTTGAATTGTTGTTTGGGCACCCTGTAAGAGGCCCACTGTGTTTAGTGAAGGAAGGATGGGAGTTACCTCTCAAAAAGCCTAAACAAGACATAGTGGACTATGTACTTGGTCTCCGCTCCAGGATGGCTGAGTATATGGAGAAGGCATCCAAAAACCTTGGGGCAAGCCAGGCCTTACAGAAAGCTTGGCATGACCAAAAGGCTGTCCTGGTTGAGTTTCAGCCAGGACAGAAGGTATGGGTGTTGGAGCCAGTGGCCCCAGCAGCACTCCAAGACAAATGGTCTGGACCCCATACCATCCTGGAAAAGAAGGGAGAGGTCACCTACTTGGTAGACCTAGGAACTCCCAGGAGTCCCCACAGGGTACTCCATGTTAACAGGTTAAAAGCATATGTTGACAGGGCAGACATGGGCTTGCTCATGGCTACAGATGAGGGACAGGAGGAAGAGAGTGACCCTCTCCCAGACCTGTTGTCTCAGAACCCTGAAGATGGCTCAGTTGAAGGAGTGACCCTTGGAGGCAACCTCACTGCCCATCAGCAGACTGAATGTAGACAGTTCTACAATCATTTCAACATCTGTTTTCCCTAATACCTAGCCAAACTGACTGGTGTACCCATGTTGTGGACACTGGTGACAGTCTGCCTGTAAAGAACAAGCTCTACAGACAACCTGACCACGTCAGGGACTGTATAAAGGCTGAGGTACATAAAATGCTGGAATTAGGTGTCATTGAACCCTCAGAGAGCCCCTGGGCTAGCCCAGTGGTTCTGGTCCCCAAACCTCACACCAAAGATGGCAAGAGAGAAATGAGGTTCTGTGTGGACTACAGGGGTCTCAATGCTGTCACCAGGACAGATGCACACCCTATTCCAAGGGCAGATGAGCTCATAGACAAACTAGCTTCTGCTAAGTTTTTGAGCACATTTGACTTGACAGCTGGCTATTGGCAAATCAGATTAGCTGAGGAGTCTAAGGCCAAAACAGCATTCTCAACCCCAGGTGGGCATTATCAATTTGTGGTGATGCCCTTTGGTCTGAAGAATGCACCTGCCACCTTCCAAAGGCTGGTGAACCAAGTCCTTACTGGGTTGGATGACCTTTGTGCAGCATATCTTGATGACATTGCTGTCTTTAGCTCCACCTGGGAGGATCACCTGATCCACCTGAAGAAGGCTCTTGAGGCTCTGCAAAGGGCAGGCCTCACTATCAAGGCTACTAAGTGCCAGATAGGGCAGAGTAAGGTTGTGTATTTGGGCCACCTTGTAGGTGGAGGCCAAGTTCAACCACTGGAGAGTAAGATACAATCCATCAAGGACTGGTCCCCTCCAACCACCCAGACTCAAGTTCGAGCTTTCTTGGGCTTGACTGGGTACTACAGGAAGTTTGTTAAGAACTATGGGTCCATTGTGACTCCTCTTAATGATCTGACATCCAAGAAGATGCCGAAAAAGGTTCAGTGGACAGTAAGCTGTCAAAAGGCATTTGATGACCTGAAGGAGGCCATGTGCTCTGCACCTATCCTGAAAAGTCCTGACTACTCCAAAGAGTTTATTGTCCAAACAGATGCTTCTGAGTTGGGTGTGGGAGCTGTGCTGTCACAACTTAATGTAGATGGTCAAGACCAACCCATTGCTTTTATTAGCAGAAGGTTGACCCCCAGAGAGAAGAATTGGTCAGCTATTGAGAGGGAGGCCTTTGCTGTGGTGTGGGCCCTGAAGAAGCTGAGGCCATACTTGTTTGGCACTCACTTCAAGATTCAGACCGACCATAAGCCCCTCTTGTGGCTAAATCAGATGAAGGGTGAAAACCCCAAACTGCTTAGGTGGTCCATTTCCCTACAGGGTATGGACTTTACAGTGGAGCACCGGCCAGGTACTGACCATGGGAATGCAGATGGTCTCTCCAGGTACTTCCACTTAGGACATGAAGACGAGACTGGTCAAGGCTAGTTTAATGTCCCTGCGTTTGGGGGGGGTTGTGTAGGAGAGTAGGGTCTGCTATCCTATGGTCACCCCAAATTTTTGCTTTTTGCTTCACTGGTTTTTGACATATTGAGGCTGTGGGCCTGCCAATCAGACCCCCAGCCTGCTGTTCTCTCTACTAAATTAAAACTATGCACCCTAGGTGCATAACCAATTGGAAGTGGATCACCCTGTCAGCCCCTGTACCAGTGTACACTAGGTACCCAGGGCATTGGTGTATCTAAGGCCTGCCAGGGGCTGAAGCATGTATTATGCCACCCCAGGCTTGGCCTAACAAATTTGACACAACTGGCTGATCACTCAGCTGGGGTAAGTTGGTGTAACCACCTCTTACTTAGGTGTAGTATACCTATACCTAACCTTAAATGGGACACCTGGTAACCTATAAGTCACTCCTATGGCAGGCCTTAACAATCCTGAAGGCAGAGTGCTTGGTTCCATGTGAGATGGTGCTCTGGCATGAGCTGAGCCTGTCTGCAGTGGTCGGAACAACTTCCTTCTACTGTTTCCAGATATCGTCATACCATATACTCTTAAGTGCATTATGAACCTCGCGGTTAAATGCTAACTTTGGTTTGGCTTTATCAAAACATGTCGAGTAAGGTGTCATACGAATTGGAATACTAACCCCTCGCCAATTCTGGCGACGGGGTTAGCATTCCACCCTTCTAGAGGGACACGACATGTACAGTACCTGAAACCCTGGTAAAATCAGACATAGCCTCAGCTCCACAAAATGGATGCTGCCACCACAGACACAAGTCTGCCCTCCTGCTGCTGGGAGTCCTTCCAGCTTGGGAGGTGTGGACAAAGGGTTTCCTGCCAGGGGAGGTGCATGCACCACCCCAGACAGGATTTTGTGTATTGGTCAGGTAGGGCTTGAAAGAAACCAGACATGCCTGAGGCTCACAAGGAGTCTCGGTGCATATGCCAGTTCAATCCGGTCCTGGGGCACACCAGTCCCGGGCCTGGGGCGAGCTGGACAAAGGATTGGGGGTGTAACCACCCCCCTTCCTGGTCCCACCCTTAGGGAGGGACCTAGCAGGTAGTCCGGCCCCTAGAATCCGCTTAAAGGTAGGAGCTGTGTCCTAAGACTTCAGACATCCTGGAATCAACTTGAAACTAAGAAGAAGACGGGAACTTCGACGCTCTGCCGCACAGAGGACTGAAGCCAATCTCCCCTGTGGTCAGAGAGTGACCACCTTGCTAACGCAAGCACCATCCAGCGAATCAACGTCTGCTTTGCCGCCGCCTCCCACCGGAGCCCGAGCCCAGAGACTGACAAGACCTGGACCTCCAGACCTCTCACCGCCCGATCCACAGTCCCTGAGAAGAGGAGACCCGTGGAGGCACCGAGACACGTGGAGCCAGCCATCTTGAAAAGACCACGACAAGCTGCAAGTGCAACAACCGAGGCTCCCTCCAAGTTGTGCTTTGGGATCTGAGAAGCCCAACCCTCGAGCAGCATCTGCACCAAAGGTGAGCCCTCCAGCATCTCCACGATCTGCGTGGGGCCCTTCTGCATTTTGCCACTCGACGCGCCTAACCGGTTGCTGGCCCGCTGGCTAGTGGCCATCTTGGCGACGAACTTCAAGAAATACACCACTGGTCTGGTTGCTCCAGACTGGCCCTTGCTCCCCTCCAAAGGAGCAATCCCTCTGACCTTGCTGGTCAGAACCATCAGCTTATTTCGTTTTCCACAACAATTGCTTTTGCCAAGGCTTGTTTGCTTCGATCAAGTCGCCGATACTGCCGACAGCGAGAACCTGCGTGGGACAGCCCGTGACTCGACTCCTGGATGTCGTTGACCTTCAGGGACCATGTGGCTGCAGAGACAAGCTACACCTTCCTTCCTGTTTGCACCCGACATCGCCTGGTACCCACCTGGTGCCACGCTGGTCACTGGCTAGTGACTGTGAACACTGTCCCCTCTGCTTACAGGTCTTCAACATCTCCGATCCACTCTTGGATCCACCGCATCTCTTCCGGACCGGCCGCCTGCAGCATCTTTGTCCACAGGCTCCATTGAACAGATAGAAGAAACCCGACGCACTTCGACGCCTATGCACCCGCTTCCTGTGGGTGAGGTAAAGCTGGCACTCCGGTGCCCAAGTGTAGAGAATCATCTCTAGTGTCTGTGTTTCCAATCTTAAGTTCCTAGTCCATCCGGAAGATCCTCTTTGCAGTAACTTTGTACTTTTTACGCACCCATTGAAAACCTATGGGAGCTCGCGTGTGACTATTTGCTCTGCACACGCAACCCGTGGACCTCCTGGTCACTAACCGAAGTTAGCTCCTTGTAGGCCCAGCGATTCTAGAGGCCCTAGGCCTTTTCCCTTTTCTGTTCGTGGTACTTATACCACTATTTTAGTATATGGTTTGAGCGGCCACCAGGGCCTATCCATATAAAGTGCAACTTCTGTGTATTCTACTGTAATCTTGTTTGACGATTTGTGCTCCTGTGCTCATAAAGAGACTAGGGGTTACTTTGAGAAATAAATACATATATATTTTGAATATATATCTGTGTGGTGTCCTTTCATTGGTATAAAAGGGGGTTGCATTTGGTAAAACAGCTTGCTTAACACGTTTCACGAGTTTAGCCTCAAAGACTGCTTAGCCTACGCTACCACTAGGGCAGCTAGTCCGAAAAGGTTGACTTACAACCACACCATAAGAGTTGCTTGGCATGGTACAAGGTGGTCACTTTAACTAGTGAACATCATATACCAGGCCAACTTCTCACACCTACGTTGTAGTGGATTAATATCCAGACAAGTGAATCAGGTATATTACCACCACATTCACCAATCTGGGCAGACCAGAATTGTTTGATTTTCCCCGACTGCGGTTTAAAAGCCGACCTGAACTGAACAAAACAGAAATATAATTTGCTTGCTCAAATTAATCCAAAGGAGTTATCTGGGTAATTTGGAAGTAAGCAAAGCTTTCCAAAAGTATGCAAATAAACCTAGAACAGTTTCAGGTTTCCGGGTGTACTCCTGGATAATGTTTGTGAATTCTATTGTCTCCTGCATAAATATAGTCTATGTTTTTGCAGGAGAGAATGTACATTAGTGCTAGTTAACCCTTTTCTTCTTTTCTTAACAGGCAATGTGCTTTCCACAAACATTATTCACCTAAATACCAGTCCAGTTTGGAGGTTTTTCTCTTCTCCTTCCAATCCAGATAGCAATTTACTCCACAGAAGTGTAAATTGCAGATCTTTTACAAGGTGAGAAGGAGTCTGAAAACCGCTTATGATCACCCACAAACTGCATGAAACATCTAGGGAGTTCCTGCCCTGGAACCCCCACTAACCACCCACTTGAGTTTTAACTTACTCACAGCAAACTCCTGTGTGAGTAAATTCTTTCACAGGAGCAAAGCCAAGATTGCTGGATTGTAAAAGTTGTTTTGCACTTGTAAAAAACAGACCAACTGCATGGGTAAAAAATACATTTACACAGAAATTGTTTTATAAATGCTGCCCCAGAAGTCCAGGGAGAAAAACAATATGGTTCACATTTTTACATGGAAGGCTGCTGAATGTGCCAAGTTAAAGTGTAAAGCAGTGTGACTTTTTCTAAGAGATATTTTAATCATAGCAAATTCATAATAAGTTACCACGGGCCACAGATATGTACCTTTTTTAAGGTCGCAAATGGCCCGATTCACAGAATAAGGCCGTTTGTGACTGGACAAAAGGTATGTACTAAACCCTCTTTGTGATTCTGTAAACTATTACTGAATCAAAAATAGGGATTGCGATTCAGTGTTAGGAAGGGGGGTGTTTAGGGCGTCCCTTATTAATACTGAATTGCAGCGGTATGTAAGAATGTTTTGTGACCAAAATGATGTCGCAAAACATTCGCATTTTACCACCAACTTTCAAGTTGGTGGTAATCCTCCGCAAATGGGAAGGGGTCCCTAAGGGACTCCTTCCTCTTTGTGAATGGAAGTACAAACATGTTTTCAGAGCAGGCAGTGGTCCCACATATACTGTCTTTTCTTTTTTTGTAAACGCCACCCGTTTTTCTTTAAGGAAAATGGCTGCATTTAAAAAACATTATTGCTTTATTTATAAGCAATCATGGACATGGTGGTCTGCTGATCTCAGCAGGCCACCATCCCAGTGATTTTAGTGATTCCTAATAGGCTGCAAATAGAGACCTACCTCATTAATATTCATGAGGTAGGTCGATTTGCCACCCCCTCGGAATCACTAAATGATACTCATGGAGTTTCATAGATTAGGAATAGTGATAACCAAATTGTGGTTTGCAGAAAATCACAATTAAGGAACCACTATTCCTAATATTGATACATGTGGCCCATGTATTTTACATTATTTTACATTATAAGTGCTAAACTTTCAAAGGGCATACCCTCTCACATTATTAACTCTTGTAATATTGCAGGCTGACACAAGTTGTGGCTTTGCTTTTAACAATACAACATGCAAGGCATACAAGACGTGTAGTCAATAGGATTTTCCTCCAAAATTCCCATTAATTATGCGAGCGCGTGTAATTGCATATCAGTAATTCTGAGTCAAAGGAGTAACATGGAAATACCGAAATTACTCCGGTTATTCTGGAGTAATTCTGCCTAGACAAAAACACTTGCTAAATGTGCTCCTGGGGTAGGATTCCCCCCAACTTACTCCCAGAATTTAGTGCTAGTTTCTTAGCGCAAAAATGCCCAAAATTGACCCGAGGATGCATTTTGGGCTAAGAAATAGAGCGAAATCCAACAGAATATGAATAGCGAGCCCGAGCAGCCTCCGGCCCTCGCTAAATGTGCTCTTGCAGTAAGATGTTTCCCCCGGAATTACACTTAATTCATGTGTTTCATGTTCTTGTCTGGAGGCATGAAGATACAAGTGTTGCTCAACGTCACATCCAGGTATCATGGACAAATCCTTTATTTGACATCATTTGAAAGCCCTCTTCCTTCAACAATGTTTTAGCTAAGACACTGCAACTAATCTTGGCACAGACACTACCGCCATCTTATCAGGTGCTTACAACCTTTTCATTGCTGTGTACACCTCTTGCACAATTTTAGTTTCTGTAAAGAATTAGGAGTTTGTAAAGCAGAGCCTTATGTAATAATTCTTGGTAATGTTTAGTAATTGTGAACGCTCTGTCATTATGTATGTAACAACATATGTCTACTGTAAAGTGCTCTAGCACCTATGAGTAATGTCTGCGCTATTTAAAAATGCATAAGATAATAAGTAAATAAATAAATAACTTTTTCTAAAGTAGAGAAAGTCAGCCTAACGAAGACAAACTGGCAACAATTCATTTCAGAGAAAAGTTTTTGTGGTAAAGTAAATGTTATTTTTAAAGGACAAGATGACAAACAGCTAACAAGGAAAAGGGGGATGGGTAAAAGGACGGGGAGGTGTGGCTCGGTAAGAGGAGATAGTGAGGGTTTGTAAAAAGAGCAGTAATAAAGTGGAAGGGGAATAAGATATTTGTAAAAAAACATGAGTAAAGCAAGAGGGGGGAGAAAGGGGTTTGTAAACAAGGGACTAAAGGTGGAAGTGGAATGAGTAAATCAGGAGGGGGAGTAAAAGGTTTGTAAAAAAGAGAGTACATGAAGTGGAGGAGTAAGAGAGTTGTGAAAAATGAGTAGAGTGTGAGGGCAAGGAAGGGGTATAAAAAGTTAATAAAGTAAGGGGTTGTAAAAAGACATGGGAGTAAAGCAGGAGTAGGAATAAGGAGTTTGAACTAAAAGGGAGGAAAATGAGGAATGAAAGTAAGGGGATTGTAAAATAAAATAAATAAAGTTGGAGTGAGGGTTTTGTAAAAAAAAAAGGATGTACAGTAGGATAATGAGTAAGATTTGTAGAAAAGGGTGTGGAAGGGCATTATCACAAGGGGCATGGGAGGCAAGGAAGAGGGTATCCCTACCTGCACATAAACAATATTTTAAAAAAATGACATTTGGTGACTTCAATGTATGCTGCATTAAGCAGCACACATAGAAGTGACAAAATTGCATTTAAAGATTGTTTATGTACAGGAAGGGGGTCCTTCATGTACATAAACAATCTTTCCCCTGCATGCAGACACCCTTGCACTATGGTACAAGGGTACCTGCATTGGCGCTACACTGCTAAGTGTAGTGCCAGCGCAGGGGAAAATGTAAGGCTGCACCATATTCTCGTAAATATGGTGCAGCCCTGCATTTCTGAAGCGGCAGAGTGAGGCGTT
The DNA here is from genome assembly GCF_964204655.1 of Triturus cristatus. NCBI lineage: Eukaryota > Metazoa > Chordata > Amphibia > Caudata > Salamandridae > Triturus > Triturus cristatus. The sequence goes on along the minus strand of NC_140580.1, from coordinate 1,127,133,232 downwards.
AAGCCATGACGGCTAACGCCTCATTCCTCCACTTCAGTTGTAAATATTCCCCTATGTCTCCAGCGTGGTCACTCAATCTGATGCATGGCATTACGTGTTTGGTGAGGAGGTTAAGACGTGCTGTAGTGGGACAACCTTGAAGCCTTCAAGAGCCCATCTAGAGACCCGCCGAGAGGTGTCTGATGCTTGAAGTAAATTGATATGAGCATTGTTAGATGCCGGGCTCTTCGTGGAGGATTTGCAAGAGATGGTTCACCGTCTCAGCTAGCATTATTTATCTTTGCGAAAGTCAATCATCTCAAACAGTTGGACCCTGCATGCATGATGACATGCAATATGTAGATGGAATGCCACCATCTTGGCTCAGGTGTCATTGGAAGTTGAAGTGTAGTGTGTCCTCAGGAAACTTCGACATTAGCAACTATTTCGTTTATATTGATGGTAAAAACATTCATCCAGAGAGGAAGCTGGCTTTACTTTATAATTAAGAAACAGTACAGAACCATTGACTATAGCCCGCAGATCTAACTGTGGGCACTTCCCTTTATAGGACAAAATCCCTCACTCACCAAAGGTGACATGCAACATCATATGGGATTCTCCTCTCAAAGGAAACACCTAGTTCCTTTGAGGGCTACAAACCACTCTCTGAGAGGGAGGAGCTCAAGGATGGTTTGAGTGCCTACTCTAATAGGATATTCTAAATCCACATATAAAGAGAATTAGTGTGAGCGAGGGCTCAGCGCAAAGAAAGAACTAATGTGAGGAAAGTGAAACTAAAACTAGCTAGTGAGCATAAAAAGTATTGTTTATTCCGATACACCCACTGCCAGGATTAAAAACAGTGCACCAGCGGTATGGATTTAAATCGCATTAGTGTGGTGGAAAATGATGGTCAACATGTTTCAGCCTAAATGCCCATTCGTGGGAGAGGCTTTCATCAGGACCTATAATGATGCTGCTGCTTATGTGCTCAAGTGATTAAACAATAAAGGATACAGAAAACAGACGCTATTTCAAGTTCGTCTGCTCCATCAGGAATTATTACCTATAATAAGGAGAAAAGCCAAAAATCAGGTATTATGCAAATTTTCCTAGGAATGTTTAACACTGTGATTTCAATAATGATTCTGTGAAGATAGAGAAAATGAAACTTCCTTACCCGGAACTGCTGGGTAAGAGACCTCACCTCAACCTGGTGTCAGCTCCGGAAGGGGGCACCGCTCTGGAAAAACGGTGCATGTGTCATTACCACACCATGTGCTATCATAAGAGTCCAAGGGTGTTATAACCAATTTAAGGAACTAAGATAGACATGCACTATAGAGCATAATTAAAAACAAGGGAACCAAATGGGAGACTAAGACCTTTTAGGGATACTAGCAAAAAGGCAATACCAGTGATAGGACACACTAGACACAGTTCTCTTCATTGAGCCACTAAGTGTGGCCCCTTTGCCAATAGGTACATTAAAGATAGGCGTTAAAATTTGAACAAAGTCTTGCATCATGTCTAAAAGGACTTACAGTAATAGACAAGGCCAATAAAAGCATGAATGCCAAACCCACAATACCAGTGCTCTTGATTCCAAATCCAGTAAGAATGCGAAGGGAACACATAGCAAACTAGTGCAAAAATCGGTATCAGGGCAACAACAGAAAAAGTAATTAAAGAAAGAAAGAGCAGCAGTCCCGCCATGACACTCACCTCTCTGTCGGTACTCCGAATCCGATTGAGCCTGTAACCGGAGGTGAGTGTCTGAGATAACCCCGCTCTCTTATATCATCAGAAATCCCAGAGAACGAGCCTCAGGTGTGACGGAGACTCGCCAGGAAATCCCACCAACACGCAAGCGCCAGCACAGAAATACTATACGACAGCGCATGCGCGCACCCACTCGTATAGCAACATCTGTGAGGCAGCCTTGAGTCCCTCGTCAACCGCCTCAAACTATGCTAAGATGAGAGACCCCCGGTCAAACAATGTGTGACTACACTATTCATCAAACAGCACCACTTTAAAAAAAATCAGCAAAACAATAATCTAATGAAGGAAGTTGAAAGCCACGCATGCGCAGCATGTAATGTGCATCTTGGGAATTGTAGGCACACGGCCGCATCAGCCCCGTAACATTCGGCCAGTCCACAATGCACAGATCTAGAAGAGGGACCCTTGGGCCATGCACGTACAGCACTGAATAAATTTCATGGGGAATGTAGTTTGTTAGAACAGCGGTCTAATCTAAGATCTGACAAAGCCTCTGCAGAGCAAAAGTCATCAAGAGAAAGGCAAGGTGTAAAATAAAGCTCACCAAGTGTGTGATGTTTATATGAATCAGGGATATGTAAAACAATCAAGGCAGCTGTCTCATACTAAACCGACATCTTATAGCAAGGCAAACTGTTCGTCATACCCATATGTTTAAATGAAGAGACATAAACAACTGTTGTATTGATATCTTTGTGTACAGCGGAATCAAGAAGCCCAGGTTCACTGGGCAGACAATCCGCCTGCTCGTTCCACTCGGAGTATGACGGAAGCACAAGCAGGATCAAGCAACAAGACGATCTAGTCATAAACTTAAGCAGTCTGCCTTTGAATACAGATGAAAAGGACTAGGCTTTGTACCATCTTATCGAGGTGATAATTTTGTGATTAAGCAGAAATTTACCCGTTTTTTCCGCAAGATCCGTCTCAATTTATTTTTCAGAGACAAGCCACTAGATGCTACTGATGAGGTTGATATCAATACGGGTCTTAAGAACAAGTCAAAATTCAATCCCCTTTCAAACCAGATTCCTCCACAGGTCCTGACTTTTGAGAAAGCAGTGACCTCACAAGTTACCAACATCTGTGCCAGCAATAATAGGCAGTACCAGAATTTGACTAGGAAGGAGCAACAGGCCATGCAATCCCTGGCCGTTGATGATGATCAAACCCACTGATAACTAAGGGGGGAGCCATCTTATCTTATCGAACAGAATGTCTCAGGCAACTGGAGAACACATGTTTCTATAGACCTCTGAGAGAGGATCCAATTAAGAGGCTGGAACAAGAAATCAAGATACTAGTCGAAAAAGCACGCTCGAATGGCAGGATGACTACACAGGAAGCGTCTTTTCTGATCAAGGCGCACCGATTGTTCCTTATTTTTATGCACTTCCTAAGGTGGATAACAGCCAAAGATCCCCACCTGATCATCCTATTATCTCCGGCCTAGGCTCTCTACTTGAAACGCTTTCAACCGTTCGTGGACCACTTCCTGAGACCTTTGGTAGGGGAGATGCCAACTTATTTGAAGGACAGAAAGGATATACTGCGGTCACTGGAAGATATCCAATTCGACGTAGAAAGTGATTTCCTCGTCTCTTTTGACGTGGAATCCTTATGCACATGTATTCCTCAGGATGAAACTCTCTGCCATAGAAATACTACTGCTGAACAAAGTTCCAGACTCAATCACCCCAGTATCATTCATCATCAATTTTGCCCGCATAGCTATGAAGGAGAACTTTTTAAAGTTCGAAGACCAACTCTTTCCCCAGGTGTCGGGTACATCCATGGGGAGCGTTTTCGCCCCCAGTTTGGCGAACCTCTGTGTTCACATTTTTGAACAAGAGCACATTTTCAGCAGCGAGAACCCATACAGAGACCATATACGTTTATGGAAACGGTATATCGATGATGTGTTGGTGATTTGGAGAGGCGCACCCACATCGATTACTGATTTCAAGGTATGGCTCAACAGCCGTAATGAATACTTGAATTTCACCTGTGAATATAGCAAGACCAGCTTACCATTCCTTGATTTCAGGATTTCTTCCTCGGACGGGGGATTGAGTACTGAGCTGTATGGAAAACCTATAGCCAGGAACTCTCTCCTGTCATATGAGAGTTTTCATCCAAAAGCCCTATCAGACAATTTGCCGTTCGGGCAATTTTTGCGTATCAAGAGGAACTGTTCGTCAACTACCAAATATCAGGAACATGCAAAGAATTTGTCAGTTCAACTGGAAGCCAGAAACTATCCGAAGAAACTTGTGAAAAGGTCCTTGAAATGTGCAGCCAATAACAACAGGGCAGCACTCTTAGACCTCAGTTGTCCGAAAGAGACATCTAACAGATTGACATGTGTTAACACAGTTTGCAGCTTTTCGAATAAAATCACGAAAAGCATTCTTTTTAATTGGAAGATTCTGAACATTGGTACTACACCACTTCCACGTCCACTCTTTGTCTTCAGACGCAGCACTAACATTAAAGATCGGTTAGTGCACACACGCTCACGTGGGGCCCAGAAGGCAGTACAGGACACTCTGTGGGGTTTAACTCCTGTGAAAAGACATTTTCCTTGCGGGAATTGTGCGGCTTGTCCACATACGACTCATACAACTGAGATCGACATTGGGTCACCAAGACTCTGGGTTCTGATCAGTCACACAAATTGCAATAACGACAATTTGATTTATCTTATCATTTGCCCTTGCACACACCGATATGTGGGCATGACCACACGCAGAGTTAAAACCCGCATTTTCGAACACAAAAGCACCAGGTGTAAGCACCAGGTGAGTTGTAAGAAGGCCTCAACGAAATTGACCAGTCACTTTCTTGCAGCCCATCACTCTCCTCAAGATTTGAAATGGACAGTGTTGGAAAGACCAGTTATTCCAACACACATCACTGACATTTTGAAATTTTTGTTCAGATGAGAGCAAAGGTGGGTCCACAAATTAAACAGTGATAGTACAGGTCTGAATGATGAGATCCCGTGGGTCTCTCTGTAGAGGTCAAGGTCAGAGGGTCATGGGGCCGTGCATTACTCTTTGGCTGGAGTAGTGGTTATTGTGTAGTTTGGTCCATCATGTTCTCTAGTACTTCTTTCAAGATGAAAGATAATGTCTATATGCCTGATATGAGGGTATAAATATCGTATTTTTTAGACGTTGTTCTAATCAAACTGTGTGTTTTACGACACTTCTGAGAAGTGATTATATGTTCTTGGAGTTGGGAGGCGGATTGTCGTTCAGTAAACCATGTGTTTGTTTTCATACCCCACGCAGACACCTGAGGGGTACTGAACTTCAAAAGCTGATATGTTCGACCGCCCTTAAATGACTTGGTGTCTGTACACGCAGATATCAATACAACAGTGGTTTATGTCTCTTCATTTAAACATATGGGTATGATGAACAGTTTGCCATGTTAGAAGATGTCGGTTTAGTATGAGACAGCTGCCTTGAAGGTTTTACGTGTCCGTGGTCCATATAAACATCATACACTCGGTGAGCTTTATTTTACACCTTCCCTTTCTCTGAATGACTTTTGCTCTGCAGAGGCTTTGTCAGGTCTTAGATTAGACCGCTGTTCTAACAAACTACATTCCCCATGAAATGTATTCAGTGCTGTACGTGTGCGGCCCTAGGGTTCCTCTTCTAGATCTGTGCATTGTGGACTGGTCGAATGTTACGGGACTGATGCGGCCGTGTGCCTACAATTCCCAAGATGCACATTACATGCTGCGCATGCGCGGCTTTCAACTTCCTGCATTAGATTATTGTTTTGCCGATTTTTTTAAAGTGGTGCTATTGGGACGAACAGTGTGGTCACACATTGTTTGACCGGGGGTCTCTAATCTTAGCATGGTTTGAGGCGTTTGTCGAGGAACTCAATGCTGCCTCGCAGATGTTGCTATACGAGTGGGTGCGCTCATGCGTGGCCGTATAGTATTTTTGTGCCAGCGCTTGCGTTTTGGTCGGATTTCCTGGCGAGTCTCTGTCACACCTGAGGCTCGTTCTCTGGGATTTCTGACGATATAGGAGAGCGGGGTTATCTCAGACACTCACCTCCGGTTACAGGCTCAATCAGATTCGGAGTACCGACGGAGAGGTGAGTGTCATGGCGGGACCGCTGCTCTTTCTTTCTTTTCTTACTTTTTCTGTTGTTGCCCTAATACCGATTTTTGCACTAGTTTGCTATGTGTTCCCTTCGCATTCTTACTGGATTTGGAATCAAGAGCACTGGTATTGTGGGTTTGGCATTCATGCTTGCATTGGCCTTGTCTATAACTGTAAGTCCGTTTTAGACATGATGCAAGACTTTGTTCTAACTTTAAAGCCTATCTTTAACGTACCTCTAGGCAAAGGGGCCACACTTAGTGGCTCGAGGAAGTGGACCGTGTCTAGTGAGTCCTATCACTGGTATTTGCTAGTCTCCCTAAAAGGTCTTAGTCTCCCATTTGGTTCACTTGTTTTCAATTATGCTCTATAGTGCATGTCTATCTTAGTTCCTTAAATTGGTTATAACACCCATGGACTCTTATGATAGCACAAGGTGTGGTAATGACACATGCACCGTTTTTTCCAGAGCGGTGCCCCCTCCCTGAGCTGTCGCCAGGTTGAGGTGAGGTCTCTTACCCAGCAGTTACGGGTAAGGAAGTTTCATTTTCTCTATCTTCACAGAATCACTATTGAAATCACTGTGTTAAACATTCCTAGGAAAGTTTGCGTAATACCTGATTTTTGGTTTTTCTCCTTATAATAGGTAATAATTCCTCATGGAACAGACAAACTTGAAATAGCGTCTGTTTTCTGTTTCCTTTTTTGTTTAATCACTTGAGCACATAAGCAGCAGCATCCTTATAGGTCCTGATGAAAGCCTCGCCCACAAATGAGCTTTTAGGCTGAAACATGTTGACCATCATTTTCCACCACACTAATGCGGTTTAAATCCATACCGCTGGTGCACTGTTTTTAATCCTGGCAGTGGGTGTATCGGAATAAGCAATACTTTTTACGCTCACTAGCTAGTTTTAGTTTCACTTTCCTCACATTAGTTCTTTCTTTGCGCTGCGCCCTCGCTCACACTAATTCTCTTTATATGTGGATTTAGAATATCCTATTAGAGTAGGCACTCAAAACATCCCTGAGCTCCACCCTCTCAGAGAGGGGGTTGTAGCCCTCAAAGGAACTAGGTGTTTCCTCTAAGAGGAGAATCCCATATGATGAAGCATGGCACATTTGGTGAGTGAGGGATTTCGTCCTATAAAGGGAAGTGCCCACAGTTAGTTGTGCGGGCTATAGTCAATGGTTCTGTGCTGTTTCTTTCAGTAACTATCCAGTAGTGGCTCGCCACACACATTCTTTTCACATGTTCTTCACTACTTTTCAGTGTAGACCCAAGGATTTCATACTGTTTTGTTTACAATTATTGAGGATATAATCCTTTGCAGGTCTTTAAAATTTCCCTTGGACCCTCCTGCTATGAACTTCTTTGTTTGGTAGTTTACTTTATAATTGCCTGGAAACTGAAGCTCAAAATATTTTGAATCAGCAAAACGTCCCTTTAAAGTTCAACCTTTAAGGGATGATTTTAGTCACTGGGACGAATAAACTGAAGTGACCTAAAGTTTAAAAAGTAATTACACAAATGAAACAAATATTGCTGTTGAAAAATATACATTTTATTTTAGTAAACAGACTTGAGATGAATCTATTTATGAATATGTTGCAGCTTTCAATGTGTTAGCAAGTTCAAGTGTTTGAAAACTGTAGTGATCAATTTTCTTGTGATCAAACTAATCTTAATTGTTTCTATAAGGAGGAACTTGAGACTTTATGATGTTGCACCAATCCTGTTGGAAGAAGCAGTTAGAATTACACAAGGACTTGCTGCACGCATGCTTGTGGTGAGAGCGTTGTGACTGTCGTTGCTAAAGAAAATAAATATTTAAGGATGTTAAAAGATCTAGAGTTCAAGCTGAGAGGAACAACTTGCTACAAATGTGGGTCACGTTTTCATTTAGAAACTTATTCTGAATGTCCTTCTATTCATAAAAAATTCCTTTATTGCAAGAATATTGGTCATGTTATGCAAGTATGTCATACTAGTCTAATTCAGTAGGGGTGAGCAATATTTCCAGTGATGTGAAGACTACTGAGGTGGAGGTCTTAAGCCTTGTGAGGGTCTAAATATAAATTAGTCTTGAAGCTGAGGTATTAGCCAGTAAGAGAGGTCCTTTGTAAGTTGTAACAGTGGGTAGTATAGATTTGAAAGTTATGGCTGATTCTGACTCGCCCTTTACAATAATGTCTGAAACAACTTTCGATAAATGTTGGGTTTGTGGAATTTTGAAGCCTTCTGTAATTAAGGCTGTTGCTTCTGTTAGACAGGATGGTTGAGAATATCAGATTTTTTTTAATTCTCTAAAATCTAAAGATCACTTCATTACAAAGATCTATGTGGCACAGGAAGGTAAATATACTGTTAGTTGGGTTAATCATGGCCAGTTAGGTATGGTGTTTAGACCAGGTACTATCAACCCAGTGAATCTGATGGAATGTCCTATGAATGATTAAGAAACTTTATTTTACAAACACTCTTGTGTTTGGAGGAATGCATTTGTTGTGTGAATGATTTAGAACACAAAATCATTTATGAGAAGGGGCCAGTTCCAGTTGCTCATAAAGTTAAGTATGTCTCGGTGAATGTAAGAGAAGATTTAAGATTTTTCTCCAAGATATGCTCAGTCATGGAATAATAGAACAGCAATTATTTTGGTTAAAAAAGTGGGGAAGGTTTGTTTGTGTGCCGGCATTGTGTAACCTCTGTGTAATTTCTGTCTAACAAAAGGTGAGATATTCAAACTGGGGTAGAGGGAAATGGGTGGGAAGGGGTAGGATGGTATCTGTATCGGTGAAGCAAAATAGGACAGAGATACAGTGGCTGTGCAGGCAGGGTCTGTCAGCGAGGAAGGAATGATGCATCATGTAATGAATAAGCGAAGATGAGGGGGGCCATAGTGGGTACTGACAGATATGGACTAAGAGCAGTGGCCATTACAGAGGTAGATCATCGTTTCCAGTGTATTGCAGAAACTGCAAAAGAAGGGTGGGCCGTTGAGGGGAGATGGGTTGCTTGCAGAGACCCTGGATCTCCTCATATCTAAGGGTGTCCTACTCCGCTGCACCCCATTTATAGACCACTCCATACCAGGCAGCCAGAGAAGGAGTCGCCGGGAAGCACCAGTGCAAGTTTAGGATGAATGCTTGTATACTCAAAGAGACTGATGTCTCAGGGGATATTTTGACCAGTGCAAAAATACGTGAGCACCAGCATATTATTGAAACATTTTATGATGAAAGGAAAGGTATTAATCATGCCTGTGATTCATAGGTTATTTGAAAGAAAATTATTTCTTGAGGTCACAAATCTGACTTCAAGTTTAAGGGACCATTTAAAGTAATAGAGGCTGCCCATAGTTCCATATTGCAAGCAGATGATAGGTGGGTGTCGATGTGCTGTTTGGTGCAGGTTTCTAATAAACATTGAAAAATTATTTCTACTAATTCTTGTAGTAATTTCCTCTTTCCCTTAGATTTTGTGACATTAAACAAGAATATTGATGACTTACCTTGGTAGAACATTCATTGTAATGGCCATAGTGAAGGTACATTTTGTGATTCAGGTTAGGATATTGTTTTAGATCTACCGGATACTGGTGATTCATACAACTCGAACTCAGATGTACTTGAAAGTATACCATCAAACTTTCCATGCAAAGTCACGGGATATGGGTGTGTGAAATGTTAATAATTCTCAGATTCATGTTATCACAGGGTGTGAGCACATATCTAAATACCCACACCACGGGCCTCATGTAGGTAAATAAAATTTACTGATTCTTAAATACCGAACCGTACCGAATCGGTATTTAAGAATCGGTAAGTTATATGTAGGTAATAATTCGGTAATATTTACCGAATCGGTAACATTCGGTATTCAAGAATCGGAATTTACCGATTCGGTAAATACCGCGGTGGTATTTACCGAATCGGTAAATACCGAGGTGGTATTTACTGAATCGGTAAATACCGAGGTGGTATTTACCGATTCGGTAAATACCGATTCGGAAAATACCGAATCGGAAAAACGAAATCACATGACTGTTTGAAACAGCCAATTCTGTGCAACCAAACCCCACCCAAGTAGGAAGTGGCCACACCCAGGCAGGTGCACTCAATCAACAGACTCAGGAGAGGCTGGGAGTGCAGAGGAGAGGCAGGGAGCCAGTGCCTGATTGTTGAGATCAAACTTCACTATGTCCAGCCAGAGGACAGGAGGGGAAAGGAGGCGCAAGGTGAAATTCAGCCCCAAGGAACTCCAGGTGCTAGTGGAGGAGGTAGTGAAGCAGCACCAGAAGCTTTTTGGGAGGCAATCCCTGCAAGTGGCAGAGTGTGAGAAGCGCACTATTTGGCTGGCAATCCAGGCGCAGGTAAATGCTGTGGGAGTGACCCACAGGGACATTGACGTCCTAAAAAAACGCTGGTACGACCTGCGCATCGTGACTAAGAGGAAGATGGGGGACATCCAGAAGGAGGCCAGCCGGACAGGAGGTGGAAGTAACAGGGCACCTGCCCTCACCGAACTGGAGGAGCTGGTGCAGTCGACAATCGAGCACGAGAGTGTCGTGGGCCTTGGGGATGCCGACAGCTCTGCCAGAGCCGCCACCCAACAAGGTAAGAGGAATGCACAGCAATGTAGCCCCCCCTACCCCTATCCCACATCCCCCATAGTGAAATGAGTATCCCACTCCAGTCCATGTGTTACTGCAGACAGGCAATGCATTATGGGAGATGTAGTCAGGGATCCCCCACCATGAACAGAATAGCACAGAACAATGATGCATGGTACACACATTAGCCTAAAGCAGACAGAGGACAATGTGAGAGTGTAACATCAATTTATTGTCAAGCTTGCAATGCATGCCTTCAGGTACACTGAGCTGATGTTGCATTTCTGTCCACAGACGTAACATCGCGCAGGACTGCACATGGCACAGGAGAGGGGGCACACCGCCAAGCCAGTTCAGCTACGGGCAGCACAAGTTCTGGCCAGAGCGCGTTGCCACAGCCACCATCCCCAGTACCTGAGCCAGCATCCCCAGTACCTGAGCCAGCATCACCAGTACCTGAGCCAGCATCCCCAGTACCTGAGCCAGCATCACCACTCATGCTGGAGTCACCGGCCACATCACCGCCTGCAATAGTGAGGTCGAGGAGGTGTGCTGCTGCCAGGCTGCGCGTGTTACACACATCATCTGATGACAGCAGGGGCCCGGAGCCAAATACCATGCCCCAGGATGGGAGACATACCACTGTGCCCTCCACCTCACAGGGAGAAGACACGGGTGCAGGACGGCGCCGCAGGTCGCGTGAGCAAAGTCCACCACCAATCGATCACAGCCATGGGGTCTTCGGGGGCCTTGAGGCCAACATGTTAAAACAACAGCGCCTGCAAACAAAGGCAGTCATTTCAGTACAGCGGCATGTGCGGGGACTGAGAACCACATTCAAACACATGGACAGGAACATCTGCGCAATGGCGGCGGGGATTACTGACATGGCAGCGGGCCTGCGGGACGTGTCACAGTCCATGCAGCTGTTGTGCAGCAAGTTAGACGCAGATAGAGCTGCAAGGCGCCGGGAACGGCAGAGGGGAGACAGGCACACCAGGGCACTCAACCGCCTGGCAACTGCAACATCACTACTCTGCCGGCGCTCAGTGAACATGCAGGAGGGCCTGACACACTGCAGCAGCGACGTCACTAGGGGGATGGTGCAGGTCACCAGTGCCCTGGAGGTCCTATTGACCAGTCAGGCGGCCACAAGTGGTGCAGGGGATGCTGCTGAAAGCATGGACACCAGCAGCAGGAGCAGCATCACACCCCCCGTCCCAGAAACACGCAGGAGCAGCAGGCGGCATGGGGCTGGCACCAGTGAGGAGGCTGAATCCGTGCCATCCCACAATGTAGCGCGTGGCCGCAAACTTTGATGCTGCACCGCGTAGCAATAGACTATTGGGTGACGTAACCCTGGACTTCACACTTGTGAATGAGCAATGTTGCCAGAATGGCATTATCCTTGTTTAGTGGCGTAGTGGCGCATTATTAAACTACGTCATTACAGACAACAACTGACTGTGTCCCCTTACTTACTCAGAAATAGTTGCATGTGATCTCTGCCCGTCTCTCTCTCCCATCTGTTGCTGTTGGCACTCTAGCAGCGTTGTCCTCTGGCTGACCTGATTCATCATCATTGTCCTCAAAATCTATTAGTTCCACCTCTGTACCTCTCTTTGTGGCAAGGTTGTGCAGCATTGCACAAGTGGCAATGATCTTGCAACAGATGATGGGTGTGTACTGGCGTGCACCTCCGCTCTTATGGAGGCAGCGGAACCTGCTCTTCAATAGTCCGAACGTGCGCTCCACCACATTTCGTGTAGATTTGTGTGCCACATTATATCGTCTCTCACTCTGGGTTGATGGGTGTAGGTAGGGAGTCAGGATGAATGACCGCACGGCATATGCACTGTCGCCTAGGTGAGTTAAAGGGAACCATCAGTCACATGCCTCAATACACTATGATGATAATAAGTATTAGGGAGCGTGACTGTGACTTACCTAGCAGGTATCCTTCTCCAAATTCTCCGGCAAGCAGTTGTATGTAGATCCCACTGTTCTGGAAGATGTAGGAGTCGTGGGTGCTCCCAGGAAACTTCGCAACAATGTCAGTGATGATGTTCCCTGCATCGCAGATTACCTGCACATTGATGGAGTGGGTGGACTTTCTGTTCCTGTAGATGTGCTCAGTGGCAGCTGGTGGGCAGATTGGGATGTGTGTGCCATCAATACAGCCGATGACATGGGGGAACTGTGCCATGTGATAAAAGTCAGTTTTAGTTTTCTGCAGTTCAGCCTGTGTGTTTGGGAAGCTGATGTAGTGGTGCATTCTCTGCATCATGGCATCCAGGAACTTCCTGAAGAAACGGGACAGGCAACTCTGGGATACACCGCCCACCGCAGCTATCACCACCTGGTAACTTCCAGAAGCAAGTAGATGTAGGCTGCAGAGAACCTGCACATGTGGTGGTATGGCATGCGCCCTTCTTGTTGGCTGGTCCAGGAGTGGGTGCAGGTCCCTTATCAGGTCCATGATGGTTTGTGGGTGTAGCCTGTACCTTTCATGTATCTCAGCCTCAGTCAGTTGGAAGAGTGTGATGCGCTGTCTGTAAATGCGTTCCTCCCGTCTCCATATCCTCAGACCTGCTGCCTGTAGACGTAGGCGCCTTGCAATGACATACAGAGCGGCCATGTTGTCCACGCTGATGCATTTTGGGATTTCTTTTATGCACTGTTGATGATTACCACCTGCTTTCAATCTGTGTTAATTACCGACTCTTAATTACCGAATTTCATGGATTTCTTAATTACCGAATTTACCTACATGTCTTTTTCCGTTTTACCACTTCATATTTACCACTTCATATTTACCGAATCGGAAAATATGTATTCGGTAAATTTGAATCGGTATTTTAGAAATCGGTAAATATGAATCGGTATTTACCGCTTCATATTTGCCGAATTTTGGTTTTTGGCCTCCTACATCTCACTTGACTAAATACCGGTCGGTAACGGGAAATTTACCGAATTTCGGCCGTTACCGACCGGTATTTGGCTACCTACATGAGGCCCCACGTGAGGTATTTTTCATTCTTTAAAAACTTCATCTTGCTTAATGTTTTTGTTTATTTGTTTGATAAAAGGGGAAGATGGATCATGTTCTACAGGGTTATACTTTTCTTATCTTATTGCATTCATATTTTAGTTCATAATGTATTTATTACTCTGTTATCCCCCCTTGGACATGGCAGGGGGCTGGTTGTCGTTTATCCTTCATTCTTGGGCAAGATGAAGGGAAACGTTTTACCTCCCTCAACCTTGGCCAAGCATGGGGCAGGGAGACATTGACTCCTCAATTTTGGACACGGTAAGGGAGATGTGTTGTTGAACCTCTCTCACTCTAGGACAAGGTGAGGAAGGCATGGAGTAATTTCTCACACCCTTGGACAAGGTGAGGGGGAAACATGTTATTCTCCCCTTACCATTTGAGAAGAAGGAGTATGGGTATTCCCCTCACTTACCCTTGGGCAGGGCAAGGTGGGAGCATATCATCCCCCTCCAACATTGGTTAGAGTTGATGAAGACTAGCACAGAGCACCTCAGCCGCTCTCAGAAAAGAGTTTGGGGCAGGTAGGGTTATCTCTCTACCTCTGTTTCTAGGTAAAGCTGGGGAAGTAGCAGGCAAAGCCAGAGAGAAAGTAAATTAACTCCTCTTGCCCTTGGCAAGATGGGTGGAATCTGTATTTATCCCTATTCTCCGTTCCTGGCCCTTTTGTTTTTTTTTGCCCCTAGTGCCTTTCAAACAGGATGGGGATAAATTCATAAGTGGGTGGGTTACCTGCCCACTTATAAATACTCCTGTATCAGCCTCTAGGTGGCCTATGTCACCATAGGTTATAACATTCTACTAACCAGACTAAAATATAGGTTCAGGGTAACCTGGTATTCCCTAAACTAGAGCATCTCTTTTCTAGAGAGATTTCAGCTATCATGTAAGCATTAGATCTTCAGAATCAACATCTCAAAGCTCACTGCACCATGTCCTTGACAGTTACGTGTAACCTCTTTCAAAACTGCTAGTGAATTGGAGAAAAATAGGCCTGGGCGGAGTTCATGGAGTTCCGCTATGCGGATCTCCATAAAGTGACTACAAAACTCCGTCATGCTACGCCGAGTTCCAAAAGTCCATTAGGTCACATCGTTCACGCTGATTTTTAGCGCAGGGTGTTAGTCCCATGCTGGAAAATCAGGACGAACGGCACCATGTGCAGCACTAGAAGGCTCTGCTTCTTTCTGCCACTCAAGTAGATTTTCTACTCGAGTGGCAGCTTCCTCAACACAAACTGATGTTGTTTTCAATGCGAGCAGTCACGGCCATCCGCGACCGCCCGTGTTGAGAAATCTCGCTGGAAGGTGGTCTTGCGTGGATTTTCCTCGCTTGCCAACTTAATGTTGGAAAGCGAGGAAACTCTGTGCCGCGAACGGTACTCCCCGTGCTCTGCGGAGTGTGGAAACTCCACGAATGGAGTGGAGTCCACCTCCCAGGCCTAGAGAAAAACTGAAATCCTTGTTTTGAAAGTGACAGACTCTTCTATGCCTCCAGTTGTCGATCTCCAAGCATAGAGATTTACCCCTGCACCTCTTAATTTGAAAGTTAAGAACCCTGTTTGTTTTTTATTCAGATCTCTCAATCACCCCCAAGTCAAAGCTCTGGTTAAAAGTGTGAATATGCAACTCTCCATGCTCCTGAACCATCTTCCAATATTGCAAAATTCTCACTAAATAGATCCTACAAGAGGCCATATTGTGGAATGTTTAGATGAGTGTAGTGTTCTGCCATTTAACTTTGCTAATAAACTCATACACAAAACTACAAAGATTTTAATGCCAGGCAGTCTATGTGCATCTGAGATTAAAGACATATGATTTAATCTACCTGGCATGAGAACCCCTCCACTGGCCCTCATTCAGATCACTGCTTCACCCATGACGCCTACAGGCATAAGTACCTTAAAACCTTCAAAAGGGACTAACCCAAATGTCCGTACAAGAAACCTTTGCTCGGCATCGATGCACCCCAAGCTCCTTCAAATGACTGAAACATAGAGAAGGGCCCCTGAGCGCACAAGGGTCCAATGTTTGGCACTTCATCCTAGAGCTCAAAATAAACGATCTCTCGTTTAGGAACTACCTGAAAAAATTACTATTCAGCACCTCCTCTTTGGTTACTGCCTTCTGGACCCATGGAGGAAGAGGGCTAGATATATCTACCTGCACTCTAATGGTCATTGCATTTATGTTATGTTTTATGTAATTCAATTTGCGATTAGTGCTCATTCTGTATATGTAAACCCTTTGAAGTTACCACAGGGTGGCCTTCACCACCGCTGAAAAAATAACAAAAAAGACACACCACATCACTGCCTAAAATAATATAACCGAACATGAACCTAAACTGGCATAACACAGCATAACAGATTGAGCCCTAGGACCCAGAGGATCATTTAGAGATTGGTGGAGCTGGAGCACCACCATGCATTGGCAGTGCTCCTTCCCCTCCAAACTCATTGCCCCCTGCTCGATTTAAAAGGGTGGATTTATAGAGCTGCAGCCTTTGCTGATCCATGTCATGTCATGTAATGTCAATGAGAATTTATAGAGCGCACGTACACTGGGGAGGTTTCATGGTGCTAGTTTGGCAGGAGTCCGGTCCAGAGGAAGAGTTAGAAGGCCTGTCGGAAAAGCCAGGTCTTTAACAGACTTCTGAAGACGAGGAGAGTAGTGGAAAGACGGATTTCAGATGGGAGAGAGTTCCAAAACGGGGGGGCCAAGGTAGAGAACCTGACTCCGCCGGTGCATTTGAGTCTGAAAGAGGGGGTCAAGAGAAGAGTTTTGCGAGCTGAGCTAAGATGACGGGTGGGGGCATATTTTTTAATCATGTTATTGACAAATTTCGGGCTAGAACCATTGAGTGATTTAAAAATGAGACATCCGATTTTGAAGGCACACCGCTGAGCGACTGGCAGCCAATGAAGTTGCTTCAGAATGGGGGTAATATGATGATGCCTGGGTAAATGAGTGATTAAACGCGCTGCCTGATTTTGTATTAACTGTAACCGTTTAGATAGATGAAGAGGGATGCCAAAGTACAGGGAATTGGCGTAGTCAACATGTGACATGACCATAGCAATGACTACTTGGATACGAGCGTCATGAGTGAGGTATTTACAAATCTTCTTTATTTTCCGGAGTTGGAAGAAGCAAGTGGATACTACGGAGCTAATCTGGGGCTTCAGAGTGAGGTCTTGACTAATAATCACCCCCAGACTTTTAGCCGAGCTGGAGGGCACGGGAGGCTGACCTAGTTCTCCGGACCAGAAGTGAGGTCCCCATGGGTTTTTGGCAATACCACCAGTTAGGATGAGTTCTGTTTTATCAGGATTAAGTTTCAGGTGGTTCTTGTTCATCCATTTGCTGATGAACAGCATGGTGGATTGAAAAGCGTGGATCAACTCGGGGGTATTGCTAATGGGAAAGATGAGTTGGAAATCATCGGCGTAGTTGAAGGTGCAGACTTTGTGCTCCTTCTGGGCTCGGACAAGTGGATGAAGGTAGAGGTTGAATAACAAAGGGGAGAGAGAGGAGCCCTGGGGGACGCCACAAGAAATTTGAACGCTGGGGGCAGTGAACTGAGCTGTGCGGACTGCCTGAGATCGATTTTCCAAAAAAGAGTTGATCCAGCTTAGGGCAGGGCCTGAGATTCCGGCTTCCCTGACACGGTCGACCAAAAGACGGTGGTCGACCGTGTCGAAAGCAGCGGAGAGGTCAAGTAGGACAAGGGCCTGCGGAGAGCCCTTATCAACCTCACTGCGGAGGGTATCCAGAACAGTAAGAATAACTGCCTCGGTAGAGTGTGCCGGACGGAAGCCTGGTGGGGGTCAAGGAATTCAGATTTCTCCAAGAAATCAGCGAGACAGCTGGTGACATGGGCTTCCAATAACTTGGCCAGAAAAGGGAGAAGGGAGATGGGCCGATAGTTGGTCAAGATTGATGGATCGGAACCCATCTTCTTTAAGAGAGGTACGACAATAGCCTCTTTAAAGGTGGCGGGGTTGATTCCTTGAAGTAAGGATTCATTTAAAAGATTTAGAGCAGGGCCCGGAAGTACAGTGACAATTTCCTTCAAAATGCTGAGTGGGCAGCAATCAGTGGGCGAGCCAGATTTGATTTTTGAAAGGAGGTTAGCGAAGGTGTGATCATCTAATCAAGGAAAGTGCGTAAGGGAGCTGGTGTTGGTGGTGTGTGGGGGAGTAATAGACAAATTTTGATTAGCCGGGATGCTGGACTTTTTTAGATTTTATCAATAAAGAAGATATTTAAGGCATTACAGAAGGTTTGAGAGGGTGGGGGCCTACACAGAGTTCTTTCAGGGTTGGAGAGTTCGTCGACAATGCGAAAGATCTCCTTAGAGCGGTTGGTTGCAGACAGGATTTTTGTAGAGAAGTAGGCCGCTTTGGCCGCTGCAATGGATTTTTTGTAGGAATTCAAAAAATTAAGATAAGACAGTTTATCTTCAGGTTTGTAATTGCTGCGCCATTTCCTTTCTAGTTGCCTAAGGGCTAGTTTTAGGAGTTTTAATTCATTTGAGAACCATTTTTGAGTGTCATGTAGGCGGGGTGCGTGGAACTTCCTGAGGGGAGCAAACTTATCGCTGGCGGTCAATAGCCAGTTAGTGAGCTGAGCGTCGGCTATATCAAGGGTGGGGTTATCCAAAGGAACTGAGGGGCATATTAACAAGGGCCGGCGATAAATATCGCAAAGCGCTCTTAGCGCTTGCATTTTTATCGCCGGCTATCTCTGGAATTTATCGCCCGGTTTGCGCGTTATTAACAACGCACATCGCCGAGGCGATAAAAATTCCAGAGATAGTTGGGATATCGCCGTTTTCCATGGTGGAAAACGGCGATATCCTAGATGATAGGGCCTGTGGTCTTAGCCACACAATCCACCCCCCATGTTAGGTATGCCTTAGTCAGGAATTTAACAGACGTTAAATTCCTGCGTTAAGGCATACTTAACGCGATTTTAAAAATCGCTACCCTCCCTTGTTAATATCGCGAAGCTACCTTTGCGATATTTTTCCAAGGGAGTCTTGTCAGGCACGCCTCCTTTGCATCTCATTACCGATGCAATCGGAGGCGTGCTGCAAACGGGCGCTAAGTCAGCAAGACACGCGATAGCGTGTCTATGTTGATAAGGCGATGAAATTATTGCCGCTTTTCGCCCGAAAACGGACGCAAAAGCGGCGATAATTTCATATCGCCGCCTTGTTAATATGCCCCTGAGTTAGCAAGGAAATCAAGAAAGGGTGGTTTCTCAAGTTTGTTCCAGTTTCTTCGAGTATAGATAGCTGGGCAAGGGAATTTGTTCATGGCGTTATTTAAAATAGAAAAGTGGATAAGATGGTGGTCGTACCAAGTGCAGGGTGATACAGAAACCAGCATCCCTTACCCTCCAGGCCTATCATGCACTGGGCTACCCGGTCGCATGATAAATGAAGGTGTAGATTCCATTTTAAGAACTAAACATTCCCGGGCCATATTTTCTAAAATCGTATAACACTCTCAGGGGCAGATTTACAAGCCCCTTGCGCCACTTTTGCGTCACTTTTCCCATGTTAAAAGTGACGCAAAAGTGGCGCAAGGGGCTTGTAAATCTGCCCCTCAGTAGTGCAAGTTGGCGCAAGTTGTGGCAATGCTCACATGATACCACTTACAATCATGTAGCACCAGCTTTTTAAGCATTACAGAGATTTGTTTTATGTACAAAAGGTTGAACAATCCAGGAATTAATTTCATGGCATTCTTGTGGTATTCGTGACTGCAAATACATGGGCTTGCACCAAGGTGAAATGTCCCCATAATTTTCGGTTGGTTTACTGTATCAGCCTCATCTAGTATTTGTTATTCTTTTATCATACCTTATCAACTTCCCTCTGGTTTACTAAGTGCACAGGGTGGGCTGTCCTGACAAGTGTTTTAGGCAATTGAGATCTCAAACCAAAGCTGCAGCCTCATCACCTCTGGCAGGCTTCCATTTCTAGCACATGACGCTTCCATAAACAACAGCACTTCCTCTAAGATCAGGATAATCCACTATTTTAGTGTGTTCTGCCCGCTTTGATCTGAACACCTGGTCACACCTTGAATTCCTGCATGCGTACAAGAAGCTCAGACCTGTGCGAACCAAGGCAATCAGGAATATACTCAGCAGGCACATTGATAGACAGTTGTACAAAGGAGATGGATGTTTGCCATTTTGTTTCTCAACGCGAAGGCAGATCACCGCACAGCTGAGCTATGTGTAACAAATATTCAATTTCAAGCGCCAACGCTTTTCACGCCACAGGAGTGCTGTGATCAGACTTTTGCTCATCCACTAATTTCGAGTTATACATTTTTATTTCTTTTAAATTTTTTATTTGCACTGCGTACCAATGAGATCCGCATGCGTTGCCAGGCATTTTAGTCTGAGTGTCAAGAGATCAGAATTTACCATTTAAAATGTCAAATTGAAGTTTTACTTGCTGTCCTTTGTGCTAACTGGCATCTAGGGCAGCATCGAAAGACCTCAACCTCTGTCCTTCTTGGGTACGTTTCAGTTCAGTGCCCCAGATATGGTTCAGGAACCTCATTTCGGTTTCCACAGTACACCTCCAGGTGTTCTTTGGTTGTTCTTTGCTCTGCCTGTCTTCCATTTGCCTTATGGGATCCAGTGGAGAGTTGATCTTGTGATGGAGACCGCTTGGAGATGTTTCACAGCCAGAAAATGTAGAAGATTCTGTAGAAAGGATGGATTGTAGTCACGAGGTAAGTTCAAGTAGAAGTTTATTGGTAAGTTACAAGTTAGTTCAAGATCGAGATCCCACCAGGAGCTGCCTACTCCCTCTAACTGTCATTCCACCAGTCCACCAGGCACACCAACATTCCACACAGTCATCACGCATTCCAACATTCCATACACATATACTCATGCATACAGGCTGAGCAGCAGGAAATGTAAGTACAACAGATTCTTCTCAGGTTACTGGCGTGGAAGGCTGACAGTTTCCTGGTGTCGCTTTCCATTATCCGCCAACATTCTGATCCACACAAGAAAGCCAACAAAACACAGCTCTGGAAAAGCCTTGGCTTGGTGCTGCTGCTGTACTGAGATGACATCCACACATTGTTTAGCATCCTGAAGGCATGTTTTGGCCTTGTCCAGTCTGCTCTTGAAATCACTGCCTGCCCCTCCATCGTGTGAAGGTATGTGAACTCTTCAGTCATGGCGGGGACTTCTCCATCCACCTTGATTGGTGAAGGGTTTGGGATGTTGAGTGGAATGACTTGTGATTTCTTTGTTCTTATTGCCAGGCCTACTTGCTGTGCATAGATGTTGAGGTGAGATGTCTCTTCCTGTATTTGCTGGTGTGAATCTGTGTGAGTTACCAAGGCTAGGTCAAGTCTCATATTCAAGGTTCTCCAACATAGCGAATAAGGTCCATTTTAGCTTGGTCTTCAGTTGTGCATCACATCACTCAGTCAATGTGTAGGTAGGAGGGCAATGCTGACATCACTCATCACTGTCTCGTACCAGTCTTGAATTCAAAGCTATACTCACTATCTCCCACTTTGCCGGTATAATTATCATAGAAGTCCTTAATGAGGAGAACTATCTGCTGCAATATGTCATATACTCTTAGTATGTGCCAGAGGCTGTCATGGTGGATACTTTAAAAGGCTTTCTCAAAATCAAGTGTTAATGTATATTTATCTCTGCTACTCCATGCACTGCTCTATGATGTTGTGTAGAGTAAGGATCTGGTCAATACACCATCTGCCCTCGCAGAACCAAGCCTGTGCTTTTCTTAACTGCATGTTCACTGCTTCAGAAATGTGCTGTGTAATGGTTTTTGTCAGGATTTAATTGCAGTTTTACAAAGTTACAAACTTTACACTGCGTGAGAGAACGCTTTCACAATAAGAGAATTTTTGAGATTTTTTTTCTGCAAGCTCTTATTTTTTCAAACAGCTGCTGTGAGGTTTGTAAAGTTTGCGAAATGTGGGGTAAATTAAAGAATGAGGAAAACAAATTCAAAATTACATTTCCCAAGAAAAAATCCTTCTTAAAATGGAATCAAAATAATATTTAAGATTGTCATCCAGACACTCTTAAATGCCATTGGCACACTTAGAATTAGAAACAAGTAAGCTGTTGCCCTGAAAGTAGGTAGGTTAATACCTGGGGAGTTTAGAGGTTTTTGATGAACTAACAGAATAAGTAACAGAAATTATCTATCTTGTTACAGGAAGAGAGCGTGCTGAATCATTCTGAAATCAAGTATATTGTTTACTTTGCATCGATGGAGGTGTTAAATTTGAGTTCTGGTTGTTGGCAATTTGCGCCTGTTTCCCAAAAATGATACAAATCTGGAAAGTTAAGCCTTAGTTGTTGTGCACACACTTCTGGTGGAAGTCTGTACTCCTGGATGCATACTCAATGATAGCAAAGGCAAAGCACTTCAGACATTTTCCTGACACTACCTCCTGCTAGTGCTTTGCTTTCAAATTGGTGGATATTTAAGTCAGAATCCTGCAAGCAATGTCAATATTTTGTCTACTTTGCTTTTAATACTCACCATTGATCTGAGATTTTTGCTCGCCAGTGTCTACGAAGAACCTCGGGATATCAACTTCTGCTATTCTATTTTGTGTTTTTTGTCATCTTAGTAATGTTTTTTAGACACTTAGGGCCTCATGTAGGTAAATAAAATTTACCGATTCTTAAATACCGAACCGTACCGAATCGGTATTTAAGAATTGGTAAGTTATATGTAGGTAATAATTCGGTAATATTTACCGAATCGGTAACATTCGGTATTCAAGAATCGGAATTTACCGAATCGGTAAATACCGAGGTGGTATTTACCGATTCGGTAAATACCGAAGTGTCATTTTCCGATTCGGTAAATACCGAATCGGTATTTACCGAATCGGGAAAAAAAATCACATGACTGGATGAAACAGCCAATCCTGTGCAACCACACCCCACCCAACCAGGAAGTGGCCACACCCAGGCAGGTGCACACAATTAACAGACTCTGGAGAGGCTTGGAGTGCAGAGGAGAGGCAGGGAGCCAGTGCCTGTTTGTGCAGCACAAAATCAGCATGTCCACGCAGAGGACACTGAGAGATGGAGGGGAAAGGAGGAGGAAGATGAAATTCAGCCCCAAGGAACTCCAGGTGCTGGTGGAGGAGGTGGTGAAGCAGCACCAGAAGCTGTTTGGGAGGCAGTCCCTGCAAGTACCGGAGTCAGAAAAGCGCAATATTTGGCTGGGTATCCAGGCGCAGGTCAATGCTGTGGGAGTGACCCACAGGGACATAGAGGTACTCAAAAAGCGCTGGTATGACCTGAGGATTGTAACCAAGAGGAAGATGGGGGAAATCCAGAAGGAGGCCAGCCAGACTGGAGGTGGAACCAACAGGGCACCTGCCCTCACCGAACTGGAGGAGCTGGTGGAGGCCACTATAGAGCACGAGAGCGTCGTGGGGCTTGGGGATGCCGACAGCTCTGCCAGAGCCGCCACCCAACAAGGTAAGACGAATGCACAGCAATGTAGCCCCCCCTACCCCTATCCCACATCCCCCATTGTGAAATGAGTATCCCACTCCAGTCCATGTGTTAGTGCAGACAGGCAATGCATTCTGGGAGATGTAGTCAGGGAACTCCCAACCATGAAGTAAATAGCACAGGACAACAATGCATGCTACACACATTAGCCAAAAGCAGGCAGAGGACAATGTGAGAGTGTTACATGAATTTATTGTGATGCTTGCAATGCAGCCCTTCAGGTACACTGAGCTGATGTTGCATTTCTGTCCACAGATGTGACATCGCGCAGGACAGGACATGCTGCAGGAGAGAGGGCACACCGGCCAGACAGATCAGCTCTGGCCAGCACAAGTTCAGCCCAGGGAGCATTGCCACAGGCAGCCGCACCACTACCACAGGCAGCCTCACCACTACCACAGGCAGCCTCACCTCAACCAGAGCCAGCCTCACCTGAACCAGAGCCAGCATCACCTCACCCAGAGCCAGCATCACCTCACCCAGAGCCAGCATCGCCACTCATGTTTGAGTCACCGGCCACATCACCGCCTGCATGTGTGAGGTCGAGGAGGCGTGCTGCCGCCAGGCTGCGAGCCTTAGACACCTCGTCTGACGACAGCAGGGGCCCGGAGCAAAATACTATGCCCCAGGATGGGAGCCATGCCACTGTGCCCTACACCTCACAGGTAGAACACACGGGTGCAAGACGGCGCCGCAGGTCGCGTGTGCAGAGTCCACCAGCAAACATTGACAGCCATGGGATCTTCTCGGGGCTCTAGGGCAACATGTTAAAGCAACAGCGCCTGCAAACAAAGGCTGTCATGTCAGTCCAGAGGCATATACGGGGCATGAAATCAACTTTTGTCAACATGGACAAGAACATCAGCACAATGGCAGTGGGGATGGGTGAAATGGCAGCGGGCATTCGGGACATGTCCTAGTCAATCCAGCGGTTGTGCAGCAAATTAGATGCTGACAGAGATGCACGGCGCCGGGAACGGCAGAGGAGGGACAGTCACACCAGGGCACTCAACCGTCTGGCAACTGCCACTTCTCTACTCTGCCGGCGCTCTGTGTCGATGCAGGAGGGCCTGACACAATGCTGCAGCGACGTGTCTCGGGGGATGGTGCAGGTCACAAGTGCACTTGAGGTGCTATTAACAAGTCAGGCGGCCACAACTGCTGCAGGGGATGCTGCGGAGAGCATCGACTCCAGCAGCAGGAGCAGCATCACACCCCCCGTCCCAGATACACGCAGGAGCAGCAGGCGGCTTGGGGTAGGCAGTAGTGAGGATGCTCAATCCATGCCATCCCACACTGCAGCGGGTGTGCACAAACATTGATGCAGCCCTGCGTAGCCAATTCCTAATGGGTGACGTAACCCTGGACTTACTCCTTGTAAATATGCAATGTTGCCAGATTGGCTTGATCTTGTTGTAATGGCGTAGTGGCGCATTATTAAACTACGTCATGACATACAACAACTGGCTGTGTCCCCTTACTTACTCAGAAATAGTTGCATGTGATCTCTGCCCGTCTCTCTCTCCCATCTATTGCAGTTGGCACTCCAGCTGCGTTGACCTCTGGCTGGCCTGACTCATCCTCATTGTCCTCAAAATCTGTTAGTTCCACCTCTGTACCTCTCTTCGTGGCAAGGTTGTGCAGCATTGCACAAGTGGCAATGATCTTGCAGCAGATGATGGGTGTGTACTGGCGTGCGCCTCCGCTCTTGTGGAGGCAGCGGAACCTGCTTTTCAGTAGTCCAAACGTGCGCTCCACCACATTGCGTGTAGATTTATGTGCCACGTTATATCGTCTCTCACTCTGGGTTGATGGGTGTAGGTAGGGAGTCAGGATGAATGACCGGCAGGCATATGCACTGTCGCCTAGGTGAGTAAAAGGGAACCATCAGTCACATGCCTCAATACACTATGATTTGCAGGTTTCATGGG
Organism: Triturus cristatus; assembly: GCF_964204655.1. Taxonomy (NCBI): domain Eukaryota; kingdom Metazoa; phylum Chordata; class Amphibia; order Caudata; family Salamandridae; genus Triturus; species Triturus cristatus. The sequence goes on along the minus strand of NC_140580.1, from coordinate 1,127,108,170 downwards.
GCGTCACTGTTACTTACCTAGCAGGTATCCCTCTCCAAATTCTCCGGCAAGCAGTCGTGTGTAGATCCCACTGTTCTGGAAGATGTAGGAGTCGTGGGTGCTCCCAGGAAACTTCGCAACAATATCAGTGATGATGTTCCCTGCATCACAGACTACCTGCACATTGATGGAGTGGGTGGACTTTCTTTTCCTGTAGATGTGCTCAGTGGCAGCTGGTGGGCAGATTGGGATGTGTGTGCCATCAATACAGCCAATGACATGGGGGAACTGTGCCATGTGATAAAAGTCAGTTTTAGTTTTCTGCAGTTCAGCCTGTGTGTTTGAAAAGCTGATGTAGTGGTGCATTCTCTGCATCATGGCATCCAGGAACTTCCTGAAGAAACGGGACAGGCAACTCTGGGATACACCACCCACCGCAGCTATCACCACCTGGTAACTTCCAGATGCGATTAGATGTAGGCTGCAGAGCACCTGCACATGTGGTGGTATGGCATGCGCCCTTCTTGTTGGCTGGTCCAGGAGTGGGTGCAGGTCCCTTATCAGGTCCATGATGGTTTGTGGGTGTAGCCTGTACCTTTCATGTATCTCTGCGTCAGTCAGTTGGAAGAGTGTGATGCGCTGTCTGTAGATGCGTTCCTCCCGTCTCCAAATCCTCAGACCTGCTGCCTGTAGACGTAGGCGCCTTGCAATGACATACAGAGCGGCCATGTTGTCCACGCTGTTGCATTTTGGGATTGCTTATATGCACTGTTGATGCTTACCACCTGCTTTCAATCCGTGTTAATTACCGACTCTTAATTACCGAATTTCATGGATTTCTTAATTACCGAATTGACCTACATGTCTTTTTCAGTTTTACCACTTCATATTTACCACTTCATATTTACCACTTCATATTTACCGATTCGGTAAATCTGTATTCGGTAAATATGAATCGGTATTTTAGAAATCGGTAATTATGAATCAGTATTTACCGCTTCATATTTACCGAAAACTGGTTTTTGGCCTCCTACATCTCACTTGACTAAATACCGGTCGGTAACGGGATATTTACCGAATTTCGGCCGTTACCGACCGGTATTTAGCTACCTACATGAGGCCCTTAATCCTCAGGATCTCTTGTGCTTAATTAGTGGAGCAAAAAGAGCAGTCATCCACTGTTGTTTTTCTTAAAGATGAGTTTATCCGGCTTGTTTTATGATACGCTATCCAACTGCACTTCCACATTTTTGTTCAACACTTCTACACATTATGACATTGTTAGTGGTCAAACACCTTCTGTTGGGTACTGAGTGCTAGATTTATTTTCCTCTGCCATTTCAGTGAAACTCTCATCTTCAGAACTGTGCTTGCCTACCAGCAATTAATTTCCACAAGGAATTTCTTCCTCAGTTTATGAAGCCCGGTGGAAAGAGGAGTTGACACCAGGCAATTTGTAAAAAAATCCACCAGATTAATTGAAAATACAGGAGCCCATGTCCGGCACTGTTTGCTACCAGGAAGTCTCAGGCCAACTGACCAGTCATCTGTTAAGAACTTCCATGAGTATAAGGACTGAACGTGGAACGATCAACATCAAATAACAACATTGCACATGGTAAGTATTACACAAGTAAATAAGCTTGCATGAAAAACAGTCAATAAACTTACATGACTAGCATTATCTGCCCTGGGAGTCGGTGTGTAGGATACAGCGCAGTTCCAATGTAATCGCTCAATAGGAAAAAACGTTTTTCCCAGAGACCCCTCACCCACCAGGGTTTACCCTTAGTGGCATGCTTGATCATTAGGGGTTCATCCCAATCCTCTACGGATCGAGGCGTGCTGCGACTTGGTGATTACGCAGGAGCTCTTATTTGTGTGTTAAATAATAATGAAAGTAGGTGGGGAGTGGAAAACTTGGAGTTTAAAATACCTGACTAGCTAGACCAATATTTTATTCCTGCCCCTATTCGGTAAGGTTAAAATCAGGGGTTATGACTGGAGACACGGACTTTAATGAGTCCGGTGTTTCAGTGATAAGCAGTCAACATGTTTCATGCCATTCCCCTATTGGCTCTTCCACAGGACTAAAAGGGAACCTGGTCCCGTTAGTACCACTCCTCTATATCCGCTAATAAGGATACACTAGGTCACATGAAATGTTCATGCACTTAAATATACATACGGTTACTTTTGAATCATCCCGTATTTTTAAAGGTGCTACACTACAGCAGCATGGTCTTACCCAGGGGCGAGGAGTCTGTAGTCAAACCTGCGTCAAGGGCAACCTCGGTCCAATCACCTACACGATTACCTGGAGACATATCTTTAAGGATGATAAACCTAGCCTCTGCCTCTACCTCCCCTCTTTGATTGTAGTATGACTAGCATTACACCAGCTTCTCCCTTGCAAAACAACAGAGCAAAACAAAACAAATCCCTCCCCCAAAAAATATAAAACAAGAAAGCAAAACAGCTAGTGCATACAAAATCCTTAAACCTTTCAGGTACTTGACTTTCTGAAAAGGTCTACCATTACTACAAGTAAGCCTATCAGCATGGGAATGAACATCCCAATACAAATCAGATTTGTCATTTTGCCCATATACGGGTAAGTAAGTGCCCAGTGGAATCAGCTTCCAAAGAATAATTAGCACTTGACATGATGGAAGCAGTGGCGGCCGCTCCATTAGGGTGTTGGAGCGCCGCCCCACTGCTTTCTCGCAGTGCGAGAAGCAGAAAAGAAAATGGTATTTTAATTACCATTTTATTTTCTGCTTCTCGCGCTGAGAGAAAGCAGAAGGCAGGGTATGCCTGGTTGGGGGCGGGCAGGAGGGTATGCCTGGTTGGGGGTGAGCAGGTGGGTGCGTTGGGGAGGAGTGGCTTGCACCACTCTGAGTGCCCTGACTGTTTGGTCGGAAAACGACCTTTACAACATGGTCAAAACACCGCCATACATTTACTTCACTGTCATTACAAAGTAAGTCGCAACGACGACTTGCGCTCGATGGCGCTCTAGACTGAGGAATTGTGTGATTTACTATTCCAACACCTTCCCATCTGTTATGTAGGCTGGAGTTGGAATAGTAATTCATACTATTCCTAAGTCCAGCGCCCTCCAGCGCAAGTCGTTGGAATAACTTGATTTTTAAAAACCGTGATACAATGTACCGCAATCATCGCGTTGTATTGTCATACATCCGTTTGGTCGGCCCTAGGGCCGACCAAAGCATTCATGCGCACTCTACATTTTCTCTATGTAGGCTGCATGCAGCCTACATAGAGAAAATGGCCTCCCTACAGGTGCCCGCCTGGGCGCCGTCCGGGACTCCGCACCAATCACAACGCTGCCATTGCAGCGTTGTGATTGGCTTACAGGAGGGGAGGGAGCATGCCTGTTCCTGTCCAGGAGCAAAGGCAGCATGGGACCTGGTCACCTCCAGTCAGGCAAGTTTTATTTATTTTTTGTTTCCCCCCCCCCCCCCCCCTCCATCGTGTATTGCGAGCCGCGACAGCCTGGCACAGCGCGGCCTCCCGCTGCTGCCAGATGCCTCCCAGATCCTGTTACCAATCTGCATTCAGTTTATTGATTTGATTGGCCAAATTACTGTGCTCTATTGGTTTTCCCCTGACGGCCAGAGTCTGCCTCGTGCGAAACCTTGTTTCACAGAGATGCGTCTGCTGCCCAGGTCCTTATGGCTGAGAAATGGCCTGCCCCGGCTGATCTTCTCAGCGCCTCGTAAGGTAGAAGGCCCCATGCTGTGGTGCCAGGCACCTCGAGCACCAGGAAGGGCTGTGGTTACCTCACAGTTAAAGAACACTCTCTGGGGCACGTACAGCACACAGCAGATGCATTTATTCCTGGATGTAATTATGGGTTTCATCTAGCGCCACCTCTAACCTTTCGGTTATTTCTGAGTGCTTGTGGACCTGTGGCATTTCCAAAGAAGTGCCAGTGATGTGGTGCCACGGGCCCTTGAATTACAAGGACTGCTGTGGTACTAGATCTTAACTGCACACTTCACACAAGATGTGTTACTGAAAAATCAAGCTGGGTGTTGTCTTCCAGGGTGCCTCGAGGCCACGTTCTGCTGAAAAATCTCTGCACCGCATGCACAACAAACAAGACATGGTGCTGGGGATTACCAAAGGCCCTGCTCTACAGCTCTGGCAAATCAGCTGGAAACAAAGAACTCGCACCTTATTCATTGCCAGGCCCCTTTAAGAATTCCCACAAGCCCACCTACGCAGGCCCAAGGGGCATATCATCAAGGCCCCGCGATAAAATTATCGCCACTTTAGCGTCCGTTTTCGGACGAAGAGCGGCGATAATTTTATCGCACTATCAGCAAGGACATGCTAACGCGTGTTTCCATGCCTCAACGCCATTTACCTGAACGCCCAGCTTTGCATCTCTAATGAGATGCAAAGTGGGACTTCCTGACCAATATAACGTGAGAAATGTTGCTAACCGACATTTCTCCAATTATAAAGCTGCACGCTAACCTGCATATCGATAAGAAAAGTAGCGCTAACCGCACTTATCGCTACTTTCCTTACATTTGCTTTCAATCTGACTTAGCCATTATATCCAATGGAAGGTGGATATTACGGCTAAGTCTGCCCTACCCTATCAACAAGCTATCGCCTATGTTTCTGCGATTATCGCTGGATTTCCAGCGATAATCCCACATTTTGAAGCTAGCGCTTGGATTCTTATCGCATTGGAGATAAGCGTTGCTGATAGCATGCTATCTCTGCGATAAAATCCAGTGATAGCCGGCGATACTTATCCTCGCGCTAAGCGCGCTTAGCGATAATTATCGCCGGCTGTTGCTGATATGCCCCCAAGTGTCTACATGTTAGCACACCTGTGGTGACTTCTCTCCTCGTTATTTATAACGTCTTTTCACAAATGGACTGAAATGTACGCTCTTCCCTAGTGATATACAACCCCATGGACCACGTGTTTGAACTGCAGAAGGATGAGTGACCCTACATTCGAATCAGTGACTGCTACTTATAAGCTGATCTCAGCCCTACCCTTCCTCAGATTCACATTGGTATGTTTGTTAGCTACGCTGAAGCAGGTTTCCAGTAATGCCCCCGCGTACTGACGCACCAGAAGCATCGTCTGCTTCCCACAGCCAGTGACCTGTGCATGGCACACTTAAGGGTATTATGGCTTCCCATTTCATGAGGTGCTGTTCCGGGGGCCCTCAGCACATCTAAGGCTATCTAGAGACAATGCTTTAATTTCAGTAATACTCTCTGAATATGCGGCCGCTCTCTTGCACACTTGGTTGTACAGTTAAGTCCAGTCTCACTGCCAACTGTATGTGATGTACTCGAATCTACCGGTGATGGTCTGTCTAATGTGTACTGTTTGGTGGTGTGCATATGCAACTCAGATTCTACTTAGCACGCATGTGTTGTTAACATGTTACCCAAATATATGGCATATCTATGCAGTGCTGGGTGAGTGCACAGTGTTCTGTTTATCATGTTGTGCATTTCCTTATTCAAAATATATTTCCCCTAATGATGTCATATATGAAATCAACAGCGATTTCTCTAGTGATATTTAACACAAGGTAACATCGAAAAAGTTGGGGAAAGTTCTGAAATCAGGAGTGAACTGTAGACACAGACACCTTGTGGCCATGCATCCTTTACTATATATGTATACACACACGCACACACCCACACCCACACACACCACTCACTCCTCAGTGTAAATGATTTATGAATTGGAAGGTCGGCTTAAACTAATTTTCAAAATGCAAATACAAAGAACTGTTTTATCTCTGCACTATAAATTAAGTTAATTATCTGATATCTGTTTTACCACGACATTCTCTCTGCATGATGCCTGTTTTGTTTGTACGTTTCACTGCACAGTCAATTAATGTATTTATTGTATAGCTAAAACATTACAAGTGTATCAGTGTGTTCAAAAGTTAATATGGGCAAATGTTAACAGCAGCATATGCAAAGATTGTCCTCTATAGCTCATAAACTTCTTCAATGTTAAATAGTTCAATCGAATTGCTTTATTAACCTTCAAATTTGCCTGAAAATGCACCATTTATCCACTCTTTTTTCAAACTTTTCTCGGGGGGAGGAGCGCCCCGAACCCCCTGTAGGTTGTTCATGCTCGCTGGCTAAGCTCGCTCGCCGCAGTGCAGTACGGCAATAATTTTACGCTCACCACTTTCAAATGTCACCAGCCGTCACTGGATGGAAGAATCCACAGAAGGAACATCTTCCACAGTAGTGTGTAACCGCCAGGAACCATCAAGATGACTGGAATCCACCTGAGCATTGTCATGTGGTCACATTCTGATCGAGCGAGAACTCCACCATTTTACATGTTCACGTTTAAACTTGATATCTTTTTCTGCAACATTGACATTTGACAGGCATTTCGTCGTGTGCCTGTGCAGAATAATATTCCCCCAAATAGACTTTTGATTACATTACCGTCTTGTAGGCATTTTATCACAATTCCTTTAACATAATGTACAGGGGCTAAGTTCACTACGTAAAATGTTGTCTTTTGTTTTGTCCACTCGGCAACAGAGCTATCACAATTGAATCAACAATAGCGGCTTACTGGGACTTTGGCATGGCAACATGGGTGATGTTTATTATAGAAACAACATCACTTAGTTATTTAGTTAGAGGAGCATTTCACTGGCGCTGAGGGGTCGCCACATGCCAGAAATCCAGCCCAGCTGATTCCTGTTTACCTCGTGTGAGGGGTGCTGCCCCACGCTCCACCAAGACAGGCACCCTGATGATACTTACCCACAGGTAATGGGGAGGCAGATCACCCCACTGGGATTTGAGCAGATTCACCCTCCCTAGGAATTCCAGAATAGGAAGCGCTATGTACTTACTTGTGAATTCAACAAAATGTTGACCTGATCATGCTTCACCATCCCCATTCTGAAAGTTTCTAAAAATGTTTTTTAAGAGCAAGCAGTGGTCCCACAGACCACTGCCTGCTCTTAAAAAAGGAAAAGAAAACTTTTCATTTTTCTTTTTTGAACACATTATGTTTTTCTGTATGTAAAATAGGCTGTATTTAAAAAAAAATTATTTATTTAGAAGCAATCACAGACATGATGGTCACTGACCCCAGCAGGCCTCCACCCTTGTGATTTTAGAGTTTCCCAATGGGTCGCAAACTGTGACCTACCTCATTAATATTCATGAGGTAGGCCAATTTGTGACTCCCTAGAAATCAGTAAATGAAACTCTATAAATTTCATACATTGGGATTAGCGATTTCCTAGTTGTGATTTGCATAGAATTCCAATTAGGTTTTCGCTATACCTAATATTGATACATCAGGCCCTATTTTTTTGTCAAAATACTCTATGGAATGTTTCTGCTGAGACAAAACTGAATTCTTAGCCTTGTTATGTACCTCAGCTTCATCAAACTTAGCAGAAGACTTTGCTTGCACCCAATCTGGACACCAATTGGATCTGGAGATATGTTTCCTTAACAGTGTAAAAGGGGAAACTCCAGTAGTGCTATGCAGCCTAATGGGAAATGCCCATTTTTCCTGTCTTAGAAAATCCACTTAATCCAAACCAGTAGCTAAAGCAGTCTGAATACCTTCCTTTAAGAATCGATGTATTCTCTCCACCAAATCGTTTGAGGGGGGAGAAAACTAGGCAACCCTCAGATGACTAATGTGATTTAAATCGATACACTGCTTCATAAAAGCAGAAATGAAATGTGTTCCATTGTCTGTCACCAGAACAGAAGAGACACCTCCAACTTGGAACACTTTCTGCAAAAATGTAATCACCAAAGCAGTAGTCGGAGCTGCAGCAAAGTTAAAATATGCGCACTTGAAAAATAATTAACTAATACAAATGGAAATCTTTTGTCAGAAGGTAAAGCATCAAAGAGTTTTGTGAAGCTCAAAGCAACCTTGTCCCACAAACTTTTGCAAAGGCGACTCAAAGGTGTTCCAATGCTTATCAGCACCTGTCAGCTGTCACATGAGTTTATCCATTTGATGACCTGGGCATCTACTGAGGGGCCACCAGTGACACTGTTTTAAATTCTCGCATGCACCAATAATACCCAAGTGCCCCCTCATGAGCTAACCTCATAAAAAACCTCAAATAGAAATTGGGGGAATGCATAATTCTTGATGTATGTGAAGACCATTGACAATTGACAATTCATCAGAGACCTTGGCCAAATGTCTAACATCAAAATCCAAATTCTTCTCTTTGGGCCAACCTTTCTTGATAAATTCAAGTACTTTTTTCAGGACTCCATCTGAGTCCAGTGCCTTCAACCAGTCAACTTTAGAGACTGCTCCCTTGTCCTTCAACATGTCATCCACAAAAACCCTCAAGAAATTCAACATCTTCATCTTGATCAACAGCGGAATCCAGCTCTAAGGGCATTCTTGCCAAACCGTCCACCCTCCTCTTCTTCCCGCCAGGAATTTATTTAATGACAAATAAACATTCCTGAAGACATACTTAAAGGCGTACTAACCTTGAAGAAGCCTTACCTGTGTCACCACCATTCAGCATGCAAATCAACAGCTTTTAGTCAATATAAATTAAAACGTCTGAGCCCCAGAAAAAGCTCTTAAAATGTTTCCATGGACCAGCAACATGCAAGAGCCGCTGTGACAATAATGCTGTAGTTAGTTACTGACTGTTTCAAACAGCGAGAAGCAAATGCTAACATCTGCTCCTTTGCATCCACCTTTTCCAAAAGAACTGCAACCAAACCGCCTTGACTGGCATCTACAGTCTGAAAACACTTATTCTCAGAGTTATATGAGGCCAGAGCAGGAGCAGATGTAATAATTCTTTTAATTCTAGAGAACGCATCATCAGCAATCTCATCCCAGACAAATTTTACACCTTTTTTAAGTAAGCCATGCAATGGCTAAACAAAAAAAGCATATCTCTAAAAAAAATCTGGAGTAGTACTCACTTAGACCCAAAAAAGATTGAAGCCAATCTTTATCTCTGAGGTGAACAGCATCCTGAATGGTCTGCACCCTTGAGAACTTGGTTTTGATCCTTTATTCGCAATGTGATTGCCGAGGTAATCTAGTTCCTGCCACAAAAATACGTTGTTTTCAATTCTGAGGGTCACCGCTACATCCCTGAAAATTCGCAGCACTCTATCTAAAATCAAATTGTATCTTTCAATGATTTCTGCAAAAATTAACATGTTATCCTGAAAAGCATGTGCACCAGATATACCCTTAAGAATGCTGTGCATAAATCACTGAAACACACTGACAGTAGATGCCAGGCCAAAAGGAAGACGTAAAATTCAAAGGCACCAAAAGGGGTAACAAATGTGGTCAAATCCTGAGACTCTTCTGCTAAAGGAATTTGATGATAAGGATAGCGCAATCAATTGGGAGAAAAATTTAGCCTGTCCTAAATTGGCTAATAGTTAATGAAATTTTGGGAAGGGATGGCAATCAATCACAATGTTTTTATTTAAAGTGCAAAGATTCACAAATAACCGAATTTCCCCAGACTTCTACTACACAATAACTATGGGACTCACCCATACAACTGAATCAATAAGCTTGACAACCCCTTGGGTAGTTATATTTTGCAATCACTTCTTGAGATCGTCTCTCCCATTCAAGGCAACAGGTCAGACCTTATGCACTGTTGAAAGAGCATTGGATGAGAGCGTCATTTCATACTCCAAATTTTTGATGGAGCCCACGCTGCTCCCAAACACTTCAGGAAATTTCTGAATAAGATCCCTTATGTATGTGTCCAGAGATTCCCCAAAGTTGCAAGTCGAGGCCAACATCCTGATGCAGAAATAAATTCCTCAATGCTTTCATCCATCAATTGTTTTATTTTGAAGAAATTGCATCTTTCAAGAAAAACACTGTGATGTTATCACTAGGCATCTCATTAGGCAGAACATTATGAAATACCTGTTGGCCCTCCTGGCCCAAATGACTGAAAAGATGGGCCACTTTCCTAGAAGGTTCAAAATTGGTGGCATCTATTGCCAAAACATTGTTTTCAAAGATGTGAGGCCACTGCTTCCAGGGAGTAGGATGTTTCCCTGGATTTTACAGAAATGGGTAAATTTGAACTGGAATTTGATTGAAAGCCATGGTGACAGTGATGTAAGAGAGCATTCCCGCAAGAAAAGTTTAAATCCAATTACAATGGCAACCAATATTTGTAAAGAAACACAGAAAGACCTGGGGAAATTGCCAAACTCGCCCAAAGCAAAATGGCCACCACAGGAGCCATTGAGAAGACTTGCCAGGAGGAGCCAATAAGAGACATCCCATGTTGTAGGTAGTGCCAAAGGTGACGCTGTTTGTAGAGTGTCAGCAAGAAACTTGAGGTGACACTGATGTTGAAGCTCGTGGCGATGAAGTGGGTCCAAAGCGGGAGCAGGCACTAAGGCTCACACCAGGGAATTGGCTCAACAAACAGGTGAAGAAGCCAACAACAACAACAAAGCATCCAAAGGTGGTGCCAACCACGAAGGCCGCAACTCTGAAGCAGGCAGAAATGGAACCACGGCGAAGCGGAGACAGCAGGGGGCCGGCAAGCAGCAAGCGAAAAACAGCAATAAAACCAGGGGTGGGCTCCCAGTAGCAGCAGAAGCTTGTCACCAAATGTGGAAAAAGGTGATGGCGACAGGAAACTTGTAAGAACTTCCACGAGCATCAGGACCAAATGCGCAACCATCAACATCAAATAACAACATTGCACAAGGTAAGTATTGAACAAGTAAATAACCTTGCATGAAAAACAGTAAATAAAATTACATGACTATCATTACAGGCCCCATCTTGATCCTAAATGTTTGATCATTTTCATTTAGTCGGTATATCATCAAACACATGCATGTTCTAATATTAAACTAATGAATTGCTGAAATGCAAATGATTCAATAATCACCACCTTGAACCACAGTATTTAGTTTACCATCTTCTGCAGCCCGAATTAAAAAAATAATTATTCAAAATAAATTTAAAGCTCGCATTAACAGTGCCAAGATGGAAAGATTTAGAAAATATCAGCAAAAGGGTTTTCAAAAATATTTTCAAGATTTAGCTGGTTAGTTTGGTGCTAGATGTAAGACTGTAATTGATATGGCATTCCAATACTCTTCAAATCATGAACATATTATTGAAACTGACAATCCTATACATCACATTGTCAAAGAGGTCCCAATGATAAAAATTGATTTTTTCCACATGTGATGGCGCTGCAGAGGAGAGGGTTGATGAGTCAGTTATGAATCTGGGAGGAATTCCTCACTAGGGGACTATTTTACATCACTTTTGCTTTCTATAAAATATTGAAATCTTAGTATTGTAATAACATTCTATTCTATAATGCCTGTATGATTATGGTGCCCAGCATGATAGAGACAACTTCTGTGCGGAAACAGATGCAACTAAAGATTTCTTAGGAAGACCTTTGGATTGTTCAGAACAAACTTCTTTGTTCAACTAAAAGAACCAGTATATTCTTGAAAGCAGAATTATTTCACTGAGTGCATGTTGAAGAGATGATTGGGCATTCAAATTATCCAAAGGTGGCCAAAGTATTGAATAATTTGGGCTTGCAACCAGTAAGACCAAAGCAGAAAGAATACCCAAACATTGGACAATGGGATTCTGGTCTACTCTTATGTCACTATTGACAATATGTTCGGTGCATTACATATCAAGGTATGAAAGTGTGAGGTGTGAAATTTCTTAGTGACGTATGATTTCCTTATTTGGTTATGAGCGCCTAGATACCCTCACAGGTGACACGACGCACTCTACAAATCTACAGATTTTTTGATTGATTATACTTCCCATCACGAATCCACTCCAACAACTTGGCAGGTCCAGAAAATTAAATGGCTTGTGCGTCAATGGAGAGGAATGCTTGGACTAGTACAGCAGTTTCCCCTCCTTCTCTTGTGTTAAAGCCCCTTTAGTCGTCAGTGTATGAGGAGAAGAAGGTAGGACCGCATACAGTGAGAGGGATCACCAAGGAAGTAGAAGAAACATTCATAACACTGCTGGCAGCACTTTCATACTTCTCAATCCTCAGTAACCGGTCTTCAATCCAGTGTACCCGTAGCACTGCACAGAGAAATTTAAAAAAACCTTATGAAAAACATCTTAATAAATTAAGAGATGACTCCGATTGACAGAAGAATCTCATTGTTAGTCAATATGCAATCCACCCAACTTGAAAGAACTTCCGGGAGCTCAACCCCCATTCCTTTTCAGGGTATTTCAAAAGCTCTACTTCCAAAATTACAAATAATGATGTGTTGCCGGGCTTTCATACCTTGATTGCGGGCCTTAGTTTGACGCTTCTTTTCTTGGTGACAAACATTTATTCTCATTATCAATATCACGCAAGGGTTCCTGCGTTGGCGCTAGGCAGCCAAAAGTGTGACAGCGGTAGGGAAGGACGGGAATGTGCTATATAATGGTAAATATGGTGCATTCCTGCCCTTTCCCTATCATGCAGCGCAGCAAGGTGGCTTGCTGCGTTGCGCTGCGTGAAAGAATGATAAGCGTGCCCCATAGGATATAGCGACCCTGCAAAATCAAGAGGCTTACTAATTTAGGGGCATATCAGCAAGGGCCGGCGATAATTATCGCTCAGCGCTCTTAGCGTGAGGATAATTATCGCTGGCCAACTCTGCAATCTGCAATCTGCAAAGCGATAAAATTCAGAGCGCAAGCTGCCAATTGTGAGATTATCGCTGGAAATACAGCGATAATCCCACAAGGTTTGGCGATAGCTTGCTGATAGGGATAGACATACTTAGCCATGATATCCACCTTACATAGGATATCATGGCTAAGTCAGAAAAATACCAGACGTAAAAAAGCAGCGCTAACTGCGGTTAGCGCTGCTTTTTTTTATCGCTAACAGGGTTAGTGATATCCTTGATAATAGGAGAAATGTCGCTAAGTTACTCTGGAATGCCCCCTTTGCATCTCATTAGAGATGCAAGGGGAAGCGTAGAGTAAAAGGGTGCTAACATGCGAATTTGCGTGTTAGCACCCTGTTGCTGATAGGGCACTAGTTTTATCTCTGCTTTTTTGGCTTTTAAAGCCAAGAAAGCAGAGATAAAGCCCTTGTTGATGTGCCCCTTAAGGCTACAATTAATGAGACCCCATGATATACAAAACTCTTTTCTTCATGCACCAACTCAGGAAAAACACAACATTTTAAGGCACTGTAGCCTTGTTTATGCTCAGCCCAATCCTTCAGTGGAAAACTTTTGAGTTGAAGGAAAAGCAGTAAGAGGGAGAAGGCTCCTCCTGGGGCTGAAGCAGGATATTCGGATGCAGAGTCCATGCAGCAGGGGTACTTCCTGAGAGGTTCTCTGATGAGCAGCTCTCCAGAGTGGTTCCCACTGCAGCCACAACCAGTATCTGCTGAACAGTGTCAGACAAGCTTGAAGTTCTGGTTCTTCAAGTTCAAACATTTGCTTCCGGCAGGACAGACACTGCTTTAGGCCAAAGCCGGGTCAGAGTTCGAAGGGTGCTGTACAGTAGGCCTCGGCCTTTTCTCCTTGATGATAATTCTTCAAGGTAAAGTTCCTTCGAGTGGACAAGCTAATTCTGGGGCATGCCTGATGCTGCTGTGTCTTTTCAGGGAGCCCTTGATTTCTGCTCGGGTGGATTTCAAGTAAGAATGTGACAAAGAAAAGTTAAAATGCGATTTTTAAACGTTCACATTGGCTTATAACTCGAAGGGGTTTCTTGAATTTATAACATGTAGATGTTTTGTGGATTCCCATCAAATGTCCTCTATAGAACTTGTGTAAGTGTCAGTACTCTAGCTAGAGTCCAGGTGCTCCAATATTTTTGGAAACAGTGCCCCGAGACACCAGTCCTGGGTTCACTCAGTTGCCAAGGTTTCAGATTGCTTAATTGTGACATTTTCATAATTTTAGTGCAATTATGAATGAAATTCAAAGACTGTGAGTGACACTTTTTCACGAGCAAAATCAAGCAATGAAGACAAGGGAAACACATAAATATCAGATATTACACCCATTTGAGCAACGAGAAACTCTAAGAAGATCTTAAAACTGCTGCAAAGCACCGGAAATGGAAAAGCACTAGGATGTGAGAGAGGCCCCAGCGCGGAACCTGAGCCAGCCTCACTGACACTGACCTCAACTTTGGGCAGCCAGTGACTGCAATGCAGAGCTCAGCTCAGGCGTGGTAACTTTACTTAACTCATCCATTCTCTCATCAGCTTGCTCACTCACTTGTCCATCAATACAATCTCATTATCATATTCATTCATTGATCTGTTCATGCACTTAGTAATCACTGCATGCACTCAGTTATTCCTGGACCCATACTTTCTACTATTAATTCACTGATCTACTCACTCAGCCACCATGTCATTCATCCATGCTCTCACACACATACCCCATCTCCTCTTGCAAACATTCACCCATCCATCCATGAACTTGCTCATCTATATTTCTATGTTCACCCACTAATACATTCTCTCAACCTTTCAGACATCCTCCAAAGACACTTACGTGCACAAAACTCGCCAATTATTCAGAAAACACATTGAATTAAAAAGGTAGACTTATGCCCTTTGTTAATGTTTGCATCAATTGTCTTATCATTTTGCAAATCACCGCTATTACTTTTAATTTGGCTTGCTTTTCAAGTGCTTCTTGTTTAGTCAAAAGTCTGTTGCTGCATTCAGCACGTGCTGTGTAGGCAAGGAGCGAGCAAGCATGATACGCACCCCTCAGTCACTGTCGTATTATCTGCCAAACAGTCTCCCGGCTTTGAGGGCACGGCATAGGGAGCAGAGCACGGAGACCAAGAAGCGCACCTTCCTCACACCCGCCATTCCCTCAGGGAAGGCAGTAAGACCACTCAATACCACTCAAAAAGCAGGCTCCAACACCAGCACAACCTCAACCCGAGGCCGCACAAGTAAAGGTGCCACCCGAGCCCCACTGCCTGCAGGGCTTGGAATTGTTAGAAGACCCCTTGGTACCTAGAGCTAGACTCGGCTTGCTGTGGGTGATAATAATCATTGCCGGCCAAGGCGCTGCACCTACAGAGATGAGGTGTGAAGACTTAGTGAACAATTAAACAAGAAGGAGATCAAATATATTTGTAAGATAAAGCACACTCTCCTTTGACCAGCACAGCGCACTCACTGCCGGTGCGCTCGCTGCTTTAAAGCAGTCCTGGAAGAGCGCACCTCATGGAGCGGGTCAGGGGCTCTATAATGAGTGACTAATGTATTTAAGTGCAGTGATGCGGACACCAGCTCTGAAATGCGTTAGTCTAACCCCTGATGCGTGGTACTTGGCAGGGCTGGGTTTGTGGGGTTTGGTGCTGTCCTACGTGTCACACCAAGGAACTCTCTGAGCCAAGCTGGATGCTTGTTCATTCCCTCGCTGCTGGAGGTGGTACCACCAGGCACTGGTCTCCTGAGTTCCAGACATATGTGACACTAACATCAGAGAGCCCCTCAGTTCTAGTGATGCAAAGAGAGCCCTTCAGTCAGAGAACCAGAGTCAGGCAAGCCAGACTTGGAAGCAAATCTCCAGCATTGCCAGAACTCATCATGCAGAAAGGCTCTTTACATCCCTTTACCTTTGGAACTCCCTCACAGTGCACCTGAGAGCTAAACCAGCTGAAGAGGCCTTCCGAACAGGACTTAAAATCTGGCTGTTTAAGTCAGCCTAGACTGTCACATGGTGCGTCTCCCCTCCCCCTGCTGTATTTCTGCTCTGCCGTCTTTATAGGGTTAGGTCAGATCTTAGCGTGGGGACACCGTTGGGTGCAACCATGCGTATAATAAAATGCCTTATTGTTTTTATTATCATTGCCAGGAAGGGGTTTAAGGGTATTCCAAAGATGTTTATTTGTAGTGACCCACAGTCTGGCATTGTGTAGAGCAATCCTAGAACTTTTCAAGCCTTCGACTAATCAATGGGAACCTTCCCTACCTGTGCAGTTAGCTCATGCCCCAAGCAGGGTGGGCATTAGGACCCACCACAAGAGTTGTCATATTGACTATCAAGTTCTATGTTCCCCATCCCTAATAGACTATGATGGGCACTGGGACACTTCAAAGAGGAACAGGCCTGCATTAGCAGTGCATTTTTCCTAATATACCTATTTAACATCACATTCCTTTTTCTTTCATTATTGCTTTTAGAAATATGGTTTGCATAATTCCCAGGTTAGAAGTAGTCATTGTTACAATAGTTGTAAATGTGTGCCAAAAATGGCAGTGATTAAATCCGCCACCAACTACATATACAAGTGTTAAAGAGCGGTAACAGTATTTGACATGACCTGGAGGCATGTTGTTACATTTGTGCTCTAGACACACCTCATAAAGACACTCTACAATGTTAGAAACATGTCTATACAGCTACAAAATATACACTGTGGCCTTTGAGAGATGATGTGTTAAAAGCCTTTGCACTTTAGAAGAATCAAGGGGCATATCAACAAGGGCTTTATCACTGCTTTTTTAGCTTTAAAAGCCAAAAAAGCAGAGATAAAACTAGCGCCCTATCAACAACAGGGTGCTAACATGCAAAATCGCATGTTAGCACCCATTTACTCTACGCTTCCCCTTGCATCTCTAATGAGATGCAAAGGGGGTGTTCCAGAGTAAAATAATAGGAGAAATGTCGCTAAGCGACATTTCTCCTATTATCAAGAATATCGCTAACCCTGTTAGAGACAAAAAAAGCAGCGCTAACCACGGTTAACGCTTCTTTTTTACATCTGGTATTTTTCTGACTTAGCCATGATATCCTATGGAAGGAGGATATCATGGCTAAGTTTGTCTGTCCCTATCAACAAGCTAACGTGAGATTATCGCTGGGTTTTCAGCGATAATCTCACGTTAGCCACTTAGCGTGAGGATTTTTATCGCTATTGAGATAAGCGTTGCTAATAGCACGCTATCTCAGCGATAAAAATCAACGCTAGCCGGCGATAATTATCCTAGCGCTAAGTGCGCTTAGCGATAATTATCGCCGGTTGTTGTTGATATGCCCCCAAATATGCCCCAACTCTAGAAAGAGGTCTAAAAATGAGGATAGGAATGAAAATGGTTCTTGAGTGGATGGAAAAATGAACCCCGCCGAAGAACAGGCCTTACTTACCTACAGCCGCCAAACTCATCACGCGCCGCTCATGGTCACCCGGCCCAGGGGAGTTTCTGGGATTTTGAACAAGGTAGAGTGTCAGACTGTCGAGGACACAAATATTGTCTTACAAAACTAAAGTATTATCAAGGTAAGTATACGTAAGTAAGTATACCTTTACTATTCATCATAACTCCATACCTTGATGGTAGATATATCATAAAGGTACAAATATGTGGAATAACACGTAGTAAACCTATTCTTACCTACATATACTTACCTTCAGAATATTTTGGTAGTAGATGTTTAGGTCAGAATATTTTTGCAGGATGAAATTTCATCCCTGATTATCTGGTCCTGACCACAGAATAGACATATGGGGTGTGCATAGGTGTTCCGCAAGTTGGCCCAGGATCACTCACATATTTACTATGTAACGTATGAGCTCATTCACATGAGTCAGTGGCCATGTCAGTTAGTTGCTACTTAAATCAATCAACCAATCAACTCGGACCTGTAGAGCGTGGCTTACCACCGCAAGGGCATCTGGGTTCTTGCTGGCATCAATCGAAAGCCAGGTCTTGAGCCCCTTTCTGAATTCTGGGAGAGAGGAGGCTGTTTGGAGGTGCAGGGGAAGGCCTTTCCAGGACTTGGTGGTGAGGTAGGAGAAGGCGCGCCCTCCACTGTTGCTTTGGAGGATTTGAGGAATGTGAGCTAGAGCGAGGGAGGCGGAGCACAGGTGTCTACGTCATTTCCCTCCAGGTAGCCCATAGCATTAGTACTGAAATGTTTAGTGGCGATGAGCGGAAGCTGGTGCCTGCAGGAAAAGTGAACAGATATGTATTTTATATATAGTGCAAAATGGCGGCCTCTGTTGTTTGCCACAGCGCAGATGATGCATCCGCCTGTTGAACCCAGCTGTGGTAGGCTGCATATGCTGCGCAGTATTATGCTTGTCTACATCTGGATGGATTGACCAAGAAGCACTGGTGTGTTTTTGGAGATCTGCCCATCTCAGTGAGTGGACACCACGTCACCCATTCACTTTGAAGAGCATAGATAGTTCCACCAGGTACGCGACTGGATGGAAATGGCCGTGCAGGTGGGAGCATGGTCTTTTCTGAGCTTTGTCCCACTGAAGGGATTGCTTCGTGTAACCCTCTTCCCCGTGAGTTCCTGCCAGTGAATACATTTACTGTCCGACACAGCAGCCGGTAAGCCGTAGTAGTTTGGCTTTTGGACTTTAATCATTGACTTAGTTTCCAAAGACCATTGGCCGGACCAGTCTGGCTTTGTGTTCACTGCTATCCGAGAGGATCTTAGTTTGTACTTTAAGAGAGGCAGACAGAACAGAGAGCTGGGTAGTTGGCACCACAACACACTCCATAAGCATCGTCCACCAGACAGTTATGTCTGACTCCGCCGTCCCGAACGGAGCAGCGCGGATACGATTCACGTGAAGCCGCTGTGTTTTAAAATGAACCCAAACACACTTCGAGAGCAAGTAACACAATACACAGCTGGACACCCGCGCGAGTCCCACGGGCCTCTGCGCGCCGCCTTCATTTCCCAAGACGGGGTCGGATTTGGGTCTGCTTCACAGTTACTTTATGTGGCTGCATTTCGAAGGGGGCGCACCCATATGAACCTCCGGTAGCTTCCCTCTGCTGTACCTCATTTCCGGTTTTAGAAGAGTTGGGGGACGAAGATAAGACCCTTCATCCCTAGCAGATCATTGTAAGGGATGACCCAATGTGTAACATGATGGTGTTAACTTGATTAAAGTTTTAGTCAAACAATCCCAACCCCAGATATAAAAGTATTCTGTGGGGAAAGGGACCCTCGAGCTGAAATGAAATACTAAAATGAACAGCTGCATGCTTCAGTTTATTATCGGGGTGAAGCTAGGATATGTGGGGAGGGTTTAATGTTGAACAGACCAATCGCGGAGCGACTTGTGCCTGTCTTTAACTTCCTGCTGCTTCGTCTAAGCACATATATATATATATATATTTATATCTCGCATCCCTGGGCCCACGTGAAGCAACAGTCTAAGTCAGTGGCGTAAAGCAAAATGATGGGGTCCCCTTCCAAAATGTGATGAGGGACCCCAGAGTCTCCCAGATCGTTGGTTTTGGGCTCACTGGGGGCCCCTGAATGGTTGCACTCACTACACTGCAGGGACCTCTGAGTGTCTTTCCCGAACATTTAACTATTTCTTATTCCATGCCATCACATGCATTTCTGTAAGGCATGCAGGGGAATGACCTAGAAGGTGAGGGGACCCCTCCAAAACAAGGAACCCTGGGGGCCCCATTTCACCTCAATAGCTGCAGGGACCCAGTTATGCCCCTGGTCTAAGGGTCGAGAGGGCGGGGTAGGGGTAGGGGCCTGGGCCTTAGTTGTGGTCAGCATGTTTTTCCTTCAAACACTTGGGGGCATATCAGCAAGGCAAGGCAATAGAATTATCGCCGCTTTTGCAGCCGTTTTCGGCCAAAAGCGGCGATAATTTTATCGCCTAATTAGCAAGCTCACGCTAACGCGTGAAAACTTGCATTAGCGTAGGAATTCCTAATGCCCAGCTTTGCATCTCTAATGAGATGCAAAGTGGGCGTTCCTGACCTGACATGACAGGAGAAATGTCGCTAAGCGACATTTCTCCTGTCATCAAGCCCCACGCTATGAAGCATAGCGGCAAGAAAAGTAGCGATAACCCCTGTTATCGCTACTTTCCTTACGCCTGCTTCAGGACTGACTTAGCCATGATATCCTATGGAAGGTGGATATCATGGCTAAGTTTGTGAGTCCCAATCATCAAGCTAACGCCACATTGCGTGAGATTATCGCTGGGTTTCCAGCGATAATCTCACGTTAGGCAGTTAGCGCTAGGATTTTTATCGCTTTTGAGATAAGCGTTGCTAATAGCACGCTATCTCAGCGATAAAAATCCACGCTAGCCGGCGATAATTATCCTAGCGCTAAGTGCGCTTAGCGATAATTATCGCCGGTTGTTGCTGATATGCCCCTCGGTTCCTGGGAGCATTGAGATGTTTTGGAGGTGACACTGCGATTCCACCATACTGTCCCAAGATTATGGGGGCTAGGACTGCAGTGATTACACAGGACTATGCAGTGTTCCTTTATGGGGCACAGTTGGTCTGTGTCTTGGGAGGTGAGTCAAATGTTGATACTAGAAACTGTGAAACGCAAAATAAATTACCCTGGGCGTAGTGGGCGTAGTGGGGCTACGTGGAGCATCGCGTAGTGTAGCCAAATCTATGCACACGCGTAGCCCGCCTCCCGCCCACCCTCATTTTAAAATGAGTTAAAGTATTTTAAAAGTAAATAAAATGCCTTACCTGTGGTGCGGCGTCCCTGGGGTCCCTCTTCCTGCTTGACGGCAACTTCTTCTCACAAATGCGCATGCGCGGGTGTCCTGCTACGCCTACTTTGTAAACCATGAGGAGGCAGCGCTACGTACACACCGTGGGCGGAGCGGAGCACTACGCCCGGGCTCAAAAATAAAAATAATATATGACAGCTTTAATTCTACGTTACAACAAACAAATCATGGACGGAATGCTGAGAATGCAGACATTCTCCCCCAGTCAAGAGATCTGGGTTAAATCCATCGTTCTTTTGCCCACTACGCCACCCCAGTTTAGACATGGCCATATGCCTCATGGGAACAGTCCACTGGAGTCAAGCTATCCTGGCTGATGACGGCTGATAGCCAGAAACCGGTCCTAGGATGCTTGATTCCGGTCCAGGGAAGACATGGCTTGGCAGTTCGGGCTGGACTGTTCCCATGAGGCACAGGGTCAAGACTGATTAGCATATGGCCATGTCTGAACTGGGGTGGTGTAGTGGGCAAAAGAACGATGGATTTAACCCAGATCTCTTGACTGGGGGAGAATGTCTGCATTGTCAGCATTCCGTCCATGATTTGTTTGTTGTAACGTAGAATTAAAGCTGTCATATATTATTTTTATTTTTGAGCCCGGGCGTAGTGCTCCGCTCCGCCCACGGTGTGTACGTAGCGCTGCCTCCTCATGGTTTACAAAGTAGGCGTAGCAGGACATCCGTCCATCATTTGTTTGTTGTAACGCTTTTCGCCCTAAGTGGGATGGGTATTCCCAGACGTGGGACCCGTGCTCACTACGCCACTGGAGTCAAGCTATCCTGGCTGATGACGGCTGATAGCCAGAAACCGGTCCTAGGATGCTTGATTCCGGTCCAGGGAAGACATGGCTTGGCAGTTCGGGCTGAACTGTTCCCATGAGGCACAGGGTCAAGACTGATTTGCATATGGCCATGTCTGAACTGGGGTGGTGTAGTCGGCAAAAGAACGATGGATTTAACCCAGATCTCTTGACTGGGGGAGAATGTCTGCATTGTCAGCATTCCGTCCATCATTTGTTTGTTGTAACGCTTTTCGCCCTAGGTGGGATGGGTATTCCCAGACGTGGGACCCGTGCTCACTACGCCACTGGAGTCAAGCTATCCTGGCTGATGACGGCTGATAGCCAGAAACCGGTCCTAGGATGCTTGATTCCAGTCCAGGGAAGACATGGCTTGGCAGTTCGGGCTGGACTGTTCCCATGAGGCACAGGGTCAAGACTGATTTGCATATGGCCATGTCTGAACTGGGGTGGTGTAGTGGGCAAAAGAACGATGGATTTAACCCAGATCTCTTGACTGGGGGAGAATGTCTGCATTGTCAGCATTCCGTCCATCATTTGTTTGTTGTAACGCTTTTCGCCCTAAGTGGGATGGGTATTCCCAGACGTGGGACCCGTGCTCACTACGCCACTGGAGTCAAGCTATCCTGGCTGATGACGGCTGATAGCCAGAAACCGGTCCTAGGATGCTTGATTACGGTCCAGGGAAGACATGGCTTGGCAGTTCGGGCTGGACTGTTCCCATGAGGCACAGGGTCAAGACTGATTTGCATATGGCCATGTCTGAACTGGGGTGGTGTAGTGGGCAAAAGAACGATGGATTTAACCCAGATCTCTTGACTGGGGGAGAATGTCTGCATTGTCAGCATTCCGTCCATCATTTGTTTGTTGTAACGCTTTTCGCCCTAAGTGGGATGGGTATTCCCAGACGTGGGACCCGTGCTCACTACGCCACTGGAGTCAAGCTATCCTGGCTGATGACGGCTGATAGCCAGAAACCGGTCCTAGGATGCTTGATTCTGGTCCAGGGAAGACATGGCTTGGCAGTTCGGGCTGGACTGTTCCCATGAGGCACAGGGTCAAGACTGATTTGCATATGGCCATGTCTGAACTGGGGTGGTGTAGTGGGCAAAAGAACGATGGATTTAACCCAGATCTCTTGACTGGGGGAGAATGTCTGCATTGTCAGCATTCCGTCCATCATTTGTTTGTTGTAACGCTTTTCGCCCTAAGTGGGATGGGTATTCCCAGACGTGGGACCCGTGCTCACTACGCCACTGGAGTCAAGCTATCCTGGCTGATGACGGCTGATAGCCAGAAACCGGTCCTAGGATGCTTGATTCTGGTCCAGGGAAGACATGGCTTGGCAGTTTGGGCTGGACTGTTCCCATGAGGCACAGGGTCAAGACTGATTTGCATATGGCCATGTCTGAACTGGGGTGGTGTAGTGGGCAAAAGAACGATGGATTTAACCCAGATCTCTTGACTGGGGGAGAATGTCTGCATTGTCAGCATTCCGTCCATCATTTGTTTGTTGTAACGCTTTTCGCCCTAAGTGGGATGGGTATTCCCAGACGTGGGACCCGTGCTCACTACGCCACTGGAGTCAAGCTATCCTGGCTGATGACGGCTGATAGCCAGAAACCGGTCCTAGGATGCTTGATTCCGGTCCAGGGAAGACATGGCTTGGCAGTTCGGGCTGGACTGTTCCCATGAGGCACAGGGTCAAGACTGATTTGCATATGGCCATGTCTGAACTGGGGTGGTGTAGTGGGCAAAAGAACGATGGATTTAACCCAAATCTCTTGACTGGGGGAGAATGTCTGCATTGTCAGCATTCCGTCCATCATTTGTTTGTTGTAACGCTTTTCGCCCTAAGTGGGATGGGTATTCCCAGACGTGGGACCCGTGCTCACTACGCCACTGGAGTCAAGCTATCCTGGCTGATGACGGCTGATAGCCAGAAACCGGTCCTAGGATGCTTGATTCTGGTCCAGGGAAGACATGGCTTGGCAGTTCGGGCTGGACTGTTCCCATGAGGCACAGGGTCAAGACTGATTTGCATATGGCCATGTCTGA
Organism: Triturus cristatus; assembly: GCF_964204655.1. Lineage (NCBI taxonomy): Eukaryota > Metazoa > Chordata > Amphibia > Caudata > Salamandridae > Triturus > Triturus cristatus. Next base: position 1,127,084,756 of record NC_140580.1, on the reverse strand, counting down.
ACTGGGGTGGTGTAGTGGGCAAAAGAACGATGGATTTAACCCAGATCTCTTGACTGGGGGAGAATGTCTGCATTGTCAGCATTCCGTCCATCATTTGTTTGTTGTAACGCTTTTCGCCCTAAGTGGGATGGGTATTCCCAGACGTGGGACCCGTGCTCACTACACCACTGGAGTCAAGCTATCCTGGCTGATGACGGCTGATAGCCAGAAACCGGTCCTAGGATGCTTGATTCCGGTCCAGGGAAGACATGGCTTGGCAGTTCGGGCTGGACTGTTCCCATGAGGCACAGGGTCAAGACTGATTTGCATATGGCCATGTCTGAACTGGGGTGGTGTAGTGGGCAAAAGAACGATGGATTTAACCCAAATCTCTTGACTGGGGGAGAATGTCTGCATTGTCAGCATTCCGTCCATCATTTGTTTGTTGTAACGCTTTTCGCCCTAAGTGGGATGGGTATTCCCAGACGTGGGACCCGTGCTCACTACGCCACTGGAGTCAAGCTATCCTGGCTGATGACGGCTGATAGCCAGAAACCGGTCCTAGGATGCTTGATTCTGGTCCAGGGAAGACATGGCTTGGCAGTTCGGGCTGGACTGTTCCCATGAGGCACAGGGTCAAGACTGATTTGCATATGGCCATGTCTGAACTGGGGTGGTGTAGTGGGCAAAAGAACGATGGATTTAACCCAGATCTCTTGACTGGGGGAGAATGTCTGCATTGTCAGCATTCCGTCCATCATTTGTTTGTTGTAACGCTTTTCGCCCTAAGTGGGATGGGTATTCCCAGACGTGGGACCCGTGCTCACTACGCCACTGGAGTCAAGCTATCCTGGCTGATGACGGCTGATAGCCAGAAACCGGTCCTAGGATGCTTTATTCCGGTCCAGGGAAGACATGGCTTGGCAGTTCGGGCTGGACTGTTCCCATGAGGCACAGGGTCAAGACTGATTTGCATATGGCCATGTATGAACTGGGGTGGTGTAGTGGGCAAAAGAACGATGGATTTAACCCAGATCTCTTGACTGGGGGAGAATGTCTGCATTGTCAGCATTCCGTCCATCATTTGTTTGTTGTAACGCTTTTCGCCCTAAGTGGGATGGGTATTCCCAGACGTGGGACCCGTGCTCACTACGCAACTGTAGTCAAGCTATCCTGGCTGATGACGGCTGATAGCCAGAAACCGGTCCTAGGATGCTTGATTCCGGTCCAGGGAAGACATGGCTTGGCAGTTCGGGCTGGACTGTTCCCATGAGGCACAGGGTCAAGACTGATTTGCATATGGCCATGTCTGAACTGGGGTGGTGTAGTGGGCAAAAGAACGATGGATTTAACCCAGATCTCTTGACTGGGGGAGAATGTCTGCATTGTCAGCATTCCGTCCATCATTTGTTTGTTGTAACGCTTTTCGCCCTAAGTGGGATGGGTATTCCCAGACGTGGGACCCGTGCTCACTACGCCACTGGAGTCAAGCTATCCTGGCTGATGACGGCTGATATCCAGAAACCGGTCCTAGGATGCTTGATTCCGGTCCAGGGAAGACATGGCTTGGCAGTTCGGGCTGGACTGTTCCCATGAGGCACAGGGTCAAGACTGATTTGCATATGGCCATGTCTGAACTGGGGTGGTGTAGTGGGCAAAAGAACGATGGATTTAACCCAGATCTCTTGACTGGGGGAGAATGTCTGCATTGTCAGCATTCCGTCCATCATTTGTTTGTTGTAATGCTTTTCGCCCTAAGTGGGATGGGTATTCCCAGACGTGGGACCCGTGCTCACTACGCCACTGGAGTCAAGCTATCCTGGCTGATGACGGCTGATAGCCAGAAACCGGTCCTAGGATGCTTGATTCCGGTCCAGGGAAGACATGGCTTGGCAGTTCGGGCTGGACTGTTCCCATGAGGCACAGGGTCAAGACTGATTTGCATATGGCCATGTCTGAACTGTGGTGGTGTAGTGGGCAAAAGAACGATGGATTTAACCCAGATCTCTTGACTGGGGGAGAATGTCTGCAGTGTCAGCATTCCGTCCATCATTTGTTTGTTGTAACGCTTTTCGCCCTAAGTGGGATGGGTATTCCCAGACGTGGGACCCGTGCTCACTACGCCACTGGAGTCAAGCTATCCTGGCTGATGACGGCTGATAGCCAGAAACCGGTCCTAGGATGCTTGATTCTGGTCCAGGGAAGACATGGCTTGGCAGTTCGGGCTGGACTGTTCCCATGAGGCACAGAGTCAAGACTGATTTGCATATGGCCATGTCTGAACTGGGGTGGTGTAGTGGGCAAAAGAACGATGGATTTAACCCAGATCTCTTGACTGGGGGAGAATGTCTGCATTGTCAGCATTCCGTCCATCATTTGTTTGTTGTAACGCTTTTCACCCTAAGTGGGATGGGTATTCCCAGACGTGGGACCCGTGCTCACTACGCCACTGGAGTCAAGCTATCCTGGCTGATGACGGCTGATAGCCAGAAACCGGTCCTAGGATGCTTGATTCCGGTCCAGGGAAGACATGGCTTGGCAGTTCGGGCTGGACTGTTCCCATGAGGCACAGGGTCAAGACTGATTTGCATATGGCCATGTCTGAACTAGGGTGGTGTAGTGGGCAAAAGAACGATGGATTTAACCCAGATCTCTTGACTGGGGGAGAATGTCTGCATTGTCAGCATTCCGTCTGTTGGACTTGGCCCTTCTGGCAGGTTCACCCCTGGACTTTTTGGCTTTTTATTGGTGACTTGGTATGGTGATTGTTTGGTCTCTGCGCACTTTCCCTGTGTCCCAGGGTAAAGTGCGTGCGTGCTCTGAGTGCATGTGGTGAGATAGGCCTGCCCTCCCATAGGAATGCATGGGGAATGTATGTGTCCCTAGTAGTTCCTGATGCGTGGGGTGTGCAGGCCCGAGTTTGGTATGTGCGGACTCGTGGGAGTGAATGCTGCGCGATGATGTGTGCGGCGTGCATGTACCTAGTGTGGAAGTGCCACTTCTAGAAGTGGGCACTTCTGTGTGCAGTGTGTCTGTCGCGTGATTGGCTGGTCATGTCATGTGACGGGCTAGGGATTCCCCAGTGTCAGGATGAGTCACCCAGTGGTGAATGGGGAGATCAGCAGCTAGATGGGTGGGAGGAGTCCACCTGAGTCCTGAATAGGACAGGGTTTTCCAAACACAATGCTGGCCCCGCCCCCTGTGGTGCGACTGACGACCCTAGCCCTTCCAGTGAATAGAATGAGGGGCTGAGCACATCAAGGGTGCTCCCCAACCAGCTGCGACTGGTTTTCCCCCTCACCCTGAACCCAGAACAAAGGGTTTGCCTGTATAAAAATGGGGCTGTGTCCCCACAGAAATTGTTCTCTGCCAGGATCTTACCTGAGGGGGGCTGCTGCTGCTGCTGGACCAGAGGACCGCCACTTGGACTACCTCCCTGCCTGGAGGCCCAGTGAGCTGGCTCTGGGCCTAGCCTTGCCCCCCACCCCTGCCCTGCTGCATGCAGGGAAGGACTTTGCTGGACTTTGGTGGCTACTGGCACCCCTAAGCGCCTGGGAGCGCTTTTATCTTGCAAATAGCGCTAGGAGCGCTTTTTATGGTACCCCCAGCGCTGCCAGAGCGCTTTTCCTTTGGCCGTAGCGCTAGGAGCGCTTTATTTGGGGAAGCCGGTGCCCACCCGGCGTTTGACCCGTCTTCGCGGATTTTAAAGCCTCCTGGCAGGTGCCCACCCTGCCAGGGACATTGCCACTCGTTGGCGGGTGCCCACCCCGCTTATTTGATCATTTACGTTGCGGGTGCCCACCCCGTTTATTTCCCCTACGTCGCGGGTGCCCACCCCGCGACGTGAAACTGTTTCCGCGATCTAAAAGTCACCGCTGCAGCCCGGTCCGGGCTTAGAGAGGAAGTCAGGCAGTCCTGGTGCTGACGTGGGCGGGGCTTGGCCCAGCGTGACGGGAGTTCCGGTTATCTGCCCGGGAGCGGAAGAAGCCAGCGGAGGACAGCGGAGCTCCCCTGGGGAAAGGAGAGTCCCGCGCTGCCCGACGACACGAGCAGGAGGCAGACGGGAGCCCACCCCGCGGACCTGCAACCGCCGACCAGGTGAGGAGGGGCCCGGGGGGTGAGAGAGAGCCGGGGCACGTTTCCAGTGCCTGCCCCCCCCCCCCCACGGGGATCCCGAGGAAACTGCCGGTGTGCTCCCGCCGAGGAAGGGGGCCATCAATATTGTAGAGCGTCCCCCGAGTGGGCCTCGCACCAACAAAGGGGGCATATTCGTTTTAGAGCCCGTGAAGGCTCCAACGACTGGGCACGTTGTCCTCGAGCCTAGAAGGCTCCCACGTACTCGGGGGCATTGGTGTAGTTTCTGAGCGCGTGGCGCTCCAACGACGGGGCAAGGTTTGCGAGAGCCCATCGAGGCTCCACCTAGAGGGGGCCCCTGCCTACCCCTGCCCCGCCTGCCAGAGGGCCGCTCCATCGTTGGGGGCAGATTTGTTTTAGAGCGCTCGTGCGCTCCAACGAGGGCATAATTTGTAGAGAGTCCAGAGGGACTCCCACGGGGCCATATTTGTTCTAGAGCCTAGAAGGCTCCCACGAAAGGCACATTATTCATTTTAGAGCCCAGGAGAGGCTCCACGTAAGGGCTGCAGATTTGTGTTTAACCAGGCACAGTGGTGCCACAGCATCTCTCCAGTTGCCCAGCACTTAGTGGGCAACTGCAACGTTTAGGTTGTGGCCTCGGTGTTCTGGCTTGCGCAGCCTGCGCCGGCGCGCCCTGACTTTTCTGGACGCAGGGCGTCCTTGCCCCTACTAGGCCAGAGCGCCCAGGGACTGCCACAGATAGTGGCTAATGTGAGTTTTTGCGCCATTGTACCTTTCCTGCACCTCTGAATGTGGTTATGCGTCATGTGCTTTGCTTTACACCTCTGAATGTTATGCATCATGTGTTTATGTGCTTAGACCCCTACAGGTATTGTGATACTTAGGTGGTTGTTTTCTCCCTAGTACAGGTGGTGCCAGTGAGGTCCTGATTCCCTGCGCAATATTTTCCTAAGGTGGTTAGGGTTGCGTAGGTGGTACTTACCTGATACCAGTAGTGACTGGTTGTGTGCTAGGTGTAATTTTGTGCAACAGTAATTTTATTTCCTATGTTCTAAGAGTGCTAATTCCGGACAGTGGTCCAGGTGGCCCTGTCCCCTGTATATATAATCCCTTGTAAATTCTGCCCGTGCCTGTTGGCACATTGTAGAGTGTGTGTTTTTATCTAATGTGTTGTGTATAATACAAAGGCTATTTTTATAGAATACCTTGTGTGGAGTTTCCTTTGTGGTGGGCCTTGGGTGTTGTTGCTGGGTGCGCGCGCAAACGCTTTACACATCGCCTCAGAGATAAGCCTGACTGCTCGTGCCAAGCTACCAAGGGGGTGAGCAGGGGTTATCTTTGGCGTGTAACTCCCCAGCCCTGACTAGAGTGGTGGTTTCTGTCTGGCTTTGGCGCAAGCCCTAGCCAACCAGAAATCCCATTTCTAACATTGGTGATCAGCGGTGGGATTTGGACTTGCGTTTGCGCTGTACCGCAGCAGCAACTGGCCGCACTACAAAACTCTGCATTTAGATAAATCACATGGTATAGGGATTATTGTTCTAAGTTTGTTTTTAATTGTCATTTCTTTGGAAATGTGGTTTTGTGCACTGTGAGTTAGGTGTCCCTAGCTCGGGAGGGTAGATCATCCCCCTAAGTGCATTGTGTTTCTGGATTCACCAGAGGGTGGGATCCAGTGGTGGCAGCGTAATAGTGTCCTGTACATTTGTCCCCCGCCCTGCGCCCAGAGTTGGTACCTGTGTCACGTGGTGGTCAGGTTGAGGAATCAGGGGTGGTAGAAACTGCCTTACCAGTCCGAGGGGAGGGTTGTGTGTGTGGATGAATGGTGTGTGGCACTAGGCAAGTGAGTGTGAGTTCTCTGGGTTAGAGAGCTTGCTGAATCTTTTTGTGAATTGTGTGCTCCTGTGTGAAACTCAGACCCCTAGGTTCCCTGTATAATTGTTACCATAACGTCCGCCAGAATGGAGCCTGCTTGTGATCCCTATGAGCTAGCTTGGCGCCAGAGGCAGGAGTTAGAAAGGTACTGTACAGAGGAAGAGTCAGAAGAGGAGGTAGAGGATGACAATACCTGGACGCCAGTAGAGAGTGAGGACCCCATAGGTAGGGCGTCCCGTGCTGGGTCCAGCGTAGGAGGCAGCGCCTCATCCCTTTCCCTGTCCCCAGAGGAGTGGGAAGATAGGAGGAAAGAAAGGGAGCACCAGCTGGCGTTAGAGAAGCTCAGGTTAGAGCATGCTCAGGCTATGGCGCAGCTGGAGGCCAGGAAGCAACAGCGAGAGACTGAGTGGGTCTTGGCGCGGGAGAGGGTAGAGGAGGCTGAGAGGGCCTCCACCAGAGGCAAAGTAGCTCTGGAGGGTAGACTATCCCCTGCGCGCAGTTTTAATTTTATGGGCTCCCCAGGGAGGGTTGAGTCCAGTGGTAGTAGCGATGTAGATTCCAGTGTAGGGAATCCCAATCCCAGTCCCCCCAGTCTGGTACCTGTTCCCCAGGAGGAGGAGTTAAGGTTGAAGTTCAGGGGCAGTAGGAAACTGTCTCACCAGTCTTGGGAGGAGTTTGTGGATGAATGTGAGGATGCACTGTTTGATTGGATAAGAGTTCCCGCAGAATCTGATTATGATAAACTGTGTGATCTGATTCTCAGAGAACACCTGCTCAATTGTTGTGCACCGGGGTTGCGCCAACACCTGTTGGGGTGTGGGGTGTCTGCCCCATTTGAGCTTGGAGATGAAGCAGAGCGCTGGGAAAGGGCTAGAGGTTCTCTAGAGTCATTAGGGAGTGACTCCAAAAGTAGTGGGTCAGGTATCTTCCAGCCCAGCGTGGTGGAAGAGGCTCAGTGTAGCCCAGCTAGGTCCCAGGATAGCGAGGAGGGTGTAGGGGCTCACGGCCTGGCTCAGTGGAGCAGGAGTGAGAGGGTGACCGAGGGTCCCCGGACGTACGAAACCCTGCCTCAGGACTTGGATGGTTCCATGAGGGAACACCAAGTTGGGGACCTAGGCTGTCCTGTTAGCCCATTTGAGGAAGATCTCCTGGTGAGTAGAGGACCTGGAGCACCTGTAACCAGGGCTCCGGTGGTTCTAGAGTCTGGCAGTACCGCTCCGGTAGGGAGGGTACAGGAGTCCAGTGTGAGGAGTGATTGGGGGATGAGTTTCCCAGTGGAAGAGCCTGTGGGTCAGGGACTACCCAGTTGGGCTAGGATCCCGTGTAGTGACCAGGGTGGCACCACTTCTGTTCTGGGGGATCTCCGCGCACTGTCAGGTGGACAGGGGACGGGAGATCAGCGCCAGACAGACAGTCGCTTGACGTATGTGTCCTTTGATAGCCTCAGGGGGATGGAGTGGAAATCCCCAGAAGTCCTGGAGTGCCAGGCAATTATTCCACCAAAGGTTCTAGGCCGGAGGTTGGAAGGCCAGGTTCGGGATCAGCCTGACCTGAGGGGTGGGACGTCTGTAACCAGCGTCCCGACCAGTTCTTCTTCCAGAGGTACCGCCCCAGTTGGTAGGGAGCAGGGCTCTGGAAGGGGGTGCAGAGGGTGGGAGAGCCCACCTCTGCCCCCGGTACAACCTGAGGGGTTAAACCCTGGGTTGGGATGGCGTTCTAGGTGTACCCCTCGCCAGAGGAGGAGGAACCCTAGGAGAAGAGGTAGGGGGAGGAGAGCCTTCCCTGAGACTCCTGGTCCGCCTGAGGGTGTAGACCCTAGGCTGGAGAACCAGTGGCAGTCTAGTCCTGTCTTTCAGAGAGGAAGAGTGGAGAATGGCCGCTATGTGCCAGGGGTTACTACCCCCCACTCTGTGGTTAGGCAAAGACCAGTGGCACCTGGGTGGCCTAGGGCCTGGTCTTGGCCGCGGACAGCTTGGGAGTACCAGTGGGGTAGCCCAGTTGGTCCAGACAGTGGGGTTAAAAAGAATTCCATGGGTTCACCGTGGCGTAGAACCGGAGGGTGTCCATGCAGTTGCGGGCCCGCGTCCGTGTTCTATCGCCCCAAGCAGGGAAGTCCATCACGGTGGTGATTGGTCTGCCCTGCGTTTTGGCTGGAAGGGGGTTGTGTTGGACTTGGCCCTTCTGGCAGGTTCACCCCTGGACTTTTTGGCTTTTTATTGGTGACTTGGTATGGTGATTGTTTGGTCTCTGCGCACTTTCCCTGTGTCCCAGGGTAAAGTGCGTGCGTGCTCTGAGTGCATGTGGTGAGATAGGCCTGCCCTCCCATAGGAATGCATGGGGAATGTATGTGTCCCTAGTAGTTCCTGATGCGTGGGGTGTGCAGGCCCGAGTTTGGTATGTGCGGACTCGTGGGAGTGAATGCTGCGCGATGATGTGTGCGGCGTGCATGTACCTAGTGTGGAAGTGCCACTTCTAGAAGTGGGCACTTCTGTGTGCAGTGTGTCTGTCGCGTGATTGGCTGGTCATGTCATGTGACGGGCTAGGGATTCCCCAGTGTCAGGATGAGTCACCCAGTGGTGAATGGGGAGATGAGCAGCTAGATGGGTGGGAGGAGTCCACCTGAGTCCTGAATAGGACAGGGTTTTCCAAACACAATGCTGGCCCCGCCCCCTGTGGTGCGACTGACGACCCTAGCCCTTCCAGTGAATAGAATGAGGGGCTGAGCACATCAAGGGTGCTCCCCAACCAGCTGCGACTGGTTTTCCCCCTCACCCTGAACCCAGAACAAAGGGTTTGCCTGTATAAAAATGGGGCTGTGTCCCCACAGAAATTGTTCTCTGCCAGGATCTTACCTGAGGGGGGCTGCTGCTGCTGCTGGACCAGAGGACCGCCACTTGGACTACCTCCCTGCCTGGAGGCCCAGTGAGCTGGCTCTGGGCCTAGCCTTGCCCCCCACCCCTGCCCTGCTGCATGCAGGGAAGGACTTTGCTGGACTTTGGTGGCTACTGGCACCCCTAAGCGCCTGGGAGCGCTTTTATCTTGCAAATAGCGCTAGGAGCGCTTTTTATGGTACCCCGAGCGCTGCCAGAGCGCTTTTCCTTTGGCCGTAGCGCTAGGAGCGCTTTATTTGGGGAAGCCGGTGCCCACCCGGCGTTTGACCCGTCTTCGCGGATTTTAAAGCCTCCTGGCAGGTGCCCACCCTGCCAGGGACATTGCCACTCGTTGGCGGGTGCCCACCCCGCTTATTTGATCATTTACGTTGCGGGTGCCCACCCCGTTTATTTCCCCTACGTCGCGGGTGCCCACCCCGCGACGTGAAACTGTTTCCGCGATCTAAAAGTCACCGCTGCAGCCCGGTCCGGGCTTAGAGAGGAAGTCAGGCAGTCCTGGTGCTGACGTGGGCGGGGCTTGGCCCAGCGTGACGGGAGTTCCGGTTATCTGCCCGGGAGCGGAAGAAGCCAGCGGAGGACAGCGGAGCTCCCCTGGGGAAAGGAGAGTCCCGCGCTGCCCGACGACACGAGCAGGAGGCAGACGGGAGCCCACCCCGCGGACCTGCAACCGCCGACCAGGTGAGGAGGGGCCCGGGGGGTGAGAGAGAGCCGGGGCACGTTTCCAGTGCCTGCCCCCCCCCCCCCCCCCCCCCACGGGGATCCCGAGGAAACTGCCGGTGTGCTCCCGCCGAGGAAGGGGGCCATCAATATTGTAGAGCGTCCCCCGAGTGGGCCTCGCACCAACAAAGGGGGCATATTCGTTTTAGAGCCCGTGAAGGCTCCAACGACTGGGCACGTTGTCCTCGAGCCTAGAAGGCTCCCACGTACTCGGGGGCATTGGTGTAGTTTCTGAGCGCGTGGCGCTCCAACGACGGGGCAAGGTTTGCGAGAGCCCATCGAGGCTCCACCTAGAGGGGGCCCCTGCCTACCCCTGCCCCGCCTGCCAGAGGGCCGCTCCATCGTTGGGGGCAGATTTGTTTTAGAGCGCTCGTGCGCTCCAACGAGGGCATAATTTGTAGAGAGTCCAGAGGGACTCCCACGGGGCCATATTTGTTCTAGAGCCTAGAAGGCTCCCACGAAAGGCACATTATTCATTTTAGAGCCCAGGAGAGGCTCCACGTAAGGGCTGCAGATTTGTGTTTAACCAGGCACAGTGGTGCCACAGCATCTCTCCAGTTGCCCAGCACTTAGTGGGCAACTGCAACGTTTAGGTTGTGGCCTCGGTGTTCTGGCTTGCGCAGCCTGCGCCGGCGCGCCCTGACTTTTCTGGACGCAGGGCGTCCTTGCCCCTACTAGGCCAGAGCGCCCAGGGACTGCCACAGATAGTGGCTAATGTGAGTTTTTGCGCCATTGTACCTTTCCTGCACCTCTGAATGTGGTTATGCGTCATGTGCTTTGCTTTACACCTCTGAATGTTATGCATCATGTGTTTATGTGCTTAGACCCCTACAGGTATTGTGATACTTAGGTGGTTGTTTTCTCCCTAGTACAGGTGGTGCCAGTGAGGTCCTGATTCCCTGCGCAATATTTTCCTAAGGTGGTTAGGGTTGCGTAGGTGGTACTTACCTGATACCAGTAGTGACTGGTTGTGTGCTAGGTGTAATTTTGTGCAACAGTAATTTTATTTCCTATGTTCTAAGAGTGCTAATTCCGGACAGTGGTCCAGGTGGCCCTGTCCCCTGTATATATAATCCCTTGTAAATTCTGCCCGTGCCTGTTGGCACATTGTAGAGTGTGTGTTTTTATCTAATGTGTTGTGTATAATACAAAGGCTATTTTTATAGAATACCTTGTGTGGAGTTTCCTTTGTGGTGGGCCTTGGGTGTTGTTGCTGGGTGCGCGCGCAAACGCTTTACACATCGTCTCAGAGATAAGCCTGACTGCTCGTGCCAAGCTACCAAGGGGGTGAGCAGGGGTTATCTTTGGCGTGTAACTCCCCAGCCCTGACTAGAGTGGTGGTTTCTGTCTGGCTTTGGCGCAAGCCCTAGCCAACCAGAAATCCCATTTCTAACACCGTCCATCATTTGTTTGTTGTAACGCTTTTCGCCCTAAGTGGGATGGGTATTCCCAGACGTGAGACCCGTGCTCACTACGCCACTGGAGTCAAGCTATCCTGGCTGATGACGGCTGATAGCCAGAAACCGGTCCTAGGATGCTTGATTCCGGTCCAGGGAAGACATGGCTTGGCAGTTCGGGCTGGACTGTTCCCATGAGGCACAGGGTCAAGACTGATTTGCATATGGCCATGTCTGAACTGGGGTGGTGTAGTGGGCAAAAGAACGATGGATTTAACCCAGATCTCTTGACTGGGGGAGAATGTCTGCATTGTCAGCATTCCGTCCATCATTTGTTTGTTGTAACGCTTTTCGCCCTAAGTGGGATGGGTATTCCCAGACGTGGGACCCGTGCTCACTACGCCACTGGAGTCAACCTATCCTGGCTGATGACGGCTGATAGCCAGAAACCGGTCCTAGGATGCTTGATTCCGGTCCAGGGAAGACATGGCTTGGCAGTTCGGGCTGGACTGTTCCCATGAGGCACAGGGTCAAGACTGATTTGCATATGGCCATGTCTGAACTGGGGTGGTGTAGTGGGCAAAAGAACGATGGATTTAACCCAGATCTCTTGACTGGGGGAGAGTGTCTGCATTGTCAGCATTCCGTCCATCATTTGTTTGTTGTAACGCTTTTCGCCCTAAGTGGGATGGGTATTCCCAGACGTGGGACCCGTGCTCACTACGCCACTGGAGTCAAGCTATCCTGGCTGATGACGGCTGATAGCCAGAAACAGGTCCTAGGATGTTTGATTCCGGTCCAGGGAAGACATGGCTTGGCAGTTCGGGCTGGACTGTTCCCATGAGGCACAGGGTCAAGACTGATTTGCATATGGCCATGTCTGAACTGGGGTGGTGTAGTGGGCAAAAGAACGATGGATTTAACCCAGATCTCTTGACTGGGGGAGAATGTCTGCATTGTCAGCATTCCGTCCATCATTTGTTTGTTGTAAAGCTTTAATTCTACAGCATTAGTTCATAATTCATCTTTATAATAAATAAATAAACACACACACTCACACACATGCACACACATATATATGTATATATACACATATATAACGTATATGTGTGTATGTATATAATTTATATATATGAATTATTCATATATCTTTTTTGTACACATTGTTCAATACAATATTTGAAATGATGATTTGCAGGCATTTATCCCATATGTTTTACTAGTTATGAATCCGTTTTAGTGTAAAATAATGGGCAGAGTTGAGGAAGTTCTTTGCTCCAGGCTGCCATTTCGAATGTTGCAATGTGGGGATACAAAGCCCTTCTCAATGTAACAAACAATGAATGAAAGGAAGTTGTGATCTGGAACTGATTGAGATAAGGTAACTTTGTAGAAGTGACAGTGGGTACTAGTGGGCAGAGGTGACTGAGGTTGATGTTTTCTGGTGCACCAGGATGATACCCAACTCTGATTTCTCCTGGTCATGGCTAGGTCTATGAACAACTGAGGCTGGCCCATCTCTCCATTCTTACCAGCGTGGGTCTACAACGGGCTCGGGAGGGCAGGAGCAAGGCGCCCTGGTGCGAGGCTGACGTCCTCCTTCCACGAGGAGGTACTTCTTGTCTGTAGAGAAACAATTCAATCCATGGTCCACCATTCAGCTCTGTGTCTGCCGGGCCCCATCTGGCCACAAAACTGAAACTGTCTGGAGGCCAATGACCTCCATGAAGTGTGGACATTCTCTCCTTGTGCCTCCAGCTTTCAAAACAGAACATATGATGGCCCAGGCCTTTTCAGGCAGTGTGACCAGAATCTGGAGTTTACTCCCTCCTGATTGACACGTCACATCCTCTCAAGCAAAGTCCAAGAAACATTGTAAACCTGAGTTCCAAAGACACGATTAATCTGACTCTAGCTAGCTATTTTTGAATTTCTCACTCTGGCCCCTACTCGATGTCATTCCTTTCTTTGCATCTACTCAGTTTTCTCCCCATTTCTTTTTTTTGCACCTCATTTCTTAAGTCTATCTCGACTCACTTCGTTTCACTTTTCTTCTTCTGTGGTTGCCTTTAAATTCCTTCTCTTTCCCTCTGCCGAACTTAAAGGTTTATTTTATTTGTTCTGCTGGTTAACCTTCATGTATTGATGTTTAAGGTACCTGCTTTCTTCCAAATGTATTTATTTCTTTTACACAGTCCATTCCCCCTTTTTTTTCTTTTTAAGCATTATTCTGAACTTGCAGTATTCGATGCTATTTTGCTGTTCCAAATTGCACTCTGTTTCTTTTTCCTGCTTTTGTGAATCTCTACAGTGCCCTTAGGCCATGTTTGCACTATATAAATCTGCATAAAAGCATTCACAAAAACATACATGGGGAAAGGGTAAAATGCAGACCCATGTCAAGAAATGGTAAAGTCAAATCCATAAGAGTGGTAAGGCTCTTACTGTGTAAAGAGCTCAGTTCATATGCAGCACATGGGGCCCAGTCTAGTTCCCAAAAGGACATCTTTTGACATTTTAGAAGGGTGGATTCAGGGTAAAAAAAAAAACGTCATTCTCGACTGCTTTGTCATGAATTGTCAGAGAATGGCACCCGCGTGGGTGAGAGAGCGCATAGAAACCCATACTGGGGGAAGATGGCGCTGTGATGAGAGGTTTGCTCACATCTGGAGCAGGATCTTCCACTGGCCAAGGTAAGGACAACTGAGCCACAATGTCACCACATTCAGGATAGGTGAGATGACAAGGGAGCAGGAACAAACAGCAGCCTTCTTCTGGAGAGAAGAACCAGCCAGGGGAGGGAGTGAGGAAACACTGAAGGAACACATGTTGGCTGCGATGCACCCTCCGACCAGGCTGATGCCTTTATATAGAAAAAAAATGGGAAAAGCAAATGACATGACGGAAATTGTGATGGATAAGGGAAAAACGGGCAGAAATAAAGGAAGAGACAGCTGTAATGGTAAAGCTATAATGAGAACTGAACCTGAACTGGGCTAGCTGCTCAGGAGCATATAAGGCGTCTGCAAACTCTCAGAACTCCCCATTTTGGAACTGGAGGACTGAGAAGCAGCAACCAGTAGGCCAGGAGCACAAGAAAAGGCCTGAGAAATAGGGAAGAAGGGGGCGGGGCGTTGAGGTTTCATGAAAGGCCTTTTAGAAGAAGCAAACCCGTGACCTTGGATATGGGGGGTCAGGTAGGTTTTAATGAAACGTACAAACTGATCCCCAAACATGGAGAGGCAAGCTAGTGTAAACTGCCTCGCTCGCTCTGCCCCAATGCTAATCAATATAACGTGTGATTAGCACATAAACACTGCCTGTTACCACGATACTTGTGTTAGGAAATATGGGGCATATCAGCAAGGCGAGGCAATAGAATTATCGCCGCTTTTACGGCCTAATTCGGCCGAAAAGCGGCGATAATGTTATCGCATAATTAGCAAGCTCACGCTAACGCGTGAAAACTTGCGTTAGCGTAGGAGTTCCTAACGCCCAGCTTTGCATCTCTAATGAGATGCAAAGTGGGCGTTCCTGACCTGACATGACAGGAGAAATGTCGCTAAGCGACATTTCTCCTGTCATCAAGCCCCACGCTATGAAGCGTAGCAGCAAGAAAAGTAGTGATAACACCTTTTATCGCTACTTTCCTTACACCTACTTCAGGACTGACTTAACCATGATATCCTATGGAAGGTGGATATCATGGCTAAATTTGTGAGTCCCTATCATCAAGCTAACGCCACATTGCGCGAGATTATCGCTGGGTTTCCAGCGATAATCTCACGTTAGGCAGTTAGCGCTAGGATTTTTATCGCTTTTGAGATAAGCGTTGCTAATAGCACGCTATCTCAGCGATAAAAATCCACGCTAGCCGGCGATAATCATCCTAGCGCTAAGTGCGCTTGGCGATAATTATCGCCGGTTGTTGCTGATATGCCCCTATGTCCTGCGGGATTGCTGCTGCATGGCACGTGTATAAGTTCCGGGTGTATAAGAATGTAATCATTTCTGTAATCAAGAGAGTTTCACGGAAGATATTTCCTGGATGCGTCAAGGGATCATTGCTTTTTCATTAAATGCTCCATGCTGATACCAGAAATCTCCGGAACTTTTCTCAACAGTAGAAGACTGTGGCCTGATTTAGAGTTTGGTGGATGGGTTACTCCGTTACATACGTGATGGCTATCCCGTCCACCGTATTACGATCATCCTATACTATAAAGCGATCGTAATATAGTGGACGCGAAATCCATCACATTTGAGACGGAGTAACCCCCTCCGCCAAACTCGAAATGAGGCCTCGTGTTTTGTTCAATACTCCCAAACATGCCTAAGTAGTCAGTGGTTATTTTGAGCAGGTGGATACCAACAGCACTTATTTTTGTGGACCGGAACTCATTTTTCCGCATCAGACATTTCCCGAGAGCAAGAGAGGGAAAAACGCACAAATTGGAAAGTGGAAGGAACAGAAAAACTGTCACAAAGGGAGAAAGCAGGAACCCGCAGTGGTGCGATAAAGGGGCAGGGAGTGTCTGGGAGTGGATTAAAGAGGCCTGAGGTGGATTTAAGACTACGAGCCTTAGTACTCAGCACTCTCGTGTAGTTGCACTCTTTTACAAATTAAGCACTGTGGGTATCCATTTGCTGAGTGGCGGCAAAGGGACAGGTTGTGATTCACAGAGAAACCTCTCTCTTAGGCGAGGCCCTTTGGAAATATTGAGAACTAGGGCACCGCTTCACCCGTGTGTTAGATCTGCAATCCAATCTGGACAAGGACGGCCTCGTCTCCCGGACAGAGGGTAGGGGATAAACTCTCTGTTTGCCATCAGTCATCGCTGATGTCCGGCCTGGAGCTTCATCGTCATTATCCCTTACCGTGACAAAGGAGCCACCGCCAGAGAAGCGCAACTGGGGCCTTGGTCTCACCCTCGTGTTAACGTACTCCACCTCCTGTAGGGCACTGAGGGGCTCTTCTTCTTCCCTCAGGAGACGAGGACACCCATCCTCTGGAGGAGTCGCTCTCAAGAACAAGAAGACACCTCAGCAGACCTGCAAACCACCCAGTGTGGGTGCAAAGTGGGGGTGGAAAGTCTGACCTCCAGACTTTAGCCACTGCCGAACATTACATCAGGAGTGTGCCACTATCATTTTTAACTGAGGTTAGTGGACTCGCTGATTAAAATTAATTTTGAGTACCACTACATCCCCCCCAATTCTTTTTTTGCATTTCCACCCCCCTTTTCACCCACACTTTCAACACTCATCTACACCACAATGCCCTATACCCGCACCACACCTTATGGCATTGGGAATAAAAGATCTCCGACAAAGAGCCCCTCATAGGGTGCCCGTCAGGAATGGCAGCGCCGGCCTGACGAGGAGCAGCCCGCTGATGAAGCATGACACCCCGCCGGGCGTGTGAGGGCCCGAGTTCCTAAAGTGGGAGACGCCTTCTCCCCTTATTTGGGCATTAACCTACACCGACCAGTCCTCTGCTTTTCTTTTTTCCTTTCTACATTCTCAAGGAACCGCACACCTTTGTTGTTAGGCATTCCCAGGTCTAACAGTAATGGTGAATCTGGGAATGTGTCAAAATCCATGGGTGTTGTGTGGGAACACCCACGCAGCGCCTATGGAACACCTCGCTGGGGCAGAGCAACCCAGCAATTTGTGCTGTGTTGTGTGACTCCAGAATTATCAAGGTTTTAGGAGACAAGGGTACCCCGATATGTGAACCTGGGGTGATAATTATCAAGCCACTCAGGATCATGCAATGTGGCCATGCGTGGTTTGATAAATCGCATTTTGGGTTTGTGCCGGGCATGCACCATGCTGCCAGGTGCAAAAGCGACGCAACCCCTTGAAAAATATGCCCTGACTTTGGAGGAAAGAGAGCGGCTCCATAATCTCAGATTTCATTGGTTAACTAAAACTCTGCAATCATTGGCCCATTACTTTATTTTCCCAATGCTGACGTTCAGTTGCTAGAACCGGATAGACACTGACTGACATCAGAATGGGGTGTCTCATTTTTTTTTAGAATAACTAGAGTTTTGCGTTCAGCCTGTGCTTGCGTAGATGCGATTCCTTTGTCGCTGCGGCTCAGATGCGTGAATCTCGCTGCGGGAAATTGCAGCTTTGCGTGCAGATGACGACTACGCATGCAGCCGTTCAAACTGCATGATACAGTCCCCCTGTACAACGCGGTGGTTAGATGCTCGCTACATGCCTGACACATGTCTCCAGTTAACAAACACATCAAAGCATGGGAGGGACATGTTTGTACAAACGTAAAAACAAAACTGCCTCGTCTACTGCACTGGCGCTCAGGTGATTAAAACGCTCTGCATGTGTCGGGTCCCGACAGAAATATATCATTTTATGTGCAATGCTGCCATCTTTTGGCCATGTTATGTTACATTTAGAAATACACCGTGTTGTCCAATTCACAGTTTATAAGAGCTCTTTGACCTCTCAGGTTTTTGAGTCACCTGCTGATTACGGATGTTCTGCTGATACACTCGTTGTAAAATACACACATATACGTAACATAGAGTTTGCATAACGGGGAACCAATTAACATGGAACAATATTACCAATCAGAGCCGCTAGAGACATAATTCACGAGGCCGAAGGCCAGGCGGGTTGTAAATGTCACCAGAACCCCGAGATGGCAACACGGGGCCATATTACATGTTCTTGACTATGCATCTCTCCTTAATATTTTTATTGTGGGGTAGGTATCGTAAAAAAGCTGTTTTCTTCAAATTGCAGCTACCGATTGCCACTGAATGCAACTAGAATATTTAGGTTTACCTTCCATGACTAAATTGTTGATAATAAAAGGGAAATTGGTGTGGATTTTTGTGAACTCTGTAGCTGCAGTGGTTACCATATAATTATACATTCACTGCCTTTGCTTAATTTGGATAAAAATAATACTGTCAGCAAATGTGTTGCATTTTGTAAATTTTTGGCCAGACGATGTCGAAGCTCTGTAGAGTGCTTTTGGGGGAGTCACTATCTGTCTGTCTGTCTGTCTGTCTGTCTGTCTGTCTGTCTGTCTGTCTGTCTGTCTGTCTGTCTGTCTGTCTGTCTGTCTGTCTGTCTGTCTGTCTGTCTGTCTGTCTGTCTGTCTGTCTGTCTGTCTGTCTGTCTGTCTGTCTGTCTGTCTGTCTGTCTGTCTGTCTGTCTGTCTGTCTGTCTGTCTGTCTGTCTGTCTGTCTGTCTGTCTGCATATTCCAGAGGTGCAACCAGAACACAGTGGACGCTGCAACTTGCTGCGGCTGGCCCGTTTCCAAGCGATTGTGAATCGTTTCTCTGCCCGCTCAGTGTAAGAAGCCGGCACTCCGGGAGTCGAATGTGAAGTTTGTGTTTAATCAATCATAACAATTCTTTGATATATATAGAAGAGGATGCACCTCATCTGCATCTCAGCCTTTCTCACAGTATAAACATATGTATATATACAGTGACTTAAAAAACAAATGTTATGGTGATGTTATAGTTAGATGTTGAAATAAAGTAAAAACTAAGGGGCATATTATCAAGACAGGCGATAAAATAATCGCCGTTTTAGCGGCAGTTTTCTGCCGCTAAAGCGGCGATAATTGTATCGCCTGTCTTGATAATATGCCCCCACTGTTTTAAAACTAAAACAACACTAAATTCACCAGTTACGGTTTACTGAACAAACTATAAGGTGTGCTCACGCCGTGCACTACTCATGGCCTCTTATACTACACCACACCGTTATTGTGAGCATTGCTGTTCACGTTTCGGCTAGCCAATCAAATCGATTGGTCCAGCGGGACCAGAGCGGCTCTGTGGAACTCGCATGGCCAATGAGCAAAAAAGCTCCCTCGGCCAATCAGATCGCTCTCTTTTTCTTTAAATGTACAGCACTGTGAGAGTCCCAGGGACCAACTGTCCAGCTAATCCTTCTTTTTTTTAACTCTTTCAAGCCCACCCTGAGCACCTCTTTTAGCACAAATTTCTTGAAAACAGCTTAGCCCGTTTCAAACAAATCAGCAACTAGGTACAGGGTGCAAGGGTGCAAGGGTGCAAGGGTACAGGGTGCAGGGTTCAAGGGTACACATCTCTGGCTCTCTGTGAAACATCAATGAGAACTACCTTGATAGAAATGTTGACTGCAGGGCTTTTTGTCAGTCCTCTTCATTCATTGGTCTGTTCAACTGTCATTCACATTTAAATTCTGTCCACAACCGCTTACAATGGGTCAGCACACTTCACTGATTGATTCTCTTCTAATGTGAGGGACTGTATTTAATATCCTGATCACATGTGCACTTTTGCCTAAAAAGAAGTCCTCTCAGTTCCAAGGCTTTTTTTTTATTTCCATTCTTTACCTTTTTTTAGTCATTGGGGCAGATTTATGAGCCCCTTGCGCCACTTTTGCGTCACTTTTCCCATGTTAAAAGTGACGCAAAAGTGGCGCAAGGGGCTCATAAATCTGCCCCATTATATTTTGACTATGTCTTAATGATACAATACTTTAAAGCCAATCGTGTTGTTTCTCTTTGCCAGTAAGAATCATATTTTCCTGTGTTGTTCTCAAAAAACTGAAGCAGTTTCTATAACTGTTTTAAGTAAACCTATCTGCTAGAAATCACCCATACTATTCTAATAAAATTATGGTTAATGTTTTTTTAAAACTTTTTTTTGCAGGAATGTGGCTGTAATTGTTTTATCCTCTTGTCTTTGTGGCATATACTTACAATAAAAGACTAAAAAAACATGGTGCTACTCCACCTTGCCACGGTCTGAACTATTGGCTTTGCCAATACTTGTTTGAAATGTTTTGACTAGCATTTTTTTCACTTTAAAGGGGTAGACAAATATTGGCATGCTTTTCCACTTTGCAGTTCGCAAACCAAAAGGGAAGGGCTATGAACTGCCAAATGGCTGACGGGAGAGGAGACAGAGTCTGCCAATCAGATTTCATTTTTTTTTTTTAAGCTTGTCTTTTATTCAATATCTCACAGATGGTACATTACATGTTGTCATGTGAGGTCATGAAGCAAGGAAGAATAAATCGCAGCTTGCCTCACACATCAGGCAAGTATTGCAGGATATCATTGTGAACTCAATGTTTGCCTTTGCTGGGCTCACATGCACATGCATGTCACATGTGACAGCTTCCATGGATATTGATCACGCACATTAACACATTTATCGAATAAAAAACAAAAGAAAATGATAAGAGCTTGGCAGCAGCAGGCAGCTGTGCAATATTACCTATAGGGGTCCTCGAGTAGCAGGTAGGGTACAATTGTATACACGTGTGAAGCCCCCTCATCTCCTAGGGGCAGGACATCACCTCAGCTGAGCGGAGGAGGCGGGGGTGGGAGGGGGGATCAGGTATCAGATTTCATTTTTAACTCAAATTTCCATTCTGAACTAATTCCTTTACCATATTGTCAATATATAATATTCTGCTTAGAATATCTTTAAATAAAACTAATGTCCTGGTTTTTACACCCACCGGCTAAATAATTTCACATTAGACCAAGGACGTCCCTTGCCTTATTTGGTATTATTCTGTTTAGTAGTTTTTGTTTGGCATCTGTGCAAAAAAATCCAAAGGGGCTTTAAACTGGGAACTCTAATTAGTGTTTACATTGTGAAAAATCCTTTTTTTGTCAGCTTCGCATGGTAATACCCAGTTAAAATGTAAATATTGAACAAGAAAAATGTCCTCAGCTGATATCCGTAGTCAGCATCACCCAAGAAATACTGGCTTCAGTACAATCCGCCCAAGAAAACTCAAGGAGAACCATCTCTGTGGGGCGTGTAGGACATGGAGGGGGCGGTGCTGGGTAAGAAGGTCTAGACATACAATCTAGCAAGCTATGGCCAAGAATGACTGGCTGGACTAGTCAAGGAAAAAAGTTAGCAAGTTGGCAAACATTCTCTGTTTTACTGCATAAAAATCTGGTTCCGGCATTAATATACATCACACCATTCGGCCCTAAAGCTACAAAAGTGAAGAAGTTAGTATGGGAAAATCTCACACCCTAGAAATGCAAATATTGGCAAACCTCCCCCACGACCCGCTGCACTAAAGACGATTAAACACCATAAAAGAGTTGCGGTGGAGGGCACAGAGACTAAAAATGTTCCACAAACCGTAACTGAAAGCTGGTTTGTGCCACACACTATAGGCCGCCACCGCGGCGTGGAAACTGACCCCACCCAAAAGAGGCCAAATATGGAATCACCAGACTGCAAGAAAAGAATTTTTCAAACACAAGAAGAGGCTCTTGGAAATAAAGAGATGTGTGGTCCTGATCGCAGGAGGCTGCAGAGGAAGGGATGGCATCTTTAATGCACGAAGAGGCGGGACTGATGCGTAGATGCAAAGGTCCATCTAGCGAATAGGAAAGCAGCACAGAGCTGATCAGGTGTGCGACTAATATCTCTGGAACCGTCTGTGCTAGAATTAACACCATATTTAGCCCACCCCGGGTGTTTTAAAAAGAAGTGGGGGCCGGCGGTATTTGCACCGGGTCAAAGTTAACAGTATTTACAGTATTTTGCTAGGCTTTTATTTTTATCAACTGTGAAAGACGACTCCAAGCTTGCATCAGTGAGTTTATCTTTTATTTAAAAAGTTTCAAATATGAATTTAAGTTGTTTACGGTAATAAATGGCCTGGAGTTTATTGTGTATGGCCTCTTTCACGTAAAACAATTTATAAGCAAAACTATTAAATATCTTTAGTAATGGTTACACTACCTATTCTGTCCGGGTTTGCCTCACTCTTTCTTGCACACCAAAGTAAGACAACATGTGTGACACTATAATGTTTCTGTGCAAATGCGCCCTGAGTCCATGCGGCACTCCGTCCTTGTCGACATTGAGTGATACTGGAAAAATATTCCATCTCCCTGTGCCTCGAAGCCCCTATCTGCCGAATCTGGAAGAGCTCCGAAACCGTTTATTTAGTAAATTGGCGCTATAATGAACTGACGTTCTAAGCCTTCATTGTACCCTCCGACACGGGGCACTGCCAGCACTCGAGGCTGTTCTGACCCTGTCACTGCCACATCAGAGGAGAGCCCGAATTCTCAGACCAAGAATGTGCCTCAAGGGATTCTGTAGGAGTGGTGTGGCTCACTGGTTAGAGGCGGCAGACCCGGAAGCAGAGGTCGGTCCGGGACCAGGGTTCTATTCCCGTCGCGGCAGGGTCTTGGGCCAAGGTCAGCGGACTCGATAATTCTCGCCTCGGTGCCCACTCTAACCATGGATCCCACTCAGCAACTCTGGGCAACAGCTTGCTTAATCTCCACCTACGGCCCCATCAGTGCCGGGGATGCTTGGTCTTCACCTTGGAGATCCCCAGTAAGGGACCATCTCACAGGGAAAGCCAGGATGGGTTCCCCAGCAGTATACAGCGCCGGGACGCCCCATTGCTGGGGCAGCTGTGCGCTTTACAAGTATACAACATTTACAGGGCAGCAAGAACCCTATAGCCCCACCCCCTTTTGCTGCTTAGCTGCCAACTAACAAATCCTGAAAATATTCACGTATTGGAAATGATCAATTCTAAACAAATCTGTGGAGGGTTTGCACTTCCAATGCTTTTATCTTGTTTTGCCCAAAGCAGCGCGTCTGGTCCAGTGCCATGGAGTGAGGTGCAAGGCCACAAGCGGCCCTGCAGACAGCAGGAGACTGCCTGCTCCCCCTTTCCAAAAATCGATATTTCTTGTCATTGAACTAGAGGCAGATCTGGGCTGTGGGCTGGGGTCAGACCGGTGATGGCAAAATGAGTGATGCAATGAATAAATGGAAGCTGAGCATTCCTAGGAGAGTGGGAGGATCCTATGGCCTGGCTAGCTTCTTCAATAATGGCCCTCATTTTAAATTTAGTGGAGGGACTCAACTGGTTCCTCCCCCTAATCTCTGTCTTCCTCCCTCATGCTGCCTCATTCAGGTGCAGGGCACAGAGGGGGATGGAACTAGCCATGCCCTGCAGCCGCTAGCGGGTACCCGCACTATGGTGGGAGCCGCCATCTTAAGAAGGTCCCTCAATCTCTCGGCTGGTAAAGCTCTGGTTGCCATCCATCTCCCACCAAGGGGAATCAGGTCTCCCCGCCACCCTACCTGCAACGCAGACACATCAGGCTAATGTCTGCACTCAGCATTCATGGGAACGCTGAATATAGACCAAGGGCCTCCCTCTAGGTGGGGACAGGGGTAATCCGCCTAGCAGAGTAGGCAGTGGGTAGAAAATGCACTACCATGGAGGCATGATTCTGAGATCAATGCAAATAAAAGACCCTTGCACGTGGCAACCGGCCACACCCATCACACATTACATAATAGGTCCCAACATCCTATAAAAATATATATATACAATGTCTAAATCCTTAGGGACTCGAGGGTAATCAAAAGATTTCTTGCAATCTATCCGACTGGCCAATATTTTGTACAATTTACCATCGTTTTCCACAATACCACCCAAAAGTCACCGCTCCGTTGCATGTTTAGCGCCTAGTTATTGGATTTGAAGCATAATTGCAGAAGTCAGGCGCCTTCGATTAGGGGATGGGTGAGGCGGGCCATAAAAAAATATTAAAAACCATTAGCTACTCTGGTTTCCTATTGAAGTGGGAAATAGTCATGATTGGCAAATGGTCTGGAAAGAAAGGACATGGTCGGAGGTTCACGTTCCAGCTTGGAAAGCGCATTCCCTTTGCAGGCCCTCGGGGCGTGCAGCTTAACATCTTGCGCTATTAAAAAGATTGGTTTCCTTTGAGTGGCATCTGTTTGGTGGGTAGAGTTACTGCGGCCCAGAGTGAGTCACTGATGGCGAGGCCGGTGCTACACAGTTATCATGGAAATCGACTCTTGGCAAGTCTCGCTTCCATCATTTTTCATTACTTTTCATAGGTTTCCCAAGTTTCATTTTCATCTGCTGGGAGTCGTGAACTGTGATGGTCTTTCCTTGCTTCGCTCCAGTATTTACAGTCCAGAGTGCACCCTCCCCGCCCCCAACACCTTCCCCCTCTATCAATGTCTGTGATTGGCTGCCATGCAAAGCAAATCTTGAAGACACAATTCTCTATTCATGCCTTCTAAAGGCAGGAGTACACAAAACATACTCCCATGTAGGGCAGTAGTAAATTTCCCTTGGAGTGATATTACCTGGTTGAGGAGAGATTTACAGAAAGAAGTCCCGTTTTGCCCGGCAGGCAGGCAAATGAGACAAGCCATAAGTTCTTTCACCCACCTGTATAATTGCCCACCCGGCATTTCTGAGGGAAACTGGGCGGAAGGGAAGTGTATAATGCCACCCTATAGTTTGCCAGGTTGGGGGGAAACCACACACCATGGACTGATTACTTGATCATAATGTTCATTACGCCGAGTCCAATCCTTCCTCTTCTCAGTCCTTACAGAGTATGTGGAAGCGGTCACAACTGTCCCTGTATAAAAAAAAAAACTTCCTGAAGAAACATCTAGCGCTTTGTCGTTTATTAGACCTTGACATTTTTAAAGCTGCTTTTGTTAATGTAGGATTTCGTAAAGTTGTCTGTTCTACCTAAGCACTCCACGGCAAACCAGAAATGTAAGCTAATGGTAGAACAATGCTGCCGCCAAGAGCCGTCCATACACCGTCAGCGTCCAAGCTCCAACTGACAGGGAGACCAAAATGTCGAGGAAAGTTGAGGCAGAGTCAGAAAAATAGAAGGCAATGGATTAAATAGACCAAAAAGAGCTGGAAAGAAATTCAGAAGAGTATGAGGTATTATCAAGACATATGCCAATGGCTTCCAATATCATACCTTCGTCTATGCCTAATTCAGTTTGTTTAATCCAGCAATGGCACACGATGGCCAGGGTCTGTGCCGGAGTGAACATAGGAGCGACGCAAGGAAAGCTACAAGTAAAGGTGACGTGTAAGTGACTGGGACATGATCATCTCCTCCAGCCTCCTCAGCATGGTCCTTAAAGAATGAGGATGGACCATCAGCCCTGTCAAGCCTCCGCCACACATGAAATGATGAAACACAGGGTTAGTTTATTGCAAACACAAACTCACTGGTAACAGGACCCAGCAACCTGCTACCAAATGAAGAGGAGTTGTGTCCCCACCCCAGAAAAGTGTCACAAAAAGGTATGTTAGGATTCCCAAGTGGCTTCACTGATTGGATACAGAGACGCTCTCTCTTGGTTTCCTCGTAATTGCTTAAAGAAAGGGCGGCTCCTCCTGGTAGCTATGGTGTCACCCTGTGCTCAACATACACATAAAAGGAATCACGTCACCTTAAGAGGGTCTTAGCGAGGAGGGAACCCCACAAAACGTCCTTGGCAGTATAGATAGTTTTTGACTGAAGAGGTATGGCTGTTCAAGAGTTGGGAAGCAAGAGACCACAACTACCCCGAGGCAGCAGAGTAAAGAAGGTTTCAGCGTTAAAATCAGGACGAAAAAACCAACAGGGAGAACAATCGGCATAAAAAGAATCAGAAACCCATGAGAACTAATGTGGGCGATGACTGTGACACAAATAGAGACATTGACAGCAGGGAGAAGCATCATTCACAGATTCAAGCTCCCTTTTAAAGGAGTAGAAGAGGAAATGACGTCAGAAAAATAGTTGAACACCATCTTGTACAATAAAAACTCTGTAAACACAAATTGGCAAGATGTCTATCTTGGTTAGGAACGAATATAACCCTAAGCGTATGACAGACGCAAGAAGACAGAGAGAATGCCCAGCACCCTACCCTAGCTCTATCTGGCACCTCTGATCCTCTAGGCCTCCATACTTCTTCCGAGCTCTCAGCCGAACATCCTGGAATGTGTGCATCGCGGCCCTCCACCAGTGAAAACCCTTCGGAACTGGTGTGGCAGTGCGCACTCCAAAGCCAGCCGCAGCCCTGGGTGATGCAGGTGGGGAATCCTTCCTGTCCAGGAGCGGCTTGTGCAGGTAAGAGTGGTGAGCGCGGTGGGGGGGATTCGACAGACGCCACTGAGGGAGCATTAAAAAAATAATTAATTTCCCCTCCTCGTCTTCTGTCGAATCTCCGCCCCACCACTCTTATCTGCACGCGCCGCTCCTGTTCCTGCCTGCGGATGTGGAAGCATACAACCGCACAACTGCCTCCGCAGAAGAAAGGCACTATCGTGTGAGTTCTCTCTGTGTGCGTAACATGCACATGTCCTTCAGTGAGAACCTGAGGTTTCAGCCAAAAGGCGTCCCTGAGATGGTTAAGAGAGACTCGAGAAACGCAGCATCTGGGCTGCATCAGAGGCAGAACTCACAGTGAACAGCAGCCAACCACACCCATGGACACAGAGGGCCCGATTCATAGAACTAACTTAAGACAAAATCCTAAACTTACTACCATTTTGGTATTCACAGAAGGCACTTACTCATTTTGGTATTCACAGAAGGCACTTGCTCATTTCGGTATTCACAGAAGTTAGGAGTCCTAACTTTAGGACTCCTAAATGCCTTCTGTAAATACCGAAAGTCTTTAAATTAGGATTTTTCTCAGTTTAGTAGTTGTAGTATAGTTAGGACTCCTAACTTTAGGACATCTAAATGCCTTCTGTGAATACCGAAAGCCTTAAAATTAGGATTTTTCTCAGTTTAGTAGTAGTAAAGTTAGGAGTCCTAACTTTAGGACTCCTAAACTGAGAAAAATCCTAGTTTTAAGACTTTCGGTATTCACAGAAGGCATTTAGGAGTCCTAAAGTTAGGACTCCTAACTTCTGTGAATATCGAAGTGAGTAAGTGTCTTCTGTGAATACCAAAATGAGTAAGTGCCTTCTGTGAATACCAAAATGGTAGTAAGTTTAGAAATGTTGACTTAAGTTAGTTCTGTGAATCGGGCCCAGAGTAATCAGCACGGGATGCCTGCCCATGCAGCAGTGCCACAGGAAGCTAAAAGGAGACTCAAAGGATGCATGGGAAGCAACCCTGATCAATTAAACTAACAATGCCCCGTGCACATACAAGAAGCAGAACTGGAGGACAAGCGCCTGCCCACTGACCACTCAAAAAGTGGGTTTCTTTTGGATTTTCTTTTAGTCCAAAGACAGTTTTACAGATATTCTCACAATATTTTAAACGTCACCACCTGGAGAATGAAAAGCATTAACAATGTAAAGAACCATCGGTAAAGCCAGTAGGTCACTGCAAGGCCGGGCTATTGGCTTTGCAAATGCTTTTTATCAAGGCCACAGATAACCCCGCCCCCACTTGGCTGATATGGCAGAGGCTGCTCAGTGCCTCCATGGAGGACGGAGAGATGGATTAGTGTCCCTGGGATTCAGTGCTGTGCCCTGACCAGTCATCGATATTGGCTATGTCAATGCCAACACATTTTAAAAGCATCGAGCATTGGCAAAGGCAATAATGGCAGTCAGTTTTGAGTGGGAGATGCTCAGCGGGGGAGGGAGAGAAGGCCGAGGAACAGGGTACTAAGTGGGGGATATGGGCAGGGGGCGTGACACCCATCAAACCAGAGGCGAGAACTGAGAGAGGCGGCAAAGCCATCGAATCAAAAGCAAGGTTATGACCCAAAATCCACTCTCAGTAAAGCTTTTCTATTCGAAACACTTTTTCTATTTTCATACAATTAAATATATCCGTGGCCGTGACCTAAAAGCAAGGATTTCCTCTCTGGGTGTAGTAACAACACTAACTTTGCAACCTTTCCCACAGCATTCCTGTGACTGATACACAAAACACGTGAGTGGAAACAGTTTCAGAAAAGGGGCCTTCACACTGACCCTTTTATTGAACTTTAAATGCAATCACAAGTGCGAAAGTAGTGTCTTTAATCTGTGAAACGAAAAACCAGTGCGAGATTGAAGAGTTTCTACATTATAAAGAGAGGACAGAGAAGGGGTGAGTGCCAGGGATGAGGATTGTGGGGATGGAAGCCTTCAGTGCATTCATTCTGCTGTTGTGACTCCTGAGCATCACTCAGGGTGGAACATTCCACTGGGACGCAGGAGGGGAGCTCGGAGAAAGAAGAGACATCACGCTTTATATTTTTCCTGCATCCACAGAGTGTTTCAGGCTGCGGTGCCCGTTGTGGCAAGTATGGCACACTGATCCTTCCTGGAGGCAAACTGATGCAGACGCGTGTGATTGGCTGACGTGATGGGTTGTCAAGGCTACCATTTATCCACAGTGCAGATGGGAGATGGTGGAGAAGACATTCTTAACATAGCTACTGGCGGTGTGTTTTAGGCCAAATAGTGTATGGGGTATTAGCCATGGAATAGCTTTACATGGCTTTCCACCAAGAATATGTCTTTATGAGAATTAAACACAATAGTGACATCCACGCAAACCTAGAGAGAACTTTTATGTGCCAACCAGGATAGTGTCTGGTCTGACATCATTCCAACAGTGGCTGCCATCAAGAGCCAAAGTGCAAATACTCAGGCTCCTGAAAGAACTAGTGCTATCATGCTGGCTGTTGCACACATATATTTCACAACAAAGCATACAATGAATGCATTAATCATTTAAATATATTTTATTTCTTAAAACTACATACACTACATACTCAATACCCAAGACCTATCAACCTCCCCCAAATACCCTACAACCTGAAACAAGTTAAAATGTATTACATGCAACGAATAAATATCGAAAATAATATTCAACATATTATAGGTAAATTAATATTCAGTGAGATCATTTTATAATGTAAATTATATAACATAAATATATACATTATATTATAATAATTAATATAAAACTAATACCTGCCAATCCCTGAATAAATGTACATTCTGAATATACTAATATATTACTATATTATGATTTAAATAAAAAAAACACAAATAATGAAACAAACATTCAATAAAGTAAAACGCCATAATAAAAAAAACAGAGCAGTAAACAATATTTTTAACTTTATTGTTATTATTATTATTATTATTATAAAAAACGTTTTACGAATGTATGTACTTGCCTTTGATTAGTTTAGCCATGATATCTTTATACTCATGACATTTCGAGACTCATCACGGGCTCAAAGAGAACCTCTCACATCTCTCCAGACCTTAGAGCCCTCAAGTGGCTCCCGTTTGAAGCTAGAATTCATCTGAAAATCGCATACATGACGCACATGGCCCTTCACCACAATGCTCCGCACTACCTAGCTCAGGAACTGGTGCTCTCTGCTGGTAATAGAGCCTCCAGGAGTGCCAAGACTCTTCTACTGAAACCACAACGATTTGCCAAGAAAAAAACCTACAACCGATCCTTCTCTGGTATGGCTCCCAGGATCTGGAATGCTCTGCCCACAGAAACAAGGCTGAATCCTTCCACTGCCTCCTTCAAAAAAGAAGTGAAAGCAATTCTCATGGCTAAATGCACGTGAGTTTCTAACTTATAACTGTATTTTAATTACTAGCTCTGTTTTATTGAGCTCCGTATTTTAATCGCTAGTTTTTACCTTTTTGATTATCGTATTTCTGAATCACCTATAACTGTGTTTGCTATGTCTATTCTTGTTTCCTACATCTGACATGTAAAGAGCTCTTATACCCGCTAGGGTCTTGTTCGCGCTATATAAAACCTTCAAATAAATAAATATTTGTCAAATATATTGCTGCAATGTAAATACAGATAGAAAATTGAGCCTTAAAATCAGAGCCACTGGCATTATGCGGTGGGAGAGGATCAAATTATATGTTATAGGGTGGACTAAATTATGTGGCAATTAAAGGCATATTATACAATATAATGTGTCACATTTTGTGATAGTATTACTTCATTATTTTGTACCCATTAACAAAGTCTGGACAAATGTTTCCCTATATTAGTACCGATTTAACACACAAGTGCAGCAATAAGACACAGATAGGTGAACAGCAAGCATTGCAAAGTGCCTTCCACTGTGTTGCAACACATTTTGCCCTGTTTTTAGTAACTTTTGCTCCATTTGAGCTAGAATCAAAAGTTTTTTTTGTCTGTAAAATCTGCATATGGTGTAGCAGATGATGGGTGATATGGCATATGCACCAAATCCATAATTATGTGGAAAACGCAGCTGTCACAAATTCAGAGATTTCTCGAGGCTCTGCACATATTCCACCTATTTTTAGAATGGGAAATAAATCCCCAAACTCCCCTGGACAGGGTCTGACTAACTGGCTACACTTGCGCATCTCCTGGCCATGTTGGGTCTTTAGAAATGTTTAACCAGCCGTGCTTTTGATTCCCAGGCAGTCAGTGCCTGCATCTCCACCTAAACAGTTAAAGTAACCAATGCAATGTTGTCATATAAAATAAGGCAATTTTGCTATGGCTGCGGGTCCAGTTCTGGATGGGTAGTAAATAAGATAAGGCTCATCAAAGTGACTTTGGGGAAACCTAGCCTAATTTGCTCCCTTCCCCATTTCCTTACTTTTTACATCATACCCAAGTGCCAGCAACTGGGTGGAGCTGGGGCGGCATCAACCCACCCCTGTCCCCTGTCTTCTCAAATCCAACATGTTAGCTAGGGTGCCAACTAAAGATTCCTGGCCTGCAAAGGGCCCCCTGCAAAAGTTGCCGAGCAGGGTAAAAATGCACCCTCCCCCCACTACTCCGAACAAGGAACCAAGGCTGACTATGGGTGCCATGCATAATTTAGGTAACCCTGGGTATAGTTTGCGTAGTAGAGCTACGCGTAGTTATGCGAAGTGCACTTCACGCTATGCGTAGCTACGCAAACTGCGTAGTGCGGTAGGGAAATGCTGTTCGCACTGATTGCACAGTGCCGGATGCTTGTCCGCACTGTGCAATCATTACAAACAGCATCTTGCACAGTGCAAGCAGTCTTTTTCTGCCGCTCAAGTAGATTTGTACTCGAGCGACAGCTTTCTCAACGCGGACTGATAGATTCTGACCGCGAGCGGTCGCGAGCATACGCGACCACTCGCAATGAGAAACCTGTCCTCCCCGTGTTGAGAATCTCGCCGGGAGGTTTATTTTCCATGCTCGCGATCGACAACTTGATGTTGCTGATCGCGAACGAGGAAAAAGTCTCGCCAGGATGTTGATTTTGCTCGCTGCGCGTTTTTGCACTGTGCTACGTACAATTCGCGTAGTGTGTAGTAGCGCAAATTACGCACGCTCCGCGAGCGACCCGTAGTACTACGCCCAGGGTTAGATTTAGGGCACATGGCAACCATGTAGCACTAAACACTGTCAATGCTTTTAGAGGAGTGAAGTCCCTAAGACGTAGTGCTGTAACTGAGCATCACTCAGTTCTTGGTGGAAGTCATTATGGTAGCAAGTGCCACGCTTGTCCTTCGTGTTACCAGATGGGCCCCTTCCACTGGGAAGACCCTTTCCGAACCTGGAGTTTTCCTTTACAAATCATTGTTTTCGGGTGTTTTAGGACAATTGTTTCATTTGAAATTAACCTAAGCCACAGTTCCCAGAATGCATCAGTTTGGTACTCGGAAGCTTATAAGACCATTAACAGGCTCCACCCACAAAATGGAGGAAAGAGAAGACAAGATGGCAAGTCTTACCTGTGTATACTCGAGGAATATGGAACTCTCTCAGACCTGGCGAGCTCTTCCCTCCCTCTCTCTTAATACAGGGAAAGACAGATGGATTTGGGTGCTTACCACACCAACATCAAATGCCCAGTATCTACCAAGATTTGGTCCCCTGTGATCAAACTCTTGTTTTTAGTTCTTTTTTTCTTTTTTTAATAATATCAGTAAATTGGGAACCATGTTCTCTGTTTGACTTTGTGTAAACATTAGCAAAAATAGGACACGGAGAGATTTAGTGAAAAATCAAGCTACAGTCTCTAGTTGTCAATACACGTTGTTCTAAACCTGTATAATGGCCCTTCTTATGGGTGAAAGGTCAGATGATGTCACTTCCTGTGATGCGATTGAAAGAACGGGGAAGACATATTAGCGTCGCTTTCACTCCACCTATGTTTTTGGGCAATGAAGTCACCCAACTACTATCACAACTCCAGTCCTGGGTTTTTCATCCCTCTTAATTACAATGCCCCACCCATAGTTGGTGCTGTGGTCTTGCTGTGGGTGTAAAGGCTTCTAGAACAGAGGCGAGAGAGTTTTGTCGCGAGGACACTAGATCATATCACACTCAGGTGAGCAATGTTCACCATTCGTCACTACCTGTCATGTTACAAGTAAAATGAGAAATGGCCTGCGGCCCATAGAGGGGAGGGGCAGCGTCACTCAATTCAACTTTGCTAAAGTTGGTAATTTTAGCTGGGAGGCCAAGGATTGAATGAACATGCAGTATGAACTACAAATATTATATCGAATTATATCTCCTGCGATTTAGGCTGCTTTTTTCAGCAACAGCCTCATTCCAAGTTGGCCGAAGTTTTTCTGCAACCACGTATTTTTCACCACACAGATTACTCCATGCTCGGATGGGAGGAATTCGTGCAGGGAAATCAGTTTATTCCAGTTTTCGCAGGTTGGATGGGGAAACATGCACGTTATTTCAGAGCTAAACCCTAAATCACTTGTTGTCCCTCATTTGGTAGCTGGAGCTCCAACAGGGGGAAAGCTGCACCAGGAAAGATGCTGTGAGGGGTAACAGTTTCCATCAAGGTGATTTTACGAGTAAGCTCTGTCCAACCACCTATATAAGGGTCTGAGAAGTTGTTTTTTTATTTACAAGAATTGAACTGCAAAGGTTGGTTGTACAATATTTTATTCAGTTTCCAAGTTGACATTTTTTGCACCTAATATTGATTCTAGATTATTAAAAGCAGTGATGTGTCTGAACCCCAGGCCTGGACTCTACACAGAGCGCTGCTATGAAATGTACTCTGGACACGTGACCTCCTTCAGGGCTCTGTGAATACTTGGGACACATTTCTCCTAGAGAGAAGAAGACTCAGTAGTTTGGTGTCTCCTGCTACTAACTTCGGGTCAGGTCAAGTTTGCTTAGCTTTGGGGGATAGAAGACAGGACATCGGGAGGTTTTTATTAAATTTACTGTACAGGTTTGAACTTTGGAAGATTAGACGATGCAAAAGAATATAGCTTCGGGCAGTGTCTCCGCATTCTTCAAATGCAGAATGAACCAGCGCAGGGTCATCCATGTGTTTTAAATGTGTTTGGTATTTCTGCTGCGTGCTCGCACTATTTACTCTGTTCAGCCCCAGCTTCCTTCTCAGGGACTGTAGGGAACAAGCACTGACAAATGCAATTGGTTTTGCTTTTGAACTGGGGAATCTTTCTCAAGCTTTAATATCGTACACGGAAGAGGTACCACATAGGTGGTACAAGTGCTCTGCCCCCTCCTCCATATGCAGAACAGGTAAGGCACGGATAGCACCTATGCAAGCTTCCCTCAAACACACAGAGCAGGGAGGGGCACCATGAGCAGAATCAGAATATGATACACACATGCACATAAGCAACCTAGGTGTACACAAGCAGCAGCCATGCAAGCTCCCTTCAGACCAGGGGCGTAAAACAGGCCCCCGCATCCCCGGCAGTGCGGGGGGCTCCTCTACGTACCTTGCAGGGGGGCCCCCTCAATTATCGTTACGCCACTGCTTCACACACAATGAACAGGTACAATATGTGGTACAGCAGTGCAGTATTGTCTCACACACACCCAAAAGATGCAGCACGGGCTGCAAGCGTGACGACTTTACCCACATATCCATGACTGATAACAAGCAGCAACAGTTCAAGCTTCCTTCACACACAATGAACAGGTACAATATGTGGTGTCACAGTGAAGTATTATCTCACACATACCCAACAGATGCAGCACAGGCGGCACACATGACAACTTCACTCACATACGCGTGAGTGATAGCAAGCAGAAACAGTGCAATCTTCCTTCACACACAATGAACAGGCTCCATATGTGGTGCCGTAGTGCGGTATTGTCTCACACACACCCAACAGATGCAGCACGGGCTGCAGCTGTGACAACTTCACTCACATATGCATGACTGATAAGAAGCAGCAACAGTGCCAGCTTCCTTCACACACAATGAACAGGTACAATATGTGGTGTCACAGTGCAGTATTGTCTCACACACACCCAACAGATGTAACAACTTCACTCACATATGCATGAGTGATATCAAGCAGCAACAGTGCAAGCTTCCTTCACACACAATGAACAGGTTCAATATGCGGTGCTGCAGTGCAGTGTTGTGTCACACACACCCAACAGATGCAGCACGGTCTGCACCCGTGACGATGCCACTCACATATGCATGACTGATTACGTGCAGCAACAGTGCAAGCTTCTTCACACACAATGAATAGGTACAATATGTGGTACAGCAGTGCAGTATTGTCTCACACACACCCAACAGATGCAGCACGGGCTGCACCCATGACAACTTCACTCACATATGCATGACAGATAAGAAGCTGCAACAGTGCAAGCTTCCTTCACACACAATGAACAGGTACAATATGTGGTGTCACAGTGCAGTATTGTCTCACACACACCCAAAAGATGCAGCACGGGCAGCAGCGGTGACGACGTCACTAACGTATGCACGACTGATAACAAGCAGCAACAGTGCAAGCTTCCTTCACACACAATGAACAGGTACAATATGTGGTGCCACAGTGCAGTTTTTTCTCACACACACCCAACAGATGTAACAACTTCACTCACATATGCATGAGGGATAACAAGCAGCAACAGTGCATGCTTCCTTCACACACAATGAACAGGTACAATATGTGGTGCTGCAGTGCAGTATTGTCTCACACACACCCAACAGATGCAGCACGGTCTGCACCCGTGACGATGCCAATCACATATGCATGACTGATTACATGCATCAACAGTGCAAGCTTCTTCACACACAATGAACAGGTACAATATGTGGTGCTGCAGTGCAGTATTGTCTCACACACACCCAACAGATGTAACAACTTCACTCACATATGCATGACTGATAACATGCAGCAACTGTGCAAGCTTGGTGTAAATAAACCATTTTCATCCGCCTTGGAGAGAACCCCAAGTTAATAAGGCTAGAACGGCACCGATAAATTATCTTAACCAGACCCCTGAACAGAAAAGAACCCCAAGTTAATAGAGTTTGAAACACATCCTCTTATCCCCAAGGAAAAGTTGGCATTTTGGAAAGACATATACTAAGACACACTCCTGAGGCCTCTCCCTTGGGAATGACCATTAATAGTGGGGTAAGTACTGTTTTGCTCGAGCAATTATGCAAAAGAAAACCCCACCCAGATTTCAGATAGTTGGACTGCTGGGTATTGACCCTTTCCGAGCCAAGAAATTGCTGCTTTTAACGCCCTTGAAATTATAACTGTTGTTTGTTAACTCTTTGGGCACCCTCATATTTCCTCGCTGGTGAGTTTTTTTCCATTTGAAAGTTCATCCGTTACTAATTTGTTATGCGTTGTTGTAGTAAAATGATAATTAATCTGTAATGACTAAATGCTCGTAATTGTTGAGTGTCTGTCCCATCACTGTGAGGGTGCACGAGGACACTCTTGATTCAAAAATGTGAAATGGAATTGTGATGATCAATGTATCATCATATACATTCGGACTCTGGCTGGCTGTATATCCAGTGAGTAGACTCCATTTTGTATTTACTATTATTCAAGGCACAGCCTCTCCTCTGCTACACATGGGGTCTACGCCTTGTCTTTAAACCATTTGTGTAGGTGATTCTGCCATTTGTTCTTCTGAGAATAAAGAGCCAGGGAAATCTTAAGGATTTGGGGGGCCCTGGGTCACAGCTATTTTGGGGTCCCAGTTCAGAACAGGTTTGAATGTATGATTTAATTCCAACTCTTTCTTGCCCTCTTAGGCCAGGTCACTGATAGTAGACAGGCGCAATTGTCCAAATTCTAAATGTGTTTACATCTAATGTTCAGGGATAGTGATGTGTGTTATCAATATTGTAACACATCAGCAGTTCACCAATATTACTGCAAATAATATCTGTCACACACATTTCGGATATGTTTGGTCCTATTGTGATCTAAAGAAACCTTTTTATGGATGTTGCATGAAAAATAAGCATTTCTCTGCAGAATGTCTATAATAGACTCTCACACGTCACCCACTTTAAAAATAAATGAAGGGATAATGGTACTCAACACAATCTGTTTAGTAATTATTCAAGGTCATCACGGCGAGACTATCAGGAGGCTCCCCTGAAAGGCTGGGGCGCTGGGCCAGAGCCCACTTTGGCCATGCTTTAAAACATCTCTGTAAAGAGCCAACAATTATTTGGGACAATTATGATGCCATAATACAAGACCTTTCCTACTTTAGGTCAGCGCCCGCAGGAGCAAAGTCCCCGGTGATGTACACAGCGCTAGTTGGTTCGACAGAGAGAGGAAACTTGTGCTTTCGAACACTCAATGCTCGCGTCACACAGCACCATCCAATGTAGAGCATTTCAAAAACCTAATGAGAGAGTATAAAGTGCTCCTAAGGGGTAAGAAGGTAACCCAGCAACAAGCCATCTGGGAGGCCCTGAGAATGTAAACAGAAGAAAACAAGCATTGGCATAGCCAATAGGTCTCGCCTTTGGTACCTTATAAGATTTTAGTTATCCAGCACAATATCCTTGGTGCAACAAAATCAATTGTTGCATGGCTGAACACTTATGAGGTCCCAAACACAAGACCTAATAGCTATGCCAAGGCTTGTTGTTCAGGCTATGGAGACCATGGCCGAATGGATAGGCAAGGATGCAATGTTTTGGGGAAGAATGAGTAGTTCTTTAAGCGGATAACCTGCTCCTTTTCATTAAGCACTTTACTTAGTGAGTCCCCATGTCTCACAGATACTGTCCCAAATGAAGAGGCTTCTGGTCTGAAGGTTGGCTGTAGAAAATCTGCTCCGATATTCTTAGCAGGGAGGTTGAAGAGGCAACATTACAACCACAACTGGGTATTAGCTCATACAGAACTTTGGGGAAACTCTCCCTCCACCCCCACTTTCTCCCCAACTAGAAATAAAACTGATCAGAGGAGTAACGGTGATGCCTGCACCCATACAAGACTATGCATATAATAACAATAAAACAATTCCTAAGTCATACTATGGAAAATATTACAAGGTATTATGCTACCAGTACGTGTAGTAACGTTTTCTTCAGCCTTTACACTGCTTGTGACATTTGCACTAACCTATGCATACTAACCTTACCACACACCAATGCACTGCAACATGAACATATTTAAAGACATCACGTTCAAAACATTTATTCCCACCCTTTCACCATTGATAGTTTTACAATCTAATTCAGTGCATGGAGCATGCATTAAGCCTGTACAAATACAAAGTTGTGTGCAGGGTAGCCTTTGGATACATGTGCATGGCATCTTCTTCACAAGTCAGATCTACTGACTCTTCTTTAATTCTGTTGTGGCTTGTGAGAGGTAGCAATTTATGCAAGGGTTTACCAACGACAAGGAGTGGGAGTCCCTAGTCAGAGCGCGATATAACAGCTGGATGAAACCAACTTTAACAACAAGCACTAACACACGCTTTTTGGTGACTAAGAAGTCCGTGACATTCTACTGAATACCTTCTACACGTTAACACTGTATAACTAACCCCCAGTTATACAAATTTGTCAAGCCACATGCTGCAAAACCAACCTGAATAAATTACATTCTAAAGTGCCATAGTCCATGTGGGTGCCTCCACATTCAAGTTTAGCAAATAATGACCGAGTTACACATTCTAGCCAGCTTACAGCCAACACACCAAGAACTCAATTTGGCCACTGCCTTTGTGTGAAGTAGCATCAATCACACAAAAGCGGTGGGGGGGGCATGTTATGTTATGTTATGTTAAAAGCACTTTTATAGCGCGCAGCTGCCCCAGCTAAGGGGCGTCCCGGTGCTTGGAAAAGAGGGCCCAACACAACAAAGCAAAAAAGGGAAAAGGCACGCACAAATCGGAATACTAGCATAAGGGAGGGAACAGATGCGTCTTTATAACCTTCCTAAATTTCAAAAGCTCGTCTATTTCACGCATATCGGGAGGAAGAGAGTTCCACAGCTTTGCGGCCAAGACCCGAAAGGACCGGCCTCCGGCCCTGCATAGCCTAAACCGCGGAACCACCACCAGGTTTTGACCCAAAGATCTCAAGGATCGTGAAGGCACATAAGGCACCAAAAAAGTGGAAAGGATCTGGGGAGAAGCCTTCCTGAGGATCTTAAAAGAGAGACATAAGATCTTAAAGTGAATCCTCTAAACCATAGGCAGCCAGTGCAAAGCACGAATGGTGCTTTCCGCAGAGCAGAACCTCGGTAAACCTACCAGGGCTCTTGCAGCGGCGTTCTGAACACGTTGCATCCGAGCAATTTCGGCCTGATTAGCCCCCAACAAGAGTGAGCTAGCATAGTCAAGCCGCGATAATATGGAGGCCTGAATAACCAGCTGTCTGGTAGGGGCATCAAAGAACCTCAAGATTGGACGCAACCCTCGCAAGATACCAAAACAGGTGGCCGACACTTTTTTTGTGTGGACACTAAAACTCAAAACGGAGTCTAACCACACTCCCAAGTTCTTTACCTCAGACACTGGCACAGGAGTCGCACCCAACTCCGGGGGCCACCACCTATCACCCCAGAGATCCGTCCGTTTGCCCACAATCATGACCTCCGTTTTTTTAGCATTCAGTTGGAGGCAATTGGCATTCATCCAACTAGCCACCGCCGATAGCCCATCCCGGAACCTGGGGGCATCAAAGTCGGGGTCTCCACTTAGGACAACCGCCAGCTGCGTGTCGTCCGCATAGGAGACCATAGTCAGGCCCCAATGAATGTAGTTACATCAAAAGGACCCACAAACGTAGTCTTGTTATGAATGCAGGATCTGTGTGTACACAGATTAGAGAGGACACGGAAGAGCTGAATCAATCAAAAGTGGCGAATGAAAGCTACTATGAATAACCGTATTGGCAAAGCTAATAAGTCTGGGTTTAATGTGCTAAGAAAGGATAGCTCATTTGTGCATGCCTGTGTCTTCCCGCATCAGCACATTAAAGCAAGAACCATTATATAAACGCATCTACAACAAGGACTAAAGACATACAGTGACAAAACACAGCTGGGCACCCACGAAGCCACATAGGCACACACAGAACACCTATATAGGGCTTGAACATTCTGTAAGGTTACCACGCATAAGGAAGAAGGCATGGGAGGGTGGGGTCAGCTGCAACACTTAAGGCCGTTGTTAGAGCAAGTATTTCCACTGAAGTCACGAGCTTTCGCTTGGCGTAGTATTCATAAATAAATGGAGCTCAGGAAGAGACCACAGGAGGTAGGCAAATGCCTAGTTATTGGGGTATTCATTTATGGCTGCAGACAATTGGTGATGGGTGGCAGGACGCAGGCAAGACAGACGAAAGAAGAACAAGCGGCCGGTGGCAGGACGCAGGCAAGACTGACGAAAGAAGAACAAGCGGCCGTGAAAGTAATCGCGGTCAAGCGCGGCGCGCGCGCCCGCACACATGCACTGTAGCTCTAGGCTGGCCTGGTAGCACTTTTTGGAGCCCTCTCAATAAGTCTCGCCAGACCAGCTCATGCGCTGCGTCAGGCGAGACTTAAAAATAGCAAAAGGGCCTAATTTCAAGAGTTTTTGGAGGTGGAAGGAATAAGCCCCAAGCCTCGTCTTCGTGCCTGTGGGTATATTTCGTGCTGATCCAACATTGCAGGCGGAGTTTCTGGCACGTTTTTAGTGCAGGGTTGGCCTATATCTCTACGCCGCCATCATGGCGTGCTGCAGTAACAATCTGCACCGAAGGGGCAGCAAGTGACTGCCCCGCAATCATAGGCCTGTATCAATGCTTGATGGTGAGGGAAAAATATTTGGTTGCGCTCTGCTCAATATGTTGCAGCCCTTGGTGGATCAAAAGTCCATCCTCCTCCATGACTAGGTGGGTTTCACTAAAGTAATCAACACCATCGACCAGGCAATCATGTCACACATGATTGTGTGAAATACACAGAGCAACTGAAGGGTCCACTCTAGCTGTCCTTCTTTGACCGTAAATCTGCTTTTGACCTGGTGAACAGAGCAAAGCTGCGGCAAACTCTTGAGCTCTTGGGAGCACGTGGAGACCAGCGCTTGTGTCCGATATGTAACGCAGTGACGTGTTTCCTGTCCCCTCTGATTGCATCCCCAAGGTCAAGGACCAATTTTGCTCCTTTAAATGTACATCACCTATTGCATCTGCAGAAACCTCCCCCCCGGCTGTCAGTTACCTCTCTATGAAGCACCTGTGCAGGTTGAGAGTCATCCTGATTGCATCTTACCGGAGGCACTTCGCACATCAGAACTTAAATACACACTGGGCGTGTCTCCTGCTGGAGTGTGCGCGGCAAGGAGTGTGAGATTGGGGGCTGTGCTTCAGCAGTAAGTTTTGTATTACTTTGCACACAAGAAACGAACCTCAGTGTTGTAAACGCTTAATACCAGTGGCGGCCCCTCCGCAATGGCGGAGGAGCGTCACCCCACTGCCTGGCTCAGAGCCAGCAAATGTAAATTAAAACAATGTCCTTGCATCGTTCTATTTTTCATTTGCCGGATCTTAGCCAGCGGTGTTGGGAGGGGTATGGCCTACGCATGGTAGTGGGGCGGAGGAGTTCTACATGCACTCCACTTCCTAAGTGCGCATATGTGTTTTGGCTGCCCGTCACAGGCCAACCAAAAAACACACATGCGCACTTAGGTTTTCTCCAGTCCAGCTGCATTGAGCAGCCGGGCTGGAGAATCCCCACAGACTCCTTGGCCTGAGGGGAGCATCTTTCCTGGCTGCTCAGACCAATCCCTGCGCTGCTCTGCAGCACGGGCATTGAATGGAAGTCTGGGTCCCAGGAGCTGTTGTATCCAGGAAGAGGAGAGGCGGCAGATGCAATGCTGGAGGCGGTAAAAGGTAAGGTTTTAAAAAAACAACAACATATTTCTAACACACACCCCTGTGCAATCCGTCCCGCGTGACTCCACTAAGCCTGGGCAAAGCACTACGCTACGCTCGCGTAGTTTGCGAAGTTTGCGCTACTTCGCACTACGCGAATTGCACGTAGCACAGTGCAAACACGCGTAGCGTAGTGCAGCGGTCATTTTTTGCTTGCTCGCGGTCCTCAACGTCAAGTTAGCGACCGCGAGCAAACAAAATGACATCCGGCGAGACTTTTTCCTCGTTGGCGATCAGCAACATCAAGTTGGCGATCGCGAGCGTGGAAAATAAACCTCCCGGCGAGATTCTCAACGCGGGGAGATCAGTTTTCTCATTGCGAGTGGTCGCGTATGCTTGCGACCGCTCGCGATAAGAAACTACCAGTCCGCGTTGAGAAAGCTGCCGCTCGAGTAAAAATCTACTCAAGCGGCAGAAAACTACAGCTTGCACTGTGCAAGATGCTGTTTTCAATGATTGCACAGTGCCGGATGCTTGTCCACACTGTGCAATCATTGAAAACGGCATCTTGCACAGTGCGAACAGGGTACTGCGCAGTTCGCGAAGTGCTACGCGTAGCTTGCGTAGTGCGAAGTGCACTTTGAGTAGCTACGCGTAGCGCTACTTCACGAACTACGCCCAGGGTTAGACTCCACCCGCCCCACCACCCTTTGTTTATGGCGGCCACCGCTGGTTAATACATTTATTTACGTTGTTATTAGAATCAACATGTAGCAATGCACTTGCACTTTGTTAGAGAACTGATGACCCCCCCCACATTTTTATGTCTGTGTCAAGATATCTCTGGGCCTCTTGGATT
The DNA here is from genome assembly GCF_964204655.1 of Triturus cristatus. Taxonomy (NCBI): domain Eukaryota; kingdom Metazoa; phylum Chordata; class Amphibia; order Caudata; family Salamandridae; genus Triturus; species Triturus cristatus. The sequence goes on along the minus strand of NC_140580.1, from coordinate 1,127,043,042 downwards.
AAGACGAGAAGAACAGATCAGGCTGCCGACGTAGAGCATTCTCACGGAAGGACATTTTTGCTTATTTTGCACCATCGCACGTGCACCTTGTTACTGTTTCGAAATCTGGGCGATGGTTTGCTTCAGTTATCTATGACGCAAGGATGAGTCACAGGGCACATATTGGTATCCGCTGATAAAGGGGGAGATATGGGGCCCTTACTGGTACCTCTCTAGTAAATGCCAGTGCAGTCCAACCCTGCATCCCGCAGCTGTGTATTGCAACTGGACTGTAGTGAGTCTCGTCCTCCCTAGAGTGGTTTACAGCTTTAAGTAGTGATATTTTAAAAGAACATGTTAAATTAGTCAACAACCCCAGGTTTGATATAATTACGATATTGTCTAGAACTAAATTCTTGATACTGTTTTAAAAGGAAAGGTGATCCAGCGTCTTCAAACTATTTTTTATGATTTTTCCCTTCCCTTTCTTCCGTTCTTGGTTTTATTGTATGTCACTAATTTCCAACATTGATATTTACGCAGTTTTATGATTAAAATTTGTATTGCTCGCTGTTAAAAACCCATAGAGGTGACTTGATTAGGTGGCAGCTTAAACTGGTCTCCCCACACTGAAGACTCACACCTACACGGGCCCTACTATAGGGCTTTCTGAACATGGAACTGCATGCCAGTGCTTAATTAAAATAATAATAATAAGTGCCAGGGCCCTCATCAAGAGGCCCCTGATGCACGCACCATCCATTGCCCCGGTTAGTGCCACCAATGACAGAACCAACACAACTGCTAACCATCAACCTCTGTGTGACAATTAAGACAATTCCAGGCCCCTAAAGCTATAAGAATGGCTTGTGCAGTAGCTGTTGATCATTTTAATGTATATTACATTAATTAAAAATGTGTTGTGTTTATTTCTAATTTAGATAAATAGCACGCAGACTGTCATAAGTGCCAGTGTTGACAATTAAGTGCCGGTGCCCAGCACTGGAAACCACTGCTCAAATTAAGCAGCCATTGCAAGGTATCTATTCCCTAACGCAGCAAGTAAGGCTGATTCTCTGCTGAAGCATGGCTGGCCTGCCATGATGATGGGGTTTCATCCATGGAAGGCCCCTGTAGGCTGAACTCCAGAGACAATGGCACAGAGGGCCAAGGAGGCCTTACACCCCATTACCAAAGACCAGGCGATCGCTCCCTTAGGTCCATCAAAGTGTGGGTGAGCTGAGTGGTCATTTTGCCTTTCAGCCATGAGTCCTCCCTTTGCTCATATTTTGCATCTTTATCCTTGCAGGTCTCGTCTGACGTGATGTGAGTAAAGGCCAATCACCACCCTCAGTGTGAGTAATCTGCAGGAGAAGATCAGGAGCTTAGTGCAGAGCAGGAAAAAATCTAAATCCAGTGTTTGTAAAGCGCGAACAGCTACCCGAAGGCATCCTGGCGCTGGAGGCCATCGGAAAGATTAAGCAAGCTATTGCCCAGAGTCACATGGTGCTGGGCTGACCTGCCGCCAGTGCCGGGGATCGAACCGTGAGCCCCAGATTCCAGCGTCAGTCACCCTGGCCGCGGCGCCACACCTCTTCCCCTTCGCTTATCATCCTGTGTGACTAGAAGGAGCTCCAAGACAGCAGAAACCATGGCTGAGAAAGGGAGGCTTGAAGGTGAAAGTACCAGTTTGTGGACACTGGAGATGTAGGACATCAGGATGACCTTCCATGTACAGAAATAGCTCCTCTGGACCAGCATCAGCAGCAATGGGCTCTCCGCATTGCTCCGCAACTTACTCAGATGTATGGTTACCGCTGCTAAGTGCATTTACCACTCTGTTTACCTGCACTCTTTTTGGTTTTGCCCTCTCTCTGCTGATTTTTCCTCACCATAGCAGCTACTTGGTCTACTTCTTGCCTCTAGATTTTTTTTAACTGATATTCTTTGGCAGTATTTGCTTTTTTCCCCTGTGGCTGTGCACTCTGCTCAAGCGTTGCCCTCTCCAGCATTGAGAACGGCGCTATGAGATGCAGAACCTGGAAGGTGGGGTGTTCCTGTACCCTTATCTGCTTGTTTATTTGGAGCATCCGGTAAGACAGCGAAGGGTCAGTGGAACTGCGGGAGTGTCCATTGTGTTGTGATCAGTCCTCATATCACAAAGCACCAGATCTTCTGTGTCTTCAAAGAGAAGGACTAGAAATCTTTGGTGCTTCAATTTTTTTCCTCAATCCCCATTTCACCCTTGGGGGTCTGTGGTTGCTGGTAATCAAATTCTAAGAGCCCAGCTCCACAGTCTCATAAGAGTGGAAGCTTGCAACATTATCACCGGAGTCCTGTCACCTCGTTCCCCGCATCTGTTCAGAGTTGAGACACCTCAGTTGCCTAAGTGCCAGATGAAGTGCCTCTGGCCATGCCTTGCAGTGCAAAGCTCCAGGACCTGCCTGTTGGTGAACTAGCTGTACCCGGAAGCTCCAGGATGCCCCTCAAAGTCCTGGTGTGTGCCCGTATGTCTCCAGGCCCACATCCCCCAAGGGTCAGGTCCCTTTTTATCTCCAGACAGAACTTTGCACACTGAGACTGTTAGTTTTGCTTTTCCCACCATAAACATTCATTCCCAATGGCCAGCACCGAAAACAGGGCTGGCTTAAAACTCGTACTTGGATGAGGCTGTGTCACACAACTTTGCCCCAAAGTGAAGTGTGAAGATGTAATAAAACACTCCAACACAAGGCAGCAACACATATGAATACAGTATATAGATGCACAAAAAGAATAAAAAACAGGACCCCAGCAGAGATACATTTGGGGTGCTCAGCCAGTGTCACCTCTTGGAACTTTCAACTTTATTTACCCTTTCATGATTAACTTCTGAAGGGCAGACTTCAGACAAATCACTGATTTATGAAAAATAACCTTGAAGCATGAGGGGGCAATGGGACCTTTTTGACCACAGAATGTACAGCAGCGCGGCTAGAAGACCATTTTTCAAGAATTAGGAAACAAACTCCCCACTTTTTATGGGATGTTTTTTATAGCCACATTTTTATTAATTTAACGATAGCTACAATGAAATAAAGAAATATCCAGCCCAGACCACAACATACAATCTCCCCGAAACAAGGGGAACAGCAGTATTTCTCGAGCCATCAACCACCTCCATGATCAATAAGAAGCCCATAGTAGGTCCTACAGTGTTGCATAGTATGTACGTGGGCAGCCTCTGGCCAAGTATATTGGTTCTTCCAACTTAGCATACTAGTCCATTGCGTCGCGCCACGTGGAGATGCTCGGTGGTATGCAATATCTCTTTTTGCTAAAAGCTTGGCAATGCTCACCAGTGTGCACTCTCCGCATGGTCCCCCGAGGTCTTCCAGGATGCCTAGTAGGGCCTCTCTCAGGGAGAGCTCCATGAGTTTCTTAGGTACCCTGTTCAGCAGGTGCGGCCAGTGCAAGTAAGCGCGGTGGGGGGGTCGACAGACAACAATGAGCGAAGACGAAGATAAAAAGAAAAAAAGAAAACCACTTACCTTGCGATCACCGCATCGCCGAATTGGCGATGCAACGAGAGAAAGGTAAGTGGTTTTCATTTTTTTAAATTTAATTTTTGCTTGTCGTTTTCTGTTGACACTCCGGCCCTCCGTGCTTACCTGCGTCGGCTGCAGCTCTATACCGGCTCTCTAGGGATGCCTTATCTCTGGGCACGACCAGACTGCATGAAAGAAATCAGCGTCCAGTGCAGAATATAGGACGCATTCGGAAGTTGCCCATCTGTGTGCCTCCATAGCCGCATGGGTGTAGGGTAAGTTAGGTAATTAAACTGGATGAGTTTCAAGCGGGAGGAGAGAGCCAGAACCCGGGGAGGGGGCATGAGTGCATCACCCAGGCTTATCATCTCTGCTTGAGAGAATCAACATTAACCAGAGGATTACGTATCAATGTTCGCTATATCTGGGAGATCCCCCTTTACCTAGTGCGCCCAGAAGGAGTTGGCCTCAAGTGGGTTATATTCTGGGGGGTGATAATTGTCTTCCCCATTGCATAAGAGTTTGTGACTCAGCTGTAGGTATTTGTGGAATGGAGTGGTGGGTAGTGCAAATAGGGATTGCAGTTCTTGGAAGGATTTCAAAGAGGAACCTCGCCACACTTCTACGCGTTATGTAATTCCTATTTTGTCCCACCTAGAAAATCCCTTTAGCTGCGACACTTGGCATAACCACTGGCCTTTCCAGATGGGAGTTTGCTGGGTTAGTTTCCTCTCCCACCCAGTCATACACATGAGTATACTACCCTGTTAGGCTCAGGAAGATAGAGGGCAGAGAGCCTCCATAGAGGATGTGGAGGACATTGTCAGATCCAGGAGGGACAACTCCAGTCTCTATATGCGGGACCATCCCTGCCCCCATTTAGCCAATCATTAATTACAATGAGCTGAGAAACCCAGTAGTAGAGCTGGACGTCCACCACACCCAGCCTACCACCATAGGTTGATTGGCAGAATTTATCTAGGAAAGTGGTACTCCTAGTGCGGTCCGGCAGGCCTTCCTTGGCGGCCTGCGGACCTTGCAGGTAATGTACCCATGGCCCCCCCGAGAGAGAAAGAAAGTGGAGAGAGAGAGTGGAGAGAGAGAGTGGAGAGTGGAGAGAGAAAAACAGTGGAGAGAGTGGAGAGAGTAGAGAGACTGACTGAGAGACTGACTGACTAAGGGAGAGAGAAACTAACAGAGAGAGAAACTGACTGACTGAGAGAGAGAGAGAGACTGACTGACAGAGAGAGAGAGAGACTAACAGAGAGACTGACTGACAGAGAGAGAGACTAACAGACAGAGAGACTGACTGACAGCGAGAGATGGACTGAGAGAGACTGACTGACTGAGAGAGACTAAGAGAGAGAGACAGAGAGAGAGACTGACTGAGACTGACTGACTGAGAGAGAGACTGACTGGCAGAGAGAGACTGACTGACTGACAGAGAGAGAGTGACAGAGAGAGAGAGACTGACAGAGAGAGACTGACTGAGTGAGAGAGAGAGAGAGAGAGAGAGAGAGAGAGAGAGAGAGAGAGAGAGAGAGAAACTGACTGAGAGACACTGACTGACAGAGAGAGACTGACTGAGAGATTGACTGACTGACTGACTGACTGAGAGAGAGAGACTGTGATGGAATTGGGATGAAAGTGTGTATGAAGCTATGCAATGCCTCTTAAGATTGCCATTGTCTGCTACTAAAAATGTATTATCAAAATGTGCTTTGTAGTTACATCTGCATTTGAAATACAACATTGTCGCATTGTCTAATGTTTTGAAACAGGTTTGATATTTTTTACTCTAGCCCTCCCCCAACTGACCCCACCCCCACTCACCCCACCACTACCGGTGCGGCCCTTGGCCACAAACCACACTGTAATTTTGGCCCCCGACAGAAAGTTTGTGAGTACTCATGACCTAGGGCAATGCGAGGTGGGTAGCAGGTCCATTGGATGACCTGAACCAAGGCAGTGACTTCCCGGCCTGTGGTGAAGGGATTGTCAGCTGAAAATTTTGTGCAAAATAAAGAAGTCGGGGCAAGACTATAATTTCCACCCTGCCCAGGATCTGGAGTGGGAGCTGTGCCCATTTGCAAACGTCTTGTTTCAAAAGGATGAAAGGGGGGGGGGGGGGCTGAGTGACCAGGTCAAGGTGGGCTCCACTGAAATGTGTATGCTTAAGTACTGAAAACAGAGCTGACAAATGTCGGTCTGCCAAGTGACATCATCAGAGTCTCTTCTGAGGGAAATTATGGATTTAGACCAATTGGAAAGTAAGCCAGAGAACTTGTCATACAGAGGCAAAATTCGCAAGTCACAGGGACCCGACTTTGGGGGTATGCTACATAAAGAAGTACATCCTCTGCGTATAGCTCAATTCTGTCTTCTGTCCATCCGTCCAGTGCCAACCCCAAACCTGTGTATCACAGTGAATAAGCCAAGCTAGGGGTTCGATCTCGAGGGCAAAGAGGAAAGGATACAAGGGACAGCCCTTCGTTGTTCTCCTTCGAATTGGGAAGGGATCAGAAGGCGTACCTCTGATGTACACTTGTGCACAGGGAATGCAATGCAGAAGACTTGCATACCGGTGAAATAGAGGCCCAAACTCATGCGTTCTAGCATTCCATTCAGAGAGGACCAGTGGACGAAATTGAATGCCTTCTTGAAATCAAAAAGTAGAAGGGCACATGGTTCCTGGATCTCTGGGGCCCAAGCCAATGCCAAGGGCAGGCTTCTGTTATGGTGCCTTGCACTGCGGCCTTGTACACTGGTCAGGATTCTCAGGTCTGAAGAACTCAGAGCAGCCTGCGGGCAAGTGCTTTTGCGAAGATGTTGAGTTCAGTATTGATCAATGAGATAGGTCTGTACAAGGAGCAAGACCCGTGAGCCTCTGCCTCAAGGTAAAGATTGAATAAAAAGGGTGTGAGTACCTTCCGGCATTTGGGGTCCTATTCTCTGGGAAAGCCATCCGGGCTGGGTGTTTTGCCTGCATTTATTCCAGTCAAAGCTTCACCAATTTCCTCCACTGTTAGCGGGGAGTCCAGGTCAACCCTGAAGGGGAATAACTGCCAGTGTAGGACTTGTGCGCTCCTGTGGGGGTCGAGCCCAATAGGATTAAAAGGTTTAATATTAGACAACAAACGGTTCTGCAATGGTGCTGGCTGTGTATTGCCTCTCTCCACATGGTCTAGGATTTTGGGGACCAACCTGAAAGTTATATCCCCAGTCACCAACCAGTAAAGAAGTTTATTGGACTTATCTCTGAAATTGTAGACCCGATGAAGGGAAGCTTGCGAGCACCAACAGATCTCATCTAGGGTCAGTTGATGGAGCAAGGGTTTGTGTAGCATGAGGTCTCTGTGGAGATCGGGTTGGGTTACATTAAAACCATGTCTTTCCAACTGAAGGATTTGAGATTCCATGGCCACCATTTGTGCTTGTTTTTCTTGTTCTTTGCGAACGAGAGAGGATTTAGCTATACTTCTCGCTGTGGCCTTGCCGGCTGTCCACATAGTGCCCACAGAGGAGACCAACACCCAGTTGGAATCAAAGTAGGCTTGAATCTCCTTTGCTAAAAAGTAGTGTGGATCCACCAGGTGCCTGGCTTTAAGGTGCTATTTTGGCCAGCCAAGAGGGACGAGAGTGGAGAAGGAGGGCTTGATTTGTGTTCTTGCAAATAGTTAAGCTGTTGACCAAAGCAGCTGCTTCTTCATTGACAAGGGTAAATGTTTCTTCCACCTTTTAAAAATGTTTCTGGAGCATTTGCAATGACAAGATCGATTGGTTCATGGTATTGTCCTTCTTGCTGACTTCCCACATCAAAATCTCAAAATCCACTAGCATTTGTATCAGAAACTTCATTTGTTCCCTCTTGTCTACCTCCATTGCCATAGCTTTGGCACTTGCATCCCCTCTACTTTGTATTACGTAATCACGGATAGACTTGTACTACTCAAACAGGTGTTACAGCGTGCAGAAGGTGGGCGTCCCACGGTTTGGCACATTACGCATGAAAGTTTTTCCAGGGACTCTATTAGCATGCTTAATGATCCTCGACTGCTTCTGGTCTTTGAAGGAATGTCAGAAATGAGCACAAACCCAGACATAGGTGCCCATTCTGTTGTTGATTGCAGCTTCTTTTTTTGAGGACATCCTGCACAACTAGATTGATGCAATGAGCTAAACATAGGACTCTGAAGTACCCTCCATCAGCCATGGCTTTTGACAATATTACTGCCATTGCCACTGCCAAAAAATCCAATGCCGTGACTTTCCAGTTTAAAGCATTTGTAGTCTTTCATATGAAACTCCCCAAGATGTTGGCAGCTGAATGTGATTTATCCATTGAAATCATGGCGGTCGCTTGAGACTGTAGTTGCGCACAGATCAGCAGAGAGTCAGAAGCCCTAATGCTGCACTGAAAAAGTATGGAGTATGAACCCAGCAATCTGTAACGTGGCACTTCAGCTTTCCCCAAAGACCTGCGGGAGCTATCTACATTTACTAGGAACCGTTATCGGGCTGGCGGTTCTGCGGCACTTCAGCAAAATAATATCAGAGGCTTCCGCAAACCACTCCAAGGGATCTTACCTGGCAGCGACGGCATCCGGAAAGGCTGAGGCTGAAGCTGAAGCTGGGACCGTTGAGACCGCTGAGATGGGACCCAAGACAGCGGCGGGAGCTGCCAAAGCGAGAACAGCCCGTCTGGCTCTGAGGGGGGAAAGCGGAGGCTGGCGACTCAAGCGTGGAGACCGTGGCTGCGGCTGCGGGGGGGTCACCAGCGCAGACACCGAGACAGGGGCGGCGGGGAGGAACACCCGATCCAAACCCGGAAAAAAGAGGAAGAGGCGGGGCCGCAATGAAGGGACGCCCTGCCGGCCCTACAGTGATTGATCTGCTGAGAGGGCCGGCCGGGAAGCTAGCTCCGGGTCATGAGGAGTCGATACAGAGCAGGGCCTGCCCTGAGATTGCAGCGAGTGCCGAGGACCTGCCACAAGAGGAGTTGAGAGAAGAAGAGAATACCCTCATATTGGAGGCTGACTGTCAAGAGTGGAGCCAAGCCGATAGTGAAGGTAGGCCAGGGGACATCCCCCTCTCCCTGTGACTGTTACTCGGGGTGAGAAGAGTACTATATTGAGTGTTGGAATGGTTCTCAATTCAGATAAACCACGCGAGGCTGATATGGGTGGGGGTGAACTGGCTTACCTGCAGGACACTACAATCATACCTCCCTAAGAGCAACTACCAAGCGCAGCACATATAAATCAGCCTCAAGGCGCTTCTAAATGTAAATGTCAAGGTACTTATAGAGCGCACTGTCACCAGACGGCCACCTTGCGGAGTCGCCTTTGGGGTTTCCTGGCGCTGATACTCATACCGCTGTGGAACCCCTCCTGGCTTTCCCTGTGAAGTGTCCACTCCTGGGCACCCCCAGGGTGAAGCCAGGCATCCTTAGCGCTGTTGGGGCCGGTGTGGAGGCTAAGCAAGCTATTGCCCAGAGTTGCAGCGTGGGGCCCGTGATTAGAATAGGCACCGAGGCGAGAATAGACAGGTCCGAGGAAATTGAGCCCGAGCCCTGCCGAGGCGGGAATCAAACCCTGGTCCCTGGCCAGAACTCTGCTTCAGGGTCTGCCGCTCTAACCATTGAGCCACACTCCTCCACTCCTTCTAAGGCTAACAAGGTCAATAATGGCAATATGGACAGAGATCCAGATAAGGAGCCAAGTGATTTTTTCTTCTCTGTGTCAGATGGCGGCGAATGGTCGGAGGACTCGTCAGTAAATTCTACTGATTTGAGCAACAGCGATCTGGACGAAGATGATGGTGGCAATACTAAAACTGTTTTGAGGAAAGGAAAAAAAGAGACAGGGAGGGAGGATCCTACTTGGGTTATACCCCTATAAATCAACTCACCAATCCAATGTCTAACGGCCAACCTGTTTCCGATCCATCTTGGCCTATCCCCCCATCGCTAGAAGCTATCTTTCAGGCCATATCAATGCACCGTGAAGAGACACGCCAAGTTGGACGTAAAGCCCAGGCAACGGTGCGTAAGGTGCAAGGAGTGGTACGAAAACTGACCAAGACCTGCAGTGTATTAGGGGAACGGCTGACCGACCTCGAGTCTAGGATAGTCTCTACTGAATCAGACCTTGCAACAAATCAAACTTTAGCAAATTCACATGAGGCACAGCTAGTTGATATCAAATGGAAGCTGGAGGAGTTTGAAAACCACCAGCGGAGAAACAACCTGCGTGTGCTTGGGTTCCCTGAAGGGGTTGAGGGGGCTGATGCTCGTTCATATGTGATGGACCTGTTTCGCGACACACTCCCAGAACTTACAGATTGGAACTAGGATCAAGAGGTGCAACGAGCCCATCGTGTTCCCTTTGTGCAGAAACAGCCAGCAAGGGCAGGGGCACTTCCACGTGCCATCCTGGTGTATGTTGGTAATTTTTTGCGGCACCAAGCTGTTTTTGAAAAGCTATGCCAGAAGCAAAGAGGACCAGGAATGAGATTTCTTACTTTGTCCGACCTGATTTTTGCCACTCCACCGTCGAAAGGCGGTGGAGGTTGAGGCAGCTTATTAAGCCAAATCAGGACAAAAATGCTCAAGCGTTTTTGAACAATCCAGCTCGCCTAAAAGTGATCTGGAGGGGGCAGGCAAGATTTTTCTTGTCAGAAATTGAAGCTAAAGAATACCTAGATGGTTTGTCAGGTTAGATACAGGCCAGTATTCAATTTAATAAAGAGAACGTGATCATGCAAAGAATAATTTAAAAAAAATTTTTTTAAAAGAGAGGTTAAAAAAAATATATATAAGAAATGAATAAAATGTGTGTTTAAGGAACAGGTGTGGCGGAAACGGGGCAAATGGGGGAGCAGGTTCATCTATCCTCCTTTTTCGGGGGAAATCTGGGATTTGGGTAGCAGCATGTAGTTATAGGAATGTATGAGTAATAGGGCTCTCGACTGTGCAGTACATTCATCATGTACAGACTCAAGATTGAGTCTGAGAGCCTCGCGTGGGGAGGAGGTTGGGGAGGGGGGGAAGGAGGGGGTGGAAGGGGGTAAGGGAAGGGTGGTGGATGAAAATTTTGGATAAAAAAAAGCATATCCAGAAATGAAAATGAAACATGTGCAAAGCTAAAAGAGAACAATAGAAAGCAGATCAGAGGACGAAAGATGGAATGGAAAAGGAGCAAAAGATTACCAAGAGGAGTAACACGGGAACCTGAAATCAATCCGAGATCTAGAGGATAACAATCTGTTCATGGAATGTAGCGGGCTTGAACGACAGAGCAAACAGGGCAAGACTTGCCGAATTCATGAGGTTGAATGCCATGGATGTAATATGTCTACAAGAGACCCACATCCCTTGGGGGAAAAGAGAACTAATGAGGGTTAGTGGGTATAATATTTTGGCATGCACAACTCAGACTTCGGATATTCGGGGTGTGGCCATATTGGCAAAGACCGCTCTAGGTTTGGCCAAACGCAAGGCCGTAGATGTATTGGGAGGAGGGTTATAGTAGAACTAGCAGTGAGAGGTATGGTGTGCTCGATTTATGGATCAAACCAAGACAATCCTCAGATATTGGAAGACTTGGAAGAAGAACTTGCCACATGGCCGAGCCCTTTCATTTTATGTGGAGATTTTAATATCTCTCTGGATATTAGATCTGGGCAGCAGAAATAAGGGGGATATTCTGGTCGTAAGCCTAGGGTTTACAGGGCATTAAACTCTCTTAAGAACAGCAATGGCTTGGTAGATATCTGGACTATAAAAAATACAAACAACCCAGGATATATACGTATTACTCCTGCCCGCACAAAAAATATGTCAGGATTGATTATTTTTATGGTGCAAGGGATCTATTAGATCGTGCTGGTATTAAGAAACTTCCTAAGATAATATTCGATCATAACCCCTTGATTTTAGAAATTGAAATAGCAAGCGTTGAGAGACCACGGTGTAAATGGACGTTCAATAGGAAATTGTTAGTGAATAATTAATATATTGAATATATCAAAAAATGGACACAAGAATTCTTCGATATAAATAGATATAGTGCTAGCAGGGGGACCATGTGGGATTCTTTTAAGGCCACTCTTAGAGGTGAAATTATTAGCTTTGTAGCCAGGGCTAAGACTCAGCGGGAGATCAAGAATCAGCAATTAATGTGGGATTTAGCCAAGGCAGAAGAGGAACATATCTTGATAATAGCACAGGGACAAGTGGGGGCTCAAACTCAGTATCAGATAATCGCTTTAAAAGCGGAATTAAATAACTGGTTAACACAAAGATCTGCAGAGGAATACCAATCCTATCGGAATAGCACCTATGAAAACGGCGAGCAAGTTGGCAGGAGGTTAGCTCTTCGCACTAGGCAGAAGATATCTTTAAACTTAATACCTTCTATTAAATTAAACGGACAAGTATATACCGATCCAGAAGATATTATCAAAGGTTTTCAGAACTATTACCAATCCTGTATCAAGATGACATTAACAAAGATGGAGCTGAAATTGCACAGGATATATCGCGGTTGGTGACTAGCACCAAACTCAGAGGGGGCCTGGAAGGGTCAATCAAAGAAGAGCTAGAAGAAGAAATTACCCTAGAGGAAGTTCATATAGCAATGCATGGAATGGCACCAGGGAAAGCTGATGGTCCCGACAAGATACCGTTGGAGGTGTACAAGATTCTAGGAATAGTTATAACACCTCTTTTACTAGACCTGTTTAGGGGTGTACAGTATAATGGAAGTCCCCCTGAGTCCTGGAAGGAGACGGATATCATAATTTTTCCTAAAAAAGGAAAACCAATAGATAATCCATCTTCTTATCGGCCAATTTCCTTGATCAATTCAGATACTAAAATCTATTCTAAGATTCTGGCCAACTGGTTATGGAGGGTTAGAGAACATCTGGTCTCCCCCTGGCAACACGGTTTTATCCTTGGTAAAGGAACTACAGACCATATCCGCAGGGTAATCTCTCTTTTTGACATCATAACCAGGATGGGGGCCAGATGGCTATGATACTCCTTGATGCCGAAAAGGCTTTCGATCGGGTGTCTTGGGAGTTTTTATGGGGGATTTTGGAGCTGAACGGTTTTGGGGGACCAGGCAAGGATGCCCTTGTTCCCCGATTTTATTTGCTTTATATATTAATCCTCTAGTGGTTACGCTCTTACAAACCGGGAAGATCAAACCAATAATAACCAGGGGGTATGAGACCAAAGTATTGGCATACGCTGATGATGTTGCTGTGCTAACCACGAATCCAGCTGAGGCAATCGAGGAAATAGTTAAGATTGCCGAGAGGTACGGGCTCCTCTCTGGATATGCATTGAACAAAGGGAAAACGATTGTTATATGTACAGACAATATTGATTTTAATGACCCTAGATGAGCAGATTCAGCAGTTTATCTTGGGGTCCGAGTTAGCGATAAGGTGAACAAAATTGTTAAATGCAACTTTGAACCACTGATCAAATCAATAGCTACGGATTTAAGGAGAGTTAATGGGTTACATTTGTCTATTATAGGGAGAGGGAACTTTTTCAAAATTACCATGCTACCGAAAAGTTTGTACTTGTTTCGTGCAATACCGCTTGCAGTGGAAGACAGTATATTGAAAGCCTTGGATGTAACTTTTTCTAACTTCATATGGCAGTACGAGAAGGTCAGGAGGGCTTTAAAATATCTGGCTCTACCACAAGATAGGGGTGGTCTTGCAATTCCCAATATTACCCTTTATTACTGGGCAGCCCTTCTCCATCAGATGGTCTCCCTGTTTGTAGCTGAAAGTAATAATGAATTAGAGCAAGGGCTGAGAATACCTAAAATTTACGAACTCTCTATATGGAATGAAGCTCCGGGGCTGCTAATAAAACAATTGGAGCCGAGCTATTACAAGAAGGTACGCTTCAAAGTAATCTGCAGCTCACGTAAAATATGGAAACAAGTCTCTAAATTTATGGCAATTCCGAAAATTTGTAGATATACCCCCCTGTGGGGTACATCGTTATTTCCATCCCAGGTTAATGACGCTATGGGGAAGAAATAGGAAAGGCATGGGGTGGGAACGATTGGAGACTTCTGTGGGGGAGAGCAAGATTTTCAATTTTCTATTCTTCAGCAAGTTTTTGGTATACCTGATAATCAATATTTTAAATATGTTCAGATTAAGAGCATTCTTACCTTATGCAAACCTACAGTTAAATTAGACAAAATACCATTGATGGAAGTTATTATTAGGAAATCTAGCAGAATCAGGAACATTTATAGCTTGCTACTTGAAAAAATACCAGATGATTTAGAAAGAACTGAAACAACTTGGGCAGCGAAACTGGAAAACCCAGATGCAGATATTTATATGAGCCTATCCCTAACCACCAAAATGCATTTATCTACAACCTTAAAAGCTCAATTGTATAAAACTATATTTAATCTATATTTTACACCGTCTAAATTGTATATGTGGGGGAAAGAGGCAGATGATAAATGCCCTAGAAGTGGGATAGGACCAGCCACACTGATACATATGCTATATGTTTGTGACAAACTATCGTTATTGAAAGAAGGGTTGCTAGATTTCTGGAAAGAACTTTTTGGCCACAGACTAGAATTGACCCCTACTCTGCTGATTCTGGGGTATGATAGCTCTCTGGGCCTTAACATTGAGCAGGAATACTGCCTTTTTTGGGGGACCGCGATATACAGGATAATGATAGCAGCAAGATGGAAAGATACAGAACCACCAACAGGATTCGGGGGGAAGAGAAATGAGCACATATCGCTGAATGGAGCAGAGTTGCCAGGGCGGTATAAGAGAGAACTAATTGGGGTGTTTAGAAGTTCTTCGGGACCCTAGGTTTTAAGATAGAATACTAGTGGGTCAGAGGGTTTATTTAGGAATATTAAACTGGGGCTGGTTATACGGGATTGTTTTGCTTCTAGATTCTGGTTCTCCCTAACGTGTAGCCCCGGATTAAATGTTTTACGATTGGCCAGGCTGATTCTTATACTAATGTACTGTATTAATTGCTTAAAAAGACAGTTTTAGCTAGATTTTAGGTTAAAAAATTGCTCCTGCTTTTCTGATTCGTTTTGTACTGTATTAACGGTTTTATGATCTATTTAACTGATAGCTATCCCCTTGTACTGTATTAACTGCTTTATGATTTGACTGTTGATTCGTATGTGCTGTTATTGTGAACGGTATTTTCTGGATATGTAGAACAAAACAATTTTTTTTAAAGAAATCATTTCAACTATTGCATGTTGCTAAATGCCTTAAAAGGAATCCTCGACTGTGAGACCGGTGGCTAGCCTTTGCTTAACCCGCTTGAAGGAGACCCAGTGTGAAGTGATGCACACATAGTCTGTGGCTTCACCACTGGTCCACATGTTTGTCGTGAGGTGTGCCAACTGAACAGCGCTGTAGGAGACTGGATTATTACTATTCCAACTCCAGTCTGTGCAACAGTAGGGAAGATGCTGGATTTAAAATCCAACAACACGTTCCCTAATGCAAGTCGTTGTAACGACTTGCGTGGTAATGGTATGCGTGATAATGGAACACGTGATAACAATGCGTTTGTTGTATTGCCTGTGTTGTAATGTACAGCGTAGTACTGCGTGTACTGCGTAGTTCTTGCTGCATAGTAACGGCTGTTTCCCAAACAATCTTTATCAGGTCCAGTTAGGTTTCATTAATAAATCCCTTAGATCAGTACTGGGTAGTTGTGGCACAGAGCAGTCAGTCTCAAGCAAAGTACCAAAAGAACAGGTAAGTCAGAAACATTACACAGTAAAAATCTAGCAACAATTTATGAAAATAAAGTGTATTTTAATCTTAAATTAGACACCAAAATGACAAAAATCTATTGAGGGAGACACAGAGATATTATTTTCCAAACATAAGTACATTAGGCCAGGTTCTGGTGTGAACCTGGGCTTTTATGGGAATTCTCTGCGGCATATTATCAAGCCCATTATCATCGCCACTTTAGCAGCAGTTTCCTGCCCCTAATGCGTTGATAATGTTATGGCCGTTCCTTGATAATATGGCCCATTCTTTTTAAAAGGTGCAATAAATTGTTGTAATCAGCTGGGCAGTTCATAGCCAACTGGCCAGTAGGCCTACTCCTTTTATCTTGGATGGGCCACAACAGTGTGGGAACCAGTCACAGCGACCACTTAGATCCACAGAGAGAGTTGCCTGCCACTTACTGCCACTTACAAGGGTCTTCGAATCCTCGGTGTCTTTTTCTCAGTTAACTTGGTCCAGCCAAGAACTGATCCTGATGCTGGTGATGTAGCATGCTGAGGATTATGAGATGTTGACAATGCTGAAGATGGTGATGCCGAGATACAGTGACTATTACTGGGGCCACCCTGGTATCCACAAGTATCAGGGGTCGTCCTGGCCTCATGTCTTGGTCTTCGAAGGTGTGCGGGTGTCTACTGCAGGTCCAGTTGCCACTGGTCAACTGGTCTCCCAGTTCCAACGGTCTTCAGCAGTTGCTTGTAAGTGAGTGTTTCATTTTGCAGGGCAACCAGAATCCACTTTGATGTTGGCCAAGGGTCACACAGACATCGAGACACCTCGGATAGGTCAGGACTCAGCCTTTCAGCAGGCACTATGGCGTTCCTGAGAAGCTTGAAAATTAAGGCTTCCTTCAGCTTCTGTGTCCCTGGTGCTGAAAAGGCGGGTAGCCAACTAGCCCTTGGAGTCACTTCTCCCATCCTTTCCATGGGTGGGCACAGCTGACACAGTCCTCTTTGCTAGCCCCTCAGTGCAGCAGGTGCAGTTCAGTCTTGGGCCCAGCCTCTCTTTGCTGGGTCCAGGGAACAGTAGGGCAGGCCTTCATCTGTCTTCCTTCAAGTCCAGAATCTGATGATTGTAAGTCTGGGGTGCCACTTTCATGCCATCTTCTCATTTGTGGGAGGGGAGGACTTGTTAGCCAATGGGGTAATAGTTTGCACAAGGTGACCCTTCCCACCCTATATCTTTTCCTGGGAGTTTGGCTATAATAATCCCAGGATACCGCTCTCTACGGCAAATCATGATTGTGCTAGCCTTCTTTCCTTGTGAGGAGCCCTGGCCCTACCTCTGGGTCGTACCCAGCATAATGAGCCACTCCTCCTGGAAAACCTGCTATACAAGGGGTTTTCCATTCTAGGGGAAATGCCAGTCTATCAGCCTATACAAAGGAGCTGTGATTGCCATTTGCTTCACTGAGGCAGTAACCTCTTCGAAGCTGGACCATCTGGGGCCATCGCCCGGTAGTAATCCTGCTGGAGAAGGTACCACCTCCTCCCTTCAGCAATTCTCTTTGTTTGTTGTTCCTTGGTGCACTTCAATCTACCTCGCAGGGAGGCAGCATGGTGTCTTGGGTGACAACTGCTACCGATAGTTAGGGAACGCTACCAGCCATTTGGGTAACAAAGTGGGGACTTTCTAAAGCAACCTTACTATTAAACGTTACCTTAAATCCGATCTCAGCAATGAGTCTGGTTTAATGTAACGATTAAATTGATACCTTGGAATAATATCTTTGGAGGTTTCAAATGGAAGTTTGCCCTTAGTGTAGTGACTAGTGAAACTCTATTTTAGCCGATGGGACCACCAGTCTTGCTGCAGTGAAAACGTCAATTTCGTGTTTTCAATGTCATTGACTGTTAAACACAAAAGAAGCATGCCCTTCTTTTTAATACTAAGCACCCTGCCTGATGGGCTTCCAAGGACTTCCCTAGGAGTGGCTTACTAATATTAAAAGGCAATGATTTGATCTGGCTGAAGGTTATTTTTTGCCATGTGAATTTGTCAGGTTTAAAGTTGCCAAACCTCCTGCAGAGCCAGGCCTAAAGTCATGCTTTCCCCTTGTCACAGCAGTGGTGGCACAATGAAGTGCTGCTGTCAAACAGTGACATTTAAATTACTAGCCCTGTCTACCTCTGGTACCATATGCTATAGTCTTATAGGTAAGTTAATTGAGCCAATTGGGTATTAGCCAAATGTTCACGCACTTTGGAAGTCCGAGTACATGCACTGGGGCCAGGACAGCAAGGCACAGTGCACTACAGAGTCGAGAAACCATCAGCATCATTCCAAAGCAAAAATGGAGGCGATCATACAAAAAGAGATCCTTTCCTACAAGCACTCTTTCACTTCTTCGCCAGCCAATTCCAGCACTTGATGGTTCAGCACTGACACAGCAACAGTAGAACCTTCCATTTAGGACAGATGCTCTCCACAAATTAGTGAATCCCCTCTTGTTCCACCAAAGAAAAAGGCAAGAGGTCAATCGCTAATATTTTGACCAAGTTCCCATTATATAAATGGACATTTTCATGGGTTCAGTGGTACGGCGACTCCTTGCTGAACATAAACTTGATAGTGGGTTTTGTGACTTTTTTCTGTGTGAGGATACCTCCACAAGTGACCTAAAGGTGGCAGGTAAGTAGCTTTGGGGTTGCTGTATCCCTCCGTTCCAAGTGCCATGCCGAGCTGGCTGCAGGCAATGACTGCACACCAACAAGCAACAGTCACAGGCTTGCTTCACATAACGATGTCTTCTTCTTCTCCCTCACCACCACCTTCTATCAGTTCATCTTTTATCCTCTCTTACCAGCAGCTGTCTGAGGTGATTTTCCGAAACAATTGCATGTAGATTTTTCCAATGGGCCAGTTGGCCCCGGGTAACAGTATAATCTCCAAGCTTACCACAATGCACTGATTTGCAGCAAAGTGGGCAATCTGTGAGGTGCTTCTCGTGTGTCCTAAGTACAAAGAAGTCATTATCTGGGCAGGGGAGCTTTCTTGTTCAGCCAATGCCTGAAGAGCTTTTTGAAATGGATCTCCGATGTTTTGTTGGTCATTCTCTAGGGTGGGTAGTGACATCGGGGTGTTGGTGGTCACTGCACAACAACACTGGCTTTGTGCCCCACTCTGCACTAACAATCACTGGTTCATCAGCTTCCTCACTTCCAAGGCTTTCGGGAACCTTTCTTTTCCTTTTTCTCTTGTGGCGGGTTATGGTTTGGTATCAATGTTATGATCAGAACGGGGGCTTGGAGGAGATGGGTGAATGCTCCTTCTTTTCCTTTATGGAGATTGCGAAGTTGATATATCCAATGGAAGAGTAGACACAACAACATCTTGCTCAACAACAAGCTCAACTTCCTGCTCTACACCACCTCCAGATGATGAGGTATAGCTGACTGTGGTTGCTGTTTAGTTTGCTGTGATAAACATTTGGTTTGCTGTTGGGGTGATTGAATTTTGGATTCACTACTCTCAGCATTGACTGCGGTCACTGCAGGGCTCAGAGTCATCTGCTTTGGTTTTTTTGATGGTGGAGGTGCTGTTGTTGATCCTGGAGGGTGATCCTCCTCCCAGCTTCTTACTGCCCAGTGGAGGGTGCAGTAAGTATGTCGCACTGCCAGGAGAAGGATAACAGCGTGAGGCCAGAGGTGGCACTGGCAACAGACTTCATCTCCTCACTGGCCACTTTAATTGAAAGAATCTCCTACTTTGTGGCAACTGTCATTACCTCTTGTCTGGGCTAGCAGCATGAGCAGAAGAACTTAGCAGAGAGGTCTCTGGACTCCGGCGTCAGCTAAGTCACCGGCTTCTCTCCATCTCAGTCTCTATCTTAGTCAGTAAGTAAGAAGAAAGAGAGTGAGACTTTGCAAATCTTGTCAGTGCAATACATGTCATAAGTAATCACCAACATCTTCATAACACTGGTATAAACATTGATTACATTAATATACAAATTGCTATTGTCTCTGGAAAGCCCATGGAGCCCCGATGGAAGCCTGAGGCAGGGAAAATCCCTGTCCCTGCAGAATATGGGAGCTGGGGGCAGGCAAAATATCAAAATATCAAAATGCCTGGCGGACCCCCGGGGCCAACAAGGCCCCTTTGAGTTCATTTTGCAAATAGCTGAAATTAACTTCTTTGATTTTCCCAAAAAGTAAAGATTCTAACTTCCAAGTGTGGAGGATGCAGCAGATACTGTAGGCAAAGGAGCAACAACAACATGGAACGACTCCTGGTGGCCATCAGACGTAGGACCAGCACCCACTTCCTCCAACCACCGCAGAAACCTCAGAATCATCATTGACAACAAGCTCACAAGGAATCACAGATCAACGCTGTCTCCTCTGCCTGCTTCCTCACTCTGTGCATGCTATGTAAGATCTTCAAGTGGCTGCCCCTACACACGAGACGCACTGTAACACTAGCCCTCAACACCGACTGGACTACTACAGTGCCCTCTACGTAGGAATCGCTGCACATCTTCTACACAGACTTCAGACCATATAGAACGCCGCAGCCAGACTCATCCTTGGCCTTCACCGACAAACCCACATCACACTCCACCTCAGTCAAGTCCACTGGCTCCCAGTACAGAAGAGAAGTCAATTCAAGCTGCTGACCCACGCACAAAAGGCTCAACACAGCCAAGGAGTCGCCTACATTAACCACCACCTGAACTTCCACCAACCATTGAGATGGCTACGCTCCACCTCCCTTTCACCTGCCCATAATCCATGCATTTACCGAAGCAGAAGTGGGGGAGGCTCCTTCTCCTACATTGCAGCAAAGACCTGGAACCGCTTTACCACGTGTAGGAGAGTAGGATCTGCTTCTTATAGTTACCCCCACTTTTTGCTGATGTATCACTGTTTTCGACTTAGATTGACTGGGATCCTGCTATCCAGGGCCCCAGTCGAGCTGCTTTCTCCTCTAAATGATTGCATGTACTTTAGGTACACTCCAGATTGGATTCTGGGGTACCCTTATCAGTCCCTAGTATATGGTATACTATGTACCCAGGGCATAGAGGCCTCCCAGGGGCAGCATCTATTATGCCAACCCTGAGAGACCATTCAAACTGACACCACAGGTCTGCTACTGCAGCCTGTGTAAGGTGGTGCATGCACCCTTACTTAGATATAGGTTCACTATATCTATTCTGAATCACTGCACATATAAACCTATCATTCACCTCTATGGCAGGCCTTATCAATCCTGAAGGCAGGGTGCT
This sequence comes from Triturus cristatus, assembly GCF_964204655.1. Lineage (NCBI taxonomy): Eukaryota > Metazoa > Chordata > Amphibia > Caudata > Salamandridae > Triturus > Triturus cristatus. The sequence goes on along the minus strand of NC_140580.1, from coordinate 1,127,022,468 downwards.
GGGTTTTATGTGAGAGGGTGCTCCTGCATGAGCAGAGCCTCTCTGCAGCCTTCGGAACCTATTTTCTGGGGTTGTTTGTGATGCAGCCAACCATATACATTTAAGTGCATTATATCCTCGCGGTAAATGTTAACTTTAAAACGGCTGCTTAGAAACATGTTGTGTTTGTGTCAAACACCTTGGTATGATTCCACCCTTCTATAGGGACATATGTGACACACCGGTCCACCCGGTACCAGCTTTCTCGACCTGGGCATCACAAAATGGATGCTCCCAGCCACAGACACGAGTCTTCCCTCCTGCTGCTGAGCCAAGCAGGGGAAGGCTTGACAATAGGTTTCCTATCACAGGGAGGTGTGACCACCTCCCAGACAGGATTTAGTGTATTGGGGCTGTGTGGGTGCACTCTGAGAGTGTTTGTAGTCTGCACTGGGGGCACATTTGGTGTCCATTGGCTCCTGCTCTGGTGCGAAACTGGACAAAGGACATGGGTGTAGCCACCCCTCTGTCCCGACCCTCCCATAGGTGGGTCCCCAGAGTTTGTCCCACCCCTTCCTTGGGTATAAAGTAGGAACCCTGACTACAGGACTTTAGATTTTACCTGAACTAAACTCTGCTACAGAAACCAAGTACTTCAACAATTTACACTACGCTGGATGACTGAAGAATCTCCCTTGGAGTAAAGAAGTTACTCCCCTGCAAGGCAGGCACCTTTAACGCATCTGACCAGTTTGCAGCTCCCGAGTTCCTGAGGACACTGAAGATTTCTGCAACACAGGAGGTGGGTTCCCGAGCGTCCCTGAGGTCGATCAGTTCTCTCAGCAATCCTGAGAACCGTATCCCTCGTGGGGACCATGCAACTCAAACCCCTGTGCACTGTGTACTTTTGCAGCAGCATATGCTTTTTGGCGATCCCTGAGGCTGTGCTTTGGGCTACGTTTAGTCCTGACCCCGAGCAATATTTCCACTGAAGATTTCCGGCCTACACTCCACGAGTGTTCCGTGGGCTAGTATTTTGGGATTCAGCTTGGGGTCCCTTTGCGATCCCTGGTCCGTTGGCCTGTGGGTTCCTGTGAAGGTAACTTTGACTTTCAGTGGGCTTTCCTGGTTGCTCCAGACGTGCCCTGATTCTCCATTGTTTGGAGAGTCCCCAGGACCTTGCTAGTCCTCACCGAAGCTTATTTACTCTGCCCGCGTGGGTTGCAGTTGCCAAGGCTTGTTGGTGTTCAATCTGGACACTGACCCCCCCAGCACTCGACATCCTTTGTGTGACATCTCACTTCCAGACATTGGTTGTCGTCGACATCTACTGGTCCCCCTGGCTGCAGAGTCAAGCATTGCATCATCTCACCTGAAGCACCCGACATTGGTGGGCAGTCGTCTATCGTGCCCCTGGTCACCCTGAAGTGACCCAGACTCTGTCCCCTCTGCTTTCAGATTCTTCTCACCTCGGATCCAGGCTTGGATCCCACTGGACACTTTTCATCTTCCCGGCAGCAGCACTTTTTCGCATCACGCCATTGAAAACAAACGAAGGTTTCCGATATCACTTGACCCCTATGCACCGGCTCCTCTGGGATAGGTAACACAAGTATCTCGGTACTCTCAAGGGTGCTGGCATTAGAACCATCTATGTTCCAAAGGGTTTGCTTAAAGTCCTCTCCGAAGTGTCCTTAATCTCTAAAATTACAACTGTGACTTTCCCATAGAGTTGTACGGAGCTCGCGCCTGTGTTCACACACTGCACCCGTGCTCCGTGGGTCCCCTGTGTCACTACTTTGGGTAGTTAACCGGGGTCCCAGTGATTCTACGTGCTCTAGGCACTGTGTCTAGTTAAGTTGTGGTTGTTATACCACTTTCTTAGTAAATGGTTCTGTCTCCGCCTGGAGCCCGCTGTGCATAGTGCTATTTACTGTCGTTCTAGTGATTTAATATTGTGTGCTTTGTGCTCTAATCTCATAAAGAGGTTAGTAGAGAGTGTTTAGTAATAAATACATATATTTTGTATATCTTTTGTGTGGTTCTCCTTTCGTTTGGTCAGTCAGGAGGTTCTGATCTGGTAAAACAAGCTGCTTTACATTCCTTCGAGACTTAGCCTGAAGGCTGCTCTCCATAGCTACCACTAGGATAGCTTTCAATAAAGGTTGTCTTTAACCAAATCATCAATAAGGGTTGTTTGGACTTGTACAAGGTCCCCGCTTTAATTAGTGGACAGCATATACCAGGCCAACTTCTCACACCACGCACCTCTGGACATACACCTTACTTCCGGAATTCTGAAAGGCCCTCTAAACCTAGCTGTTCAAATTAGCCTCCGGGGCCTGGATATCCTATCTGGTCATTAGCTGCACTTTATAAATCCTGATTGATTGATTGAAGGAGGAGTGATGCTTTCCATCCAAAATTCAAATCCAAAATTACCAAATGCTGGACAAAGTACAGGGTGCTGGCTTCAGACAGGAAGCAAAAGTGGATACTGTTTGTACAGCCTCACTCTCGATGGCACTGTCTCTGTCTAACCTAAAAGACAAATAAAGAGTATAAAAAAAGATACTTTCACAATCAAAATTTACGCAAATGTGCTTGGTTAAAAAAGTTAATGCAAAATAACTATTTCAGTTACTTGATAAGTGCCTGAATTGAAGTAATGCTTTTCGCATTCAGATCATTTGCATCGTTGCTTTGCGTCGATCTCAATGATTCCATTCTCCCGCGAGGGGATGTTGTACAATGGACCTCTGGTTTGCATGGGGCAGCGCCATGCCACAATCTTGGAACTGGGGGTTAGGAGCCTAGCTTCTGTTTTCTGGCTGACACTGGGGCGGGGTCCTCACCTCAGTGATAAAGTAAAGCTTGCCAGGCTAGTTATGGCATTGCTGGTTTACCAGCCTATGCAATTGTCTACATGCAACGCAATTGGTGACTAGCAGGTGTGAAATGTATGCCCCAGACTGAGTCCAACTAGCGATGAAGACATAAGCAGCACAGGAATAGATTTACAACCACAACATACACAGGGAGAAAACTACACTTGACAGATCTGAATCTCACATTTGTTTGCTGGGTACGAGGGGGGTTGGAAGGGAATCAGATGTAGGTGTCCCTTATATAAAGGTACACAATAGAACACATCAATGACCTTTTAAGAGCTATGTATAGAATGATTACCTGTTGTTGTTTGTGTATTACTCATGCTTTGGATCAAAACCACTGCTTTTGAATGTATCCCTTTAAGAAGATTTTGGAGACTCTGTTGTTCCGCGAGCGGTCTTCTGCATTTGTGTTTCTATTGTTAGCTCTGTCCCTAACGCCACGATGCCCGATGGATAAATATCCTTTGGTTTTTCAATGCTCTGTGAACGCAGCGACTACCCCTCATGCCCTGTTTATCAATATTGGAAAGATGAAATTCTGAGTTGACCGTGCCATGACTAGTGCTGCAAAAATTAGGAAAGATGAAGGTCTCAGTTAGCCATTGTACGCTTCAAACTGATGAACTACTGGTCATGCTGGAAGCCTGTACCCATCGCTCGCTAGACCATGTTGGCGGCCTGTCTTCCGTGCATCTCTTCTCTTCTTCATCTGCCATTACATCTCTCTCTGCCCAAATGCTCTGTCATTGTGTGCGTCTTGGAATGACTGTTATCACTGAAACCCTAGGCTGCAAATGCTTCACTTATTGACAATAGTACATCTGAACTGCACAACCTAGCAGGCTATTTACATGAGTGTGTGTGGTCAAGTGAGGAACATTTAATGGGGACAGTGCCACACTCTGTGTGCGTGACATGAGTGATACAGTAATGAGTGATCAGAAGGTTTTCTGCCAGCCAACACTTGGCAACACCCATCAGCCTGTCATGCTGCCGTGTTCATGTTTCTAAGCACTTTGACATGCAGTGATCTAAATGTATTCCTTTTAGAGACGTGTAGGCTGCATTTTACCTTATGTCACTTATAGCTCTGAAAACAGCTTGAGTTAGACATGTGTGTTTCAGTTTCAATAAGGATGTTGCACTGTCGAAGAATAATTTTGAATCAGCACACTTTTAATATTCATGCACAATGTTTGAAATACACCTTCTTTTTCCAGATGTATGTTGATCATCTGTAAAAAGAGATTATGTGGAGGCATACCTCAACAATCATATCTGCTTACACAGACCTTTCAGACGCCTCTGCTCATCCAGACTCCTACTTGTACAAATCCCACACATACAGAAAACCAGATCTGGCAGTGGAGCCTTCTCCTGCATCGCTCTTAAAATGTGGTACGACCTGACACTACACACAAGAGCCTCCCCCTCACTTCTTAAATTCAACAAGAAGCTGAAGACCTGGCTGTTTGAGTAGCCCCACCAAGCCCTAGGTTTGGCTAGACTCACACCTTCACAGCGCCAGGATACCCTCCTGGGTGATAGTGCGTTCTTCAAATCTACATAACATAACATAACATGGCTGTGATCTTGTACCCACATGGCAATGGGTACTGTGTTCAGTGTTATACCACAATGCTATGCCAGATATGTATTATGTATCAGAATACACACTGTTATGTAAACGTAATGCGCAATGACAACACTTTATAAATGCACTTAAGAAAATACCAACGCATAAGATACGTTATGTTATGTTATGTTAATAGAGCTTGTAAAGCGCAACTGTTACCGTTAGGTGTCCTGACGCTGAAAGCATTGTCGACTGGTCAGATAAAAGGTTCAATTAGGAAAAGAACCAAGTTTTCAGGCCCCTCCTAAATTCTAGGAGTCCAGCTGCTGCTCTAAGCTGCAAGGGAGGCCATTCCAAGCCTTTGCGGCACAACAGAAAAAGCTCCTACCCCCCCAACTAGCTGTTTTAACGCGTGGACCTTTTACCAGCATTGCCTTGGTTGAACGAAGGACCCTGGGGGGGGGTATACCATTGAAAATGTTGACTCATGAAGGCAGGCCCATGCCCCTCCAGGGTTTTGAAGACCAGGCATAGAGCCTTAAATTCTATCCGCTGTTTCATTGGGAGCCAATGAAGGTCCCAAAGTCCCTTCCTTACAGAAACAAACTTGGGAATACCCAAGAGGAGCCTGGCGGCAGCGTTTTGCACTACTTGCAGTCGATTGAGCTGCCTTTCGTGGATGTTGAGGTATAGGGCATTACAATAGTCTAGACGAGACAGAATAAGCGCAGTTACTACTGTCCTGAGGCTGTCATCAGAGAGAAAACGCTTAATTTCTCTCATGATCCTAAGTAGATGAAAACAGGATGATACCACCTTGCCTACCTGATCCGCAAAGGACAGTCTAGAGTCCACCATCACTCCCAAATTTTTTCCCTTACCAGTTGGAACTGGGGGTGAGCTCAGAGATTCTGGCCACCAATTGGTTGACCAGAGATTTGAGGGATTACCAAAAATAATCACCTCAGTCTTCCCTGCGTTCAGCTTGAGACAGTTTGCTGACATCCAGCCGGCAATGGACTGCATACAATTGTAGCAGTCCCAACTGATCTCAGCCTCTTTGCCTTTTTGTATGGATAACACTATTTGAGTGTCATCAGTGTAAGAGGTCAATTGGAAGCCGAAGGATCGAATAAGGGCTGCCAAGGGAGATACATATAAGTTGAACAGCGTGCGGCTGAGCGCTGAGCCCTGTGGAACCCCACAGGGCAGAGAGAAAGGCTTTGAGCAGTCAGTACCCATTTCCACTGTTTGAGTTATGTTAGAGAGGAAGGTTCTTAGAAGGGCAAGGGCCTTACCAGTAACCCCCTTTCCGCCTAACCGGTTCAACAGTACATCATGGTGGACCGTATCAAAGGCCGCCGAAAGGTCCAGCATAATCAGAATTGCCGTGCCACCCTGATCTAATGCTTCTCTAATTTCCTCCGTTGACTTAATCAACGGAAGCTCTGTACTATGTTCTGAGCGAAAGCCGAACTGAGTAGAATCAAGGAGTCCATTGTTGTTAATAAAGGCACTCAACTGACGGTTCATTTCTCTTTCTATCAGCTTGGCCGGTAAGGGAAGACGAGAAATAGGCCTATAATTATTCGGCTCTTTGGGATCCAGATTAGCTTTCTTGAGAAGAGGGAGGATTGAAGCTCTTTTCCAAACTTTGGGAAACAAGGCGCACTTAAAAATATTGTTAAAAATAGGGGCAAGAGCAGCTCCGATAGTGTTAGAAGCTAATTTAGCTATTTGTGCTGGGCAGGGATCTAAAGGAGACCCTGATTGAATTACTTGCAAAAGCTTAGCAGTATCTTGGACACTCATAGTCTCAAAACTGTCAAAGGAGGGCACTATCTTAGTGACCTTTGGGCAGTTCCATACATCCATCTTTGTACCATCCCCTGGCAAATTGCAGAAGGACGAAAAAATTGTGCCTACCTTTCCTTGAAAAGCAGAGGCAAGAATTTCACGAAATTCAGAATTGCCATGGGGTTTTGCCAAGGTGGGTGTTGTTAGTTTTAAAACTGTATTGAATAGTTCTTTTATAACTTAACTTAAGATACCATTCCAATAGATAACATAACATAGGTGCTTGCCCACGCTAGAATTAAGAGATGTCCTAAAATGGCTGATAATGTGAAAGTGCATGTCTATGATACTACGTCATGGGCAGCGCTGCTTTAATGTACATTTGCTGCTCTTGGTCTCCGGATCCCTCCGTTTCTGTCTGAAGACGCTCAAGTCGGACTCTACCATCATGACTTTCGGCTATGGCTCCCCTGCGAACTCCTCATTTATTGGTAAGGCTAACTATAACAATGTTCCTTTAATGTTCACTGAGCCACGCCCCCTGTTAGTCACACATTCACCCATCAATATACTCATCCATTCCTTCATCCAACCCCCAATTCATTCTCACCTTCTTCTACTCTCCCACCTGCCACGCAGCCACTCTCCAATCAATACCTTCTTCAACTCTCCCACCTGCCACACAGCCACTCTCCAATCAATGCCTTCTTCTACTCTCCCACCTGCCACACAGCCACTCTCCAATCAATGCCTTCTTCTACTTTCCCACCTGCCACACAGCCACTCTCCAATCAATGCCTTCTTCTACTCTCCCACCTGCCACACAGCCACTCTCCAATCAATGCCTTATTCTATTCTCCCACCTGCCACACAGCCACTCTCCGATCTATATCTTCTTCTAATCTCCCACCTGCCAGACAGCCACTCTCCAACCAATGCCTTCTTCTACTCTCCCACCTGCCACGCACCCACTCTCCAATCAATGCCCTCTTCTACTCTCCCACCTGCCACACAGCCACTCTCCAATCAATACATTATTCAACTCTCCCACCTGCCACGCAGCCACTCTCCACTCAATGCCTTCTTCTACTCTCCCACCTGCCACACAGCCACTCTCCAATCAATACCTTCTTCTACTCTCCCACCTGCCACACAGCCACTCTCCAATCAATGCCCTCTTCTACTCTCCCACCTGCCACGCAGCCACTCTCCAATCAATGCCTTCTTCTACTCTCCCACCTGCCACACAGCCACTCTCCAATCAATGCCTTCTTCTACTCTCCCACCTGCCACACAGCCACTCTCCAATCAATGCCCTCTTCTACTCTCCCACCTGCCACACAGCCACTCTCCAATCAATGCCCTCTTCTACTCTCCCACCTGCCACGCAGCCACTCTCCAATCAATGCCTTCTTCTACTCTCCCACCTGCCACACAGCCACTCTCCAATCAATGCCTTCTTCTACTCTCCCACCTGCCACACAGCCACTCTCCAATCAATGCCCTCTTCTACTCTCCCACATGCCACACAGCCACTCTCCAATCAATGCCCTCTTCTACTCTCCCACCTGCCACGCAGCCACTCTCCAATCAATGCCTTCTTCTACTCTCCCACCTGCCACACAGCCACTCTCCAATCAATGCCCTCTTCTACTCTCCCACCTGCCACACAGCCACTCTCCAATCAATGCCCTCTTCTACTCTCCCACCTGCCACGCAGCCACTCTCCAAGCAATGCCTTCTTCTACTCTCCCACCTGCCACGCAGCCACTCTCCAAGCAATGCCTTCTTCTACTCTCCCACCTGCCACACAGCCACTCTCCAATCAATGCCTTCTTCTACTCTCTTATCTGCCACGCAGCCACACATGCCTTTTTCTACTCTCTTAGCTGCCACACAGCCACTCTCCAATCAATTAAGGTGCACTTTCACTGTTTAATAAAAGATGGACCTCTGGACTTTGTCAGGGATTATTTTCCAGTCGCTCGAATCCCGAGGCGCTGCTGTGATCTTTGGTTCACGCACAGTTGAGTGTTTGAGGGCCCCACACTGACCACTTTAGAAGGACCCCTCGGAGTGCTTCAGGGGGCAGTTTACTGCAGGGATGATTTGTTTTGTATCTCGTCCCTATATTTTTCACCATCACGTTCATGGCTAAATTCACTTAACTCGCTGCCATGGGAGATGGGGACAAAAATAATGAGTGTAACATATGTGGCCTTTACCTTACTCCTTTTATGGAATCTGGAACAATAAAGAAGGATCTCCTCTCATCTGTTTAACACAAAAATGTCAACCGCGTGACGAATCCTTCCGGTGCTGGCGAGGCGCGCGCTGGACCACCAAACCCCTCACGCGCCAGCCGGCGCGCGCCCAGAGATGTCCGCCTGGGGCCAGAAACAGAGTTGAAAGTTAGCGTCCGATGAAAGCAAAACCCAGAAGAAAACATTTCTGATTCTATGCGGGGAATGATCAGAATGTGCCCCCAATGCATAATTTACCATTTCAGGTATATCCGCTCCCACGTGACCCATATGGGAAAGATGCTCGTCTGGCGCGTCGGTCCCTGGCTGGCAAATCCGACCAAACTCCAATCCAGGGGCGTAACAAACACCCCCGCAGCCCCCGCGGAGCGGGGGGCCCCCAGTCTTCGGTAGGTGAAGGGGGCCCCCTCAGCTCTGCAGTAAAGAGCTGTGAAAGGCTTGCTCTAGAAAGCAGGTGCAGTCTGCAGCCTGCTCAGAGCTCCTCCCGCAGAACCAGGGCTGAACTGAAGAGAAACAAAGTAACAAGTTACATTGTTTCTCTTCAGTCAGAGCCCGGCCGGACAAAGGATGGGGCCCGCACTCTTCAGAAACACCGGGGCTTTCAGGGAGAGAGGTTAGACTTGTAAAGAGCAGGACAGATAACATTCTGCAGCGTTGTGGGTAAGTCTAGCAGTTTTAATTTTGAGTTTGAGTTTTCATTGTGAGCTCCTTCAAAAAACATGCTATGTTGTGGGTTGATAACAAATGCCTGATATGTTTTAAAATGCAGCATTTACATTTCTACAGATAGGTTATCTGGGACTTTAATTAGTCCCAGCTGTAAATATCCTCCTGTCGCTGACCCTTTCCTTTGTCTCACACCATTAACAAGTGCAGGATATGTTACCTTCTGCCAGGCCCGGTTCTAGAGGGTGGGGTGGGCCGGGTGGGCCAGGCCCACCCAAACATGAGCCTGGACCACCCAAACATGAGCCATGGCCCTCCCAGTGAATCTGCCACCAATGTACAACTACAATAAAAACTGTGCAGATAACTGGTGATTTACGATCCTGCTGCAGAGAAACCATTTGTCTGTTGGTAGTTTTTAAATGCTGATAAACTGAATTTTATGGGAATAGCTCAGTGGGTTACTACCTCTGTCACAGATATCCTTGTGTTACTTGCAGTTCAGAAGTTACTATCCTAACATAGGACAGTGACCTATGAACTGTCTTTAAAGAGCTGCATACAAACTTCGCTTTTTTGTATTGTGATATAGTTAGAACTTCTCCATTCCTTCATTATTCTAATGTTGCCAAAAAGAGTTTGTTTGGGCGGTTATACATTTTTATCAGTAAAGCCAACCCCCAACCACTGGAGTACTCTTTAAATCCTGAGTTTGTGCTTCTCCAGTCCAAACCCTCGTAAAATATATTGCCCACCAGTACGGATGACGTGATTTCTACACCTTGTAATCCTCATTGGCTTATGTGACATTCCCCATAGACTGATTTATTGTCTCTGTATAATGCGTGCTGTTATGTAAAGTACTGTGACACCCTAAACTCATATGAGTAGCGCTGTACAACAAATGGAATGGATATGAGAGAGGGGCAACGGAGAGATGAGGGGCACAAGTGGAGGGTGGCAGTGAGGGAATCCGAGGAAGAGGTCATGGGGTGGGGAGCTACGGAGAGATGAGGGGCGCTGGTGGAGGGTGGCAGTGAGGGAGTCAGAGGAGGAGGTCACGGGGTGGGGGGAACTACAGAGAGATGAGGGGCACTAGTGGAGAGTGGCAGTGAGGGAAGCCGAGGAGGAGGTCCTGGAGTGGGGGTGGAGCTGCGGAAAGATGAGGGGCACTAGTGGAGGGTGGCAGTGAGGGAAAACGAGGAAGAGGTAATGGGGTGGGGAGCTACAGTGAGATGAGGAGCACTGGTGGAGGGTGGCAGTGAGGGAGTCAGAGGAGGTGGTCACGGGGTGGGGGGAACAGCAGAGTGATGAGGGGCACTAGTGGAGGGTGGCAGTGAGGGAATCCGAGGAGGAGGTCACAGGGTGGAGGGGAACTACAGAGAGATGAGGGGTACTGGTGGAGGGCGGCAGTGAAGAAATCTGAGGAGGAGGTCATGGGGTGGGGGAACTACAGAGAGATGAGGGGCGCTGGTGGAGGGAGCAGTGAGGGAATCTGAGGAGGAGGTCATGGGGTGGGGGGGCTATGTAGAAATGAGGGGCACTAGTGGAGGTTGGCAGTGAGGGAAGCGGAGGAGGAGGTCATGAGGTGGGGGAACTACAGAGAGCTGAGGGGCACTAGTCACGGGTGGGGGGATCTACGGAGAGATGAGGGGTGCTGGTGGAGGGTGGCAGTGAAGGAATCTGAGGAGGAGGTTATGGGGGTGGGGGAATTATGGAGAAATGAGGGGCACTGGTGGAGGGTGGCAGTGAGGGAATCTGAGGAGGAGGTCAGGGGTGGGGGGGAACTACAGAGAGATGAGGGGCACTGGTGGAGGGTGGCAGTGAGGTAATCCGAGGAGGAGGTCATGGGGCTCGGGGGGAATTACAGAGAGATGAGGGGCGCTGGTTGAGGGAGCAGTGAGGGAATCTGAGGAGCAGGTCATGGGGTGGGGGGGCTACAGAGAAATGAGAGGCACTAGTGAAGGATGGCAGCGAGGGAAGCCGAGGAGGAGGTCATGGGGTGGGGGAACTATAGAGAGATGAGGGGCACTAGTGGAGGGTGGCAATGAAGGAATCTGATGAGGGGGTCATGGGGGGGAACTACAGAGAGATGAGGGGCACTGATGGAGGGTGGCAGGGAATCCGAGGAAGAGGTCATGGGGTGGGGGGAAATACGAAGCTATGAGGGGCGCTGGTGGAGGGTGGCAGTGAGGGAATCTGAGGAGGAGGTCATGGGGTGTGGGAGAGCTACAGAAAGATGGGGGACACTGTTGGAGGGTGGTAGTTAGGGAGTCTGAGGAGTAGGCCATGAGGGGGAGTGGCTATGGCGAGATGAAGGGTACTGTTGGAGGGTGGTAGTTAAGCTATCTACAGAGAAAGAGGTCAAAAAAGAGGTCAATAAGACGTTTGCACCAGCAATAAAGCCGGCCCTGTCATGGCCTTTCTGTTTTCATTTATTTAATTAACAGTCAGGTGATTAGGACAACTGTGGAGCATACTTTAAAGTGCGTGCTAATTATTTTTATTGCTATATTCAATGTTTCAAGTTTGAAGGTGATTTTACTATTGTTTTTTACGGGGAATAGTGAAAGTGGAACTGAATGGTGGCTGATATGGGGCTAGGGCCCAAGGTCAGGTGTGAGATAAGGTGTGATGGAGAGGGGTGGTAGAAAAGTGGATCATCAAGCCTGTAAGGGAGTGCGCTGCAGAGTCAGAGGTCAGGTGGAGGTAGTAATGAAGAGGGTTTCTCCCTGAAGGCTCGCACAGAGGAAGCCCGGGTAGTGTCACTTGCTTGATACTCCCACCTTAGAAACTTCCTCTTCCCATCAAAGGGACATTGCATGGAAGAAAAGCACTTTTTGAGAGTGATAACATTTAGAAAGAGACTTTGAAAAGAGTGCGTTTTACTGTGCCTTGTAAGAGTAAGGAGAGATAAAGGAGGGCCCAGAAGCAGGCCTGGCTAGATATATAAGTGATAAATTGGGCCAGCAGTGGCCCACCCGAATGTACCCTTGGCCCACCCAAATAAAAATTCCTGGAGCCGGGCCTGCCTCCTGCCCCCAATTTTACCATTCCCCGTCCCACCCTTTGTGTTAGTTGGCACTAGCTTGGTTTTATTTTACCTTTGCCAATGCTTGATTACTTGCTTCACACGCATTGGCTGCCGCTGCATGGCTCCCACGTGCTGGCCTCACACTTCGGAGCTGAGGAGACCCGTCCCCTGTTGCTGTAGACGCCTTGGTGCTGTTGCTCCACCCTGGTGTAGGCTGCCAGCTCCTCACCCTGCTCCTAAACCTCTTACTCATCAGCTCACAGCCTCACATCTACCGGGGCACATGAGCTGAGCTACCGGGAGCCGTTTGTGTTGGCCTTGGCGCTGTTCTGTGGTATTGCTTGCTGTGCTGGAAGGAGAAAGGGCTCCTTCCTGTCCACCTCTAAACAGGTGCCGGGGACTACAGAGAAAGGGGGCCGGGATTGACAACCCTTGTTGCATGTGACAATAAATGACCTAGTATTACATTCTCTCTATAATGGTGAGTTCAAATCAGAACATGCCAAATGTGGCCCTCGGGGTAAACACACTGCTACTGGGCGCCAGAGACACACAAAAATCACTATTCGGCTCCCGGGCATCGGCTAAGCTTTATCCAAACAGTTCTGAAGTGCTGCTCACGTGGTATTAAGAAGTCTTTTCTTGCACTTTTTCGTCGAACAGCACGTCACAGAGACCGGTCTGTGTGCAACCCATTAATAAAACAAATTGCACCTCTCCCAGTGGCATAGCGTTAACTTTTGTTGAAATAGTGCCAAGAAACACGCTTATACTGTTTGTGAGTGCTATAATACATATAAATTGTACCTATTTCAGCTGCACGCAAGTTACCAACTGAAGCGTGTTACAATAGCGCTTAATGGAAGGTCCTTGCTCTTCATCTGGAGTCGTAGAAGAATATGGAAGGATTTGCTGTCTTCGTCTTTCTTTTCTCATCTTGGTCTCTTTCAATCTTACTTTCATTAATCTTGCACTTAATTTACTAACTTTTCCTACTTATGCCTACTGCTGATTTTTGTTTCTACTCATATGTTGCATACTTCCTCTTACTGTGCTACGTAACCTCTTAATTTTACCTTTCTCTTACACCTCATATTTGTTCCCACTCTTACGTTTCATTATTCCAACATACTCTTGCTTCCACTTACAATTTATTACGCCTATTTCCTCCTGCTCTTACTCATTTCTCCTCTTACTCCTATTACATCTTCTAACTGCTATTCTTACTTTTGCTACCGTATTTACCAATGCCCTTATTACCATTAACTTAGTCCTACCTACTCCTACTTGCACTCTTACTCCTGCATACTCCTACTTGAACCTACCTTCCACTACTTTTACATCTAAATACTTCAGCTCTTCTGCTTAGCCCTTCTTATGCCTATTCTTACTCATACTTGGGAGAGGAGTTGGCCTAACGGCTAGGGCGGTCGACCTCGAATCTGGGGAACTGGGTTCGAGTTTCAACAATGACGCTGAACATCCTGTGATTCTGGGCAAATCACTTAATCTCCCTGTGCCTAACAAATATGAATGTGTCCTCATGTAACGCAACTGGTGCTCATGTAAAGCGCTATGATATCCGATACGGGTCAAGTTCGAGCTATATAAAACTCCATAAAATAAATAAAAATAAAAAAAATGAACAGGATCTGCTCGGTCGCATTGGAAGGTAAACAAGCATTTGCAATGCAATTGGTCTCGCATTTGTGAGAGTTAGAGCTCTTGACATTGTAAAGGACAGTGTATTTTACCTATGTGTTTTCTGCTTGGAGTGGAGTGAATGTGTGTGGTGTCAAGTGGACATATGTGGTTTGGATTGGAATTGTTAGTTGTGGAATTGTGTTGTGTGGATTGGATCTGTGTAGCGAAATAATGTAATTATGTGGATAGTAATTGTGTGGTATTGAGTGTACTGGAATTATGTGGAGTGGGATTGTGTGTCATGGAGTGGGATTGTGTGTCTTGGAGTGAGATTATCTGGAATGGTATTTTGCGTTGTAGAGTGGTATGTAGTGGAGTTTACTAATGTGGTGTGCTGTTAAATATTATAGCATGATGTGGAATTTTGTGGTGTAGATTGGATGTATTCTGTTGTTGGTTTGAATTATGTAGTTTGTTGTTGAATTATGTGGTGTGGAATGGAAATGTGTAGAGTTGAAATGTGTGACGTGGAAGTGTTCGCTGCTGGGTGAAAATTATGTTGAGTGGTATCATGAGGCATGGTGTGAAGTGTAGTTATGTGGAATGTTGCTACGTGACAGACTGGATTTATGTGGAGTGTATTTATGCAATATGGATGAGAGCATAATTATGTGGAGGTTAATTATGTGGTGCTGAGTGGTATTATGTGGAGTAATTATGTGTGATGAATTGTGTGGGGATGAATTGTGGAATTGTGAGACGTGTGGAATTATGTGGCATGGTGTGGTGTATAATTGTGCGGAGTGGAATTATGTAGCATGTTGCAGAGTTGTATTTTGTGGAGGGTAATTCTGTGTTTTAAAGTTTAGTGTAAATATGTTGTGTGACGTATAATTATATAGGTTGAAGTGGAATTATGTATACTTAAATTGTGTTGTGTGGAGTGTAATTATGTGGTTTGGAGTGCTATTAAGTTGTGTGGAATGTTATTATGTGATGTGGACTTATGTGGTATGGAGTGAAGTAGAAGTATATGTTTTTTCATTTTTAGGATTGTAATTATGTGGTATGGAATGTAGGGTTAAATTATTTATAGTTGAATTGTGTGGCATGGAATTATGAGATGTTCAAATGTGCTGAGTTTGGTAGAATTAGGTAGCGTGGATTTGAGCAAGCTGTGCACGCTAAGGCTTTTATGTCATGGGGTATAAAGTTGACGATTGTCTATTTTTCTTTGTAAAAATAATTTGGGCTGTTTCTTTACCTTCCGGTACATTTCTGAACAATTTGTTTAGCTAAATTGTAATGTTGCTTTGTGTGCGCATGCAGGGAAGAACGAGTGTATGCAAAATATCATCCTATGTCTCAGTATTAACTTCCACACCTCTAAACAATAATCCCAATCCTAGAATGAGTTATCCGTTTGCTTTACAACAGTTAGTAAAACAAGGAAGTGCTTTGCGAGTCTGTAAGTAGCAAAGGTTTTAAAGGGACTTGTTTTTGTGCAAAGTATTGCTTTTCCCAGTTCAAGGAAGGGATAAAAAAATATCTTCAGATAATAATAGGGGTGACAGGATGGTGCGATAGCAGAATATTGATTTGTGTGGATCTGGCGAGGACTGCGGGCAGCAAGTGCTTGATACGCTATTTGTATAAGAAAATACTATATAGTTTTTTCGTTATCCTCCATTAGTTATTAGTAAGGAAGAGGGAAGAGAAGCGTTCACCGACAGCATTCGGTTAGTCTTAGGGAGACAAAGAATGCTGTGGTCTGTGGTAGATGGCGCCCAGAAGGCGTACGAACTGCCAAAGAAAGGAAGTGGAAATGCACTTTAGACGTTGCTGGTATTGATGGCTACTGTGCGGTTGCAGACTTCGCTGGGCTGACAGTTGGTGGGGAAATGCTACGTTGTCATTGTAGGTTTAATTCATGAATCGCTCATTCTCTCTGGTGTTTGTCCTTGGGGTACTTGTTGACTGGTGCTACATATGGGATCTGGTTTGCCTTTGACAGCAGGTATGGTTTAGTGGGGTACATAGTGTAAATTAATGTTGGCGTGAGGAAACAAAAATCGGACCCTTTGTACATTTGATATTATTGTGTGCATCATGCAGAGGATGAAAAGTAGCAGGAACGGTTTTGATGCCGTATAGGCTAGCAGGAAGAAATGTTTTGAGGTGGTCAGTTGCAGAGATTGTTCAACATTTTTAAAACTTCCATAGTGGCATTGGGGAGGCCAGCAGCTGAAAGGCTCTGTCTTTACTGGTAGGCAGTGGATAGATGGTGACCGGTCATCAGTCTTTCTGTGGGTGATGGACAGGGGAGCAGTAGGCGGCAGTCACAGGTTTGCAGTGACATCCGAGGGGTGGTTTTAAAGGCGGGCAGAAAAGCATAATTGCGGGTTTCATAGGGGTGAGGGTAGAGTGTAATGGATGCGTTAGTAGCAGGCAAGACGGAAGTGATCTGCGTTTGGAGGTGGTTAACTGAGAGGGCTTCGCTTGAAGGTGGCTCATCAAGTAGGAGGATGTGTTTGGTGGGCCGGCTGGAGGCAGTGTTATGTAACTTTGCTGGAGGGCGCAGCAGCATTTACTGATGTATGTAAATCGCTCGATGAGAGGGCGGATGTGACCAATAGAGGAACCAGAATCCTTTTTAGGTCTCGCCTGGCGAACGCAGCGCGAAGCGCTGTCGCCAGCGAGATCTATTGTTGCTGACTTGCCTCGGAAGGGGGACAGGAGATGTGCACGCGCAGGCTCTTAGCGGATTTGAATTGGTGTACGCGCTTACAGCCACGCGGCGTGCACATCTCCTGTCCCCCTTCCGACCACATGTCAGCCCTGTTGGAGCGGCCCGCTGCAAGACGGGGGCCGCTCAGAATGGCAAAAGGACGCTGTGCCTTGATCAGGCACCAACAATAGCCCCCACGGAGCCCCCCAGCCCTTCTTCACTCACCGGGCTTCTCTTCTGTGGGGGGGCTCCTCCTCGCGGCTGCAGCGCTTCTCTTGCGGGGCTTCCCTGCACTCCTGGGAGCCCCGCGCCGCCGTGGGCGCCGCAGTCTTCATCCGGGCCCCCTCCTGGGACCCGGGTCTTCGCTCCACTCCGGTCGCCACCGCGGGGCTCTCCCTTCAGCATGGGAGCCCCGCCGGAGAAACATTGCCCTGAAACTCACTTTCGTCCCCGCGCTACAACGAGGCTTGATACGCGGAAGCTGTGCCCAGCGCTCCGACTCTCTTCGGTGCCCTGATTGTGACGTCCCTGCGAGCGCCGGATACGCTGGCTAGTGCGCAGGGAGTTGACAGCGGTGTGCGGGAACTGCAGAAGCAGAGGGAGCGGAGGGCAGCCTAAGCCGGGACAGAGAGCGGAGGGTCGGCTGAGCCAGGTCAGCAGGCTGCCATGGAGGAAGATATGGACTTACCCAACGAACGAGAGATGAAGGTGAGGGGCAGCTGGCTGTGGGGGGCAGAGTAACAGCCTGCAGGGGGGATAGGCAGGGTGTAGAGGGATGCTGCAGCTTGGTCTCGGTGAGTGGACGGGGTGCCAGGGAGATGCCTCAACCTGGTGTCCTGGCCCGGTGAGTGGACGGGGTGCAGGCGGTAAGGAGACGCAGGCTGCTCTGGTCCAGGTGCCTAACTGCACTGTGCATGTCCTGCGCAGGGTGCCAGTCTACAGCCAGCATGGGGGCGGGGGGTGCCAGGAGATGTCTTCACAGCCCGTGCGGTCCAGGGAGGGTGCCAGCCTGCAGGATGTCTCGATGGGGTGCAGAGATGTCATGTCACAGCCCGCAGTGTGTATGGACCATGAGCACTTTGTGATGGAGGGCGGGTAAGCACATCTTAATGTTCTGTGGCGAGTACAGGGTCTTTGGATGAATTGAAACTCAACGTTCATATTCTCCATGTCCCCGAGCCTAGCTGGTGCGCAGGGTGGAAGAACGGCGTTTGGGTTCGGCGGAGCGGTTATTTCGGTAATACAGGTTACGGTTCCTTGTGATCCAGCGCAAGAGCAGCTAGCAATTCTAATTCAGCCACCATGCTGCTCCTATTCAACGGGCTGGCATGCGCGGCCGCGCGCTCCCGGCTCCAGGAACTTGTGCCTCCGGGCCTGCATCGCCAGAGACACAGGAGGGGGGATCTAGAGGGCAGCGCGCGGAGGCCGAGCTGGGCGGCAGCGAAGCTCGCTTAATCTCCTCTCTGGGTGCACTCCCGGCCTCCCTGTCCGAAGCTTCAGTGAAACCGCGAACCTCCAGCACTTGCGAACGGCAAAGTCGTACGCTGCACTCAGGCTGTTGGGTCCTTGTACCGCACCACGAGCTGATTGTTAAGGACTTCCCGTCCGGTGTTTCAAGCCTGGGATTGCCCATGTAGAGCGGTGCTGCAAACTGCAGAGTGGGGTTGCGTGCCGTGCACTATTTCAGAGCTTCACCTCCATGTGCTAATTGATACTTAATATTGCCCTTACTCGGAGGAAGAAGGAAGAACTTTTTTTTTAGCAGAGCCCATTAGGACTGGCTGTTCTATTTATAACATTTGGGGAAAGCGTTTTGCAAATCGGCTTTTTCTGTTCTTTGGACAACCCACCCGCTTGAATTTTAAAATACATTTATATAGGGCTTTCTACCCCTGACGAGGCGTTGAAGCGCTTTACGGAGTAGGACGCTACCCCATACCAAAACTTAGTGATCAGTTCATTAGTTGTCATGGTTAGTTTTTCACGCTCATTCAGTGCATTCACGTTAGTTTGTTTTCGGTGCATTATTTACACAAATGTGAGCATTAGAGCGGGCTTTGTGAGAAGCAAGTGCTTGCTGGAATTAATAAAATAGTTATGGTTTCCGAAAGAGGTTAAGCTCAATAGGCATCAGATTTAGAAAAACTTACATACAGGAGAGGCAGGTAGAAGGGAAACAGTGGTGCACTTACAAAAAATAGGGACTGGAAGTAAGTAAAACATTTGATAGAATGTACATTTTTAATGCAGGATTTTATGGAATATAGCAGGTGGAGAATTTTTGCATGCAATTTATATATGTAAAGCTGTTGAAAGAAACACTTTTAAATTCTGCTCCTAAGAAATGTAGCTTACACAATCTTTCTAGAGGCACTTACAAGGTGACACAGATACTTCCAACACTGAACAGTAAGCCCAGTCAGTGCTCGAAAAAGCATAACATTTTTACTAGACCTGCAGGTCTAGTAACTTTAATAATCTACTCGACCTAGCTGTAATGTACTTAACCCGTGAACTGGTCACAAATTGTGTGATCCAAGGCAAATATTTTGTCGTATGGAGCCACCTTTTTCTTTATTATCACATAAAAGCTCACATTCAAATATGCAAGTTCAGTATTTCTGCTGTACAAAAAAACTTTATTTGCTATACTAAATGTTTGTTCCACGTATAACAAGAATCAAGCCGCCCATATATAGGGTACACATGATTCCTGGCTTGTCTCTTCCTTCACTAATAGCATTGTCATCTGGGCAGGAGCATTAATAATTCCCAGAGCATGTTTAACAAGCATTTGCAATGCAATAGGGCTCGCATTTGCGAGAGTTTGAGCTATTTTTATAGTAAATGACATTGCCTTTTATTTATGTTTTGGTTTTTGAAACATAAATAAAAGCCATTGTCATTTACAATGCCAATAGGTCAAACTCGCGTAAATGCGAGACCTATTGCATTGCAAATGCTTGTTTTATGGCTGGGGTGAGCCCCTGCAGTATGGCGGGTCGCTGGCCTGAGGGCTCTTGACTGGCGAGGAGAATGGGGGGCCCCCTCCATGTACTTTGCAGGGGGGCCCCCTCAAGTTTCGTTACGCCACTGCTCCAATCAGATGCAAAAGTAATCGTAGCATGTTAGTCAGGTTCGTGGGAGCAGCCCCCAGCAAATACGGAAACAGCGTATGGTTCCGTATGACAAGCCCCTCTCAGCATCAAACTGGCTTGGTCCATTAACATGTTTACACCACGCCAGGACAACAGATAAGGGTTTGGAAGAGCACTCTCTGGGGATAACAGACTCGAGAGCCTACAAGCAGAAAGGAAGTGATGTCTGGTACCTTGCATTGGTGGCAGGAAGGCACTGGGAAAAGACCTACCGAACCTCGGCCGGCTGAATGCACTGTCACAGTACATCCTTTTTAAAAGGGTCCCCACTGCTGGCTCTGGCCCGCAGGCTGTGGCGTAGAAAGAAGGTCTTGGGTCCTAAAGCAAGCAAGGAAAACAGTCCCTCTACCCACTGTGTGGTATTAATAAACAGCTATCATTTGGGTTAAAAGGGCCTCTGAAATCCCAGGGCCCAGGTGCCACTGAACCTCCTGCACGACCTCACTGGACATCCTTAGTAAACGTTTCACTCATGCAAGGGTCATTATCCGACTGTGTCCATGCCAGTTATATCACACCTCTTTTGAAGAAACCCTCTACTGACCCTAGTACTATGAACAACTTCTGCCCTTTTTCAGGTCTGGCCATCCTTGGGAAGGTTATCGAAAGCTGTGTTGCCTCAAAACTTTTTTTCCTGACAGTCCTAAATCAAATGTAAGCACGCTTTTAGTCCTGCTTGTGAGACACCGTTCGTCTTGCCTCTTGGATCCCTGAGGTGCTCCTCCATCCTCCTCTCCGCTGCCACTAGCCCTCCAGTCCCATGTCTCTCCCCAGTTGTGGAGAAGTACTGTTGCAAACATACCCGTACCTGCAGTGGTGCAAAAAAAAGCACCTGGCAGCCTTGGATTCTGGCGCTTCGAAGCAGTTGTAAGATCGTGTTAGAGTTCTGTTCCCCAAATGTGTGTAATTTTTTAAACCAATGTTTCCCTTGTCTTCAATGCTTGATTTTATTTGGGCCAACCCCCTCACTCGGGGCAGCACTCCCTGCAGAGCCCGGCGTAGCCACCCCGAAACCGGAGCTCCATCCCAGTGCCCAAAATACGACCACCTTGCCTACAAGGCCGACACCTCCCCCAGGGACCCCTACACCGCACACCAACACCCGCTTCACAACAACGCGCTCCCAACCCCCCTCCGCAATCCACAACCTCTACAGCGAGCCCCTCCCTGCACAGTCTTTTGGGGTAGATGCCCCTACCCCCTCCCCCCCAGGTGATTCAAGTCCGTGCTTACTGTATGGTACGGATCGTCCCGTGGGTTTAGGGAGTCGGGTTGCTTGAGCGTGAGATTCAGCCCGACGGAGGAACATTTGCCAGGCCTAGGGGGGGCGGGTGTGGTGACCCTGGACAGGCCACGTGTTATGGACAGGATCGCTGTACACACAGAGACGGTGAGCCTAGTGATAGTTAACCGGAAAGACCCCGAGCGGTCTTCCGATACTTTATTTATACCCTAGAGGCGAGCCCGCCTCGAGGGGTGGGGATGCGTGTGTGCATGTATACATTGTGTCGTAGAGGCCGAGTGGCTCTCTACATCCCTCCAACATTTTAGACAGTGCTATTCATTTAAGAGTCTCCCTCAAGGCGAGGGGCATACACAGTCTCGGAGTCTTTGGCTGGGAGCTGGGTTACTTTGCAACCTGGAGCCCACTCCTCTGCAGGACACACCTCTCTCGTCCCGGCCCCGGGGATCAGGCTCTTCCCCTCGGGCTTGACTCTCCTGATGGTTAGTCGGGGGTTGACCTGAGGCTCCTGGTGGAGTGCCTCTCCACTGCCTCGGGGACGCTCTCTCCGGGGTGTCTGCTCGCTCTGGGAAGCCATCCAGTTCCTCCCCTGCTTCTTCACTCGATTGTTCTACAGCCAGTTCTCCCTCGACTCTCTTGAAGTACGATGCGTTTCTGGTCACCCTCACATCACCTCTTCCGGCCGTTATCATCGTTCCTTTTGCCGATAGCACCGTCCACAACTCTGGTTCAAAAGGCGTCCGGAACTTCCATCCCGGGTGTCGATCTTTCACTATGACCTTGTCTCCAACCATTATGCGGTGTTCGCGGGCCCTTCGGTGTTCACTGGCCTTGTTGTTTGTTCGCTCTCTTCTCTCCTGTACCGCACCATCATCCCGTGCCGGTGGGCTCCAGGACGGATCCGTCGGTATTCCATCTCGCGGGGCTTCCTTAAACAGGAGATGGGCCGGGGCGCACTTCGTAGTGC
This sequence comes from Triturus cristatus, assembly GCF_964204655.1. Classification (NCBI taxonomy): domain Eukaryota; kingdom Metazoa; phylum Chordata; class Amphibia; order Caudata; family Salamandridae; genus Triturus; species Triturus cristatus. The sequence continues at coordinate 1,127,000,518 of NC_140580.1, read as the reverse complement.
AGTGCGGTGTGTGCCGATACGCATCAAGGAACTTGGTTAGTGCCGCTTCCGCATCCTGTCCCTGCTCGACGGCAATGCGAAGGGCTCTGTTCAGCGTGCGCATCAGTCTCTCGACATCTCCATTTGCCTGCGGCCAGAGGGGTTATCCGCCTGTGCCGGATCGCTCGTTGTGTCATGTATTCCCTGATCTCCTGGCCTTGGAAGGGTGGCCCATTGTCCGACCGAACTACCTTTGGGTTCCCCAACATGGCGAAGGTCTTCTCCAGAGCCATCCGGATGTGTTGGAATGACGTGGACTCCACCACTTCCACCACCGGGAATTTCGTGTACGCGTCCACCATTACCAGCATCTGTCTCCCATCCGGGAAACTGCCGAAGTCTACGCTCACGTTGCACCACGGACGATGACACAGTTCCTCCGTGATGACCGGCGTAGACGGTGAGTCCCCTCCTGTGATTGTGCATGCTCGGCACCTCCGTACCAGCTCTTCAACCTTTGCGTCCATGGTTGGGAACCACACCTTGTTCCTTAGGTGGGCTTTGGTCTTCGCCATCCCCTGATGGCCCTCGTGTGCCAAGCGTAAACATCGCTCCTGAAGTGCGCTGGGGACGACCAGCAGATGGCCTCGTAGCACCGTGCCGCATTCACCAACACTCAGCTCGTGGCGGGCTTGCCACATTTGCTGCTGGGCGTGTTTCTCTTCCTCCGTGAGCACCTGATTACCCTACAGGAACCTCTTCCAGTTGTGGGACGCCAGGGCTTCTTTGACTTTGATCAGAGTTCCGTCCTGGTCTGTCGCCTGGCCAACTTCCTCCAGGGTCATTGCATCTGAGCAGGCATCTCTGCTGACCATCTTCACGTAGGCGTCAGAGTATTGGACGTCTGCAGGGACGCACGCAGGGGGAAGGTCTTCAGGGTGCCGGGACAGGTAGTCGGCAGGGTTGTGTGCTCCGGGGCGGAAGACTACTGTGAGCCGGTATTGCTGCAGTTGCACCACCCATCGTTCAATCCATGGCGGGGCTAGCCGTGTGGTGCCCCCAAATAGCGGGACCAGCGGTTTGTGGTCCGTGACCACTGTAAAATCCTGTCCGAACAAATACAGATGAAAGTGCTGGCAGGCCCACTTGATCGCCAGAGCCTCGCTTTCGATCTGTGCATACCGCGTTTCTGTATCAGACAGCGCCCGACTGGCGTATGCGACTGGCTTCCATGTGCCTTTTTCGTGCTCCTGGAGCAACACCGCTCCGAGACCTACCGGACTGGCGTCCACGACAAGTTCTGTCGGCTTCCCCGGGCGGAAGTAGGCCATGACCGTCTTGTCTTGTAGGGCCGCCTTGATTTTCACGAACGCTGCATTGGCCTCTACGGTCCATCGCCAGGGCTGGTCGCTTCTCGTGAGGACACGGAGGGGTTCCGACAACGCCGCCAAGTTTGGGATGAATCTCCCGCAATATGCCGCCATCCCGAGGAAGCTCCTCACCTCGGTTGGTGATTTGGGTATGCTCGCCGACCGCAGGGCGATTGCTTTCTTAGGGTCCACTTTTAGGCCGTCTCGTGTGAAAGTGTAGCCAAAGAAATCGATGGATTCCTGCTAAAACACACACTTCTCTTTGTGTAGTGTGAGGCCATGGTCTCTGAGCCATTGGAGTGTGGCTCTCAACTGTGCATGGTGATCCTCTAGGGTGCATGAGAACACGAGGATATCGTCGCTCAGGTTGATCACTCCTGTTAAGCCAGACAGGGTTTCCTTGATGGCATCCTGAAATACCTCTGCGGCCGACGATACCCCGAAACTAAGGCGCTTGTACCTTCTCAGGCCCACATGCGTGGCAAACATCCTGATGTACCTGCTGCTAGGTTCCAGCTCCAACTGGTGGTATCCCGCGTTGAGGTCTAGTTTTGAAAACCATCTGGCGCCATTGAGGTCTGCAACGATATCGTCCATGGTCGGCGTGACATGGCGCTCTCTCTTGACCGCTACGTTGGGTAGCCGCATGTCGACACACAGCCTGATTGCCCCGGGCTGTTTCGGCTTTGGGGCGACCACCAGCGGGGATACCCAGGGCGTGGGACCTGTAACCTTCTCGATGACACCCAGTGCTTCTAGCTTTGCCAGCTCAGCTTCAACCTGGGGCCTCAGGTTGTAGGGTACTCGTCGGTGCCAAAGTGCTATTGGTCTGACCGTGGGGTCTATGTGAAGTCTGAATTGCTTTCCTTTTAGCTTCCCCAGACCCTTGAACAGTTCAGGAAACTCTCTTAGTATGTCCTCCGCATGTGCTTCGTGCACTTCGTTCGTGAAGAACACGAGACCCAAGTATTCGGCCGTGTGGCAGCTTAGGAGGATGCCCCTTTTCCCTTCTGTCACGTGAAACCGGGCTACGGTGGTGAGGGAGCCGCTGGCGACCGTTGCCTCAAAAGTGCCCCTCAGGGGGAGGGGGTCGACTCCTCCATACGCATATATTCTAGCTTTGGTTGGGAGTAAAGGAGGTCTGTGTTCCAGGGCCTCGAATTGCTGGGAGTCCATGACATTCACTGTCGCTCCAGTGTCTATGAGCGCCTGAAGATTGGTGTCCATTATTCTGACCGAGCACATGGGAGGCGGCCTTCGTCGGCTCCCTGACTGGCCCACGAACGACACGTAGTAGATCTCGTCGTCCTCTTCTTCCAGGTCAAGGTTGTGTTGGTGCGGCACTCCCTTTTCCGGCCCATCGGACTCCGCAATCAACAGTTGTCGGACCCTTTGCGTGAAACCTCTCGGCTTCCTCGGGGTAGGACGTGGCTGGCCACTGCGGCAGACCTTTGCGTAGTGGTTCAATCTCCCGCAGCGGGAGCATTCGCGCCCTTTTGCTCCGCACGTGGCTGTGGGGAGGTGCTCCTCCCCGCAGTTCCCGCATGGCCCTCCAGGCGGCGTTCATGTTCTCCCAGGCGCGGGCGTTGGCCTCCTCCGGATGACATCCACGCGCTCCTCCTTGATCTGAGGGGCCTTGGCGGCGGTCTGCACCGGGGCAGGCTTGTGCAGGGCCGCAGCCATCTCCTCCGCCCTGACGTCCGAGAGTTCGTGTGACCGGGCAAGCACCAGGATCTGATCCAGCGTGATGCCCGGCTGGCGCAGTATCAGTTTCCGGAGCACTTGTGACTTACATCCGAGTATGATCTGGCTCCTTATCTCTTCTCGTTGGTCAGCAAACTCGCAGGTGGCCGCCAGTTTCCGCAGGTGCGCGTGGAACATGTCGATGGACTCATCTTCTAATTGAAGTGACCGTCGGAATTTGAATTTCTCGAAATCTAGATTTAGCTGTGGATCGAAGTGTCGGTTGAGGGCCGCCACCGCGGCGTCGTAGTCATCCGCATTGCCCGTGTTCGGCAAGGTTTCGAAGAGATCATAGATTTCGGATCCCCCATAAAAAATCAGCAAGGAGCGCTTCACAGTTCCATCCGTCTCACGGGTCCCCGTGAAGTAGTTGTTCAGCTGACCGACCCATGCCCTCCATCGGGGTGCAGCAGTGGCCGGGTCCGCCATCTCGCTGAACGGCGGGAGCGGGTTAGTCGTCGCATGGTGACGGGCGGGTCAATCGCCTGTCTTCCCCCTCCAGCCATCGCTGCTGGCTGAGCCGTCGCGGCGCTACCTCCGGCAACTGGCGGGTTGCTCATTGCGATCCGCAGGCGCACCACTCCTGGCGTCGCACACGCGAAACAGCCGGCAGGTAGGTAAGCGGCAGAGGATGCGCAGGGTGTGGCAGGCGTACTCACTCAGTCCCTGGATGTTGCAGCAGTGCCCCCTTGTGGCTCCTGTCAGGCGGGCAGCGACGTTCAGCAGCTGCAGGGATCGCCAGGATCTGAAATGGGTCTTGTGGCAGCCAATGCTTGATGAAAGAAAAAAAAAATCCTCTTGCAGCAGCCGGTGCTTGTTGCTGGCAGGATGTTGCACTCGCCAATGTTCGATGGGTGCTGGGATCACCCACCACGCGGCCAGGCCTCAGCCGCCTGGAGACCTGAGGAGGCACAGCAGGCAGCACTTTGGAGCCTCCGCTCCAATGTCAGCGGGGCGGGGCGCTCTGAGGGCCTCGTGGAAGAAGGTCAGAGCCTCGGGTGAGGGAGCGCGTTCAGCGCGTCGAGGCAGCGCCTCTCCAGGCCGCACCTGCCCCAGCGATGACGCGGCACGCCCCGGATCGTATCTCCTCCGGGAGACACACGCGAGCGGCCCGGAGGGACGGGACAGCTGGCAGATCTCCGAGCAGGAGCGCGACTGGAAGAAGGCGCTGACGGTGATGGAGCGTCTCGGGTGGGCTCCGATGACGCCGCGGGGCAGCAGTACTTGCCGGCAGCACGCAGCGGGACCTCCGGCCTCGTCGCCAATGTGGTGACCCTGGACAGGCCACGTGTTATGGACAGGATCGCTGTACACACAGAGACGGTGAGCCTAGTGATAGTTAACCGGAAAGACCCCGAGCGGTCTTCCGATACTTTATTTATACCCTCGAGGCGAGCCCGCCTCGAGGGGTGGGGGATGCGTGTGTGCATGTATACATTGTGTCGTAGAGGCCGAGTGGCTCTCTACATCGGGGACTGTCCCAGAAGCCAACTTGTTAGGTCTCGCTTGACCCAGCGCATGCGCTGGTCTGGCGAGACTTATTGAGAGGGCTCCAAAAAGTGCTACCAGGCCAGCCCAGAGGTACAGTGCATGTGCGCGCGCCGCGCTTTACCGCTATTACTTTCACTTTCGCGGCCGTACGGCCGCTTCGATGTTTGATCGTGATTGCGATTGCGATCACTTTCACTTTCGCGGCCGCATGGCCGCTTTGCATAGCCAATAGGTCTCGCTTTTGGGACCTTATAAGTATTTAGTTATGCAACTGTTGCATAGCTAAACACTTATAAGGTCCCAAAGGCGAGACCTATTGGCTATGCCAAAGCTTGTTTTTATTCGGACAGACCTGTGCTCGCAAAAGAGCAATAGGTGCCTCTTATTCACACCCTGCCATGGGACTCCTCCGCCCACACTGGCACGGGCTGCCCCAGGCCCCCTCGGGCACTCTTGCTTTGTAAGCCCCCAGTGTACTGAGTGGTCAGCCACATGCCCCCGCGGCTCACAGCCGGTCAGGAGAACCGCTTGTGCAAGGCTTGGCGGCAGCCGATGGGCGAGCGGTAACCCTGGCTTGGCTCGGTCAGACCCAATCTCCCATTCTGCTGCCCCCGTCCAACACCCTCTTCTGTTACTGCTCTCACCCCAGCCCAGAGTACCCCGTCCAAGCCACTGACCAAGGTGCCCATGCAGCCCCACTCCTTTATCCTGACCCGCCCTCGCTCGATACTTTCGCCCCCTCACTATTTACAATTTATTTACAATTTATTTACAATCCATTGGAGAATAATCTCGTCATCATTTGCCTAATGTGTCGATAACAACATGCCTACAATGGATATTACAAAACTATAAATATGTAAGCGCGCTTCTAGGCCCACTTGTGAGACACCGGTCATCTTGCCTCTTGGATCCCTGAGGTGCACCTCCATCCTCTTCTCCGCTGCCGCTAGCCCTCCAGTCCTCCAGTCCCATGTCTCTCCCCAGTTGTGGAGAAGTACTGCTGCAAACATACCCGTACCTGCAGTGGTGCAAACGAAAGCGCCTGGCGGACTCGGCTTCTGGCGCTTTGAAGCAGTTGTAAGCTTGTGTTAGAGTTGTGTTCCCTAAATATGTGTAATTTCTGAAACCAATGTTTCCCTTGTCTGCAATGCTTGATTTTAATTGGCCCAACCCCCTCATTCGAGGCAGCACACCCTGCAGGGCCCGGCGGAGCCACCCTGAAACCGGAACCCCATCTTGGTGCCCCAAATTCGACCGCCTTGCCCACAACGCCCGCACCTCTCCCAGGGACCCCTACACCGCCCACCAACACACACTGCCCAACAGCGCGTTCCCAATCTCCCCCACTGCAATCCACAACCTCCACAGCGAGCCTCCCGGAGTCCGGAAAACAATCTCCCGCTAACCTAGCTCATTGCACCCTCTTAGCCCTCCCAAATCTTCACAAATAACCCCATGCTAGTGGGCGGAGCCCGGCAAGACAAAACATCCATCTTCTCCGTGTGTCGACCAAGTTGCCGCCCCGCTACACACCGGCACTTGCCCCTACCTGACCGGCGTTCGCAATGCCCAACCTGCACATCAGTTCCCCCGACCGTGACCACCCCATGCAACCTCCTCCCCCATCACCGTTGATCCCTGGCGTGCCACCTTGCATTCTATTGACTCTGGTGGTCGTTTTCTAGAGCAGATGTCCCTAGAATTTCCGCTGATCTACACCCCTGTCTCGCAGCGCCACGAAGACCACCGTGGCGAACGAGGGGAGTGACAACAAGCTGTCCTAGTCGCTGGCACAGCACAAAGTATAGGTGAGCCACTCCAGCCCCATCTACAAAGTGCCCAAGCACGTGCACCCCAATTCCTGGTCCACTCACCCCCAGTGCGATAAAGATCATGAACTCCATCAATACAAACGTCCCGGACCGGGTGGCCCCAGAGGTGGCGCTCGCACTCCACCACAAGCGAAGCACTACACCCAGTGGTAAGATCCAAGTCACCGTGAACTTGGTGCTCTGTGGCAAAACCTTCAGAATACAACCCGTCCATAACACGTGGATAAAAGACATAGTCATTTACAATGCCATTTACAATGCAAATAGCTCTAACTTAAGCAAATGTGAGACCTATTGCATTTCCAATGCTTGTTTACATTGTCCTCTTCATTCCTTGACCTTTCACTCTTAGATTTGAGCTTTTGCTGTTACTTTCAGTTTTCTGTTAACATCGCCTGTTCTGTTCTTCAATAGCTCGACGAAGCTTCGATGTGTGGGTGTTGGTAAATAAAATAATACATAACAGTCTTCAACATAATAATAATCCTCAGTACCATTGGTTGAAGCCAGGTGGTTTGCTTTCACTTCTACTTGCTGGCCAGCTTACACCTGGGCAGAGAAGAGCTCTAGAGAGAGAGAAGCGTGTCTTAATTTATTCTGGGGTGGCATGGAGTGCTGGTAGACGTCCAAGGCTCTCTCAATCAAATGGAAGCTCACCTAGAGCTCGTATTCTGGTTTTGCCACAGGAAAGTGCAACATTGACTCATTTTAGGAAAGATAACACATTTAAAAGTCTTGTTGGAGGCTCAGAGAAAGCAGGACTGGCCAGGTGGCGGATGAAGAGTTTTACATTTTTAAAAATGGATTCCTTTTTATGGGAGGAAGGCATGGCTCCTGAAAAAGTATGTCTTGTCTAAGAAGCCAAGGACATTATTTTGAAGGAATGGGAGATAGCAGAAATTCAAATTCGGGGCTCTCGTCAGCAGGCCCCTGAAGCTTGCACCACACATTGCCACCGCCTGTGCTTCCAGTTATAGTAACAACACAACTACTATCAGCCTCATACAAGTATGACAATTCAGATTATTACACGCCCCTAAAGCATTAAGAATGGCATGGGAAACAGATAATAGTCATTTTTAATGTATATTTAATTAATAATTAACAGTTGTTGTGGTCATATCTAAATTAGCCAGACAGCTCCACCTTGTGGCAGACTGTCACAAGCGCCAGTGTTGACAATTAAGTGCCGGTGCCGAGTACTGGAAACCACCGGCTCAAATTAAGCACTGGTATGGTATGGCCTGGTAGGGTAGAATAGGGTACACTCATGTACAAACTCAGATTTTTGGCACCGACACAAATTGTGGACAAAGAATAATGTCAGTTGGTTCCAAGGGAGGAACAAGTAGTTTGTGAGCTGTTTCCAAAGGCGAAATGTTTTCGGGCTGCGTGCAGCTGTCTAGCGAGCATGTTCCAAGATTTATATGGCTGATCGGACGAGGCTCATTCTCACACTGCTTCTATCTTTGAGTTCTAAGAATCCAAAACAACAGAAGAGCACACTCTGGGAGATGGACAGTACTGTTTGAACCACATAGTTGGCAAGTGATGACAGATTTTGTAAAAACGCTTTAGAGGCAATACCAGAGGCCACTGACGTCACGTGCTGCCTTAAAGGCAATCCAGCTGCCAAAAGAGCCGTCTGTTTCTCATCTCCGGTGAATGAACATGTTCAGTTTTTGAAGCCACTTGGATAAGAGGTCATTGGAATTGGGTGTTGTCCTGCTCACCATATTTTGTGGTCCAGGTTAAAACGATTCCATAATTTGGCAGGTGATTTCACCCTCTGTAAGGCTCACCATTCACTGGGAAGAAGGATGCTCACTCATTCACAATGGGGTGTCCATGTAAACTATGGAAGGCCCTATGTGGAAAATGATGTATTCCAAAATATGTGACAAAGACAGCATTCCCTTCAAGAGAACCCCTGGCAGTGGTCTAGGAAGGCCACCCTAAAGGTGGGAGCTTTCCAGGCCTGAGAAGGGTCTCTAGTAACCTCCAGGCAACACCATCAAGGTATTTTTGCACCCTGGGTGAGGCACAATTTTGCACCCAGCTTTCAACTTAGCACTCATCTTCATAAGGTTAATCAGTGGTGCCCTCTAGAAGGTGGCACCACAGAGGATTTCTTATGTTGCCTATGCCTAGAAATGAATTTGCCTCTTGCCTCCCCACCTAATTCCTAGTTAGCTCACTATGAATAACAAAGGTTTATGGGTGTCCCGGCATGAATCATATTTCAGGGGTGCCCCGGTGCAGCTCGTTCTCTCTCTTCTTAGCATAGGACTTTGGGCCTCATTTACTTTATCTTGACGCATGGCAGCGCAGCAAGCCTTCCTGCTGTGTAGCCGTGCATCAAAATAAAAGGGCAAGAATGCACCGTATCTACAAGATATGGTGCATTCCTGTCCTTCTCCGCTGCGCCGGCGCACAAACAGTAGCCGTGCACCAACGCAGACATCCTTGCGTCATGGTGCAAGGGTGACTGCATTGCCGGGACGATTATTGTTGTTCAGGAAGGCACACCTTCCTGCACAAAAAACATTCATTAATTGTGTTTTGCTCCTTATCAGCACACATAAAAAGAGCAAGAAATGAGGCAAAATAAAAGTATTTTTCCTCGTTGCCCCACTCCTATGCCTCCCTTGGGGAGGCGTAGGACTTTGACGCATTCCCAGGCTTATGAAACTTTGTAAATCTGGGAATGTGTAAGGTTCAATGGATGTTGTGTGGGAACACCCACAGCAACACTAATAGAGTTTCACGCAGAGTAATGTGTGAAAGAGGTCCATATTCACAAGGACATGAAAAACCATGCAGGTTGACTTTACGTGGCCTTGTAAATATGGGCAGGCACGCTGAGCCGCTAGTGTATCCAAAAACGTGACGCACCAGTGGCGGAATGAACATGTAAAAAAGCCCCTTCATGTGCCAGCACAAATGTCCCACTTTCCTTCCAAGTGATACATCAGAAGAGCAGCAACTACCATTGCATGCATGAGGCAAATATGAGAAATTGAATATTAATGTGCCAGGGAGCAATGTTCATGCAGTGCACCTGGTGCATGTTACGCACAGGAGCATGTGACATAACACCATCTTACCACCTCAATGACTGATCCATAAGACTATTAATTGAGATAGGTTTAGTTAAAAAAAATATAAAGCTACATTTCAATTGTGTGAGTCTTGTATTGATCTATCTTCAAGAAGTAGTGTCATATACTGTCATTTCTTACTGTCTACTTGGAACCACTCATGAGTGAGAGCTACTCACACTGTTCACTCGTGCTGCCTCCTATGATGTGTGCAGAAGAAACCCGTAACCCCAGTTGAGACCTGGGTGAGTATAATATCATACAACAAAGTCTCAATGAGACTCAATTAAAGGATACGATTTAGAAAGCAAATTAATTACACAAAAAACACATAGTCCCACTTATAAATGTCAGCACAATTGTATTAACAAAATAAAAGAAAGGTAAATACACACCTTACAAGGAATAAGACGCAGCATCAACCATGATTTTAAAATTGTGTATTAAGGCGCAGGGTGAACACATTGTGCTTGTGAAAAAAGTGTATTAAATGGTGCAAGTGAAACACATAAGAAATAATCAATGTTTTTATTTGGGAAGCACTTGAAAAGAATATTATACATGTACATTTACTTTATAATATGACAATGAAAATAATCATGACATAATTAACAATCCCAATTAGTCTGATACAAGTAGACGGCGTTTCGACCTTCATGACTTGAGGTCATCATCAGGACTAGAGAACACACAGAAGGAGATTGCTGCCCTGCGGGGAATAAAGAAAGTGTTACCCCTATCAATGAATGAATTTAATTCAATATAATAATATGTGGGGTACGTGTTTAGAAGATACCTGAAGAAAATCCAAGGCACCTAGGGACAAGGGAAAAAGAGAGAAAAGGGCTAAATTAGACACCCCTAACAAAATCAGAAAAAAACCTCTTCAGTAGCCAGAAAAGGTATGGCCAATGCACTGACATTGAGAAAAAATGCAAAACGAATTTATCAAAAACTGGGCGAGCACTGCTGGTCACCAGGCAGGAGGAAAGGAGTCGTCAAATGCGAGGGGAAGTGGGAAGGTTATTTACAACATGCCCCTTGGGTGCTAAAAGGAGAACCAACCCATAGAGTACAGCCTGCCCAAAACGGGCTTACAGTCCCACATAGGCCCGATCCATATTCAATCAGTATTAATAACAATGAAATCGATCTCTCTGTGACAGAGGCCAATTGAATGCTAGGATTGTAAAGCAACTAGAATATGCTGCAACACACCCCTGGGATACTGAAAAGAGAACCAACTCATGGAATACAGCCTGACCAAACCAAAGAAGGGAGGCGTGCTATAGCTAACCCTGGGCGTAGTCCTGCGCTTCGCTCACGGAGCATGCGTAGTTTGCACAACTACGCACTGCGCAAAATGCACGCTACAACACATAGCGTAGCAGCAATATCAACAATACCCACAAATGCTTTGATAAAGCAATTTTACATGCTAAAAATCATATAACCAATTCACAAAAGTGAACTGTGAATGAAAATATTAGGCAATGAGAGAGGTGATGATTTTGGGGTCCCCCCTAACCTAGGGGAAGGACCAAGCAGATGCCTTGAACACAAAGAGCATATCATGCTGGTGAATGTCCCTCACGAGTCAAATGCAAAAGCATTGAAACCCTTTCATGAAGCTTTTGCATGAGGGACATCTAGTAACGACTAGTGGAACTGCAGCTTGATGTAATAATAATTTCAATGCGTTTGCATTTGACTCGTGAGGGACATCTAGTAACGACTAGTTGAACTGCAGCACTTTGTAGAATTATTTTGATATTGGATACTATAATATTCACTGCCCACTGCTAATCTCGTCCCATAATGCTTTGCAGGGCCTTTGGTTGGGATTGTATTTTTGCCAATAACTGTGCTTGGGGTGTTCCTAAGAGGATGGGAATTAACCAGGGCATTACCTCCTCGTAAGTCTTCCTCGCCACATGATTTACACAATGAGCATATACCAAAGCGAAGCGGCTTCATGGTCACCAACAAGAAACCACAGACCAAAGTGTGAGGCAAATGCCAAGTTTTAATCCAAACAACACAACAGAGGAAAAAAACAAACAGACACCCAATAGGTGGGGATGCAATCAAGTGCAGACAGAACCAGCCTGTGGAACAGCCTCAGCAAAACCCCCAGCAGTAGGACCACTCAACACCACTCAATAGTGGTCCACGAACATGTGAGTAGAGGCCCAAGTTGCGGCCTTACAGATATCCTCAATCAAGACCCCCTTGAAAGAGGCACAGGAGACAGAAATATCCCAGTAAATCGACCATGGAAGCGGGCAGACACCTCTGACCATTGGGAACCATAGGGCAGAAGGACCGTTTGCTAAATCTACTTACTCAAGGTGGAAAGGGAAGGTTTATGACCTGATCTCACAGGGCCAAAATTGACAAACAGATTATCACACTTGAAAAAGCCAGGGTCTGCTCCAGATAAACCAACACCGCCCACCTGACATCCAGCAGTGGGAGACCAGCATCCACCCCAGACCCGGGGAGAAGGTGGGCAGAATGACCTCCCTGCAATGACTGGCAACTAAGGGGACCTTGGGCAAGAACTTAGGATCGGGCGTGGGACGACACGATCCAGTAAAACATCGCAAGAAAGGAGGAGACTGCAAAAATGACCCCAACTCCTCAATCCGACCTGTGGACACAATCGCCACCAAAAACACCACCTTCATGGTCAAAACTTTTTACTTCCCAGACCCTAGGGCACAAAAAGAGCTACCTGAAGGGCGTGTAACACCATGGGTGAGCCCAGGCCAGGGCAGTACAAACCCCCCCCCCCCAATGATGCTGAAGAAAACAACTACGCATCAACCAGAACACCAAGGGATCCAGCTCATCCAAATGAGGACTATGGAATGCTAGCAAAGCCTCCCACTGAGTCCGAAGCATAAAGTAGCCAGGCCCAAAGCAAAACCATCCAACAGAAGATCCAGCACCTTGATCGGATCCACCGAACCAGAGTCCAGACCCTTAGAAACACACCACCTAGAAAAGGACTTCCAATGCCGGGAATAAGACTGAAGAGTGACCGGACGTCAGGAACCCTGAAGCAAAATGGAGCTGACGCAGAACCCCTGCAGGAAGATGTGAACCACTCAGCGGATACAGAAGATCAGGAATCACCCAACACTCCTTAAGGGCCTGCTCCCTCAGAAGAGGATACCATGGGCAGCAAGCCCAGCCTGTTATAATCAAGAGAACAAACGCCTTTTCAGATCTTGCACAGAATCCGTGCAATTGAAGGGATCAGAGGAAATGCATAAAGCAGGGTGTCGGGCCACCTGAATGACATCGCTTCCACCCACCACACCTCCGAACAGGGAATTATCATGCAGAAGCGGGGCAGCTGAGCATTGTCCCTGGCAGCAAACAATTCCACTGTCAGACACCAAAACTTTGTTTGCAACACATGAAACACTTCCCCCGACAGAGAAATCAAAGACATGGGGGGGAACCTTGCTCAGGTGGTTTGCCGCACAATTACTCTCCCTGGGAGATAGACATCCTGCAGAGACAACACAGTGCCCGCTGCCCAAGTCAGAATCACCAGGAGCCACAAGGACCGAACCCTGCAACCCCCCCTGGTGATTGAAGTAACCCATCACAACTTGATTGTCCGTCCAGACCAGAACATGAAGCCCCGAAGGGCCGATGCAAACTCCAGACAATGTACATTACTGAGACACATTACTGTTTAAATATTGTGCATCAACTTACTATCACGGGGCAAAATTAGTGAATTTTTTCCCCTAAATCTATAAACAGTGCACAGTCTGTTACTAAGCTGTGCACATCCGTCCCAGGCCATTTCAGGAGCAAAACACTTCACGCTATTTTCCGTAGGAAGTCATCCAGCAAGCCTTACATTCTATTGGAATTCCAACAGTGATTCAGATCTCTTGATCAGCCAGCTCAGTTTTATTTTACTTACTAATACACATAGGGGCATATTCTCAAGGATCTATCACCGAGTTATCGGCACTTTATCTCTGCCAAAGTCACGATAAATTCATCACCCCATTCACAAGCTGGTGCTAACAGCCGAAACCACCATTTTACCTGCGATAGCAGCCGCAAAAGACATCTCCACGGATGATCCCGGCAACTATCTCTAAAGAGATGCAGAGAAGGCGTTCCCGAGCAAATATCCACGACAACACCACTCTGCAACATTCTCAACAACCAGCCACAAAACAGGCGATAAGACGCGTTAGCAGCAGGAAACTAACACCTGCTCTGACCTGGTGCAAAGTCGGACGACAACCGGCACCATCAAAGGGAGCCCAGCCCAGAGCCACACCTGAAGAACAACAGATGCCATGTAGCTACTTACCATGCAGCTCGGAGCCCCAAGAGGGCTACAACACCCACTGCCACCCACCCCCGAACCACCCCCCCTTTGGCCCTACCCTGGGCACCCCCCACCCTCCCCACCCCGGACCAAGAGATTGCACATCAACGTCACGAAACCATGAACAAAATCATTTGCCTAATGCCGCAGAATCACAATAATGAACAGTCATGTGAGTACAGAAAAAGCAGAATCAATCATTCACCATTGAAAGTCCAAACAAAATATCACAGTCCAATTTGTCTCCAAACAACTATTTAGAAGAGTCATGGCGGGTCATCCCTGGACAATCTGTAAGTGACAACCTGTAAGACAATATTCAAGATAAGAAGGTGTGTCAGGCACTCATCAAAGTACAGAGATAGAGAGAGAAAAAGAGAGGGAGAGACCTAACAAGGAGCGCAAGAACAATCGGGCCCTTGGCTAATACATGCCAACTGTTGCATGTGTTTCGTAATTGGTGCACCCTAAATCTAAGGCCTGGCATCAATTTCAGCGCGAAGGCCACATCACATTTCAGAAATACAAGCAGTAGTCAGACTAAAATTAGGCATGAAAGCTCCTTTGTCTCAATACACAAGGCGGAAGGACATCCGAACCTCCGACCTTGGCCTTCAATGCGCCCAGCACCCCCTGAGTGAGATACCATACCAGACCCTGACGACTCCCACACCACGAACTGTGCCAATGAAAGACCAACGTGTCCACACCCCACACACCCTTGTCCCTGCTCGAGCTACACCTGCATGGGATGTCCCTGACACATTGATAAAAAACAACCCATACGTCCAAACGTTGAACACACATACGACTCATTACTCCGAGCTGTGGCATATCGTCCACAGAACTGCCGCCTGTCTGACGAGTGCCGGTGGTAGAAGACCAACAAACGCAATGGCAGGCAATCCCAGGCACATGCACAACCCCTGTCACGTGGAACTGTACAGTGCACGAATGCTGTATCTGTTGGGAGCTCTGTTAATGGCAGTTTTGCGAATCAGTTACCGTCTGAGTTTGCGGCTTGCGTACGTCACATGCGTCCAGGCCTGGTTCCACTGTCGATCATGCACATTCGAGTGGCCCATGGAGGTCTGCCTATTCAACACAACGGTAGCTGAACTGGATTATGTCTTGTGTGTGCGCCCCCTGTTGGCCCACGAACAGGAGTGCAACCGGGATACCCGTGCATGCGATGCCCTAATCTGTGGCGTGTGTGCTGGCAGCAGTGGATGGGAAATTGCACAAGTCATCGTGTGCAGTGACCACATCGAGGCGCTCCCCTATTGGGCTGTGTTGCGGTTTGGTGAAACGTCGTGGACGGAGCACATCTGTCCGGACCAGTTAATGAATTGGCTCTCCCTCATGAACCTTGAACTCGAGAACGACGTACTACTGGAACTGATTGCCTATGAAGCTGCGCTCGCATTCATGGATGAGTAACTACCTTTCGGCAGCCACAACTGATTGACACCCAGAGCACAGATCCCAACACCTTGTTGCATCATGGAGGAATGGTCACACATCCCAGAACAACAGTGGACATGGCTGCATTCGCCTGGACTCAGAATGCATGTGCGTGCACCTACACATGTTGTCACACAGCTGTGCAAGGTAATGCAGCCCCATGGGCGGAGCTGCACAAGGTCGTTTGGCAACGTTCCTAAATCTGACATACTGCTGGAGGGAGACTACACACATGGCAATGTAGCACGAGATGTGACCTTGTTGGTCCCTTTCACCTGCTCACTGTCAGCATAGCACATAGTCGGCACAGTCCGGTGGTACAGCTCCATGAAGATCCCATGGGCTGTGACTGTGAGTCGTGTCCCCGGACATGGGGCAATGAGCAGATGCCAAACATCACATGACTCGACCAGCAAGGCAAGGTGGGCTGAGACCGTTGCCATCCGTAAGGATATGTGTTCATTTTTGCCTCCCCATTTCTTGCACCTCGACACGTTCCCATTCTGCCTGTAAGTGTCTTATTCATTTGTCTGCCTGTTGTGGCCCATTCCTTGCCTGTACTGACACGCACATGCTAATAAAGTCTACGCAACTTCACCAGTGTACAACTGTGATGAGTGTTGATTAGTGTGACAAATCCTGTGTCTCAATGACCATTGTCTGTACACAGGGAGGGACAGACTGCCGCATGTACAGTGGTGGTGAATCCCTATTGGCAGCTCCACCTCTGTGAGCCAGACATTGTGTTTGGGATAGTTGCTGGTAGACCTGTGCTCCTATGTGTCTTCAGCAATGTGAGTATGGTGTCCAACTTCTTGCCTTGTGGATCAATGTGATCCATTTAAAAAAGACTGTGTCCACACTGATGTGTGTGAGGAGGTCATGCCAAGAGATGTTCTGTAGCCACATGCGATGGGGGACACTACTTCATGCGTGCGACCGATTTTGACATTTCTACACACAGCCCTATATAATACATGGATGAGGGGCTACGTTGGGGGTTTGCGAGATTGTTGCTCATGTGCAATGAGGCCACCGCTATTTCACACCTTTGCAGTCATCTAATTGGCCATGTGGATCAGGGTCTAACATGCGCATATATGACATTTACCAGGGTGTACCTTTTTGTGCAAGCAATGTCCCTACATTCATCCATACTTGTATACGTGAGTGAACAAAGACATGACACATCTGTGTGATTTGGAATTTTTATTCACATTCTGGGGAGTGCGGAGGAACTGGAGGGTTACATGGCCAGTTCAAGCCCACATAACGTGGTTGCCCAGTGGTGGGCGAACCAGAGTCCTTGGGGGAATGCAAGGTTAATCTGAAGAGGAAGAGTACAGTCCTCAGCCGGATTGCTGTGTCATTGGTACAAGAGCAGATATGCCAGTCCGTGTTGGGGTCCGGGTGAATGTCGCAGAGTGTTCCAAGGGACAGTGGGAGGTGTTCCAGGGGATGATGCATAGGGCTGAACCAGGCAGGGACAGGCCATGTGGCGGGTACGGATGCTACTGCCTCCTTCCTCACACAGTCATTACCCTCCACAACTTACTCCTCTGAGACGTCTTCTGTGTCCGGTATGTCAGGTGTGTGTGGTGGTGTTATGGCTGCATCACCATGGGTCACTGACACATCAGGGTGCAAAGGTGATAGGGCTGCATCACTGTGTGCCACTGACACATCAGGGTGTGAAGGTGATGGGGCTGCATCACTGTGTGCCACTGACACATCAGGGTGCGAAGGTGATGGGGCTGCATCACTGTGTGCCAATGACACATCAGGGGGTGGAGATGTGTGTGTCGAAGTTCCAGCAGCAGTTATCTGAGACAGGCTCTGTGGCAGCAATGGCAAGATGAAGATCTGCAAGGCATGTAAGATCCCAGCCACATCTCGCTGGTGTTCAGCCGTGGCAGCCCCACTTCCAGCCTGCATTGGACCCATGGTCTCCATTGTCCTCCGCATCTGTGCCAATTCTGTGCTGTCATCGCTGGAGCCTGTCTGACTAGACAGGTCTTGTATCCGATTAATGGCCCCAGCAATGTCAGCCAAGTATTGTTGGTGAGCATGGTGTTGAAGGTGGGTGTCCGTTAGGGACTGTAAGTGGTCCCTGATGGGACTCAGACACCCAAGTGTGGCATCGAGTTTGGCTGCCATGAGGTCAAACCCCACCCGCAGCTGATCAGTCATCTTCTCCTGGCACCCTAACACATGGTGTTGGAATTCCATGTGTTGGTCGTGGGGGTCCTGTGAGCCAGCCGTGGTGGTGTGTGCTTCCTGATGTGTGGTATGTGCAGGGTGTGGGGTCACCGCAATGCAGCGCGGCTGCCCTGCTCCTGGGGGTGTGGTGCGGAGGCTGTCCACGAGCCGTTGGAGGGTGTCTGGGCAAATGTGCAGGGTGTCCTCTTCATCATCACTGTAGAGATGTGTGGTCTGCTCTACAGGAGGTGTTGATTGTCCCTCTGCAATGTTAAGGGGAGAAGCAGGTTATCAGTGTGTTCCATGTATGTGCACGCATTGGATGTGTTTACAATCAGATTGCATGACAGTGTACATTTTGGCTGTTTTGGTGAAGCTGGTTGTTTGATGGGAGACAATGGACATTTTGACTACATGATGGGTGTGAGGTTGTACTCGTATATTATCATCTCAGTGTCATGCAATGCCAGATGTTGTTGGGCAGTTACTACACACGAGCGGCACCAGTTGTGTCCTCTGTCCTGTGGTGTAAGGGTTGCACTTTGTACAACATTGTCGTCAATGTTGATGTACTGTGATTGCTATGTTTGTGTGCTGCATTGTTGGCGAGTCTCCCCTGCAGGTCTGATTTAGCGGCCCCTTATCCCTTTGAGTCGGTGTGCCTTTGACATGTGTGCTTTTTGGGTGCTGGGATGTCTGCGACTTGGGTCATTTGTGCTCTTGGACAGTTTTTGTACTCTTGTGCATTGTTTGTCTGCAGATGTGTTTTTGATGTCATGGGTTGTAGGTGCACGTGGATGTGTCAGAGTGTGACCTGCTCCTTTATGGATGTGGTCCACACTCAGCCACCTCAAAGTCGTCTTGTGCACCATGTCATATGTTGTGACTGCAGCCATGTTATCTGTCATGCAGTGTCACTTACCCACAGAGCCGCTGTTTTTCTGTTTTCAGCACATGTGCATGGGTAGGTTGTGGCATTGGTGATGTGGAGGGGGGCCCCTTTGTGCACATTGTTGACGGGGGCCTACTTGCTGTTTCTGTGTGTGCTGCAGTGTGCCAAGGGTATCCAGGACATGTTCCACACTCATTGTGGGTGTGCAGTCTACTCCACATGATTGTGCATGTGTGCCTTTGTGCCCATCTCTCTCCGTCCCCCCAGTCCCTGGTCGTTTCTCACCCTGTTGCTGTTGGGTCCGGTCATATTGAGCTGTGTCCAGAACCCCAACTCCTTGCACCGTCTCCACACTGATGACTGTGGCCACCATTTCCTCCAGCTCATCCAGCTTCTCCTGTGGCGCAGGACTCCCACCTCCGGTCGCCTTTGCTGCCTTCCTGTTGGCAGCGAGTTTCTCCTTGGTTTGGCTGTGCACATCATGCCAGCGCCTCTTGACCTCCTCCAATGACCTCCTCGATACTCCGACTGCATTCACGTTGGTGACGATGGACTGCCATATTTCCGTTTGTGTTGCCAATGATGCAGTGGAGGTGACAAACAGTTGTTGGTAGTGTCCTATCACCTCCGTGACGATGATCCGGTCTTCCTGCGGACTAAACCCCGTCTTCCTATTCCTCGTCTCCTTGTTCTTCCCCGACCCGGGATTCCTGGCTGGTCCTCCATGG
The DNA here is from genome assembly GCF_964204655.1 of Triturus cristatus. Taxonomy (NCBI): domain Eukaryota; kingdom Metazoa; phylum Chordata; class Amphibia; order Caudata; family Salamandridae; genus Triturus; species Triturus cristatus. The sequence continues at coordinate 1,126,981,347 of NC_140580.1, read as the reverse complement.
GGCTTGTGGGGTTCGGGTTGTCCTCTGCACTCGGCCCAGGTGCATCCATGGTGCTACGCAGTTTGATTTGGTTTTGGTGTTTTTTTTTTGCTTTTATAGTGCATGTTCTCGCATGACGTGTGGGAATTGCAGGCCTGTCGCTGGTTGTCGCTGGTTTTGTTTCGCGATTTGGGGCATCGCAACTTTTTTCGAGTTGGGGTTTCACATTTTTGCAGAGTCGTGCTGATTTTAGCGCGGTCATTTGACGTGTTGTCGTGGGACTATCGCATGGTGCCGCCGGCTTGGGAATACCACGTTAACACAGAGTTATTTTCACACGATAGACTGCGATGTGAAGAGTTGCGTTAGGCTAATTTTGCGATGGTTATCACACGTTCTTGAGAATATCCCCCCATAGTCCTTAATTTATATTTGAAAAACAGGACCCACAGTATGAAATGCAACAAAAAAAACTGCCTGATTGACCTACTCACTCACGAAATCCAGAATCTTGCAACCTCTCTACTCATACAACTCTGAGGAGTGAGGGTATGATCAGATAAGCTCAAGGTGGCATTTTGAGTCACACTCTTGTCTTCTCTTCACTGGTAAAATATATCTTGTGCAGAAGGGTAGAAGGGCTCTGGGATCTGGCGGAATAGTCTAGAGAAAGAAAATGTGGGGTACTTGGGATCTGTGAGTTATAACTAGGGCTCCCGGTTTTATGGTGTTTAATTTTTTGACATTTCCATCTGTATTTATCCACATTTATTTTTTGTCAACTTTATTTGTATTTATCCATATTTATAATGCTTTTTGTGAAAAAAATAAAGCTGAACTGGTATATTTCCACATTTCTTTAACCAATAAACATGCATTCAGCTTGAATGCCCGCCAGGTATCAGTGATATGAACACCGGCAGAAGATAAATCAATGCACTTATGTAAAAATATACACATTTCACCATCAGCCTTGTGCATATCTACAGCTGTTTAAGCCTCTTTACAAAAATTATTATTTTTTAAACCCCCTTACCTATCAATCCACACAGTTATTGGCCTGTTAGTTATGGCAAAGTGTATTTCTTTTTTTTTTTTTTTTTTTTTTTATAAGAATAAAAACTTTTAAGAAGGACCCAACGCCTTTAAAATCCGGTTACGCGTGTGCCAAACATTGGTCAAAAATTTTGCTAATGCAAAAACAATTGGGCCAGAGAGATCAGTTTTTAAAATTCTATACATTGGTGCGTATTCCCTGCAACCCATATTCCTTATCAACGGGAGAAGCCAATATTTTCGTGCTATTTTGTAGGCTGGGCAAAAGAAAGCCACATGCAAATCAGTTTCCTCCGTGGCATCACAGGCCGGACACTGCTTTAGGGTGGGAGTCGGCAACCAGGTGCTTGTGAAAGACCGGAACGGGAGTGTGCCGTATCTCCATTGGAGGAACAGCTTCCGGGTCAATACGGGGGAGATAGGATCCAACACCCTCTCAAATCTATAGTAATCCTTGCTCTGCATAAACACAGATGCTAAGGACCCTTCTGCCTGGGTGCCTTGCGCTCTGGCTAGTTTGTATTCGTGGTAGACCTTGGCCAGGGCCTTTTTAGATATATTTAGAGCGGCTTTCGCTGGCTCAGTCCATAAGTCGGGGAGCCCTATTCCCATGCAAATGGCTTGAATATTTTTGACCCAGGGGATATTAAGCGCCATTGGGTGATTCAGAAGTTCAACCAATTCCGCCCTATATTCTACAAGATCGTTGCTGCTCCACACCCTACGCCAGAATGCTAAAGGTCTCAGGCTTATTTCGTCAGCTAACGGTCGTAGGCCCAGATCAAGCCTCAGGGGGAGGAGCGGAGTACTGGGCGGGAGTGCGGCTATCTGTCTTATGAACTTGTTTTCCACTACTGACAGACTCTGACAAGGCGTGTGGCCCCATATTTCCGCCCCATACATTATCGCTCCCCTGGCCTGTGCCTTATAAATCTGGATCAGTGCCCCCAATGGACGAGATGATGAACCAGTCATCATCCGGGCAATACCCCCAGTGATTTGCGTCAGTTTAAGGTTAGCCCTGCTCTGATGGGATCCCCAAGTCATGGTTTCATTGAGAGTCACACCAAGATATTCAAAAGTGGTCACTCTCTCAAGCCGTCCAGCTCCCAATTGCGGATTTGGCCGAAGTTTTTGCCTCGGATTCAAAACCATGAATTTGGTTTTTGCCGCATTAATTTCCAGCCCCCTATCAGTACAGAAGGCCACGAAGGAGTCAAGAATCCTCTGAATACCCATAGGGGTTTTGGATAGCAGCAGGGTGTCGTCCGCAAACATAATTGCGGGCACCCTGCTGCCGTTCAATTTCGGGGCGTCAGTATATTCGGTGGCATTCAGATGGGCGATTACCCCGTTGACGAAGAGGCAAAACAGGGTCGGTGCCAACACACAGCCCTGTCTTACCCCCCGGTCAACGGGGAATCTGTCGGTCAGTTCCCCCGACCTCCCACACCTCACTCGGGCGTAGTTATTATGGTGCTATCTCTGTAAGATCAATAGGATGTCCGGGGGGACGCCCATCTCTGCCAAGATGCTCCAAAGTTTCCCCCTGGGCACCAGATCGAATGCAGCCCGTAAGTCCACAAAAATTGTGTACAGACTACCGCCCTCGATTTTTGCTGCCCGCCAGTAGATCATATTCAATCTAAAAACCTGATCCACTGTGGATACCCCCTTCCTGAATCCCGCCTGGTAGGGACTAAGGGCTCCCGCCTCCCCCATCCAGTCCTGGAGCCTATTCAGCATCACCCTACCAAACAGTTTCTGTGCCACATCTATCAGACTAATTGGTCTGTAGTTGGCTGGGAGGAGAGGCGAGCCCTTTTTAAAGATGGGGACCACCTCAGCCCCCAGCCAAGTACTAGGGATTTCCATGCCACCGAGAACTCCATTGAAGAGGGCGGTAAGATAAGGGGCCCAAACCGTAGGTTCCTGTTTAAACATATCCCCTGGGAAGCCGTCCAGTCCCGGCGCCTTTCCAGAAGCAAGTCCTGAGATGGCAGCGGTCACTTCACCGAGCGTTATCGGCTCCCCTTCATAGTCCGTGCGGCCTGCCCCGTCAACAGCAGGGGATTCTCCCGGGTCAGGACTGTATAGGGTCTGGAAGTGAGCCTGCCACACCCCTGGGGCGATATTGGGCTCGAGTGCAGATTTTAGATTCCCCGACCCCCCATTCACAATCCTCCAGAACAGCCGTTGGTTTGGGGCCGCTAGTGCCTTAGTGAGTTCTTCCCACTGTTTTTCCTCCCATTCTGCCTTGGCATGGGCAGTGAGTTTCTTGTAGACTCGTCTGCTTTGTTTTAGGCTATCCCCACCTACCCCCTTCTTGATCAGTTTAAGGAGCTCTGTTTTTGCCCTTCTGCAAGCAAGGTTGTACCATAATGTTTTGCCTCGCCGCCCCCCATTTGTTTTTCGTGGGCTACAGGTGAAATGGGGTGCCGCAGCTTTTATGAGTTCCTCATGGGCTTTGAACAATTTACCCTGGGAGTCTTTGTTGTATGGCTCGGTGTCCAAGCAACCCACAGTTTCCAAAATGGGAATTATCCCATCGTAGAGCCTGGGGAGTTTATTCTTGCTTGTAGCCAGGTGCTCCCACCTGATCCTTCTCCTATTGTTATCAAGGAGAAGCGCTGGGTGTTACCTGCCACATTATTCACTAGAGCTTGGGGGGCAGGATGGACAAGGTCGAGCTCAAGTGCGTTATGGTCACTATCGTACCTTTCCATCACCCTGAAGTCCTGGATTGTCGGCCACTTCACTATTTGAGCCAGGACATAATCCAGACGGGACTCTCTTCCCAGTCTGTTATAGGTGGTTTTACTGGGTATGTCAGATTTTATTCGCCCATTGCAAGCTCTGAGTCCAAACTTCAGGGTGAGGGCTGTGATTTGCACCGCTAAAGGGGTCCACGCCTTTGAGGGTGGGGCTTCCACCGTGGGGACTGCCCATCTAACTTCTTCTTCAGACGATAGCCCATCCAAAAGACCAGGGAGAGGCTCAAAATGAGAATTTAAATCCCCTCCCACAACATAGTATGAGTCACTCGGTAGGTCAGCTAGAAAAGTAGAGAGTTCATCTATGGTCGGCGATTCCTTTGCATTCCCCATTGGCCTGGAATAAATATTAATAAACACCAGTTTAACTTGGTTGGGCCATAATAGAGAAATCGCAAGAATGTCCTCAGAATTGGTCGGCATCTGAATTGCCACACAGCCCAGATGAGATGCAACCCAAGTCGTAAGCCCTCCTGACGGACGGTCTTTGCCTTCCCATCTCGCTGGAATGCAGAATGACATGTAACCTTGGTGGCCATAGTCCTCTCTGGTCCAGGTTTCCTGGAACAAACATATGTCTCCAGTCTCGATATAGTTTGCCCAGTCCGAGTCCCCCAGTTTGTTAGCGAGGCCAGAAACATTCCAACAGATTAGCCTCAGAAATCCAAGGGTGTTAGATGCCAGGCCAGGAGAATTGGAGAGTGTGATTCCGGACTCCACTGCAAACGGGGTTTCTAACACACTGCCAGCAGTGGGGACCGGTGAATCGGAACGTCTACTGTAGCCATTCTCCTCCAGTGTTGGGTCGTTCAGAATTCCAGAGGCATTGGGACCATTGTGTGCCGACAAATTGTCCAGGACCGCCAAATTAATCAGTGGACCATGAGACTTAACAGCTTTCAAGGTAGGTAGCTTAAAGGAACTACAGACGCCACAATCCGAAGCCATTGGCGTATGAGCGGAAAGTCAATCAACCCCATCCAAACTATTCAGGCAATTAAAGCGATTGGAATGGAAATAGGGCCTATCCTGCACTTGGAAACTTGGGCGTTGCACATAGTCCTTTTGTCTGTATCTGTGTTCCACCCTTACCCACTCATCCTGCGTTGGAATGTGGTGCATACGGGTAGGGGGGAAAAAAAAGGATACTGAAAGGGTCTGGATAGTAGAATCCGGTGATCTATTTGTTCCTTTACAGATGTGCAACACAGTACCTGGGTCCTTAAAACTTGCCAGGATACAGTCCCCTATAATTGTTTTCCTAGTCTTGCCTAACCAGGGGACCCTTCTGACCATAATGATCTCATTGTTGAAATGAGAAGGTAAAGGTCGATTCCAATTTAGCCATTTAATGACCTTATTCTTTAGTGATTGATAATCTTCGTTCTCCCCTAGTCTTAAACGGGGGGCACCTGCTAGGACCACCGTTAGACTATTAGCCTCTGGCGGCAAATCTGGCGGCAAATCTGGTCTCCGTAGACTTTGGGCCGGCAGGCCCGGGGAGGGTAGAGGGATGCCACCAGCTTCCAGATGGCCGCCATTAATCCCCGACTGGGAACTTTGAGGGGCAGAGTCTATTGGCTGTAAGGGCCTGTTAAATGAATTACAGTGCGATGCCTGATCTAAGGTAGCCATTAATGGCTGCAAGGGAGGGGCAGTGGTCGCACTCTGGCGAGAGGCTTTATTATCGCCTTTTGTAGTTCCTTTTTTAATAGGGTTTCCTGCGGGGAGATGAGGTCCCATATTATTGGATTGCTTACTAACTAAGGTGTTCAAGGTAGTAAGGGATGTTTCCAATAAGGAGAGCCTACTCTCCACTTTTTTCAAGCTATCATTGATGGGCTGCAAAAGGGAGCGAAGTAGCGATTCTATGCTCCCTAAAGATATAAGAGGGGAATTTCTAATGGATGTGGCAGCCAATGGGTCGTTTGTATTGGCAGCTCTATTGGGACTGAGGATCTTAGAGGGAAGAGCAACAGGGACGATCTCAATATCCCTCCCAGGTTGTGGCACAATTGTGTGTTTTTTGCCAAAATCTAGGTGGGATGATTTGGCTTTCCCCCTCCCCCCCATTGACTTTCTGCTGCGTTTACTCAGTGGGGGCCTATGCAACTCAACCACTACACTTTGTTTAGGCTTACTTTTCTTAGTTGCATGCAGAGGGGGGGTTTGAGTAGCCAAATTAACAGGGGTAGTGGATATCATGGGAGGGGTTACGTCTAGAGGCTTTCCAGGGGCCAACTCAGGGGAAGTAGGGATATCCCGCAATAGGAGAGGAAAGTCCTCAGGGGTCAGAGGTTTTAAACTGGTGGGGGGTGTGCCTTCCTCTTGAGTAATAGGATACGGGATAATCTCTGACGGGGGTCTGTTCTTCATAGAATCGATGGAGCGCCGCCGCTCCGCCCTACGTCTCTCTAACGAATTCTCCTTACCTACGTCTTCTTTGGTAGTTTTGAAGTACTTGTCCAGTGTCCCTGCGTTGCAACCCCCCTCCCTGGCAGTAGATTTGCATAGTCCTGGTGAGGGCATCCCCCTAGGCTGATTGCACTGAGGAGGAAAGGGATATGGCCCAGCCCGGCCTCCTTTGGCCCCTGACGGCCACAGACGGCCCGCCCTTTGTCCGGGCTTCGTCCGGCGCGTCCCGCTCGCGTGCCGCGAAGCGGATGCCGTCAGAGCTTAAGTAGGGCTGAGGCGGTAGGCGGGGAGAAGCACAGGTGTGGCAGCGCACGGGCTCCTGGGAACCGGAGTCCCGTGCTGGTCCTACTCCCCACGTTAATGCCGCCACTCGCAGCAATCAGCGATCCACAAAGCCCTTCCCAGGGCGACGGTGCAGCAACCAGCAGGAAACAAACAGGTAGGTGCAAGAACGATGCGGGACCCGCGCCAGCGTGTTCCGCGAGGCGTTATATGTGTTCTTGGGGCGGTAGGCGGGGAGAAGCACAGGTGTGGCAGCGCACGGGCTCCTGGGAACCGGAGTCCCGTGCTGGTCCTACTCCCCACGTTAATGCCGCCACTCGCAGCAATCAGCGATCCACAAAGCCCTTCCCAGGGCGACGGTGCAGCAACCAGCAGGAAACAAACAGGTAGGTGCAAGAACGATGCGGGACCCGCGCCAGCGGGTTCCGCGAGGCGTTATATGTGTTCTTGGGGCGGTAGGCGGGGAGAAGCACAGGTGTGGCAGCGCACGGGCTCCTGGGAACCGGAGTCCCGTGCTGGTCCTACTCCCCACGTTAATGCCGCCACTCGCAGCAATCAGCGATCCACAAAGCCCTTCCCAGGGCGACGGTGCAGCAACCAGCAGGAAACAAACAGGTAGGTGCAAGAACGATGCGGGACCCGCGCCAGCGTGTTCCGCGAGGCGTTATATGTGTTCTTGGGGCGGTAGGCGGGGAGAAGCACAGGTGTGGCAGCGCACGGGCTCCTGGGAACCGGAGTCCCGTGCTGGTTCTACTCCCCACGTTAATGCCGCCACTCGCAGCAATCAGCGATCCACAAAGCCCTTCCCAGGGCGACGGTGCAGCAACCAGCAGGAAACAAACAGGTAGGTGCAAGAACGATGCGATGTGTATTTAAAATCACTCAAAAAGCACCCTATTTCCGTTTTTATCCACATTTAAAAATAAATACAGACAAGAAAATAAATAGTTTTCTGTCTGTATTTAGCTGTAAAAATCAGTAAAAACGGAAAACAGGGAGCCTTATTTATATCGACACCAAGATTGTTGCATTCACGTCGTGTAGCTTGTGTGTGAGTTCTTCTGGGAGGTGGTGAACTGTCTGTGGCACGTCTATGACCATGCAGAGAAATTCATCACAGTGGCAAGGCCCTGCTGGGCAAGGTGTAGTAGGGGTGCTATGGACCCTAATGCACACAAGGGAAATACCTCCCCAGGGGATAGGAAAAACAGCTTTAACACCCTCCATAGGTATTACAATGTAAGAAGGGGGTAGTGGTGGCATAAGGAGTCGCACATCAGAATACGAATACTTTTTGTGGGGTGTGTAACAAGAAACATTTCGGGTTCTTGACAGCGCTGGTTTTGGTGCCACTCGAGGTATCAGGACACCCCACTACCTAGGGTGTTGTTGCAAGGAAATCTAAATAGATCCCCGTGCTAAAGTTTAAATTGACGGTTGTACCCCAACACTCCTATTATTTATCAAATCATTTTAACTCATTTTAAGAGCAACAGTTGTGCATACATTCCAAACAGCTCTAATCACAGGAAAGACAGATCTTTACATTTGAGTTTTGCATACATTTTTAATAACGCGAATCATTGCATGGAATTGTATTCATTGAGATTATAAACATTTGCACATGAAAAATAACATGGTCAGGGAGCCAGGTGGTGTTGGCTGTTGTTGGTGGTAGGTAACTAGAGCATAGAAAATCTATCAGAGCTTTGCCTCTTCTGTGGACCACTCTGGGTTTAGAGGAGATGTGCTTCTCAAGTGTCCAGTCTAATGTTAGCAGGTGCCAGTGTTTATGTAGGATTTTATGTATCACATGGCTCTGTGTATTCTCTCCCGTGAGGAAAGGTGAGTTTGCCATCCCTCTTGCGCTTGTTAGTCCTGTGTTTGGTAGAAAGTAGTGTATTTCTTGGTGTATTGAGTATTCTTTTCTTGGCCTTCTCAAGTATCAATGGTGAATACTCTCTATATTTAAAACGTTCTTCTAGTTTTGCAAGCTCATCTAGAAAAATGGGGTCCTCGCTAAAGTTTTGCCTGATCCTAGTCATTTCCCCTAGACGGATGGCGTTAATCTGCGTGGTAGGGTGGGCACTGTTAGCATGTAAGACCGAATTACATGCTGTCGGTTTCCTGTATAGTCGTGACATAATATGGTTATCTTTGATGTATATCACTATGTCCAGAAATTCTATTTCAGAGTTGCCAAATTTGTGTGTGAATTCCGGATTATAAGTATTGTTGTTTAGATGGTCCAATAGTGACAACTGTGTTTCATTGCCCGCCCAGATGATTAAAATGTTGTCAATGTATCGACCCCAGTAAACAACGTGTTCCGTCAATTCTGGCGGGCCAGTCGCCCAAAGATGTCTCTGTTCAAAGATACCCATGTAAAGATTCGCATAGGATGGCGAAAATTTGTAGCCCATTGCGACACCCATTGCTTGTCAGTACCAGTCGCCCTGATGGAGAAAGACATTGTTCTCCAAGACCAGATGTGTGAGGTCCATGTGTTCAAAAAGCGTTGCGTCTCTTTGTGACAAAACTGCCTGTAATGCCTGCAGTCCCTTCTCTGGTGGAATACTGGTGTAAAGGGAACAGACATCTAATGTTGCACATGAAAAATCCCTTGTCCACTCCATATCTTACAATTTGTTTAGCAGATCACATGTGTCCCTACGATAGGAAGGAAGGTTGCGAACCAGAGGCTGTAAAAACACATCTATAAATGCTGAGATGTGCTCCGTGGGAGAGCCAATGCCTGAAATAATGGGCCTGCCTGGTGGAAATGTGCCTGGTTTGAGTATTTTTGGCACTATGTGGAGGCATGGTGCTCTAGGTGATGGTGTGAATTAACATTTTGGAAACAACAGGGACCTATAACGGATGTGGAATTTAAGTACCTATTCACCCCGTCACCTAGATGACCGAAAGAGCTCCTACCATCCAGGCTTTGCTCCTTCAAAGCACTATGGAATCTTCAACTCATTGATTTTTGTAGCAGGCGAAGGCTTGTGGAGGCATTGATGCTGAGAGAGTGCACGTGTAAAATCCCAATCATAACCTCAAATGAATGTTTCTGAATGCCCGCTACCAATGTATACAAACATCTCATACTTGTTTCAAACAATGCAGTGAAAAGAATTGATGTGGAGACCCAGAATCAAGCACAAAACCTCGAGCATGTCTTTAATGAGAAAGTTAGCATTTCTCATTTTATTTTAATCATTTTTTATGGGCAACGGTGAAGTTGAAATACATAAATAAACGGTTACTCTAGGGCATGATTTCCAAGCCGACAAACTTCAATAGAAACCACTTCTGCAGACATAAAAATGTTCCTATTTTTTGGGTTAAATTTGAAAAGCTTAAATAGGTATGAGAAATTATGAGTTTACTTTACTCTGGTTTGGTTGTAATTTGGATCAGACATCGACACAAAGAACATGTAGAATTTAAAAAGCACGTGCTGCCGCGTGGATTGCTTTTTATGACTGGCGACATGTGGCTCCTTTTATGGGTATTGTAAAGGATAACGCCATAGCGCCAAGCCACCCAAAGCGCTTTTGTTTCAACTACCTTTAAGCATGGCCAGGCATTATGGAGTAGAACATAAATGTACTCTTGTATCCAGGTTTGCAATCAAGTAAGTACAATAGATCGGTTCTAAAGCGGGCAGGGCCTATTTCGCTCCTTGTTTGTATATTTTAATGATGCCAGTACTATTTTATTGAAAATATTTTGCATCCTTTTAAAACACTGCATATATATCATTTTTCATGTATGTAAATAGAGCTCTTCTATGCCATGTTCATTAACCGTACTCGATGTGTACCAAGTTGAAAAGATTTTGTAAAGTTATTTTCAAAAGTACGTTTTAAAAACAGGACCCTGCAAAACTCAATGGTCTCCCGATCTTTCACTTTTGAGGGTCTATTTTCCCACCCAAAAATATTTTGCAAGAACTTTCACTTGGGCACAATTCTCGTGTAGCACAAATGTGGATTTGTTTTTTCAAAGCTCGAAGTTTTTTAACTTTGTAAAACTCTGCAGGTAAAGTTTACTGTCTACAAACCATTGCATAACGTTTCAGAGCATGCAGAGGGAACATTTTCGAAAGCAAATAGTTTAAGGTTATGTTTGTTTTGGGAGGAGTGAGGACTGATTTTTGATGGAAAGTGTAGTCAAATGATTAAACGTGCTTTTTAGGTCTGGCCGTTTAGACAGCTGAAATGTTATACCAGACTATTGTTGTCAAAAAAACTTACATAATTGCATCCACAGAGAGAGGAGCTTTTGGTGATCAGGATTCATCCACTTTTCTTTCAGTTATCAATTATCACTCACATATTGCTTCCGTCCCGCACAGTATACAGCATGGGGCAGTGGAGGGTCAGCCCACTTTAACCATTCCCTTTGAATGACAGCACAAAGTTTGTGTACTTTGCTGACGCCACTTAAAAAAGAATCCATTTCTTTTCAGTGATAAAATTATTTCAAAGTGTGCTGTTGAATTTTATTCGTGTATATTATATTAAAAATGGGTAATTACTTTGCCTACAGCTCAGGTTTCCAGCCACATGCTGATTTACTTTCTGTCCCCTTTCTAACCATGCTGTAATAATGTTTTTCTGTGCTTTGTAGATGTCTGTAATTTGGATTCTTGTTTCGGTGATGATTTCTTCTCATTAACTTCACAAAAGATAATAGTAAAAAGAATGGCACAACTGTAAAAAAAAATTTAAATCACTGGTAAAACATCCACATTCGTGAATGATTTTTAAAATTTGAATATTTAAATGACATGGTGGCCAGATTTAGGTGGCAGCATGTCTTCACTTATTCTTGTGTTTTTTGACATATGTAGCACTGGAAAAATAAAAAAATAACCAATATACCAACAGGCAAATGTCAGACATGTTGGATGTGACAATGCTTGTTATTAGATGCAATCCCACCATATGTTTTTTTGAACTTTATAAATATAGCTCCTCTATATAAATAGGGGAAACTATATTGGTTAAATGAAATACCTAACGAACTGACCAGTATTCCTGGATTTCCTTTAAGGGTGGTCACAAGCGCCCAGTTTCATCGACTGACATCAGCACAATGTGTGGCCTCTCCCCACATTGCTCCCTTAGTGCTACCAAAGTTTTTAAGATGAGGCGCAGTCCACCCCCTCTCAATATAATTGTATTTAGTTGTATTGCACTGTACTGTGGCCTTTCTATTGCACTTTCCTACCTCTTGACAAGGCTCCAAAGTACTTTCTGATTAGTCAAGTAAAGTAGTTCCGCTGTTTTTGTGTATGATCGAAGAACTGCGTTGAATGAGGTGCTGCCATTGCTTAAGGAATATATTTAGGGTGGTGTTTTCAAGTTTCCTTGCTGGGTGCCAGCGGTTCCTCATTATGTCCCATTGGCAATTGTTATAGGCACTGACGTGCAACTCAGGGCCGGTCCTAAATCCAGCGGAAGATATTGAAGGCCATCCCAGCTGCCCCTAGTATATCGCGGATGAGGAGCAATGACGATTTTTGCAGAATCTTGAGAGACAATCAATGGGCATTCTGATGGCTCCAAACTCACCATATTTCATTGAACCATAAGCACAAGCATCTTCATCCTAAATTCATCATCATATTTGCCCTACACCTATATGGTTCCACAAGATATAAGTTTGTATTAATTTTGTGTTTTGCAGGATCCCACTGAACTAACTTTCTTTGCTTGACTTGGAGTTACTCTGATATTGGTGAATTCCAGAACACAACCCCCTGCGACTGCGCTGCTGGACTCCTGGAGTCCACCAAAGAGAGCTGAAAATTGGATTGGTTCAGGGACCCTATTCCCACTATGTGTGGCGTAACCTTGCAACATCAGCAGGCCACATATCAAGGATCTAAAGAACCCACTGATCATGAAGTACCTGATATCTGAATCACACCTGTCGACACATTTACAGGCTTGCATTTGCAGAAAGAAAGAGATGGGTTTTGTGGTGAGATCTATGGGGCTCATTAGGATGGCGGGCGGACCTGAGTCCACCCACCAACCCTGCGGTGTTTGCACCATCTGCCAGACATGCGGCGGTCCCGCACCGCGTATTAGGGTGCGACCGCACCTATGGCGGTCGCATTCTGCAATTTACCATTGCGGCAGGTGCTGAACCTGCCGCGATGTTAAAATCGAATGTCTAGCATTTCACTGCACCACATGGCAGGCACCACACAGTGCCTGCCACTTGGTGCAGCAAATGCCAAGTGCACCCCACCTCCCCCAGACACAAGGGGGGCCCACAACGGGCCCCCAAGCACAATCCCCACCAGCCTTACCATGGCGGCATAGCCGCCATGGAAAGGCCTTTCATTTCCCACATCCTAATATGGCGAACACTGCCTGCTCGGCACCGCCACCGTATTAGTGGCCTTGCCCTGTCCGCCAGGCAATCGTTACGATTGCCACTGGCAGAAAAGCCGTGGACGGACTTTGCGTCTGCCGCGATACCCACCGCCATCCTAATATGGCAGTGGGTAAATCTCATTATGATGGCGGAACGATCGCCACTGCTGGCCCGGCGGTGGCGATCGTTCCGCAATCGTAATGAGCCCCTATTTTCGGGTAATGTCACATGATTCTTATTAACACCTATAACACCAAAGAAAACGATGGTTGTGGTTAACACTGCTCCCACTACTGTCGTTCATCTCATAGGTGCCGCTGGGTTAACCGTCCCCAAAAAATAAATAAATAACAGAAATATTTATGGCAATGATGGGAGAATCACTCTGATATTCAAAGATTAATGATTCATATTTCCATAGGAGTCCACACTTCCTTTTCAATGCAATTTTTATCGAAGGTTCTAGCCCTTTTTATGTTAAAAAAAAGTCAATTTGCACAAGAAGATTTCCATAAAAAGTTTTCTCTTTAATTGTGTATTCCAAAGGATAGAAACGACATATAACCAACATGTTTCATTCCAGCGAGGAGAGACTTCTTCGGGCAAAGTCCAAAACCTACACTTTATTTATTTGACAGAAATCCATCAAAATAAGTGATGTAATTCCGAATTCCGTCACCAATAATCCCTCTTGTGTACCCTTGAATAAAGGCACTGAAGCTCTCTAATGAGTTGTTTCTTTTTTTTTCTTTCCCCTTCATTCTTTTGTTCTTCACACCAAGCAGGTAGGTGGTAACATACGTTTACTAAATTCTGAGTTGCAGGAGGACAATGAATTCATTCTTGGCCGCCATTGTGATGTTTCACCTTCAGTTTCTGCTGCCACACTGCGGTTTGTGTTCGAGTGTGTGCATGTGTATGTGAGTAATAGCATCTGTAAGCACTGAAGCCTATGCTTCCATTGTGCATTGCCTGTGTGCATTTGTCTGTGTGTTATGCATCCACTGCTGCCCCTGGACTCTGCAGAACCTGCACTTACTGTGTTGAAGCTGGTTCCACGGCAATCACCCACTTCTGCTACTTTGAGTGCACCTTTAGGGATGAATGTTGCAGACAGGGAGTGTGAGTGTGTTGTCTGTGAGTCTGTTTGTGAATGTTGGTGTCTGTGGGATGGTAGCATGCAGCTCTGCCCACTATGTACTTATGTGTGTGTGTGTGTGTGTGTGCGTGTGTGTGCATATGTGTGTCTGTGTGTCTGTGTGTGTCTGTGTGTCTGTGTGTGTTTCCGTATGTGAAGAAGGAAGTCTGCACGTTTGATACCCATGTTTTACATCTTCTGTGCTTGTGGGCAGGTGGGAGGTTCCATTCCTGACCCATCACCTGTCTGTGTGGTGTGCATATGATAGACACTTGCAGTGTGGCTGAGAGCACGGTGCCCACTCGGTGGTCGTGGGAAAGCCTTTAGCTGCTTCGGCGGGGGTTTGCCGTGCTGCTGCTCCGGTTGAACAAGAGGGACCGTGCGGTGACTGTTCTTGCTGTAAGGAAATCTCACACCGCTGCTGCTTCAAGTGATGCATGTTTTACCAATAGCAGAGATTTCTTGGCTGCTCCCAGTGTTATACACGTTTTACAAATCTCTTAATCAGATGTGAAGCGACCCTCATCGGGGTCACTATCACTAGAGGATGTTACATTTTCCTTTTTTGAGAAAAAGCACACCAGCCAGCTTCCAATACTGATGATTCATACCAGAGTTAAATTAGCTTCCATCTTTCCTTCCCAGAGCATCACTCTTCTGAACAAACTCAGTCACTGTGATTTGCAATAAATCTCCAGATAGGAAACTACAGAAAACAAGGTGTATGTAGGAGAAGATATCCACCAATCACAAGAGCTCTTAGTGCACGTCTGTTAGTGGTGCGCTGCATTTGCCACTTGAAATCACCGTGCATCCTAAGTAATGTGGAAGGAAGCATAAGGTTCGTGATTTCAAAGAACATTTATACTGTGATCTTGGGATTCTGATAGTGGAGATCGGTGCCTACTTGAAGCTTGACTACAAGAGCTAAGCATGGCATGTGTATATTGCTACACAACAGAACAATTTTATGAGGCATGGGATTAGCTTATCTAATAGCAGAAATCTCAGGCGAAAGGTTGCTACATGACTTAGGGGCTGATTACAATGGCTGGGTCTCCCCGCCATCATAACCAACTTTACCATCCACCATATTATGATGGCAGGCGGACGTTTGGCGGTTGTAAAGACCAAACCGCCACACATCCGATGGGCTCCTTGAGCCCGCCGGTGTGGCGGAGGGGCTCTTAGTCCCTACAATGCTGGAGGTACCTACCAGGCACTGCCGTAGGGATTAGGATGTCCCTTTCCGCCAGCCGTTTAAGGCGGGTTACCCGCCATGAAGAGCCTGGCGGGAAAGGACATTGGGGCCCATAGCAGGCCCCCCTTACCCCCTGGCCCTTGGTTGTGGGTGTTGGTTACATATGCCTGTACCGTGTGGCAGGCACGGCATGGGGTGCAGGGGTATGTAACACGTCCCATTTTTACATTGCGGAGGGTGCTGCAGCCAGCAGCACCCGCTGCAATGTAAAATATAAGCATTGCGACCACTGTAGTGGCGGTCGCATTGTAATGCCTACTATGGGACCGCCAACCCCATGTCGGTCAGTCCCAATCCCCAATACAGTAGCAGACGGACTAATCAGCCCCTTAGTATGTGGAATGGCAGGCGATGGGTGCAGGGCCTGCCATGCGGATAGACCCTGTGCCCAACCTCCTATTTTTTTTATTTTTGGCAGTGCTGTGGAAGGTAATGAGACAAATTATCGAGTTGTAAACATCGACTTGCACAAATATTGGGTCAAAAATATAGTGACATGGAAATATCGTCAGCAAGAATATCTTTGTCAAGAATTTCGATTTAAAGGTAAGTAATATCGATTTCTAAAATATTGAGGTTATTAATATTGATTACAATAATATAGTTGTTTATAATATCAATTTGTAGTTATTGTTATGTATTTTGGTATATATTTCAAATGTATATGATGTATTTTTTATGGTATAATTAATGTTTGTTTTTTAATGTATTTGTACATTGTCAGTAGTTATTAAATTTGATTTAATTAATTTGTTTTTTATTTTCAGTACCGTAGCGGATTGTGGGCTTATAGGGGTACAAGGTCAGTCAATCAATCAATCAATCAGGGTTGGTAAAGCACAACTACTCACCTGTGAGGGTCTCAAGGTGCAGGAGGTGAGGGGGCCAGCTCTGTTGAGGGCTCAGGTCATCAGAAGAGCCAGGTCTTGAGGTCCTTCCTGAAATGGGGCAGTGTGGAGGCTTGCCAGAGGTGGAGGGGGAGGTCGTTCCAGGCCTTGGCTCTGAGGTAGAGGAAGGGCTTACCTCCCATTCTGCTTTTGTAAATAAGTGGGACTGAGGCCGTAGCGAGGTCGGCTGATCGGAGGTGTCTTTTGGGTGGTTGGAAGGAGAGGCGGTTATTCAGGTATTTAGCTCCGGTGTTGTGAAGGGCCTTGTCTGCATGGTTGAGGAGTTTGAAGTTCATTCTTCTTTCGACTGGGAGCCAGTGTTGATCAGGGAGGTGTTGGGTAATGTGACTGTGACAGGGGACATCGCGGGTCAGTCTTGCTGTGGCGTTCTCGATGCTCTGGAGTTTGTGAAGGAGTTTCTTGTTGATTCTGGCGTAGAGGGCGTTGCCGTAGTCTTGTCTGCTGCTGATGAGAGCTTGTGTGACGGTTTTTCTGGTTTCGGATGGGATCCATCTGAGCATCTTTCGAGGCATGCGGAGGGTGTTGAAGCAGGTCGAGGATACTGCGTTGATCTAGCGGTTCATTGTGAGTCATGAGTCTAGTTTGGTGCCGAGCTTTCGTGCATTATCCGTCGGGGTGGGGCATTTCCAAGGGTGGGGGAAGGGGCATCCAGCAGTCGTCCCGTGTGGAGAATCAGGACTTCTGCTTTCTCGGAGTTGAGTTTCAGGCAGCTGTTCTTCATCCAGGTGGGGACGGCTTTCATCCCTTCTTGGGAGTTGGGAGGAGGGTGGGAAGTAATTTAATTATAATAAGTTAATGATTATTTTTGAATTATTATTATTTATTTAATTAATAATTAATTGTGTTAATAGTGTAATTGTTTTTATATTATCCCAAAAAATCATGTGTCGCTTGTGGGGTTTATAGGGGTTTAGGGTGGGAAGTATTTTATTGTAAAAAAATAATATTAATTATTTAATTGGTAATTAATTATGTTAATTGTGTAGGTATTTGTTTTAATTTTAGGTGTGGGTTGTGTGGTTTATAGGGGTACAGGGTGGGAAGTAAATTTAAATAATTAATATTTATTTATATTTTTAATAATGATTAATTAATTTATAATTAATGGTGTTAATTATGTAATCAATTTTTTATTCAGTTTTAGGGGTGTTTTGTATATTTTGTGGGGGTATATTGTGGAAAGTAAAATAAATTCATTTAAATAATAATTAATTTGTAATTATTGATAAATATTTTTTACATAAATATTTATGTTAATAGTGTAAATAATTAGTTTTTTTAAAGTTAAATTCTAGGTGCTGTTTGCAAGTTTTTTAGGGTTGTATGGTGGGAGGTAACCATAAGAAAATTCATGTTATAAACAACTTTTTTGTTAATAAATACATTTTAAATAAAAATAACTTTTTATATGACAATTATTTTTTGATTTAATTTTTAATAATGCTTGTAATAGGGACGTGGCCGAACGGCGGACCATGATGGCCACGTAGTTTCGGAGGTCCGCCGAGTCCCTGGAAACCAATGGCCACCCCGGAGTGCACACGCTGCTACACAACGCAGTGATGATGCGCCTGTGATCCGCATAGCTCCCGGTCCTAACTTTTGCAGCTGAACATACAAGATCGGACACGGCCGCTCCGGCGGGGTGCGCACTGAGGCCTGCCTGCATCAACGAGCCTCTGCCTCAATTTCAGCCCATACGCCAGCGCGAGTAGTGGGCGGGGTCTCTGGAACTTCGGCACGGCCGTGATCGGGCAGAGAAGTGCGGTAACGAAGTGTACACTGCTGATACGGTGCGCCCTACAGTTAGCGGGTATAGCGGGGACCGAGTTTTACCGCAATGCCCTGAAATTTTAGGAGATTGGCCCGTTTCTGTGTTCTGGCACCCGGACTCCAATGCTGTCTTACATCACAGCTTGACGTATTCCTGGCAGCCCAACTTGAACAGTGCCCACCCCTTAACTATTTTTGTTCCCTCCGCACCCCTCATCACTGTGGTGCCCAGCTTGCCCTCATCGTTTTGTTTGCTGTGACACAGAGACGTCTATTGTGCCCAGAGGTGCGACGGGCCACAGCATGTACGTTTCAGGCTAGTCTGGGGATGATCTTTCGCCCCATGAGGCCCAAACTGTGGTTGGATCCTGCTGAGGGGACAGTGGCGGCCAGGCGGAAACTGTTGACAATGGCCAGATAGCCACATTGAAAGACACCACGCATAAGGGAACTGAGAGATTTAACTGGTGTTTCACTACATTGAATAACATGTGACTTCTCAACGGATTGATCGCTGTTGTCCGAACCGTACAGGCCAGGCCCACTGCGTCACCTGCTTTGCTTTTACACCTTTCCCAGCATCCCCTTCCCAAGGCCATGGTTAAGGGAGATACGAAGCAATGGAAACTGCCTTTTAAAAAGGTCGGCGGTGGGACAGATACAACCACAACCACGATGGCGGAGGGGGGCGATCAGGCTACTGCTCCATGCAGACCCATGTGCAAGGCAGTGATGCACTCATGGCCGAACTTAAGGCAGGCTTTCGAGCCCTGGACACTCGCTTTGACGCCCTCGATAAATGGTTCGACAAGATCGGGGCCCATCTCGATCACCACGACAAGCGGCTTCAAACCGCGGAGGGCAGAATCTCAGCCCAGGCCACTAAACGGTTGGAGAGGATGGAAGGCCTATTGAAGAACATTGCCATAAAGAATGAAGATCTCGAAGCAAGGGGGAGACGTAATAACAGCCGCATTATGGGAGTGCCCGAGTCCACGAATACGGGTCGACCAGATGGGTTCGTTGAAGGCCTTCTTGTAGACATGTTTGGTCGGGAGTCTTTCACAGCTACCTTTGTTGTTGAGTGGGCACACAGAACCCTCGGCCCACGGCCTAACACCAGCTATTCACCCCGCCCCATTATGGCACGGCTTCTGAACTTCAAGGACAGAGACACTGCATTGCGGATGGCCCAGGAACAAGCATCATTGGACTGGCAGGTTTCCTCCATCTCCCTATATCCTGAATTCACTGCCATGGTTCAGGAGGCTCGCCCAAAGTTAGGGACAGTCAAGACTGCGCTGCGTAAGGCCGGACTCAGGTATGGAATGTTGTACCCTGCGTGACTGAAAGTGGACGCCGATGGCAGGCCGAGGATTTTTAAAACCCCAGCAGAGGCCCAGGACTTCCTCAAAAACCGGACTCACACTGGGCCGCCTAGGAAATTGCCCACTCCTGAACGTTCCCCATCGTTACCGAACACTGGCTCCAGTATGGAACTGTTTTCAGCGAGTTGAAGGCATTGGCATTGCAGCCAGTTGATAAGTATAGCGTGTTGTTGGCCTGTTTTCCCTTATTTCTTATATTCCAAGGTCGTTCAAGTGTTAGACTCCGGACTCTGGCAATATGAAGCTCACCTACAGTATAGTTTAGGTTTCCAGGAACAAGGTGAGGCGTTGCCTCTCCCCCTGTTGGTTCTCACTTTTTGCAATGTTTCTATTTGATAATTGTGATACTTGCTTTACGTTATCATGGGATGTTGGGATTTCCCCTAGACTTAGGAATAGGGGTTGGGTGGGGGAGGCGTTATTTTTTTTGGTCTATGGTATCATTTGTTCCTGACCCAACTTATTTACTATTGTGGTCCACGTGCTAGAGTTGACATTGACATGCATTTTGTAGTCCTGACTACTTGTGATGATGGCAGGTAGGTTGTCTACTGTGTCTGAAATCAACTGCATTACATGGAATGTACAGGGGTTGAACAATGCCAGGAAGGGGAAACATGTGTTGAATTATTTGCAGCGCCATAAGGCTGACATCGTTTTTTTACAGGAAACGCACTTGTCTCCAACCACACCTACGACATTTGCCACCAGCTGGGGGTACATCGCTACTTTTCGAATGATAGTACATATCCCAGGGGAACCGCAATACTTATACATACACGGCTGCCTTCCCAACTGATTCACACCCATACTGATAGAGCAGGTCGTTTTACTTTAGTGACAGGGAAACTTATGGGTTACTGCATCGCTTTCATGTGCATCTATGCGCCGCATATTGATGACCCTGATTTTTTTCCATTCACTGCATGCTTTGTTGCTTCCCTTAGGCGCGGATTACATATGCTAATGGGGAGATTTCAACCTTCTTCTGCAGCCTGAACTTGACAGTACGTCAGATTCCCCCGCCATGAAACCCCGCGCCTGTAGGGTGCTCGCTGATGTATGTGACTCCTTTGGTCTGGTGGACATATGGCGCATACGTTTTCCCGATGACTCTACTATACACACTATTCGGCTCCTTATGACACTTGGACACAACTGGATTTTTGGCTGATCTCACATGCAATGTCCCCCTGGTTTCGGTCACTGACCCATTCACCTAGGAAGTATTCCTAGGTGTCCTCCGGTCATTATGTGTAATTGTCTTCCTCGACCAGAAGGTTGTGGAAGACAGTGGAGGTTCCCTGGACAAGCTTTGAATGATGCAGTATTCTCTACTGAGATTCGGGGTTCCATTACGACTTACTTTGACTTAAATGTGGGCTCCGTCAGTACATGGGCGCCAGTATGGGCGTTCAAGGCGTGCATAAGGGGGGAATGTATAGCAAAACACTCTGGGGGCCTTAAATCATTGAGAAGCATGCTTGCTCGTATAGAGGACAGTTTAAAAGCCCTAGATGACGACAAACTCAAGCACCCAGACCCGGCTAAACAGGCCAGACGCTTGTTACTGCTGGCCGAGTTCAGGGAAGCAGCTGAAAGTGAAACAAACTTTTTAGGCAAATATGCCACCGCCAGGCGATACGGCGAAGGGGACAGGCCTGGACCAACACTCGCACAGCTATTGCGACCCTGCATGGGGAAAGCATACATTACATCCATCAGTGCCAATGACGAGCAGATACACACTGACATGACTGGGATTAGAGATGATTTCCATCGTTACTACACATATCTGTATACCACATGAGCAATGCACGATGACGAGGACTGTAAGTCCTATTTAAATGAGATTGCCATGGTTTGGTTGGAGGATTTTATGCAAAAGTTTTTAGCTGAGCCATTCTCTAGGGAAGAAATTATCAGCACCATAGATGCTTTAAATGGTAATATAGCTCCAGGGCTTGACAGCTTTACTGGCGCATTTTAAAAGCACTATAAAGATATACTTGCTCCCTATCTTCTCGAGGTCTATAATGAAGCCCTAGAAAATAAAATATTGCCTACTACACTGGCTGTAATTGTTTTGCTTCCCAAACCGGGCAAGGACCCATCTAGCTGCGGCCCCTATATGCCGCTATCTCTTTTGAACTTGGATTATAAAATCCTCGCCAAAATGATTACTTTGAGGCTGGCGTTGCTCTTAGATCATATCATTTCCCCACTGCAGTCTGGCTTAGTTCCACGTAGGTCCACTGCACTAAATTTGGGTACATTAGTTTCGGTGCTCTATAGAATCGCGCCGGAGGTACCGGCTGCTGCGGTCCTCCTTGATTCAGAAAAGGCATTTGACTCCTTAGAATGGCCTTTAATATGGGCCTTAATGAGGAAATTAGGCATCCCCAAAGGATTCATAGAACTCACGGTATTGCTTTACGCCTCCCCTACAGCACGACTCCGTCTGAATGGTACTTTTGTCCACCCCATTCATCCTCACACATGACACTAGGCAAGGCTGCCCCTTATCGCCGTAGCTTTTCATATTGGCGCTTGACCCTCTGGTATGCCACTTTCAGGAGAAACATCTCCAGAGAGGTATACAATTCAATACGGGTCCTCTGCTTATCTAGCTTTATGCAGATGACATAGTGTTATATGTCCGCCAGCCACAGAACAATTTGGATCCTCTCACTTGAAAAATTCTGGGGCAGATTTACAAGCCCCTTGCGCCACTTTTGTGTCACATTTCCCATGTTAAAAGTGACGCAAAAGTGGCGCAAGGGGCTTGTAAATCTGCCCCTCTGCGTTTTGGTGGATACTCGGGACTGGGTATTAACTGGAGTAAGTCCGAGCTTCTCCCTCTAACGACGGGCACCACTGAATGGTAATGTGAGTTCCCGCTGAAATGATGTCACGATTCAATCAGATATTTGGGTATCCAGATCCATAGAGAGGCAGACCAGATGGTGAGATTAAACTATGGTACTGTAACACACAATCTTGAGGCGCAGGTAGAACGTTGGATTAGACTCCCGCTTTCCATATCCGGCAGAATTTCACTCATAAAGATGATAGTTCTTCCGAAGTTTCTATACATGTTTCATAATATTCCTATTCTGCTCCCAGATAGTTTCTTTAAGACCCTGAAATCTCATCTTATCAGACTTGCTTGGGGTGGCAAAAGACCTCGGGTGCGATGGGAAACCATGACCCTGCCATACGAACGAGGAGGACTGGAGGCCCCAGACTTCAGAATTTATTACCTAGTAGCACAATGCAGCTTCTCCCATTCGTGGTACCATCCAGACGCTTGCATTCCCTACAGTAAACCTGAGTCAGACCTGACGCACCCGACTGCACTTCACGCCATTCTTCCCCAGGGATTTCCGCTAGACCCTAGAGACATACAGACTGTGTCCACCTCGAGCTGGGCGTGGCGCAAACTATTGCGAGTGACTGGATGCGGCTCCTTATACTCCTCCGAAATTCCCATAGCACACAACCTATGGCTCCCTATCACTCACATCCCAATCCATGATAAAGTTTAGTGACTTCTTCCCAAATGGACACATATTTGACAGTGTGGGGGAGAATCATGGAGCCGGACTGACTTTCATGGATCAGTTTATTTTCAGTAGGGTGCGTAGGGCTCTGCGTGCTACAATAGCAGAATATCCACTGGAACCTCAAGCCTTTGCACCATTATCCCTCTTAATCTCTAGTTTGGAAGGGACTCGACTGATCTCTAGGCTGTACAAGGCCAGCATGACTCTGATTCCGAGCCAGGACACTAAGACTCGTGCGGCATGTCAACGCGATCTTGGCCATCCTATTCTGGGTGACCAGTGGGGGTACTGTTGTTCGCAGATCTGAGACGTCTCTCTCAATAGTAGGCATAAATTAATTCATTTTAAATATTTCTCGAGAGCGTATATGACGCCACCTAAGCTGCATGCGATTGATTCAACCCGGCCTCCCAATTGCCGTAAGTGCGGCAGTCCCTATGCTGACTTTCCTCACTTGACATGGACTTGCCCCAAAATAGCGGAGTTCTGGACGGCCATTTTTTAACTCATATCCCGAATGACATTGTTGGTAATATACCCCTCTCCTGAGGTCGCCCTCCTAGGCTATGTTTATTATATGCCCAAGACACTACGTAAATTCATTGCGGTGGTGCTGCTTCTGGCTAAACGGGAGATAGCCTTAAAATGGGGTAGCAAACTGCTCCCGACCACCACTGCATGGCTTGCCAGTCTCACCTATTGCAACACTAACTGCGAATTATATGCCACATTGCTCCCTCCCAAGTCTCGTCCAAAAGATATATGGGTTCCGCTCAAGATATATTTACAGAGCCTGGAACATGTTGCTCCTAGCCAGACTCCCGATGGTTTAGTATCTACAGGCGTGGGTTGAAAGGTGTGGGCATTTTGACTTTATTGGGTATATGTTTCAGATACCCTCTTGAGCATTGTCTAGCCCGCTCTTTAGAGTACGGCGTCATAGGCAGAAATGAAAAGGTACTGGTCAGACATTATATAATTTCGTGTCACGTTGTAATATACTTTTCAAGAGTGTCATAGCACGTTGGTACTAACTGTGTCGAATCCTTAATGTGTTTGTGAAGGAACAAACTGTGGATATTGCATAGCTTTGTATATGGCTGAAAATGATAAATAAAGTATTCAAAAAATAAAAATTAAAAAAAATAAATAATGTTTGTCATTATTTATGAAGCTGGACTGGTAGTTGTGCAGGAGATGATGAGCATTAATGTGATTCTAGAGTTGAACATAAACTGCTTTTTCAATAATCTTGCTGATGATTGGTGGTTGAGTGAGGTGCCAGTAGTTGGCGAGGTTATCAGGTCTAGAGTAGGTTTCTATAGGAGAGGTGGTAAAGATGTACTTTCATACCACATTTCTTGTAATTCGATTTAGCCATTTTTCTGCAGAGGGAAGAAAAAAAATCCAATAGGAATTAACACAGGTAATGACACTTTTTTATTTTATTCTTCCTTTCCGCCTATGGTTACTCCCTGATGATATGTTAGTAATCCGGGAGTGGAAAAGGATTGACGGAGCCGTATCTAGAAGAGTTGCTTTGGCGCAGAGCAGAGTGCCTGATTTTTTGCTTGTGAGATTTACAAACTTCATAAACTTAGCTCAGAATGTTTCCGAGTTAATTCACGAATTTAAGAACAGAATCAGTCAAAAGCAGAGAGACAATCTATGCTCACTGTCTGCGACTTGTGTTGTCTATTCATGCATTAACTTGGGGAATTTCCAAATTAAATGTATGAATGTTATACACCTCGCGTGCATAAAATGCCAGCGCAGTTCTTCATGACTCTGCCATGCAATGAATATTCATGAGTCAAGTTTGCTCGTGTGTCCCTTACACTTACATTCTGATTTGGGGCAGCTCTTGAGGGCTTTCATTGCGGTGCTTGAGCTTAAAGAAAAACTACACAGTGGCCCACATTATAAGGGACACATTACACACAGAGACCTGTGCAAAGACCTGTTTGTGCAGCGTTTGGAATTGTAAAATAAGCAGATTTCATCATATCCTATAATTTTCAGGTGCGATTATGTCATCTCAGCAGGTCAAACCTGCTGAAATTTCCTCTCTGAAATATGCCCAGTAAATACAGCCACAAGCATTTTGATCCGGGAAGCTCCAAAATCTGCATGTTATTCCCCAGAAACTCGGAAGAGGTGCCATTTATAGCACCTGATAAACTCTAGCCCTGTGAAGGTAGAGTCCCCAAGCTTCGAGGCATTCGTAAAGAGGGCGAAGGTAGATGAGAAGGTATTGTGTCTGTCACACTTCATCAAAACCTCTCTGAAACCGAGAAAATCAATTTTGAATTTGATCCAAAAGTATATTTTTCTTAATATACATCCCCTGAGCAGGATTCATGCTTCCCCTCTTTTCAAAGGAAAGATGCTGAGCTGCACAAGAAGGAAGGAAGGATTTGGCCGGGCTCAACCTGGGATTTGCCAGCCTAAGCACACAGATGTTTCTCAGCTGGGTGCATTTCAGAACTCGGGATCTACGTGGCATCTGTCGCAGAGACCACATCGGACCTGCCCAAAACATCCTCTTCTGAAGGCTAAAGCAGGTATGTTTCCTTGAGAGTGAGAAAATGATGAAAGCAGGAGCGTCGCACTTTGGATAGCAACATACCCCTCTTACCACAATCCCTTCCTTATGTTTGTCGCATTCTTCATCAACTTTTCTTGTGTTTTTTTGTCCACTTGGCGAATTTGCCATTGAGTAATAAAGTAAAACAAAAGTTAAAAATACATATTTTATTACAGCCCTGGTTAAAAAAATTATCTCACATCACCAAAGCTGGATGAGCAGAGGTAACCAGGGGCCTAAGATGGAGCTGAGTTGGTAGTTTGGGGGAGTCAGCTGTAAGAGGACTGAGGGTAGGCAGGGCCCTCATTTAAATACAGTTTTTGGTATTGGTTCATACTATCCGTCGGTCACTTTTGTTAGGAGCATTTGCACTGTTGATCTTTTGAGGGGCCCGGTGATTGTTTTGTACCACTTACCACAGTGATTGATCTCACTTGCACATTTGCAGAGCATTCTACAGTCATATTGTGGCTGTTTAGTATATTAGATTCCTAACGAGTTGTAAGTCAGAACAGGGCAGGAGAGCTGGGTCCATCCCAGATTTTCAAAATACCCCATGAGTATGTAATTACATTTAATTTAGGGGCATATTAGCAAGGACTTGCGATAATTATCGCAAAGCGCGCCTAGCACTGTTTTTTTTATCGCTGGATTTTATCGCAGAGATAACACGTTATCATCAGTGTGTGTGTGTGTGTGTGTGTGTGTGTGTGTGCGTGTGCGCACCATCCTTCTTGGGTATGCCATAGACTTCTGGGTCAGTTTTTTGTAAAGAAGAGCTCAGTTATTTCCTCACATCGATCTTTTTTCTGGATTTGAATGCACGCAGGTTCTTTTCTCAAAATGAAAGTTTTCACTAGTATAAGGGTTTTCTTGAGGGACGTTGAGAGGCTGTATACAGAATTCTCTCTCGCACGGATTTTCAAGGACAGCCTACTTACAGGTTGTCCAGAACATGTTCTACTATTTCATCAGCCCAGAATTCCTGTTACCTGACCTACCACATCTCAGAGCTAGTTCCAGAAAAGCTGTAAGGCGGCGGCGCTGTGCCACCATCATTGTTATTGCAGCATGGTCCATCTAAGGAGGCTTGGTTAACCAGTGTAATTGTCTAAGGATTTTTTGTCCGTTTTTTGATTTTTCAAAACACCTCCAAACAACTCTTCTCTATGTTAGCAGCGTGTTCAGGCTGATCCTGAGTAGGGATAGTACAGATCCGAGTACAAATATTTGCAGATAAAGAGCCAGAGTTGGAGTTTGGTGGAGGGGTTATTCCATCAAAAACATGACAGATATCACGTCTGCCATATTACAAGTGCATTATATCGATGCAGTGCTTAATTTGTGAAACAATAAGTGCAGGTGCCCACAGGCAGCACTATCAAAGATCGGGGTGTCGAATGCCAAGATTGCATGATTGTGATTCCACCTGGGGCCTCTTTAATGCATCACCGGACACTCCCTGTCACTTTATCTCACTAGTACAGCTTCCTTTTCATCCCTGCTTTCTCTTGTTGTCATTGTTTTTAGTCTTTCTGTTGCTCTTTCTTTCCATCTTATGTGTTTCTCTCTCTCTCTTGCTCTAGTACAAAGATTGTTGAGAAAAATAAGTGCTGATCCCCCAAAAAGTGCCAGTGAGTCCCATCTGTAACCGTCAACTCAAATTAAGCACTGGTTGGATGGGATATCCATCACGTTTGTCGTGGAGTAACCTGTCCGCTGAACTTTGAATCAAACCCATAGTCTTCAAAACAACAGTTAACATGTGCATCACTGCTTCTCAATTAAATGCCATCGATATTGATAGGCACTACTCCAAACATCTACATCTGAGGTCCAGAGTACAACAAGCAGGGCAATTACTAGGTGAGACAATCTCACACTTATTAACATCAATACCACTGGGCGATTCCACATTTCCCACAAGCAAATATTCATTGGGTTTGTATCTCATGGGATCCATACTGATGGTGCAGAATTTTCACATCTGATCATTTGCATGCAGAATTACCAGGTATAAAAATTCTACCCAACGTATCACTGATATTGGGGCGATTCTGCACCTCCCACAAAGGATTAGACACTGAGGGGCATATTGATCAAATGTTCATGTAACGCAACGGAGCAAGACACCTTGCTGCCCTGCGTGGAACGGAGAGGGCGGGAATGCACCATATTTATCATTAAACTGTGCATTCCTGCTCTCTGCCTGCACTGGCGTGCAAACGGCTGCCTAGTGCCAACGCAGGCACTCTTGCACCATGGTGCAAAGGTGTCCGAGTTGTAGGTAGGATTGTTTTTGTGCAGGAAGGAGCACCTTCCTGCACAAAAACAATCCTCAGAGACATTTTCCTTTTTCTAAGTGTTCAGCAGAATACAGCACAATTAGAAAGAGGAGACAGCAAGGAGGAATAAAACTATTTTTCCTTCTTGCACCTCTGGAGGGGAGGCATACAGTGCTGCACATTTCCAGATCTACCAGCATTGGTAAATCTGAGAATGTGTCAGAATGAATAAGTAAATGCATGGGAACACACACACTCCACCCATGGCACACCTCTTTGCCACAGAGTAATGCAAAGCAGTGAGTTCAAGACTAAATGTAAATGTGGGTGTACTTGTAAAGCGCACTGCGACTTCATGGAGTATCCTGGCGCTGAAGACCGCTGCGGAACCCGTCCTGGTTTTCCCTGTGAGATGGTCCCTTTCTCGGTATCTCCAAGGTGAAACCAGGCATCCCCGGCGTCTGTGGGGGCCCGTTGTAGAGATGAGGCAAGCTTAATGCCCAGAGTTGCCGAGTGTGTTCCTGGTTAGAGTAGGTACCGAGGCGAGAATTATCGAGTCCGTTTTTGACTAACCTATTTTCAAAGTAACACCCTTTCTATCTTGGTTTCGAGACACTCCTCTGGGGGTGATTCATTTGGTAATAAATTAAAATAACATAACATTTGCACTGCCTTGTGTTACTCGAGATTTAAAAAAAAAACACACAATGTGGCCTCGCCTGGCTTTCCAAATCTCATTTAGGTTTTGCGTCAGACTTGTGTCCCCTTTCGTGGTGCAAGGAGTAGGCAAAACATTGATAAACATTGACCAGGGTTCGAACGCCACTATATCAATACTGCTGAGCGTTGAATTTTTCGCACCTGATAATTTTGTATATGTCGGTCCCTTTTGTGATAATTCTGCACCCAACAATACAGCAAATGTGTGGGAAACCATAATTCATGTATTTATTAAATGGATCTTCCACACGTTGTCTGGATGTACGGAAATTCCAATCTGATCATGGAACACAACCTCAAAGCTGCCAAACAACAGACTGTTCCTGGGCAGAATATTTCAGACCCACTAAGGGGCAGACATTCTGTAGATCTGCAGTCCAGGAGCAGTAGCAGATGGCATCTGTTGCCATTCTCCCCCTGCGGTTGCCATCTGAGACCCCTCTGCTGCAAAGTTTGGCACATTGGCCTTTGACAGGTAGAGGAAAATCCCATTGTCTTAGAGCATAGATACTCTCAAACGTTTTCCGGGGGAGCGGGGGCGAAAAGTGTGGTCTGTGATTGGCCCGAGAGCCGCATTGATGGTAGCAGGATGGGAGTGGGGATTTGTGGCTGGTTAAATGTTGCAGAATACTTCATTACAATATTTTACTTAAGTTCAGTTAGCTTGTAGATAAAAGCTGCTCTATTATTTAACGTCTTGCTGAATGTTCGTGCTCACTGAAGTAAACAGCAGCCCAGTGCCGAATGTGAAGGTCAGGAGGCCGCAGGCACCCCCCGGGCAGTACTTTGAGTATCACTGTCTTACAATGTACTGAAGGTACAAGAGAAGAGGTGGTGAAAGTGGAGCCATGACTCAAGGGACACTTTATGATCATAACCAGCTCCTATGATCATGCAGAGGTGTTGATTTATTGGGTTTATGTAACCAATCAAGTCATTTGACTCAATCAGGTTCTAAAAGTCCATGCCACTTTCCCAAAGATAAGCGGGGGAGCGCTGGCAGGTTTGAGAAAGTGAATTGGGACCCCCTAACAAAAAGCGGTTCTTGTTAAACACTCTGGATAACAGCAAGACTAGAAGAATCATTTGGAAATCATTCAAAAGAATGTATCATTTTATCTTACTGAAATGGTGAAATTGGCAAAGATGATTTAGAAGGTTATGCAGATTCAGAACTTAATTTGTGCTGGTAACAAATATTGTTGGGAACTGGGCAGTGGTTGAAGTAGGTGAGATCTGCAGGGCACGGTGTGTCCTTACTTCTTCAATTCAATAGATTCAGTTCCCCTACTTTTTTATTGTAAACATGCGTCTCAGGGCGGCAGAAATAGCCAAGGCGTACAGATAAGGCTCAGCTTTCAGTGACAGGTGGGGGGGGGCAGAAAAGGACTCTGTCTCTTCCTTCTTGCCCTGAGCAGACAAGGACAGTGTCTACTTCTGCTCTACCGCTGGCAACTGCCCCCCCCCCCCATCTTCTCTCTTTCTTCCTCTCTGTCTAGCTTCTCCTCACTTACCGAAAACCATGACTTTAAGAACCAGTTTTCACCCTCTCTTTCCTCCTTTTGTTTATTTGTTCTCTTGTGAAATGGATCCAAAAAAGGCGAACACTTTTGCTGGAAATGTTGTCTTTTTCTGACATTTTTCTATTCCAAAGTGTAGCCTCGGGAATATAAGGATCAAAATATGAAAAACAAATAACTAAATAATGCAAGACAGAGTGGTCGCAATGAGGCCAGATTGGTTTTATTCACACCCAAACACATTAGTGTCTCTTTACAAAGTTTGCCAGTGAAGTGCTACTTTTGTTTTCTTGTCTTTCGTTGAACAGCATTGTTTTCCCCAGGTGGGGAAGTGTGCCATTCCTGGAGGTACTGCAATACCTGGTTGGTGAGTGGATTGGAAAACAAAATGCATACCGCAGCTCTGTGGTCACGGATGCGGTCTTTTTTAACGTTACTGTTCACGTTTTGTAAGGATTTAAGCAATGGCCATTGAAACGTGTCCCTTATGAGCCCTGTAGGGATGTCCTTAATTTTTCAGGCAAAAGCCCTCACTGATTTCTGAATAGTGAGTGTAAAGGCTTTAAGGTAACCATGTTGTTCCTGCTTACATTTCACGGGGCACATTTACAAGCCCCTTGCGCCACTTTTGCATCACTTTTAACATGGGAAAAGTGACACAAAAGTGGTGCAAGGGGTTTGTAAATAAGCCCCCACATGTGTTAACTAATCTTGCATTTCCTATGAATGCTTTCTCCAGGATGTTGTTACTTTTTTTTTAGACAGCATATTGCTCTTGTCTAGTGCGTAATTAGAATTGAGTCACACCCAGTTGTTTATAGCCGGGCACAATTGGGTTGTAGTTGAAGGCAGTATGAGTTTCTCTCAGTGGGGCAGTATGGTGTTCAGTAGGGTAGAGGATGTGGGACTATGGTCAGAGCTGCCAAATTTGGAACTGGGGAACTATGTTCAGCCATCATGACCCGGCCCCCAGACCACTCCCCTGAAGTAGCACATTCCCATGCTAGACCTTAGAAGGCCTCGCAAGACCTTAGAAGGTCTGGTGTCTTTGCACCAGCAGGTGGACCCTAGCGGTGTCGCGTGTGGTTTTTAACCATGAAGGCCTGTCCACCACAATCAATACTGAAGTTTACCTCCAGTCTTGCGGGCAGGCCTATGAAGCAGCACACCCTAGAGCAACAGTGACTGTGTCACTGAGGTCACAAGACCCTTGAGAAGGGCCAGTTCTAGGGTGATGCACCCGGTGTGACTGCACTGGGTGCTGATGTTCGGTGGGGGCATCATATTTGCAAGTATATTATGGTTTTAAACGTGCTTGCTACCTCCTTCCTTGCCTCCAGCAATTTTCGGCAACAATAAAAATGTCATGATAACCCCGCTGATTAAGAGTTTTGTCTGGTGGAAGTTTTGACTCATGGAAAGGTAGTGCTGAGGGTTAATGTGCCTGCTGCAAAGAACATGTACCATGCAGATCACAAAGTGCACATAATGAAAATAGGTCAGTGGGTTACTGCTTTTGTCAGAGAGATCCTTTTGTTACTTGCGGTTTATAAGTCAAAATCCTAACATAGAACATTGAGCTATTAACTGTCCTCTAAGAGCTGCATACAAACTGCAAGGTATAAATTAAAGCATTATGTTTTTCCCTCAGTCTTTGATTATCCTATTGTTGCAAAAAGTGTTCATTTAGATAGAAATCAATTCTGATTATTAAAAAGAACCCCCAACCATGGTATAACATTTTAAATGCTGAGTTTGTGTTTCTCCAGACCAATCACTATTAAACTGTACTGCCTACTAGTATGGTTGTTATGTGACTCCTACACCTTGTAGTCCTTTGTCTTATGTAATATTTCCTATACGTATAATTGATTTTCTCTGTGTAACGTGTATGATGTAAAGTGCTCTGACACCCTACACTACATGGTGGGAGCATTTTTAAAGCTCCCATTGGGTATGAGCAGACTTCTGTTTCCATAAACAGGTATTGCTCCCAACTAGAGGGAGCAAGCACACAATGGCGGCTCCTCCACTATGGTGGAGAAGCGTCGCCCCACTGCTTTTGAGCAGTGCAAATGAAAGGAAATATAAAATAATATTAACTTTGTGTTATTATCATTTTATGTTTCCTGGGTGGGCGGGGCTGCTCTGCTCTCGGAGCAGGGCAGGAGATGAGTGGTTTGCCCACTCCTAAGTGAGCAATGACTGTTTGGTGAGCCCTCTTGGGCCGCCCAAAACAGTCATGCGTACTTCCTGTGTTCTCCATGCAGGCTGCATTACAGCCTGCATGGAGAACATGCCCAGGCCCCTGTTCCCTGGTTGAGCGTCGAACCAGGATGCTCAAAACCAATCACAACGCTGCATTGCAACGTTGTGATTGGTCAGGGGATCCTGGCTGTTTACTAATCACAACGCTGCATGTGCAGATCACCCAGAGACGGCGAGGTCGAGGAGGAGGGCAGCCCGGGGACGCCCCAGTCCAGGTAAGTCTTTTTTCTTTTACTTCTAATGTATTTGTAATTAATTCTTAATGGGGGGGTGGAGGCAGGGGCTGGTCAACTCTGCTTCGCTGTGGAGTGTGCAGTGATTTGCCTACTCCGCGTTCTCCGCAGAACGCGGAGTAGGCAAATCTCCGCACACTCCGCGGGCGGAGCGGAGTTCTCCGCGGACACCTACATGTCAGCTCCTGCAGCATGTGGGGAGCCAGCTGGAGCTGTAGGGTACCTGGGGCTCCTCCTGCATCACCTAACGTGCTGATTGGTGGGTGCCCTGGGTGGGCAGTGGGGCATCCACCTCTGGTCCTGGGGATGGGGTCCCTGGGCCTGAGAAAGACTTGGGGAGGGGAGCAGCATGCCCTCCTCACCCTAATAATTGTATTTGACCCCAGGGGATGGGGTCTCGGGCCCTAATGAGGCTCAGGTAGCGGGGCTGCATAGCACCTTACGCTTTTTATGTGCATTTGGCCCAGAGAGATGGGGTTCTTGTGGCCTAATAAAGCTCGAGGAGGGGGGCTGCATGCAATGTTGAG
Source organism: Triturus cristatus (assembly GCF_964204655.1). NCBI lineage: Eukaryota > Metazoa > Chordata > Amphibia > Caudata > Salamandridae > Triturus > Triturus cristatus. The sequence goes on along the minus strand of NC_140580.1, from coordinate 1,126,948,268 downwards.
CATATCACCCCTGCCACACACAGACAAAAGCAGAGCAGGGCAGGGATTGGCTCTGAAGCATAGTAATACAATATTACTTTACGTAAAAAAACTAGAAATTCAATGAAAAAAATAAAGGTTAAAGTGGATTTATGGTTAGGTGTGCCAAAAAAGAATTGATTTTATTTGAAGAAAACCTTAAAAATTAACTGAAAAAATTAAAGGTTAAAGTGATGTTATTGCTAGGTAACTATGTTAGTGCCAACATCACATTTTTAAAAAACCCACAAAAATTCATGTTTTAGTTAACAGAGCTAAATATAAATTGCACCCCCTCCGTACACTCTTTATGACCTCACATATTACATCAGTCATGACATGTCATATGACATCATTTATGACATCACTGATGACATCTCAAGTGACATCATCGGTGACATCACTGATGACATCACTGACATTGTCCAATGGGTGTGTTAAATTTGTTTTATATTTTACATATTGGTGGGTAAGTCCAATATTTCTTCTCTACCTAATTTTATTGTCCTTTCCGTCACTCGTTGTGATGACATTGAATTGAGGCAAGAGGTAAGGAATCAGGTTGGCTATGGACCGATTGAAGACTTGCAGAACAAACAGACTGTTTTCAGTTTCATTGCCATTTTTTATACTTGAAATTTGTTCCAGCCAAGAGAATCATTTACCACTATGGATTTCTATTCTAATCTCTGAATATTTTGACCTTTGGGAATTAATAATGAGTGAACATGTATATTCAAAGGGTTCTTGTAAATAAAGCCATGATAAGGGTGGCATCTTTTTAATGGGTCAATGGGTAAATGACACTTCTTGAAAAATGCTTCAGGGGTTCATAGAATAATAGGTAACAGATAGTAACAGTTTCATATGATACTGGTATTAGTCAGGAATAATGGATGTACTGAGAAGAAACTTCGCATATAAATGGGCTTCTCAGTAACGCTTTACCTTTTATTGACCTGAATTTGATTTGATGATTTTGAAAATTAATTTTGTTCTGTGTTTTCAAACTGGCTGTTTCCCTCCCATGTTCTGTTTGCTCCTGCATTGTCCTTCTTGATGATTGGCTGGTCAGCAGTGGCGTAGTACAAAATGATGCTCCCACCTGCATAATGTGCTAAAGAACCCATGTCTCCCATATATCATGGCTATTCATTGACCTTGGACTGAATGGACCTCCTTGAAGGGTTGGGCCCAGACCTGCACCGCAGGCACTGCAGCGGCCTGTGTTATGTCCCTGCTGGCCACCCATTGACATTTAGAACATTTAAAAGAAGCTGGCTGTGGGTTGAAAGAATTGAAAACTGGAGAGAAGCTGGGGTGCTGACATAAGGCAAGCGGTCAGGGTTCTATCATGAAACCCACATGATGCTGAGATGCAGGAATTTCCACCTGTGGTATTTCCTGGGAAACCTCTACACAGTTAAGGGCTCATTACGATAGCGGGAGGACTGCCACCGTAAGCCCGTTGGTGGTAGTCCCCTGCCAATCGTAAGGACCTATTAGACGCCACATTACGATGGCGGTCGAATCTGTGGTAGTCGGAAAATCCTACTACAACGATTCCAACAGTCAGATTTAATCCGACCGCCAGTCGGACCACCCGCATAGCACAGAATGGCGGAGGTCAGATAAGGATGTTAATCCACACCAGCCTTTCCATGGAATTTCAACCGCCATGAAAAGGCTGGCGGGATGGACATTGGGGGCCCGTAGCGGGCCCCTTTTACCCACTGGAGCTTTCCTTCGGGTCTTGGGGGGCACCTATGTTGCCCCCCTACATATCCCTGTACCAAGTGACAGGCACCGCATGGTGCCTGTCACGTAGGACATGGATGTGTACAACATCCCTTTTTAACATTGCGGCAATGTTAAAGGTGGGTGATGCGACTGCCACTGTGGCGGTCGTATCATAATTCCTATTGTGGGACTGCCGCATGGTTGGCAAGTGGTCTCAGATAGGAGACAATTGCGGACGGACTGAAGTCCGTCTGTCATCGTAATGAGGCCCTTGGTGAGTAGAACACCCATACTCCCTTCCCAAATGTTCAGTACAGAGGGGAAATGGGCAGCCCCTGGCCCTTTCAATTACTGTGATGGCCCTGGGAGATGGGGTCCCCTGGCCCTTTTTAATGCTTGAGCAAGGGGACCACCCTTCCCTTTTATTTAAATTTTGCCCAAGGGAAGGGGTTCCCAGAGCCTAATTAAACTCCAGAAGGGAGTGTCTCTCACCCCCTCCCTTCATTTAAGTGGTTGGCCCCAGAGGATGGGGTTCTCTGGATCTTTTTAGCCTTGTGGAGGTAGGCCACAAGGCCCCCTCCCTTTTTAATACATTTCGGCACCGGGGGATTGGACCCCAAGGCGTAATTATGCCCTCCCTTTTACCTCAACCCCGGGGTGATGTCCCCGGAGCATCTCAGAGGCTCAGAAGGGGGGCCAAGCACCCCCTCCCCCCAAAAAATACATGCATTGCCCACCCCTCCCCTAGGCCCACAGATAACGCCAGGTTCTTTTTTTATCCAAGCACAGAGTCCCTGCTTGTTTTTTTTTTGTATATTTTTGCCACAGATTTGGGGATCCTCCGTGAATTAGTGCCAAACGTTTAACAAATATATATTCGTGTCTATGTGGGTGTCATCTGGGACCCCACCACCAAGCTTAGAAGGGAGGGTCTCCCACTATGTCCCCTTGTCATTTTTCTAGGACTCAGGACCGAGTTTTGAGTCCTAAGATGGTAGCCACCACTTGGTTGATGTGGTGGCAGACAATCAGATCACAGTATGGGCTCTGTCTACCCGTGGATTCTCTGCTGTGCAATATACACATTGTTAGCCTTAATTTCTCCAAAACTACTTAACAGATTCACAGCAAAACACAAAAAACACTATTTATGGATCAAGATCTACCTTGCTGCCAAATTTGATGTAAAACTGTATAGACATTTGGGCTGTAGCTGTGTCTAAAGTTCTTATGGAGTGCCCATGTTGTTGCCCAAAGTTGTCTAAAACAATTTTCGGTTTAACACAGCTGCTGAAGCCAAGACAGCCTGCTGCTCTCCTGGGGCGAGGTGATGAGGACTCTCAGGATGAGGAACAAAAGAACTAACTGGGGAAGAGGTGTGACCTCCTCCTGGCAGGATGGCCAGAATGGGTGTGTTCCCAAAAGGCAAGCTTTAAAAAGGAAACTGCCTTTGAAGGGCAAATGATAGCCACACTTAGAAGGTGCTGCTCTTTTGTTTTAACAGACATGCTGGCATCTCTAGATGAGAGGAAAAAGCTGTGCCCATATCGGTTTTTCAAAGGAAGCATAGCACCCAGGTAGGCACACCGTTGGGTTGGGTTATGGAGCCCCACACTCTGAGAAAAAAGACCTCATCATGCTAGAAGTGGGAAGAATAGTGTACTATGAGATTGCTAGGTGCCACACTTTGCAGGAAGTCATCACCAGGAAGTAAGGGTCCTGGTAACCCTTTGGCTAGTTAGTCACCACAGATCCCAAAGTTCGTAGCAGGTATAAAAGTGGCACCGCTGACACCCAGACCTCATATCATGTCTGTACTGGAGATGGGACCAAAGTTAAACTGCCCTGCTGCTCCTGTGGACTAACAATGAGAGGACTGTACCTGCAGTGCCCTACTCGTGGAAAAGTTGCCCACATGTGCCAGATAGAGGAAGTGACTCAGAGTCAGTTGACTGACTCCCTCTTATAGCCATAAGGACTTAAAAACTGAGAAGCCTGCATCCTTGAGAGATCAGTGCCAAGAGGCCTGACCTCTGCTGGATGCTGAGGTGCAGCCTGGGAGACTGAGATGTGATCCTCAAAAGTTGCCCCCGAGTCTGCTGGACCCGGAAGAATTATCAAAGAGTATTCTGGTCATCTTGTAAGGAAGTTACCCTAAGTTATAGGAAAACGCTTGCAGGTTTGCTGTAACCAAAGGCAGTAGACCAGTGGAAACTGGAACTGCTCTCGACTTTGCCTGGATGCTGTGGGAGATCAACCCCTGATACCGAAATTACCCCCAAAGCTTGAGGACCAAGGGATGGCCCCAAGAAGACCTACCAAACCAACTCAGCATTCCTAGCATCTTCAAGCATCTTCAGCATCCTGTAACCCTTGCATCAGGACCAGTCCATTGACTTCAATGGTAGTTTGACTTATGGATTCGAAACTGGACTGGAGGCCACTAAAATCGAGAGTTAAGAGTCTCTCTAGACCTGATTTGTCACTGTGACTTACTCCCTAACAGAGTTGGCACATCCAAGAGTGCCTATATATAGGTTTTTAAGTACCTTGTAATGGTTAACCCTAAGCCTGTATCACAGTGGATTAGAAAGAGTTATTGCATTCAGTGAAAAGCAGTGATTAATTGTTTCTTTAAGAGCTCATATCTCTGGAACCCTCCGGTGTAGTTTTGTTATTGAGGTATCCATTAAAATATAGAAATACAAGCTAAGATGTTCTTAGATATGTGATACATTGGCATCACCTATGTTTTGGTATTTAGAATTATGTTCCTGTTTCTGTTTTTTTTTACAGGCCTCCACATAGCATGATGTAAGCAAGCAGTTCCAATAAGTCATTTACCAGCATCTGGTAAATGACTTATTGGAACTGCTTGCTTACAGGAAAGATGATTTTTAGACAGGGGTCATTTAGTCCTGATGAAAGACCATCGATATAAGAATACACTGACGGGGGCAGAACCTTGTTCCTCCTATTAAAGCATTGAGGGGTCATAATAGCTACCATACACTGCTACACCCTGCTCCATCTTAGTTTTAATCTTGCATGAGACAGGACTAGCTACAATAATCCACCTGGAATTATCCTGCCTCTATACAATTTTAACTCACCTCTAATGAACTTTTACATTCCACCAAACTTTTTCCAAAAACCAAAAAAGAGATCAGGTTGGGCCTGCACTACACCACTGGTGAGAGAGCACCTCTATGAGGAAGCATGCCACAGAGTGAGGGTGAGAGCTTCCATCTCTTTTAAAAAGAAGCCACACAGCCTGGATTCTAAATTCCCAGATGGGGGGCAATTAACCATGGCATAACTTAATACACAGAACACAGAAGCACAGATTACTGAAATTGCCACAATCTCTTGTTATAGAGATCCCGCCAGACTTTAGGTATAGGCGCGCAGAGAGAAAAGCACAAGGCTGCACATTCTGAGGTCCAAGCAATGGTGAAGAGTCAGAAAGTAAACGCTAGACAGCGGTTGTTGCTGAAATGGAGCTGCCTGGGGCTGGGCCCAATCCAGAGAGCGCTAGAACCTCGAGGCTGGTGGGCAGAGTTAAAGCACTGGGCAGTTCGACAAACGCAAGTCCAGTGAGCAAGAGTGCAGGCGAGCTAGTCTGCTGCAACAGGAAGAAAGTAAGGGTGAAGGGAATGGATCGCAGCAGCCCACAAGATCATCAACCTTCCAGATACTGCTTGGGGTGACTGGGAGCTGGGGATCCCTCTCAGCTGGGTGTCTGGTCCCTAGTGGAGGTTTCCATCCGCGTTCTGAGGTCCAGGCTAGCAGAATGAAACAGGAAAGCAATTAGGGTTTCTGATGCTCCACCTGATGAAGGGTGGACTTGAAAAGCTGTATCTGCAGGGGACCAGGCTGGATGGGGAAACTGCCAGGTTCATGTAAATGTAATGTAAATGTAAATGTATGGTTTTTTATATAGCGCCGATCACCACTACGGGTATCTCAGCGCTGTATTCATACCGCTGAAGGAACCCTTCCTGGCTTTCCATGTGGGGTGTCCACTCCTGGGCACCCCCATGGTGAAGGCCAGGCATCCCAGCGCTGTTGGGGCCGTTGTGGAGATTAGGCAAGCTACTGCCCAGAGTTGCAGCGTGGGACCCATGATTAGAATAGGCACCGAGGCGAGAATATCCGGTCTGCGGAATTTATAGCCCGAGACCCTGCCGTGACGGGAATCAAACCCTGGTCCCGGACCAGTGCTCTGCATCGAGGTCTGCCGCGCTAACCATTGAGCCACACTTCTCCACTCATGGGAGATGGTATTCATGGGATCCCAGCTGAAAGGGGTCCATGCCACTGCTATCCCAGGTCCAAGCTGGGCACCCTTCCGACTCCTGGACAGGCTTCTAAGTCTGAAGAGGAAGGGCTCAGCAGCGCCCCATGCCCTCTGCCTCCACGCCCAGGCCACAGTGGATCGCTCTTGACTCCGCAACTTCATTTTCTTTACTCTGCGCAGAACGACTGTCCGCAGTGACAACTAACACCTGAATGGCGTCAGAGCTCACCCCCAGTGACTTTCTAGCCCTGGGGAGTATTCTGGATGATTCTGGTGACCTCATGGAAACACCAGACATGAGAAGAATATCAGACCTGGCTTTCCGTCTACTTCCAGGGCCACATGTCTTTGTAATGAGTCCTAGCCTGGACCTCAGCCTCTCCGAGAGCATAGATTCACAGTGGTGACCCACCTACGCTGGTGGGACACTGGGCCCACCCTCTGTGAACCGGAAGCATCCTACGGCAAAGAGTGTTGTTCTCCAGTGCATGGACTGACCATTGGGGCACACCTGGCCTTGTCTGCACTGAGGTGAAGTGATGATGAACCAATTGCAGCATCAGCCCCGATCGCGAGACACCTGCTCAGGGTAACTGAGTGGTGAACACTGTTTCTCCTAATTCTGGGTGGGAACAATGAAGCTGCGAGACAGGTGGATGGAGCAGCGGGGGGAGGTGAGATGCTCCCGCGGAACCCCAGTGCCCATCCTAATCAGTGCTTGAAATGGAAAAATAGAAGTGCAGGCACTCTGTACCAGGGTACCTGCTTGTTCCTGAGAAGTGCCGGTACTCTCCAATTAAAAGTATTACGTCTCTCTTTAGAAGTGCAGGTATTCTCCCTCTCAAAATAAAAAAAGTGCTGGTACATTTGAAGCACTGATCCTAATGGTGCACTTTCCTGGATTTCCATTTAACAGAGGTCTCTAGCTCCTCCCTGTCAGGGGTGAGCAGCACACCCAGCCTAGCTGTGCCTTGTTATCCTTGCGTTCTGCATCTTGTGGCTTTGTGTGTTCCCTTGTAGATGCAGGACGAACGGCAAACTGTGAGTGGACGAGCCAATCCTCATACCGGGAAGGCGAAGCTTGAGGGCTTTGCATTGATGCACCTAATTCATTTTTGGGATTAGTAGACTTTTTCATTTCGATTACACCAGCTGGATGAAATACCAGAGTGCGATGGATTTGGGAAAGATAAGGCATGCAGACATGGCTGCATCTGGTAACCCTGTCCACAGGCCCTTCCTGCGGTCTGCAGCCTCTGAAAGAAAGGATGGGGTCTTGATTTAAAGTGCGAGGGCATTTAAAGCGACGACGAATCACAAGATGGTCATGTTAATGGATTCCACCACAGCCAGGTGGATAGAAATAAGCCCAGCTATTCGTGCACACATGGGGGGAGGGTGGATCTCCTGCAGTTATCATGTGACTCTCTTCCTGTCCTGTCCACAACTCTTGCCTTTGATGTGGGGCGGAGCAGGTGACGCCCCATGGAGTCAACAGGATGAGTAGCAGATGGAGGACGGATGTCAGGCCACCAACGAAGGAAGACCCCATGTCAAGTGCATGACTCACTCTGCTCTTCGGGTGCCTCCTCTCCTCCAGCAGCAGCAGCAGCTCTCCTGGCAGTGATGTACGAGCAGCAGCTAGTGCGATTTATGTCTGCTGAAGGCCTGGCCCCCTCCTTACCCTCCCACAGCTCCCCAGAAACCCTATAATGAACTGTAAGATGTGTGCTATCAGCCCGAACTGTCACAGCGCATCCTGCCGGGGATCAGCGGGCCATGTGTAGGACTCCCCCATGTTTCTAAAAGCTTTCTGGATGGCCAGGCTGTCTTTGCTTCCAGCTGACCTCAGGACATGTGTGCTCGGCGCACCGCATTGTGTTTTGGGCTGAACTGTCCTCGCCTGGTGATTTGTGGCAAAGGCAACAAAAACTGCTGAGGTTACCAGCAGAACAGTCAGCAACCATCAAGCTCTCCTAGGGATGGAAGTAGATAGCAGATGAGGGGGAGGGGGTGGGGGATGTATTGCATGGAGCGTGCACATTATGTACAGTATTTATGAAAGCACTTTTAAATGTCGCGACAGTTCACGTTTTAACATCTTATAACAACTTTTTCAAGGAAAATATTTGTCCATAAACCTGTGTTGACGAAATGTGTGAGCGGGTGTTTGCTTACTATTTAGGGGGGGGGGGGCGGAGGGGGCACAACTCCTTCATTTTCTTTCCTCCCCCTGTCCTTCCTACTAGAAATGGGCTGTCCTCATAAATCTGTTACCTGCACCGCTCCCCTTGTTACCAAGACTTATGTTTTCTTTCCTTGTGGCATTAAATGTTCTCCGTTTCCCCAGTGCCTTCTCTTTTCGGCTCCCCGCCTGCTCATCACCGGTCCACCCGTACCCGCTCCACCTCCCATTTAGGGCCGCCTTCCAGCTGCATCTCTCTCCGTAGTAAACATAGAAAAATGTTATCACAAAATAGTTTACTACTTGAAAGCTCTTTAATTATGGCTACACATCAACTTTTCTCTTTGTTAAATTGGTTAACGGCTTGTTTGGGTTCATGAGGATTGTCTCATCAATTACATTCCCGCCTAATTGCCACAATTCCATTATCGGAAATGGTTTGTGTTTCTTTGACTGTCCACTGATAACAGCAACATGTTTTCAATGTTTGTTTTGCGTGTGCAGAAAAATGCCACATTGTTCCCTGCTTTTTTAGTTGTAACTTTTGCCGCTCTGCAGTTTCAAAAGTAATTTTCTTATATCCTAATTGTTATATTTTTGAAGGAATAGCATGCCCTTCATGTTCAAACTAGCCTTCAGCTCGTGAAACAGTAGGGGGTAGATGTACAAACATTTTGCGCTGGGTGTTGCTTCACAAAAGTGACGCATGCCTGCTCAAAATATTTTTCTTGTTGTTTACTTTCCAGCGCAAAACTTGTCCTGCATTGAAAGTAGCCTAAAAGTAACGCAGAGGAGAGCAACGCATTGGTTTGCATTAATTATAATCAAGAGGGCCTTACATGCGTGGCACATGGGTGTTCCTGTGCCACTACTCATGCTTTTTGATGCAGAACCCTATCTACTAACAATAGTAGACAGGGTTTTGCGCCAAAAATTAACGTCATTTGAAAGGAGGCATTCAAAATACAAATGTTTTCATTTGTCCTTTCTTTTCCAACTTTGCATATGTGCTGCTCTGACAGCAAACATGCTCAGTAGGAAGAGATTTAAAGCTCGTCTAGGCATTGGATTTTATACTGGAAGGAAATCCTTCCAGTATAAATCCTATTCTAGACTCACACACACACACCGGTGCCCTATGGCGCAAAGGTGTGTGCATGCCGCTCTGCAGCAAAATTCTACGCCGGCGCCAGAGAGAGGGGAGGAAAGTGCCAAATCTCTGAAGATATGGCCCTCTCCTGCTCTCTCCATGTCACGCCACGCACTGCAGCATTTTTGCATGCGACGCTGCATGACACTTTGTGAATCTGGCCCTATGTTTCTAATATTCCTGATGCTGATGAAGGGTCTTCACTTTTTGGAAGGCTTGTGAGAAGGATCGGGCTTTGCCTTGCAGGCTCAGTATGTTCACTGCACAGCTGAAGAACAGCGGGCAGTGCTTAATGTGTAAAAGAAATAAGTGCCAGGCCACTGTCAGGAGACCACTGAGGCTTGCACCACCCACAGCCCCTTCTAGCGCTGCCAATCACATTGCCAACACAACTACTAAGCATCACACTCCCATAAGTGTGGAAATTCAGACTATTGCAGGCCACCCAAAGCTATAACAATGGCTTGGGTGGCATGTATTAGTCATTTTTAAAGTAAGTTGAAATATTCAACAACTGCTGTTATGCTCCTTTGAAAACTAGACAGAGAGCACCACAATGTGGCTGACTGTCATAATTGCAGGTGTTGATATTTAAATGTCTATTCCGAGCACCGGAAACCACCGGCTCAAATTAAGCACTGAGGGTCTCGCTCAATTGAGACACCCAAAATAGCCTAGTGACATAATAAAATTCCCCAAACTTACTAGGTTGTATGTTCAGTCCAAAATGGATGCTTTTCAACCAGCCTTACATATTGTGAATGAGATGTTTAGAGGTACCAGTGAGGGGCCAATGTTTATTTTCAAGGTAAATGGCGGGAGGAGCAGCAGAACTGATGTCCTGGCAAATGCAGCTTTAGAGCCACATTTTCAACTTCAGAGATGATAAGAAGGTAACTAAACACTCACAGTGAAGCAGATGCCCTGGTCCAACAAGGGACAGAGCAAAGAAAAGTTAATGTAGCTCAGCCCCACTTGGGATCACCAGACTAACCGCTTAATGGTCAGTCCACCTCTGACCTAATCGCAAAAGAAGGGAGGGAGGGAGCACACTGCCTGGCATACAGGCACACAATTTGCCCAAATGGATTGTGGGAAATGTTGTGTATAAAAACAATCACTTTAGTGGAAAGTCATTAGTATTCACCATTTTTGGTGCAGTCAGTGCTGAGTATCTCTAGACACGTGTTTCATGATATTTGTCCTTCTTCAGAAGTTACCACCTTAAGTTTGAGGGTGCTGGAAATGCTGACCTTTGACTTCTCTGGTTTCTCTACCACTCCCGGAGTGTGGGTGCATCGCAAAGAGCTCTTCAGCTCAATAATTCTGAGCACTGAGGCTGTGCAATTAAGCCAGTGAATCATAGCTAATTTGCTGACCTCTGAAGGATGGAAGGCTGGTTAGACTATGACAGATGTTTCCGGCAAGTGTTAACGTGCTGTACAACCTTCTCAGCATATTACCTAAACTGCCTCTCTTTGCAGTAGTCAAAGAAGATGACACTGTCAGCCGAGATTGCATAGGCATGTTTCTTCTGCTATAGTTTGAATACCTGCTTGTCTGCTGTGTCTTCCCCTTGTTGGCCCTAATGGCTGGTACCATATTCTTAGGTAGTTGGTGTCTTGCCGAACTCATGGCCTGGTACAATAAATAGTAAAACAACTGCGGTTTCATCTGGAAAACAACAGGAGTTGAAACATTCCACATATATGTCTATCTGATTTGGGGTTTTGTGTGCCTATATTGCCTGCATCTCCTTGGTTTTGCAGCAGAACTTCCCAACTAAAGCTGACTAAGCTAGACAGTCAAGCTAACATTAGGAAACCATAAAATACACAGCCTATGAAAGTAAACAAAACACTTCTGTTCAGATGGCTTGATGGGGCTCCTTACTGACCTGAGAGTGGAGATGGGGGCTGGTAAGGCTCTGTGCTTGGAATAACAGGGAAAGGGTGCACGTGGTTGCATAAGCCCATGTATAGTGTTTTTAGTTGGAGAGTTCACAAATACCATCCGAGGAAAGACAACTGCTGCTCCACCATTTGCTTCCGTAGCTCTCTGCAAAACTAGAACGGGTCAGCAGAAAGAGACTTATTATGCCAGGATTAAGCAGACTAACAAGTGTCCCCATCCCAGGAACATACCACATTCTACATTTTTGGTATGTCCTTGTTACCATGTTGGAGGTAGCTTAATATAGGAATTATGACTTCACACACATTATTTGAGATTAATGTGAGCGCTTGCAGGCGAGGAGTTTCTGAGGCAGTCCTGCAGCAAACAGACCACCTCTTACTAGTGCTTATATAAAGCACAAAATAGATGGCACTATCTTACATGCTAATGATGTTATTTGTTCCACCACTTTGCATGGTCAGATTGCATCTTATCTAAAAAACTCCTCTATATTCCTAAAACCCTGCATCAAGATGGACCTTGGTTAACAAAGTCCGACTGTTGCCTCTCTTTGTTTTCTTTTGAATGATCCCTGCATATTCTCTGTTCTCTGCATGCCTCCTCTCTCGGAGTGCAGCCTACTCTAAGTCACATGCATGTTTGCTTCAGTCTCCATTATTGAATTTCTGCAAAATGCCCACATGTCTTTTCATAGATCCTAACTTCTACTTTGAAACCATATCCCTGCATTCTAACAAAGCCTAGGCTCCTCTAGGATGAACTGACACATCCCCCCAACGCTCACACCCATTCACTACTAATGTGAAAAACTGGAGCAAATGCATGGAATGGTTTCCTTGAGAGCACAAGGGGTGTCCCGATAATCAACAACAAACAACACCCACTGGATGAACAACTCTCCTTAGGTTCCAGAGCAGTGCCTGGCGTAAAGCGCTTCAATGCCTCGTCAAGGGCAGCAAGTGCTACATAAATACAATTACAATACAACACACACACTGTCATCAGCTTTCAAGGTTCTAATGTGAAACTAACATAATCAAGGATTTAGTCCTTGACCCTGTTAAATTAATTATGATAGCCACACCAAGAAAAATCCTAAAATAAATGTAAACACCTGATTCGTAATCACATCAGCCAAGTACTTCACTAAAAGCCACTCAGCCCGTGTTCATTCTCCCTTTGACAGAGCTGATGCGTGCTTCAGGTCTCTGCTAAGCTTACCTACGCTCCTACAATACAATTAACAGACTCTCTAAGCACTCACGTGGTAGATAAGTGCACAAAACGTCACCATATGCACATACATTTCCCACCCTGACATTGATTCTCAGAAACAGTGGAATCTTGCACTTGCAAATGTTGGAATTTTGCCACCATGTGGAATTTTGCTTCCACATAAGACTAGGGGCGAGATTGTGGGTGTTACTGTGTGCGGCACCATGCGCAAATTGTTTACCACCATAAACTAGTATGTTTGCTGGTTTCCACATATCTCTCTCTCGTAGTGTTCCAACTCATGATTTTGGGGAACTTCTCCATGTGGAAAATATTCCCTCTTAGGAGAACAAGACAAACAGGTGGGGTGCTCAACTAGTGATATTTGGCATACATACCTTTAATCATTTTAATACTTTAGGAAATCAACAACTCCCGTACTTTTTCTAAAGTCTCCACGGGATCATTCTAAAACTAAAAATCATCAACCTCTAAACTTAGGAGAAACCCTTTGGGAGCAGATTTTTCGTTCTTTTTAATTTGGACTTTCCAACTTAAGCCCTAACACCCACATCCACATAAATTACTTAATTTAATTTTACTTAATTTAATTTGTTCAATTCACTCATTCATCTCATGCTGTGAACAGTTTTGGTTCGTTTCCAAAGGTGAATACATTTTTTTGAAGTAAGCATATTATATTTTATTAAAAATAAAATATAAAGTGCCTTGCTATTACTTTTTAACTTCTAACAGGTTAATCGGAGAAAAGTCTTTCCATCTATCATATTTTTAACGTTATACTAATTATTCCAGCACAGTCTGTTCTCTAGTTTGTCACCTGCCTTCATATTCTTCCTGTTAACAGCACATGTAATGGTGCTAGTAAAAGCTTGCATTTTGTTTCACTTAGAAGCTTTGCAGCTGTAATGGATCTTCAGACTGAATGCCCTGTGCTCTTCTGATGTAACTTCTTGTTTCATTGGTTGAAATCAGTTCACAAAATAAAAAGAAGTAAAAAAAGAAACCTTCCAAAACGTTAAAGAAAAAGAACGAATAAAAGAGCCCTTATTTGGGGAATTAAACAAGAAAGTGATTAAAATATGATTCATTGAAGTCTATTGTTTGGTTGCTGGTAGTCATGGTCCAATTCATGAAGATATGTGTAGATCTGAACGCACTGGTTCACACTCTCACAAGGATGCAGCTGTACGAAAAACTGGAATTCTCAAACCTTTCCAAGGGTATTCCTAGAAACCTCCAGAAACTAAGGGGCATATTTACAAGAAAATGGCGGAACGCTGACAATTATTTACAAAAATAGAAAGGCAAGTAGCCAAGGTTTTCAACAGTAAGTACAATCAATATCAATATCGAGGAACAAAGAAGTACAATGCGAGAGGCCTTTTGTAAAATATTTTGCTTCTTTTATTCATTCTGTGCCAGTATACACAGTTCGGCACAGCCAACACGTTTCACCCACAATACGGGCTTCTTCAGGGCATAATTAAACTGGATAATCTCCTCACGTGGCAGGTATCTTCTCCCGGTACAAAATCCCACTCGGTTCAGGTTAAGGTCTTAATAAGTCGTGCATAATATTCATACCTGTTCAAGCCAGCTGCTCAACTTTTAAATGAGCATAAGTAACACCTCGCATCTGAGGCCGTGTACGGCCATAGCAAACACGACCAAATGAAGTGTGTCTCGAAACAAGGCCTCTCGCATTGTACTTCTTTGTTCCTTGATATTGATATTGATTGTACTTATTGTTGAAAACCTTGGCTACTTGCCTCTCTATTTTTGTAAATAGTTTGATCAATCGAAGGTCAAATGATGGTGGCTGGCCTTTAGAGGTGAGCAAGAATCAAGGATACTAAAAAGGGATTTAAAACTTTAATGTATATAACACACGTAGTGGTATGGCATAGACTTCCCTTGCTGCAATTGTCTATCCAGAACGCAGCAAATTCCAGAGCACCGCCTCCCCCATTTCCAAAACACAGGGATCCACTGTATTTACAATATGGCGCACACCTGTGTTTTCTCTAGCGCTGGTGCTAAAAATAGCTGCCTAGCACCAACACGGACACTCTTGCACCATAGTGCAAGGGTGCCTGCATTGCAGGGAATGTGTCCCTTCCAGCACATAAACAATCAATAACGGCGATTAGTGACTGGTATGTGTGCTGCATTCTGCAGCCCAAATAGAAGTAGCAAATCATCATTATTTAATGATTGTTTATGTGGAGGAAGGGACACCTTCCTGCACATACACAATCATTAATGGTGATTTGCTCTTTCTATGTGTGCTGCAGAATGCAGCACACATTGAAAAATAAAAAAATGAGGAGAAATGAAGGTATTTCTCCTTGTTGCGCCATTCTAATTCCTGCTATTGCAAGGCATTCGTTTTTGGTGCTGCCTCTGGTTTACAGATCCTTGTAAATCTGGGGCAGCATCAAAAAGCAATGGGTGTTGCAGTGGATTTCCCACAGCAACACCCATTGCACGCCCCTTTCTCGCAAGCCGTCAGCCCCAAAATGTGGCAGCGGAAACAACCTTTGTCACAAGAAAGTGCTTCTGACTTCAAGTTTGTTTCTTGGAGGTGACTCTTTTTCATCCAAAATGGCACCTGCTGACATAGCAGGGGCAGCTTCAGAGGAAGGTACTCAGTGGTGGCAGGTCCTACAGGCAACTTTGAAACTGCTGTGACCTTGTGAGACAGTGGAAATCCTACTCTGTGGGAAAGAGTAGACAAGCTAAGTAGCCATGTTTTGCCCCAGTTCCCAACAGAGAGGAAGACTGGAGTTGTCCTAATGGAGAAGGTATTCCAGAGCTCCTCTGGTGAAGAATCTTATCCAACGTCGATAGCAATAGCGAAGACAGAGGACCAACACCAATATTTAATTGGCCGACCACATACTTCTTAAACGGTTGGTAACGACAAATTTGAGATAGGAAGTTACTTGCACGTGTAGCAGAATACCCATTTTAATAAGCCAAAGTACTTTCAAATAGGTTCTCATACACATAGGAAACCACCCGATCCTATGGAGACGGGATGACACAGAGGTCCATTGAGGCAAGTAAAAATGAAAAAAACAGTGGCATAACACAGGCCCCCATGGTGCGGGGGCCCCAAGCTCCAGGGCCCCCCCTCAGCACAGTACTCTGGCCGGAGAGCTCCTGGATGAGTCTAGATGGGGCCCCTCCACGTACCTTGCAGGGGGACCTCCTCAAGTTTCGTTACAGCAGTGGAAACAACCACTGGCGACCTTTCTACAAAAACTATAATGTAGCGGACGTAACATCAGAAAACACTTTGGACCCCAATCACACCACGGGAAGTGACATCACATGAAATTTGCACCCAAACACATCAGAAGAAGTAATATCAATTAGGGCCTTTGTGAAAAAACAGGAAGTGGATAAGAAGTGCAACAACAAGCTTAAAATCTCAATGAGATAAATAAAAGAGAGTAACCCAAGTCATGCGTAGAGCACATGGGACCCAGACACAACCTCTGACCCCTGCATGATATTGAAAAAAGCCTAGCCTCTAATTCTTTCCTGGTTCACGTGGGAGCTTTTTTGGTGCCCCAAGTCTCCATTACACAGCTGCCATGGGTGCTAGAGGTCTTGAGTGCATAGGCAATGCTAAAGAAACCATAGGTGGTAGTTGTGACTCTTAATGATGTCCATACAAAAACATGCGGCATGGTAAATGTTTGTAAGGTCAAAAATCTGGAAATCGAATGGCCAGAGTTGGGACGGTTCATCTGAGTATTCAAAACTTTGTTGAAAAGTATAGTTTGCAGTCGCTGAAGGCCTACGAAACGGCGTCAGCATTACTGGAAAATATTGCCTTCCACTCGTATTCGGTTTCATTTCACAATGCAGCAAACAAAGAATTTGCTGAGAATGCATTAACACCCCTTGTATAACCCAGGATTTTCCAATGAGCATCGATTTTTAATGTCTCCGCCCCCCTTCCATTAACCCCCCAAAAAGAAATATGTGATCGCCAACCACAGTAATTATGAGGGAAATTTTGGTCGGATGTGTGGAAGCCAAGCAAAAATGTTTTTCTTTATTTTGAGTATGTGTGGGGGTGGAGAAACCCACACCATTAAAAACAAAAACTAATCATCTTGACACTTCACCCCACATCACTGAGGAACAAGAGCCCTGTTTCTGAGCTGGCGGGGACAGCTGGGCTACATTAGCAGCGCGGGCTTGAGCGCGTCATTTGGGAGGAAAGCATGGCTGAGCCGTAAACTCTAATGAATACATTAATGGCTGGCTTGTGCCCCTGAAAGGGGGGGAAATGGCTTAAATAAAGTTATTAACACAGCCCACCTGTGTATGGCCCTTGGACTTGCGCGGCCCAAACTGCCTAATAAGCCCTTAGAGGAACCGCTCTTGAAAGTGAGCGTCCTTTCTGCACTGGAATGTTAACTAGAGCCATATAGTGCAATTAGATGAAGTCTTTCCACTGTGGCTTTCATCTCTCCTAATCAAATCGATTGATTTCCAAGCACAGGGTGCTCCTGGTGACCCTGCTGCAACCGCGGCCATTTTGTTTCTTGTTTTCCCGCTCTTGCGTGGTCATCCAAGGTGGTTCATCCGCCATGCTTTGCGTGTCCTTCCGTTGGCCCGGGAAGGGTGCAGACCCACCATGGTGCCTTTTAGCTGTACGTCCAGTTCATGAAGGGTTAAACCAATGGCAGGGAGATCGGGACTTTTATAGTTTGAGTTACGGCTTCTTCCTTTTTGTGTCACTGAGAAATGATAGAGGCCCTTTTATCACGCTGCAACTTGTTAATGTCTTACCCCAGGACCACTTCGTTTGTAATAAACATCTTAACAAAATATACCCCCCTAGGGAGGAACTCCTAATTTCCTCACGGCCTCACACATGTTACAGATTTTACTGCTTGCAGGTGCCGTGCAAAATTGCATTGACTTGCAATAAACGTCCACTGACGAGCAGGTACCACCTTTCAAGGGGTGTGTGTTTGTGCACCTGTCTATACAATGACCAACACACCCTAA
Organism: Triturus cristatus; assembly: GCF_964204655.1. NCBI lineage: Eukaryota > Metazoa > Chordata > Amphibia > Caudata > Salamandridae > Triturus > Triturus cristatus. The sequence continues at coordinate 1,126,930,685 of NC_140580.1, read as the reverse complement.
AAGGGGGATTCTTCCGGACTTAAGTCACTTATTTAATTAAATTTAACCTTAGAAGTCAGTTTGTGTAACGGATTAAAATTAAGCTGACGTATTTCTACCCACTAAATGACACAACGCCAAACGACACCCCTGAAAGCATTTCTAAATAGTACAGTCCAAATGTACTGCGCAGGTCCTGAGGGAAGCGCTTTTACTGGGTAAACATATATATATATTTTTACATAGATGTTTATAACATTTAAGATGGAAGCGCGTCTTCACACCCTGCTGCCCTTGGAAAGGTTGTCCGGACATTACTCATGTCCGTTTCAGGTTACTTGTGATTTCAACCTTTAAAACGCACCCTCGCCCCGGCTCTGGACTCCAAGGAGAAGCTGAGGACATGGGGGCGATCGGATTGGTCATTTTGTATATGTGATGTCACCAGTTATGTCAGTTACCTGCATGAAGCAATGGTGGCTAAAATAAACACTTTTGTGATGTAACCTAATAACATATTTTATTTATATGTCTTGGAAATGGCAAATGTTGTCTTTAACCCTGTTCTTATTTCGCAATTAAGATGTAAAATAAATAGGCAAAGAGAACCCTCGCCTCATATGCAAAAAGCTGGCAGCGCAGTGCACAGCTGCTCTCACGGGACGCACGGTAATTAATGTCGCTGAATTTACAAGGAACCTCGTAGGTCCTTCAAAGTATCATGCTCGCCAACAGACCAGTTTCAAAAACAGAAATGTAATTTTCCTTTCCACATGTTTTAAATACGTGTGGAGCTGAGTCCGTGCCATGTGCCCGAAACAGTCACTGTGTTGTAACGGTGGGGGTGGACATCTGAGCGTGCACGTGGTCTAAGTAACTTTCTGCCCTTGAACGAGGAAGACCAGAGTTCTGATGCCCTGGCGCGGGTAATGGAGCAAAATATCGTGGGACTGATTTACAACAAAATGACGCAGGGTGCGCCGCAAGTCTTTTTGCTGCATCGAGCTGCGTCATTTTAAAGCACAGGGATGCGCCATATTTACTAACCCTGGGCGTTATACTACGCTTGTCCACGTAGTGTACGTAGTGCTGCCTGCTTCGCAGTTTTCGAAGTAGGCGAAGCAGGCAGCGCTACGCACACGCCAGGGCGAAGCGTAGCTGCCTGCCACCCGCCTCCGGCCCGCCCTCCTTTTAAAATAATATCATGCATGATAAAATAATTAAATGTAAAGACTTACCTGTGGTGCAGTTCAGAACACAAAAACTCCTCCTGCTTCCACGGACGGAAATGATTCCACAGTCACACGCACATACATACATCATACGCTGGTGGGGCCCATAACACCAACATTCATTCTCATCAATCTATCCGTGCCTACAGAGGAGAGATCTTCAATTTATTTCCGAACTACAGTTCTATTTTCTTTGGATGGAGGGTAACCACATCTGCTTAATTTACCCTAACAATTCCTCCATCCGGAGTACGATCGGATCATTTAGTTGAACTAGTGATTTGATGACAAACACTTCAATTCTTGTACTAATAAAATAAACATTTCAAGAAATAACCACCCGACACAGTTCTTCAAACAATAATTTTTCTTTATCTAATTAAATTGCAGGTTAATATCCTAACAAATGCAATAGTATCTTGTGTCATAATTACCTATTCTGGCTAATTGTCGTTCTCTAAGTCAGAATCGGGTCCTCAGAAATTCATCAAAGAGTCTACAGTCCCGTCCTCTGCTGTCAGCGTAGTGAATAGCATCGATCAGGGTGCGTCTCAAGCTCGTTGGGTGGTAACCTAATTTTCCTCTCTGGACTACTAATATTTATACTAAAATTTACATATAATAGAAACATTTCATATTTTCTAGGCTTTTCATTGGCTGAATTCAGCCCCGTCCAAAGATTTTAAGAAACAATTTAAAGTTCTCATACGGATGGTGTATTAAACTAGGCGTATGGGAAAATCGTTCCCAGGTCAGGAAAGTATCGGTCTATTGTGAAAAGGTGGCTCTTGGTTCCTAGTTTGCAACATTTTCTTCCGTGTTCAGGGACATTGGCATCTCGCCCAGAGTAGTCTTCATGGACCTGGTTCAGGGGTTCAAGGAGAGGTTGCTACATAGTCAGTGCAGACGCCTTCCTCTGCTGTCAATTGCATGAAGTCATGTACTTTAGTGTGGATTCAGTTGGCGGCCATCTTTTAGCAGGCCGAAATAGTCAACTTAAGGTAAAAGAAACGCAAACCGTAATTAATATCTAAAAATGAATAAAACAATGTTATTCCCTCATTAATACCCTTATGTGTATGCATTTATCGAGCCATATGCGACATTAAAAGCCGTTAATGCTGGTTTATTTAAGCGCAAAATACATTAACATTGCTTAAACTAAACATATAACTTAATATGCGTACAAACTTAGTTCACTTTATTATTTTAGCCATGCAAATGCATTCCCACGTATATTCTCTTGGTTAATAAGGTTGATTAATTAAATTACCACACATTATTATTCATTAGAATTAGTTCCTTAGTCGGTTTAATAAACTTATGAAAATGGATTGGGTATACCAAATATTTTATTTTACCCGCTCCAGCAATCCCCCCTTTGGTGATTTTATCACCACCAAACCAAATCAAAAATTTCAATTTTCTTTCCCCTTTTGCAGAAATTTGAAATGTCTTTTTGCTTAATTAAAATTCTGTTTCCCTTTCATCTTCTCTCTGGGTTCTATCATACATACTTTCCTTCCACTCTTCCATTTCTATTTCATTGAGATCTTTTTCTGGTTTCTTTTCTCTCTTTTTGTAAATTTCTCTTTTAACCTTCTTTTTATTTCTTCTATATCTACAACACATACATCCTAATCTAAGTAATAATAATACGAAAATCACACAAGTTAAAGGAAATAATATTTTCCCTATTATAGTACTACCTAACTTACCTAAGAAAGCTTTTATAGCAGCCATCTTATTACTAATTCTAGTCCAGATACTTTCAACCTCCAGTGGTTTTATTTCGTCATGCAATTCTGTAATATTTTTGATATAGACTTTTAGATCTCTGCTTTCGTCAGGAATGTAAGTGCAACAATGTTGAACTTTCAGCATTCCACAGACGCCACCCTCTTTTGCCAATAGAATATCAAGGGCAAGTCGATTTTGCATAATCATAGCACGCATGGCAACCAATTCAGGTGCCAATTCCGATCCGGTAAAAACCGGGTACGAACCGTCGGACGGAGCCTTTTCTCCGTCCGACTCGTACCCGGTGCGAAATCCATCCGAAAATGCAAGTACGATTCATACGGAAACACCATTTCCGTACGAATCGAACAAAACACCGACCGAACAGAAACTAAACACAATTCCGATCCTGAAAGGCGCCGACGTGACGTCGGTACGCATCCAGCCTACGTTTCACGAACCAGGAAGTACGAATCGAACCAACGTCATCCCGCACGGTAAATATTTACCGGCTGCCAAAAACTGCCGGGAAATCAGGACGAGACACGCAAGGAGCAGCTGGACGCGACGAACAGACATGGACCCGAACCTACGTGCCATCCCTGCCCTCCTAGCAGTCCACCTGGCGTACAGGAACCGACGCAGACGCCGCAGAAGGTCAGCACAACAACCAGGGGCAAAGGGGGGGGCAGGGGCAGGACACACAACACCAACACATGGTACCAAATCACACATGGCCTGGACATACCTGACCATCAGGGCCTGGACACTGCCAGGGTGTGGGGGCGAGGCCAGCAACGCAAGCGTCTGCCACAACGGAAGTGGATGGTCACGCGAACCGGTACGTACCCTACCCAGGCCGCAAGAGCGTGGGTACGGAACGTACCACGCGTCCCCCTACGTCACTCCAACAATGGCGGTACGGCCCGTACCCACGTCAGAAAGGCCTTGGTACAGCTCGTACCAGCATTGCTGGGGTCATGTAGGGGTACGCGTGGTATGACCCGTAGCCACGCCCCCAAGGCCTGTGTACGGTGCGGACCCCACGGCACCGCAACAATGGGGGGACGCACCGTACCCACCCACCAAAGGCATGGGTACGGCCCGTACCCAGGCACGCAGAGCATGGGCAGGGGTATGTACGGACCGTACCCCCACCCGTAGAAGTACGGCCCGTACCCCCACCCATGCATGTACGCCCCGAACCCCCACCCGTGTATGTACGCACCCAAGCACCACCCGTGTATATACGCCCCGAACCCCCAGCCGTGTATGTACGCCCCGAACCCCCACCCGTGTATGTACGCACCGAAACTTCACCCGTGTATGTACGCACCCAAGCGCCACCCGGCCACCCGTGTATGTACGCAACGAAACCTCACCCGTGTATGTACGCACCCAAGCGCCACCCGGCCACCCGTGTATGTACGCAACGAAACCTCACCCGTGTATGTACGCACCGAACCCCCACCCGTGTATGTACGCACCAAACCCCCACCCGTGTATGTACGCACCGAAACCTCACCCGTGTATGTACGCACCGAACCCCCACCCGTGTATGTACGCCCCGAACCCCCACCCGTGTATGTACGCACCGAACCCCCACCCGTTTATGTACGCACCAAACCCCCAGCCGTGTATGTACGCACCGAACCCCCAGCCGTGTATGTACGCCCCGAACCCCCACCCGTGTATGTACGCACCGAAACCTCACCCGTGTATGTACGCACCGAACCCCCACCCGTGTATGTACGCCCCGAACCCCCACCCGTGTATGTACGCACCAAACCCCCAGCCGTGTATGTACGCACCGAACCCCCAGCCGTGTATGTACGCCCCGAACCCCCACCCGTGTATGTACGCACCGAAACTTCACCCGTGTATGTACGCACCCAAGCGCCACCCGGCCACCCGTGTATGTACGCAACGAAACCTCACCCGTGTATGTACGCACCCAAGCGCCACCCGGCCACCCGTGTATGTACGCAACGAAACCTCACCCGTGTATGTACGCACCGAACCCCCACCCATGTATGTACGCACCAAACCCCCACCCGTGTATGTACGCACCGAAACCTCACCCGTGTATGTACGCACCGAACCCCCACCCGTGTATGTACGCACCCAAGCGCCACCCGTGTATGTACGCACCGAAACCTCACCCGTGTATGTACGCACCGAAACCTCACCCGTGTATGTACGCCCCGAACCCCCACCCGTGTATGTACGCACCGAAACCTCACCCGTGTATGTACGCACCGAACCCCCACCCGTGTATGTACGCCCCGAACCCCCACCCGTGTATGTACGCACCAAAACCTCACCCGTGTATGTACGCACCGAACCCCCACCCGTGTATGTACGCCCCGAGCCCCCACCCGTGTATGTACGCACCGAACCCCCACCCGTGTATGTACGCACCAAACCCCCAGCCGTGTATGTACGCACCGAACCCCCAGCCGTGTATGTACGCCCCGAACCCCCACCCGTGTATGTACGCACCAAAACCTCACCCGTGTATGTACGCACCGAACCCCCACCCGTGTATGTACGCCCCGAACCCCCACCCGTGTATGTACGCACCAAACCCCCAGCCGTGTATGTACGCACCGAACCCCCAGCCGTGTATGTACGCCCCGAACCCCCACCCGTGTATGTACGCACCGAAACTTCACCCGTGTATGTACGCACCCAAGCGCCACCCGGCCACCCGTGTATGTACGCAACGAAACCTCACCCGTGTATGTACGCACCCAAGCGCCACCCGGCCACCCGTGTATGTACGCAACGAAACCTCACCCGTGTATGTACGCACCGAACCCCCACCCGTGTATGTACGCACCAAACCCCCACCCGTGTATGTACGCACCGAAACCTCACCCGTGTATGTACGCACCGAACCCCCACCCGTGTATGTACGCACCCAAGCGCCACCCGTGTATGTACGCACCGAAACCTCACCCGTGTATGTACGCACCGAAACCTCACCCGTGTATGTACGCCCCGAACCCCCACCCGTGTATGTACGCACCGAAACCTCACCCGTGTATGTACGCACCGAACCCCCACCCGTGTATGTACGCCCCGAACCCCCACCCGTGTATGTACGCACCAAAACCTCACCCGTGTATGTACGCACCGAACCCCCACCCGTGTATGTACGCCCCGAACCCCCACCCGTGTATGTACGCACCGAACCCCCACCCGTGTATGTACGCACCGAACCTGCAATAAGAATGGGGTGTGCCAAACACCCCCAGCAGTGCCCAGACACAGGAGGGGTGGGTGCAGGGTCCTCCCAGCAGTGCCCAGACACAGGAGGGGTGGGTGCAGAGTCCTCCCAGCAGTGCCCAGACACAGGAGGGGTGGGTGCAGAGTCCTCCAGCAGTGCCCAGACACAGGAGGGGTGGGTGCAGGGTCCTCCCAGCAGTGCCCAGACACAGGAGGGGTGTGTGCAGAGTCCTCCCAGCAGTGCCCAGACATAGGACAATATACCCCATCAACAAGTTCAGTGACCTACAAGGGTGATACCCCAGATGCAGGCGGAGCCATCGCTGAGCCAGCATGGCTATATTGAACGGCAACCCTCACACATCCAGGAAATGTAGACACAGCACAGCACAGCATTTGGGAGACACCCTGCAGGGAAAATGGCCTGCTCCACAGAGGATGGAACACACCTTGGGACAATGTCACCATACAGTGAGAGCAAACATGACCAAATACCATTGGCAGAGACCTTTGTGATGGCACGCAGATGGCAGGGTACACCCCATGAGCAGCACACTCCAACATTTCACAGACCCCTAACACATTATCACCACCCCAACGCAGGGAGCACCAGCACCAACAGCAAGTCCAGGAAAGCATCAGTGTGCAAAACCAAAATAAAAGGCTTTATTCAGCAGGAAAATATATCTGAGAAAATGTCCACTATGTACAAGGGCCATGGGCCAGCCCAGCAGCAAAGTCCGGGGGGGGGGGGTACACATCGGGACGTGTGTCCCCTAGCTTGCCTGCACAGTTCACAAGTCCATTTCATCCACAGAAGAGGGGGCATCAGGGGGGAGGGTGGAAACAGGCACCGCAGGGACAGGAGGGGAAAGGGTAGGTGTTGTGGGTGCAGGGAGGGATGATTCTGCCACAGGGGGGGTGCCAGCGCCAAAGGTGGAGGACAGAATGGCGCTGCACACGTCGGCAAGTTCCCCCAGCGACTCCCCCGCACCCAATCCAACCACAGGCCCCAAGGAGGGGGGGGGGGCAAAGGGATGGGTCGCAGCGCCACTGGGGGAGGGTGTGGACAGGGTGGGGGACTCAACTCCCCTGGCCGGGTCCCGCCTCCACCGCTTGCGGGGTGGTGTCATCCTGGGGCTGGGGGGCACACTCGCAGTGGATGATGCTGTCACTGACTGTTGGCCAGGAGAGCTAAGGGGAGTGGATTTGGAGGGAGTGGGTTGTGTGGAATGCGGACTCCCACTGTGGCTGCGTGTTCTACGTTTCCCCCCCGACCCAGTGGGTGTGCCTTCCTCACCCTGTGTGTGCGTGACAGGAGGTGTGCGCTTCGACTTCCCTGGTGGTGTGGTGCCTGTGTCTGTTGGGGTGCGTGCACGCTGACGTCTGGATGTGCGTGGGACAGGCACGGGAGTGGGAATTGTGGATGGGGCAGGGGTAGGGGGTGTTACGCAGCGCTGCAGGAGATCCAGTGCTGCAGTCAGTGTGGAGTCTATGGACCTCAGCAACTGCCGTTGGTCAGACTGCGCAGCCGACATGCCCTCCATGTATGCCTCCATCTGGGTCAGCACCTGGGTGTGGGCATGGAGGACATTTAGCATCGCAGTCTGACCAACCTGCAACTGCCTCAGGATGTCCACAGACTCCGCACTCACCGCAGCAGTGGTGACAGGGGCAGGGGGTGCGGTGCCTGGCAGGAAGGAGACATGTGGGGACCGAGCACGGAGGGAAGGGCCACGAGCATGTGGGAGGCCGGTGATGGAAACTGAGGTGGCGGGGGGATGTGGAGGGCTGCCATCAGCTGGGGGGGCAGACTCCGCCACCTCTGGGAGCTCAGCCTCGGACCCGTCTGCGTCATAGTCTGTGTTGGCAGTCAACAGGTCCTCTGCCTCACTCCCTTCGGCCTCCGTGCCACTCCATGTGCCAGACAGGACAGCACTGCTGGCACTGGTGCTCAATCCCTCCTCCCGGTCCGTGCTAGTGTCTCCTTCCGTGTCCCCCGGCGATGCTGTGGGCAAGGTGAAGAGACAGGAGAAAATCAGACACCTGTACACATATGTCACATGAGTCAAATATACATAGGTCACATTGCATAGCCTGAAAAGCAACAGGAGTAACACCTACAAAACAATGTACACATGTAGGCCATGGAACACACAGTTTTTCGACCCACCATGCCACTGAGACACAATGGAGATCATGACACAACAGCAAATCACTGCACCTGAAATTTTAGAGAGGAGCCAGCCTCTGGGGACAAATGTGCACAGCACCTGCACCACACTGCGTCGTCAAAAAGGGATGATCATGAATCATATCCATTTACTCTTGTCGCATGCTGCAAAGGCAATACATGAAACCAGGCCACACATGACAGGGTCACTGCACCTTGAGCGTATGTCCAGTCAAACATCACACACAGGCTAAACCCAGCAAGGAGGATGAAGCTTCTGACATGTAGGCCTTGTACGCACAAACAACCCACACCTGAGACAATCTCATTGAGACGGAGAAAGTATGTACACCTCTTACTCTGGGATGGAAACACATGGCCTCCACTAATTCATGACTGTACACACACAGCCCCTGGTGGCCATGTCCACACATCATTGACAGGCAAACATCATCAGATTGTCTCAACAACACACACAGGTAATGCCCACTGTGAGTATGCACAAGCAAAATGGGTCCCCCTGTACAGTGGACACATGTAGCAACCTGTAGGTCCTAACAGTTGAGCCCAGGGTACAATGCCACCCTACCCAACCCATGGTGAAGACACAGTGAATGGCCATATTGTTGGATGACGCACATGATACCTAGGAAGAGGTGCCCCAGGGCACAGTAGTGCCCACACTCCTCCATGGTCCTGGATGGACATGACTGCAAATTAAGCAACCGTCCCTGCACTTAGCAGGCCTCCCACTCAGGCACATCATGTCAGAGGGCACACAATTGGACATGCATGCTGGAAGGCTGTACATTTTGGAGACACACCCCTATGTCGTGATTCACAATCAGTGCCAAGTGACATGGACACCACAATGACTGAAATTGGCCATGGCACACGCAAGGTCCCCATACCTGTGGCACATCACCCCCACATATGATGCTGATAGCATAGGGCACCTGCATGAACTGCCTGCCTAAATAACCTTGTGCAAGAGTGGCTACAGACAGACCAGGGAACACATTGCAAGGAGGGGAAGGGAGGGAGTGAGAACAGCACTGTGCTACTTTGTGGAGAAGTTGACGCACTGCACAATCAAACCCTGGCAGTGTATCCATGCAACTGCACACTTACATTGGCTGGGGACACACAACTGACACACATGTACCTACCCTTTCCTGCTGCTGCCTCTCCTGTAGGCGCCTGTCCATATCGGGGAAGACCACCGCCAGCACACGCTTCTGGATGTGGGTCAGACGACGGCGCCCACGGTTCTTACGGCTCACAGGTGAGTCCCCCAGCAGGAGCCGTGCAATCCTCCTCGTCCAGCACCGGATGTCCTGCCAGCGTTTCCTCACCTGAGACAGGCTCCGCCTCCGACCCTCTGTACCCCTCACGGCACTGACGGCTTCCCTCCAGATCTCCCCCTTGGCAATGGCGCCTACCTGTGAGGATGCAAAAGAGAGAATACATTAATCCACATGAGCAAAGACACAGAGACACACATATAGAACATTCCTCATTATGAACAGGCCATGGTATGCATGCAACTAATTGCACCTTTGTCATAGGGACATTATCCACTGTGGAAGGCCAAATGCACTACGTGCCAGTGAAAGCACACGGGTGGCATGAGGGGTACCACACACTCAATGACCAGGGATCACACTGTGCCTCACAGGCTACACCAGGATTATGTACAGCACCTCACAGCAGTCACCTGCCCCAGCACACTGATGCTACCTCAGCAGAGTACACAGACACACACAGGTACAGGACAATCACATGGCATTGCCAACTGCGGGTACACACCTCACTCTGCCCATGTGCCAGTAGACGGGGGTGTCACAGGTGTGGGGCTGGCTCAGCACGGCATGCACACAGCACTGCTCCCTGCTCACATCGGATGGCCAGGCCATATCCATCCCTCATGCTGCTTGTGTGCAACACTCCCCATATGCACTCACCCACATGACAGGGGACTAACACACACCAATGTGCAGGGGACGAACACGGCCTTTGGACACTCACAGCACAGGTACACTGAACAAACACACATCCATGGGTACTGACACCTGTCACACTGGGGGGAACACAGGATCACATCAGGACTGTGGAAACAACATCCCCAGGAGGAGTATGCAGGCAGAATGTGGCATGCACCTTGCATTCATTGTCACAGTAGGCACTATGCAAGTGAGGAGTGCACACAGGAAACACAGCATGCTCTGCATGGGTGACATGAGGCCTTCCACACCCTGGGACCCACTCCAAACAACAGTGCATGTCTGTCACACATGGACACAATGCCAGAAGTCACTGTCACACAAAAGGGGCACAGTCTAAGCTAGTGGAGTCTGCACTCACCTGAACCCCTGGTCGACCATACAGGCTCTGGAACTGTGGGAGGATCACATCTATCAGGGCAAGGTTCTCCTCCTGGGTGAATGGCTGTGACCTCTCCACAGTCCTGGACATGGTGCCAGAGGAATCACTATCAGCAGCAGTGGTCATGGATGAATGGATGTGCAGGCAAGTGCTCTCTCATGGGACCTGGCTGCCTTATATATGCCTGGCTGGCCTGTTCATGTATAGGAGTACAGATTGATTGGTCAGTCACATTAGCATCCTACGTTTCATCCAATCCCTTCAAACCTACCCCAGTGTGTGGCTTTGCATGGTTTCAGTTTTGATAATGATGTCAAGTCAACATCCACATTGCAACAATGTAGATTCTTTCAAACTGACTTCTGCTGTGCACCTGGTGCTCAAATTCAAAAATTTAACTCCATGGCAACCATCATGCATTTAGGCCCTTATACTTGTCTCTCATGTGTCCCCTATGTGTTTTCATACATTTACACACAGGTACGGTGCGTTCCACGCCCTAGGGCACCCCACAAGCAGTGATACCGACCGTACAAGCGCTTGTACGGTCCGGATCACAAAATGGGCGCTGGCGTATGCGTACGCCACAGTAGTACGGACTGTACAAGCGCTTGTACGGTCCGGATCACAATATGGGCGCTGGCGTATGCGTACGCCACAGTAGTACGGACTGTACAAGCGCTTGTACGGTCCGGATCACAATATGGGCGCTGGCGTATGCGTACGCCACAGTAGTACGGACTGTACAAGCGCTTGTACGGTCCGGATCACAAAATGGGCGCTGGCGTATGCGTACGCCACAGTAGTACGGACTGTACAAGCGCTTGTACGGTCCGGATCACAATATGGGCGCTGGCGTATGCGTACGCCACAGTAGTACGGACCGTACAAGCGCGTGTACAGTCCGTACTACTGTGGCGTACGCATACGCCAGCGCCCATATTGTGATCCGGACCGTACAAGCGCTTGTACGGTCCGTACTACTGTGGCGTACGCATACGCCAGCGCCCATATTGTGATCCGGACCGTACAAGCGCTTGTACGGTCCGTACTACTGTGGCGTACGCATACGCCAGCGCCCATATTGTGATCCGGACCGCACAAGCGCTTGTACGGGCCGTACTACTGTGGCGTACGCATACGCCAGCGGCAATATTGGCCCAGGGACCCTATACACGCACTCCGAGCGTATGTACGGTGCGTTTCACAACTGTCAGTGGTGACAGGCGGCACACAGACAGGAATGGAGCGGACAGGTATTGCCAAGGGTGGACACCAATGCATTGTCTGTGCAATACCACATGTGTGTGACACAGGTGTGTCAGGATGTGATGTGGCACTTTACCCCTGAGGTGTGGGCAAAGCACATGTACGATGAGCTGTGTACACATGTCGGGTGTGATGGTGCGCATTGTACAACACATCCCCTGCACTCCTTTGACATGTGTGCATGTCGTACACACTAGTGGAGCCATGAGTCACTTGCATGTCCCAGTCACGGACACCCGCACCTGTCCCCTGATGCCAGGTACACGGAATATTACACATGACATGTGTATGGCTGCGTTGCACGCTGCAACCATGTCATGTGTGTGGCATGTCTTTCCATGATTTTGCTGTAGGTGTGTGGTTCAATGCATCAGCAGTTGCTGCTGCCAACATGTGTCTGTGTGTCGATGGGCATGGCACACTGTTCCGCACACCAGCCCACATATGTGATTTGCCATGAGGTGTGTATGTATGCAACTACACGGAGTATCAACACAAGTACATATCCACATGCTCCCTATGTATGTTCTGTCTCGACATGTACTCCTCAAAGGCAATGTGTGTGGCCTGTCCTATTCCTATGACATGTGACCAGTGCATATCGCATCCAACTACCTGTCTGTACCATACGCATACTACTTCTGCACATGTGTGGATGTCTGTGAATCCTGTGATGCGTGTGCATGTTCACTCACACTGGCCCACAGCTAGTCTCATGCCATGTCATCGTGATCTTGCCCCCCTCCGTTAGTGGCTGTCCCTTGGTAGGAGTGTCACCTGACTGGCGTACGTGTCCAGGAAATGTGGCACAGACCTGACTCACAACGTGGCATATGTGTATTGGCTGTGTAACATGTGCTCAGTGCATTGACGATGTCGTTGTACAGTGCTCACTCTTCGGTGTTCCTTCCATTTCACTGCAGGGCTCCGCCTCTCCCTCGACGTATGCCAGACATGGCTGCCCTGCATGAACGGGACTGTATACGCCGCTACAGATTCAGCCAACGGTTGATTGATGAGTTGACTGGCCGGCTGGAAGCACAACTCCTCCCGCGCCACAGGTATCCCAGTGCACTGACACCCAAGTTGAAGGTGATGGCAGCCCTACATTTCCTTGCCACGGGTACGTTCCAACATACCATTGCTGATGTCGGGGGCATGTCCCAGACGATGTTCAGCCGTGTTCTGCATGATTTCTTAGAGGCCATGTTGGTTCACCTGGATGAGTACATAAAATTCCCAATTCGTGAGCAGTTGACAGATGTCAAGCGTGAGTTCTATGCCCTGGGAGGGATGCCCCATGTCATTGGGTCCATAGATGGGACACATGTTGCGTTGGTACCACCACAGGCACAGGAGGTGGTGTATAGGAATCGCAAACATTATCACTCCATTAATGCCCTTGTGGTGTGTCTGTCCAACATGGTGATTTCACATGTCTGTGTTCGCTTTCCAGGATCAGCACACGATGCCTTCATCATGAGGCGTAGCAGGCTGCCTGAAATGATGCTGCAGCTGCGGAACGAGCGAGCATGTATTGTTGGTGGGTAGACTCTGGCAGTTCAGTGTTTGGCGTCATCTTCCAATCTCACTGCCTGTGCTGACACACTTCTGTCCATGATGTTTCCTTGTAGGGGACGCTGGCTATCCCAACATGCCATGGCTGATGACGCCTGTCCGCAACCCCAGCACGGCTGCCGAGCACCGCTACAACAACGCACATGGGCGGACCAGGAGAGTCATTGAGAGGACGTTTGGCCTTCTGAAGAGCCGATTCCGGTGCCTCCACAAGACCGGCGGAGCACTCCCATATGCCCCGGTGAAGGTGTGCAAGATCATCATCGTCTGCTGCATGCTGCACAACATGGCAGTGGAGGAAGCTGTTCCACTCATACTGGATCAAGATGACCAGGACCATCCACCCGTGGAGGATGAAGGCCTTGGTGACGGGGCAAGTGATGTGGAGGAGGAGGAGGCTGTGGAGGACATGCGGAGTCGGCTCATACGCAACTTCTTTGCTTAGTGGTGAGTTCCAGTGTCTGAGTGTGCACGCATTGGGCCGTGTGTGGCATGTGTTGCAATGTGTGTGTCCATCTGCATGTCTGCCAAGTGAGTCAGTGGTGTGTATTGAAGTGTCACTCAAGTGATGGCGCAATGGAAGGATGTTGTCTGAGGGTCATCATTGTCACCTGTCATGTTGACAACATGATACGTGTTGAGTACATGCTTGCGGATGTGCTCCTTTGTGCTGACTCCTTGTGTGTCTCTCTTCCACAGGTCCATGTGCATGCTGTCTGCTGGTGGCATTGTTGTGCTCCTGCTACTCCTCATGAACACAGCAACATGTGCTGATTCTGCGTCACATGCACGGGCAAGTGTTGAAATCTCCTTAGGGTAAGGGATGCCTCACGTCGGTTTTTGGTGTGTGAATTGTTTGTAGTCTGTGTGCACTTCTCCGGTTCATGTGTGTTCCATTTGCATACATGGTGATCCTACATGGGGAACATGACATGGGGCAGGCTTCACCTGGAGCCATGGTCAGACTTGGTGACTGTCATGTGGCAGGGGATTGGGGATTGTGATGAGGCCATCATTGTGTGTAACACTGGCCTCGGAAACATACAGGTTGCACCGGGTTGACATGGTGTGTGATTGCCCCATCAGGGCCTCAATGGTGTATAGCGGCCTCTCCGTGGCAGCAGGGGGTGTTTAGCTGTTATCCGTCACTTGTGTGCCAGGTCAATGGGATACCAGCATCTGTGTTGCAATGGGGGGTGCCAGTGTTGCTCCCACATGTTCATCCACATGACCTGTGTATGTGTTGACAGAGTATCATTGTCATTCCAACACACATGACTAATAAATTTGTCCCTCTGTCTCCAAGGTGCCTCTTCCCTGTCAATGGTGGCCTGTTGCCACTGTGCGTGCGGCATGTCTGGCATAGTTTTCATAGGTGGTGCATATGTGTCTATGTGTAGAGTGACAAGATGCTAGGGGTTTGTCAGGGAGTGGGAACTGTATTATGCACAAGATGCACAGTTCCATCCACCTCAAGGCAAGAGAGACCATCCCCCAGGGCAACTACAACATCCGTGTCGAATCCTACCCTGCAGTCTACGGACATGTGCCTTACGACTCCCATGGTACTTGTCCATATCCGGAGTGCATCTGCACAGCTCTGCTACTGCGTCGGGCAACCAGGCCACATCAACGTCCAAACGGGATGGGGGGAATGTTTCACAGCCAGCTGCAGGATGACCTTCTCGATCCACGCCCACACTCATGATGCAGCCCACAACCCCAACACAACCATGTGGCACTGTGATCCTAAACTGCATTCTGGCATCTCCATGCATCCAACCTTGGCCTAGCCACCATTCTCAACATCCGCCTGACGCAAGCATGCTGCACATTGTAGGGACACATGTCTAGACATACCTGGGAGCGGCAAGCCAGGTCACTCCACATGATCCCTGACCTCTGCGCATGACTGTTGCTCCCCTGAATGTGTCTGTAGCCACAGTTGTGCGGGAACCACTCAGCTGGTTGGGCCCAGCACAGGTGAGTATGGTACTCCATGTCTGTATCAGATGATACATTGGGACCCATGTGTGTCCTGGGCAAGACTGCGACCCCACGGTTTGGATGGTTGGAGTTAATTCTGAGATCAGGCATGCTTTGACTTCACGACACACACATGTATTGTAATAATGCAGAATCACGGCATCATCTTGTAAGTGTGATTAATTTATTTGTGGTGGGGTACGGGTTTGTGGGGATGACAAGAGGTGCACAGCGGGAGTGTAGAATCCAAAGTTCACTGGGGGAGTTGGTATCCTTGCCGTAGCAAAATGTCAGAGTCCATGCCACAGTCTTCGTCAACATAGGTCAGACAGTGACCAGCAAGTCCATGTGGCAGAGAATGTCATGTGCTGCTATTGGGCCAGAGGGCCAGGTGCCAGGCCAGGTGACCTGGGAGATGGTGATGTTCTGCTGACTCTCACAGTCTTTTTCGTGGACGACCCACCTTCCTGCGGGGACCCTCGGAAGCAGTCCGTGACGATGTCTGTGACGCTCCGTCGGATGAATCCTCCTCCTCCTGATCCCTCCCTGTGTCTGGTAATGGCCTTCGCCTGGTGCCACAGGGAGGGTTGCCCATGTTGTCGGCAATCCGACGGAGTACACCGGTCATTTGGGTTTGCACCGCCACGAGCTCAGCCTGTCTATCCTCCATCCTTCCTTGGTGTTGCAGTTGACAGGCATGTTGCTGGGACTGCAGGGTCTTCATCTCCTGGAGGGTCCCCTTGATGTCATTGAGGGTGGACGCAATCTGGTCCATGCCCCTGGTGTCACGCCGGTATGTATCCAGGATGTTGCTGACCTGGGACACTACCGGGTCCTGAGCTGCCTGGTCAGGTTCGCGCCTCCGCCGTCCTCCACTCCCGCCACCCCTGCCCACGTGCACCTGGCCTGCCGTTGTGGGTGCATCGGGTCTCCGGGACCCCTGAGGGATGGCATCTGCGTTGCCGCCTGCCTCCTCCTGGGTGCCCGGAGGACCGTGTCCCTCCTCGGCAGACTGGCTGGGTGGTCGTGTGCGGGCAGGGCTCCTGGACGTCTCCTGGGATGTGGCAGGAATGGGGGTGGTGGTTGGCACAGTTGTACCTGACGCAGGTGCTGCAGGTGGTTGGACACCAGAGGGGCCAGGTTGGTCTGGGTCATCCACGGAGTGGTGAGAGTCATCACTGGCGGTGGGGTCCTCATCCCGCGGAGCCTGGTCCTGTGAGACTTCCCCCCCAGTGTTGGGGGGTGTTCGTCGACGTTGACCTGTGTGTGAGAGAGACAATGTTAACAGTGTCAGATGTGGCATCCATGTTGCATGCATTTCTGATTTGGCACTCTTCCTCTGGGTAGTTGGATCTGTCCTGCATTCCTCTCACAGTGCACTTGTGCATGGCTATGTCCCTTGGCCACAGCTGTCAGGGCTTTACGCATGTGTGAGACACAATCTTAGTTGATGCATCTATTTGGGTACACAGTCAGCAGTGTGGTGTGCGGGCGTAGCGAGCCATGCAGAGGTGCCTTACGTGTTGCACTGTACGTGGCCAAATGGTGTTTTGCCAAGGCAATTTGATGTTGCAGGTAGGGGACTGAAGCATTTGTGACAGGGTTCTTACCGACACAGTGGGTGGGTATACTGGGTGTGTGGTTAGGTCTGTGCCTGAAGCACGGATGGACTCGTGCACAGATTGACACATGGACCGGTCTTCATCTACGGAAGGGGGGGTTGAGGCACTGCCAGACCTGGTCTGCATGCACACAGTCCACCGGCTGACGAGTGGACATGGCCACACCACCCAAGGGTGATTTAGTCTCCCTGTGTCTCCCTTCCTCCCTCCCTCTGTCACCCTCCTCCCTCCCTCTGTCGGTCTCCCTCTGTCACCCTACTCCCTCCCTCTGTCTGTCTCCCTGTCTCCCCCTCTGTCTCCTTCCCTCTCATTCCCCCTCTCCCTCCCTCTCTTTGTCACTCTCTGTCACCTCAGGCCAGCTTCCTGGGCACACACAGTTAGCCGGTCTTTGAATGGCCATTGGCTTGTTCATGTGAGTTAGTCCCTGTTCTCCGGGCACCCATTGGGCAGTGTGTCTGAGTGTAGGCTGCTGCTGTGGCGGTGTGTGCTGAGACTCTATCAGAGCGATGCATCTTCATTGTCTGCTGTTATGTGCAAATTGTGCCTTCAGACCCATGTCATCCTGCATGGCAGCCACCATTTGCAGGCAAGACAGTACTGTGTGGGTACACACAGTTTGTATGGCTGTGCCCTGGGCCATATGGGCTGAGGGCATTGTTGTGTGCTTGTGAGTTGCTCTATGTTAGTTTTGATGCCCCCACTCCCAGCATCGACCACATCCTGTGTTGTGTTGGTGTTTTGTGTGGCCTGTGACTTGGCATGGCCCTGATTGATGCATGGGGCATGGAGGCGCTAGTGGCATGTGTGTGTTTGTGGAGTGTTGTTGTGTCCGGTGGTGGCTTGGGGGGGGGTGGCATGCATGATTGATTGTGTATGGCATCCCCCCCATGTGCGGTGAGTTGTTTGTGTACTCACCAGGGTCTGGGAGTCCTGGCAGTCCGTGTAGTCCCTCCACCGCCAGCGTGGACATCACCTTCTCCTCCCAGGGATGGTATTGTACCGGTCTGGGGGGGCGGCCCTCCTCCAGTGATGTTCCCCTGGTTGTGATTGTCAGTCATCTTCCTCTTGACCGTCCTCCGCAGATCGTACCACCTGGATTGGCACTCGTGCCTGGTCCTTCTGGTGGTCCCAACAGCATTCACAGAATCGACGATCCTCTGCCACATGGCCGTTTTTTCGGATATGCTGGTCTGTCTGACCAATGTCCCAAAGAGCTGTGGCTCGACTCTGAGGATTTCGTCGACAAGGATCTCCAGCTCCTCCTTTGTGAACTTTGGATTCTTGGTGGTGGACATGGCGTGGGGTGTGGGTGTGGATGGTTGTGGGGGTGTGGGTGTGGATGGTTGTGGGGGTGTGGGTGTGGATGGTTGTGGGTGTGTGGGTGTGGTAGTGGAGGTGTGTGTGTGAATGTGATGAGGGGGTGTTTGTGTAGGTGGTTGTGTGAAGGTATGCAAGTGTGAGGTTCAAGTATGGTGGTGTGGGTCGTCTGTGGGCTCTGGCAGCAGTGGGTCTGTTGCAAAGGCTCATGGTTTGTGTGTGTGGTCCATTTTTATTGGTCCATTTGTGGGTGTGGCTGTGTTTGAAATTTGTGTGGGTGTGTTATGAGGAGTGATTGAGTTTTGGGCCTCTGTTTGGCAGTTTGGCAGTTGCAGGTGAGTGTATGTGATGTTTGTGGGGTTGTTGGGCATGTTTGGTGGTGTGGGGAAACTCTACTTGACTCTCCTTGTGTAAGTATGGTTTGTCCTGGTTCAGTACGTGTTTTTTTGGCGTCAGTACGGTCCGTACATGCACTGGTGGGGGTGCGGTGCGTACATACACGGCTGGGGTGGGGGTTCGGGGGCGTACATACACGGGTGGTGGTTCGGTGCGTACATACACGGCTGGGGGGGGGTTCGTGGGCGTTCGGGGGCGTACATACACGGGTGGTGGTTCGGTGCGTACATACACGGCTGGGGGGGGGTTCGGGGGCGTACATACATGGGTGGGGGTTCGGTGCGTACATACACGGCTGGGGGGGTTCGGTGCGTACATACACGGCTGGGGTGGGGGTTTGGTGCGTACATACACGGGTGGTGGTTCGGTGCGTACATACACGGCTGGGGGGGTTTGGTGCGTACATACACGGCTGGGGGTGGTTTGGTGCGTACATACACGGGTGGGGGTTCGGGGGCGTACATACACGGGTGGTGGTTCGGTGCGTACATACACGGCTGGGGGGGGGTTCGGGGGCGTTCGGGGGCGTACATACACGGGTGGTGGTTCGGTGCGTACATACACGGCTGGGGGGGGTTCGGTCCGTTCATACACGGGTGGGGGTTTGGTGCGTACATACACGGGTGGGGGTTCGGGGGCGTACATGCACGGGTGGGGGTTTGGTGCGTACATACACGGCTGGGGGGGGTTTGGTGCGTACATACACGGCTGGGGGGGGGTTTGGTGCGTACATACACGGGTGGGGGTTCGGGGGCGTACATACACGGGTGGGGGTTCGGTGCGTACATACACGGCTGGGGGGGGTTTGGTGCGTACATACACGGGTGGTGGTTCGGTGCGTACATACACGGCTGGGGGGGGTTCGGGGGCGTACATACACGGGTGGGGGTTCGGTGCGTACATACACGGCTGGGGGGGTTCGGGGGCGTACATACACGGGTGGGGGTTCGGGGGCGTACATACACGGGTGGTGGTTCGGTGCGTACATACACGGCTGGGGGGGGGTTCGGGGGCGTTCGGGGGCGTACATACACGGGTGGTGGTTCGGTGCGTACATACACGGCTGGGGGGGGTTCGGTCCGTTCATACACGGGTGGGGGTTTGGTGCGTACATACACGGGTGGGGGTTCGGGGGCGTACATGCACGGGTGGGGGTTTGGTGCGTACATACACGGCTGGGGGGGGTTTGGTGCGTACATACACGGCTGGGGGGGGTTTGGTGCGTACATACACGGGTGGGGGTTCGGGGGCGTACATACACGGGTGGGGGTTCGGTGCGTACATACACGGCTGGGGGGGGTTTGGTGCGTACATACACGGGTGGTGGTTCGGTGCGTACATACACGGCTGGGGGGGGTTCGGGGGCGTACATACACGGGTGGGGGTTCGGTGCGTACATACACGGCTGGGGGGGGTTTGGTGCGTACATACACGGCTGGGGGGGGGTTCGGGGGCGTTCGGGGGCGTACATACACGGGTGGTGGTTCGGTGCGTACATACACGGCTGGGGGGGGTTCGGTCCGTTCATACACGGGTGGGGGTTTGGTGCGTACATACACGGGTGGGGGTTCGGGGGCGTACATGCACGGGTGGGGGTTTGGTGCGTACATACACGGCTGGGGGGGGGTTCGGGGGCGTACATACATGGGTGGGGGTTCGGTGCGTACATACACGGCTGGGGGGGGTTCGGTGCGTACATACACGGCTGGGGTGGGGGTTTGGTGCGTACATACACGGGTGGTGGTTCGGTGCGTACATACACGGCTGGGGGGGTTTGGTGCGTACATACACGGCTGGGGGGGTTTGGTGCGTACATACACGGCTGGGGGGGGGTTCGGGGGCGTTCGGGGGCGTACATACACGGGTGGTGGTTCGGTGCGTACATACACGGCTGGGGGGGGTTCGGTCCGTTCATACACGGGTGGGGGTTTGGTGCGTACATACACGGGTGGGGGTTCGGGGGCGTACATGCACGGGTGGGGGTTTGGTGCGTCAATACACGGCTGGGGGGGGGTTTGGTGCGTACATTCACGGCTGGGGGGGGGTTTGGTGCGTACATACACGGGTGGGGGTTCGGGGGCGTACATACACGGGTGGGGGTTCGGTGCGTACATACACGGCTGGGGGGGGTTTGGTGCGTACATACACGGGTGGTGGTTCGGTGCGTACATACACGGCTGGGGGGGTTCGGGGGCGTACATACACGGGTGGGGGTTCGGTGCGTACATACACGGCTGGGGGGGGTTTGGTGCGTACATACACGGCTGGGGGGGGGTTCGGGGGCGTTCGGGGGCGTACATACACGGGTGGTGGTTCGGTGCGTACATACACGGCTGGGGGGGGTTCGGTCCGTTCATACACGGGTGGGGGTTTGGTGCGTACATACACGGGTGGGGGTTCGGGGGCGTACATGCACGGGTGGGGGTTTGGTGCGTACATACACGGCTGGGGGGGGGTTTGGTGCGTACATACACGGCTGGGGGGGGTTTGGTGCGTACATACACGGGTGGGGGTTCGGGGGCGTACATACACGGGTGGGGGTTCGGTGCGTACATACACGGCTGGGGGGGGTTTGGTGCGTACATACACGGGTGGTGGTTCGGTGCGTACATACACGGCTGGGGGGGGTTCGGGGGCGTACATACACGGGTGGGGGTTCGGTGCGTACATACACGGCTGGGGGGGGTTTGGTGCGTACATACACGGGTGGGGGTTCGGGGGCGTACATACACGGGTGGTGGTTCGGTGCGTACATACACGGCTGGGGGGGGGTTTGGGGGCGTACATACACAGGTGGGGGTTCGGTGCGTACATACACGGGTGGGGGTTCGGGGGCGTACATACACGGGTGGGGGTTCGGTGCGTACATACACGGGCGGGGGGGGTGGTGGGGTGTTCGGCGCGTATGCGGGCACATGTCTCCATGGTTGCTATGGGAGTTCGGTTCGGACGGTGGTTTTTGCGTACGGTTGTGAAATGGGGAGGACGGGAGGGATCGTACTTGCGCAGTCGGACTTTATTTTTCCGCACGGTGGGTTTTTCGACCGGGGACGTGTCGGTGACTTTTCCCGACCCGAGGACGTGTGGGGAAATCTTCCCAATGCGATTCGTATGGACTTTTTTCCGTTCGAATCGTACTTGGCAGTTTGTACGCTACTTTGACGATTCGGACGGAAAAAAATCCGGATACGAGTCGGACGGGGAATTTTTTTACCGGATCGGAATTGGCACCTCAGTGTTTACCAATAGAAATCCTCCAGCGGTGCTTGTTGACAAACGATCCACTATGGTGGACAGTTTCCGAATATTATTTGCATTCAAAGATATTCCCACAGCTGGTATCAAGGCTCCAAAAATATCACCTACAATTTCTAACCAAGTTTCTCTTCTGCTACGCATTAGTAGGTTATTGGGTCCACTATTCTCTACTCTATCCATGTGAAAGATCTTTGGAAAGACCAGGCCTACATAACATGTGCCATACCAATGGTCCGGCAGCCTGTAATAAGCCTTGTTCCCACAAATATAATACAATCCAGGGAAAACTGGGTCTTCTCCACCTCTAAATCCCCATCCGGATGCAATGAAGTATGTATCATGACACTCACTTGTCCCTATGTATATGTAATCATACTGGGATCTTTTTCTCATGATGCATAATTTGCCTTTCTGTGGTGAATCTATAGCTATTGTTGGTCTAACATCACCTTGCGTTTCCTTGTTCCCATCTATTGCCCAAATGTTTTCCCCTTCTTTATGTCCTTCTGCATTCTTGTGTATCTTCAATCTTCTCTCCTCAACCATATCCAAGAATGTTTTCTCTTCTGGTTTCAAACTACAAGTTAAATTGTTCTTAAAAATATACTCTAAGGTTAGTCCTTTAATCTCTATAAAAATTTCTCCTAATGTATTAGCTTCTTTTGCTGGATTTAATTCGTTATTCATGGGCAATCGTCCAAGAATATTATCTATGTTAGACAAATTATACTCTAATTTTCCTACTTGATAAAATATACTAGTTAAGACGCTACATGTTATTCCATAAGTTGCTGGGAGGTGATGATAAGTCACCCCTTCTGAAACAGATGCAGGTAATTGCATGCAGGCGTAGCAATCCCTTACTTCCATTGTTTTAACATATTCATACAACAATTTTGAAAACACATTACTAGAGAAATCATTTATTGACCTATCTTGATGCGCATGCTCTGTGCTTGTTCTAACCAGTATTACTTTTTGTGAGTTCTTCACTATATTAGTCATATTCTCAGTATGTCCTGCTAATGTAGCCAAAGTTACTTTGAAAGAGATCAAAAGAGCGAGTACGCTCCAAAGAAGCATTAGTAGTCCTGTACAACAGCAACATGTCTTGCACGATTGTATGACATAATTTCGAAAGACAAAAATTCGACCTACAAAAATATCGCAACAAAAATATCGTGGTCAAGAATATCGACATCCTATCTACAACATGGTAAGTACAAAAATATCGATAATTTAATATCGATGTCAAAAATATCGTAATTCAAAAATATCGGTTTTTTTTTAGTTTAAAAATATATGTAAAATAAACCAAATAATACTTATAAATCAAAGAAACATAATTAAATATATTGTATAATATGTAAAATGTATAATAAATATATATAATTAAATGAAACTTTAATGAAACATATATATATAATATATAATATATACACTTACTTAATAATTACTTTTAATAATAATTTCTGTAACATATAAATTATTAAATATTTATTTAAATTACCAATACATCTATACACATAAAACAATAACATTAATAAATATTAAATAATTACATATAGCAAATAATAATCAATAATTTTAATGTGAATAATTTTTATTATTAATTATATATTACAATAGCTAAAATATTACAAAACATATTTAATATCAGACACAATAAAACTACTAGTCCAACTTCAACAAAAACAACAGTAAGGAAAATGTTGGATAGCGTAGGGGTAAAAATAACTATTCCAACTCCCGAGAGTGCAACAGTAGGGAAAACATTGGATAGCGTAGGGGTAAAAATTACTATTCCAACTCCAAAGAGTGCAACAGTAGGGAAAGCGTTGGATAGCGTAGGGGTAAAAATTACTATTCCAACTCCAGAGAGTGCAATAGTAGGGAAAGTGTTGGATAGCGTAATGGTAAAAATTACTATTCCCACTCCAGAGAGTGCAATAGTAGGGAAAGTGTTGGATAGCGTAAGGGTAAAAATTACTATTCCCACTCCAGACAGTGCAACAGTAGGGAAAACGTTGGATAGCGTAGGGGTACAAATAACTATTCCAACTCCAAAGAGTGCAACAGTAGGGAAAACGTTGGATAGCGTAGGGGTAAAAATTACTATTCCAACTCCAGAGAGTGCAATAGTAGGGAAAGTGTTGGATAGCGTAAGGGTAAAATTTACTATTCCCACTCCAGAGAGTGCAATAGTAGGGAAAGTGTTGGATAGCGTAAGGGTAAAATTTACTATTCCCACTCCAGAGAGTGCAACAGTATAGAAAACGTTGGATAGCGTAGGGGTAAAAATAACTATTCCAACTCCAAAGAGTGCAACAGTAGGGAAAACGTTGGATAGCGTAGGGGTAAAAATTACTATTCCAACTCCAGAGAGTGCAATAGTAGGGAAAGTGTTGGATAGCGTAAGGGTAAAATTTACTATTCCCACTCCAGAGAATGCAATAGTAGGGAAAGTGTTGGATAGCGTAAGGGTAAAAATTACTATTCCAACTCCAGAGAGTGCAATAGTAGGGAAAGTGTTGGATAGCGTAAGGGTAAAATTCACTATTCCCACTCCAGACAGTGCAACAGTAGAGAAAAGGTTGGATAGCGTAGGGGTAAAAATTACTATTCGAACTCCAAAGAGTGCAACAGTAGGGAAAGCGCTGGATAGCGTAGGGGTAAAAATTACTATTCCAACTCCAGAGAGTGCAACAGTAGGGAAAGCGCTGGATAGCGTAGGTGTAAAAATTACTATTCCCACTCCAGATAGTAAAACAGTTGGGAAAGCACTAGATAGCATAGTGATTCTATGAACATTATAACCAATTCAATAATTTGTTATAAAAAAATTGCATGTTAACAATGTTTTAAAAAAAAAATTATTATTAAATACCAATTATGTAAAATAAATATTTAAATAAATAAATTTAAATTACATCCCACACTATTTCCCCTTTAACACACAACACACTACACATACAAAATACACAATAGATTTAAATATCAATGTATCTCTTATTTACAATTAATAATACATTCTTTATAATTAATATAGTTATTAATTCACTAATTAATACATATTAACTACGAAATTACAAATATTCACCTATTAATTATTAATTAACAATACATTAATTAGCAATAACAACAAATAAAATACAATAATCAATTATTTATATTTACTATATTTAACTAACTAATAACAATTAATTAATAATAATTACAAATAAATAAAATATATCATTATTTATTTTATTTTAATTACATCCAACCCTATTCCCCTATAAACCCACAACCCACTACACATAAAAATTCACATAATTAATTTAATTATCAATTAATCACTTAATAAAATTAAATCACCAATTAATTACTAATTAACAATTAATTAACTATAACAATAAAGAAATATTATTAATAAACTAATTATAATTTATATAATTAACCAAATAATAAATTAATTTTACAATTGATAATTAATTAAAAATTAATTAATCTATTAATCAAATTAATTACCAATTATTAATTGATTACCAATTAATTAATCATAAATACCAATTAAACAATACATATGAATTCATTCATTATAATTACATTACTTCCCACCCTATTCCCCTATAAACCCACAACCCACTACACATAAAAATTCACATAATTAATTTAATTATCAATTGATCACTTAATAAAATTAAATCACCAATTAATTACTAATTAACAATTAATTAATTAACAATAACAATAAATAAATATTAATAATAAACTAATTATAATGTATATAATTAACCAATTAATAAAATAATTACAATTAATAATTAATTAACAATTAATTAATCAATTAATTAACAATTATTAATTAATTACCAATTAATTAATCATAAATACCAATTAAACAATACATATTAATTCATTAATTATAATTAAATTACTTCCCACCCTATTCCCCTATAAACCCACAACCCGCTCTGATACTAAAACGCTAAATTAAATGTAAAATAATTATAAATCTCTAAACATTTATTTTTAAATGTATTAAAATACATTACAATAATCTTTAACATACAAATAAAATACATATTAAATGACATTACACTAAATAAATATCGATATTATTGACATCGAAATTTTTACTTACGATATTACTTACATCGATATTAATTACTTCGATATTATTAACTTCGATATTACTTACCTTGGGATCGATATTCTGTCCATCGATATTCTTGACTTCGATATTCTGTACCTACGATATTAAAAACACGATATTATTGTAGGTCGAAATTTAAAACTCGATATTTTGGCTAAACACCGTCTTGCACCATCTTCTCTTGAAGGTACATCTACTCTTATTATCATCTATGTTAGCCATCTTGTTAGATCTAACCGTGTCTTTTCACTTAGCCTCTCCTACTCCGCCTCTTATAGCTTTAAAAGCTAAAACTTATCAGGTTGTCCGAATATTGCAATTTTTCTTATTCAATCCTGTGTATTCCTACAAGGATCGCCTGAAATTATTCAGCTAGGCCTTTCGTCGTTTTTCACTTCTTTCTCATCATCCACATGCAGGATTTCCTGATCTTCCGCTTCTTCTCCAATGTCGGATAAGATAACTCTCAGGATTTCCCCAGTTTGTTCTTATTTTATCAGTTTCAGCCAAGTCTCCTCTGGATTTCCTTGACTATCTGCTTCTTCTCTTTGTTCAGGCAGTGCCACGTACGTCCATTCAGGTGACTTATATTTCTGATTTGGCTTTCTTGCTCGTTTGTTTGCTTCCGACACTTCTGTTTCTCCCTCTTTCTCTGGATGCTGACTAGTTACTTCATTCACTTGTTCAGCCTCTGAGGGTTTAGCTCGTGTCAATCTGTATCTTAGTTTCTTAATTTTATTTGGCCAAATGTCTCCTTTGGCGTTCCTTCTTGTTTTGCCGTCTTTGCCGTTTCTTACCTCGATCCAAGTTCTCTTCCTCAGAACTCGACCTTCTGGTATCTCTGTTTCACTGTCTTCAGATTCTGTTTCATTTGATTTTTCCTTTTCAGAAGTCTCCTTTTCCACCTCTTGGGTTGGCCCTACTTCTGTCCCTCCTCAGGTCTCCGGCACGCAATCTTCTTGCTGACTAATTGTCCCTTCACCTATCTGGGTGTTGCAGTTCCCTACACCTCCTCGGGGATTTTCCGCAATCTGTCCCTCTCTTTCTGCAACTGTCCCTTCTTCCTCTTCCAATATTTTCTCAGGTGGAATTTCTTCTACTCTCTCATCTGGTGTAAATGTTACTTCTGACTAGATGTTCTTTTCTTTTCTTTTCTTTTCTTCTTTCTGTGTTCAACACTTGCGGTTTGCTCTTCTCCAGAATCTGAAGTATCTGAAATCTGCAATCTTTTCCTCAGTATTTCCTCTCTGGGGGTCTGAACTAGTCTTGGCTCATTCTCCCCCCTTTCAGGGTTTTCTTTTGTTTTTGTGTTCTCACTGCTTGACTCATCACTTGATTCTGATTCGTCAAAGTATTATTTTCCAATGCCGTCTGCTGGATTTGGAACTCTCAGAGTGTGACTAGCATGTATCCAGTTTTTCAGTCCTGCACACTTCACAGCAGTTGTTGTGGTCAAGATGACCTGTCTTGGCCTTCCCCACCTTGGAACCAGGCAGTTTCTTCTTCTGTGGACTTTTATCCTTACCCAGTCCCCTGGGCTCAAATCATGGGCTGGTTTCTTTTCAAGTGTGGTGGCATCCGCTCCAACCTGGTGAAACACAGAATGAACTGCGTCAGCCAGGCCTTTACAGTAATCCAAAATCATGTCATCAGTTATAGTCATCAGCTTGTTGACCTGGTTCAGGGGTTCAAGGAGAGGTTGCTACGTAGTCAGTGCAGACGCCTTCCTCTGCTGTCAATTGCATGAAGTCATGTACTTTAGTGTGGATTCAGTTGGCGGCCATCTTTTAGCAGGCCGAAATAGTCAACTTAAGGTAAAAGAAACACAAACCGTAATTAATACCTAAAAATTAATAAAACAATGTTATTCCCTCATTAATACCCTTATGTGTATGCATTTATCTAGCCATATGCGACATTAAAAGCCGTTAATGCTGGTTTATTTAAGCGCAAAATAATTAACATTGCTTAAACTAAACATATAATTTAATATGCGTACAAACTTAGTTCACTTTATTATTTTAGCCATGCAAATGCATTCCCACGTATATTCTCTTGGTTAATAAGGTTGATTAATTCAATTACCACACATTATTATTCATTAGAATTAGTTCCTTAGTCGGTTTAATAAACTTATGAAAATGGATTGGGTATACCAAAATATTTTATTTTACCCGCTCCAGCACCTGCAGCGCAGCGTCTCCGGTGCTCCCTCTTCCTCATTTCCAACTTCTTGTGACAAATGCGCATGCGCAGACGCCCGCAAG
This sequence comes from Triturus cristatus, assembly GCF_964204655.1. Classification (NCBI taxonomy): domain Eukaryota; kingdom Metazoa; phylum Chordata; class Amphibia; order Caudata; family Salamandridae; genus Triturus; species Triturus cristatus. Next base: position 1,126,902,114 of record NC_140580.1, on the reverse strand, counting down.
AAATGCGCATGCGCGGTCATCCACGCATGCGCATTTGTCACAAGAAGATGGAAACGAGGAACAGGGAGCCCCGGAGACGCCGCGCTGCAGGTAAGTCTTTACATTTAATTATTTTATCATGCATGATATTATTTTAAAAGGAGGGTGGGTGGGAGGCGGGCGGCGCGTAGTGGGGCTACGCGGAGCGCGCGAGTGTGCGTAGATTTGGGCACACTACGCGCTGCTCCACGTAGCCCCACTACGCCCAGGCTTAATATTTACCAGAACATGGCGCATCCCTGTGCTGGCGCACAATTGGCTGCCATGCGCCAATGCAGGCACCCTTGCACCATGGTGCAAGGGTACCGGCATTGTGGGGATGATTGTTTTTGTGCAGGAAGGAACATCGTACTGCACAAAAAACAATAATTAATGGTATTTTCCTCTTTCTATGTGTGCTGCAGAATGCTGCATGCATAGAAAGAAGAGAAAACGAGGAGAAATAAAAGTATTTCTCCAAGTTGCACCTCCTTATGCCTCCTCTCGAGAGGTGTAGGATTCTGACGCATTCTCAGGTTTACGAAATGTTGAAAATCAGGGAATGCCCAGAATCCATGGGTGTTGGTTGGGAACACCAACATCAACCCCCATGGCACGCCATTTTCACGCAAAGTGATGCTTGAAAAGGGGCCGTATTTACAAGGCCATGAAAAGCCACGGAGGGTGACTTTGCATGGGTGAGTAAATATAGGCAGGCACACTGCACCACCAGTGCGGCAAAAAAGTGATGCACCAGCAGAACAAGCGGCTTGTAAATAATGAGCTCCTGTGTGGGTTTGGGGGCAAATCTCTCCCTCTATCTGCATGGAGATGTGGGCAAAATGCAAATAAAGCCAGAAAGGCTTGCAGGTGAATGTTCGGTCAACAAAAAGTGTTCTTGCAGAAGACTTTTTCTGCAAACATCTCTTCTGCAGGAGAATTCTCCCTTTAAAATTGTTTTTTGGGGGATGTTTACCATCATTTGTTGCATAGGAGAGTTTTGCAGCTCATTGCTCCCCGATTAAGTTATCAACAGATGGAGTGTAAATATGCGGCAGTTTGCAGGCTACTAATATCCCGGACACAACCCATTCTCATCTTGGTTTTTTAAATCTTGTTTATCTCGACGCTCACATCATAATGTTATACAGAGATATTTAGTTCATTGAAAAAAACAAAGGTTAAAGTGATGTTATAATTATGTGAAAATGTCAGTCATAACGTCACGTTTTAAAGGCAAAAAAACACTAAAATTAAGCAGTACACTGAGCTGACTATAACCTGCGCCTCTGCCATGCAGTGCTTATGACCTCACATATTACATCACTCATGACATGTTATTAATACTATACCTAACCATAATGTCAATTTAACCTTTGTTTTTTACATTGAATTTAATTTATTTTAAATGTAAATTAAGATCTTATTACCAAATCTAACCTTTGTGGGCTGTGGCGTTATAGTTGAGAATGGTAATAATATCTTACAGTCCATTAACAAAAACCATAGAAATTCACTGAAAAAGACCAAAGGTTAAAGGGATGTTATAGTTAGGTGAAAATGTCAGTTAAAATATACAGTTTTAAATAAATAAAAACACTGAAATTCACCAGTTATAGTTATTTCAATGTCTCATGCCATAAGATAACTATAACTCCCGCCCCTGCCCTGCACAGTTTTGTCACCAATGATGTCATTGTGAATGGTGCAGTAATATTATCACTGATGCCATGGACCATGTCATAAGTGGTGTAATATGTGAGGTAACTAGCAGTGCATGGTGAGGGCATGAGTTATAGTCACCTTAGTGCGCAAGTTATTTGAGATAACTGCAACTGGTGAATTTCTATGATTTTGTTAGTTTAAAACGTTCTTTTTAAGGAAAATTGCACAATGTAATGTTTAATATTAATAATTATATAAATATTTAATAAAGTTTAATGCAAAAAGAAATGTCTGTGAGTCTTTTAACATTGTTTCTATGATTGCATTTGGTGGGCTGAAAAACTTTAAAAGAAAAACTCAGGCATGCTGTTTAAAAAAAAAAAATCAACATGTCTCAGAGTCTTTCTTTTAACAGTTTTTAGACTACAGCATGCCCTTGGAGAAACTCAAACAAAGAAAATTGCAGAAAGTTCAGTCTAGTCCTTTCTCTGCCCAAGACAGAAGCAGGCACTGCAGGCCAACACAGCACAGCACACATCAAAGTGGTAGTTCCTCCTCACAGCTTCTCGAGCTCTTCTTCTTGGCAGGTCTCTGAGTCCAAAAGAGTTCTAAAATTCCTGGGTCTGGGCCCTAATATTTATACCACAGTTTCCGTTGTTCTCTTATAGCAAGAGTCTCTCAGCTTAGTCCAACCAGTTCGCTCTGGTTCAGCTTCCTGGCAGGAGGGGGAGACAGGGCCTATTCAGGTGCAAGGAAAACTCCTCCCGCAACTCTAAATGCAGCCCATGTCTATCCAGCCCAGCCCTGACTCATTAAGGAGAGGCAGGACACACCTCACCCCCCCCCCCAGTGGCTGTCTACAGTGAATGCACATCACCATCCCCTGTCAATCCAAAGCCAGACATTCAATCCACAAACCACCATAGGCACACAGGATGGTTAAGCAAGAAAATGCCCACTTTCTAAAAGTGGTATTTTCAAACACACTATATAAAAATCATCTTTACTAAAAGATGCATTTTATAGTCTGAGTTGAGGCACACTAAACTCCATTCCTCTATCTTGTCCCAATGGTAACTTATACTTGTAAGATGTTACAAAGTATCTCCTATTCTATCCTATGGGACAGATAGCCTTTCAATAGTGACAAACAAAAACACTGTATTTGCCTATCAGGACATGTCACACACACCAGTGCATGTCCTACCTTTCACATACACTGCACCCTGCCCATATGGGTACCTTGGGCCTACCTTAGGGGTATAAAAGGGATGGGTAGGGCTTGGTAAGTGGGTGCACTTGCCAAGTCAACATGGCAGAAAAAACTGTGAACAGACACTGCAGCGGCAGGTCTGTAATACCTTTACAGGGCTACTTCTGTGGGTGGCAAAATCAGTGCTACAGGCCCACTAGTAGCATTTGATTTTCAGGCCCTGGCACTTACCAGTAAATCAAACATGTCAATCATGGAAACACCAATCCATAAACACAATTTACATGGAGAGCATCTGCACTTTCCCACTGAATAGAAGTGTCCTACAACCAATGAAAACAGGGTCAGAAAATAGGAGGCAAAAGGCAAAAGGCAAAAAGTTTGGGGATGAACATGTCAAAATGGCCAGGTCTAACAATATTCATATATATTACCTACTGGCGGTCACCAGTACCAACTTATGGTTAGGATCATGTTTCCATAGGGAAAGCGTTTTTTGATTTGCCTATATCTTTGGCGTCGTTTGACGAATCTTCATTACATTTTCCCCAAAAAGTGCCCTAGTGAATCTTGTTGCGCATGGAGAGTTTCAGGGCGATTCATCAAGCGGAGGCTGAGAAAAAGGGGGTGCTAAAAAAGTGCATTTCCCATGTTAATTCCCATAGGAACTTTAGACATAAATGCAGCCCTATCAGCTGGACAGAATTACACCGAATTTGGCAGAAAAGTAGACTTTGGTTCGCAGATCACGCTTTTAGTCATCTTGTGTAAATCAGTTCAGTAGATGTTGAGAAATGTAATAAAAAATCTAAATTTGTTTATCTGTGATAAAGGCTAATTCGCAAATAATAACAAGTCCATGTAGGGAAATGCAGAGCTATTATTGGCTGCCAACATTTTAAACTGGAAGTGTTTGCAGCCATTTTGGGACTCCGCTTCAGCCAAGTCCCAAGTCCCACAAGAAAACGGGGAAAAAAGAAAAGGGGGCAGAGCAGGAATACTCTGATCAACATGCCTTGGTGTTGAATTCCAAGAGGGACCCAGGAAGAGCAAAAAAGAATTTTGTTTTTAAATTTTTGGTGCAAATTGACGAATCTGCTGCTGCAAAAATAAAAAAGCACAGGTTCAGGCGCTTGTTTTGAATAGAGCCCCCCGGTGCGCCAGGTCGACAGGGGGCATTTTTTTTTTAAGAAGGGGGAGCAAGGGACCCCCTCCTTATGTATTTGGAGCCATGGGGACCACCAGCCCTAGGGCTTTAGTTGTAAAAAAGTAGGGGGTGCACGGGCCCCCCTCCTGAGGCTTTTTAAGCCCTGGAAAAAAAACACCTTAATAAACGTTGATGGGGGCCGCACGGATCCCCAAGCCCCAGGGACCACCACCTCCCCGGGGCTAAATATGTTTTTTAAAATGGGAGAGAGGCCGTATGGTTCCCTTTTGCAGACCACATAGAGCCCCGGGGACCACCACCTCTCCGGGCCGGCCATGTGGCCCCCCTCCTGGAGCCATACATGTCACTGGGGACCATGACTACCCCCCCCCCCCCAGGGCCGGCTCCTGCTATGTATCGGATGCTATGTCTCGGTATGCACCCCAGGCTTTGCCGGCTCCCACCAGGCAAAAGCAACACTGGTTCCAGTGAGCAGGAGCTGTAAAAGTGCTTCTGCCCACTGGAAGTGGAGGTTTTATCTCTTTTTCTGCCTGCGGGCAGGGAAAGAGATTACATGATTGCTCCTGCACAGAGGGAGCTGCCTTTCAAGCAAGAGGCGGGGAAGAAGCTGGGTAAATAGGGACCTTGTGGCTCCCCCTGCAGATCCCATGCTGCAGACATGGTACCCAGTGTACCCAGGAGAAGTGGCCAGGCCCCCAGGGAAGGCGACCCCGGCGCCAAAATCAACCTGGGGAGGGGGCCTCATTGCCCCCTTATCCATCTGTTTTTGGCTGGGGAAAGTAGGTCCCCAGGACTGAAATTGGCCAGGGGAGGGGAGCCGCACAGCTCCCATCCCTATTAAAACTATATACATTTTAAGGCCAATCCCTGGGTCATTGGGGCTCAAATCGGCTCAGGAGGGGGACCAGATGGCCCTTCTTCCCCACTGTATTATGGCTGGGCTCTGGTGGTTTGGGTCCCTGGGGCCAAAATCTGCCTGGGGAGAGATGCTGCATGGTGCTCCCCCCCACTGTATTGCGGCTGGGCTCGGGAGATGCATCCAATTGCAGACCCACTGAGAGATTCATGCACACATCCACTCACAGACCCACTCAGAATGTCATGAACTCACTCACAGACCCACTGAGACACTCATACACCCACTCACAGACCCACTCAGAGACTCATACACCCACTCACAGACCCACTCAGAGACTTGCACCCACTCACATTCCTACCTAGACACTCGCACACACACTTACAGACCCACTCAGAGACACATTCAGATATTTGTGCACCCACTCAGAGACTAAAACACCCACTCGCAGATCCACTTAGACACTCATGGACTCACTCTCAGACAGACTCACACACTCATGGAGCCACTCCAAACCCACTCAGACACTTTCACACCTACTCACAGACCCACTCAGACACTCATGCACCCACTCAGCCAGTCCCAGACCCATACAGACACTCCCACACCGACTCACACACCCATTGAGATACTCACACACACCCACTGAGAAACTCATGCACTCACTCTCAAAGGTTACAGTTAGGAAATACAATTTAAAAAAACCTTAGAAATTCACTTTAAAAATCAAAGGTTACAGAGACGTTATAGTTAGGAAAAAGCACTAAACAACCTTATAAATTCACTGAAAAAAACAAATGTTACAGGGACATTACAGTTAGGCTCAGAGTTTACTCATACAAAACCATAGAATTTCACCGGTTATATTTACCTGAGCTAACTATAACTTACGCCCGGGCATATATTATCTATTGGCGGTTGCCAGAGGATAGTTATAGTTAGGACCGTGTTTCCATAGGAAATCGGAAAATTCTATTTTGAATAACTTTGGCGCCGGTTGACGAATCTTCGTGAAATTTTCAAAACTAATGGGGCGCTCCGCTCAGCTCCTACCCTGAAAGTCTCGGGGGGATTTGTCAAGCGGGGGCCGAGAAAAAAGGGGGGTCCCAAAACGCGTTTTCCCCATGCATTTTCCCATAGGACCTTTAGTCGAAGGTACAGCCCGAACGGCTGAACAGAATTACTTGAAATTTGGCAGAGAAGTAGTCCTCAGGTCAGGGAAGTGCCTTTCCATATATGTAGTCAATCTGTTCTGTAGTTCCTGAGAAAATTGCAGTTAAAAGCACATACATATCTATAGCCGCACACCGTGCGCGAGCGTAATTCTGATTGGTTGTTACATGTCAGTCAACGTTCGAATCAGACGAAATCAGGAAGTGTCGGCCACCATTTTGTTTGTTTTCAGTGCGAGAGTGGAAAAGGAAGGTGGCGAACATGAAAAGGGGGCAGGGTAGAGAGTTCCTGACACCCTAGCCTTTGTCAGGGGGTCCCTGAAGGACCCCGAAGGCAGAAAAAAACATTTAATTTTTTTTTTTTTTAAATCGCGGGGGTGCGCGCACCGAGCGCGCACGGTGAAAAACCATAAAAAAATAAAAAAAATATTTTTTAATACGTAGTTAATTGTAAAATAGATATATAAAAAAATAAATAATACATACATAACTTAGCATTTAAAAAACCGTACAAATTCACTGAAAAAACCATAGGTTTCACACACGTTATAGTTAGGAATTAGCATTTAAAAAACCTTGCAAATTCACTTAAAAAACCATAGGTTTCACACATGTTATAGTTAGCTGGACATTTCACTCGCAAAAAACCAATGAAATTCCCCCGTTATAGTTAGTTCAGGTAACTATAACTCGCGCGACCGCCACTCTATCACAAGGATGATGTCATCAGTGATGTTAAGAGTGATGCCACTGACCATGTCATGCGTGATGTAATATGTGACGTCATCAGCAGTGGATTGAGGGCGTGCGAGTTATAGTTACCTGAACTAACTATAACGGTGGAATTTCATTGGTTTTTTACGAGTGAAATGTCCAGCTAACTATAACATGTGTGAAACCTATGGTTTTTTAAGTGAATTATATATATATATATATATATATATATATATATATATATATATATATATATATATTACCTACTGGCGGTCGCCAGTAGGTAGTTACAGATAGGACCTATTTTCCATAGGAAATCCGCAACATTCTATTCCCAATAAGTCTGGCGCCGGTTGACGAATCTTCGCAGAATTCTCCAAAGTTTTGGCCAGCTCTGGTCCGCTCCTATCCTGAAAGTTTCGTGGTGATTCGTCAAACAGGGGCTGAGAAAAAAGGGGGGTCCCAAAACGCTTTTTCCCCATGCAATTTCCCATAGGACCTGTTGACGCAGCTACAGCCCGAACTGCTGAACGGAATTACACCAAATTTGGCAGAAAGGTAGACCTTGGTTCAGAGTCGTGCCTTTTGCTTAAATGGTGTAAATCCGTTCAGTAGTTCCTGAGAAAATCAAAAGTAAAATCACATTTATATCTGGGCGGAGCCTAACCACACATCTCATCGTGAAATCTGATTGGCTGTCAGCACTTCATCCAAGAAGTGTTGGCAGCCATCTTGGGACCAATATACATGATAGCACCTCATTAAAATGCATTGCAGTTAATAGAATGTTTTAAGACTTTAGTTACATTATAAATCATTTGTTGATGGTACCATACTCATTTTAGGAATTGTGGTATGTTCTAAGGTGATTTTACCATGTGAAAAAGTCTTCTGCTGGGATATCATGAATCATGTTTGAGAGAAAACTATTTCACATGCTTTTCCCCTTAGAGGTTTGGAAGGTGATCTATAAGCTAAACTGAGAGCATATTTTCTGTAAATTCACATTATCTTTCTTAGTCATGTGAGAATGAAGTCTGACATTCTCAGTAAAACATGTACATCCAACAAGGGCAGAGACTGTCAGTTGATTCCTTTGTGTTCTACTGCAGCTTCCCAGAGTGTTCCAAAGAACAACTAGAGCGCTAACACTCCTACTTATGATAAACGTATGGCACACCTGAAGCCATCTTGATTGGAATAAAGTGGTAACTCTTAAAACATTTAATTTAAAAAGGAACAAAATGAGGGGGTTCATTTTGCCATAGAATGTATGATTAGTGCTGCAGAAAGAAAAATTAGGGCACATTTTGAGAGACTTCTCAAATCCTCTTCTATTTCATTAAAGAATTCTGACATGCAGACTGAAACATGCACTTTCAATACCAGCAGCAGACTTCCCTGGTGAGCAGTAGCTTTACTACAGTGATCTAATGAGCAACTAGAGTGCTAACATTCTGAATGTATGGCAAATGTGTGACACATCTGAATGCCTTCTTCATTGAATCAAAGTAAAAAACTGACAGTATGCCTACTGAGGAGACTGTAGTAAATGAGGAAATTAGGAAACTTCATAACAAGTCTCCCAAGATGGCCACCAGAGACAAAAGAGCCCAAATGTAGCACAAATATCACCGAGATGTAGCCCAAGTATAGCCCAATGACAGAAATCCCAGGGTGTTTTAAAGAACAACTAGAGCGCCAACAGTCTTACTTATGACAAAAGTATGGCACACCTGAAGCCATCTTGATTGGAATAAAGTGGTAACACTTAAAACATTTAATTTGCAAAGGAACAAAATAAGGGGGTTCATTTTGCCATAGAAATTATGATTAGTGCTGCAGAAAGAAAAATTAGGGCACATTTTTACTTCTCAAATCCTCTTCTATTTCATTAAAAAGTTCTGACATGCAGACTGAAACATGCACTTTGAATACCAGCAGCAGCCTTCCCTGGTGAGCAGTACCTTTACTACAGTGATCTAATGAGGAACTAGAGTGCTAGCATTCAGAATTTATGGCAAATGTGTCACATCTGAATGCCTTCTTGATGGAACCAAAGTAAACAAGCATTGAAAATGCAATAGGTCTCACCCTCGTTTAAGTTAAAGCAATTCTGTTTGTAATTAGGTGGCTTTTTAGCTTTGCTTTTATTAGTGTTTTTCAAAATTTCATGTACATAACATGCATATATGTATATGTATGCATGCATTTATATTTGTATTTATATAGATATGCAGATTATATATATGTTTATATATGTATGTATATATATATATATATATACACATACATATATATAAATGCATATGCATGTATGTGCATATGTGTGCATGTAGAGAGAGGTAGAGAGAGGTAGAGAGGTAGAGGTGTAGAGGTAGAGACGTAGAGGTAGAGAGGTAGAGGTAGAGAGGTAGAGAGTAGTAGAGAGAGGTAGAGAGGTAGAGAGGTAGAGAGTCGAGGATGAGTAATAGAGAGTAGAGAGAGAGTAGTAGAGAGTAGTAGAGAGAGTAGCAAAGAGTGAGTAGGAGAGAGTAGTAGAGTGAGTAGAGAGTGAGTAGTAGAGTGAGTAGTAGAGAGTGAGTAGTAGAGAGTGAGAAGTAGAAGTAGAGAGTAGTAGAGAGTAGTAAAGAGTGAGTAGTCGAGTGAGTAGTAGAGAGTAGTAGAGAGTGAGTAGTAGAGAGTAGTAGAGAGTGAGCGTTAGAGAGTGAGAAGTAGAGAGTAGTGGAGACTGAGTAGCAGAGAGAGAGTAGTAGAGAATGAGTAGTAGAGTGAGTAGTAGAGAGTAGTAGAGAGAGAGTAGTAGAGAGAGAGTAGTAGAGAGTTAGTAGTAGAGAGTTGTAGAGAGTGAGTAGTAGAGAGTAGTAGAGAGTAGTAGAGAGAGAGTAGTAGAGAGTGAGTAGTAGAGAGTAGTAGAGAGTGAGTAGTAGAGTGAGTAGTAGAGAGAGAGTAGTAGAGAGTGAGTAGTAGAGAGTAGTAGAGAGTGAGTAGTAGGGAGTAGTAGAGAGTGAGTAGTAGAGTGAGTAGTAGAGAGCAAGTAGTAGAGAGTGTGTAGTAGAGAGAGAGTAGTAGAGAGTAGTAGAGAGTGAGTAGTAGAGAGTAGTTGAGTGAGTAGTAGAGCGTGAGTAGTAGAGAGAGAGTAGTAGAGAGTGAGTAGTAGAGTAGTAAAGAGTGAGTAGTAGAGTGAGTAGTAGAGAGTAGTAGAGAGTGAGTAGTAGAGAGTAGTAGAGAGTGAGTATTAGAGAGTGAGAAGTAGAGAGTAGTAGAGAGTGAGTAGTGGAGACTGAGTAGCAGAGAGAGAGTAGTAGAGAATGAGTAGTAGAGTGAGTAGTAGAGAGTAGTAGAGAGAGAGTAGTAGAGAGTGAGTAGTAGAGTAGTAGAGAGTGAGTAGTAGAGAGTAGTAGAGAGTAGTAGAGAGAGAGTAGTAGAGAGTGAGTAGTAGAGAGTAGTAGAGAGTGAGTAGTAGAGTGAGTAGTAGAGAGAGTAGTAGAGAGTGAGTAGTAGAGAGTAGTAGAGAGTGAGTTGTAGGGAGTAGTAGAGAATGAGTAGTAGAGTGAGTAGTAGAGAGCAAGTAGTAGAGAGTGTGTAGTAGAGAGAGAGTAGTAGAGAGTAGTAGAGAGTGAGTAGTAGAGAGTAGTTGAGTGAGTAGTAGAGTGTGAGTAGTAGAGAGAGAGTAGTAGAGAGTGAGTAGTAGAGTAGTAGAGAGTGAGTAGTAGAGAGTAGTAGAGAGTAGTAGAGTGAGTAGTAGAGAGTATTAGAGAGTGAGTAGTAGAGAGAGTAGTAGAGAGTGAGTAGTTGAGAGTGAGTAGTAGAGATTGAGTAGTAGAGAGTAGTAGAGAGTAGTAGAGTAGTAGAGAGTGAGTAGTAGAGAGTAGTAGAGTGAGTAATAGAGAGGGAGTAGTAGAGAGAATAGTAGAGCGTAGTAGAGAGTGAGTAGTAGAGTAGTAGAGAGTGAGTGGTAGAGAGTAGTAGAGAGCAGTAGAGTGAGTCGTAGAGAGTAGTAGAGAGTGAATAGTAGAGAGTGAGTAGTAGAGAGTAGTAGTAGAGAGTAGTAGAGAGTATTAGAGAGAGAGTAGTAGAGAGTGAGTCGTAGAAAGTAGTAGCGAGTGAGTAGTAGAGAGTGAGTAGTTTAATTTAAAAGGAACACAATGAGGAGGTTCATTTTGCCATAGTAATTATGATTAGTGCGGAAAAAAGAAAATTAGGGCACATTTTGAGTGACTTCTCAAATCCTCTTCTATTCCATTAAAAAATTCTGACATGCAGACTGAACAATGCACTTTGAATACCAGCAGCAGACTTCCCTGGTGAGCAGTAGCTTTACTACAGTGATCTAATAAGCAACTAGAGTGCTAACATTCCGAATTTATGCCTTCTTGATGGAATGAAAGTAAAAAACCTGAAAGTATTTCCTACTGAGGAGACTGTTGTAAATTAGGAAATTAGGAAACTTCAAAACAAATAAGTATCCCAAGATGGCCACCAGAGACAAAAGAGCCCAAATGTAGCACAAATATCACCGAGATGTAGCCCAATTATAGCCCAATGACAGAATGTCCCCGAGTGTTTTAAAGAACAACTAGAGCGCTAACAGTCTTACTTATGACAAAAGTATGGCACACCTGATGCCATCTTGATTGGAATAAAGTGGCAACACTTAAAACATTTAATTTGCAAAGGAACAAAATGAGGGGGTTCATTTTGCCATAGAAATTATGATTAGTGCTGCAGAAAGAAAGATTAGGGCACATTTTGACTTCTCAAATCCTCTTCCATTTCATTAAAAAATTCTGACATGCAGACTGAAACATGCACTTTGAATACCAGCAGCAGACTTCCCTGGTGAGCAGTAACTTTACTACAGTGATCTAATGAGCAACTAGAGTGCTACCACTCAGAATTTATGGAAAATGTGTGACACATCTGAATGCCTTCTTGATGGAATCAAAGTAAACAAGCATTGAAAATGCAATAATTCTCGCCCTCGTTTAAGTTAAAGCAATTCTGTTTGTAATTAGGTGGCTTTTTAGCTTTGCTTGTATTAGAGTTTTTCAAACTTTCATGTACATACCATGCATATGTATGCATATATGTATATGTATATGTTTGCATGCATTTATATTTATATAGATATGCAGATTATATTTAAATGTTTATTTATGTATATATATATACACAGACATATATATAAATGCATATGCATATATATGCACATATATGTGCATATGTGTGCATGTACAGAGGTAAAATGGTTTCAAATATGGTATTCTGTATTTTACAGTGAGTGATGAAAGGTTATACTAGTGTATAATGAGGTGTATCAGATTGTCAAGTGGATGATGTCATCGGTGATGTCATTTGAGATGTCATCAGTGACGTCATCAGTGATGTCACTGACCATGTCATGAATGATGCAATATGTGACATCATCAGCAGTGCATTGCGGTCGCGTGAGTTATAGTTAGCAGAACTAACTATAACGGAGGAATTTCTATGGTTTTGTATGAATGAAATGGGCAGCTAACTATAACACCCCTGAAACCTATGGTTTTTTCTGTGAATATATATATAAATATATATATATATATATATATTCACTGAAAAAACCATAGGTTTCACACATGTTATAGTTAGCTGGAAATTTTACTGATAAAAAACCAATGAAATTCCCCCGTTATAGTTACTGTAGGCAACTATAACTCACGCGACCGTAATCCTCTGCTGATGTTAATACTGTATTTAGACACTTATTTGCCCATGTCTTCTTCCATTAAATTTTAGCTATACATATATTACAAAAAATTTTTTTTCATAAAAACACATATGTCATCAGCAGAGGATTACGGTCGCGTGAGTTATAGTTGCCTACAGTAACTATAACGGGGGAATTTCATTGGTTTTTTATCAGTAAAATTTCCAGCTAACTATAACATGTGTGAAACCTATGGTTTTTTCAGTGAATTAGCAAGGTTTTTTAAATGCTAATTCCTAACTATAACGTGTGTGAAACCTATGGTTTTTTCAGTGAATTTGTACGGTTTTTTAAATGCTAAGTTACTTTACGCCATTCGTGGCGTGCGCACCCACTTAACGCAGTTCGTTCCGTGCGCGCACGGTGCGCTTCGCGCACCGTGCGCGCACAGTGAGCACGCGGTGCGCGAAGCCCACTTTACGCAGTTAGTGCCGTACACGCAAGGTGGGCACGCAGTGCGCTACGCGCACCGCGTGCCCACGTTACGCACCGTGCGCACATGGAGGACATATTATGCGCTTCCTTGTGATAGGTAATCTGTTAAATTTAATTTGTAAGTGATGACAATAATATGCCATGCACAGAGAGTGTGTTTTTTTTTTTTTTTTTTTAATATTTTTTTGCGTAAGCGCACGGTACGCGTACGGTAAGCGTAATCGGCGAAATTTTCAAAAAATAAAAATTTACCGTTTTTGGCCTTGGGGGATCTTTGAGGACTCAACTAACATGGCTATGTGCATGGGCGCTGTCTAAACAGCCCCTTTATATGTTTTTTGCCTTTGTTTCCAGCCCCTCCCTCACAGTGCGAGAGAGAAAATGGCGGCCGCCGCTTCCTGGTTTCGACCGATTCGAATGTTTACTTAGATGTAACAGCCAATCAGAATCGCGCTTGCGCACGTCACCGTACGCGTACCGTAAGCGTACCGTAAGCGCACCATAAGCTGGCTCAGATATATATATTGATTTAAAGGCTATTTTCTCAGAATCTACTGAACAGATTTACACCAAACCAACAAAAGGCACTTCCTTGACCTGAGGACTACCTCTCTGCCAAATTTCAAGTAATTCTGTTCAGACGTTCGGGCTGTAGCTGTGTCTAAAGGTCCTATGGAAAAATGCATGGGAAAAACGCGTTTTGGGACCCCCCTTTTATCTCAGCCCCCGCTTGACGAATCCCCCCGAGACTTTCAGGGTAGGAGCGGAGCGTAGCGCCCCACCTATTTTGAAAAATTTGCGAGGATTCGTCAACCGGCGCCAAAGTTATTCAAAATAGAATGTTGAGGATTTCCTATGGAAATGTGGTCCTAACTATAACTACCTACTGGCGACCGCCAGTAGGTAATATACATATATATATATATATATGTGTGTATTTAAAAAAGGTTTATGGCATCAATTGGGAAGAGGACTACATCCTAATGACATTGGATATATCATCTTTCTATACAAGCATTTCCCACCAGGATGGCATACGAGCAATTTGGTATTTTTTAAGATCTAGGCCATTTACTTTTTTTAAACACACAGAAATGATTCTGGAAATAATTTGTTGGTGTCTAAATACTAATATCTTTTTACTTGGGTCAAATCTTTTTTGACAATTGAGAGGAACAGCTATGGGCACCTGCTTCGCCTCCAGTTATGTTAATTTGCATATGGGCTGGTGGGAGGAGCAGTTGCTGGCCAGAACTTTGCCAGAGAACTTTTGGAGGATGTCATCATGTGATCATGATACATTGATGATCTTTTTATGATATGGCAAGATACATTGCATTCAGCTGAGAGATTTGTGGAGAAAATTAATAATAATTCAACTTAATCTCCACTTCACTTCCCATATTAGTGCCGAATCAGTCGAATATTTAGATCTCACTGTATATATTGACCAACATGAACTGCATGCTAAAGCTTTTAGAAAAAATACTGCTGGAAACACAATTCTGCATGCACAAAGTTTACATCCCTATAAACTCAAATACAGTATCCCTTATGCTAAAAATCTTGGCATGGGGAGAAATTGCAGTAGGACAGTACAACTAGAACATGCTCAACAGGATCTAAAAGACAGATTTTCTGCTCGTGGCTAAATTGTGAAAATACTACAAGAGGCAAAGTTGAAAGCAAACCTCAAAACAAGAGATTAGCTATTATTTCCAGATTGTCCAAGAAAGGAAGGTCAACAATGTCCCACCTCAAAAATATGGGAGATGAATGCTTGCAATTCGGGGAGTTAATGTGCTGTAGCATAGCATCTCTTTATTTGTCACAAAAGGTCTTCTTCACAGACCTAAGGGCTCACACAGAAGTATTCCTGAGGCAACCCCACTTGTAACAGTGAGCAAAGATTGACAAGTCAAATGAAGTACAGCTGCGCGTACGTCCCTATCCTGTTCTGTGTTTCGATGTCTGGAATGCTACAACTTGTTATTTTATTAGGAAATTCGAGTTTATTTCCAGGCCTCTTCTGTGGAATGTGTGTATATCTATCAGCAGTAAATAGAGTTGTGTTTAGTGTAAACAAGTTCTAAGCTTGAAAGTCACGCACAAGGCCTCCTCCAACCCCCACAATATATTTGTTTTGGAACTAGTGGCACTCCTTTCATCCCGGTTCTTCTGCTTTTTGTGGCAAATATAAACATAGCCCATCAATCAAGGTGTAAGGTGCTGGTTACCTTTCTATTAGTCAAGTGATGTTGTAGTGCTATAAAAATTATGTTTCACATTTATACTGTGAAGTGCGTCAAATGGTATTAAGACCATTTTGAGAAATTCCAACATTTTCGAGTGTATTCAGAGGAGATGTGGGAGCCCTTGAGAAATGTTTCTCTCTCATAGTGGGTAAATTACAATGTAGAAGACATAGGATCAAAGCCCTAGTTTTTGAGGCATGTCTGTGCTCATTACACATTTTAGTATTTTAAATATTTGTTTCCCATAGCACTTGGTATCCTATATTTCTTCTCCCTGGTTTGTAGTTCTGTAAAAAAAAAAAGCAGGTGTTCTTTTCACACATTTAATAGGGCTCATTTAGCAACCTCCTAAGTGTGAAAGTCAAAATCAGATATCCTGGGCTTTGAACCTGTCAGTTGCAGTTTGCATACAGACCTCCACAGCACGTGTGTAACTCGTTGAACAATCTATATATTTGTGTAATAGTAAAATTCACATGGCGGGTTACAAACAGTGAAAATCAAATGAAGCCATAACTATGATGCACACATTACTAGAGGTAGGTGAAATGCTATTGTTTCCATTAATTTCAAAATGGCCCTGCACTGTCCCAGAATTCCGTACTTCGTATGAAATTACTATGTCCAGGAACCGGGCATTTTAATAGAGAAAACTGTGACTATTTATAACATTTGAGACTGGAATCCCAGGATATTGGTTTTATTTAAGTAATGTGGGTCCATTCTTTCTGAAATGTCCAGAACCTCACAATCATACACAGTTGTTATAAAAATATATTGAAACGTTTTTAAAATTCATCTTTTATTGTTTTAGGTCTGGCCTAGACACAGCTGGCCTCAAGTTCCACCCTCCCCCCCACAAAAAAAAATCACAAAGATATTAACAGTTCCCTACATACAAGGGCTTATCACCCAGGCCTTTAGATCCATCGATTTGCTCAAGTTCCTTCTAAATTTTGTTTTTCTCGCCAGAGGTCAACCCCCTTCATTCATTTGCTGCCGAGTACTGTGAGTAGAGACATATTACATTACCTGATCACATGTGCACAGCAATCTGAAAAGGAATGTACTTCAGTGATTGGGCTGGTGTGCTTGAACTACTGAGCCACTAATTTATATTCATATCATTTATATTTTTGCATTTTTTCCTTGCATATTGCAGATAATTGGATCAGAGTGTCCCCTACATGGTAAACAGATAGGCAACCCTGCTTGTGAGAGTATCCTGACTTTTGGTTGGGCCCTAGCATCATGCTAATCTAATTTGTGCACAGAGGCCCAGTCCTGTCTCTGGCAATGTAATGTCCAAAACCTGTTATGTGACTTGAAGGAATGCACAAAGCGTTTCCTCACAATGGGCATAAGGCTACTGTCCATTCCATAGTTTGACACGTAATACATCAGCGGTAGCTAACCGTGTTTTGTGAATCGTAAGTCTGATCAGGCCGTTTTTTTAGGTCTTGCCTGAGCCAGCACTTATAGCGCTGCTCTGGCAAGAGTTTTAGTAAGCAGGTTTTGGAAGTGCTAACCTAGTGGCTTTTTTCAGGCCTCCAGCTTGCGTTTGCGATATCCTGCTTTCTAGCATTCCTTTCCTCGCATGGCCGGCTTTCCTCCCCCTCTCTCACCCGCTCCTCCACCTCCCTTACTGCACGGAAGATCGGTTGTGTTTCTAATCTTAGACCGCTTTCATTCTCTGCCTCTGCTAATTACTTTCACTTTCGCGGTGCCGCGATGTAATGCTGCTCTGGTCTGTCTTATTCTCTCACGCTATCTCGATCTGCCTCAGATCAGACTCTTCTCTTCGAGGTCTGTCTCGTGAAGTCTCTGGTGTAACTCACTCACGTCTGTCTCACTTGTTTATTTAATTGCGCGCCACACAACTCCCGGCCGGGTCGCGCTTGTTTTTTTTTTTATCCAAAGTGTCGCGCTATCAGTTTTAAATGCGCTCCCTTCCCCACCACTCCATCCTGCGCTTCACCGACGTGAGGCGGGCGCTGTCTTAATTGAAGGAATCCGGTCTCATATAGTTAATAACGGCAGCCGCGCAGCTCAATCGCCGCGATGTAATGCTGCTCTGGTCTGTCTCATTCTCTCACGCTATCTCGTTCTGCCTCAGATCAGACTCTTCTCTTCGAGGTCTGTCTCGTGAAGTCTCTGGTGTAACTCGCTCACATCTGTTTCACTTGTTTATTTAATTACGCGCCACACAACTCACGGCCAGGTCGTGCTTGTTTTTTTTTTTATCCAGAGGGTTGCGCTATCAGTTTTAAATGCGCTCCCTGCCCCACCACTGCATCCCGCGCTTCACCGACGTGACCATTCACCATTCTCTAATCTCCAGTGGCAGCTTATGTATTTTGTTGATTAGGAATTGTGGCATCCTCGCAGCTCGCATAACCTCCTTCTGCCCGCCCTCCCCACCTTTAGAGACAGAAATTGCAGTCCGATTAAGGTCTGAACACTTTCAGTGTGCAAAGCGGGAGATGCTCACTTTGTTTTATGCGTGCATAACTTTTCACATGGAAGGAAAAGCTGCTCATTTTTGCCCAACTTGCTTTATGTACCATTAGCAATTCCTTTGGTGCTGCTCCTTGATTTTTGTCATTTCCTGATTTAGCAAGGGTTCTGCTAAGTAGAGTTGCAGATCACCCATCCGTTGTACAGCTCATCTACTGCCCCGTGACTTCAGGTTACACTGTAGTTAGTCAACCCACTTTATTCACTGGCTGTCCGCACTATGAGTGAGAGCATTTTCTTTGATCACATGTGCACAGGAGCATGAGAAGGAGTACACTTCAGTGCATGTGCTGGCATGTTGGAGCTCTGGCCTGCTCCTTTATTTTGTATATTTTCCCACTCTTTTTCCACATTGCAGGTTTGCAAAATAAGCAAACACAAGCATTGGCATAGCCAATAGGGCTCGCCTTTGGGACCTTATAAGTGTTTAGACATGCAGCAGCTGATGTTGTTGCACCAAGGATATTGTACTGCATAACAAAATACTTATAAGGTTCCAAAGGCGAGACCTATTGGCTATGCCAATGCTTGTTCTCTCTTGATGTGTGCCTTTCACACCTTCTGTCCTTGACTGTGCAGGAGATAGATTGCAGCAGTACCAGCCCGGTGACTGTTCACAGTTGAACAACTCTTATAGAACTCATCTTTGGGGCTTTTTTTTTTAGCAAAAATCTGGGTTGAGCAATGAATTAGACATTGATAAATGTCAAAATGCCATAAAGATGATTTATGTATTCCTTTCCCATGCTAACCCAGACAAATAGGATTTTTCTCCTAATTCCATATTTTTCAGTACTTTTAAACTGTATACACATAGGCCTTGTGGGCTTCAATGCTAAACGTAAGCCAATGAACAAATCAAAAAGGATTGCTTTGACAGATGCTGGCTGTGGCATCTGCTTACAGCAATCAAGAGTTGCATGGGCAGTTCTGATGCTATGTTTCTGTAGTCACTATTGTGAGTGGTGTGGAGCCGCACTGATCATCACATCTGATGTTTATGCCACTGGTACACTTCCTATGCCATATTATTGTCGCTTTGCTTAAGAGCCACAATTACCAATTTATTACCATGTTTAAGGGGTAGAGTACATGCACTGGGAGGTGTTTAGCACATTCTCAGGGCCTAGAGGCAACAAACACCATTAAATAGATGCCAGTAAAAGCAAAATATCTTGGTGAGACCACATGGAAAGGTGAATTGCCTTACACCACCAATAAATGGTTTCTTGGTATATAGAAACATGTATGAGCTTCAAGGTCTATAATTTATACTTACAGTTTATAATCAGATTTATACAGAAATAAAAACGTATTGTTCTCATTATAAAACCTGTAGTGAAAGTCTATTTCTTCACTATCCCGAGCAGTCCTTGTATGTGCTTTTCATTTCTAACATTATTAAATATCAACACAGCACTCTGAAGATGAGGATGATTCTGCTTGTTCTACTGTTTAGAAATGAGGAACTCTGGGGCATATTATCAAGATCCGGCGTTAAAATTATCGCCGCTTTAGTGGCAGAAAACTGCCGCTAAAGCGGCGATAATGGGCTTAATAATATGCCCTTGTGAATTCCAATAGAAGCCCATGTTCACACCAGAACCTGGGCTCCTATTGGAATTCTCAAAGGCATATTATCAAGCCCATTATTGTCGCTTTTTCCTGCCGCTAAAGCAGCGATAATTTTAACGCCGGATCTTGATAATATGCCCCTCTGTGATTAATGTTAAGGCATATATGAAATTCTCATGTTCACAACAAAGAACTTTCTAGGGCAGTTTAATATAAACATAACTTGAGTAATCATTTGAAGCAGCTCCTGTCATACTCCATCACACAGTCAGCAGACTTAATGAGAGTTAAATTGGACCCCAATCACTGTAGAGACAATATGGGCTTGAATTAGAATATTTATGAATCCTTCCTGGAGTGTAAGAAAGTATAAAACAAAGAAAAGTTACATCATTAAAATGTTTGAAGGAATACCTTATCGTATTCATTTTAAATAAACTAATGTTGCTACATTTTGTAACCAATATTGTTTTGATAATTTAATATACAACATTGCCAATTCTAGAACATCATCACATATTTCATAGTAGACTGTTTAACCATCATAGAAACATTCTACAAAACGTATATGAAGCATTAATCAAGAATGTATCACTATATACATACACAATACAATGTCCACTTTGTCTTAGACCTTAGGCAATCTAAATTTAATGTGAAATATGATATAGATACAGCGCTGCTGGGTATGGTCAACAACCTTCTCCTTACAGTGGATAATGGAGGGCTTGGCATCATCCATTTCATGTTAGGTCATATAAGCTTAAAACTTTTTGGAGCTATTGGGACTCCTGGATTTGTCTATATTTAAGAATCACTAAGTGGAAAACCACACAACTTTCATAAGTACATGTGTGTTCTCTCAAACATATACAATACCTGCAACTCACAAGAGGAACTGCATTCTACTTTGGGTAATACTAGTCTCAGTAAGTGAGACAGTGTGAAAAGGTTAGTATATAGGTCAGAATTGTGTGCATTCATTCTAACTGCACGTTGGGGAATGTCCCCATTATTTACATGAAGAAAACCAGGCATTAACATCCAAGGACATGTCCTCGATCATGGGTAGGGTAATGCAGTGTCCACTCTATCTTGAGGCTCTGCATGATGGAAGGAAGATGGTTGGCCTTGCTAGTTGCCATATGGGATCTAAGTCCCCTCAGACCAATGAAGAGTTACCACTTTACAGAAGTTCAAACTCTGGCAACTCTTTTTGTCCTTTTGTGTCAGGCCAGCGCCCTGAGGGAACTTCTGTTGTAATTGTGTGGTACAGACAGGGCCACAATTAAAACCAATTGCTTGAACTCACTGCAAAAACCATGTAGCAAATATGTAGTTTCGATATTAAATGCATGACTTGCTATACACAGGGTGCAACACTGCACTCAACATGTTGCCACAGTTAACTGGCCATCTTTCTGTTGGTGAATGCTGAAATCAGGTTTTTGAATAGGCACAATTTTGGGCACATATTTGAAACATTTGCAGCTGTTGGTCTGGAGGTTGGGGTTGCTTTCGTTCGCTGCAGAAAAGAAAAACCTAAAATTCTTAGGGGCAGATTTATGTTCCCTGGCGCATCCCTGCAAATCAGCATGGATGCGCCAGGGAAGATGCGTCACGAAAGTTTACCCTTGCGCCACAATAGATGCGCCGCATCTATTTGATGGATCAAACCCAGATCTGTTGACTGGGTGTGAGTGTTTGATTGGTTCTGATGCTCCGTCCATCACCACCCACTTTTGTACCGCATTTACAATGCAGCGCATCGTGGCGCAAGGATAAACAGACGCGTGACGCATCAGATGGCGGAAGGTTGGCGCATTGCTGGAGTTGCGTTGCAAGCGCGACGCAGCTCCAGCAAGGCTCGGGGGTGCCCTATCGTTACAATGCTGCGTCAATCCTTACGCCTGCTTCAAGCAGGCGCAGGGTTTTGACGCAGCATGGCCGGAAAAGAGACTGAGTGAAATCTTGTAGATTTCACTCAGCCACTTTTCGGAGGCGTTCCTGCGCCGGAACGCCCCCCCCTGTGCAGGTACGCCCACATGTGGCGCAAGCTTTACAACGTGACGCATCTCCCTAGATGCGTCACATTGTAAATGGGGCGCAACATGGCGCAGGGTTTACGCCGCCGCTGCGTCACAAAAGTGACGCAACGGCGGCGTAAAAGTGGCGCAAGTCCGTTATTAATCTGCCCCCTACATTTTTACAGGATAAAGAAACTGAATCTGCCCAGTCATGAACATGTTTTGTTTCAGTATTTCGATAAACTCACATTTACGTCAATGTTTTTTCAATGTAGCAGCTGTTTTTCAAAAACTCCAAACTGCTGCATCTCTTTGTAAGCCCCAGTGTCTTGAATCCTAAAATCTCTCAGAGGAAGGCATAGAAATATTAAATATGAAATGTACAATACTCTTATGCTGACTGTTTCGCACTGGAAGGAGATGCCTTCAGAGGCCATGTGATCAGAACATGAGACTGGAGACAATATATGGGAGACAACTGGAATGCACTTAAATCAATGAGGCACGCCTTTTATAACAAGAAGTGAATACTTGTAGGTTTGTCTTCTGCTAATTGTAATACTGTAAATGTTTTTTAACAATGTATCTTACTCTGGAAGATGAAAAAGACAGTGCTTATAAAATGTTATTCCTGTGCTACCATGCAAGGAATTTAAGAAATATTGATGAATAACATTTTTAATAGGATTCTATTATATGGGTATCCTTTTTTTCTCATGAAACCTGTACTTTTATAACAGTGGATTCCCTTCTGAATCAATGTGTTAAAATGTCATGATAACCAGGCAAACCATCCATAGACTGTGTTCCATGATTGCCTCATGTGGCTCATAGATGGCCTTTCTGTGTGATATGACTTAGTCTACTATGTTAGGTAATTGGGAAACAGTCGGAACACCGCGGCCTCAGCCACTCATGTTCCGACATCGTGAGCGTATCCACGTATGCATTAACCACACATATGCGTGGTGAGGGCAGTGCGTGGTCTAGCTGCTGCAAGGGCAGAAGCAAGAAGACCTTGCCAGGAAGAGAGGCAGAGGATGCAGTGAGGTAAGTGGGGCTGTGCTGGGGGGGGTAGTTTTCAGGGCTGTGCTGGGGGAGCTGTGTTAGGGGCAGACGGGGTAGTTTTGGGGGCTGTGCTTGGGTGGGTGGGTAGTTTTCAGGGCTGTGCTGGATTGGGGCGGGGGTAGTGTTTGGGGCTGTGTAGGGGCGGGGTAGTTTTTGGGGCTGTGCTGGGGTGGGGGGAGTTTTTGGGGCTGTGCTGGGGGAGTTTTTGGGGCTGTGCTGGAGGCAGGGGGAGATTTCAGGGCTGTGCTTGGGGCTGGGGGTTTCGGGGCTGTGCTGGGGAGTTTTTGGGGCAGTGCTGTGGGGGAGTTTTCAGAGCTGTGCTAGGATGGGAGGCAGTTTTCGGGCTGTGCTGGGGGGAGACCTCGCCAGGAAGAGAGGCAGAGGACGCGGTGAGACAAGTGGGGCTTTGCTGGAGGGTAATGTTTGTGGCTGTGCTGCGGCCTGGGGGGGTAGTTTTTAGGCTTGGGGTGTCAGGGTAGTATTCAGGACTGGGGGGTGTCGGGGTAGTTTTCAGGGCTTAGGGGTGGACTGAGTAGTTATTAGGGCTGGGGTAATTGTTTTAATTAGGGTTAGTAGTTAGGCCTACGGGCAGTGGAAGGATTTGGGGTAGTTTAAGGGCCAGCACCGGGTGGGAAGTGGGTTAGGTAGTGTATGTTAAGGGGCAGGTTTTAGGGCTCAGGGCAGGGGCAGGGGTCAGTAGTTGGGGTCGTTTTTCGGGATCAGTGGGGTGGGGTTGGTTGTTTTTAAATAATGGGTTAGGGGTTTTGGCCTAATGGCAGTGGAAGGGGCTGGGGTAGGTTTAGGGAGAGCGCTGGGGTAGGAGGGGGTCGGGTGGTGTATTTTAAGGGATAGGGACAACGCGGGGGTGGGATGGGGCATGTTAAGGGGCAGGTAGGGGGTTTGTAGATTAGGGTGGGGGAGGAGGGTGGGAGTAGTGGCGAGCTTAGCCATACATACCCCTTTACCATTCACGCCTATACCACAGAATTGCGTGGTGAAGGCATGCGGGGTAAAGGAATGCGTGGTTAAGATCCATTCGTGGTTCGTGCTGCGGGCTAGAGGCACGCATGGTTCTGCCAAGCTAGGTAATTTTGGCCCTATAGTGCTGCATAATTTCAGCTGCCCTGGCTACAGAACTGTCCGGTCATACTCTATTCTATGCTCAGAAGAACATGAGCGGCAGCGGGAGCAATTCAAGGAGGAGAAGGACCCAGATTACACTGGATCCCAAGTACCCCTCCTATGTCGCTTTCAGAGGCACTCGAGTTGCCCGGAGGGATGTCACTGAAGGACCCTAAAGAGACCCTTAGCCTTCATCAGTCTCACCAGACAGGAGCCCAAGCTTCAGCACACTGCATCCCTGTATCAGTAGGTGGGAAGATGAGCCTAGGTAAGCATCCTGTAGAGGTGGCTGCAGAGGGGTCACTTTTGCTTCCTGAAAGTACCACTGCACCCCTTCCCAGCCCAGAATCTCACACACACTGCTGGTGAGAGAGCTTCTAGGTTGACACCTATTGTGGACAAGAGTCAGAAGCTGCTGTGAGACAGAGAGAGGGGGAAAGAGAGAAAAACATAGCGGCTGAATGATGTACAGAGAGGTGCGTGGAGGCATGTATCAATGGGCACTGCGGCTTGGAGGCGAAGGGAGCATAGACCACATCATGCACCCTTAAACCCCCTTCCCTCCCCCCATGATATCACTGTGATCCTCAGCAGCCTGCTAGTTGCTGCTGAAGGGACAAGGAAAGGGTAAAGAGAGGAAACTATGGAAAGTAAACTGCTCTCAGACTCACTTTCAGTTCCTGACACTACCTCTTTAACCCCTTCAGTGCCCATGACGAGCTGGACTCGTCATGGGCCGCGGTGGCGCTGTGCCCATGACGAGTCCAGCTCGTCATAGACCCCGCCCGCTAATGCAACGGCCGGCACTGGGCGGGGAAAGGGGCGGGCACTGAAGGGGTTAACCCTACGACGAGGGGTATCAATGGGACCACAGGTCAAGCCATGGGTAGAAGTTTCTACACAAGACTTCCCATGCGTAGAGGCTGACAGCTGGAGAGAGAGAGATAAAGATAGACAGGGAGGGGGGTGCCTGTAGCTCCAGAAAGAGCAAATGAGATTCCAACCTCTGCAGGGAAAGCGAAAGACCCGGAAGTCAATGTATTTGAGGCTTGTCGATGGATCCTTTCCTAGGTCATGAGTTTGTGTAGATAGAATGCCTGTAACTGCTCTCAGTTTCCTTATCATCACGGGGGTGCCAGGGAGCAGCACACACCTTTAGTGCTTTTGTATATGATAATTCATTGCATTTGATCCTTGGAACTGGTTGTTAGTGTCAAATGTGTCCCTACGGCTCTATTTTGACAAGCAATAGAACCTTTTACATTTTGTTCTGCTGGAAACATATGGTCAAATGTCAAAATGCCTTCTGCCAAAACAGTGTTCGTTTGAAAGTGGGTTTTCACCACTGCAAGGACGGCTTAAGGCAAACAGATAGTTAAAAACTGGACCTTTTTCCTAAAACTCCCTGGCATCAGAGTACGTCACAGCTATCATCATGGCTTCTCTTCCACTAGCAATGAATGTTAACCGGCTACAGCGCCAGCATCTACAGACACACTTTTTTTCCATGTGTATTCAGGAATGGTGCAAGGGTTTCAGTGTCTGCGCTTTGTCATCGGCAGGGCGTTCTGCACACTGACAAGTTTCTGTTTTGGCCTGTTGCAGTTATTCGGTGCCACCAGCAGGTGGTGTGGCTTACCTCTCTTTATGCAATTGCTGGTCCTGTATGTGATAAACATAATCTCTTGTGATACACTTCCCAGTGTCCTGCCTAGTGTATCATCGATGTCAGAGCTGCTGGGGTCACAATACAGAGAACTCAGTAGAAATAAGGTTTAGTTCTCTGTTTTTTTTCCATACGGTCTTCTGCAGTATTCAGAGAGCACTTTTATTGCACACAACATAAGAACAAAAAATGGAACGCGGTCCTTTACCCCATAATTATTCTGCTATGTTTCTGTCTCTGGCAAAGGGGAATGAACGCCTGCAGGACAAAAAATGAAATCATGATCAGACTTGGGAAAACAGTCTGTCAATGCTTGACATTTCACTTCCTAAAAAAGAATATGAGGAGGTTGACGTGACCTCTATAAAAAACAAAAAATATGTTTTTTCACGAGGATCAGTTTACAAAAAGTTTTTATTTGCTTTTCATGCAGATATGTTTCACACTTATTTTCATTTTACAATATTGGCTTGAGCCTAAAATATTTCCCACATCAGTTTCTCCTTAAAACATATAATTTGACAACATCAGAGGATCAGCAGGCCCACGCAAGCGGCCATTTTCCAGGAAGAGGAAGCTCTTGCTAGAGAGCTGCACATGGTCCTCAGAACAACAACACAGTCTACTCCACAAACACCTGATTAGAATTCAAACCCACAAGGGGAGGAGCCTGCTGTCGCGAATACTGGAGAACCTCCTCTTGGCCTTAACTTCGACCAGCAGGCACCCAAGCTTCATACTGACTCCACCACACAATACCTTGTCCACCTCCTCCACTGGGGAGGCAGGAGAAGAGGGTCTGAATCTTACATGCAGTCACAGAGGTTACGAAGCCTTCTTCGGCAATGGAAGCCGATGGACAGAAATAAAGTCCACAAAGTCTTCCAAGGCTATTATATTTCGTGGCATCCCCTATGGAACAGCCTCCTCATCATTGTCCTTCAACATACATGTGTGGCCATGAACCCATGTCATTCTTACAATACTGACTACAGGTTTAGATGTACACGGATGACACTCAAACCCAATTTCATCTAAGTAACAAAGTCAGGAGACGAGCGATCTTCACAAATTTTCAGAACTACATCTGTCGTTGGATGAGGAATAACTTCCCGCCATACTTGGTACCAAAATGAATATTTCCAGGTAGGAAGGTGCGAACGTTGGGACAATCTCACTGCAATATCCCTAGCCCAAACATCCAACATGCAAAAGCTGGTTGTAATCTCTGGCTCAGATCTCCCATCAACCCTCCAGTAAATGTAAACATAAAAGGACCTTTGTGAGTCAGACCTGCTCTCCAAATCCTACCATTGCTGAAGATGGCTCTCAACTGGAAGACACCCACCCATATTAAACCCACCCTAAAAGCACTCCACTGGATTCCAGTAGCAGTCGGGCTAAATTCAATGCTGTGCAAACCATGCAAAAGGAGGACGCAATACACAATGTCTGGAAGAACTTCAAACGGCAAACACTCTGGGGTATCCCTAGGGCTCCAGGGCCCCAGACACCGGAGCCATCCACCAGTGCTTAAGACTTCAGCCGAGCTACTTACTCTTCAGAAAACCGCTCAACCTAGCAGTTTATAGAAGTCTACTAAGACCATGAGACCATGTGAGTGACCACTGCTGGAGCAGCATCTACACCAGAGCACCACTAGCCTCCTGCAGAGCACAATAGCTCACCCCACATCTAGGACTGAAGTCCATCTGGCTATATCAAATCTGGTGCCCTAATCACGATAACCTGCACCCAATATGATCGAACATCCTCAGAACTTTCTGTTGGGTATGCACAATGTTCTACACAGCAAGGTGGGTGCAACACGTTTGGTACCAAAGAAAACCCATGAAATTGCTAAATTAATCAATACGAAGCAGTTGCTGGCAGGTTGAAATTAGATCTGTTTACAAAAATATGATTTTGGCACATTAAAATTGACCCTAATAAAAAGCAAGGCTGTGTTTTGTCAAAATAGTGTGTGCTGCCCCCTATATATGTGAGACCAAAACCCACCAAACCCATGAAAGTGTTGACACGGGGGCATGGCCTGGCCTAGCACCAAGATGGCAGCTCGTCCGTGAAGCTCTGGAACCGTCGCTCATTAGCCGCAGTCATGCACCAGTTAATCAATGCCCTTGCGACAACCGGACACACCCGCTGATCAGGGGCGTAACACAAGCCCCCGCAGACCCCGCGGTGCGGTAGGGGGCCCAAGCTGCAGGGGGGCCCCCGCAGCACAATACTCTGGCCCAAGAGCTCGGACTAGATCCGGAGTGGGGGCCCCTACGTGTACGTGGCAGGGGGTTCCCCTCAACTTTCGATGTGCCACTGCCGCTGATGCCCACTGATCTGCAGTGATTCCCAGGCCTTTCGGCGATGAACTTTGGTGACTCGTTGGTGACGTGCGGGCCCACACCACCCGCAGCCATACGTGGCCCTCAGAGGCCCCGCGATGACAAGGGTCACGGGTGAGACTGAGGGGGGGGGCCGCGGCCATGCTGAACGGCCACGCAGTAATTGAGGCCGCTACGGAGGAACCTCCCTGACTCGAGATGGCGCATGTCGTTGCCATGCAACAACACATGCAGGCCGGCAGTGGCGGTGAGTGCCTTCCCCTTCTCCTCCCATCCTACCCTGCCGCATAACAAACTCTGGCAGTCCCGGCCCCCCCTGGCCTGGATTGCGCTTGCAGTCTGTCCTTTTTGGGGGGATTTGCATCAGACAACGTGAGGCACACCATGTAATAATTTGCTCTGCCCCCCAGAATTTAATCGTGGAAAAATATATGATCATTCATAGCCCACACAGCAACCTGGGGGGCGCTGCAACGTTCCCTTATCTGACTTCACCAGAACTGTGAGCAGCTTTGAATATTTGAATGGAAGCAGGCACCTGCAGTTGCATGTAAGAACCGGCACCTTCATTTTCCTTTACACCGTTATTAGTGGCACAGCGCAACTTCACTAATATATCTGGGGCTACGCCCCTGATTCTCGTCTGCAACCCTTTTACCCCATACACATCAAGGAGTTGACCTCTTTTTCCCCAGGGACAGTACCCCCACTCTACTACCACCCTACATCATGGGGCATGGCGACCCTAAACAACGGCTGCTCTCCTTTGATATAACCAAGACCCCCAGGCACGAGAAGAATGAGGGCCCGCACATGGAGACCCTGTCCTTCCGGTCCCCCTGAACCGGAACCTCCCCCCACCGACGGAACTGATACCATCATGTCAGAATTGCGAGCCGGTTTCAAAGCCATCGACGCATGGTTCGATGTATTGGATGCCTGCCTTGAAGATATGCAGAGCCACATCGAACAACATGGAACCCGCATTGATGCCACCGAACAACGCATATCTGAGGTAGAGGTCACCCAATCACCTATTGTTAAAAGGCTGGAGTGCACTGAAAGACTGCTGAAGATGACAGCAGCCAAGGCGGAGGATTTTGAGGCTCGATCACGCCACAACAACATCTGCATTGCATTGGTGGCAGAATCCACCAACACCGGTCCCATGGATATGCAGGTGGAACTTTTTATTACAGGCACTTTTACACCAACATTTGCAATCGAGCAGGCTCACAGAACCCTCACTCCCAGATCCACCACTGGTGCCCGCTGCCATTGATCATAGCCTGGCTCCTGAACTATCACTACCGAAATGCTCTTCTTCGCATGGCCCGTGACAAAGGTAACATTCAATATCAGGGCATGTCGCTCTCTTTCTTTCCAGATTTCACCCCTCTGGTTCAAGAGGCGCGTCGCAAATTTCTAGACATAAAACAAACTTTGCAAAAAGCAAATGTCCGATATGCCATGCTTTACCCGGCGCACCTGTGGCATCAGCTCAACTGAAAGACCCATATATTAGACTCACCCGCTGCGGCTGCCAATTTTGAAGCAACATAGACCGAACACGACCTCTCCTCCTGGGAATAAACCTGCCGCCTCTCCACCTTTACTCCCAGCAGACTGATGAAGCGCAATGGCCCACTGACTATTGTCCTGCTTAGTTATTTTTGTTAGTGGCCAGATACTCCGCTATACTTCCTCTATTTTTAGCACTTACCTGCTATCGGCGGTGCATGATTCCATCAAGATCTAAATAGTGTTTCACGGGCAGCCTCCTTTGAGCGTGGCCTCCCCCTCAAGGAGTTCTCCCACTGTTTGATCGGGAAAATGGGATTTACTGGATACTGGTTGGGTTGTTATCCGATGTGGGTGGGGGTAATGGGTTGTTGAATATTTCAATTCATATGTTTGTTATAGACAAGGAATTGTTTATACTAATGATCGGCCCTACACACTCATGTACAGGGATGCGTACACATATATCCATGCATGGCAGCGATGACATCGGCGGATAGGGGCCCCGGGTCACTAGAATAAAAATGCATGCCGCGGAAGGTGAGTGGCCTATTCAACCCCCATAAGAGTAGACAAGTGCTATATTACCTCGCCAGTCACGCAGTTCAAGTAGCATTTCTGCAAGAGACTCATTATGCCCCAATTTCCACCGATTTACCTCCAACTGGGGAATAATCGTGTTTTTTGTTAACTATAGCACCTATTCCAGAGGGGTTTGTATTTTAATTCATAAGGCAGTTCCATTTCAGACACATAACGTAGTTAATGATCCCGAGGGCCGCTATCTGCTATTGGTTGGGTGCCTTGGCATGGATTGCTCTTGGTTAATGTATACACCCCCAATATAGATGCGCCTGACTTTTTCCCAGCATCTCCGCACATATCAAAAACCTTTCCATTGACACTAGTCTGCTGGGGGGGCGACTTTAATCTCACATTACAGCCAACCCTCGACACAACACCCTGGGACAGATCACCAAACCGCACTCCACTAAAGAACTCACTGCCCTGCTTCAGTCTTCCCTACTAAAAGATGCTTGGCGACATCAACACGCCGCGGATAGGGATTTTTGCTTCTTCTCCGCACCACATGGCACTTGGTCCCCCCTAGATCGCTGGTACTTATCCCCGAAACTTGTGATCCATACACTCTCCATGGAATACCTTGCCCGTACCCTCTCAGATCATTCCCCAGTGCTGCTGTCCCTCACTATCCCCATCATCATACGACCATATACACTCTGGCGCTTCCCTTCAGAAGCCCTCCTCAACAGCGTGTTCAGGAGTGAAATTAAAGATTCCATAGTAGACTAATTTCAGTGCCTCACTATGCCACTTCATGGGAAGCTTCTAAAGTCTGTATACAAGGAATATGGATTGCCAAACAGTCGGAGGTACTGCGATCTATTCGCTGAGAGCTTGAAATGACCGCAAAGGCGCTGATAGAGCTTGATGCTCACACCTTGACAGGTGACCCCCCCTTCTTCTCTACATTGGAGGGCGGGACTCCTCACAGAGTTCCAAGAGCTCACAACCGGCAAAGCCTACTACCTCGGCAAATAAGCGCACGCAGGGACATACGGGGAGGGTGAGAGGCTGGATCGAACATTGGCCGGGCTGCTTTGCCCCCGATATCAATCCTCCTTCGTTACCCAAAAGTAACTAGATGATGACACGTCGGTCCCCCAGGGTTCCAACATTACCTCCACCTTTCTCTCTTACTACTCTCGCCTATATGCCACTTGTTCTCCTCCCTCCGATGCCGCTCTCACTGACTACTTGGCTGAAGTGGTGATGGTCTGATCGAGGAGGGTCAATGACAATTTCTGGCCTCTCCCATTGCCACACACGAATTCTCACAGGCTATAGCCAACCTTGACGGATCCCTTGCCCCCGGTACGGATGGCCTTACTGGCACATTTTACAAAACATATAAAACATTACTAGTTCCACATCTTCTAGAGGTATACGCGGAATTTTTTGAGTCCGTGTTGCTTGCTCCCACATTGCGCAAGGCTGTTATCTCCCTTCTCCTCAAACCAGGTAAACCTCTTACAGGCCCCTCTCGCTGCTGAATCAGGACTATAAAATCCTTGCCATGGTCCTTGTAACGCGCATATCACTCCTAGTCGGCCAAATTATATCTCCATGACAAGCTGGGTTTGTCCTGAATCGATCTACATCTGTGAATCTCCGTACTGTGTTTGCTGTCCTCAACCAAATAGATCCGAGCCTCCCTGCTGCAGCGTTACTACTGGATGCAGAGAAGGCATTCGATTCACTAGAGTGGCCTTTCCTCTATGCTACATTGGGAAAGCTGGGCTTTCCTCGAGGTTTCTGTGATCTCGTCCACTTCCTTTACACAAACCCAGTGGTTAGGCTCAGAGTGAATGGTGAACTCGTGGACCAATTTGCCTTATCACGGGGCACCAGATAGGGCTGTCCCCTTTCACCCCTACTGTTCATTATTGCCATGGACCCCCTTGTACGCCATCTTCAAGAATGCTACTTACAGCGGGGACTTGGATTTCACTGCGGCCCTCTGCTGGCCTCGCTCTATGCAGATGATATTCTATTGTTTATCCGCGAACCCGGAGCTAACCTTCCTCCACTCCTCCGGACATTTGTGCGATTCGGAGCCTTCTCTGGACTGACTATAAATTGGACTAAATCTGAAATATTTCCACTGACCGATGCCACGCTTTCCTTTACTCTAAACTTTCCCTTGCAATGGTGTGATGACCCCCCCCGCTACCTTGGTATTGTTCTACATCGAAATGCATCGGATGTCACCCGCCTCAATTACGGTCCCGCTGTTGATTGGCTATCATCCCAAATTGACAGGTGAGTATTACTCCTGCCATCAATTGCTGGTAGAATTGCCATTATTAAAATGGTAGTATTGTCCCGCTTTTTATACCTTTTCCTGAACATCCCCATTCCACTCACATCTAAGTTCTTCAATACGCTTCGGAGCTTGCTCACTAGACTGATCTGGGCTGGCGGTCAGGCACGTGTTGCTGGCAGACATTGATAATGCCCTTTCGTTGTGGAGGATTTGGGGCCCCCAATTCTATCTGGATTATTTAGTCGCACAGGCACACTATGCGTACTATTGGTACCATCCAGATGCGAGGCTACAGCACCTAAAACCGGAATAGTTGCAGGCCCGCCCTTACTCTCTCCCGATCATCATTCCCAACGGCCTTATGAGGTCACCCTCAGAGATTCTAACACTACATACCACATACTGGGCCTGGATGAAATGACATTGTTATCTGCATGCTGAACGCCTTTACTCCCTCATTTGCCACTTCTAGACAACTCATGGTTATCCACAACTACTGAAACACTGACTCAATGTACTCTTTCCCGCTGTGGGCTTTATACGATAGGAGACTTGTTTCATGATTCCTAAGTACGCTCCATGTCAGACCTTGCTGGTGGGCACGTGGTGTCTTCGATGGGCACTTTCCTTCTTCATATAACACGCATCTCCATATACACTGTGCTACAATCCTCGACAGCGGGACCGCAAGATTTCTCCACTCTTGCCCTTGTTATTACATCTGCCACTAGCAACCACCTAGTCTCCCATTTGTACAATTTAGCCCAGATGCTTCGTCCACCTGTGGGACAGGGAGCACGAGCGGCATTGGAAAGAGACTTGGGCCACCCTCAATCCAACGAGGTATGGTCATATTGCTGTGAGCAAACTCGCTTTGTATCTTGTAACTACAGACATAAACTTCTCCACTTTAATTACCTGCATAGAGCCTACCTTACTCCAAAGCTACCGGCCAAGATAGACCCCATCGCTGCCCTAGGTGCGTAGATGAACATCGCGACTTCATACATTTAGCTTGGCATTGCCCAGCAATTTTTGCATACTGGGAGACGGTCTTTCAGCGTCTTACTCAAATTGTTGGCTCGGATCTAACCCTCCCCATTGCTGGCACTGTTGGGCTATGTCAAAACTCTGAGCCTTGGCGCTCGATAATTTTCCGCCATTGCCCTACTCCTCGCAAAGAGGAAGCTATCCAAACACTGGAATAGTCCCACAGTTCCATCACTAAAGGCCTGGATGGGAGACTTATTATACTGTGACACCACTAGTGACATATATGCAAGGCTGCAGCCTCCCTCCCCAGACCCAAAAATATTTGGCAACCTCTCCATTCCTATCTACTACTTCACCCTGAGGAGACTGACTGAGCTTGGAGACTGACTGAGCTCGGATACTTCCGACCCTTCCAGTTAACTCATAAGCCTTAACTAACCAGGAACATCAGGCTTACAGCTGTGAAACATGCTTGTATAACATGTTATGATGGGAGGATATTGCCCCAAAGCCTCCTTCTTAATGGACTCAGATTACCTGTATTTATTGCCTTCTTCATGTCTTTTGATTATATTGTATGGACCCTTGTTGTGCTCATGAGATATTTCAGACTACTCAAGACGCTATGGCCGACATTGCATTATGATAAAGGCTCCTTGTTTTCCGTTTTTTTCGGATTTTTACAGATAAATACAGAAAGAGAATCATTTATTTTCCTGTCTGCATGTATTGTTAAATGTGGATAAAAACGGAAATTGGGTTGTTTTTGGGTGATTTTAAATGCTGTCAAGCATGACTGCTAGGCCAATTGCTGTGCAGATTGACAGGCAAAGGGATTAGAAAAATATTGGGATTTAAGTAAAGAGCTTTAAACAGCGGTAGATTTGCACAACCTTGCTATTAACATTTATATATTTTCTTGCAAGTGCATTTTTTACCATCTGAGTGTGTATATATCATTAAAACCTGCCAGACGTTCAGGCATGAGTGTGCATTGGCTGGTTTTATAAATGCAGAAATATACACAGTTCAGCTTCATTTTTTTCACAAAACCTAAAATAAATATGGATAAATATAGGTAAAGTTAACAAAAAATAAATATGGATAAATACAGATGGAAATGACAAAATTATAAATACCATAAAATCGGGAGCCCTAATTCTGATCTTTTTAATTTGTGTACATCCCTGCACCATTAATCTTCCTCCCTGTTCCATTCTGCTTGGTTGATTCTCATCCATTCCTGTATTTTATTGTTTCTTCTTTGTTATTTGTTGAAAAAATGCAATAAATATAAAAATAAAAATTTAAATGAAGGCGTTGAACCAAAAAGGCAGTTTATTTGCAGACAAGGTGACAATCCAACTGCAAAACATTTTGCAGGTTCAAGACACAGCATATGGAATTTTTTTATGGTTGGTTCCTAGATGAGAACTTCAAAAACATATAGATAACGACCACCCACATGCAAATTATTCTGGTTCTTGCCCCAAAAGGAACATTTAAAAGCCCTGTACGCCACGGGTGTGTCACTTTTTGTCACGCACCAGCGGCGCAACCTGCAGCCCCATATTTAGAAGGGCACGTAAAGCCACCCTGCATGGTTTTTTGCGTCCTTGTAAATATGGCCTCTTCTCATGCAACACTTTGCATGAAAGGGGCATGCCAGGGGTGTTGCTGCAGGTGTTACCACGCAACACCCATGTATTCTGCCGCATTTCCAGATTTACGAGAATTTATAAACCTGGAAATGCGTCAGAACGCTACGCCACCCGAGGGGAGGCGTAGCGAAGCGCAACGAGGAGAAAGGTTTACATTTCTCCTCATTTTTTCCTCTTTCTATGCATGCTGCATTGTGCAGTACACATAGAACAAGGAAATCAACTATTGTGATTGTTTATGTGCAGGAAGGTGTCCCTTCATTGAAACAATTACGTTTTCAACTTCTATATGTGCTGCATTAAGCACCACACATAGAAGTTGAACATTTCAGATTGTTTATGTGCAGGAAGGCATCCATTCCTGCACAAAAACAATTTCCCCGCAACGCAGGCACCTTTGCACCATGGCGCAAGAGTGCCTGCGTGGCACATGGCAGATGATTGTGCACCAGCACAGGGGAACGCACAGGGATGCGTCATATCGTTGTAAATATGAAGCATCCGTGTGCGTTGAAAGTGCCACAGCGTGGCGCAGCCAAAGGGCTTGCCACTTTCTTGTAAATAAGGCCCAATGTATTTGAATTTCTAGGCCAGGTATGGGCCTCTTTAATGATATGCAACTTGAGTCTGGTGTGCAGTGAGCCTTGGACCACATCTGGGCAAATCTAAACCAGATACAGAACATCAGTGAGAACAATAGAAAATGATAATGCATTGAACGCTTGAATGAAGTTCAGCTATTAGCAATAGTTTAGTGCATATTTCAGTCCATTTTGTTTGCTCACTGGGCCTTTCCAGACAGGAATCAGCCATATGCAAATCAGCCCACATTTTAAAATCTATGGTGATTCAAATTTGGTCTTTTTTAAAGTATGTTTTAATTGTGATTTAGAGAAAACTAAATTGCTGATGGAGTCTGATAAAATCCATTTGGAAATGATGGGAGTATGCTCTTAGATTGCTATTTGTAGAGAATTCAACATCCACAATTCTGTTTGGATCTTTCTTCATAACTGTGCGATAGATGCTGCAGCGTCTTTGAAACAAGAAATTAATTTGCCTCTCTCTGTGTTGAAGGGTCATTTGATTTACATCTAATGCTCAAATCAGTGAACTGAAGACTCTTCCTCTAAGAACTGAAACTTGCCTTGAATTATTTAACCAAGGGGTCAAGAAATCTCACAAGACTTACCTTTGTCCTGAAGATGGTCTCATTGATTTGATGCTACAGAGACCGAAACGTCGATGCCTAACCCATTCTTCTTTCCTCAGTGATTGTTAATTGACTTGGTTTGAGTTCTGAATCCTATGCATAGGACAGACTCATTGTTTGATTCAATGAAGATGGGCAGTCATACATTGAGAACCAGGATAGTTTTGAATGTTTAATATATATGTTTTCTGTTGCCAATGTATGTTTTGATCTTTCTGAGTTTATTTCTGTTCCCCCATTTTTATGTTGTTGAACTATAAAATCTATTATCGCCGTCATATAGCTATACATGTGGCCAGTCCTATGGGCCCGATGCTCACTAAATGGAAGGTGAATCTATTAGAGTGGGCGGTGGCTGAGGAGTGCAGGCTTAGGAGAGTGCGCACGGACGAGCATTCGGAATGGGATCTTGAGACGTGCTCGAGTATATCAGATGAACTTGGGGAAGGCAGTGGGGAATGAAGCAGAGGTTAGGACCAGGATGGGAGTGACGAGGTGGGAAATACAGATGCAAGGGGAGAACACTAACAGGGGAAGCACTGTACTCACAGATGTCCCACAACAGTGAACGTTTGGTGGATCGCACTGGATCTGACAGAGGTGCCTTGGCACAGACGTTATGTTGGACCTATGTTTTAGAGTGAGCCCCTTCTCCCTCCCCCACTGATTATCGCTCAAATGCACCCTATATAGTGGGGAAAGATACTTGTGAGCAGGGAGAGGTCTTTGGGGGCATATTAATAAGGGCTTTATCTCCGTTTTTTTGGCTTTAAAAGCCAAAGAAGCGGAGATAAAAATATCGCCCTATCAACATGTTAGCACCCTTTTTCACTACGCTTCCCTTTGCATCTCTAATGAGATGCAAAGTGGGCGTTCCAGAGCAAAATATTAGGAGAAATGTCGCCTAGCGACATTTCTCCTATTATCAAGCTTCACGCTAACCCTGTTAGAGACAAAAAAAGCAGCGCTAACCATGGTTAACACTGCTTTTTTACGTCTGCTAATTTTCAGATTTAGCCATGTAATCCAATGGGAGGTGGATTACATGGCTAAGTCCACCATGGGCTATCAACAAGGATATTCCTATCCTTGTAGTTCTATCGCTGCATTACCAGCGATAACCTCCCAAAATGCCGCTATCGTGGGATTTTTTATTGCCTAGGCGGTTAGCGTTGTTAATAACGCGATAACCAGGCGATATTATCCAGCGATAGCGGGCGTTAAAAAAATTAACGCTAAGCGCCCTTAGCGTTAATTTTCCCTGTTCCTTGTTAATATGCCCCTTTGTTCTTTCTTACTGTTCTCACGGAAACAGAGAGTATACACTGAGACACCCGGTCTAAAAACTACACACGACACAACTACCCAAATAAAACTAAATGTACCACCTGTAATCTCGCTGCAATTTCATTTATTTGTATTTCAATTTTTGAAAATCTGAATAAACTAATTTTTGAAAAAGTAAAAAAAAAAAAAAAAAAAGATATTCCAAAACCAGGCCCAATCTACTTCATGTAGTCGTCCTGCACCCCATCGCGGTCAGCCTTAACTTTCGACTTAGCCACTGTTTTGCAAGACCAGATACCCGTGGTTGGCACTTTGATCCTTTGGGCACTATTTTTCACTAAAGACTTTAAAAATTCATAACTCCAATCCTAATGATTGGATTAATTTATTTTTGGTATCATTTTATTTATTAAAACGTGCCCTATTTTATTTATTGATTTGTGATTTTTCTTGTGTTGTATTTTCACTTTATTACTGTTTATGTGCAGCATCAATACTTTGCACAGTGCCTCTAAGGTAAGCCTGACTGCTTTTTTACCAAGCTACCAGAGGGTTAAGCACAATTTTGTGACTTTTGTGGTTCACCCTGACAAGGATTGTGGTTGTTGCTTATGTGGGACTTCCACCCCCCTCAACCAATAACCCAGTTTCTTACACTAATGTCTTGTCACACTTTATCACCTCACTCACTCACTCAAAGTCTGTTTCATCTCACTGTAATTCAGTACCAGACATTATTTCCTCTCACTTTCATTTGCTGATTTGCCTATCTCTACCTTACTGTCAGAGTCTGATTCCTCCAAGTCTCTCCTTTGTTTCTAAAACACTAGTAGGACCTGATTCATCTTACTGTCAGTCACTTATTTTGAACATATTGTCAGAGCATCGTTCCTTTCAATCATTACTGATGTGTAGCTTACCTTAATGCTGTGATCTTCCTCAGTCACTGATTTCAAACTCACTATCAGTCCTTGATTCCTCTAAGTCATTTAATAAATTATTTCTCCCTGTGAGGACTCTACCTCTCATTTCCATTCCTTGTATTCTTGTATTCCAATCCACATCCAGCCTTCTTCTCCAGTCTTCTCGTTAGTGTCAAGTCTAGAAGGTGGATGATAAGGTGACTTCTACAAGCACCTACAGGACCTACCTCCTACTCCATACTAGATATCCTAGACTCCTGCTGTGTCTATCTTTAGTCCCATCCCCTCCATCTTTCCCTTCTCCAGCGTCCCCTGTTCTTCATATTCAACCACGCCACCTTCAGCCATACTTCTTTTCAGCTTGTTTCGTCTTCTCTTATGTGACCGAAAGGCAACGTTGGCACAATAAGAAAATGACAAATATAAACAAACAAAAGGATACCCTTTTGAATATAGTGTTCTATCTGTGGTTGCCAAATTCACATGCACATTTGGAAATATGCAACTTTTTCATAGGTCATTTTTGAGGCTGCCCATAAAACATTAAGGGCCATACACTTTACCGATTCTAAAATACCGAATCATACCGATTCGGTATTTAAGAATCGGTAAAGTGTATGTAGGTAATAATTCGGTAAATGTTACCGAATCGGAGTAAGTCGGTAATTACCGAATCGGTATTTACCGATTCGGTAATGGGGGGAGCACATTCAAGGGTGGCAGGGTGTCACATTGACACCCTGTTTGACCCCTGATTCGTCCATGTGTGCACATGTGGCGCACATACATGCCCTAGGGGCATGTATGTCTGCCACATTGCACACCTCACAGTGCACAAAAAAACATTTTCACACATATTCGTCATTTACCACCAACTATTAGTTGGTGGTAAATAACGAATCCCCACACCCACCACACAGTCCCCCTACATCTCATTTCTATATTCGGTATTTACCGATTCGGTAATTTTACCGATTCGGTAAATTACCGAATACAGAAATGATCCCCCTACATCTCTAAAGCCTAAATACCGGTCGGTAACGGTATATTTACCGAAAATCGGCCGTTACCGACCGGTATTGGGCTACCTACATGAGGCCCAAAATGATTTACAGGGGAGCAGTAGTATGCAACACTTAGCAAATACAGTACATTGAAATGAATAGGCTTTTTCAGTAAATTGCAGGTAAGTTACTTTTTACGTTACTTTTCTAACTCAGTGCTGGATACCTACATTCAGCACTGGGACATTTCCTGGAAACAGATAAGAAATTATGTTTTGGTTATTCGCATGATTTTTAAAGAATATTTTCAGATTTCAAAACTCCACACTTAGAAACTTTTTGGAGAAGTACATTGAAATGAATAGGCTTTTACAGTAAATTGCAGGTAAGTTACTTTTTATGTTACTTTTCTAACTCAGTGCTGGATACTTAGATTAAGCACTGGGACATTTCCTGCAAACTGGTGAGTAAACACGTTTTGGTTATTTATGCGATTTTTAAGGAATATTTTTAGATTTCAAAACTCGACATTTTTTTTGTTGAGAAAAAGTGTCAATGTTATCCCATGGAGGGAGAACAGGTTAACGGTTCTCAGGTAAGTAATCGGCTGTGGGAGTTAAGGTTCTGGGGTTAGACTCAGGGGTCTCCCAGGGTCAGTGATGCACTGTTGTTGCACCCTCAGTGGCACTGGGGCGGCCGAGTGCAGAGTGTTGAGGCCCAATGTTATCCAATGGGGGATGGAAGTCTCCGGTTGGTGGCTGCTGGCAAGCAGGCCACTGGGTTGTGGGAGCAAAGCTCCTAGGGTTAAGCTCAGGGAAAGTTGGGGACCTAAGTAGCACCAAAGGTGCACCCTCAGCGACACTAGGGCAACCAGGTGCAGGGTGCTGTTTTGAGGTCGGTGCCCTTTTGCTTTCAATGGAGAACCTCTGGGACAAAGAAACACTGCAGGCTCTGGGACGAGGATCTTCTGGGTGCGACCACCACTTCGAGGGGTAAGTTGGGATGTCGTGGGTTGGTTAGGCACCGTTGGTTTGGGCACACAAGGCCGTGGGGCGTCGGGTGCAGGGGTGCCTTTGGACGTCGGATTTTCTTACCTGCTCTGGTCGCGGTAGGGGGGGGTCCTCTGGATTGAGGCTTGAGGCGTCGTCTGAAGGCTTGAGGCAGGTCAGGGGTCGCCGGATCTTCGGTCAGGATAGCTGGGGGGACCTCCTCATGGTGTTTTTCCACTCAAGCTCGGGCCGTGTTTGGCAGGGCAGAGTGGGCTGGATTCGCGGTCTCTGACTGGTACCTGAAGCTGCAGTTTAAACACGTCTGGTGTTCACAGGAGAAACAGTCTGGGAAGTGAAGGCAGGCAGGTCCTCCAGGGTTTGTGAGGTTGCTGGCTGCTGGACACGCCGGGATTTCGCAGGAGCAGGTTCGAGGGGAGACAGGCCTGTAGGGCTGGGGCTAAGTCAGTAGGCGTCGTCCTCTTGTTAGCTCTGCACGGCTCTTCGTCCTTCTTCTTCTTTTCTTCTTGTAGGTATGCTGGATCTGAGGAAGGAAGGTTCAGGGTGCCCCCTAAATACTAAATTTAGGGGTGTTACAGGTAGGTAAAGGGCAGGGACCAATGTGTCCCTTCCCTGGGGTGGGTACACCCCCTATTCTGCCACTCTCCAGTGGAAGGGGGGCAGGAGCCTGTCCCTGGTTGGCTGGTCCCCCCATTCTCAAGATGGCGGGGACTCTGGGTTGTATTTTACCTCCCCTCTCCCACCTGAGGGGTGGGGTTGGTAGAGGTGGGCACACCTCTTTTCCTCACTTGTTTTTCCCACCAGTTCTCCAGCCCAAAGTGGGGGGTAGAACCAGTGGGGATCAGTTGCTGAAAGCAGCAAATGGTCTGGAGCGGCTCACAAAGACGGCATGCCTTTGAAGCTTCTCCTTCGTAAACCCTGCCCATCCTCGGGGAGGAGGCTTGGCACCTTGTCCCAGGATGTGCATTGTTTCAGGCCCCCGAGAGCAGCAAGCTCTCGACCCAGGGGTCAAGAAACATGTCTGGTGGTAGCAGCCAAAGCAGCCACTCAGTCAGGTCACTAGGAGTCGAGTTTCAGGGGGCATCTCTAAGATGCTCTCTGTTGGGCATTTTACATTAAATCCCACACTGGCATCAGTGTGGGTTTAATGCGCTGAGAAGTTTGATACCAAACTTCCCAGTCTTCAGTGTAGCCATTATGGTGCTGTGGAGTTCGTAATGACAAACTCCCAGCACCATATACTCTTAATCGCAGCACTGCACTTACAGTGCCCATGAATGGACTTGGGCACTGTAGGGGTACAGGGCTCATGCACCTGTACCCTCACCAATGGCATAGGGCACCCTGCTAGATGGGTGACTGATGTATGCTAGGGCAGTGG
This sequence comes from Triturus cristatus, assembly GCF_964204655.1. Lineage (NCBI taxonomy): Eukaryota > Metazoa > Chordata > Amphibia > Caudata > Salamandridae > Triturus > Triturus cristatus. The sequence continues at coordinate 1,126,860,693 of NC_140580.1, read as the reverse complement.
TTTGTGGGCATGGCACACAGGGATGTGTGCCATGTCGGCTCTTCACTTCGATCTGCACCAAGACATGCAGCCTGCAAAGGCAGTGTGTAAGTGTCAGGGTACAGGGCCTCTAAGGGTGGCACAATAAGTGCTGCAGCCCTGAGAGGTCTTCCCTGGTCACAGTGCCCTGGGTATCTGTGGTACCATTTACCAGGGGCTGACCTGTGGCCAGAGATGTCAATTGGGTTAGTTTTGGGGAAAGAACACAGGCCCTGGGAACCTAATTGGCAGGGACCCATGGCACACCAAGAACAAGTGCATCAGTTGTCTGGCAAAAAGTGTGGGGGTTACTGCAACAGAAACCCACTTTCCTACAATCATAGAGTGGATGGGCGTAAAGTGGAGGGGCATAGAGTGTCGTAGAGTGGAATAAAGTGTCGTAGAGTGGAGTAAAGATTAATGGAGTGGCATTGAGGGAGTTGCGTACAGAGGATTATAGTGTCATTGAGTGGTATAAAGTGGAGCACATGTTCATAAAGTGGAGTGGCATAGAGTGGAGTAGAGTGTTGTGGAGTGGCATAAAATAGAGTAGAGTGTTGTGGAGGCCAGGGACTTGCATAGAGTGGATTAGAGAGGAGTAGTGTCGATTGGCGTAGAGTGCAGGGTGTAGGGTACAGTAGTGTGTTCTAGAGTGATGAAGAGTGTCACAGAGTTGAGTGACATAGAGTATCGAAGAGTGGAGTGGTGTATTGCGGAGTAGAGTATCATAGAGTGGAGTAGGGTGGGGTAGAGCAGAGTACAGTGGCATGGAGTGGAATAGAGGGAGTGGAGTAGTGTAGAGTGGCGACATAGAGTGGAGTAGATTGTCGCAGAGTGCAATGGCATAGAGTGGAGTAGCAGGTCACAGATTGGAATGGCATAGAATGAAGTGGAGTGTCGTAGAGTGTAGTGGAGTGTCGTAGAGTGTAGTAGAGTGGCATAGAGTGGAGTAGTGTCATAGACTAGAGTGGCATAGGGTGGAGTAGTGCGTCGTAGAATAGACTGGAGTAAAGTGGCATGCGGTGGCATAGAGGGAGTGGCGTAAAATGGAGTAGAGTGCCATAGAGTGGAGCAGAGTGTTGTAGAGTGGTATAGAGTGGAGAAGGGTGTCAGAGTGGAGGGGCGTAGAGTGTTGTACAGTAAACCAGAGTGGTATAGAGTGGAGTAGAATGTCAGAGTGTCATGGAGGGATTAGAGTGGAAGGGCATTGAGTAGTGAAGAGTGGAGTGCAGTGTTGTGGAGTAGAGTATTGTGGAGTGGAGTGAGATAGAGTGGAGGAAAGTTGTGTGGAGTGCCATAGCTTTAGTAAAGTAGAGTGAAGTAGAGTGTTGTAGAGCAGCATAGAATGGAGTGGAGTGTCATAGAGAGGAGTGCCGTAGAATAAAGCTGAAGAGAGTTGAATGACGTAGAGTGGCATAGAGCTAAGTAGTGTTATAGAGTGGAGTAGAGTGCTGTAGAGTGTCATAGAGTGGAGTTTCGGAGAGTGGAGTGGCATAGAGTGGAGTAGTCTGTCACAGAGTAGAGTAAAGTGGCATGGAGTGGAGTAAAGTGGCTTGGAGTGGAGAAGCGTAGAGTGGAGTAGATTGGCATAGAGTGAAGTAGAGTGTTGTGGAGTGGCTTAGAGTGGAGTATAATGGAGGGGCGTAGAATGGATCGTCGTACTGTGGAGTGGCATATAGTAGAGTGACAGAGTAGAGTGACATAGAGTGGAGTGGCGCAGAGTGGCATAGATTGGAGTAAAGTTTCATAGAGTGGAGTAGTGTGGGGTGGAATGCAGTGGAGTAGAGTCAAGTGGTGTAGCATAGAGGGGAATAAAGTGTCAAAGAGTGAAATGTCAGAGTGGAGTAGTGTGTCGTAGAGTGTCATGTCGTAGAGTATTGTGGTGTGGTGTGGCGTACAGTGGAGAGGCGTAGAGTGGAGTGGAGGGGCGTAGGGTGGAGGGGCCTAGGGTGGAGGGGCATAGGCTGGAGGGGTAAAGTGCTGTGGAGTGGTGTGTCATAGAGTAGAGTGGCATGTCATAGAGTGGAGTGGCATAGCAGTGAGTGAAGTGGCATTTGGCAGAGTAGAGAGGAGTGGTGTGCCAGAGAGTGGCTTGTCATAGAGTGTCTTAGAGGGGGGAGCGTAGAGTGGAGTGGCATAAAGTTGAGTGGCATTGAGTGGAGTAGAGCAGAGTGGCATGTCGTAGAGTAGAGTGGAGTGGCCTGTCATTTAGTGGAGTAGCGTAGAGTGGCTTAGAGTGGAATGACATAGGGTGGAGTGGATTGTCACAGAGTAAAGGGTCGTAGAGTTGAGTGAGGTGGTGTAGGGTGGAGTGGCACGTTGTGGGGTAGAGTGTCATAGAGTAAAGTGGCATGTTATAAAGTGGAGTAGAGTGGTGGTGTAGAGTGGAGTAGAGTGGTGTGTAGAGTGGGGTAGAGTGAGGGGCGTGGAGTGACATAGAGTGTTGTAGAGTGGAGTGGTGTACAGTGGAGTGCTGTAGTGTGGCATATGCATGGCGTGGTATTACACTGCCATTACAGACAAAACATTTTCAATATTACCATAACATTTGCACACACCTGCAGTTTTACAGATAAAAACTATACAGCGCACAAACAATAATGTGAAGAAATTGCATCATCTAGCGTATTGAATTGATTTTTTGATCGTATTAAAATATTTGTTTCTACAACACTACAGAATCAAAAAAGTTTGCTTCATTTGTGCTTTCCTTATTCTGATATATTCTGAACAATCTTTTTAGTTTATTTAAATACATTTTAATTTTGTTGTGAGCTAAACAAAAGACTTTCCTTTCAAAGCAAGATTATTACATAAATCCTCTCACTTTGAAGTCAGAGAAAGAAAAGTAAACACCAAGCTCTCTGGAAGATAGTGCCTGACATTTGACCTCTGCCTTAAATGCACAGCAAATGTGACAAGATAAGAAGAAAATGTAAAGGTCTGTTTACAGAAAGCGAGCACTCGTGGAAGAATATAAGGGGCCCTGGTAAACAGGCAATGTTCTACAGGAGGGATAACTCAACAGCCTAAAACATATAAAGCCAGCAAAAAGAAAGCAAGCAACTGTGAGTTACAAAACACAAATCCAATGGTAAGCAATGAGTAAAATGCATTCCGAGGGAACCTTTGAGAATATCCCAAAAAATCTTTAGCAAACCAGATAGCTGCACTATCAGGTAGGCTTTGACGACAAATAGAAAAGATGGTCTCCTGTTTATACTTTTACTGATGGAGAGCGGGAGCTTTTGGGGTGGCTCACAGAGGCAGGTAAGAGTATGTAAAAGAGCACTCCTGTATCATTAATTCCAACACTCATTAATCCTTTTGTGAATCTGCCTCTTAGTACGGTCAGATGAAAAGGAAGCAGATCACTTCAGTGCACTTCCCCTGAGGCCGCAGACATGATGGCTGTTTGGTAACAGCCCATGGTTGACAGTATCAAATGCTGCAGAGAGGTTTAATAGAATGGAGCGCAGACGCTACTGACATCCACTCCAATGGCAGAAATTCAAGAGTACCTTGCCTCTACCCCAAAAAGTGCACCAATGTTCATGCAGGATGTGCACGGTGGTGTATTCAACCTTAATTCTTATTCCACCTCTTACAGACAGATGTAAATGAAACCAGGCACATGTCTTATGCATGATGGGAATTAGTGCTTAGGTTGTTATGTACAGATGGCCTGGCTGTGCATCACTTGTGCTCCGTGACCTTCTCTCCATCTGCACACAGGTCCTTCATGATTGGGGCCAGACTCCCAACTGGGTGTTATTTATTGCACCCAATAGATTCTGACCGAGCAAAGTCAGACTTTATTGGGTCTGAGAATATCGTCTCAGATACCGAGCTACTCATGAGGACCCAAGTGATATCGCTTACACTATCACCACAATACCACCTATCACAGGCCAACATATTCATAATATAGACTCTGCAGGCAGCATCACTAATCATGTCATATGCCCTGAACTTCCCTATGAAGGGGTTAAAAGTCAAGGCACTGTGAGCCAGTGGTTCATGGAGAATCTTGTCGCCCAGTGCTCACCTGGGTAAGGAGTGAAACTGTGTCTTCTATGTTTGATGGTCCGATCGGGCATGGACCCTCGCTGGTGCAGTGTCATTGGTGATGTAATGAATGATGCAACTGGTGATGTTGCATGAAGTCGTAAATGTCATTTGTAGTCACTGTCAGCGAAGACTCCTTGCATTCCCACAAGATTGCGCTACTGCGTCATAATGACTTGGGGCGCCCTAAGATGTGGACCATATAAGAATATGCCTGCTTTCATTGTTCATATTGATATGGACTAGACCGGCACCAGTTATACATGGGATGTAATAAGAGAGTGTAAGTCTCTGCATAATGTGGTGTGTATCACCTGGCTTGCCTACGTCAAGGTGTCCTTCCACTTCCTGGGAGTTCCAGAGATATTCAGTGAATCCGTATCTATCACTCTAACAACCAGAGATAATGTCAAACAACTGTTCGCTAATCATTGTGAGAAGGAAACATTTCCTTGTGAATCATGCAAAAACAACTGTAAACTCCCCCTCTGAATTATTGATAGTGAAAGGGCCACAAACCTATCTTCTTTCTCCTTGTAAAGAATCCTCACCACAGACTTATTTGACCCGCTTTAGAATGAATATTGTGCACTTTCTTGTTGTGTCCCCAATTCAGTGACCTGGTCTAGGGATCTCCTTAAATGTCCCTGCAATAATAGTTCGGAACAAAGCACATTGCACTTTTATGTTTTTTGCAAACTATATTCTGTTCCAAGGGAACAATATTTATTACCCATCTTGCTTATTGTAAATGTTAACATTGCAGGCTGACATTGAGTTCATTACACTAGTTTACATCGGAAATAGGTTGTGTGGCTGTAATAAATTTCATTGCAGCTGCCTTCAAAATTACGAAATTGTATAATAAAGCAGGAGAAATAGATGTCTGAATAGAATGCATTGATTTGTTTTAGTTTTATGGTTTTATGACATTTTTTAAAATCTATTCATGGTTATATTTTATGTTATGGGTTTATCGGATGTATTAATTGTTGTGAGTTGTATTGCCCATTTTTGCTGAATAAAGATGTATTGACTGACATCTGAACTCATCACAGTCGGAATGAGGAGTAACTATCTCCGATGACGCCATCAGCACAGTAAACGCTGATAGGCTGCTGTGAGGCGGGGGTTTAATTGAGGTTATGTTGAGTGGCTTTCTTTTGAGGAGGGGTTGGTGAAATTACATATTTTATTTTCTAATTCAAATGCAATGTTCTTGAAATTACGCGACATTACGCTTTTAGAGTAAAAGTCTTTACTGATATCTTTTGACATTTTTCATGTTAGGGCATACCTCACGTAAAAAAAAAAATCTTGCTAAATAATGCCAGAAGACGGTTAGAGCAGAAAACGTCTCTCGGCAAGAGTTTTTCTGATGGTAGTACTTGCTCATTGGTATAATTTAGGAAAAATTAAATAATGTAAAATGTCGATATATTTTGTAAATTCTGCATAATGCAAAATTCAGTCACTTTGGGAATTTTCCGGATATAACTTAAATGTTGTCTTGGCTCAGATTTGGCACTAGACATTAATTTCACTTCACAGAGTTTCCACTAAGCTGGTTTTATTAGACTAATGTGTTATTGGACTGGCAGAGCACACAAGGGCCGCAGCTCTTTTTGCCAGACAGGGCTGATCGCTTAGACCACACAGGCAGCTACTTCCGGCAGGGGCAGGCACTCATGTCATGAACCATTTGACCACTGATGTTGGTAGATGGGTGTCAATAAATAACAGAAAAAGATGTTTTAAAAATATGGCCCCCATTTAGGGTATCAATATACCTTGAGGTGAACCTGTTACCAGGCAGGAAATTAAAGCTCACATCTTCTGCACCATCCATTTGTCAAACTAATGCGCCAAACACTCCCAGCGTCCAGGGGGCAGTAGTCTCTCTGGTTGGCAGGCTCACCTGCCACTCCAGAAACAAGGCTGCGAATGGGGATGGTCTGTACTCAAGGCCATAGCTTCGGGGAGTGTTTGGGGTGTTCCACCTCACTAATAAATATATTCTGTAGTATATGGTTGGGTACAGGAGCTTTGAGTCATGTGAAGTGTTTGTCGGATTTCACTTGGGATTTTTACATACACATGCGAACAAGTACACACACTCACACTTGTCTCTGTTTCAAAGGTCTTAAAAAACAGTTATTTTACAAAACATTGAGTTATAAGTAGCCCTCACAATCTGCACTCCTCTCCCTTCCTACTGCTCCTTAAAGACCCCCTCCTGCCCCGCTTCTCATATAAATGTATTTTAACCAGTGGGATTGTTGGGAATTCCGAAGCGCACCCCGCCAATCTTACTGACAAGCTCTGTCTGTACTCATCATACCTGTGTACTGCACACGGGGAATTTTTCAAACTGAACCTCTCACCTTTATTTTCATATCGTTAAATTACATCTTTCTATGGTATATATATTCTCAAAAACAATATTTCCAATTTTTCAGTGTACTAATATGTAACAGAACGCTTTTATTTGTAAAAAAATCCGTAGATTCAAAAACAACATTCATTATGGAATTTTATATTTTTTAAGTAATGTTCTTTTTTTTATATTTTCTTCATTTTCAAATTTCAACATTTTTGCCTTACTCCATATTTTAAAAATAGCCTTTTAATTTATATTTATGCTTTTGGTGGACCAGTCCAATAAATGCACATTTATATATGTTTTCCATATCGGTCCATCACACACATCTACCTGGCCATGGTGGGACTGAGTTTGCTCATCTGCCCAAAACCAGAATGTGCCCACACGGTGTGGCGGTGACTGGTGTGCCACACACGAGCCACCACAGAGATCTGCATTTCTTGGGTTGATTCGCCAAGCATCTGATGCAGCTGCTGTCCTAGGTTGTCCTTGGCATCTACTGTCCAAGGGATACAGTTGCATGTATTTGACACATGTATATATTGCACTGGTCCTAAAATCAAGACCTGGGCTCCTGTTCACAGCTGGCAGATGCCTGGTCAAACACAAATTGCACCTCTGCACTGGCATCCACAGACAATATTTTGGGTGACTCCACCAGTTTTCCTAGTAGACATTTATAAGCATAACTATATTTTAAAAATATTCACTATTTAAAAAATACATATCTACTAAACTTAACAGAAACACATACTTATCTGAAGGGAAGAAAATGTTACAATGCAGGGAGCTACATGGCTTTTAATGAGAATGAGTCCAAAATGTCCAAGCGATCCATTAATGGACCGCCCGATGGCACATCATTCCATCGCTGTCTTGTTGCCTCAGAAGTTTGATGTTGTTTGATGCAGCTGGGACTGTTTTTTAGTTATTTAGCAATTCATGTCTGTGGAAAAGCACTGCGGGCCTTGTTCATAAACATGCATGTGCACCTTTGCACTGAGAGGTTTGCTAAAGGAAACAAAATGCAATCCTTGGAGATTACTGCACCAAAATCCGCAAGTCCCAGTATTTAACGAGCATGCATTTTACCCCCAATAAATTTCACCAGGTTTGACCTTCTGAGACATGGGTGGAATCAAAGGTCTCTGGTAACCTGAGCTCCATCTCTTCCCCACATTTTGGGTTTCAATAGCTTCCCTCCAGTTGAGCAATTTCAAAGTAAATTAAGGCCCAATCCTCTCCACTCCCCCACTTCTTGGTGCCTGTTTCAGCTTTTTGTGGAATCCAGAAGGAGCTACATGCCTCAGAAGGTAGTCGGCCATCTGTTGCCCCCAGGCCCGCCGCCGTCCAGAGGAACGGAAAGCCTGTTGGAATGTTCCGTGCTCCCTACACCTATTTTTCCATATGGTGGAGCAACAGGAATGCATAGGAGCATAATGGCAGAGGTGTGTTTGCAATATCTTTTTTAGTAAATTTCTTCCGTAAATATTCTTACCTTAGGACCTCAAAAACAGAGCAATGGGGACAATTAGTAGATATAGAAACATTTTAAAGTCCCTTTCTATAATTAGCTTCCCCGCATGGTATAAATACACCTATATGCACAGAAAAGGTTCATGTAACACATCTAGATTTAAATTTGGCCTATTTCTGCGGACATTGATGCTGAAAAAGGTGAGATAGATTTTGAGATAGATAGATAGATAGATAGATAGATAGATAGATAGATAGATAGATAGATAGATAGATAGATAGATAGATAGATAGATAGATAGATAGATAGATAGATAGATATGGATGGATGGATGGATGGATGGATGGATGGATGGATGGATGGATGGATGGATGGATGGATATCCTTCTGTGATGACCACATAGTTTATTTGTGTGGTTCATTAGAGAGTTGTGGTTCTCTTTGGGGTTGTCTTGACTCAGACCCTCTCAACCCTTTGCTCTGCATGGTAATTACAGAACACCACCTGAGCGGTATGTGCTTTGCATTACCTGGCAAGTCCTACATTAAGAGATGCGCTCAATGCTAAATAAATTTACCATGTATTAAACCCACATACAATAATAGATCAAAAATAGCATTGAAAGTCAAATAACATATGCAGAATTAGACAGAAATTGTTTTCAAATAGAAAAACAAGAATAAAAATGGTGAAGATGTATGTCAGTGTATCAGGCACAGATATACCATCAGACATTAATAAACATCTGTCCTGATGTTTACAAAAATATCGTCCCATTGGGTGTAGATTTTCAATTTATAGATTTTCAATTTATAGATTTTCAATTATGAATTCCCTAGGTTGATATTTTTGTAAATAATATTTAAGGCACAGTAATAAATGCCATTTAATATTATGACAAAAATATTCTGGTGCTCCACCAAAGCATTATTTTTGACTGTGTGTTTGTTTAGTGGTCTTATATAGCGCTTCTGTCCGTTGTGGCTTTAGTGCGCTTAACTGAAAACTGAAACAGAGGTAGAGTATGTAGGAAACATTAAACATTAGAAGGTGGCAGTGAGGATACAGGCGGCCACCAACAATGAAACAGAATAAAGCCTTTTATCCTTCCACTTTTAGCCAATGTTTAAATGGAAAACTGCCCAATTAGAAAAAAATTGGCTCAGAATTTAAACCACTCACCACTGATGAAATGAAAATATGGCTTACTCTTGTACTGTGAAACATGTAATAAAACATTTTTTTTTTAATTAAAAAAGCCAAGTCAATAATATGCACGCAAAACATATTTACAAATAAGGTTTGCTTTAAGTTATTTTCTGCGAATGGTAAAATCTCGAACTATTCTCAAACAGTTCCTGCTACCACAGATACAAATGTGTGAGATACAAAACCAGATACAAGAAGCCAGGAACAGAAGTGCGCCGAAATTCAACCGTGATGAGAACAACCGTGTATAGATGGGATTCACACGTCTGAAAGATGCATAATTATAAACAAGCAATATGTATATTCTGTGGCTTTAAATTCCATGCTAGGGAAAATTGACAAACATTTCACTGTAATATAAACGTAGAGTGAGCACAGTGGTTGTTGCTACACTACGATTTTATATTTTACGGCATTACAACTTGGGAATTACCGAGGTGTTCTGCATTATAGCAAGTACAATGTATTAATTTAAAAACAGCTACGTCTTTTAATTTGCAATACACTTTTATCATTCACTCGATTCTTTTTCAGTTAATGTGAGCAGAATTACTCTCTAATGCAAATGTACCCGAATGTCACCATGCATGTGGAATATGTGTTTGACGCGGTGTTATATGCATACGATATATGCAATGCCTCAATCAAACAAGTCATTTTATGAATTTAAAAAACTTTTTATTATATAAAGATCATTTATAGAAAAATAGCATTGCTGATGTGTGTTTTTCCCGCCTCATAATACAAATATTTCTGTTTGCTTAGCCTTTTAAGATAGTTTTCTTGCTTACATAGCGCTACACACATCGATTGAAATATTCGGATCGCGGTGGCTAGTAACTCACTATTAGAATGAGGATCTAAATCCAACCTCGGAAATTAAAAAAAAAAATTTTTTAAATAAACCAATGCAATTTTTGATTTTGATTGAGCGCCCATGATAACTTTATATGTTTGGACATTGAAATAAGCCCCCTGCGCGTTATCGCGACCACCTACGTCTTGAAATGATACATGACATATATCATAAAAAGGGCGTGCGGAAATATTTGCCACAATTAATCAGAAATGTAGTGATTAATGAGAACGTATATTAAATATTGAAAGACGTATATACAACGTTCACTAAACGTTCCATAGCTGCGTCTGCTAGTGCGGCTGGGACTAGATTTTTGACAATTAAAATTCGCCTGTGTTTTGAAGAACATCTCTTATTGAATTGTATTTTTTAATGTACTGAGTGCTGCCGATTTTTATTTTTTATTATAAAAGCAGAATGTGTCCAAATGACTTCCATCACCCCCTTGCACCTGATTCTTTCTAATTTCAAACGCACAGTTCGCCCCGTTTGGGCACGCACGTCCCTGCGTCACGTGCACCTCGTCGAAGTAAAATAATTAAGGATGAATGAAAGCAAAAAATAATAATTTCAGTGGACATTTCTTTAAATTCTGGGCAAGATATTCCGTTCCAGCGTTTCCCAGGGCAAATCGCCATTTTATCGCATTACGGATATATTTTGTCTAGTACGCCTGCTAATTTCTACAACAATCCACGCTTTCCGCCTTCAGATACATTTCATTTTTCGTTGATGTCACATTTCTTATGCTTACTAGATCGGGGCCTTTCCAGCGACACCGTCTGCGACGAAAGGAATGATCCTTTTCACCAGGAGTGGATCAGAAAACGAGAGACCTCGAAATGCCGCGATGAACGACACCATTTAAGAAAGAGACCCCCGAAAATGCTTCCCATAGTGAAACTCATATTTTTTCACGTGGCCCCACTTTCTCCCTGTGAGGTTGTCGTTTTCCTGAAGAAAATACTTTTTTTTTAAAACTCGTTTTTAACCAGTTCTGCGACCTGCAGACGGATGTATTTATTTATAGGCGTGAAATTATTAGAAGGCCAAAGAAATCGAATTGCCACAGTCACATCCGTTTCAATTTCCCTTTCAGAACGTCATCTCCGGAAACATCGGATATGACTTTGCATTGATGCAAAAGCAGTAAACAAAACCGTGTCCGCCATGTTTGTTCTTGCATAACAAGGAATGGAAAAGTGGGGTGTTCAATGGGCGGTGGTTACAGAATTTTACTTCTGCCTAAATAAATAGAGGGCATAATATGTTAAATTATTGAAAAAATATATATGGAACATACCTGTGTAGACAGGTTTTGAACTATGCTAGGCTCGTTTCGAGCAACCTGACCTTGTACTAATTGTGCCACCGTTGTAATAAGAAAGCAGGACACTTTTATAGTGTTTACAAACACCAGCATGGCCTCTGGGTGCTACCAGACCAGAGAACATGTTTTTCTCGAATTTAGTTCTTTGTTTCAAGTTCAAAAAGTGAAAAGAAATCTCACACCCCTTCTGTTATTATATAAACACGCCTAAAACAGTGCGAACGTCAAATGCGCTTCATTGCTTTGTATAAAAACTGGAAAAAAAAGGTATTTGGAAGATTTATTTTCACTGGTACAAAACTGGACATAATATGATCGCTACATAGGTGTACTCTTTAAAACCAAATGGGTTACTTTGGAAAATGTACAGTAAATTCCTTTCGGAGGGCCCGTCCGGTGTATCAGACACCCCTTTCTACAATACCGTTCCTAAGATGGGTGCAGCACACGTCATGCGTCACGAGCGGTGTCTGCCATGGAAGCTGCTGGTGATATTACTCACTGTTCTCCAAGTGATGTATCTCGCGCCTTCTAGGGCTCGTAAACCGAAGGTTGCGCCGCGAAGGGCAACGAGGCGAGACCGAACCTCAAGAGACGCAGGAATGTCTGAATGATGACTTCATTTATAGGTCTGGGGACGTCTGGAAGGTACCAGGGGGAGGTTCTTGGCTGACACAGCTCCTGTAATCTTTCTCCTATAGACTCTATAATGGTTTCATCGCCCTGTGCAATCTGGTGCGCTCCGATGCCCGCCTGGATGGGTCAGCGCTATAGAAATATTATAAATTGAATAATGCAAAGGAGGGGGGTCATCTTACCACTCCCCCTTGCCTCCGGTTTTATTTATTTGTAGAAGCGTGGCAGAATGTATACAACGCAAACCTGGGTATGAAATAACGTGCGGTATAGACGTCACCGCGGGTTCTCCAGCTCGTTGTGACTGAGCTCGACCATATGCTGCCTGGTACTTCCGTGATGTGAGGTAAAAAATAAATACAGCATCGCAAAGGCAGTGGTGCGGGGGTCACTGCGCATTTTGGCAGGACTAACAATTAGATCGCACACGAAACTTGATATAAAGCTGTTTATTCGTTTGTTGTCGCCATGGACAGATCTGATCGAAGTCACCGAGTAGTGGGTGCGGCTGTCCAATAACATGAAAGGCCTGCTGAGTAGCACGTGGACAGACGAAACCTAAAAAGATGTGCTTCGGACAACCGTGCGCATAGTGAGAAGAAACTTTAGAATGTAAATTGTTAAATCAACTCAGTGTGAGACAGCAATCTCAAATCCAAGATACCGAGGCAGAGTACATCACAGGGGCCCCGCTTCACAACATGGAAGTTATTGATCGGCCCTTACACCTGAAAAGTGATTAAAATAATATCACCCCGGGCCCGAGCCATGCTCTGCGCTGCCCCCACTCCAGGCTTTATTTAGCTATGTATTGAGGGGGGGGGGGGGGGGGGGGCATGAACAAGCTAAGTGAGATGCTGCAGCGGGCGACTAAATGGGAGATAATTAGAAAACATATTCCGCAAACATCTTGAAAGGGCCGAGGAACCTTTGATCTGGACTGAATAACATCGCTGCCGTGCGCATGCGCACTGGGGCTGGCCACGGGATTCTGCACCAAGGCAGAGAATGGCATCTTTCTGAAAAATCACCTCACACTTCATCCCACCGCCCTCAAATTATCTTAACTGGTTTCATATGCCCCGAGGTATTGTGCCAGGAGATTAGGGTCGGGAGAGAGAGGGGGCTGACAAAATAATTAAATGTGCAATTTGCCAAGCCGGGGCAATATGGTTTGAAATCACCTCTGCGGGGAGGTTTACTGCTTGTTCACTGACATGTATATTGCAGGCTTCTCCTCTTTGAGGCCTTTGATTACCGCCGTGGATTAGCGCTGGAGCAGCGTCGGCGGAAGCGCTAAAGGCGGGGCCTGCTTCGGATCTGGTGCAAACTGCACCTGGCCCCTTTGGAGGCCTTTCTATTAATCTCTCAACAAGCCTGCGTCCAGTGAGTGAAAATGCATGTTGTCAAAGTTATGGTGAGGGGTTTTCACAAAAATAAGAATTGTGAGCAAATGACATGTTATTTCATCCTGGTTGCAGCGTCACCATCTACGAGCTGTAATGGCACAACGTCGCATACTGGTGATAACGCACATTACATAGTATCGCCACCAAGATCGCCTAATGATGACGTCACAGGCCACATAGTAATGACAAGAGTGTAATCTCAACCCGAGGGCTTTGGTCACAGTCTGAAGTTCGCAGGTGAAAGGCTGAGGCTAAGTGTGAAAATGAGGAGTATGCACTATTGGAGGGCAGAAAGCAAAAGGGCGGGAAGAGACCCTGGCCAGCTGAACTTCTGGGATTGGTCGGATGAAGAGCTTGTTGGATGAAAGCAGACTGGGCTCATGTGTGACTGCTCCCTGCACTGCTGTGGTGCAATACAGAAACAAGCATTGGCATAGCCAATAGGTCACGCCTTTGGGACCTTATAAGTGTTTAGCCATGCAACAGTGGCATAACTAAATACTTATAAAGGTCCCAAAAGCGAGACCTATTGGCTATGTCAAGCAGCCATGCGGCCGCGAAAGTGATCGCGATCGTGATCAAACATCAAAGCGGCCGTGTGGTCGCAAAAGTGAAAGTAATTGCTGTAAAGCGAGGCGCGTGCGCCCGCGCACATGAACTGTAGCTCTAGGCTGGCCTGGTAGAACTTTTTGGAGCCCTCTCAATAAGTCTCGCCAGACCAGCGCATGCGCTGGGTCAGGCAAGACCTAAAAAGGTGCATTACATGACCTCTGGTGTATATCACCCACTCTGCCCGTTTGCTAATGCGGAAGACATTTTCTAAGATGAGCTCCTTGCACTTGATTGGCTGGAGGTCCAGGGATCTGCTGATGCTAAGAGGGCGTCATCCCTCCTTCCACGTGCGTAGACACCAGTGCCAGGGTCAGTGTGGCACACGGGTTTGTTTTACACCAATGTGTGGGCAGAGACAGCAGCATTCACATTCAGTGCCCAATCTCTCCAAGAATTCCCTTTGTGAATGCAGGTCTTGCACGGTGTGCAGCAATTTCTCACATTTACATTGTGCATTTTGCACAGAGCTGGTATAACCGCGGATGGTCATGAACCTTCCCTGGAATGTTAAAACCCCAGGACTCGTGAGGGTTCTTCATGAACTTGCCCTAGACTGTCAAAGCCCCCGGGGGCACCAAAGCTCGTCACAAATCTGTAATAGAACATCCAGACCCTCGTGGGCACCATGGCTCATCACAACACTGTACTAGAACATCCAGACCCTTGTGGGCACCAAGGCTCGCCACAAAGCTGTCCTAGAACATCAAGGCTCTCGTGGGCACCAAGGCTCGTCACAAATTTGTACAAGGAACATCAAGGCCCTCGTGGGCACCATGGCTCGTCACATAGCTGTTCTAGAACATCAAGGCCCTTGTGAGCACCAAGGCTCATCACAAAGCTTTACTAGAACATCCAGACCCTCGTGGGCACCAAGGCTCATCACAAAGCTTTACTTGAACATCCAGACCCTCGTGGGCACCAAGGCTCATCACAAAGCTTTACTAGAACATCAATACCTTCCTGGGCACCAAGGCTCGTCACAAAGTTGTTCTAGAACATCAAGGCCCTTGTGAGCACCAAGGCTCGTCACAACGCTGTACTAGAACATCAAGACCCTTGTGGGCACAAAGACTCATCACAAAGCTGTTCTAAAACATCAAGGCCCCCGTGGGCACCAATGCTCATCACAGAGCTATTCTAGAACATCCAGACCCTCTTGGGCACCAAGGCTCGTCACAAAGCTGTTCTAGAACATCAAGACCCTCCTGAGCACCAAGGCTCGTCACAAAGCTGTTCTAAAACATCTAGACCCTCGTGGGCACCAAGGCTCGTCACAAAGCTGTACCAGAACATCAAGGCCCTCATGAGCACCAAGGCTTGCCTCAAAGCTGTTCTAGAACATCTAGACCCTCGTGGGAACAAAGGCTCATCACAAATCTGTTCTAGAACATCAAGGCCCTCGTGGGCACCAAGGCTCGTCACAAAGCTGTTCTAGAACATCAAGACCCTTGTGAGCACCAAGGCTCGTCACAAAGCTGTATTAGAACATCAAGGCCCTCGTGAGCACCAAGGCTCGTTACAAAGCTGTTCTAGAACATCCAGACCCTCGTGGGCACCAAGGCTCATCACAAAGCTGTTCTAGAACATTAAAACCCTTGCGGGCACCAAGGCTCGTCACAAAGCTGTACAAGAACATCAAAACCCTTGTGGGCACCAAGGCTTGTCACAAATCTGTAGTAGGACATTAAGGCCCTTGTGAGCACCAAGACTCGTCACAAAGCTGTACTAGAACATCCAGACCCACGTGGGCACCAAGGCTCGTCACAAAGCTGTACTAGAACATCAAGGCCCTTGTGAGCACCTAGGCTCGTCAGAAAGCTGTACTAGAACATCCAGACCCTAGTGGGCACCAAGGCTCGTCACAAAGCTGTTCTAGAACATCAAAACCCTTGCGGGCACCAAGGCTCGTCACAAAGCTGTACAAGAACATCAAAACCCTTGTGGGCACCAAGGCTTGTCACAAATCTGTAGTAGGACATCCAGACCCTAGTGGGCACCAAGGCTTGTCACAAAGCTGTACTACAACATCCAGACCCTCGTGGGCACCAAGGCTCGTCATAAGCTGTACTAGAACATCAAGGCCCTCGTGAGCATCAAGGCTCGACAGAAAGCTGTACTAGAACATCAAAACCCTTGTGGGCACCAAGGGTCCTCACAACGCTGCACTAGAACATCTAGACCCTCGTGGGCACCAAGGCTCGTCACAAAGCTGTCCTAGAACATCAAGACCCTCATTGGCACCAAGGCTCCTCACAAAGCTGTTCTAGTACATCAAGACCCTTGTGGGCACCAAGGTTCGTCACAAAGCTGTTCTAGAACATCAAGACCCTAATGAGCACCAAGGATCGTCACAAAGCTGTACTAGAACATCAAGATCCTTGTGGGCACAAAGACTCATCACAAAGCTGTTCTAAAACATCAAGGCCCTCGTGGGCACCAATGCTCATCACAGAGCTATTCTAGAACATCCAGACCCTCTTGGGCACCAAGGCTCGTCACAAAGCTGTTCTAGAACATCAAGACCCTCCTGAGCACCAAGGCTCGTCACAAAGCTGTTCTAAAACATCTAGACCCTCGTGGGCACCAAGGCTCGTCACAAAGCTGTACTAGAACATCAAGGCCCTCGTGAGCACCAAGGATCGTCACAAAGCTGTACTCGAACATCAAAACTGCAGCCTCATGAAAGCTCGACCCTTGGGCTTACCACAAAGCTGTACTAGTACATCAAAATCCCAGGTACCCCAAGGGTCATCAAAAGTCTGCACTAGAATATCAAGACCCCTGGGAGCACCAAGGCTTATCACGAAGCTGCACTAGAACTTCATGACCCTATGGCACACCAAGGCTCCTCGTGAAGCTGTACAAAATCATGAGCGCTAGGCTCATCAAGAATCTGTGCAAAGAATATCAAGACACCAGGGGTCACGGAGGGTCATCATGAACCCGTCCAAAGCGTATCAAGAGCATCCCTAAAGGTCACAAAGGAAAAGAGAAAATCCAACGCAAAGAGAGACACCTAGGGCCCAATTCACCGAGCTATTTGTGCACATTTGTTGAAGTTTGGCATCCACATGAATGCATTTGTAGGGTATGTTCAGAACCTGATTCACAGAATGAGGATTGGTGGAATTTACGCTGGCAAATGCAATTTTCATATATGAAAAGTTGTCAGTGTGGTGAGATTTCTGCAACTAGAAATGTACGTTTAGGGAGAGTTTATGGGAATAGCAAGGATATCCTGTGACTCCTACCAGAAAAAGTAGGTATTCACTCACGCAGTGGAACGTTTGTGGTATCCACATAAATCTTGCACGGTCTTTCCCAATATAGAAGCAATTCAGTGTAGGAATGGAGAGGGAACACATCTTAAAATGGGAAACAGCCTTTACACGCTAGCTGAGCTACGCGTGCCATTTCGCCGCAAGCATAACAATGCTAATCTGAACCACTCATCTACCAGCCACAGCCCGTATAGGGCGTGTTAGCGGGCGGTGACATGGGGCGGAGAAGGGACAGGGTGGGGGGGTTGCAAAATGTGGCATACGGCCGATTTCAGGTAAGTTACGAAAAAATAAAATAAAACAAATTTCCTTGTGCGCTACATCGCCAAATGCGATGCAGCGCACGCAACGAAATTCGTTTTATTTACTTGTTTCGTAACTTACCTGAAATCGGCCAAATGCCGTATTTTGCAACCCTGCCCCTCCTCTGCCCCATGTCACCGCCCCGCTAACACGCCCTTTACGGGCCATGGCTGGCATCTACCTTAACCACGCATATGCGTGGTTAAGGCAAATAGCGGTCTAGTGTCTGGATGGGCAGGGAGAGGAACAGGAAGCTCTGGACACAGACCGGTAAGTGTGGCTGTGGGGTGTATTTTTTAGGGGTGGGGTTCAGTTGTAGGGCTCAGGGTGTGGGGGTCGGATAGGTTTTTGAAGGGGAAGGGCTTTAGAGCTCAGGGCAGGAGGGGAGTTCGGGTAGTTTTAAGGGCAAGTTTGGAGGGGGAGTTTTTAGGGATGGGTTCAGTTTTAGGGCTCAGTGTGGGTGTTGGGGTAGTTTATTTTAAAAGGGGTAGGGTTGGGGTAAGGGGTAGTTTTAAGGACAGGGCGGGGGTAAATTTTAGGGCTCAGGGCGGGGGGTGGGTGGGGATAGATTTTGGTAGGGGGCAGGGTTTTAGGCCTTAGGTCAGGGTAAGGGGTAGAAGTAGTTTTAACGGTAGGGCAGGGGTGTGTTTCAGGGCTCAGGGTGGGAGGTTGTGGTCGGGTTAATTTCTGGTAGGGGGCAGTGTTATTTAGCCTCAGGGATGGAGGTAGGAGAATGGGTAGTTTTAAGGGCAGAGCGGGTCGGTTTTTGGGCTCAGGGCAGCGAAGTAGAGGGGTAGGAACTTAGGGCTTGGGGAGGGGGGTCAGGGTAGTAGTAATTTACCACACATATCCCTTTAGCAAACATGCATTTACATCAAAATTCGTTGTAAAGGGATGCATGGTAAAGAAATGCGTGGTTAAGACACATTCATCGTTGCAACCGCGTTGTAGAGGCAGGCGTGGTTCAGCCGTGCGTGCTTCTGTCATACAGCCCGTAAAAATGACACCGTTCCAAAGAATGGAGTTAGTCCCTCAAAACGTTTCTTCCTAGAGAGAACATTATTTTTTAATCTGTTAGCGCACTTACGCTTACATGTCTGGCCGCAGATTTTCTCCACCTGCTACATATTTTGCAACCGTCTTATCCATGTGAGTATTAAGACTGCCCTATGTTTCAATGAGTACTAATTCATTGAAAATTCCATAAGTGTCTTAAATTTGTTCCAAGTATAAGAATAATTCCGTGACTTCAAATTTCAAACTTTTCACCCGCTCCCATTGTGAAACAGGCCGTACACACGGTCACTTGTTGGGGCAGCAGGTGGAAACGTGATCTGACAAGCGGGGCCTGGGGCCTGCTCTCTCTCCAGCGTCACCTTCCTCGCAGTTTTAATAATCAGTAGCGCATCTGAGCACATCCGGTGGACAGCCGCGGCTCACAGCCCTGCTGGGGCTTTGATGCCCACGCTGCGCATGCGCAGAGCTTTCACGCGCCAATAGTGGACTCCTTGATTGTTAGTGCTGCATTAAACAACTTAAATACAAATAATACTGGGCACAGGTGACTGAGTATATAGGAACAGCGATGTATTCCTGTAAACTGACAACCCTGTGAATGCTTGGCCTGGAGCTTAATAAATGCAAGCACTCTGAGAACCCCCCCCCCCCCCCCCGCACCACAATTAGTACAGTCCTGCTAATGGCTCCTGTCCGTTTACAACAATAAATTGAATTAAAAGAAGGGCTTTGGGCAGAGGCTGTAGTGCAGAAAGCCTAATTTACATGCAAAGCGAAAAAACTACTTCCACACGTCTCCTTATGTCTGGAGTAAATTCCTGATTTTTGGGGTATTTTCAAATAACGATGTCTCTCGGGAAGCTGTGGCGCTCAGCTGCCCCTGGCATAATCCTGGGTTATTTTGGGAATTCCATTCACTCATGCAATTATGCTGGTGCACATTTGCTCATACGAACATTTTTAACGAGAGCCCCTTAATTTGCTATTTTCTTCCCCTCTGTTATGTCCGGTACCGGACGGATAGGGACAGCGGTATGCAGGCGGGTAGCAGACGCTCCGGGATCCGGAGCGATAGAAATAACACACACCTACGCTTGCGAATGCGCTTCGGTGCACTGACCCGGATCATCCGGTCCAGCCCCCATTTATTTGTTTAGGCCCTTCCGGGTCACAGACGGGACCACCCTCGCGTAAGCGTGGGGGTGTTCCCTTGAACATAACATTCCTCCTTTATCATGGCACAACAAACAAAACACAAAAACACCGCTTGGCAGAACGCTCCAGTTCAAAATGAGAGAGCGATAGAGAGAGAGAGAGAGAGCGATAGAGAGAGAGAGAGAGAGAGAGAGAGAGAGAGAGAGAGAGAGAGAGAGAGAGAGAGAGAGAGAGAGAGAGAGAGAGAGAGAGAGAGAGAGAGAGAGAGAGAGAGAGAGAGAGAGAGAGAGAGAGAGAGAGAGAGAGAGAGAGAGAGAGAGAGAGAGAGAGAGAGAGAGAGAGAAAAATAGAGAAACAAAAAGAAATGGGAAAACATTGCATTACTGTTCTCTAGTCCATTACAAAACCTCTCAGTCGAGACGACACCGTTGGATTGGCTCTGAGATGATATCTGTGTCCACCTCGACCTTCACTCGCTTCTCTCCGGCTTTCTGCTCCAGCCGCCCCTGGCGAACGTTCCACAACTGCCCCAGGCAGTGGGGGGGCTGGCCCTGGGGACTCACTCTCCTTGTCAACATCGTCGCCCGTCGGATCGCCACCCTCAGGCACTGGCACCACCTCCCGGGGTGGGGCCGGGCACCGGTATTTTTTGAATTGGGAAATGTTCCTGGTGACTGTCTCATGGCCCCTCTGGGCAGTGACCATCGTGCCCTTAACCGTCTGGACCACCCAGGGCTCCGGTTCGAACGGAAGGGAGAACTTCCCTCGTGGATGTCGATTCCTCACCAGCACCCGTTCACCAGCCACCAACGCACTGCTCCTGGCATGGCGCCTCTGGGACATTCGGTCGTTCTTGGCCCGCCTCTGTCGGAGGCGTTCGGATACTTGACGATACGCAGGCAAGGACGGTGTCACTTGGGGAAAAACATCATTCAGCACCCGTTGATTGCACAGAGAACCAGGGCTGGCCATGGTGGTTGAGTGAGGCGTAAGTCTGTATTCCTTCACGAAGTTGTACAGGGCGCACTCCATGTTCTGCTCTCGAGACATAGCTATCCGGAGCACTTTGTTCAGGGTGCGCATGAAACGCTCGGCCTCACCATTAGCCTGTGGCCACCGTGGTGTGATCTTTACATGACGGACGCCTCTTGATCGGAGGTATTCAGAAAACTCATGGCTGGCGAACGGCGGGCCGTTGTCCGTACGTAGCTCCTTGATTAGCCCATGGCTGGCCATAATTTTCTCGAATCGAGGTATGGTGTTGCTCGCCGTGATGGAGTCCAGTACCTCAACCTCAGGGTATTTTGAGAAATCGTCAATGACGACAAGCATGTGTCGGCCATCGGGTAGGCTCCCAAAGTCAGCACTCACCCGGTGCCACGGGTGAGGAGGGATATCTTCCGTCACGATTGGGGCCGGCGGATCTGCTGGGCCTACCGCTTGGCAGAGTGCGCAAGACCGGACAGTCCTCTCCACCACACTGTCCAGATCAGGGAACCACACCTTGCTCCTCAGACGGGACTTTGTCTTGACTACCCCTTGGTGCGCAATGTGAGCTAAGTCCACCACTCGCTGTTGTAAGGACCTGGGGATGACCAGACGCGTGCCTCTCATCAGACACCCCTCGGGGGACACGGCCAATTCAGACCGGACGTTGTGAAGAGCCCTTAACGCCAGTTGTGCATCATCCGTGCGGTGCGTTAGGTTCTCCAACAGGGAGTGCCACCTTCCTGATCCAATCGCGGAGATCACCAACTCCCAGCAGTCATCCTGTTTGGTCGCCTCCAGGATGTCCTCGAGCCTGATGGGCAGGGGTCGGGAGCGTTCCACCACCAACCTGACATACTCCTCCGTCTCCTGCGCTTCAGATTCTTCTTCTCGGGTAACTGGCCGGGCATGTCTGGACAGGAAGTCTGCGGGATTTTGTGTCCCCGGGCGGTAGACCACTTTGAATTGATATTCCTGCAGCTGCAGGATCCACTTTTCGATTCTCGGGGGTGGTTTAGACGACACGCCCATGAAGAGAGGAATCAGCGGTTTGTGATCAGTATGGACCGTGAACGGCTGCCCATAGAGGTAGAGGTGGAAGTGGCGACACCCCCAATGTATCGCAATCGCCTCCTTTTCGATGTGGGAGTACCTTTGCTCAGTGTCTGTCAGGGCCCGGCTCGCGTAGGCAACCGGGGCCCACTCCCCGTCCAGTTGCTTCTGGGACAATACAGCACCCAAGCCGATGGGACTGGCATCGACCGACAGTTCAGACTCCCGGGTGGGGTCAAAGTACGCTAGGGTGGTTTCGGCGGACAGAGCATGTTTGGTGTCTTGAAACGCCTTCTCTTGACTGGGGCCCCATTCCCAGGTTGCGGCGTTCTTGGTGAGGTCCCGTAGAGGTGCTGTTAGATTCGTGAGATTCCGGATGAAGCGGCCACAGTAGGTGACCATGCCCAGGAAGCTTCTCACTCCGGTGACTGTGGTCGGGGCTGGAGCCGTCTGGATGTCTCGAACCTTGGCCGGGTCGGGCGACACTCCTTGTTGCGAAAAGTGATAGCCAAAGAACGCTATCTCCTTTTTCAGGAATTCGCACTTCTCGCGATGTAACGTGAGACCACTGTCCTGGAGTCTCCGGAACACGCATCGTAGGCAGTTCATGTGTTCCTCCAGAGTCGGTGCATGTACAAGAATGTCATCACTGACGTTTATGACTCCACTGAGGCCAGCCAACACCCCTCTGATGGTGTCCTGAAACACTTCCGCCGCGCTGGACACCCCGAAACTGAGGCGCTTGTAGCGGCGCAGGCCCACATGGGTGGAGAAAGTGGTTATGGCTCTTGACTCGGGGTCCAGCAGGAGTTGATGGTAGCCCGCCCGAAGGTCCATCTTCGAGAACCAGCGCGATCCGCTGACCTCCGCAACGATATCGTCGACAGTGGGCGTCAGATGGCGTTCCCGCTTGATGGCGTGGTTCGGCAGACGCATGTCCACGCATATCCGGACTTCACCTGGTTGCTTTGGTTTCCGGGCAATCACAATGGGGGAGACCCAAGGGGTTGGTCCGTCCACTTTCTCGATGATGTCAGCGGCCTCCAATTTCCTTAGTTCCTCTTCCACCTTGGGCCGCAGATGAAACGCCACTCTCCGATGCTTGAGAGCAACCGGTTGCACTGATTGGTCTATGTGCAGCCGCACCAGGTGGTCCTTCAGGCATCCGATGCCGTTGAACAGGTCCCGAAATTCTTCCACCAATGACTCGACATCCTCCAGGTGCACAGCGAACGCAAAAACCACCAGTTGCAGGTGTTCCGCCGTACGACAGCCCAACAGCATACCCGTACCCTCCTTGGTGACGTACACCTTGGTGCGGACGGAGTTGGTCTCGTGAGCAATGTCGGTGGTGAAAACGCCTACCACGGTGAGTGGTGTGCCGGAGCCATAAGCAAACACCTGTATGGACGTTGGCTTCAGGACGGGCTGAGTTGGGAAGGATTTCAGCATGGACTGGGCCATTATGTTGATGGACGCACCTGTGTCGATCAGCACCGGCGTTAGATGCCCTGCAATCTTGACGTGACACTTCGGTGCCCTCCGTCTCGGGCATCCATCGGGCTGTAGAGCGTGAATTACATGGACCGTGCCTTCGTCCTCATCGTCATCCATGTCGTCTTCCTCAGTTTCGGGCGGAGGGGCATCCACCGCATTGACCTGCCGACTTTGTTGCCGCTGACGTCCCGCCGATCGGCACACTTTGGCTAGATGGTTCAGGCGACGACATGCCGAACACCTTTTCCCTTGCGCCGGGCACACACCTTGGTGTGGGTAGGGGCCTCCGCACATGTAGCAGGTGCGGGATGATGGTGGTGGAGTTCCGTGGTCCGGCTTCTTTTTAGACGCTTTCTTCGGGGTAGTCGCCACCACCGCGTTGACTGGCTCTGTTTTTACCTGACGTTGGAGGGCCGTTTCCATATGTGCGGCTCGCACTTTGGACAACTCCTTAGACCGGCCCATGGTGAGGATATCTGCCATGGAGATCCCGGGCAGTTCGAGGACTCTTTCTCGCAGCTTCACGGACGAACAGCCTTGGATGAATTGCGCCCGCAATTCGTCATCAGTGTCCGGTAGAGTACAGGTGCTTGCCAGTTCTTTCAGACGAGCATAGAAGGTGTCAACAGACTCCTCGGGTTGTTGCCTTGCTTGGCGCAGGAGAAAACGTTCGTAATCTGGATTCGCTAAGGGCTCAAAATGAGCGGTCAGGGCCGCCTTGAGTGTGGCATAGGTGTAGGGAGGACCGGTTTCCACCACGGACTTGGCCAAACGGTGAATTGCAGCACCACCCAGGTGCAGGAGCATGGGCCGATGGCGTTCAGGCTTGAGGCCGACTGCGGCATAATAATTCTCCAGGCGCTCCAGCCACTCTTTCCACTTGGC
The DNA here is from genome assembly GCF_964204655.1 of Triturus cristatus. Taxonomy (NCBI): domain Eukaryota; kingdom Metazoa; phylum Chordata; class Amphibia; order Caudata; family Salamandridae; genus Triturus; species Triturus cristatus. The sequence continues at coordinate 1,126,836,513 of NC_140580.1, read as the reverse complement.
CGCCTGGGCGGAAGGCGGGCCGTCCACAACGAACGCTTCCACCGGGGACACCGTCGTCATCTCGGCGCTGACTGGTGGATGCAGATTTTGAGAACGTCAGATGAGGCGCTTCAGGGGTTACACACAGTCACAACGGCCAAAATGCAGTACTTCTGGCGCAGGCCGCGGCAAAATTCGGCCTCCAGGCACCCAGCAGCCAGGCCACAGGGACCAGGCGTCGAGCATCGATTGAGCGCACACCACGTGGCACCAGGCGGCAGCAGGTAAGACCCCCGGGAAGGAATCAGCAGCCACGGGCCCCCTCCGTCTCACAGCAGCCTCAAAACGCCACACCGATGCCACCACCACAGCCAGCAACCCCCAGCAGGGACACAGACAGTAACTGACCGGGAGGGGCAAGACTGCAGGTGCGCGTCCTCCACAGCAGCTCACGAGGGTGCAGAACCAGGCAGCAGGCCGGTCGAAGGGGGGCGTGTCCTCCTCAGCAGCGCACGAGGGTGCAGAACCAGGCAGCAGGCCGGTCGATGAAGGGCGCTCCCACGCGCAGGACGGCAGCTGTGACGCGGGCCGGGGACCGGGAGACAGCAGGAAGGCGGCCGGGACAGGCCGCGCGTAGACGCACGCACGTGCGAAGATGAGCGCTCCGTGTGGCGGCCGCCAACGGAGCGGGTCAGGCAGCGAGGATCCAGCCGTCGAAGAAGCGAGAGTCCGGAAGAGACCCCCTCGTCGCCAGTTGTTATGTCCGGTACCGGACGGATAGGGACAGCGGTATGCAGGCGGGTAGCAGACGCTCCGGGATCCGGAGCGATAGAAATAACACACACCTACGCTTGCGAATGCGCTTCGGTGCACTGACCCGGATCATCCGGTCCAGCCCCCATTTATTTGTTTAGGCCCTTCCGGGTCACAGACGGGACCACCCTCGCGTAAGCGTGGGGGTGTTCCCTTGAACATAACACCCTCATGTTTCTTCATCCGGAAAACATTTTTCTCAGCGAAGAAATCCTTCTGCCTACACCTTCAAACAACTTTGGGGGTGTTTCCTCTGCTATTGAAATTGATTTACCCTGCCATTAGCAGGGGTACATCTCAAACGTTTCATCGTGGGGATGGGTGACAAAACCGTAAGTCTGTGGGTGTGTGGAAACATTTCTGGGCCTGTCCTTCCAGGTACGCCTATTCCCGGGGACAGATTTACTCTTATGTAATATTACATTTTCACGGAGCCTGGAGGATGGCTCAGTGAGATGACTCACCGCTGACATCACGCAATGCTTTGTAAATCGTAGATTCAAATCATGACCAGGCAGACTCAGCCTCCATCCTGCTGAGATTAATAGATTAAGTATAAAAAAAAACCTGGGTAACAGCAACAGCTGTTAACTACAGCGCTTAGAAATGGCAAAAGTGCAATACTCCGCCCTGTTTTAAAAACAAATTATTTTGTAGCAATATTATTTCAAAGTAAGTGGATTTGTGACTGTAAATTCATGATTTGTGAATAAAAAACGTGAGACACTTGTAAATCACGCCATTATATGTATACGTCGAACTCACTTGCTCAATCTGCTGTGTGATTGGGTAATGAATCTGTAAGCAGCAAACCGGGACTCAGAAATAAGCAGTTTGGTCTCGATTCAAAGGCGAAAGGCCGACTGAGAGCCGGAATTGATTGTGTTCAACAGTTTGGTGCCGATCACGATCCGGTAAAAACCGTGTACGAACCGTCGGACGGAGCATATTCTCCGTCCGACGCGTACCCGGTCGTCAAAATATACAAACATGGAATTACGATTCGCACGGGTACACCATTACCGTACGAATCGTAAAAAAGACCGACCGAACAAAAAACACCTACCAATGCGATCCGGGAAAGCGCCGACCTGACGTCGGGACGCACGCAGCCAGCCATTCACGACCCAGGAATCACGATTCGCACCGACGTCACCCCGCACGGTGAATATTTTGCGGCAGCCAAAAACTGCCGGGAAATCAGGACGACGCGAACAAGGACCACCAGTACGCGACGGACAGACGGCGACGCGAACAAGGAGGACCAGTACGTGACGGACACACAGGACGACGCCACCAAGGAGGACCCGTACGCGACAGGACGACGCGATCAAGGAGGACCCGTACGCGACAGGACGACGCGAGCAAGGAGTACCAGTACGCGACGGACAGACATGGACCCGAACCTACGAGTCATCCCTGCCCTCATAGCAGTCCACCTCCTCTACAGGTTACGACGCAGACGCCGCAGAAGGTCAGAATAACTAAGGGAGGGGGGAAAGAGGGGTGGGGTGGGGGTGGCACGACCAGGGCAGGCCACAAAACAACCACATGAGTGACACACTACACATGGCCTGGACATACCTGACTCCCATGCCCTGGTCACCACGAGGGGGTGGGGGCGTGTCCTGATAATCCAGCGACCGCCACAACGGAAGTCCGTCACCACGCGAACCGGCAACACAACCAGACAGGTACGTCCCGTACCCACGCCTCAAGAGCGTGGGTACGAGTCGTACCACGCCCACACACACGTCACCCCAACAATGGCGGGACGGATCGTACCCACGTGGCAAAGGCCTGGGTACGGCCCGCACAAGCATCACATAGCGTGGGGACGGATATGTACGGACCCTACCCCCACCCGCGTATGCATGGAGCGTACCCCCCATGCCAACAGTGTAAGTACGACCCGTACCCCCCACCCGCGTATGCATGGAGCGTCCCCCCCATGCCAACAGTGTAAGTACGACCCGTACCCCCACCCGCAAATGCATGGAGCGTACCCCCCACCCCAACAGTGTAAGTACGACTCGAACCCTCACCCGCGGACGTACGGACCGTACCCCCACCCCCACCAGTGTAAGTACGACCCGTACCCCCACCCGCGTATGCATGGAGCGTAACCCCCACCCCAACAGTGTAAGTACGACCCGTACCCCCACCCGCGGACGTACGGAGCGTACCCCCAGCCCAACAGTGTAAGTACGACCCGTACCCCCACCCGCGGACGCACGGAGCGTACCCCCAGCCCAACAGTGTAAGTACGACTCGAACCCTCACCCGCGGACGTACGGACCGTACCCCCACCCCCACCAGTGTAAGTACGACCCGTACCCCCACCCGCGTATGCATGGAGCGTAACCCCCACCCCAACAGTGTAAGTACGACCCGTACCCCCACCCGCGGACGTACGGAGCGTACCCCCAGCCCAACAGTGTAAGTACGACCCGTACCCCCACCCGCGGACGCACGGAGCGTACCCCCAGCCCAACAGTGTAAGTACGACCCGTGCCCCCACCCGCGGACGTACGGAGCGTACCCCCAGCCCAACAGTGTAAGTACGACCCGTACCCCCACCCGCGAATGCAAGGAGCGTACCCCCCTGCCCAACAGTGTAAGTACGACCCGTACCCCCACCCGCGTATGCATGGAGCGTACCCCCCATGCCAACAGTGTAAGTACGACCCGTACCCCCACCCGCGGACGTACGGAGCGTACCCTCAGCCCAACAGTGTAAGTACGACCCGTACCCCCACCCGCGAATGCAAGGAGCGTACCCCCCTGCCCAACAGTGTAAGTACGACCCGTACCCCCACCCGCGTATGCATGGAGCGTACCCCCCATGCCAACAGTGTAAGTACGACCCGTACCCCCACCCGCGTATGCATGGAGCGTACCCCCCATGCCAACAGTGTAAGTACGACTCGAACCCCCACCCACGAATGCAAGGAGCGTACCCCCCTGCCCAACAGTGTAAGTACGACCCGTACCCTCACCCGCGGACGTACGGAGCGTACCCCCACCACACCAGTGTCAGTAGACTCGTACCCTCACCTCTAATGCAATGTGCGTAACCCCACCGTGTATGTGCCAAGCGCACATATCCAGAAATCGGAGGTGTGTGTGCAGAGTCCACCCAGCAGTGCCCTGAGACAGGAGTGGTGGGTGTGGAGTCCTCCCAGCAGTGCCCTGAGACAGGAGGGGTGGGTGCCCATCACTCCCAGCAGTGCCCTGACACAGGAGGGGTGGGTGCAGAGTCCTCCCAGCAGTGCCCAGACACAGGAGGGGTGGGTGTGGAGTCCTCCCAGCAGTGCCCTGAGACAGGAGGGGTGGGTGCAGAGACCTCCCAGCAGTGCCCTGAGACAGGAGGGGTGGGTGTGGAGTCCTCCCAGCAGTGCCCTGACACAGGAGGGGTGGGTGCAGAGTCCTCCCAGCAGTGCCCTGACACAGGAGGGGTGGGTGCAGAGTCCTCCCAGCAGTGCCCTGACACAGGAGGGGTGGGTGCAGAGTCCTCCCAGCAGTGCCCTGACACAGGAGGGGTGGGTGCAGAGTCCTCCCAGCAGTGCCCTGACACAGGAGGGGTGGGTGCAGAGTCTTCCCAGCAGTGCCCAGACACAGGAGGGGTGTGTGCCTATCACTCCCAGCAGTGCCCAGACACAGGAGGGGTGGGTGCAGAGACCTCCCAGCAGTGCCCTGAGACAGGAGGGGTGGGTGTGGAGTCCTCCCAGCAGTGCCCTGACACAGGAGGGGTGGGTGCAGAGTCCTCCCAGCAGTGCCCAGAGACAGGAGGGGTGGGTGCAGAGTCCTCCCAGCAGTGTCCAGACCCAGGAGGGGTGGGTGGTGAGTCCTCCCAGCAGTGCCCAGAGACAGGAGGGGTGTGTGCAGAGTCCTCCCAGCAGTGTCCAGACCCAGGAGGGGTGGGTGCAGAGTCCTCCCAGCAGTGTCCAGACCCAGGAGGGGTGGGTGGTGAGTCCTCCCAGCAGTGCCCAGAGACAGGAGGGGTGTGTGCAGAGTCCTCCCAGCAGTGTCCAGACCCAGGAGGGGTGGGTGCAGAGTCCTCCCAGCAGTGCCCAGAGACAGGAGGGGTGTGTGCAGAGTCCTCCCAGCAGTGTCCAGACCCAGGAGGGGTGGGTGCAGAGTCCTCCCAGCAGTGTCCACACCCAGGAGGGGTGTAACACATGTGTGTGATGCCACAATTACCCACATCCATACTGCCTACAAGGGAACATGTCCCCATGAACTCATGTCAACTGACTCCACACACAAGTACAGTGATCACCAAGGATGCCACGATTGTTGCAGGTGGAGACATGGCCATGCATGCATGGCCAAAGTAGAAGGGCTCCGTCACACACACAGCTCATGTACACACAGCTCTGCGCTAAACATTGGGAACACCCTGCAGGGAAGAAACTGGGTACACAGAGGAAGGAATACACCCTGGGACAATTGAACCATGCAGTAACTGCTGACATGACCTAAGGAAGTTAGCCAACACCTTGTGATGGCACACAGATCCTAGGGTGGCCCCAAAGAGCAGAACACTACTACAAATCCCACACACCCAAAGCCTTAAACACCACCCAAAACAATGTAGCAGCCCCACCAACACCAATACCACCATAGCAGGAGTGTGATAATGAAAAAAAAAAAAAAGCTTTATTCAGCATGAGCACAATGTCCGTGGATCAAAGGCAGTTCAAAGTCAACAAAGGCCATAGGGCAGTCAATTATTCCCAGCTGCATGGGGGACACAGTGGGATGTGTGTCCCCTACCTTGCCTGCACAGTCAAATGCCATCGTCTTCCATACTGGTGAGGGCATCAGGGGGGGGGGGAAGCAACAGGCACCGCAGGGACATCAGGGCAAAGGGGCGGCGTTGTGGGTGCAGGGATGGAGGACTCAACCACAGGGGGTGTGTCATGGCCAAAGGCGGAGGCCAGGATGGCACTACACACCTTAGCAAGGTCCTCCAGGGAGTCCCCTGCACCCGAAGTGACCTCAGGCCCCAAGGAGGGGGGGGGGTTCAGAGGGATGGGTTGCAGCGCCACCGGGGGAGGGTGGAGACAGGGGGGGAGACTCAACCACCCTGACCGAGGACTTCCTTGACCGCTTGCGTGGTGGCGTAACTGTGGGGCTCAGGGACAGAGCGGCCATGAAGGAGTCCTTGGGGGAGATGTGGCCAGGAGAGCTGAGGGGAGGGGATTTGGAGGGAGTGGATTGTGTGGAATGCGGACTCCCACTCTGGCTGCGTGTCACACGTTTGCCCCCCGACCCAGTGGGTGTGCCTATCTCACCCTGTGTGTGCGTGTCAGGAGGAGTGCGGTGGACCTTCCCTGCTGGTGTGGTGCCTGTGTCTGTTGTGGTGGGTGCATGCCGACGTCTGGGTGTACGTGGGACAGGCATGGAAGTGGGAAGTGTCGATGGGGCAGGGGTAGGTGGGGGGAGGTCGCGCTGCAGGAGACCCACTGCTGCAGTCAGTGTGGAGTCTAGGGACCTCAGCAAGTTGCGTTGGTCAGCCTGCAAAGAATGAATGCCCTCCAAGAATGCCTCGATGTTGGTGAGGGTTTTCCCGTGGGAATGGAGGACATTCAGGATCGCAGCCTGACCAACCTGCATTTGCCGCTGGATGTCCATAGACTCAGCATTGGCGGCAGCAGTGGAGACAGGGGCAGGGGGTGCGGTGCCTGGCAGGAAGGAGACATGCGGTGACCGGGCACGCTGGGAAGGGACACGAGCAAGTGGGAGGCGGTTGGTGGGAACTGAGGGGGCGGTGGCAGGTGTTGTTCCACTGTCAGCTGCTGGTGCAGCCTCCGCCAACCCTGAGACATCCTCCTCGGACCTGTCAGCTTCGTAGTCTGATGTGCCAGTCGACAGGTCCTCGGCCACACTATCCTCCGCCTCTGTCCCACTCGATGTGCCAGCCCCGATGTCACGGCTGCCACTGGTGCTCGGTCCCTCCGCCTGGTCCGTGTCCATGTCTCCCTCTGTGTCCCCCGACGATGCTGTGGGCAGGGTGGAGAGACAGAAATTAATCAGACACCTGTACACATCTGTCACATGAGTCCAATCTACATAGTCAACATTGCATAGCCTGAAGAGGCAGATCCCTAACATCTGCAAAACAAGGTACCGATGTAGGGCATGAAACACAGTTGGTTGAGCCACCATGCCACTGAAATACCATGGAGAGCATGAGACAATAGCTGATGACAGGAAACGGAGTCTGACATAGCACCCAGGCCCTGGGGACAATCCTGCACTGCCTCTGCACCACACAGCGTTTGTGAAAATACCTATGACCAGGGACAATATCCATGAACTTGAGACACATGCTGCATAGGTAATGCTGCAAACATGCCCAACATAACTCGGTCACTGCACCTTGCGTGTGTGTCCAGTAACATCACACACTGTCCAGACCCAGCAATTAGGAATCAGGATTTGACACATAGGCATTGCCCGCCCCAAGCAACCCCCACACGATGCTAATTGCTGAGACACAGGTGGCACCAACATCTCATAGTCTGGGTGATAAACACAGTGGCAGGCAAAAGGCAAGATTGGACGCAAAACAGCAAAGGTGCGCCTGTACAAATAATGAGGTACCAGTGCCCATCCTCAGATGAGTATAACAAGACACACAGGCACTGGCAACTGTGAGTATGAAGAGGGACAATCAGGTCAGGCTGCACAGTGGACACCTGTACATAATAGCACGTCTATATACATGGTGACAGGGGACAATGGCACAGAGCACAACCTACGCTGTAGACAGTGAGAGTGTCCACGTTGATGATGACACAAACAACACTGAGGATAAGGTGCCCCAGGGGACAGTATTGGGCACGCAACTACATGCTACTGAATGGGAATGACTGCTACACACGTCACCATCCCTGCACTATGCGTAGCGCACACTCATGCACATCATGTCACAGGCCACTACATAGGACATGCGCGCTGTAAGGCATGACACATGAGAGACCAACTCCCATGTCTGGAGCCAGCATCAGTGCCAACTGACATGGAACCCACATGCAGTGAACTTGACAGTTCACAGGCAAGGTCCCACAACCTGTTACCCACCACCACCACCCATGATGCTACAGTCATTGTTCTCGTGGACAAAGCGCCAGCCTACATTACCTTGTGAAGGAGTGACTACACACAGACCAGGGAACACATTGCAAGGAGGGGAAGGGTGGCAGGGGCGCAGCGCTACACTTGGGCAAACTGGATGGGCACAGCACCTTTAAACCCTGCCAGTGAATTAATGCCACTGTGCCCTTACAAATGCCGGTGACACACAACAAACGCACATGTACCTACCCCCTTCCGCCTGCTGCATCGCCTGTAAGCGCCTCTCCAGGTCTGGAAAGACCACCGGCAGCACACGCCTGTGGAGGTGGGTCAGACGGCGGCGGCCGCGGTTCTTGTGGCTCTCAGGTGAGTCCCCCAGCAGGAGCCGTGCAATCCTCCGCGTCCAGCACCGGATATCCTGCCAGCGTTTCCTCACCTGGGACAGGCTCCGCCTCCGACCATCCACACGCCTCACGGCACTGACGGCGGTCAGCCAGATCTGCTCCTTGGCAGTGGCGCCTACCTGTGAGGAAGTACAAGTGACACCACATCAATACACCAGCCACATGTCACAGAGAGACATATGTGAACATAATAGCTGGTTACTACATGGCATGTAATGCAGCCAACGCATTGCACCTCTGTCATAGGGACATCATCCTCTGGTGAGGGAAAAGGCAGTACGTGCCATAGTGGGTACTCAGGTGGAATGATGGCAATGTCACAATCAATGATCAAGGCTCACACTGTGCATCACACCCACACCTCCTGTCTCAGGGCACTGCTGGGAGGACTCTGCACACACCCCTCCTGTCTCAGGGCACTGCTGGGAGACATCAGGCAGCCCCCCCCTGGTACCCCCCCGACAGTACATGGCATGTGTGTCACACCGGGTCACAATGCCTGAAGACACAGTCACAACATAGGGACAGTCTGTGGCAGTGGCCTATGCACTCACCTGATACCCTGGTCGCCCATACAGCATGGGGTACTGTGGGAGGATCACATCCAGCAGAGCCATGTTCTCCTCCAGGGTGAATGGCTGTGTCCTCTCCACAGCCCTTGACATGGTTCCAGGGAATCAGTAGCAGCAGCTTGGTCGACAAATGCAAAGATGTGCAGGCAAGTAATCCCTCATGGGACCTGGCTGCCTTATATGTGGCCTTCTGCCCAGTCTCATGCACAGGAGTACAGAGTGATTGGTCACTCACATTTGCATCCTATGTTTCCACCAATCCCTTCAAACCTAGCAGTCTGTGGGTTCTCTATCGGTTTCATTCTCCTGCATGATGTCAGCCCCACAAACACATTGCAACAAAGTAGAAGAATTCCAACTGACTTCTGCTGTGCACCTTCCAGAACAAAATCGAAATTTGAACCTGGTCGCCATGACAACCAGCATGCATGTAGGCCTTAATACTTGTCCCCTATGTAATTAGGAGAATCACACACAGGTACGGTGCGTTTCCGGGCCCTAGGGCACCCCAAATGCATGGCAACGGCCCGTACATGCATGCCTACGTTCAAAATCACTATGGGTCTGCACGCGTATGCGTACACGTAGTGGTACGGACCGTCCACACGCATGTACGCTCACTATCACTATGGGTCTGCACGCGTATGCGTACACGTAGTGGTACGGACCGTACAAATGCCTGTACGCTCACTATCACTATGGTTCTGCACGCGTATGCGTACTCGTTGTGGTACGGACCGTACAAATGCCTGTACGCTCACTATCACTATGGTTCTGCACGCGTATGCGTACTCGTTGTGGTACGGACCGTACAAATGCCTGTACGCTCACTATCACTATGGTTCTGCACGCGTATGCGTACACGTAGTGGTACGGACCGTACACTCGCATGTACGCTCACTATCACTACGGGTACACAGACCCATAGTGATAGTGAGCGTACAGGCATTTGTACGGTCCGTACCACAACGAGTACGCATACGCGTGCAGAACCATAGTGATAGTGAGCGTACAGGCATTTGTACGGTCCGTACCACTACGTGTACGCATACGCGTGCAGACCCATAGTGATAGTGAGCGTACATGCGTGTGGACGGTCCGTACCACTACGTGTACGCATACGCGTGCAGACCCATAGTGAGAGGGCCGTACACTCGCATGTACGCTCACTATCACTATGGGTCTGCACGCGTATGCGTACTCGTTGTGGTACGGACCGTACAAATGCCTGTACGCTCGCCATCACGATGGGTACACATACGGCAGCACTCCCACAGTGATTGGGGAACATACACAGGCCCTCTTAGCAGCAGTACGCCGGTTTGTACACATCACTGTGGTGATAGTCGACACACAGGTAGGAATAGTGCGGACATACTTGTCCATGGATGGACATACTTGTCCAGGAATGGACATCAAGGCATCGTCTGTGCATTACTACATGTGTGGGGCACAGGTGTGACAGGCTGTGATGTGGAACATGCCTCCTGAGTGGAGGAGGCACCAGATGTATGATGAGATGTGTACAGGTGTACTGTGTGAGGGTGCAATGTGTGCCAGGCATGCCCTTGACTCCTTTGACATGTGTGCATGTCGTACTGCGCACTTGGGGTGAGCGTCACTGGCATGGCACGGACACCAACACACGGAAGTGTCCCATGATGCCCGGTACAGGGGTCATGACACCTGACTTGTCACTACCCACAGTGCACAATGTGACTATGTCATTTATGTGTCCGGGATTTACATCAGGTTGATGTTGTAGCGCCCTCAAAAGCTGCAGCCGTTGCAGCAACCAACATGTGGCTGTGTGTAGATTGTCATTGCACACTGTTCCGCACACCATGCCACATGTGGTATCTGATGTGAGGTGCACATGTATGCATGGGACACGGAGTAGCGTGACAAGGCCATGTCAGCATCCTCACAAGGAATGTGTGGTGAGTCATGACATGTGCACCTTCATGGCAAGGTGTGTGGGCAGGCCTAGTGTAATGTCATGTGACCTGTGGCTCCGGTGTTCCGCTACCAGTCTCTACAATCGGCATCCTACTTCTGCTGATGTGTGGGTGTATGTCACTTCTGTCTTGCGTCGGGCTGTTCACTTGCACTGGGACACAGCTATTCCCATGGCGTGGCATGGGGAGGTTCTCAATCACCGTGTGTAGCTGGGTCTTGGAAGGAGTGTCACCTTGCATCCATACGTGTCCTGGGCATGTAGCACATGCCTGACTCACTATGTGGCATGTGTGTATTGGCAGATTTACATGTGCTCAGTAGACATGAGTTGTTCTCGTAGTGCACTCACTCTTCCTTGTCACTTCCAAATTACTGCAGAGCGCCTCCTGTTGCCCGAAGAATTCCAGACTTGGCCACCATGCAGGAGAATGACAGGATCCGGCTCTACCGCTTCACCCAACCGTTGATTCTGGAGCTGACGGCGAGACTGGCACCACACCTGCAACCGCAGCACAGGTATCCTACGGCACTGACACCCCAGCTGAAGGTAATGGCTGCCCTACATTTCCTTGCCACGGGTACCTTCCAATATACCATAGCTCATGTTGGTGGCATGTCCCAGAGCATGTTCAGCGGTGTGCTGCATGATTTCTTGGAGGCCATGTTGATTCACCTGGATGACTTCATCAAGTTCCCAACCCCTGAACAGATGACTGAGGTCAAACGTGGTTTCTATGCCCTGGGAGGGATGCCCCATGTCATTGGGTCCATAGATGGGACACATGTAGGTTTGGTACCACCACACGCACGGGAGGTGGCGTACCGCAATCGGAAGCACTACCACTCCATCAATGCCCTTGTGGTGTGTCTGTCCAACATGGTGATTTCACATGTCTGTGCTCGTTTTCCAGGATCAGCACACGATGCCTACATCATGAGGCGTAGCGGGATGCCTGATATGATGATGCAGCTGCGCAACGAACGTGCATGTGTTGTTGGTGGGTACAGTCTGTCTGTCCTGTATTCTGTTTGGCCGAGCAGCACTACCGCTTCGCCTGTTCTAACGATATCCATGTGCTTTCCATTTAGGGGACGCTGGATATCCCAACATGCCTTGGCTGCTGACACCTCTCCGCAACCCCATCACGCCGGCCCAGCTCCGCTACAACACCGCCCATGGCCGGACAAGGCGAGTGATAGAGAGGACGTTTGGCATGCTGAAGAGCCGATTCCGGTGCCTCCACAAGACCGGCGGCGCACTCCCATATGCCCCGGCGAAGGTCTGCAAGATCTTCATGGTCTGCTGCATGCTGCACAACATGGCAGTTGAAAGAGCTGTGCCCCTCATCCTGGATCAAGATGACGAGGACCATCCACCCGTGGAGGACGAAGGGCTTGGCAATGGGGCTAGTGATGTGGAGGATGTGGAGCCGCAAGAGGACATCCGGACTCGGCTCATACGCGACTTCTTTGCTTAGTGGTGAGTACCAGGGTCTGAGTGTGCACGCATTGGTCCCCGTGTGGCATGCGTTGTGATGTGTGTCTCCACCTGCATGTATGGCACGTGGGTCAGAGGTGTGTGTGGGTGTGTCACTGGAGTGATGGTGGCAGTGATGGTAGTATTTCCCCAGACATAATTGTGACCTAGCATGTTGTCATACATACATGTGTCGAGTACATGCACATGCAAGTGGCTGTGCTTCTTGTGGCTGACTTCTTGTGTGTCTCTCTTCCCCAGGTACCTGCGCATGCCGTTTGCTGGTTGCATTGTTGTGGCACTGCTATTCCTCATGGACATGGCATCGTGGGCTGACTCAGCGTTACAGGCACGGACACGTTTGGAAGTCTCCATGGGGTAAGGGATGCATCTGGGGTGTATTGGGTGTGGCAGTTGTTCACGATGTGTGCACACTGCCCCGGTCGGGGTTTGGGTCCTCTGCAGACATGTGGCATCCCCATGGGACACGACATGCAGCTGGGTACACCTGAATAGATGGGCTGCCTGGTTGTCAGTCATCAGTGATGGGATGGTGGATTGTGATGAAGGCATCAATGTGTGTGACACTGCCCTCGGACACATACGGTTAACATTGTCTTGACATGGCGTGGGACTTCCACATCAGCGGATGTATGGTGTATGGCAGGCTCTCCGTGAGCAGCTGTGGGTATTTAGCTATTATCCGACACTTGTGTGCCAGTTCCATGGCTATCACGCATTTGTGCTGCAGAAGGGGGGTGCCAGTGTTGGAGCCACATGTTACTCCACATGATGTGTTCATGTGTACTTCAAGTTGCCTCTGCAATCCCAAACACATGACTATTAAAGGTGTCCCTATGCCTCCAAGGTGCCTCTTCTCAGTCAATGCTGGTGTGTTGGCACGGTGCATCCTGCATGTCTGGCATGGTATTCCCTGATTGTGGCCATGTGTCAATGTGTCGAGTGGCAAGATGCAAGCTGTGTGTGTGTGCTGAGACTGTGTAATGGGCATGATGTCCATGACTGTGTGGGTATTGTGACATGTGCCATCCCCATGCATCCAACGTTGTCCATGACCCCATTCTCTGCATCCACCGGACTCAAGCTTGCAGGACATGGTTCTGCCACCTGTCTACACGTACCTGGGTGCCCCCCAGGACACGGGCCAGGATCCCTGACCTCTGCGCATGACTGTTGCTGTACTCAATGTGTCTGTCAGCACGGTTGTTCGGCCACCCCCTCAGCTGGTTCTGACCATCACGGGTGTGTATGGTGCTCCATGTCTGTCTTGCCTAGAAAACTGTGACCCATGTGTCCTGTGCCAGACTCAGGCCCCAGGGTGTGGATGGTTGAAGTGAACAGATGACTCAGGCATGTTTAGACTGTACAAGACACATGTTAGGTAATAATGCTACCAGCAGGCATCTACTCTTAATAGTGTGATTTATTATTGGGGGGGGGGGCCAAGTGAGGGCCTTTCCGGGATTAGGGAATCCAAAGTTCAGTAGGGGAGTTGGTGTCCTTGCCATTGGAAATCCTCAGAGTCCATGCCACAGTCTTTGTCAACATTGGTCAGCCAGTGACCAGCAGGGCCATGTGGCAGAGAATGTCTCTTGATGCTGTGATGCTGTTGCTCCAGTGGGCCAGGTGCCAGGCCAGGTGTCCTGGGAGATGGTGATGTAGCAGCCACCCTCACGGTCCTTTCCGTGGACGACCCGGCTTCCTGCGGGGAACCTCAGCAGCAGGCCGTGACGACGTCTGGGATGCTCCGTCGGATGTTTCCTCCTCCTCCTCATGATCCCTCCCTGTGGGTGGTGATGTTCTCCGCCTTCTGGCACAGGGAGGGTCGGCCATGGTGTCGGCCATCCGACGGAGTTCAGCGTGAATCCCCTGGGACGCCGTCACTTGCTCAGCCTGTCTGTCCTCCATCCTCCGTTGGTGTAGCTGTAGACAGGCTAATAGCTCCGCATGTTGCTGGGCCTGCTGGACCTTGATCCCCTCGAGGACGGACACAACCTGGGCCATGCCCGTGGTGTCCTGCCGGTATGAGTCCAGGATGTTACGGACATGGGAAAATACCGGATCCCCAGCCAACTGGTCAGGCTCGCGCCTCCGCCGCTCTCCACTCCCACCACCCCTGCCCACTTGCGTCTGGCCTGCACTTGTGGGCACATGGGGTCTCCGGGACCCCTGAGGGGTGGCATTGGCGTTGTCGCCTGCCTCCTCCTGGGTGCCCGGGACACCGTGTCCCTCCTGGCGAGCCTGGCTGCATTGTGGTGTTGGGGCAGGGATCCTGGGTGTCTCCTGGGATGTGGCAGGAGTGGGGGTGGTGGTTGGCACGGTTGTACCTGACGCAGGTGCTGCAGGTGGTTGGACACCAGAGGGGCCAGGTCGGTCGGGGTCGTCCGCAGAGTGGTGAGAGTGGTCGCTGCCGGTGGGATCGGTCTCCTGCAGATCCGGGTCCTGTGAGTGTTCCCCCCCAGTGTTGGGGGGTGCAGCACGACGTTGACCTGTGTGTGAGAGAGACAATGTTAATTTTGATCCATGCAACATCCATGTTTCATCCGTTACAAAGTTGGCACATTTCCTCTTGGAATTAGGATCTGTCTTGCATTCCACTCACAGTGCACTTGTGCATGTGTGTGTCCCTTGGGCACCAATTTGGCCCCTTTAACTATGTGTGGCACAGTCTTACTTGCTGCGTCAAGTGTGACTGCAGTCAGCAGTGGAGTGTGCATGTGTGCCGAGCTATGCGTTTGCGCCTTCCTTGTAGCACTGTACATGTGCACATGGAGTGGATCCACACACTCATATGATGCAGGTGGCTGTCCTTGTGCTCGTGTACAGGTTGTAACATGGCCCTGCGTTTTGCCATGATGAAGAGGGGGGGTTCTGGCACTGGGCACCCTTGTCTACATGCACGCAGTCCACCTGCTGACGAGCAGACATTCCCACACACCAAAGGACTGATTTGCTCTCCCTGTGTCTCCCTCCTTCTCTGTCCCCCTCTCCCTCCCTCTCTGTCCCCCTCTCCCTCCCTCTCAGTCCCCCTCTCCCTCCCTCTGTGTCCCCCTCTCCCTCCCTCCGTGTGTCACCCTCTGTCACCTTGGCCCAGCTTCCTGGGCACACACTGTTAGCAGATCTTTGAGTGGCCCTTGGCCTGTTGATGTGAGTTTGTTTCTGATCTCCAGGCACCCATTTTGTCTGCTGTGTGTCTGTGCGCTGCTGCTGTGGTGGTGTGTGCTGCCACTCTTTCACACTGTTGGCTGTTCATTAGCTGCTGGCATGTGCAAAACAGTGCCTTCACCCCCATGTGTTGATGCAAGGCATCCGCCATTTGCTGGCAAGTCATTCCTGTGTTGGGACACAGTGTTTGTCTGGCTGTGACCTAGGCCATATGGGCAGAGGGCATTGTTGTCTGCTTTGGAGTCGCACTATGTGATTCTTGGTGCCCACACTCCCGCCATCCGGGTTACCGTGTCATGTGTTGTTGTCTTCTGTGGCCTGTGACTTGACATTGTCCAGCTGGGTGCATGGGGCATGGTGGCAGCAGTGGCATGTGCCTGCTCATGGAGTGTGGTTGAGTAATGCGATGGCTTGTGGTGTTTGCGTGCCTGTTATTAATTTTGGTTGTGGTTGCAGTTCCCCCCATGTGAGGTGCGTTGTTTGTGTACTCACCCGGGTCTCGGAGTCCTTCTACTCCTTCAACTGCCTCCACCGGCAGTATGGCCATCACCCTCTCCTCCCAGGGATGGTACTGTACGGGTCTGCGGGAGGGCCCTCCTCCGGTGGCGTTGGCCTGGTCGTGTTCCTCCTGTCTCTTGGCTCTGACCCTCCTCCGCAGATCGTACCACCTGTTCTGGCAATCCTGCTTGGTCCTCCTGGTGTCCGCAACAGCATTCACAGCATCGACGATGGTCTGCCACATGGCTGTTTTGGCTGCCTGGCTGGTGCTTCTGACCAATGTTCCAAAGATCTGTGGCTCGACTCTGAGGATTTGATCAACAAGGACCTCCAACTCTCGGTGACTGAACTTTGGATTCTTGGTAGTGGGCATGGTGAGGGGTGTGGGTGGGGATGGTGTGGGTGTGGGGGGTGTGTGGATGTTGGGGGGGGGTGTGGATGGTTGTGTGTGTGTGTGAATGTGATGAGAGGGTGTTTGTGAGGGTGGTCGTGTGAAGGTGTGCAAGTGTAAGATGTGGTGTCGCTTGTAGTCTGGTTCTGTGGTGTCTGGCAGCAGTGGGTCTGTTGCAAAGGCTCATGGTTTGTGTGTGTGGGCCCTTTTTATTGGTCCATGGGTGGGTGTGGCAGTGTTTGAATTTTGGGTGGGTGTGTTATAAGGAGTGGTGGTGTATTGGGCCTCTGTTTGTTTTTGACAGTTGCAGGTCAGTGATTGTGTTATTTTAGTGGTTGTTGGCCATGTTTAGTGGCTGTGTGCCTTTCTAATGGTGTATTGTTGAGTTGTTTTGTTTTGTCCTTGTTGTGTACGTGCGTTTTGAGCGTGTGTACGGTGTGTACATGGGCCATTTGGTTGTACGATTTGGTCCTTGTGTGTGGCTTTGTACGACTCGTACATGCGGTTGTGATGTTGGGGCATGGGGTGCGCTCCGTACTTAGGAGGTTGTGTTGGGGGTGCGCCAGGAACGTACTGGGGTGGGGGTACGACTGGAACGTACTGGGGTGTACATAGACGGTGGTACGACACGTACAGGGGTGGGGGGGTGTACATAGACGGTGGTACGACACGTACAGGGGTGGGGGGTGTACATTGACGGTGGTACGACACGTACAGGGGTGGGGGGGTGTACATTGACGGTGGTACGACACGTACTGGGGTGGGGGTACGACTGGAACGTACTGGGGTGTACATAGACGGTGGTACGACACGTACAGGGGTGGGGGGGTGTACATAGACGGTGGTACGACACGTACAGGGGTGGGGGGTGTACATTGACGGTGGTACGACACGTACAGGGGTGGGGGGGTGTACATTGACGGTGGTACGACACGTACTGGGGTGGGGGTACGACTGGAACGTACTGGGGTGTACATAGACGGTGGTACGACACGTACAGGGGTGGGGGGTGTACATTGACGGTGGTACGACACGTACAGGGGTGGGGGGGTGTACATTGACGGTGGTACGACACGTACTGGGGTGGGGGTACGACTGGAACGTACTGGGGTGTACATAGACGGTGGTACGACACGTACAGGGGTGGGGGGGTGTACATAGACGGTGGTACGACACGTACAGGGGTGGGGGGGTGTACATTGACGGTGGTACGACACGTACAGGGGTGGGGGGTGTACATTGACGGTGGTACGACACGTACAGGGGTGGGGGGGTGTACATTGACGGTGGTACGACACGTACTGGGGTGGGGGTACGACTGGAACGTACTGGGGTGTACATAGACGGTGGTACGACACGTACAGGGGTGGGGGGGTGTACATTGACGGTGGTACGACACGTACAGGGGTGGGGGGGTGTACATTGACGGTGGTACGACACGTACTGGGGTGGGGGTACGACTGGAACGTACTGGGGTGTAGGTAGACGGGGCTGTGACACGTACTGGGGTGGGGGTGTGGCTCGAACGTACTGGGGTGTAGGTACACGGGGGGTACGACACGTACTGGGGTGGGGGTGCGACTGGAACGTACTGGGGTGTACATAGACGGTGGTACGACACGTACAGGGGTGGGGGGGTGTACATAGACGGTGGTACGACACGTACAGGGGTGGGGGGGTGTACATTGACGGTGGTACGACACGTACAGGGGTGGGGGGTGTACATTGACGGTGGTACGACACGTACAGGGGTGGGGGGGTGTACATTGACGGTGGTACGACACGTACTGGGGTGGGGGTACGACTGGAACGTACTGGGGTGTACATAGACGGTGGTACGACACGTACAGGGGTGGGGGGGTGTACATTGACGGTGGTACGACACGTACAGGGGTGGGGGGGTGTACATTGACGGTGGTACGACACGTACTGGGGTGGGGGTACGACTGGAACGTACTGGGGTGTAGGTAGACGGGGCTGTGACACGTACTGGGGTGGGGGTGTGGCTCGAACGTACTGGGGTGTAGGTACACGGGGGGTACGACACGTACTGGGGTGGGGGTGCGACTGGAACGTACTGGGGTGTACATAGACGGTGGTACGACACGTACAGGGGTGGGGGGGTGTACATAGACGGTGGTACGACACGTACAGGGGTGGGGGGTGTACATTGACGGTGGTACGACACGTACAGGGGTGGGGGGTGTACATTGACGGTGGTACGACACGTACAGGGGTGGGGGGGTGTACATTGACGGTGGTACGACACGTACTGGGGTGGGGGTACGACTGGAACGTACTGGGGTGTACATAGACGGTGGTACGACACGTACAGGGGTGGGGGGGTGTACATTGACGGTGGTACGACACGTACAGGGGTGGGGGGGTGTACATTGACGGTGGTACGACACGTACTGGGGTGGGGGTACGACTGGAACGTACTGGGGTGTAGGTAGACGGGGCTGTGACACGTACTGGGGTGGGGGTGTGGCTCGAACGTACTGGGGTGTAGGTACACGGGGGGTACGACACGTACTGGGGTGGGGGTGCGACTGGAACGTACTGGGGTGTACATAGACGGTGGTACGACACGTACAGGGGTGGGGGGGTGTACATTGACGGTGGTACGACACGTACAGGGGTGGGGGGGTGTACATTGACGGTGGTACGACACGTACTGGGGTGGGGGTACGACTGGAACGTACTGGGGTGTAGGTAGACGGGGCTGTGACACGTACTGGGGTGGGGGTGTGGCTCGAACGTACTGGGGTGTAGGTACACGGGGGGTACGACACGTACTGGGGTGGGGGTGCGACTGGAACGTACTGGGGTGTACATAGACGGTGGTACGACACGTACAGGGGTGGGGGGGTTTACATTGACGGTGGTACGACACGTACTGGGGTGGGGGTACGACTGGAACGTACTGGGGTGTACATAGACGGGTGGGGGTATACATATACGGGGGGTACGTGTCGGACGTACGGGGGCTGGGGGGAGTGTTGGGCGCGTATGCGGGCACATGTCTCCATGGTTGCTATTGGTGTTCGGTGCGGACGGTGTTTTTTCCATACGGTTGTAGGCTCGGACGCACGGGATGGATCGTGATTCCTCGGTCGGACTTGGATTTTTACGTTTGTAAGGTAAATCGTCCGAGGACGTGTCGGACACATTTTCCGACCCGAGGACGTGTGGGGAATGATTCCCGGTGCGGGTCGTATGGACTTTTTACCATGCGAATCGTGATTGCCAGTTCGTACGGCACTTGTACGATTCGTACGGTAAAAAGACCCGATACGAGTCGCACGGGGGAATTTTTTACCGGATCGTGATCGGCACCTTTGTGTTCATTAATCGCAGGGGTTCACCATGAACGACTGTCAATTCACCAAAATGCCAGGGGTAGCGGAAGTGACATCCCACGCCATTTCACTTCCACTTTCACTCACACATACTTACATATACACACAAATTCACACATATACACTCCCTCACACATAAACACACTCTCTCCCGCAAGCACGCACACAACATACATTTAAAAGCATTTTCTACTTACCTGAGCAGCCATGGAATGGTATATTCCAGCTCAGTGTACTCTATTTTTATTACATTATTAGTGAATAATATATATATTTTATTCACTATTAGTATAATAAAAAAATGACAGAAAATAAAGAGAGGAGCCCCAGCTGCCCCTGTGTTCCTGGCACTGAACTTGCCACCTCTGAGTCCATGGGTCGCAAAGGCAGTGCTAGGGGTAGCAGAGGGCAAGCCAGGGGACCCCTAAATGACGTCCATGGGATCCACGTGTGTACAGGGTAATTCACAAGTGAATAGACTATGGGAGTAGTTTTCTATGATTCCTATTGGTTGAATGGCACAATTCACTGTAATGATGTAATAAGTCACTGGCATGATGTAATTCCTATGGGAGTAGTTTTCTAGTATTCCTATTGGCTGAATGCCACAATTCACTGTAATGATGTAAAAATTCACTGGCATGATGTCATTCCTATGGGAGTAGTTTTCTAGTATTCCTATTGGTTGAATGCCACAATTCACTGTAATGATGTAATAATTCACTGGCGTGATATCATTCCTATGAATTATAGAAAACAATGGCATCATTCGGGCTAAGTTACTATATAATCGAAAGCAACAACGGACTGCAGTTGAGATACATACTCCATATTGTTGCCCCCCAGCAAGGTCCGTAATCATTGACAGGGTCTTGCCTGAGTGCAGAGACCCTTAAGAGAAAATAACATGACACTTATCAAATGGGCGGTATGTTTTCCATATGGTACCTTTGAAAATTTTCCATATAAACATTAATTACAGTCGTTGTCAGATAGACATCAAGTTAAGTTTGCTATAAGTATTCAGTTTTAGAAGATCTCTGGGTAAAGCGCGAATTAAATTATGTTTTAACAATGGGATGGAAAAAAATGAAATAAAGTGAATGTTTTACATTTGAGCCGTTTGCAGCCAGACGCCACCAGCAGCCTTGGGGGACTCAAAGCCCCACAATTCTTTGCGCCTGGAGGTGCAGACGCAGCTTTTCCTGTGCCCAGAGGCGCTTAAAGATCCCTGGCGGCTCCTGCAGCGCGGAAGCCACTTGCAGCCAGACGCCACCAGCAGCCTCGGGGGACTCAGAGCCCCACAACTCTTTGCGCCTGGAGGCGCCGACACAGCTTTTCCGGTGCCCGGAGGCGCTTAAAGATCCCTCACAGCTCCCGTAGCATGGGCCGCGCGGGCGTGCCCACGCCAAGGGCGAGCCCTTCTGTGCCTGTCAGCGCCAGGAAGAGGCAGGGCTGGGCTACCCCTCTTTCATTTACTAACAGTTAATGATTAAGTGACTGAGGTGAGTGTCTTTTTACTCCGAAGCGGTCTTTAAGTGTCAATTATGGGAAAGCGCACAGGGATACTGACACTGCGCCCTGCTACCACTAGTATAGATAGCATGTTAGAAAGGGTTGTCAGCATTGTTTCTAGTGAAATTGAACTCACTGAACGACGCTGTGAGAAGTTGGCCTGGCATATGCTGTCCTCTAGTTAAAGGGGACACCTTGTACCAGTCCAATTCGACTCTTATGGTGATAGGTTAAAGACAACCTTTAAAGAAAGCTATCCTAGTGGTAGCTGTGGAGAGCAGCCTTCAGGCTAAGTCTTGAAGGAGTGCTAAGCTTATTGTTTTACCATAGATAACCTCTTGAATGACCAAATGAAAGAGTAGTCCACACAGGTATATATATATAAAATATATGTATTTATTCTAGGAATAACCCCACTAGTCTCTTTATGAGGCTAGAGGTGAAGATACAATTGAAACAAGCATTGATAGTTACAATAAATAGCACTGGAATCACAGGGCCCCAGGGGGGGACCAAACCATATATCAAAAAAATGGTATAAGAACAAAGACAATTCTACAGACAATGCCTAGGGCATTTAGGGTCGCTGGCCCCTTGTGAAACCACCCAAGGTAGTGAGCAAGGGGACCCACGGGAGACACGTGCAGTGGCTAAAGTTACTGTCGGGAACTCTATTTAAGCCTATGGAGAATGTCGCGGTTGAATTTTACAAGTTTAAAAACACTGCTAGCAGGAGTTCAAGTTCAATACTTTAGAGTTAAGCTTTTGAAGAGCCCACACCCACGAGAGTACCGAGGTACCACTGTTACCTGCCCCAGGGAAGCCGGGCGCATAGGTAGTTTTCGATGTCGGGTCGCGGGCTGATTTTCAATGGCAAAACGTGGAGGACTGCTGCTAGCAAGAAGCGTCGTCGTTGTCGTGAAGAATGAAAATGTAGATCTTGTAGAGAAGGACCTGAAAGAGCAGAGGGGACAGAGTCTGGGTCACGGCACAGTGACCAGGGGGCTCAAGAGAAGGAGCCCTTCAATGTCGGGTGATTCCAGGTGGAAGAGGTGTAGCTTGGATCATCAGCCACAGGGTCCAGGAGGTGTCAAGGAAGGCCAGCTTCTGGAGGGTGACTGTCCCACAAAGGATGAGGGTTGCTGTGGTGTAGTGTCCGGATTGGATCCACTAAGCCTTGGCAACTGCAACCCATGCAAGAAACACAAAACTGCTACTGGTGCAGACCCACTAGGTCTGAGCAAAATCTCCAGCAAGGAGACTGAAGAGCAGGCCTGGAGCAACCAGGGAAACTCTTGGAATCGAAGATTGACCTCTGCTACGGCCCACAAGTTGAGAGACAAGGGACCATGGGAGGCAGCAATTTGGCGTGCGTAAAGATGCGCCCACGGGTCGCCAGAGCAGGCTAGGGTGTCAATCTTTGGCACAGATGATGCTGAGAGCTTGGCTCAATAATGGGCCAAAGCACAACTTCTCCACTTGTCGGGGTCGGGTGCTGTGCAAGAGGTAGCTGGTGTCCTGGGGTATTGGGGATCTCGGTACCCACGGGGTCCACGGTGCTGAGCTTTGCTGTGCACACTCACTGGCCTCTGGGATGCTTGGAAACCCACCTCAAGGTAGGAAAGAGTCATCGATGTCCGAAGGAGCAGCAAGGTTCTAACCGGGTCACTTGCAATGTTTCAAGTGCCTGCCAAGCAGGGGGGTAACTCCTTTACCCCAAGGGAGATTTCTTCAGGTAGCTGTGCGGCAGCAAGTCGAAGTTCAAGTCTGTGAAGTTCAAGAATAATCTGAGGCTCTGGGGACCCAGTATTCACCTTTATCCAAAGATTAGGGGAGTGTCCAGGTCAGAGCCCACCAATGAGAGGTCAGGCGGGAAAGGGTGGCTACACCCTCTCCCCTTTGTGTGTTTCCTGCCTGGGCAGGGTACAGGATGCCCCTGAACCGGTTCCAGGCGGTGTATGCAGAATGTAGGCACTGCGGAAGCCTACGTGCAACTCTGAAAGGCATCCTATGGTGCACCTACCCAGTTCCAATCCACATAGCCCCTGCCACAGGATCCCTATTGTCCAGCTGCCGTGGCTGGAGTTCTGCCCAGCAACAGGCAGCCAGAGTCGTGTGGGTGGCGGGTAGCATCCATTTTGTACTACGTGTGCACTTTTAAATTGGTGTCTAAATTCTGCCGCTTTTCCCATATCGCCCCTCTAGCAGGGGGGAATCATGCCCTCAGTCCCATGGCTGGATTGGGAGTATGATTCCTACATGTTTGACACCAAACACTATATGGTTCTGTGTAGCCATTCTCAAGTTATCACACTATCGCGATATACTTATAATGCGGTTAAGAGTATATGGTATGGCTACACTACAAACAACCCAGCAATGATTTTTCGAAGGTTGCAGAGGGGCCCTACTCAGGTAGGGGTCCCCCCTCACACATATCTCAGCACCCTGCCTTGTAGGATTAGGAAGCAGATAGGCTGGGGTCCTGGATAGCAGGATCCCAGCCAGCCTAGTCAAGAACCATCCATATACAAGGCAAAAAGTTGGGGGCAACCATATAGTCAGATTCCACCTTCCTACAGACGCCTATCCCTGGGAAGTGATGCATTACCGAACGGTCCTACAGCAGGAGGGCTGCCAGTAGACTCAGCTATCCAATCCGCAGCCAAGCCTATGCCTATAATTGCATCCAGCTTTATGACATCCCAGGGAACTAGTGCTAACAATACAACTCTCTCTAGTGGCAGCTGTAAGGGTGCTGATATCCCGGAATCACCGTCAAATATGGACACATTAGCGCTTGCTGCAGTTTCAGTGGCCAAGCATAAAAGGAAGCCTGGAAAGCCCACCAGTTCTAAAAGAAAACAACCGACCCGCTCAAGCTCATCACGTGCTGTCTTGAGCTCGTGGATACAGCCTCCATCGATTGTCAATAACCCTGAGGTGGCAACATTTAGTTCTATTAGCACACAGACTGACGTTGCATCTTCTACATCAAAAATTATTAAAAGTTGTTGAATCACACACTCCGTGGTATTCGAATTTAACGTTGGTAGTTTGGTGAGTTAATCGAGTTCGAGGGCGTACACTGAGGTATCGTCCCCTAAACCTGGGCGTATGAAAATGACCACAGTTGCACTTCCCCACCGGGAAGTGTCCCTCTGTGTGCACTGCCTGAATCCAAAATGGCAATTTTAATCAAATAATCCAAAAGTTGGGTATCAACCGAAGAAGGGCGGTTTATCGGCCCAAAATGCATTGGGGCTAACGCAAATGTAATTCACAGCATTACGGACAATGGATTTATAAGCATCATGTAAACTACTCATGAATTCAATGAGAGTACACTATTTCAACCTACATTAAAGGATTTATTGATACCCAACGTTTGGATTATTTGATTAAAATTGCCATTTTGGATTCAGGCAGTGCACAAAGAGGGACACTTCCCAGTGGGGAAGTGCAACTGTGATCTTCTACATCAACACATAGGGGATATTCTCAAGAACATGTGATAACTACCGCAAAATTAGGTTAACGCAACTCTTCACATCGCAGTCTGTCGTGGGAAAATAACGCTGTGTTAACGTGGTATTCCCAACACGGCGGTACCATGCGATAGTCTCATGATAACAAGTCAAATGAACGCGATGAAATCACCGCGACGACGCACAAACGCAAAACACAAACGCAAAAATAGTAGCGCTGATGACAACCGCAATACAAAAATGAGCCAAAACCAGCCACTGGCCTGCAATTCCCACGCGTCATGCGGGAAAATGCACTATAAAAGTAGAAAAAATACATTAAAAAAAGCCAAACAACAGCGAAGCACAATGGAGGCATCTGGAGCAAGGAGAGAGGACCAGAACCCCCCAAAGCCCGGAGGACCAGCCTGGGACCTCGGGGTCAGGGAAGGGCAAGGATAAGAAGAGTAGGAAGAAGCGGTTCAGTCCGCAGGAAAACAGGATCCTGATAACGCTGGTGATAGAACACCATCAACTACTGTTCGTCACCTCCACTGTGTCACTGGCAACTAAAAATGGAATATGGCAGACCATCGTGGACAAGGTGAATGCAGTCAGAGGGCTGAAGAGGACAATGGAAGAGGTCATAACCAAGCAGAAACTCGCAAACAACCGGACGGCAGCAATGCCGACTGGAGGTGGGAGTCCAGCGACACAGGAGGAGCTGGACGAGATGGAGGAAATGGTGTCCACAGTCATCAGTGGAGAGATGGCGGCAGGAGTTGGGGGCCTGGACACTGCTCAACATGACCGGACACAACAACAACAGGGTGAGTAATGACCAGGGACTAGGGGAGATGGGCACAATGGCATACATGCACAATTAAGCATAGCACATCTGAAGACAAAACCCAGACACCCAAATCCCACCAAGAGACCAACGCACCCAATTATGCAACATCCCAGCACTGCATAAACACAGAAGCCAGAGGCACACCTCAAGTCGGGGCCAAGGGGCAGCCAAATCAGAGCTGCAGGGGCGGCTCCCCCAAAATGCAGCACACACACATTACATGCAGAGCACATAAACATTGACAACGATGTAGTACAAACCGCAACACGTCCACAACAGAACAGAGGACACAAATGGTGCCGCATGTGCATAGAAACTGGCCAATCACATTTGGCATTGCAGGGAAATGTGAGTTGACAATGTATAAGTACAAACATACATCCGTCCTGTAGTCGGAATGTCCACTGTCCCGCACCTAATAGGCAGCTCCCCCCAAACAGTCACAATGTACACTGTCATGCAGTCTGAATGTAAACATGTACAATGCGCCAACATACATGTGAACACATTGTCAAACTGCATCTCCCCTTCACATTGCAGGGGGAAGTCCAACACCTGTAGCAGAGCAGTCCCAACCTCTCTTCTCTGATGACGAAGAGGACCACCACACCTTCGACTCTGACGCCCTCCAACAGCTCGTGGAGAGCCTCTGCAGCCCACTTCCAGGAGCAGGGCAGCCCAGCTGCTACGAGGAGAACCCAGCCCCTGTACAGAACACACAGCAGGTAGCACCCACCACCATGGCTGCCTCCCAGGACCCCCACGATGAACACATGGCCTTCCAACTCTGTGTGCTGGGGTGCCAGGAGAAGCTGGCTGAACAGGTGCAGGTGGGGTTCGACCGCATGGCAGCCAAACTAGACGCCATACATGGGTGTCTAAGTCCCATCAGGGACCACTCACAGTCCCTAACAGATACCCACAGTCTGCTACATGCTCTTCAATGAACCATGGCTGACATCTCTAGAGTCCTGACTCTGTGACAAGAACGACTGTCTAGTCAGAGTGCCTCCAGCGATCTCGCCCGGGAGTTGGGACTCATGCGGAGGCTCATGGAGAACATGGAGCGGACGTGGGTGGAAAGAGCGGCTGCCATGGCTGCACACCAGTGAGAGGTAGCTGGGTCCCTCAATGCCCTAAAGTCCCTCCTCATGGCATTGCTGCCACAAAGCCTGGCGCTGATGCATGCTGCTGCTACCACTCCATCCACATCTCCGGCCCCTGAAGTGTCAGTGCCACACAGTGCGGCAGACATTCCATCTCCGGCCCTGAGGTGTCACTGCCACACAGTGTTGGAGACGGAACACCGCCACCCACATGTGAGGCACATGAAACAGTAGAGGACAAAGATGTGGATGAATGTGCCATGGTGGTGAGAAGAAAGCGGTAGCATTCATCTCCACCATATGGCCTGTTCCTGCTTGGTTTTTCCCTCTGCATCATCACCTTCCACTGTCCCCCGATGCACTGTGCGACACTCACCTTGGACCTCGACATGGACTGCCATATTCTGTTTGGTCACCAGTGACACAGCTATCAGACTGTGGACTGAACTCCTCCTCTTCTGATGTTCTTGTCATTCCTTGCAGGACTCTGGCTGGCCCTCCACAGGGCAACAATGTAAAGTGGGGTTTGCATTGCCCTGTACTGACACAGCTACAACACTCCACTGACTGTGCATTAAACATTCAAATTCACACAGATGTGTCATGTCTATGATCTTTCAAGTGTGGAAGTATGGATGAATGTAGGGTCAGGGATTCCCCCTTACATCCATGTTGCTCATGTTGTGGGACTTGGTCACGGGTGACACATAGCCGATTGCAGTCCGGGTGGTGCAACACTACAACGGAGACACACGCATTCTTTACATCCTTGTCCAGCCCAGGATGGAACCACGCCCAGCGCCCCGGGGTCATTGTTCACACCCTTACGCTGGACTGGCATACACCAGGCCAGCCACTCCGCTTACGCTCACAAGGGGGACAACAACGCTACATGTCCCAGGACTTCCCTGTAGGGATCTGCTGCTCACAGGTCTAGTTGTCAGCAAGCCACAGCCACTCCCTCACGGCTGATTTACACCCACACCACACCCATCCAGCACAGCCATCACAGGACATGTGACCCTGACAATAAAAAGGGCCTGGCGCACGTGCTGGATGCCATTCCCACTCTCTAACTGGGTGTCTCTGTGTGGTTATCATTTATGCATAAGGGTCTAGGGCCATGCCACCTCACATTGGCCAGTGCCGGGGGTGACATGATGGTGTCAGCACCACGAGACTCAATCATAAAGGGTTCATGGCTTGCGGAGCACAGACTTGGTGGCACCGGATACAATGCGGCAAGCACACGCACACCGCCATGGGACGGAGTCTTTCGCTGCACTGAGGTCGGGGCACCTAAAGTGCTGAGCGGGTGTGCAGTCTGCGATGATGTGCCGTCCTGGCGATCCGGACTGGTAAGGATTAGTGTGAGCCCTGCTGGACCGCACTGTAGGCCTGAGCCAGCAGGCAGTGCGGGCCTACCGCCATGTGGCATCGCCTTGCTTTTCACAGAGTTAGTGGCATCTCAAGAGCTGAGCGGGTGTGCAGCCTACGATGATGCCGTGTGCACTGATATGTTCTATGCCATAGCAAAATCAAGACACAGAATCAAGTGTGTGACCTGGTGGCCCGTGGTGCAGGGCTGCATGATGTGGAGGGTGCCATGGTCGTGGGCCCCGGGCTTGGAGCTCCCACCGGCACATGGTAGGCCCTCTTGGAGACATGCCGGTGGTGGTAGGTGAGCAGTGGGGCCTGGGTCCGCACTGTCGCCACTCTCTCTCCATCTCTCTCTCTCTCCCTCTCTTTCTCTCTCCCTCTCTCTCTCCCTCTCTCTCTCTTTCTCTCTCCCGGGGGTGGTGGCGGTGGGTGTTGTTGCCCTATCGGGGCTCCGGGCGGCATGTTCAGTTGCTCCATGGTATCTGTTGTTCTTCAGGTGTGGCTGTGCTCCCTTGTCTGGTGCCGGTTGTCGTCCGACTTTACACGAGGTAAGAGCTGGTTTTAAAATCCTGCAGCTTACGCACCTTATCGCATGTTTTTTGTTCTTATCGCCTATCTGACTGGTCGTTGAGAATGTTGTGGAGTGGTGTTGTCGCGGCTTTTTGCATGGGAATGCCTACTCTGCATAT
Organism: Triturus cristatus; assembly: GCF_964204655.1. Lineage (NCBI taxonomy): Eukaryota > Metazoa > Chordata > Amphibia > Caudata > Salamandridae > Triturus > Triturus cristatus. Next base: position 1,126,807,776 of record NC_140580.1, on the reverse strand, counting down.
CATTAGTAATAGTTGCCAGGGTCATCTGTGTCGATGTTTTTGCGTCTGCTATCGCAGGTAAACTGGTGGTATGTGCACTTAGCACCAGCTTGTTAATTGGGCGATACATTTATCGCGACTTTGGCTGCGATAAAGTGCCGATAACTCGGCGATATATCCTTGAGAATATGCCCCATAGTGTCTTTGGGGGACGCACTTTTTGATACTGTTGCTGATACTGTCTTTGTAAGAATTAAAGAGTTGAAAGACAAGGACGTCACCTCGCTTTGGGAACGATTAGATCATTTGAACACCATAATGAAAAAAATGAGCGGACAAGAAGAGACTTCAGACTGTTGCTACCGCAGGGGAGGGTTTGCCCTTATTAATTGATGTTGGGTCGAGACCTGATCCATTGATTCCAATCCCAACTCCGCTTAAAGGCCCTTCGTCTGATAACTCATGTGTAACATGTAGTAAAGTTAAGGAATTAGTTTTACCCAAGCCTAATGATGAGCATGAAAGTCGACCTTTATTAAAAAATGCACAAAACATATCTAGGATTACTCAAAACCTTCCCTCTACTATCCAGTCTGAACCAGCGATTAGCCTATCCGGGGAGAACTCGAAGTCAGGAAGTGTGAATAGTAGCTTACCCAACCTCAAGAGCAAGGGACATTATGAGTCTAACATGGAGGTTTTTGGACTGCCACCAGAAGCATGTTCTAGTCCTGCCAGCACTATGTTCTACTGCTGGAAGGGGTGCTAACCCTTAAGAAAGAACAGGGGGCGACCTGTCATCAGCTACGCAACAAATGTGTGGACTGGCTATCCAAGCATAGGAGGTTTAAGGTGTCAGATATGAATAACTTCATCATGGTAAGAAGAGCAGCACGGGTGGGGGTGTCACCGAAGAATATCGAGGGGGACTGCATAGTGATTAACTTCCGCAGGCCGTCCATGGTTAGATCATTATTGAGGGCACAGGAAGGTTTTACTACCAACCCCACACATATCTACTCATTACCGTTGGGCTATTTTTATAAGCCGGTCCGTGGGCCCTTCATAAACGACGCCCCCCATCCATTCATGCACAACAGGTTCCTACCATTGTCTGATCTGGATAGTCAGGATTGACTAATGCCACCTCTGGTAACCAATGAACCCAGTTTTACATCGAACATAGATGTGCATCCCCTAGAGCCAATCGAACATGTCATGTTAAATAAAGTAACTAATGATTGCAATTTAAAAATACTCTGGGGGTCATTAGGATGGCGTGAGGACATCCACCGCCGGACCAGAGGTGGCAGTCTTCTTGCCATTTGAGTCCCATTTCCCCTACCACATTAGGATGGCGGGAGGAATCGCTTTGTGACCGCGGCAATCGCAAAGACTGCCCTCCACGCTTCCGACACAGGCAATCGTCACGATTACCTGGCGGAGCGGTCAGCATGGGTAAAATGGCAGCGGTGCCTCGCAGGCACCGCCCGCCAGATTACAATGCTGGCGTCAGCCAGCCTTTTCATGGCGGTGGAACTGCCATGAAAAGCTGGCGGAGGCTGGGTTCGGGGGCCCATTGCGGGCCCCCTCTGTGTGGGGGAGGGTGTATGTGCACTTGGCGGGTACCCAAGGTACCCCCCTACATTCCCATGCACAAGGTGGCAGGCACCGCGTGGTGCCTGCCACGTTGTGCAGGGAAATGCACAACATGCGATTTCCAACACCACAGCGGTGCTGCAGCCAGCAGCACCGTCCGCAATATGAAATCGCTGGATGCGACCACCACGGTGTCGGTCTCGTCGTGATTAGGGGTGCGGGACCGCCACATTACAGGCGGGCGTTCCCAATCCTGCTACGATGCGGACTCAAGTCCGCCCGCCATCGTAATCGGCCCTTAAGTTGGAATGTCGCTGGGTTAGAGTAAAACATATATTTAGCAGATTGGCTAGATATACTACAAGAGCAGGATATTCTTAGGTTTCAGGAGACTTGGGCTAGGCAAGATTTATATATAGAAGGGTTGGAATGTTTTAACACTCTTGCCCCCATTCCTAAGCTTGGTCATCCATCTGGTGGCCTCTCAATTTGGGTCAATATTGCTGCTGGAGTTAGTGTAAAGGGTTTAGACACTAAAAATTATACATTTCAAGCGTTTATATATAAAAGGGGTGTATCTATGTGTTTAATTAATTTTTATAATAATGATTTTTATTCTGCAGCAAATATACATTTTGTTAATTTGTTCAACTTCATTTCGTCCCTACAACAACACAACACATTTGGCAATACTGTTGGTATTTGTTTGGGAGGCGATTTTAACGCCATAATTCTCAGGGATATCACTTCAACTACGGGACCTAGTACTAAGATACATCGATGACATGTAATAGGGGCATTGAATTACGTGATCATTTGCTGAATCATAATCTGCTCAATGTGATGGAAATTGCTGGGCTAAATAACAACAATGGCCTCTCTGAACTGACATTTAGAGGAAGGGGTAGTGTCTCTACTAAATATTACGTTTTTGTTTCCCCATATCCTTGAGGATTGTTTAATGAAAGCCATGGTTGTTTCAACTACTCACGGCGACCACAACCCTAATATTATAGAATTGAGAATTGCTCCACAGCCGATATACAATAATGAGTGTGGTGCCAGGAACTTGACACCCTCTACAGATAACCTAAGATTGGTTTGGCGAGGAGTCAACTACACAGATCTCTTTGCTAAGTTGGTTAGGGACTACCCGAGTCTTATTAATTCATGATTGTCATTACATGATTTTAACCCTGAGGTAATTGGCGCCTTCTCAAAACTATGCGAGGGTATCAAATCTATACTATCTAAACCAATCCCGGGAGTACAACATGGACCAAGATGGTTTAAAGGTGAACGTTCAAAAATTAATAGACAGTCTCGTAGGGCACTCTCAATAACCCCCAGAAATCCCTCCCTTGTCAAATCATTAAGAAAAAAGTATAAGGTAGCCCCCTCACAAAGGAAGGAAGAACTCGTGAATGAGCATTGGGACGCACTAATAGAGGCCGACATACTAAATAATGGAAATGCTTTCTGGGCTGCGGTTAAAGACATGAGATCCCTTGGCCAACCATTGTCCTCGATAGGCTGCAATATAACTAGTGAGGCATGGGTAGCCCATTTTTCTACGATCTACTCAGTCCCAACACAGAGTGACGCGTCTATAGAGTATCAGGATGGCCCAGAAATTTCAATCTCCTCATAGGAAGTTGAAGACGCTATTAAAGTATGGGAAATAAAGCCCTATTACCTGATAGGTTGCCCATTGATTTGATTAAGTGCAAACCTGAGTTTTGGGTGCCGCTTTTATTAAACATTTTAAATAATTTAACTAATGCCCCACTTCCAAGTACTTGGTCAGCAAGTATTATTGTACCAATTTTCAAAAAGGGCGACCATTCTCAGCCTAACTGTGACAGGCCGATCTCCCCGATAGATAATATCATGAACATTTTAGGGAGGATTTTGTATAACAAATTAAAGACATGGGCCGAGGAGGATTGTATTTTACAGCTGTGCCAATTGGGATTTAGAAGTAAAGTAGGTACTATCGAACAATGCCTGAATCTCAATTTAATTACTGGGACGTATACCATAGCCCAGCAATCCCCTGTATACAGTCACGGCCCGTGTAGGTCGTTTTACTGGGGCGGTGACGTGGCGCAGAGGAGGGGCAGGGTGGGGGGTTGCAAAATGCGGCAAATGGCCGATTTCAGGTAAGTTACGAAAAAAACGTAATAAAACGAATTTCATTGCGCGCGTTGCATCGCATTTGGCGAAATTCGTTTTATTAATTTTTTTCGTAACTTACCTGAACTCGGCCGTATGCCGCATTTTGCAACCCCCCACCCTGCCCCTCCTCTGCACCACGTCACCGCCCCGGTAAAATGCCCTACACGGGCCATCACTGCCTGTATATTTGGCTTTTATGCATCTTACCTCGGCCTTTGATTTTGTTAACCGATCCCGTTTATGGTCTACCCTTTTAGAATATGGTTTAGATTAGGTTTTAGTCCACTTTTTAGCCTACCTGCATAAGGACCTGAGAGCTCGTGTGAGGATCAATAAGAGTGGGAAGGTTTCAGATGACATCAGAGTCGACAGAGGGGTAAGGCAGGGGTGTGTCCTAGCCCAACTGTTTTTTATTCTATATATTAATGATTTACATAAATCTGTGATCGTACTCTCTAATGATGTCCCCAGAATTAATGGCAAGCCAGTCCCTACTTTACTGTATGCCGACGATGTGGTCCTAATGGGCCTAACACCTAATGCCTTACGTATTTTAGTGTGGGGCTTTGTGGATTTTATGGGTAGTGCAGATCTGTGTACCAATGTAAAAAAATTGTTTATCATGTCTTGTGGGCCAAAAAAGTATCTTTTAAACACTATTACTGTAGACAATCAAAAATTACAATGCACCATCACTTTTTCCTATTTGGGGCAAGTTTTCTCTGCCAATAGTTCTTGGGTTGACCATGTGGCATATAGCAGGAATAAGTTCTCCAAAGCTATTAATTCAATGCTTGGTTTACCGCAGCCCAAAAGGATTGGGACAATGTTAGCACTTTTGAAAATGTATAAAACAGTGCATTCCATCAGCGACATATGGAACGGAGGAATGGGGCTACACAAAGAGTAACAATATCCAGCTCGAAGAAAATAGATTCTGTCGGAAAATCTTGGGGGCACCGATCTCCACCTCACAATATATTTGCCATGCTGAATTAAAATTATGTTGAAGATTACATAAAGGCCCGCCCTGCCCTTTTTTGGCTCGCTATCTGGAAAAACCCTGCAGCGTACCTCACTAGAGAGATAATAAGAGACTGTCCCAAGTGTGATAAGGGAAAAGAAATACCATGGCTTGCCGCAGTGAGGGAGAGCAGAGTAGTATTAACCATGCATTGGTTTTTACAAATCCCACCGAAATTAATAGTATGAATAAAAAAGACCTCCGGGGGCCCTTTATGAACATTACAGAACCGTAAGACACAAAAGGGAGGCCCAGAGAACGTCTGTAGCAATCTGTATGCCCATTGCGGATGCATCGAACATACCATCTAGTTATCTTTTATAATCAATAGGTCCTTGGGAGAGAGGACTCCTCTTCCGTTTAAGGGCTGGCACTGTGAAATTTGTATTTTGTTTCCCTTTGGGGTACACTGCTAATTTAGATCAATTACCATGCCCATGTGATGATAGGAGTGGGCAAACAACACCCTGCTTCCTATTTTTGTAACTCCTACAAAGAATACACAAAAGAGTTTCTGATTCCATTCTTTAAAAAACATTCGCCTATTCATCTAGATGCAGCTTTTATGGAAATTCTCAAGTTGAAAGATGATGAATTAACTATTTGTTTTGCAGTACCCGCCTGAAATACAATGTGCACTTTATGAAGCTCATTTTATTGAACTAATTTTATATATTGTGGTCATGTTTGATATGAACTTAATGGATATTGTCTATGGATTCGTTTTTAATCAGCTCACAATACCTCAAATGATTTATAGGGTTTTTATTGTTAACTATTTTTACTTGTCTTAACATGTTTTGTTATGTACGATTTTATCCTATTGTTTTTATGACTAATGGATTTGTGTACTCCCTTCTGTTATTATGCGACTTATGCTTTTATGGATATACCAATATCCGAATAAAGATTTTTGATTGATTGATTGATTTGAGTTTCTTTAGCGGTGTTAGTGCTGTAGACTTTGACTGGAGTGTGATTGCCTGTTTCTGAAATGTTTTTTTTACTTAAATCCGAGGACAGTGTGCCGAAGTTCTACTTAAGACAAACACTAAAGAAGGACAAATGATGTTGGCGTCCTCCATTGATGCCCATTTGCATCCATGCGGCCTTTGATTCAACACAATGAAAATGATCAGATCCAGGCCATGCTGCCGTCCTGGCAAAACAGCAGCAGTAAGAGAATTCTCGTTTCAGCACATTGTCTCATCTTCACCCAAACACGTCATTTCCTATTCATAATGGAAAAGGAACATGTATGAGAGGAAATTCAGGAAGATGTTTGCTCTTATAAGCGAGAAAGAGCAAGAGTCTTTCGGATCTACCAGAAGTGTCGGGTGCTTGGAGGGAAGAGGACAAATACTGGACGGGCAGATCCACCCTTGCACTGTCGGGCCAGCACCCCAGCAAGTGCTGTGTCTCTCACCCGCGCATGTGCAGGGGGCCAGTCTGGCTGGGGTCTGAGCCACCACCCAATCAGGGCTCACCCAGCGGGTAGCAGTCCAACTTGTGGAGCCAACAGGTGCAAGAGAGAGTCTTGGGGCATGAACCCATGCTCACAATGTGGGTTTCCTTCAGTCGATCAGGATTAGGCAGAACAGCGTCTTTTTTAAATATCGTATCATTGTATTGATTTTCAGAGGGCGGTCCCTCTTTTCCAAAAAGGAGGCTAAGGGGCATATTTACAAGCTGGCGATAAAAAATTATCGCCGCTTTTGCGGGCGTTTTCGGCCGAAAAGCGACGATAATTTTATCGCCTAATTAGCAAGGCCACGCTAACGCGTGAAACCTTGCTTTAGCGTGGGGATTCCTAACGCCCAGATTTGCATCTCTAATGAGATGCAAAGTGAGCGTTTCTGACCTAACATGACAGGAGAAATGTCGCTAAGCGACATTTCTCCTATCATCAAGCCCCACGCTATGAAGCATAGCGGCAGGAAAAGTAGCGATAACCCCTGTTATCGCTACTTTCCTTACGCCTGCATCAGGACTGACTTAGCCATGATATCCTATGGATATCATGGCTAAGTTTGTGAGTCCCTATCAGCAAGCTAACGCCACACTGCGTGAGATTATCGCTGGGTTACCAGCGATAATCTCACGTTAGGCAGTTAGCTTGAGGATTTGTATCGCTGAGGAGATAAGCGTTGCTAATAGCATGCTACCTCAGCGATAAAAATCCACGTTACCCGGCGATAATTATCCTCACGCTAAGAGCGCTGAGCGATAATTATCGCCGGGTGTTGCTGATATGCCCCAACGTTACTTTACGCTGCCCCTTGACAAATCCACGTGTCCAGTCGATTAGTCTTGGTTAAATGCTGCGACTGCTTAGATCTCGAGTCTACTATTACAATGGCAAAGTCACACATAAGCGGGTACCCAGGTATTGCTTTCATGGTAGGATTTCCGCCCAGTAGGGCTTCATATATGGGCAATCCACACCATGTGCTGTTACCTTTTTCCCACGTCGCACCCCTCCAATATTGTGCTGTGCCAATCAAACACAACTTTAGAGGGTGTCTCCTCACTAGCTGTGCTATGGGAGTTTTGTGTTAAATATGTTTCCAATCACCTACCTCTCTTTCCCTGCCTCCTACTCTCTCTCCCTGTGCTCTCCAGGACTCTCGTGTGTTGAGTTTGAGTCCCTCAATATTTATTGAAGCCTTCTTATCGAACCTCTGGTGCCTTGTACTCATCTCAGAAACCTCTCGTAAGTTCCCTTATTGAAGCTGCTTGCATTGGAATCTTTCTGTTTAATCTAAGTGGAAATCACATATAAAACTCCCAAAGGGTCTTGTATGTTGGGTGACCAGAATTTTAAAGCCAAAAGCCGGGACATTTCACAAAAATAGAAGGACTACAATGTTACTTCAACCGAGCGCACAGAATGACATCGCCCATCAGCACAGAATTACAGCAGACGGAGTAAGACCATTAATGAAATCTCTTTTTTTTATAACAGCTGCTAACTATCCATGCTTGGAATACATAAAAAGGCACCTCCCACCGTCAATACCAACCACCAGGTCACTCCAAGTATGTTTCTTGCACCTCCTCCACCGTATTGCTCGGCACTGAACCCCAAAACAAGTTAGGGGCCTCTCTGGTCGCTCATGCACAAATTCAAAGCACTTCCTTCATAAAAACACTGACAACCATGCACGTCCCCATGGTGTGCATGGACGACACACAAAGGGGTATAACATGTTGTCTAAACGCTTCAACACCGCTGACAGCTTATGCTCTGTGCAACGCTGAACAGCTTTTAAGGTGCACTGTTGAGGAAACTTAAATGAAACAAGCATTTACAATGCAATAGGTCTCGCAATGACATTGTTTTGAGCTATTGGCATTGAAAATGTTATTGTTGGTTTTTTGTCCCTTCGTGAAGCATTAATCAAGTAATGGCATTGTAAATGACAAAGTCTTTTACCCCCTGTTGACCCACGCATACAGACATACATAGAAACCACACAACAAACAGGCACACATGAATGCACACGCTGAGAAACACATGCACCCTGTGAGACAGACAAACTAATACATAGAGGCACACGGGTGCACCGAAGCACATGATCACACATGCAGGCACACTGAGTCACAGGCACACTGAAGCTTTGGGCCTGAATGGCCCCATTCAAACCTGGCTGAAGCCTGGTTCCGCTCCAGACATGACAGTCTACTACTTGAAAATGCGAGTTATATAAGTATATAAAAAGAAAGTTGTAAGTATTTTTTTTAAAAAGTGTCTAAAGTGGCCCACGGATTTTGACTGGAACGCTCTATTGAGAAAGTGTTTTCCTTGCTCAACTTTTCAGGACAGCAAACTTTGTCACCTTGGCTTTGATGGAATTAACGTGGAATTGATCCTCAGTTGGCTTGTATTCGGATATCTGTGCTTAATATTTAGTAGTAAAAACTAAAAAAAACTCAAAAGGGGACTTTTTTTTTCCAATGTCCAATGTCAATAAAGTTCCAGTGATATTTCCGTGTAGAGTTTTCTACCTAGTGCTGTCCACATCAAAGAAAGAGGTAGGGCATTAAGGAAAATTGATGGTCATGAGGAATAGATATAGACTGTTGGAAGAAGATGATCAGACATTTAGTTTGTGCTCCTATAAATCCCAAAAAAGACTGGACTTATTATGTGGAAAGGTAGTCAGATGATGTATGCTTTATTTGCTCCTAGGTAAGAACGCAAGGTGAATGAAAGTATAATACTTGCTGACATGTCTACTAACAGGATTTAAAATGTATGTGTTAATACAAAATTATCAAATAATCATTATTTCAACAATTACTTTGTGCACATGTAGCAAAACAGTGTGATATGAAGTTTGATTTGTTGCATAGAAGACCACACTGTGCTTTTTCGTTACCACTACGGTAAATTATCAGAGGTGTCATGACAGCAGAGTAAACAAGCACCGGCAAAGCTAACGGGTCTTGTCTTTGGTGCTTTTGGCTTTGCCAATGCCTTTTGAGGGATGTTCTACAGGGTTCGGCTTTTTGAAAGATGTTGTGCAGCATCGTCAATTAAAAAAAGGCACAATGATGTGACTGCTCCTGGCAGTCGCACCATTCCACTAGAGAGCACACACATAATGATGTATGTACGTTCATGAGTCAGAATGCATGCACGTACCAGCGGAATGATGCAAGCACCTTTTGATATTATTTAATTACGGATAAAAGATGTCAGATGCCACTTGGATCAGTAAACTAAAACAATTATAGGTTTTTAGAACATAAAGTGCAACAAAAAAAAGCATCGCAGTGGTGGGCAGGTGGTAACTGAGGAGTAAAAGTAGGGAGCATGTGGGGCACCCAGGAGGAGAATAGCATCACACGAAGGAGAGAGCAACATGGGGGGCGGGGGGGGGAGAAATACATGGAGAGGTCAACACAGATCACGGACGGAGGAGAGAAGAAAACCGAGTTCAGGGGAGACGCACACGAGAGAGCGAGAAAAGGACACTTGTCACGGCCACACGGGGAGCATGGGAGATGCACATCTGAGCAAAAAAACACAGAGCGAAGAGGATATAAGTACAAGAGAAACAGAACACACAAGAGACAGGTAGGCAAGACCAAAAACGGTCTGTGAACGTTTTCTGGTAAATGTTATTAAAAGATAGAATCTTCTACTACGAGATGTCTGAAACGACACATCGCCTCAGCACCCGCAGGCTTACATGTGATTTCATAATCAGCTGACTGAGATCGTTGGAGATGCTGCAATTTAAACAGAAAAACCACAAACAGTTCCTTGTGTTGTAGTTCGAAGAGTCGTGTCGCCTGCAGCCAGTTATGCATTAGTCTGTGGTATTTTACAACAATGTTTCGGGCTCGCCACTTGGTAAACAGACTACCGAAGATTTCCTTTGTTCAAAGTGAAGGTCCCGTTGCAGTACGCCGGGGCATTCATAAACAAGTAACCTGGGACTGCTAATTATAACCAGATGGCCCCGACAAAGATAAGAATTTGCTTCACAACAGCCGTGAAGCAGATGAGCCTGTCCGGATGGGCCGTCTGAAAAGGGAAAAGGGCAGCGACTACAAAACCCCATTTCCAATGGCAGGCCACGGTTTAGCATAAACGGTGACGCCAGCCAATGTATATGAGGGGCGGGGCTTTGAGGCCCCTTCTAAAATCTCCTCTCTAACAATATGTCTCGCCGAGCGAACAGCGCATGCGCTGCAACGCTAGGCGAGACCTAAAAAGCAAAAATACTTATGTAATGGGTAATTCTTTCATTTCAGGGGCAGGAAAGGGGTTCCTCCCTTCCCTCAAATGTGGCTGATACCCTTCAGAGCTGCAGTACTCACAGTAAAGCATGCGAGGTCAACAAAGTGTATGTTGCTTCAAGTAGCATCTGAGAGTACTTGTCCCGTGACGTCATCTGTTTAATATCGACTAGAAATTATAGAGAATCGACTAAATAAACAGCTGATATTGGTTATGTTGACAATTATACCCACCCACAATAAATCGAAGTGTTTCCACAAATAAAGGCTTTTGCACCTCCGTGCTCGCCAAGCTGTAGCGCCTAATAAGTGGGTGGACACACAGAATGTGCAGGATTTTTTCTTCGTAAAGCGTGCATAATTGTTACAAAAAGAGCCTTTACTGCATCAGATCTATTGCGATCGTTGTCTGAGTGAAAACTGTGCGAGTGAGAACCTCATAACAAAAGTCACTTGAGATATCGACACAACAATGTCTCACGGCACTCATCAGGGTCAAAATTCCCAAAAAGTGATTTTCTGCTCGAACCCGACTCCTGCAGCTGAAAAGTATGCAAAAAACATGTAACTGAAAATAGATTACTGGAAATAGTTATAATGCAAAAAACAGAAAGAATGCAAGATTGCACCTGTAATAAACATTTCACCCGTGCCTTTCTGACCTCCAAACACAAGAAACATCTCTGCCCACACACCGCCAGGAAGAGCCACCCCATCTCCTAAGCCTTCACCACCTTCTTCCAATTGTCCCCATACGATCCCCCCTCTAGTGAGCAGTGACCACACATGGGTGCACTTGTCCTTGGAGTACTGAAGACACGTCAGCTACTTCACATGAGCCGCTCCAGTGACTCAAAGGGGCATATTTACAAGTCCCTATCGCCACCACAACATCACTTTTCTTGACCTTGTGGTGGCGATAGGGGTTTCGACTTATCGACAAGGCAGTGTTAAGCCACTTAGCGTGGCCTAACTCTGCTGTGTAAATAAAACACCCTTTCACGCTACACTAGCATGAAAGTGGAGGGCAATGGGTGCTGTGGTGGGCATTCCACCACAACACCCATTGATTTTGACGCTGTCCCATATTTACAAGGGTGGCGTCAATATGGGGCAGCGTCAAAATCAAGACCAGGGAAAACCTGGCCTTACCCTGGCGCACTTTTGCTGTTTTCATGTGTGCTGCGTTGTGCAGCACACATAGAAACAGCAAGATGCCAATTATTGTTTATGTGCAGAAAGTAACACCTTCCTGCAAATAAACAATCATTTTAAAAAATGACGTTTTGCAACTTCTATGTGTGCTGCATTAAGCAGCACACATAGAAGTTTCAAAACGCCATTTCAGATTGTTTATGTGCAGGAAGGTGCCCCTTCCTGCACATAAACAATCTGAAATGGCCCCTTCCTGCACATAAACAATGATTGTTCTCAATGCAGGCACCCATGCACTCATGCTAGGGAGCTAATTTAGCGCCAGGGCAGGGGGAAACACAACGCTGCACCGTATTCTTGTAAATACGGTGCAGCCCTGCGTTTCAGAAGTGGCGTAGCGCAACGTTAAGCCAAGGAGGCTAACGCTGTGCTACGCCACTTCCTTGCAAATATGCCCCAAAGTTTTGTAGTGTTAAGAGCCGAAGTGGGTGGCCGGCTGTTGATTTCTTGGATGTATCAATCTGCACAATGTCAATTCAGTTCTTTTTTGGGAACTGTTAGACGGCGACCTCAGAGGAGCCCGGAAAGGGGTCCTGACTTCCCTGAGTCCCCACCCGTGTAGTATTGTAGCCGGGCACTGGCGGGAGATTCCCCAGGGGGAGCAATCTCGCAACTAGGATCGTACTTCTGGCACCACACGACACAGAGAGACCACACTGGGTATTCTCAGAACAAGCTTTATCAAATAGGTATCACTGCAAATATGTACAAGGCGAGCACGGGCTCAAGAGTCTCGGAAAGGTAGGGGGTAGCGGGACTGTCTCTGGTAACGGTTCAAAGCAGGGACGTATCCTGCGCACAGCTCACAATCCTCGAGCTGGGGGATACGTTGTCGTAGTTGGGGCCCGGCGGGACCGTGAGAGTCTGTCGGAGCCGCGAGTCACTCAGCGGGCTCAGGTACAAGTTCGGAGGTCTTACGATCTTCAGGGAGCCGCGAGTCACTCAGCAGGGCTCAGGTACAAGTTCGGAGGTCTGACGATCTTCAGGGAGCCGCGAGTCACTCAGCAGGGCTCAGGTACAAGTTCGGAGGTCTTACGATCTTCAGGGAGCCGCGAGTCACTCAGCAGGGCTCAGGTACACGTTCGGAGGTCTTATGATCTTCAGGGAGCCGCGAGTCACTCAGCAGGGCTCAGGTGAGTTTCAGTTCCAGGAGCCGCGACCACGTCAGCAGGCTCTCGTTGTTCCAGCGTCGAATCTGCCGGACAGTCTCAGAGCACCCCTTGTTATAGGTCGACCCGGCTTTGATGTCCGGAGTCTGCGCAGGCAGGGGTCTTGTCACCTGGGGGCCGCTTGTCGGGGTTTCCTGCTATTGTCTTTTGATCCTTTCAGGGCCGGGTCGGGAGGAGTCCCAGACACCCAGCAGGCACGGAGCCAGCCCGCAGGGAGGCCGGAGGGCCGATCGAAACCCATCGTCCCAGGGGAGTTCAGAGGTGCGATAGAAACTGCTCCTCCCTCTCTCATCCCCTGGAAGCGTGATGTCCTCCAGCCGGAGTGGCGCCTCTAGGCCCGGGTCGCGCTGGGGCCGGGCGGCCATCTTGTTGCAGGGAGTGGGCACGCGGGCCCGGGGTGGCCGAAAGGAGAGAGGCCATGGACGGGGATGTCCGGAGTTGGCGCAGGTGTCCTGGTGGGAAAGGTCGGCTGGGCCGCGTGCTAGGGCTGCAGGCACCAGGTTTCGGTGGTGCGGGGGCACGGAGGGCCATCCTACGAGGCCGGGTCCAACAGGAACAACCTTTGATTTGTGCAATGTTAACCTTGATGAGGCAAATACTTGTTTTTCCTCTGGTACGGATGTTGCAAGGGTCTGCGGCACAAGCTCTGTTGGTAGAACCATACAGAGGAGTTTAACATAGTCTATTGAGTATTCTATCAGATTCCATGTGCCTAGAAGCATACAGTATACACAGGGCACAGCTAAAGGCTTTATGCTATGTGTACCACACACATGCATCAAACTCAGTTCACGGCAGAAGTTTCCATGCTGACAAATGCAGTGCCCAGGAGGGTCATGAGCTTAAATCCCAGCAATGCAGACTCAGCCTCCCAAGGTCAGTACTTTGAGGATGTGAGACGGATGACGGGGCTAACCACGGCAAGGCACGGAAGGAGTTAATCCACTTCGGTCCTTCCCCTCTGCAGGATGAAGAACCACCCTGTCACGACCGCAACCTATGGGAGGACGCAACAACGAGAGCAGGGGCGGAGTCTCCAACAGAAGAGGCAAACCCGGAAGACGCCGAGGTGTGCGTGTTCAGGAGACGGGAGGACGAACGAACAGAGCGAAGCACCCAGGAGGAACGAGGACGAGAAGCAGACGAGAGACCGGAGGAACGAGGACGAGAAGCAGACGAGAGACCGGAGGAACGAGGACGAGAAGCAGACGAGAGACAGAAGGAACAAGGACGGGAAGCAGACGAGTCGCATCCTCACGGGACGGAGAACGAAGCCAGCGAAGGGGAGCAGTGGACGGAGGACTGGTGGACACCCCCAGACGACGCTACAACGCTGCCGTAACTCAGGAGAGTTGCGGCCCCCACGGTACGTGGGTCAGGGCAGGGGATCGGAACATAGAGAGAGGGAGGGGGGGCGCCTGTGCAGTATCGCAGAAGGGGAGGGAACGGAGGGATAAGTCACAATTGTTTTCTTTTTCTCCCCTCACAAACCCTATCACCTCCTCACAGTTTTCGGTTGTCATTTTACGTACGATACTAGCCTACGCTTACCTAGCTCCCAGCGACAGCGAGGTGACCTCCTTGTGGGGCTTAGTTTCTACTATAAACCCATCCATCCTTTTTAGCCTCACAACGCCCTCTGGGTATCACCAATTAAACACCCTTTAACCACAAAGAGAGCACTAAAACGGTGGCGGCGCCTATAAAAGACGGTGACTCTAATTATCCCAATACAGGCCAAGTGCAGTGACCGTGTTTTCTTCTCTTTTGTTTTGGGATCCTGTGGCCGGGGGCTGTACCATCGCGTCCGGAGAAGACCACGAACCAAGTCTCCGCCGGATACCCCGGACACCAACCCGGAGCCCTAAACGTTGTTGCTGCCTACCATCAACTGTACTGTCCCATGGTTTACCTTACTTTGACTGGCTGAAATAAATGACGCCATCATTCAACCCTCTTTGAGACCTCCTCGCTTTATTTTCCGCCCATCCCTCTCACATCTGGTGTCAGAAGTGGGATCGGGGGAAATGGAGGCAACCATGAGGAAGATGGCCGAAAGCCAAGAGAAGCTAGAACGGTGTATGGAACGGTTCCTGGCTGTAGCCGAAGAGGACCGAGCAACGTTACAGAAATCGATAACTGACCAAAGCCAGACCCAGGAGGCCGTGATCGTAAAGTTGGCCGACACCTTTGGACAACAGCGGGGTACAGCAGGGTTCCCTTCCGTCGTCCTGCAAAAATATGTCGAGGGAGAAGACCCGGATTTCTTCTTCGCAAATTTCGAGCGTATGGCTCGAGCGGCTGGTTGGGGCCAGGAGAATTGGGGTCAATATCTCGGTCCCTTGTTGTCAGGAGACCTTCAAGCAGCGTATCAAGCCGTAAATCCATTAGGTCTTACCCCCTTTGAGGAAGTGAAATAGAGCATACTGGAGAGACTGGGTATAGACGATGAAACCTATAGGATGCGGTTGCGGCAAATAAAAGAGGGCCCTCAGGAGACACCCCGTGCATTGGCCTATAGAGTACGGGATATGGCCGATAGATGGTTGAAGTCCCAGCTAGCAACCAAAGAGGAGATCCTAGAAAAAATATATCTGGAACAGTACTTGTCTTCCTTACACCCGTCAATACAGAAATGGGTGAGACAACACACTGTACTAAACATGGACAGGGCTGTCGAGATTGCTAGCGCCTTCTATAGGGCTCAGGAGTCCCAAAGGGGTCGCGAAGACCCACACTGGAGACATTCTGCTGTGGTTTCAAGAGCGGCCCAACCGACCCCGCCCGTACGGAGACCCGACCCGGTCACCCAGCCGCCCGGACCTATTGTAATGCTTCCCCGAGCTCCCCCCACTCTGGGCCCGAAATGTTATACTTGTGGAAATATAGGTCACATAGCCCGGATTTGTCCACAAAAGGAAGAGCCCATGGAGGTGGGGCTAGTAAGAAATTACTACTGCAGCCCTGCGGGGGCTCGTCTTCCCTATCACCGAACTGTGACCGTAAACGGAGAAAAACGGCAGGCCCTTGTTGACACGGGCTGTCTCCAAAGCGTTATCCAACCACAAGCCGTTCCGGGGGGGGAACCTATTCCCACAGGACATATAAACATCCAATGCTTACATTGGGACAGTCGACTATATCCCACTACGGAAATTGAGGTTCAACACCACCCCTCCCTGACCGCAGTACCCCTAACAGTAGGCCTCATCCCTCGCCTACCTGAAACGTTTGTTATAGGCAACGATTACCCCCACATGCCGGATCTGATCCAGGAGACATGGGCAGAAGGGGAGGAATGGAGAAAAACCGCCCCCTTCTCCCAGGTTTCCGTATCTGAGACTACACCGGAAAAAGCCCGAAAAAGTGGGAAACAGAAAAAAAGAGAAAAGAGACACTATGTGACCCAAGTCAATTTGACCCAGAGCAAAGACGCTTTCGTATGGTCGATGGAGCCCGGGTTTCGAGAGGCTCAAAGAGAGGATCCTGCCTTAAGGGAGGCCTGGAACAAAGCCACAGACGAAGAGAACCCTTCTCATGTAGGTCCCCAATTCTTCGAAAGAAAAGGACTCTTGTATCGCAAGGGAGGGAGGGACGCCCCGATACAACTGTTAGTGCCACAAGCCTACAGAGAGAAAGTCCTGTTTCTAGCCCACAGTCACCTATTAGGGGGACACTTCGGGGAGGAAAAAACCGAGGAAACCATACTGAAAAGATTTTATTGGCCAGGGGTCTACTCCCAAGTATGGAAATACTGCAGGGAGTGTGCCGTATGCCAGTAGGGTCTTACCTGCAAGAGCCCCGTTACACCCCTTACCCATTATACAAGAACCCTTTTCCCGTGTAGGCATGGACATTATAGATCCCCTGTTACCCTCCCGTGGTGGCTGTCGGTTTGTACTAGTGATGGTTGATTATGCCACCCGGTTTCCGGAAGCGGTGGCCTTACGTCACCCGAACACAGCTACTATTGCTAAGGCTATGATCAATATCTTTTCGAGAGCAGGGTTCCCTAAAGAGCTAATCACGGATCAAGGCACTCCCTTTGTGTCTCGCCTCATGAGAGAGGTATGTGCCTCCTTGAACATAAAGCATATATGAACCTCCGCATACCACCCCCAAATGGATGGTTTGGTGGAACGCTATAATGCCACCCTTAAGACCACCCTAAAGAAATTACTGAATTTAGAGACCCGCAAATGGGAGGACATGCTCCCTTTGGCTCTATTCGCTATTAGATGTCAGGTCCAAAAAAGTACCGGGTTCTCCCCTTTTGAACTCTTATATGGTCGACAACCCCGTACTCTGTTGGACATGCTAAGAGAAGCTTGGGAAGAAGATATCGCAGGGGAAAAACCTCTACCTGAATATGTGATGAATCTAAAGACCCATCTAGGACAGATCAGAAGCATAGTACAAACCCACATGGAGCAGGCCCAGGCCTCGCAAAAAGCTCAATATGATAAAAAAAAAAAAACCCTTCTTTTGCACTTCATGATTATGTGCTCCTGATGCGACCTACCTCAGACCACAAATTTCTAGGGCAGTGGCAGGGGCCTTACCGTGTGATAGAACAGGTCACCCCAGTTACCTATCGCTTGGAACTGGATCCAGGAAAAGCAACCAACACCCAGATATACCATGTTAATCTGCTAAAAAAATGGGAAGGGGCCGTACCAGTGCACGTAGGCCTTACTCATATTCCCGAACCCCTATATCACCAAAGCATGGACACCGAGCTGTCAAGGGTACAGAGAGAGGAGTTCGCGACTCGGCTTAAACCACTCCAGGAGGTGTTCTCCCTTTACCCGGGAAGAACGTCGTCAACAAAACATGCCATAAACACGCATCCCGGAAAAAAAGTAAAGCTACGGCCCTACCGAATACCCGAAGCCCGTAGGGTAGCGATAGAAAAAGAAGTACAACAGATGTTACAATTAGACATTATCGAACCCTCTCATAGCGAATGGAATTCGCCTATAGTGCTTGTACCCAAGCCGGACGGGTCCATACGCTTCTGCATCGACTTTCGGGAGGTGAACAAGATCTCTCAATTTGATTCCTATCCCCTCCCGAGAGTCGATGAGTTGGTAGAACGACTAGGGCGTGCCAAATACATTAGTACATTAGATTTATGTAAGGGGTATTGGCAGGTACCCTTGAGTCCTGCCATATCGAGAGAAAACAGCCTTTTCCACCCCTAGTGGATTATATCACTTTACGGTCCTTCCCTTCGGACTCCACGGGGCCCCGGCCACGTTTCAAAGGCTCATGAATATGGTCCTTAAACCATGCTCCTCCTTTTCAGCAGCCTATCTAGACGACATTGTCGTCACCAGCTCAACCTGGGATGACCATCTCACTCATCTAGAAACAGTGATCAAGTCCTTAAGGGAAGCCGGGCTCACGATTAACCCCACCAAAAGCAAACTGGCGGCACGAACAGTAAAATACTTGGGTCATCTGTTGGGAGAAGGTTACATAAAATCCCCCAAAATGAGAAGGTGTTGGCCATTAACAACATTTCCTTTCCACGGACTAAGAAAGAGCTAAGAGCGTTTCTTGGAATCCTAGGGTACTACCGAAGATTCATCCCCAATTTCTCTCAACAAGCCTCTCCTCTCACGGATCTGCTCCGCAAGAATACGCAGACGGAGAAAAACTTAAAATATCCCAACCCTGGCCTTCTCCATGCTTTTCATTCCCTGAAACGGTCCTTAACCTGTCACCCTGTTTTACTCAGTCGTGATTACACACGGCCCTTTATTTTGCAAACAGACGCGTCCGATACTGGTTTAGGCGCAGTACTGTCGCAAACAGACCAGCAAGGACAGGAACGTCCTGTCTTATACATTAGCAGGAAACTGTATCCCCGCGAAAAAAACTACGCGGTCATAGAAAAAGAAGCCCTCGCTATCAAGTGGGCCATTGACTCCCCAGGTACTACTTGGAGGGGAGAGAGTTCACATTATTCACCGACCATGCCCCACTAGAATGGATGGCTCGGAATAAGGGACACAATGACCGAATCCTACGGTGGTTTTTAGCTTTACAGCCCTACCGGTTTCAAACCAAGCACCGGAGGGGCAAGGATCAGGCTAACGCCGATTACCTTTCCCGGTATCCACTAGGTTGTATTCTTGAGGACAAGAATGTAAGGGAAGGGAGATGTGAGACGGATGACGGGGCTAACCACGGCAAGGCACGGAAGGAGTTAATCCACTTTGGTCCTTCCCCTCTGCAGGATGAAGAACCACCCTGTCACGACCGCAACCTATGGGAGGACGCAACAACGAGAGCAGGGGCGGAGTCTCCAACAGAAGAGGCAAACCCGGAAGACGCCGAGGTGTGCGTGTTCAGGAGACGGGAGGACGAACGAACAGAGCGAAGCACCTAGGAGGAACGAGGACGAGAAGCAGATGAGAGACCGGAGGAACGAGGACGAGAAGCAGACGAGAGACCGGAGGAACGAGGACGAGAAGCAGACGAGAGACAGGAGGAACAAGGACGGGAAGCAGACGAGTCGCATCCTCACGGGACGGAGAACGAAGCCAGCGAAGGGGAGCAGTGGACGGAGGACTGGTGGACACCCCCGGACGACGCTACAACACCGCCGTAACTCAGGAGAGTTGCGGCCCCCACGGTACGTGGGTCAGGGCAGGGGATCGGAACATAGAGAGAGGGAGGGGGGCGCCTGTGCAGCTTCGCAGAAGGGGAGGGAACGGAGGGATAAGTCACAATTGTTTTCTTTTTCTCCCCTCACAAACCCTATCACCTCCTCACAGTTTTCGGTTGTCATTTTACGTACGCTACTAGCCTTCACTTACCTAGCTCCCAGCGACAGCGAGGTGACCTCCTTGTGGGGCTTAGTTTCTACTATAAACCCATCCATCCTTTTTAGCCTCACAACGCCCTCAGGGTATCACCAATAAAACACCCTTTAACCACAAAGAGAGCACTAATACGGTGGCGGCGCCTATAAAAGGCGGTGACTCTAATTATCCCAATACAGGCCAAGTGCAGTGACCGTGTTTTCTTCTCTTTTGTTTTGGGATCCTGTGGCGGGGGCTGTACCATCGCGTCCGGAGAAGACCACGAACCAAGTCTCCGCCGGATACCCCGGACACCAACCCGGAGCCCTAAACGTTGTTGCTGCCTACCATCAACTGTACTGTCCCATGGTTTACCTTACTTTGACTAGCTGAAATAAATGACGCCATCATTCAACCCTCTTTGAGACCTCCTCGCTTTATTTTCCGCCCATCCCTCTCACAGAGGACCATAACTTGGGCGATACTAACACCCGTTATTTACTCCACCGAGGAATGGCAGGAGTGCACTGCACAAAAACATTTCATCGCCTGCCCAGCAAAGGGCTGTGCTCCCTGAAACAAATCCCGCAATATTTGGGCTCTGTTCCATAATTAAACACACCCGAACATTTAGCAGGTAAAGACCGCTGTGCACCCATAAGAACATCACACACAACATCAAACACTACTCATGGGCCCACTTAAAAACACTCTTCGAACCGTGCACAACAACATGTGAACTACTAACTCGACAATCAAGAAAGCACCCTGGGCTGCGGCATAAGCAGAAAAGTGCTGTACAAATGCTACAATACAAAGCAGTGTTGTGGCCTTGACCTCACACATGATGTCAAAGATGGTGTCGCTCATGATGCCATTGATTACATTACTGATGAGCAAATATGACTGCCAATGACATCATTCATGACACCACTAGGCACTTAAACCTTCACTATTTGAAAAGGGGAAAATCATTTACCATGCAGTCGCTACCATGCATATGTCTTTACCATGCATGTCCTTACCACGAATATGCCTTTACCATGCATGTCTTTACCACGCATGCCTTTACCGAGTATAATGGGAAGTATATGTAAGCATCGGTAAGTGGGTTTTTTAAACATCTTTTTTTTTTTAATAATTGTGTTTTAAACATAGTTTTCAATGTTTATTTAAAATATATTAATTAAAGTGTATGTATATATATATATATATATATATTACCTACTGGCGGTCGCCAGTAGGTAGTTATAGTTAGGACCACGTTTCCATAGGAAAACCTCAACATTCTATTTTGAATAACTTTGGCGACGGTCGACGAATCCTCGCGAATTTCTCAAAATAGGTGGGGCGCTACGCTCCGCTCCTACCCTGAAAGTCTCGGGGGGATTCGTCAAGCGAGGGCTGAGATAAAAGGGGGGTCCCAAAACGCGTTTTTCCCATGCATTTTTCCATAGGACCTTTAGAACGAGCTACAGCCCGAACGGCTGAACAGAATTACTAGAAATTTGGCAGAGAGGTAGTCCCTAGGTCAAGGAAGTGCCTTTTGTAGGTTTGGTGTAAATCTGTTCAGTAGATTCTGAGAAAATAGCCTTTAAATCAATATATATATCTGAGCCCGCTTACGGTACGCTTACCGTACGCTTACGGTAAGCGTACGGTGGCGTGCGCGAGCGCGATTCTGATTGGCTCTTAGATCTTAGTAAACATTCGAATCGGCAGAAACCAGGAAGCGGCGTCCGCCATTTTGTCAACAGCACTGAGTGTTATGTATCAAACATGATGGCCAAAAACATGTTACGGGGATGTTTTGACAACTCCCTCTCACATAGTCATGTTGAGGGAGTCCCCAAACATCCCCCAAGAGCAAAAACGGCATTATTTTTTTTTCGGCAATTTCGCGGGGTACGCTTACCGTACGCTTACCGTAAGCGTACGGTAAAAAAATAAAAATAAAAAAAACACTATCCACACTTTCTCCACCCCTTGTGCAAATGGTGGCCGAAGGCCACCATTTGTGCATGGCTTGTCAGAGCACAGAAATTTCCCAAAAAATTTCAACAGATTACCTATCACAAGGAAGCGCATAATATGTCCTCCATGTGCGCACGGTGCGCGAAGCGCATCGTGCGTACATGGCCCATCTAGCGTAACGTGGGCACGGCACTAACTGCGTAAAGTGGGTGCGCGGTGCGCGAAGCGCACCGCGTGCTCACTGTGCGCGCACGGTGCGCGAAGCGCACCGTGCGCGCACGGAACGAACTGCGTTAAGTGGGCGCGCACGCCACGAATGGCGTAAAGTCACTTAGCATTTAAAAAACCGTACAAATTCACTGAAAAAACCATAGGTTTCACACACGTTATAGTTAGGAATTAGCATTTAAAAAACCTTGCAAATTCACTGAAAAAACCATAGGTTTCACACATGTTATAGTTAGCGGAAATTTTACTGATAAAAAACCAATGAAATTGCCCCGTTATAGTTAGTGCTGGCAACTATAACTCACGCGACCGCAATCTTCTGCTGATGACATATGTGTCTTTATGAAAAAAAAATATTTGTAATATATGTATAGCTAAAAATGTATGGAAGAAGACATGGGCAAATAAGTGTCTAAATACAGTATTAGCATCGGCAGAGGATTGCGGTCGCGTGAGTTATAGTTGCCAGCACTAACTATAACGGGGCAATTTCATTGGTTTTTTATCAGTAAAATTTCCGCTAACTATAACATGTGTGAAACCTATGGTTTTTTCAGTGAATATATATATATATATATATACACACACACATATATATATGTGTATATATATACACACATATAAATATGTGTGTGTGTTTGCAAATAAAGTTTTAGGATTAGGATGTAAGGAATATAGGGGTAATGAGTAGGGAAGTGTATTAGTAATCTGGTATCAATTATGATACCTGAGTATTCAATATGTAATCTATATAAAATAATTGGATATTTTAAAACATGGTATGCAAATTAATTTAAAAAATCTAAATAAAGTTTTTGGAGTGGGATGAAAGGGACAGAGAAGTAAGGGCGGGGAAGTGTATTAATACTCAGGTATCAACTGTGATGCCAGAGTACTAAATAAGCAATACAACTAAAAATACATATTTAAAAAAATAATATATGAAACTCAATTTAAAAATAGTAAAATAAGGTTTCAGAAGAGAGATGTTAGGGATTAAGGGGTGATGGGTGGGGAAGTGCATTAATACTCATATTTCAAATATGTTAGCTGAGAATTCATTTTAATAAATAAAATAACATATTTTATATTACGGGGACCCTGGTGAAAATATAGAGGAATGGGATTATTGTTTTTTGCATCTCTCACTAAGCATGTCAAGAAATAATTCCACCATCCATTTGGAAATATTGGTTTCCTTCTGTGACTTGATCTGCTTAGATGTCCAATCCATATGTCTTCACAGTAATTTAGAAATGGAGCCAGTTTTCCTAGTTTTGTGTAAAATATTCTGATTTTATAATTGAGGTGTAGAAGTCATACATACATTCAGGAGGTACAAAACACAAAGCAGTTAGTTTGTTAAGTTCCTATAGAACTTTACTATTTGACATATAATCCTCAGCTAAGGATTGTTTTGAATTTTGTGTCAATAAGTCTGGGAAAAGTGAAAAAAAACATAATTAAATTGGATACATGTTAGTAATTTATAAATCATTTGTAATTCAAAGTCAATTATTATTTTCTAGGTCTTTCATTAATTGTTTTAGAATATACAACTGATAAAAAACTTAGTGTAAATTGAGGATTGTTTGTCAGGAAGTAAACCACAAACTAGTGGGATGGTAGTGTTGTTAATGTTTTCATGATTGGTATACATTTGGGCGAATGTCTGTAATAGACTCACACATCACTCACATTAAAAATTAATTAAAGTGAAACAGCATTTAAACCCATCTGGTTAAGAATTATTCAAGGTCATCAGGACAAGACTCTGCAGAACAGAGCTGCCACTATCAGGGGGCCCCATAAAGGACTGGGGCCCTAGGACAGAGCCCACTTTGCCCATGCCTTAAAATGTCTCTGCCTGAAGCAACACTTGGTGGAGTTGGAATAATAAATCTGCCCCTCACCCCAGAGCACTGTGCAACACCTTCCCTGAGGTAACACTTGGTGGAGTTGGAATAGTAATTCTGCCCCCCTACCACTGTCCAGCACCTTTTTTGAGGTAACACTTGATGGAGTTGGAATTGTAAATCTGCATCTCCCTTCCCCCAGTCTCTGTCCAGAACCTTCCCTGATGTAACACTAGGCTGATTTGGAATAGTAACTATGCCATCGTGCCACTCTCCAGCTCCTTCCCTGAGGTGACATCTGGTGGAGTTATAGTAAATCTGCCCCCCTGCCCCTGTTTAGCACCTTCCCTTAGGTAACACTTAGCAGAGATGAAATAGCATATCTTTCCCTCCCCCAAGCACTGTCCAGCACCTTCGCTGAGGTAACACGTGGCGGAGTTCGAATAGTAAATCTGCTCCCCAGTCAATGAACACCACTTTTCCATGATATACTGCAATTCATTTTTTTTTTTAAAGAAGCAAAACATGACTAAAGTTATAATGATTTGTCTGGTGAAATTGAACGTGTGTTTGACCTTCCTCACAGAGTTTGTCCACCATGTTGGTTGGGGACAGGGTGTTTGGGTATGAAGAAATGAAAGAAGGTCTGAACTTTTAAATCTACTTAGTGTTTTACGATTGTAGAACACGCTTGTGCCATGTTCTGATGTTTTGCTTTGTTATATTTTTTGGGGGGGAAATATTTGTGAAGGGATGCAATGTTTTGCGTTGCATTGATACTTAATGATGTTTAAAAAATTTGCAGTGCTGCTTTGTTTTGTGTTGTGTTACATGGTGGTGTCATCTTGAAATATTTGTGTAGGACTGAGATGCATTGTGTTGCGGTGTGTGTTGTGTTCTGTTCCATGGAGATGTGCTTTGAAAAAGTACATTTTACATAAAAATATTGCAGAAATATGCTATGGAAAATTATAATTATATTGTCTATATAGATATCATTTTAATTTTTCCCTCCCCCCATATTTATTACCATTTTTTAATATAAATAAAGTTTTTGGGTGGTAAAACTGTGCGTTGTAAATGTATGCATGGTAATCGTTAAAATAATGTAATCCTATGTATGTTGGTGTTTAAGACATGCCTGGTAAAGACATGCATGGTAATGGTGTATGCGTGGTAAAGGCAAGCGTGGTAAAGGCATGCGTGGTAATGTCAAACGACCATTTGAAAATGCTGTTAGTTAAGTTAGGAAAGTACTGCAAAGTCCATGTATAACTCTTTTCATCAACATATGATTCCATTTATGTAGCAATGGAACGTTCATGTAACCAAAGTGTGTGCAGAGTCCATGTGTGGCAGCAGAGTGTCTTCTGGACAGATACGTGGTAACAGCAGTGGGAGGTGCTTGGTTACAAGCACAGAAGGTGCAGGCCCCTTACATGTGACCAGCATGTGAATGTGCCTACATGTGCGTCTACGCAGTCTAAGTGGAAATAGAAACCTTTGGTGCACAGGACATGTACATTTTAAGGCTCTGAAAGACAATTACAATATGGAGCATTGTGAGCGTGGGGGAAGGGTGGGTCGGATACACAGACGCGGAGGCTGTATGTAGTGAGCAATCTTTAGAGTATTTATTTAAGTCAACAGATGCAGGGGGTGAATTATCTACAATGGGTTCCTTTCTTCCTTTCGCGGCTCCTCTCTTCCCTCTGCTTCTTTAGGGTTGTTCTTCGCAATGACACTCTTCTCCGAGGTAGCGGTTCCCGTCAGCAGGGTGGGCTTGCGGAGGTTCGTGCAGTGGGGAGAGATAAGAAGAGGAGCCGTCAGATACTTCCTTTATGGCTTAGTTCCACCAGTCACCTCACCCGGGTAGTGCACAAAACAGCAGGATACGTGAAGCTGAGCGTCAAGGAGGGATCTTTGGTAAAGAGGGATGTGAGACCTAGAGGTCGGTAAGGGCTTAGGTATATGGGGCTGAGAATACCCCGACGATATACAGAAAACAAAAGGGAGGTGATGGAAGACGGTGGGGAGTGTGAATCTGGGTTTTGTCGTGATCTGTGCCCTCGTTAAGATAACGTTCCCGCTCCCTACTTCACCCCGGTGCCCTGCAACCACCCGCCGCCCGTTTCTCCCTT
Organism: Triturus cristatus; assembly: GCF_964204655.1. Taxonomy (NCBI): domain Eukaryota; kingdom Metazoa; phylum Chordata; class Amphibia; order Caudata; family Salamandridae; genus Triturus; species Triturus cristatus. The sequence goes on along the minus strand of NC_140580.1, from coordinate 1,126,781,850 downwards.
TTCTCCCTGTGTCGATGGACTCACCGGCTCTGCCGCACCCTTCCAGGGATGCGGCCGCTCTCCAGCGTCCTCCGGTGGGCTCCACCAATCCTCACTCCACTCGTCCTCGGCTTCAGGTCCGTCCGCGTCCTCCTCTCGCTCGTGGTTTTCTCCCACTTCTCTTTCTCTTCGTCTTGTCGGCTCCTTTTCCTTCGTCTCTCCTCCGGCAGTGTCGCGCTCTCCCATAGGTGTCCTCGGCGTTTTCTCTAGTCTCCGGCTTCCTGTTCCGAGGTCAGTAGTGACGACTTCCACTGTACTCTGCCTCGGGACTGGCTCCTGGAGAGACACATGATACGGGGGCGGGGTTATCGGGGTCGGAGGTGGTTTGTACTGTTTTGGTAAGGAGTGTGGATAATTTCCCGGCTGGTACCCTCGACGTCCAGGTACCGTACTGTCGCGCCTATACGCCGTCTCACATCCCCTTTCCCTAGCCGTCTTTCTTGTAGGGGTTGTGTCCATAGGGTACCGTGACAAGAAGTCCACGTTTGTTTGTTCTGTGCCCTTTCGGTGTTTTGTACTAAATCTGTAGGGTTGCAGGTACAAGAACCAGCGTAGTACTCTTTCATTGTGGCCTTTGTTGCGGGCTAACCACTCCAATGGGGCATGATCAGTAAATAGTAACCCTGGGCGAGACACTACGCTTCGCCCACGTAGTGTACGTAGCGCTGCCTGCTTCGCAGTTTTCGAAGTAGGCGAAGCAGGCTAGCGCTACGCACACCCAGGGCGAAGCGTAGCTGCCTGCTGCTGCCACCCGCCTCCCGCCCGCCCTCCTTTTAAATCAAACCCCCGGATTTACAATAAATACTAAATTAAAGAAACTTACCTGAAACGCGGCGTCTCCGGGGCTCCCTCTCCCATTTCAAACTTCTTCTGACTAATGCGCATGCGCGGTAGCCCGCGCATGCGCATTTCTCGCAAGAAATGCGCATGCATCCTTGTCATACTGTCTTTTCTGGGCCGTCTGGGCATCGTCCAAAGTTTGGCGGACTATCGCACGGACTTGGCCCAGGTGGGTTTTCAGCTTGTCTACGTACCCGAGTAGGGGTTTCGCATGGTGGGGCTCGGCCTCCCAGGTTTCTTTGGCCATATCTAGAAAGGAACGGGGTTGATGCCCATATAAAAGTTCAAACGGGGAGTAACCCGTGCTCCGTTGAACTTTACACCGGATGGCGAACAGAGCGAGGGGCAACATGTCTTCCCACCTCCGTGTTTCTAAAGAGAGGAGTTTCTTAAGTGTCATTTTGAGGGTTGCGTTGTACCACTCCACTAACCCGTCGGTCTGTGGATGGTACGCCGAGGTACGTATTTGTTTTATGCCCAACTGGTTACACACCTGTTTCATAAGTTTTGAGACAAAAGGGGTCCCTTGGTCTGTGAGGACCTCCTTGGGGAACCCCACACGGGAAAACACCGTGATCATAGCTCTGGCAATGTTAGGGGCGTCTGGCTGTTGTAGGGGAATCGCCTCTGGGAAACGGGTGGCGTAGTCCACTAAGACAAGGACGTACCGGCACCCGCAATTGGACGGTAATAAGGGCCCTATGATATCCATCCCAATTCGGTGGAAGGGTACGTCAATAATGGGAAGGGGACGTAAGGGAACATGGGAGGGTTTGTATCTACTGTTCTTCTGACATATGGGACAACGTCGACAATAAGTACGGACCTGCTGATATATGCCCGGCCAATAGAATTTTTCCAGGAGGGCCTGTTCGGTTTTTTTATCACTGAAATGACCCCCCAAGAGGTGACTGTGGGCGAGGTAAAGCACCTTCTCGCGAAAGGGCCCAGGAACCAATAATTGTGCAGGCTGAGTTGGTCCCCCTTTTCTATACATTAACCCGTTTTTCTTAAAGAAAAAGGGACCTACTTGAAGAGGGTCTTCGTTTTCTAGTGCTTTGCTCCAGGCTTCTTGTAGGACAGGGTCCTCTCTTTGGGTGGCATAAAAGTCTTGGTCTGTTTCCCAGGGGTGTTCTTCGATCCGGACCGGGAAGACCCTTTTTTCTTTTCTCCTCTGTTTACGGCTCTTCCTGTCCTTGGAAGGGGGCCATCCGGGATTTTCTTCCTGGGAGAAGGGGGCTTCGGTCCACCAGTCCATTCCTTTAGGGGTTGTTTCGTTTATCAAATTACCCAGCAGGGAATAATCATTCCTGAGAATGAGCTGTTCGGGAAGGCGGGGGATAAGACCCACTTTCAGGGAGGACCCCGAGTCAGTTGGGTGTTGGATGCGAATCCGGGTAGTGGGGTAGTGTTTGGTATTTCCATGGACGCATTGTATAGCTACGGACCCGTCAATGGTCTCGGATAGTTGCTTCAGGTCTTGTGGTCGTAGAACACTCTGCAGACACCCTGTATTCGCAAGGGCGGTTACAGTTTCTCTGTTTACCTGTACCTTAAAACGATATGGTGGTACCGTCTTTCCTTGTTGGGAGCAGTACAGGTTCCGGGTGAAGCCAACTTCCATAGGCTCTTCTTTCTGCGGACAGAAGCGGGCTATGTGTCCCAGTCCTCCACAGTGGTAACATTGAGGGCCAGGTACAGGGGTTCTGAGGAGAGGAGGTCCAGGTACTATAGTGATAGGGTCTGGTTTCCGAGATACGGATGTTGGGGTTCGACTGGGTCGGTGCGTTCCACTGGTTCCATTCTTCCAGGGGGTGTCGTCACATCCCTTCTGCAGCTCATGTGCTCGACTAAAGGCGCTGGCGATCTCCACCACGGTCTCTAGGGTGAGGTGGCCATGTTGACGTACCCACCTCTGTATGGGGGGATGTAAGGAGGCTAGGTACTGTTCGAGGTATATCTTGGACATAATCTCCTCCTTAGTGGAGGTGGACGGTTTGAGCCACCGGTCGGTTAAGTCTCGTACGCACAACTACAGGGCCCTTGGGGTTTCTTGGGCGCCTTCTTTTGCCTGTCGCAGTCTCATGCAGTAGGTTTCTTCGTCTACCCCTAGGCGTTCGAGAATACATCGTTTTATGTCCTCATACGGGGTGAGGCCTTGTATATTGGCGGCCTGATAGGCGGCTTGCAAGTCTCCTGAGAGGAGAGGTCCGAGGTACTGTCCCCACTTATCGGCGGGCCAGGCAGCGGCCAGGGCCATTCTTTCAAAGTTGTTAAAGAAATAGTCAGGGTCTTCTCCGCTCACATATTTCTGTAGCACGAGGGAGGAAAGTGTGGTGGTCCCTCTCTGCTGACTGATGGCGTCGGCGAGCTTTCCTAGAGCTGTTTCCTGCGTCTGCCCTTGACCGGCTATTGTCTGTTGTAGTCGGTCCCGATCCTCTTCAACCACCGTGAGGAACCTCTCCATGGCCTTTCCTAAACTCTCCTGGCTTTCCGCCATTTGTCTGATCACAGCCTCCATGTATCCGGCGGATCCCACTTCTGACACCACATGTGAGCGTGGGGGAAGGGTTGGCCGGATACACAGACGCGGAGGCTCTATGTAGTGAGCAATCTTTAGAGTATTTATTTAAGTCAACAGATGCAGGGGGTGAATTATCTACAATGGGTTCCTTTCTTCCTTTCGTGGCTCCTCTCTTCCCTCTGCTTCTTTAGGGTTGTTCTTCGCGATGACACTCTTCTCCGAGGTAGCGGTTCCCGTCAGCAGGGTGGGCTTGCGGAGGTTCGTGCAGTGGGGAGAGATAAGAAGAGGAGCCGTCAGATACTTCCTCTATGGCTTAGTTCCACCAGTCACCTCACCCGGGTAGTGCACAAAACAGCAGGATACGTGAAGCTGAGCGTCAAGAAGGGATCTTTGGTAAGGAGGGATGGGAGACCTAGAGGTCGGTAAGGGCTTAGGTATATGGGGCTGAGAATACCCCGACGATATACAGAAAACAAAAGGGAGGTGATGGAAGACGGTGGGGAGTGTGAATCTGGGTTTTGTCGTTATCTGTGCCCTTGTTAAGATAACGTCCCCGCTCCCTACTTCACCCCGGTGCCCTGCAACCACCCGCCACCCGTTTCTCCCTTTTCTCCCTGTAGCGATGGACTCACTGGCTCTGCCGCACCCCTCCAGGGATGCGGCCGCTCTCCAGCATCCTCCGGTGGGCTCCACCAATCCTCACTCCACTCGTCCTCGGCTTCAGGTCCGTCCGTGTCCTCCTCTCGCTCGTGGTTTTCTCCCACTTCTCTTTCTCTTCGTCTTGTCGGCTCCTTTTCCTTCGTCTCTCCTCTGGCAGTGTCGCGCTCTCCCATAGGTGTCCTCGGCGTTTTCTCTAGTCTCCGGCTTCCTGTTCCGAGGTCAGTAGTGACGACTTCCGCTGTACTCTGCCTCGGGACTGGCTCCTGGAGAGACACATGATACGGGGGCGGGGTTATCGGGGTCGGAGGTGGTTTGTACTGTTTTGGTAAGGAGTGTGGATAATCCCTCGGCTGGTACCCTCGACGTCCAGGTACCGTACTGTCTCGCCTATGCGCCGTCTCACAAGCATGTAGGTGCATTGTCCTGATACATTAGTGTGAGGTTAGGCTTCCAAAACGAATTGGCATCAGCACTGTGCTTGGATGGAATATCACTAGCTAAAATATGTACAGTAAATGTTACTGTACAGAGTATGCATGCAATCCACATGAATGCATGAGAGTTTGATAAATAACACGAGTGTGTTATACAATACCCTCTTCAGTTCAGTAGCTTCTCTGAAACTGGACTGTTTTAAATCATTGTTGATGTCAAATGTTGGTCTTGTACTCAATCTCACCAGTGATGTCATTTATAGTAACATCTATGATATTTTTGAGTTGATGGACATTGCAGTGAAGGAGCTTTAATCTGTGAAGCTTAACTGGTACACTTTGGCCATGTTAGGTTTTGATTCATAAAGTTAATCTAAATATAATTGAAGTATTTTCATAGAATTTCTATATTTTTAAAAACATAAGCCAGTAGCCTTGTTGCCTCCCTAAGTAAAGGTGAGTTTTTAGCAAGTATATTTGGCCATGCACTGTGTATTCCACTCAGATAACTTAAACAGCCCCCCCACCCAGTCTCAGGCTGTTGACCATGATTTGTGCAGGAGAGTGGTGAGTGAAATTGAGGCAGAGAAGTGTTCTGCAAGGAGCATATTGGTGGCTCTGTTAGGGGAAGTGGTGTTAGAGGAACTGGTGGATAGGAATCAATGGGGAATCGATGAGGGAGGTGATCCCTTGGCTGAAAGGTGAGCAAAAAAACCTGAAGCCGTGGAATAGAGAGACTGCCTGGTGCCTGATGGATGAGAGCGCGATGAGGGTCTGTTGAGGATGGGAGAATCTGGTACCTGATGAGGAGTGCATCCTAGACCTGATGGGAGTGCCCTCATGACTTGATATGTACATGTAATAGGGATGTGGTGCATGCATGTAACATGTTTTTCGCAAACATGACATAGCTTTGTCACATGCATGTGACATGTAGGAAAATATGGGTGACTGCCTAAGGCCTGTTGCACTAAAAGGACCTCCACTGGAATTAGGCAGAAGCTTTAGCACAATCCTGTATGAGGAATTTTCTATTCTGCTGAATTATGCGGGAATCCACTTTAAGCAATTCAATAACAACAATCTCAGGCATTTAGCCCTCCGTGACTAATCCAAACATTAAGGGCCTCGTTACGATGTCAGGCAGAAAGCCTCCACCCACACCATCTCGTAATTCAGACCGAAAGACTTGCGGTCGGTGGTTTCGACCGATGGATTACGATATAACCGAACACTGTTCGGTAAGAGTCCCATTGTTTACTATGGGAGCTCGTGTTCCACCCGACCGGCCGTAATACAGGCTCCTATGGGAAAATGGTGTGTGTGCTGAAAACCCTGCACCCTGTCATGGGCACCCCATTGTGCCTGCCACACACTGCAGGGTTTTACAGAGGGAAAACCTTACGTACCCCTCGGCCACCAACCGGAGGCCGCAGGATGAAGGGGGCCCTTACAGGTGCCCCCAAAGTAACTTTCCAACAGCCTTTCCATGTCAGACAGGCCGAGTTGGAAAGGCTGTTGGAAACCGACATTGTAATCCCGAGGACGGAAACTCTATCCATAGGGTTGTACAATGCAGTTCTGACTGACACGGATACTCCGAGGGCCGGTCGGAACCGATTCAGAATGACTGACCGGTTTACGATCCGACCGCGAACATCGTAACCGGTCGGTTTACATTCCAACCGACCGAGTCAGTCAGAAGGGTTCTGACGCGGTCGAGTAAATTCTGACTGTCGGGAGGAGGCTTTCTGCCCGACATTGAATTGAGACCCATAGTATCTTAAAATGCATTTTAAATTGCGAAGAAGGTTCTAAAACCCCCATGATTGATGTTGTTTGGCAAAACATCCTAAACTTATGACCAAATTAATATAGTAAGCTGTAGAGCAATACAATTTATGTGGCAATGGAATCTAATACGGAGGTATTCCAACACATTTTCACAAACTCTCAACCATCCAAATGCTAAATTTGGGACCGAAATGTAGCGCTGGATTACACTATCTCAGCAAATAAAATACAAAAAACATATTTTGAACATATTGAATAAAGATTACATTCTGGGGCAGTTCATATAATTCCACTAAATGGATTTTGTCCAAACTACAACCAATTCAGACTTGAGATACTTCTGACTTCTTTTGAAATGGGATGAATGTCAGTAGTGTTCTTGAACTCAGTTTTTAAAATGAAGCCATAACTATTTTGCTGATCATCCTGAAACTAAATCCTCCAGGGTGCCAAAATAATCTTTTTAATTGATTTTGGAATTACAAACAAAATAATACATCTTTATACATTTTGAGAAACCTGTCCTTTGTTGAAAAGCATCTGTTATATGAAGAAAATAATTTCATCTGTTTACAGTTTTTTAAAAGGTCTTTAGAATTGGATTTTGACTGAATCTTTGTGTGCTCACAACATGAAACAGAGTTACCATTCACACACAATTATACAGTGAGGAAATTCTTATAATGTAAAAGTGAGTTTATTGAATTGACATAAAGTTACAAACATTTAAAAAAGCATTGGAAAACCCAATAGACCTCACCTGTGAACCTTATTGGCTTTACCAATGTTTATTTTTTCTGCTTGCTGATCATGGAAGCATGCACATCTGTGGTGGTCATCTTTGAATGAATTTTCTTATAGTTTAAGAAACCCTTGAATGGTATTTTCCACACAACTCCTCAAGAGACTGAAGACGATACAGAACGCAGCAGCCAGACTCATCCTTGATCTCCCCTTGATCTCTTAAACTACCACCTCAAGAAGCTCTACTCGTTCCCCATCCAGAAGAGATGGCAGTTCAAGATGATGATCCATGCCTCAAAGCCCTCCACAAACTAGGACCAGCCAGCGCACATCAACCACTGACTGAATTTCCACCTCCCGTCCAGATACCTGCACTCCACCTCCCTCTTCTTCACGCACACAAACTGCAGCTATAGTGGAGGACACTCCTTCTCCAACCTTGCCGCAAAGTCATGGAATGACCTCCCACTTCACCTACCAACCTCAGCCTCGCTGTTTGAATTCAGAAAAGGACTCAAGACCAAGTTATGCGAATGAGCCCCGGCAGCAACACTCTCAGTGCCTGGATACCCTCACGGGTTATTAGTCGCATTCTACAAATCGAATTGGATTCAATTGGAATTTCTTCAACTATAATAAAATACATTCAAAGATTTCTGAATCACATGCATGCAAAGATGCTGGTGGACATCTTGAAATTGTTAAAACATTGTTTTGGATCGCCTTTTGCCTTCAGCATGGTAGGCGGTGCTCAAGGTCTGAGAGGGACAGTGGGGAGCAAGCGTTCATTTGATGGGGAGAAGAGTGAGGATAATTAAGAGAGGGGTCTGGGTTAGAGGAAGATCAGGGAGAGCAAATAGTCCCACATGTGCCCTCCAAATTACGATCTGATTTCAGGAGTGCAATGATACACGCAATCCATCAAAAGCAGTTTGAGACTAAAATGGTCCTGAGTGAGACAAACATGAATATGAAGGAAAGTCATTGATTAGGGAGTAGGGAAGTGAGATAGAGACGAAAACCATCCAGTCAGAAGAAAGAGGTTGATTCAAAGCACTTTAGTTGCATTTTAAATTAGAGATATCTATTCAGTTTAATACCAGGTGCCTTGCAGCAATACTCATAGTGTTCAGGTTTGTCTTATAAGTAAAATTGTGTGATTTGTACAAGAAATTGTGAATAGACATCTCCAGAATTAAACAATATATGTGTTTGTCTGAGTGTGTGCAAGATAGATAGATAGATAGATAGATAGATAGATAGATAGATAGATAGATAGATAGATAGATAGATAGATAGATAGATAGATAGATAGATAGATAGATATCTGTGCACCATACAACCACATAGCACAGAATCAACACAGTTCACATGCGGCTCAGAACCAACACAGGATCACAACACAAAACAACACAAGATAGCACGGTGACACATATTATAGATTAATGACACTACAAACCACAGCAACACAATAACAGCACAAAAATATACCGTATATCAGCACAACACAGCTAATGTGAACAAATATCACAGCCAGAACCCATCACAGTGGAACACAAAGTAATGCAGCATAATTGCAAATTGTGCTGTTTTATGCTACTGTGTTATTTTGTTGTTGTGTTGATGTTTTGTGTTTATATGCGGTGGTGTAGTGGTGTGTTGTTGTCCCATTGAATTGGCTTGTGTTTAATTGTATTACTATATTTTTTGCTATGTTATGTAGTGTTTTGGATTCACTGCTGTTCTTGCATTGTTCTGTTGATATGCTGTGTTGTGTTCTATTCCTCTCATAGTGATACATTATTGTAATATGGTGTTGTTTTGTTGCTGTACCTTAACTGCATTTTTCTGCTTAACTTTGTACACATATTACAGTCACACTTTATGGCCTCTACAAATCTATTTTCGCAATAGGGCAGGAAATGGTGTTTGCACCGGGCACTGCCTTTCTTACCACCAAGGACATGTAACCGTGCCTGTCAAAAGAAACCTGGGGCTGGCGCTAGTTCTGAACTAGAAGGAGTTTGAATTTCGCCCTCACCGTTTAACATATTGTACATTGACAGAAAGGAAACCTTAACCATTAATTGGAAAGAAGAATGTAAGTTAGTTTCTAGTTTGCATTTTAATGCACATTCTCTCTTAATGAAATCTGGCTTACTGTGCTACACAACATCACAAAGCGATACCTTTTTTCTCTCATTTACAAATGTACGTCATCTTGCAAAAGAACATGTCAACTAAATATAACAACTATACTTTAAGTTTATTTAATGATTAGATTGCATTTTCTCATAGTTAGAGCGCTACAAAACCTTGACGAGGCAGTGAGGAGCTCCAGTTTCCTGTGGTTCTTGGGCACCCTTTTGGATGCATGTTTGGTAGGATGTTGGGTGTGGTATGTCCTGTTGTCTGGAAGGATGTTGGTTGAAGAATTTTGGATGTGGTAAGTCCTGTTGTTTGGAAGGATGTTGGGTGTGGTGTGTCCTGTTGTCTTGAAGGGTGTTGGGTGCGGTATGTCCTGTTTGGAAGGATGTTGGGTGTGGTGTGTCCTGTTGTCTGAAAGGATGTTGGGTGTGGTGTGTATTGCTGTCTGGAAGGAGGTTAGGAGCGATAGGTCCTGTTGTTTGGAATTATGTTGGGTGTGGTGTGTTCTGTTGTTTTGAAGGATGTTGAGTGCAGTATGTCCTGTGAGGTATATGTTTGGTGAAGTGTGTCCTATGTGGTATACGTTCAATGTGATGTGTCCTATGTGGTAGATGTTGGGTGTGGTGTGTCCTATGTGGTAGATAGTGGGTATAGTGTGGCCTATGTGGTTGATGTTGGGTGTGGTGTTTCCCATGTGGAAGATGCTGGGTGTGATATGTCCTATGTGGTAGATGGTGGGTGTGGTGTTTCCTACGTGGTAGATGCTGGGTGTGATATGTCCAATGTGGTAGATGTTGGCTGTGGTGTGCCCGGTGTGGTAGATGTAGGGTGTGCCCTGTGTGGTAGATGTTGGGTGTGGTGTGTCCTATGTGGTAGATGTTGGATGTGGTATGTCCTATGTGGTAGATGTTGGGTTTAGTATGTTGTATGTGGTGGATGTTGGGTGTGGTGTGCCCTCTGTGGTAGATGTTGGCTCTGGTGTGTATTATGTGGTAGATGTTGAATGTGGTATGTCCTATGTGGTAGATGTTGGGTGTGGTATGTTGAATGTGGTAGATGTTGGGTGTGGGGTGTCCTACATGATAGATGTCGGTTGTGGTATGCCCTTTGTGGTAGATGTTGGGTGTGGTGTATCCCATGTGGTAACTGTTGGGTGTGGTGTGCCCTTTGTGGTAGATGTTGGGCGTGGTATGTCCTATGTGGTAGATTTTGGGTGTGGTGTGTTCTATGTGGTGGGTGTTGTGTGATGTTTGAGAGGTTAAGAGACATGCTTGAAACACAATGCAGCATGCAGTGCAGTCTGTAAGTATGCAGCGGTGAGCACAGTGTTGTGAACAGATGCAGTCATGAATAATTGCTTAACAACTCTTTATGTTGTGTCTGTAGTGATTGTAAGAGCCAAGCCCTTAAAGCTTTCTGGAACTCAAGCTGACTGCCATCTCTCCTTGCTTGAGCAGGCAATTGGTCCCAAAGTCTTGTTTAACACACATCTCTCTCTGAAGGAAGGCGCACAAGGCTTGGAGACAGTATGAAGCACCAAGGTCTTTTCTCAAGACAGCACTTTTATTTGTAGATATTCTAAATGGAGGGACCTGAGAAAAAGAATTAAGATAAACATTCTTTTCCTAATCTACACACTGGGACTACTTTCCACAGCAATTGGCGAATATGTTAACGGGATTGCTTGCTACAACGGAGCCTTCGGACACTATAAAGTGTTGGTGGTGCAACTCATAGACAGACCCCACAGACCCACCATGGCTGCAGGTGGTCATTGTCCTTCCATAACAAGAGCAAGCTTCCCGGAGCTCTGTGGAGGAGAGACAGGGGTTTACTGTCAGTTCTGAGCCTGTGGGCCCCAACACCCCCCACTGTCATTCGTCCTCCCTATTAGGCCATGTATAAATTATGTGGTGAAAGCCACCTCCAAATTATAGCATAGCAGATAATTGGAGGGCCACAGGCCACGGTGCAATAAGATAGGATATTTAATTGGTGGTATACTGCCTCGGTCAGTGCTTTATAATTTGTGACTGAGACACATCATAGGACCAGGCATCCCATTAAAGCATGCGGAATAACCACTATTTTTGGTGGCATTATGTTGATGTTAATGTCACTGACCTCTTATGACAGCACACCAAGGACATTTGAAATACTGGTATGACCAGGCATGGTGGAATTGCTACCTCTGACTTTTCCACCAATGCGGCTTCCACCTGGCCTGCCAGGAAACTCCACAAGAGGAGGCGGGGAGGAGAGTGAAGCCGCCTCTGCCATGGCAGGGAACTTTAAGTGCAGGAGACCATCCTCTACCAATGTGGTGGATGTGTTTATTCTGTCACATCCGCGTCTCAATAGTCCAACCTCAATACTTAGAATCCGGCCACAGGCTACAATTCTGCAGTGTATAAGGCAACATCAGCATGCTCCTAAAGCGTACTGGAACGTGCCATGGAGCTGTTCTAGAAAGTTTTGTTCCACAGCCACTTGGGAGCATCCTTTAAGTCCTCCCTGAAGCCCTTTCTTTAATGCCAGCTCCCTGTGCAAATCCTTTCAGCGAAAGCCTTTGATGTGAAAAAAAATCCTTTCTAGATTTTGTCCAGGATCAAACAGATACCTTGCATCAGTTTTGTAAGGAGAGTCCCTTCCTATAGTCCTCCTTCCTTCCCCTCCTCCCTGTACAGCCAGTCTTTTCTTGTTTGTGGGGGGAGGGGGGACACTCACACCCTTGCTACAACCCCTCTAACTATCCTTCTTCCTGTACCCAAGTTGGTTACCCCTTCACCCTGAATTGTGTTTATTTTTTTTACTCTTTAATCCTTACTTTTACTCAAGAACCTCTACCCCTGCTATCCCCTTATATTTTAATTCCTACCTATGCCCTGGTACCCTTACCCCTGTCTCTATCTTAACACCCCACCTATACCCAGTACCTTAACCGGTATCCCTAGTACCTTTATTCTAGCCTACGGCCTTGTAACTGTTCCCCTGCCTACACCTTGTACTTTTAGTGCTGCCATGCTATATTACAAACTCCACCTATAAACTAATATCTTTGCCCCACATATCGGCGAGTAACTCTGCCAATACCTTATTGCCTGTATGCCTGTCTAGAACAAAGTGGTTGTCCCCTCTGTAAACCTTAGTATCTTAACCTGTGCCCAAGCTCTAGTACCTTTTCATATCTACTTTAGTATCTCTGCCACCCTATGTCCTAGTACCTGTACACCTGGCTATACCCTAATCTCTCTTCCCTCTCCCGTATTCATCACTCCCGTCCATTTCTTTACTTAACTATTTCTTTGGGCTATGTCCCATCCCCAGGCCTTCTTTTTCTGCTGCAGTTTTCTATAATTGCTCTTTTATTTTTAATGCATTCATTAATTTGGGGAATTCACCAAAATAGAATTTCACCAGCCTGGGGTCGGCAGGCTGATGTTTCCATTTGAAGTTATTTTCTCTGACATAATGGACCGCCATTTCATCCTAGTAAATTTGAGAAAAAACCACCTCAGTGAATAATTTTAATGAGAAATCATTTCACTGAAATTTCAAACCAGACTACTACAAATTACAAAGAGCCCGTCGGAAGCCATTCGGAAATCCGAGTCAGATTCCCCTCCGACCGAGCCCATCAAAATGGCTCAGTCGGAAGGGAATCCGAACAGCTATTCACAATGCGGGCAGGAGGACTCCAACCCACGGTTGGTGCCCTTCCTGCCCACATTGTAATCGGGCCCTTGGTATCAACTATATGCTTAGGATGGGGGTGAATATTAGGGTGAGATTAGGGGCGGAATAGGGCACAGAAATGTTTAAAGATTAATGGTTAGGCTTTAGGTCAGATTAGGGCTAGAGTAAGAAGAAGCAGCAAGGTCAGTGCTAGTTCCGGGTAAGGGTTAGGCTAAAGCTGGGACGACAATTAGTGTAAAAATCATGGTTAGGACAAAGGTACCAATTAGGGCCTGGATCAGAGTCAAATCAAGTGTAAGAATTAAGGTAAAGGATAAAACCAACCTTGAGTCAGTAATGACTAGAGCCGGGGGTAGGATCGGGATTGTGGTTATGATTATGGTCTGGCAAAGAGTTACAAACAAAGGTAGGAACATTTAGGATTACATCAGTTGCACTGATATAATGTTTTCATGAGATATGGTTAAGATAGGTTATTGAGCAAGCTTAAAAAATTTGGTTATGATTGGTTTTAAGGGAATAGTGAGATTTGGAATTATTTTTAAAAATATTTTGGAAAAAATGGCGGATCACTTAAAACCAATTACATGGTTATAATTTTAGTATCAATTTCAATACAAAGCATTTTCAAATATGGGATTTTCATTTAAATTATTTTATAATGAAACCATTTCTCTGAAGGTATTGTTCGCAGAAATGTAATGCGAATAAAAGGACACTTATCAGTCACATCATTAGTAAACAAAGATACCTATTTCCTTCACATTTCAAACAATACATACATACGCACATTCACTTACCTATGCATGGTAGTGGCACTATAGCAACATTTTGATTCTTGTGCACCAAAGACCATACTTGCCCCACAGACGTTCAGAGATACCAGACATCATTCTGAACACAATGTTAATGGAGCGGGAGAAGGAGGGAGGGGTCACACTTCACTTAAGATAAGGTAACAGTGTGCAGCCATCAGAGTCCTCTCTCTTAAGGAACCACAATAGACAACTGCAAGTGTTGCTGAAAGGACCGACTAGCAATAACAGTAGCAGTAAAAGAACATGGATCGCAAGGCAAAGCGACTGTCCTATTTCAAAAACAGCATCATTCTGATACCTTTTGCAATTTCTGAAAATGATAACCTTCTGCCACTGCTAAGAATCTCCTTCTGCCAGATGAATGACCCAGGGGCCGATTACAATGCTGTTGGAAAGGGCTCCGACCATAGGTCAAACCCTTTCCGACAGCATCATAATGTGCCGGTTGGATTCTTTTCCGTCCGCCTCATTACAATAGAGGCAGTCGGAAAGGAATCCGACCGGCCATTCCGACTGGCTTCCGGCAGCCTCGGAGAGCCCGTTTGCCAGTTGGAATGCAGTCAGTAATCCCAAGGGCGGATCATTCCGCCAGAGGGATTCCGATGTCAGATTTTGACAGCCTTTGCTGTGCCGGTCTTTCTGACCCAGAGAGGCTGTCAGAACTCGACTTTGGGGGCCCCCTAGCAGGGCCCCCAAGGGTGCACGGCCTCTGGTTGTAGGCCGAGGGGCACGGGGTGTTAATATAGGTGTGCGACTGAACAGTCTTCGGTCACATCCTAATTGGTCGATCGGGACCGCCGACCGGGAGTCGATCGGTCCCATGACCGAGACGATGTCGGGCAGAGAAAACTCCAGCCGACTTTGTAATAAGGCCACAAGGTGTAATATTTACAACAGGTTTATACATCAAAGAAGCGCCAACCAAGACGTGAAAGTTGAGGAGCCAGACGTCCTGCCCTTTAGAAACATTCGAAATACAAAAATGAAGACCAAAAAGAGCTCTAAAGGCGACCCATCTAACATTACTAGGAGAGACGCAAGCAATGCATTTATCATCAATTTAAAACATGCTTTGTGTTAGTGACTATTGTTTAGATAAAGTTATATTTAGAAGTCATGAATAGCTCCGGCACTTCTCCTAAGTGAAAGCGATCTAGAAAACCATGTGTCCTTTTTCTTTGTGGTCGTTTCCCCCACATGATTGCTGCTGAAAACATTACAAACTGTTTGTAAAAAGAGGAAAGTTTAACTCTGGTGTTCGGAGCTCGGCTTGCATTTTGTTATTCTTAAGGAGACACCGACTGTTACTCGGTTGGGGGACGACAAATATAAGTCATTTTGGTTTCAACATCCACATTAAATGTGATGTTTTATGGCCGTTCTTGACATGTATTTGGAGGCGAGCATTTGTACAGAAGATGACATCATCGCCACATGGCCGATGAGGAACAAAACTAGGGATTACTTTTAATAACAATACTATCATGACAGGCAACCACTGTTTTGAGCCTGCCTTGGCTTATCTGCTGCAGGGTTTGAACAAAATAATAATTACGCTGATTATATTTCAATGTATTATATTGAAGCGCTACATTTTCTTGCAGGAATTGACATAAGTAAACCCAATTTCCTACAATGAAATAAAAAAAAATTGGTTTTCAGCACAGACATGTGCTTCCAATGCATAACTGCACGTAGATGATGGATTGAAACAAAAGCCAGGTGTTCTGCTGAGGGTCAGGAAGGAAATTCGTGGCATTGACTCGTGTCAAGTTCCTCATCCTGAGAGACTGTAAGTATGAAGTTATTTTCCGCAGCGAACAGATTTTCAATTCACACCACTCTGTGGCCTTCAGTTTTCTTTGTGTGATTATGTCTCAACACTTTGGAGATCTTTACATCCAGTGCTTAGTTTGTGCCGGTGGCTACAGGTGGCGAGCAGGAGAACTCCATTTTTAAATAACAGGGTTTATTTATTTCCTCCTCAGACTTTGCTCCAGAGCTAGGGGGAAAAAAAAGAAAATGGAATAGAGGAAGAATAAAACCATAGGTAAAAAGTGAAAAGGGCCTGCAGGAGTGAGATCAAGAGGAAGTGCAGTGTGATGGAAGAAAGAGGAATGGGGTGGAGTCAAGGCCAGGCAGCCTCGGTATTCAGCGACCCTGGTTTTTGTCCACCCAACATTTCGCAGCGCTGCTGAGACCTCTAAAGAAACACTGTAGAACCCTGGCATTATTTCTTTTTACAGCTTCAACACTGATGATGGGGCTTTGCATGTGTCCATAGTGAATATCAGCTCAACAATGTTCAAGGCTTTTTCCTTTGTTTTATTAATTGTCACTCCTCAATAGTGGACCCCGCACAAAACCTGCTAAAGTGTATTTCTCAGCTAAATTGTGGCAGAACACAGGGTGCAGTTCTGATGGCGCTAGGATACAGCAGCGGTGGTTACCATATATATTAGATAAGTTGCCCTGGTGTGCTCACTGTACATGGTATAGAGTTTTACACTAAGGGCCTGATTACGATGCCGGTCAGACTGACTTCCACGGTCCTGTCGGAGGCGGACTAACTGCTGTAGTCGCATTAGAAGCGGTTGGTCCAACTCCCGGATTACGATGCATGTATCCTGTACTCTGACCGACCTGTGAAAGACCGCAGACTCCGACAGTCAAGATGGCGGTCGGAGAAAAACAGCATCCATAGGGCAGAACAGGGATCTCCAACCCCCGTCCGGATTAGAATGTGGGTTTCCGATGACCTGACCGTGGCGGTCCAAACGACTGCCTCGAATCATCAGAAACAATGGATTTGGGGTGCATACTCACCCAAATCCTCTTTGCTCCAGCAGTCTCCACTGTGGATCCCTTCTTCCAGGTCCCCCCTACACCTGAGTAGCTGCACCCAGATGACAATGATCCTGTCGGTGCCAGAATCCAGGTAAGTCCTTATGCGGTATGGTTCCCCATCGACTGAACTGTGCACATTCCGCCACACTCTTCTATGAGGTACATGATGCACAAGGCATATTCTCACATATGTCATGCATATGTGCGCAAATTACATGTTTTCTGTGATTTTATGCATTTGCAGTGACATATTCTGCGATATGTGCTCCCCTGTAGTTGCAACCACCACTGTAGCAACAGAAGCATCATAATACGGCTGAGGGAAACTTCCCGACCTCAGCAGTCAGAAAGGGCCTGCGTAGATGTTGGTAGGACGGTTGGTATGACTGGCATCGTGATCAGGCCCTAACTTCCAAATTGCATTAGTAGTTGTCAGAGTGATTGTATGATGAGATAGCGGAGTCAAAAATATAAATAGGCAAAAATGTTGCCCCAACAATATTGTCTTCCTATATTTTGTATCCAAAAGATGAAATATTGACTACAAAAATATAGAAGACGAAATAATCGCCACAAAATAGGTTATGTCAATATTTTAATATTAGCTGTATACAAATATTTAAAATATACATATGCCATAAAATTCTTGACATTTTTAAATGTTTTTAATAATAAAATATTACTTCAAAAATTAGACCAGATAATTACGAAAATAAATTAAAATATATCCCAAAAAATAAACCTTAAAAAAATTAAAAACCAAAACTTCACATACAATCTACACTCTTACTGTTTCCTACTCCAAAGTAGGTAACAGTTAGAATAGGGAAAGTGGGTAGGAGCGCACTGCTTGCATGTATCAGCGCCATTACCCCATAGCGTCTTGGTAGTTGTAGTTCAGTTTTTCACACAAAGTTCATATTATTTTTCAGCTAAAGCAGTCTTTCGAAATCGTATTTCTAAATACCAATGTTTCAGGATTCCTCCCTCATCTGTACAGAATATTTATGGGTTGCTGGACATGCTGCCAATTTTCTCAGGTATAATCCCACTCATAGCGTGCAGGCGTTCAAAAGCTCGTCAGCTTGGGGGGCGGCTCACAAGAGCCTTTTCTCAGTGAAAGTGGGTAGGAGCGCACTGCTTGTATGTAACAGCGCCATTATCCCGTAGTGTCTTGGTAGTTGTAGTTCAGTTTTTCACACAAAGTTCATTTTATTTTTCAGCTAATGCGGTCTTTCGAAATCCTCTCTCTAGACACCTGTGTTTCGGGATTCCTCCCTCATCAGTAGAGAACATTTACTGGTTGCTGGACATGCTGCCAATTTTCTCAGGTATAATCCCACTCATAGCAAGCAAGCGTTCCAAAGCTCGTCAGCTTGTGGGTGGCTCACGAGAGCCTTTTATCAGTGAAAGTGGGTAGGAGCGCACTTCTTGTATGTAACAGCACCACTAGTAGTTGTAGTTCATTTTTTCATACAAAGTTCATATTATTTTTCAGCTAATGCCGTCTTTGGAAATCGTATCTCTAGACATTAGTGTTTCGGGATTCCTCCCTTATCAGTAGAGAATATTTAGGTTGCTGGACATGTTGCCAGTTTTTTCAGGAATAATTCCACTCATAGCTTGCAAGCATTCCAAAGCTCATCAGCTTGGGGGCGGCTCACAAGAGCCGTTTATCAGTGAAAGTGAGTAGGAGCACACTGCTTGCATGTAACAGCACCATTACCCCATAGAGTCTTGGTAGTTGTAGTTCAGATTTGCATACAACGTTCATATTATGTTTCAGCTAATGCCGTCTTTCGAGATCGTATCTCTAGAATAGTGTTGGTCTTTGGAAAGGTCAGATTTACTATTCCCACTCCACATAACCAACTGTTGGAAAGTGATGGACTTTGGAGGGGTCAGATTGACTATTTCCACTCCAACATAAACAACTGTTGGGCAAGTGTTGTAGTTGGAAGGGTTAGATTTATTATTTCCATCCCAACCTGTAGAACAAAGTGGTGGAAGGGTCAAATTTACTATTCCCACTCCAACATAAGCAACAGTATAGAAAGTGTTGGACTTTGGAGGGGTCAGATTCAGAATTCCCACTCCAAGGTAAGCAACAGAAGGGAAACTGTTGGACTGTGGAAGTGTCAGATTTACGATTGACACTCGACCCTAAGTAACAGCAGTGAAAAACATCCATTTGCTATACCCGGCTAAATGTAAAAAAGTGCATATACTTATAAATAGTACCAAAGTACACTTACATTTTTTTTATATATATACATTATTTACATAACGTCATTTATAAAAAATGATTACAAACTACAATGACTACATTAACAAGGAAGAATATACAAAAATATAAATATATTTACCAATTGAAAACATTTAAAAATATGTATACTTCAAAGACTTCCCTACATGCTACCCCAACAAACCAACACCCACATTAATAAATAACATAACACTGGTGAATAAATTAATAATTTAAACATTCATTTATTAAATAATACTACAAAAATTAAAACTATCAAAAGCAATAACCTAATTAGGATATTAAAAATACTTTCAACTCTTTTTTCTATAAACCCAACAATCTGCTATAAAGAAATGGAAATCATATTTTTTTTAAATATGTAAATATATTACTAAATAAAAAAAATAACTATACGCCAAATAAATTGCACACAAGTAATTTTAAAATAATGACTTGCAGAACAAAAATCAATAAAACACAACAAAAGAATTAGGAAACAAAAATATGCACAATTCTATTTTAAACAAATGGTTATAAGGCATTCAAAAATGTATTCCTATCTTCCAAATTATGCCCCATGATATTTTTGACACGACAATATGTTAGAACTGATATTATGTTTCACAATATTTTTAAGATATTTTGGCGGAACACAGTCACAGAGCTGTTCGACAGGGTGTGGGTGATTCTCATGCAGTAAGGCAACACTTGTGCTGCTGCCTTCAACTCATAGGAACCTGGTGCTATTCTGCGCTCACCAATGGGGCAAATAACCCCGCTTTAACCTTTGAATTCCAGGAGTAGTAAGGCCAAAAAGCCAAGGCTTGCTTAGGGCGATGTGGGGGGTAGAATGTCACCTCCAGGCCACATATTTATCACTCACAATATATAGAAAGTCCAAAGAGTGTTATTCTTCTATAAAAAGTTCCTCAACTTTCATTAACATTCGGTAATATGTTCAGTAACTAGCAGTGAATAATGCTTTACAGTGTGCAGTACTAGTATGGGAGCCAATGCTGCACTAGCATGGTTATCAGATGTAACATGGCAACACACAGACCCAGTATAAAGTCCCATCACAATAACCTCATTTGCAGGAGATGTTATTCGAGCATGTTCATACCCATGCCAGTAGCGTAAAAAATATTACGCAGTCATCTATGACATCTCTAGGTATTTTTGAGACCAATAGTACCTCTACAGACATAAATAACTCACGGCTATTTAAAGAACCTTCACATAATGTTTATTTGGCCAACAAGGAAAAAGAGTATAGGGGGGGTCCCAATTTGGATTTCCCATTGAAAGTAAGACAGAAGGTTTTTCTCAGGCAGACAGCAAATACTGCTAGACAGAGTTACACAAAACTTGGCAGGAGGGATGGCTCGGTCCAATTTGTATCTACTTGTGTGCTGTAAATCTGTCTGGCAGCTTGTAAGCTATTCACAATAGAATGTTTTATGCATATTGTTTCACAAACTAAAGTTTGGGTGCATTATTAAATATAATTCTTTTTATTTGCCATTGGATCAGTTGTGCTTAAACTCTCAAGTTAAGGTCGAGTTGGGCCATCTTACTTGTGAACCAGCCAAAGAAACAGAATAAAGGCACATTTCAGTGGCGTTTAGGAGTTGGACTGTAACTAGAATGTTCCTTAAACTGAAGTGCATTGTTTCACTTTTGCAGTTTTTTACAATAATATTGAAAACATAATAACTATAGGCCTCTTCACACAACAGAGCAAAGCAGGAGAAACAGGAGTCCTGCATTGTTCCAGTGATAGAAAAAAGTGCTGCAGCGGATTTACAGAGTGGCACATTCCAATGATGTCATCAGGGGTACTTCTGCAAAATTAAACAGTTAGTGCAAAACACAACTTCGTGTTACTGTATAAAGGTGAGTCAATGGTGTTGTGCATACAATTTTTACCAGAAGGACACTCTAGTAATCTTTTCTACGTGAAAACAGCCACAGAAGGACAAACAACTTTAGATGCATGCTTTCACCTAAAGGTGCCACCTTGTGAATGATATCACAATATAGTTCAACAGTTAAGCAAACATAATTAAACAAAGAACATTCTAGAATGTTATATCCTGTGAATGTCACAATATATCTGAAAAGCCAAGCTGTCATCATCAAACAAAGTATCATTCTGGAATGTTGCATCCTGTGAATGATCTCACAATATATCTCAAATGCCAAACAAAGTAACATTCTAGAATGTTACAACCTCTGAATGTTGTCACATTATATGCCAAACGTCATGCAGCCTTCATCATACCAAGTAATATCCTGGAATGTTACATCCTGTGAATGATACCACAATATATGTCAAAAGGCAAACAAAATAACATTCTAGAATGTTACAACACATGAATGATGTCAAAATACATGTCAAAAGTCACACAGACTTCATCAAACAAAGTTACTTTCTGGAATGTTGCATCCTGTGAACGATGTCACAATATATCTCAAAAGTCAAAGTTACATTCTAGAATGGTACAACCTGTGAATGATGTCACAATATATGTCAAAAATCAAGCAGACATTATGAAACAAAGTGACCTTCTAGAATGTTACATCCTGTGAATGATGTCACAATATCTCAAAAGCCAAGCATCAAACAAAGTAACATTCTGGAATGCTTGTTGTCAGTGATTGCGAGTGATGCAGGACTGGGTGGGGAGAGCTATTTGTTCTCTTCACTGATTGCACCCTTCAAAGCCCACAATATCCCAGAGGTTTAATATGTGAACTACTGTTTACCACCTTATTTGCATAAACTTTGTCATAAAGCCAGGTCAGGCCAGAATTGCTGATCTTGCTTTGCCTAAAAACCTAAGGGATTTTGTGTAGGTCAGCCACAGACACGTGCCCTTTAAACCCTTGTAGATATGTTATCCTTCCTGGCCTAAAGCAGTTTGACTCTGAAGGATCTTGCTTTTGGTGCGAAAAAGGTTTTGGGCCCCTAAAGATGATCCATGCTGCCATTTGTGCTGCTTTCCATTGCACAAACACCGAGAGAAAGAAATAGCAAAGCTGGACCTTGGGGTCTAACCATAATGTTCATTAGGGTGCATTGTTTTAGTCAAATTTTCGTGCTGTGATAGTATTTTTAGGGAGTCCAGCACTCCCATCCCCAGTACCTGCTGGACACAATTTTCCACCATCCCCTTTAGCTAATACCACACCCATACTACACGCTGGGCATGTTCGTAAGTCATTTCTGTTGGGCATGCCCAGCTAATGTTAGGCTCAGGGCATGGCAAAAACATGTAAACCCACGTAACATCCTCACTAGGCACCCAGTTTGGTCACGTCCAAGGGGCACTAGGTTCAGGACACTCCTTTCAGCCATGCTCGGCAGGAAGTAAGCTCACATGCTGGAATTTCAATAGAAAAGACAGCTTTTGTTAACCTCTCCTATGACCCTAGGGTAATGCTGTTTTCAGAGGGCAGAGCCAGGCCATGGCTTGCTGATGCAGGGTCCGCTGGTATTCCGTGCTACATTCCTTCCCTTGTTAGACTGTTACCACTGGTTTCCAGCACCTTTGTCTTCCGCTGACCGGTACTGGCCTGGACTGCGTTGGACCTAGGCCCTCTAACGATGTGAACTTTGTTGTTTCTGTGGTTCATGGCCTGGTATGTCCCTCACCTGCTTGTCCATGGGCTGCATTTTATATGGACTCTTCCCACCTCTTTTGCAAAGTCATGGAAACCTTCCTCTTAAGGGGTGCCTCACAGAGGATCCTATTCGCGCACCCCAATTAGACAGCCTTTTCTGCACTTCTAATGTATCGCGACTGCTTCTATTTCCTTTATTGTCCTTCCCTTGTTTCCCTACACTCTAAACAGCATTGGCCTTGACTGTGGGAACTCCTCTCTCTCAGGGCCCCTGTTACACTTTGTTGGATAGAACTGAAATGTAAGGTTAAACATGCGGGTGTTTGCCACACACACCCTTGATGCCAGTGATGCCTCCAGAGGCACCGAATGGCTAAGAATAGTTACTACCTGCACCCACCTAGAGTGGCATTTGAGCAGAACAAACACAAGCAGCTGACATCATGGTTTAATGAATGGTCACATAGTCTATAATATGTCCCAGGCCTTCTCCTACTCTAGAGTGCTGCTGCCCCCTGGAGTCACACCTCACAGGCGCAGTCTTTCTCATCACGGACAATCTCTTGAGGCCATTGGGTCTCTGTGGCTGTGGTCAATCCACTCAGTAGGCATGGCTTGGGTCACACCGACCAGTCATCCTTTCATACTTTAATCTCCGCCCTTTCTTCCCTTCTTGCCACTGAAGGAGGTAACAACATGACCATGCCACCTTTGCGGGCATTGCCGTTTACCCCTAGTCTGCCAGGGCCTAGGATGCTGCTGTTCTGCAGTGACTCGTGAAGACTCACTTCGTAAGCTTGAGCACAGAGTGCAATATAATATTAGTGTGCAGAAGATGTGACCTAACGGTCAGAGCTGCCGACTTTTAACTAGGGAACCAGGTTTGAGTCTTGGGGTCGGCTCAACATCCTGTGATTCTAGGCAAATCTAACTGGTGCTCGTGTAAAGCGCTCCAATACCTTATTCGAATTTGCACCATATTAAGCTGCAAAAAAAAGTCAAACCTATTTCTTACAAGCAAACTGATCTGTATTTACATTAAAGAAAAGGAGGGCATATAAGTTAATGATCGCCAAAGAAAACAAAAAATACTAGCACATTCGGCAGCCAAGATGCCACCCCAAACGCATCTATAGCATTTAAATCCAAAGACACTTTTACCATTAAGCATTGGACTCTGAGGTCACTGCCATCCTGTGATCGGGAGAGTTGTAACTGGCAGGAAGACTTCAAAAATCAAATTCGCAATTTGTTTGAAACTTTGCCGTGGTGTTCTTGAACATCAAATGCAAAAAGCTCCAGACAGAGCGGCATAGAGATTTATCTAAAGTCTGTTTAATCAAGCAGACCAAACTACAATCCTGGGATGAGTCACAGCGACCTCTGGAAACCAGAGCTAGGTAACTTCTGAAGGTTAGTGGTCATCGAAGGCCTTCAGTGTGGTCGACTCCTGAGGGCCAGCAGTGCTGAGAAAGCGGCGCCGTTAATGGCTAGCACCCAGACATGGTCACGAAATTTCAAGAGAAGGCATCACAAACCTGGTCCGCAGGCAGGATTTCTCTTTTTTTTTTTTTTTAAATCACTTACCTGTCGGCTGGCCGCCTCTCTTCCGGAAAAGAAAGCAGGATAGGCTCCCCTGAGCCAATCACCACAATGCAATGCAGCGTCGTGATTGGCGAGCAACCAGGCACCCCTAAGCCAATGCAGCATTGTGATTGGTCTGAGCTCCGCGGCTCGGCGCTCAGATAGGGAATGGAAGACTGGGCATGTTCTCCACCCACCAGGATGTAATGCAGCCTGGGTTCAGAACATGCTAAGTGCGCATACATGTTTGGCTAACAAAGCAAAACCAAAGGGGATGATGGACGGAGTGGATTTAGGTCCAGATCTCTGTACTGGGGTGAATGTATGACATTGTTCTGCATTCTGTCCATCGTTGTTTTTGAATGTTTGGCCGGCACCAGAGGGCCAGCCAAACATTCATGCGCACTTAGGAGGTGTCACCACTCCTCCCCTCTGCGCAGCCCTGCCCCACCCCCCAAAAAAATTGCCCCAGCACAGAAAAAGAAAATGATAATAACATAGTGTTATTATCATTTTATATTTCCTTTTTGCCGTCCTGAAAGGCAGTGGGGCGACGCTCCTCCACCTTAGCGGAGGAGCCGCCCCTGCTCTTCATACTGGAGACGAGCAGCTCATTCATTAATTCACCCTGGGAGATTCGTGCTCATGGCGGTTTTCAGTCTGTTGGTAAGGTGTCAAAGTCTAATTTTCTTAATCTATAGTGTAACTCGGTCAGTTAAACACTCCCTGCTGACATCTACTGTGATCCACAGGTCACACGTTCAAATCTTGGAATGGCCAACTCCCCCTTCCAAACGGCATCCGTGCAACACGAAACAGGCCAGAAGCGAATAGGCCACTGTCCCCCCTCGGACTGGGTCAGTTATTCCTCCCAGGACTCATATATTAGCCCTCGGGTATGAATTTCCGTATCCCTTAAGTTATCTGGCTAGGGTGCAAATTTGTTATTGTGCCCTAAAAAACACTAAGGGCCAAGAAGGCCTAGAAACGGGGACCCCGATGGGTCGATCCTCTTTGCTTCGCAGAGGTCATTTCGGTTTCCGTGCAGCACAGGGTGATGCTTCCGGATGCCCAGAGCACGAGGCAGCGGCATAAATCGATTGCACGTGCAACAGCTCATAGATCACCGACCGGGAACCGGCAAATCCGCCTTGATATATCGCCCTTTGGAGAGCAAATGAACAGGTGGTGCCCGTGAAGGGCACGCGAGGCCGGCCCCAGAGCAGGGTCGCGGGTAAGGGGCGTTAATATTAATGTAAGCTCCCTTTCATTAGCCACTCGCCACTGATTGCGCATTAAATCCCCGTATGCAGGAAGGCGCCGACTGACGCTGTACAGAACTCTCAGCTCTGCCCGATCCTTGTCTGAGCAGTTCATCCAGTCCATGTTCTTTGCTGTGCATTCTGGGATTTGTAGTCAGTCAGCCAGCGGCGACTTGTATTTGCTAATGCTTGGCTTTTCAGGCTTAGTCGAGTGATGGGGTGCTGTCAAGGCGCTCGCTTTGTGCCATGATCCAAGTCTTACGCCTGCGTTTATGAACTCTGGAAAGGCAGATGTGGGGCGTGGCACGAGCCACTAGGGGACTCACACCTCCTTTCACCCTCGCAGGCATTCTCAAGGCTGGGCGTTTTCTCTGCTGCACCCTCTACTCACAGTGGCTATGATATGTGAGTTTGAATTTTCCATTCCACTTTTACTTCTGCCTTTTCATCACATGCTGTCAGACACTTGTGTTTTCCTATCTTAAATGCCGTGGCATTTATCACAAGTAAGTTGAAGTAACTCACTTTATATCCGAGAAGGCATCTGCTTAGTGACCAGCAAAGTCCATCATTTGTTTCACTCACTGGGACACCAAAGACCGGAAGCAACTTCATGCAAAGCTCCCTGCGCCCAGCTCCCCCAGGGACAGCTCTCTCCAACCCGCCAGGCCATGCCCTGTCTGACCAGGGACAAAAGCAGCCTCGGGCTGGCTCTGGGCTCATCTGGCCTCATCCGTGAGGTTCACTGAGTCCTGTGGCACAGTGGGCATGGACCAATGTCCGGGAATATCCACCACCAGCATTTAATCGGTTAATAAGAATAACAAAAATGAATGAATGAAAAACAAGTGACGGAAAGGGCTAGAACCCAACACTGAACACGAGGTTGTGAAAAGTGCAAGGCTGCCGGAAGAGCGGTCTGTATGGCTGATGAAAGGGCTAATGACGCTGATACCTCTGGTAGCCCCCCCTTTGTGTGAATACAATCCGTTTCTACGTGCCCCCTAAAATACACTTTCCTTATTTGTAAGGTGCCCAAGGACCTTGCTGTATCTGTGCCCGTATTTCTTGCTTGCAAGACACCGTCCACATGTTTGCCAAACAGGGCTTCTCCACAGTATGGCATATGTGCTCTGCGCTTCCTGGTGGTAGCAGCTAAGTCCACACACCTGGAACCCCAATAGGCTATCAAAGCACAGTACTCCTCACACTCCAGTGCACCCCAGTAGCAGCTACAAGGGAGGGTTAGACAGGAGCAAGTCTGCTGGCATAGGTTGTTTGATTAAACCGCTCTATGGCTACTCTGCAGGCATGGCCGGACAGAGCAGGCAGTGCTTGCAGGCACGGATGGCCCACCCAGCTGAAAGAATCAGCCAAGGAGAGATGAATGTGCATGAGTCAATGACACAGGCAGAGGCTATGTACCCACTGAGTGTAAACATCTGATGCCATGCAATGCACCACGAATGACGACTTCTGCCATGTCCCACTGCCAGTGTACCAACTGAATCACTGACCAACAGTATCCCTCCCCCCATAAACAAATTAAGGGGAGTGAAGAGGTGCTGTAGAGCATGGGCTGACCCTCCTCCGACACAGAGCTCTACGTAAACTATAGAGCCCAACTAGATTGGATCAATCTATGAACACTTATGGGAATAATCCATCCGTCTCCAACGTTCTAAACAACTGCGAATCCCACAAGTGCCAATTCCCAGGCATACCTGGCAGCAGTGCCTACTAGCAACCACAGGCACACATTAAGCACAGACCATCACAATTAGGGCATTCCAGTGAGGAAAATGTACTGGGTGGAATGCTCCAGTTAAAGTTGGCTCCCCCTACAGACATGGACCAACCTTCAGCAAAGCACGAGGCAACAACACATGCAGCATTCTCAAATGTGGGAATGTCCTAGGGGGCGGTAGCTGTTGTATTGTTCTTTTGTAATCAGCAGTTGTGCATATCACATCCTGCGCGAGGGCCCAGTTACCTTTTTTTCAAGGTGGTACGAAGGAACTTAAAAAGGGTGGGAGACGATGGCCCAAAAAAATATGTGTTTATTATTAAATCAGTGAGCATGTGACAGGAATTTGAAAGGTCAAGGGTTACAGAGTAGGTGGAGCAGTTGGAGGTTGTAGCCACTGGGAAGATGGCGGGCAAGGTGATAGGTTAGAGCTCCAATGTACCATCACCTTGGAAGAGTTGCTGTCCATTTGACTCCTTCTGTCGGGTCAGCGCTGCAGCGCCACCTGCACACGATGATGCGCAATTCACTCACTCACCGCCTAAAAACTGTGCACACGTATGTGTTCCCACTATCGCACTTGTTCACCGCCCGGCCTTCCCATCACACAGGTTTGTTTTATTTCTCCTTACTGTGGCCATCGGTTCGGCTCGGCTTCAGATTTCCCAACAATCACGCTGGCATATCGTGTTAATTATTATATGAGAAGCAGCTCATGAGGGGGGCTAAGGACCAGTGGAAAGGAGTGCGGATTGTAAGGGGTACATAAAACACAGTTTTTTTTAAACACCCATGTTTTAAGACTTTCTAAACAGAAGAGTGTGTCTGTATTTTAGGCTGAGTATTGAAAAACATCCCGGGTCAAATCTGACAGACACCTTACCATACCCAACTGAAAGCTCCTGTACCCAAATATTTACTAACTCATACATTTATTAGGGGGGATATAACACAGCAAACACCCCCCTACCCCGAAGCTAAGCCCCTGATCACAGCAACATTGGCAGAAGAACTGGTAAGAGGATCCCGACCAGGGAGGCTGACGTGCATCCTTCTTCCTTCCCACAACAGAGCATTCATATTTAATGATTACCCGAGGTTTCGGGGATGGAACATTCCCAGTACCGGCTTACTACATCTTGAACAACAAACACCAGAAGGCCGTGCTCTGAACACCAGGCACGCACTTACCTCCTGAACAGCATCAGCCATGAGGGAGGTTTCAAACATCTAGTGCGGCCTTTCATCTGGACCGCCATTCACTCAGGGGGGTCTCTGTATACCATCACCTGAACAGACGCTCACTTCCACCTCCACTCTCCCTACTCCATCCTCAGTGTTAGAGTCATATCGCGATGGTACGACAGAGAAGGGAGGGTTGGATTTACATTGAATTCAAAGATCCTTGCTCTCCGACAGCACCAATGAGAGCTGAGCAATAGTGGCAGGCCAGACAATAAACATTCTATGTTACCTATATCATGCTAGCCAGGTCTCTCATCTTCACCTTCCCTGTATCCTTGACCGGATACAAGGCAGGGGCGACAGCAACAATAACTGTAAGCCGGAATCACAAAGCCAAGGGGCAGTAACATTGCATCGTTTAGGAGCGAAAGTTCATGTTGTATATCACAAAACTTTAGTTTACACTTAAGTGCTACAATTTCAGTTGCAAGTACATCTAATCACAAGGGGCAGACTGTGGGTGCTTCTGGTGTGCCTACAAGGACAAGACTACATCTGATTTCAGGGTTTGGAAAGGGATGAGGTCGTTGTGTAAGGAAAGTTATTAATTACAAATGCACCGATGCACCAAATTTGCACATCCAGAAACATGCACTTACCTAATGTCTGAATGTATAGATATTCCCGCGTGTGAGTACTACAGGTAAGATTCAGTGGTTCCTGTTTACTATGAGTTTGTTCTGAATTTGAAGAAACTTAGAAATATTCTCCCAATTTTGTAGCAATCCGACTACAGCTAATTTTTAACCCAGGGCAAAGTTCGCGGAGGTCCACTACGCGGAACTCCGCGAAGTTGGGAAAAAACCTAAGCAGAGCTCCGTAAGCGGCGGAGTACGATAGAAAAATGCTGTTTGCGGTGATGCATCATCATGAACGGCACCATGCACAACACAAGCGGGTGCTGCTTTCCTTTCTGCTGCTCGAGTAGATTTTTACTTGAGCTGCAGCTTTCTCAACGCAAATGGACAGTTTCTCAACACGAGCATACGCAACCATTTGCAATGAGAAATCTGACCTTCCCGAGTTGAGTAATCTCGCGGGAGGTTGATTTTCCACGCTCGCACTCGCCAACATGACGTTGATGAACACGAGCCAGGAAAAATCTCCTCTCCACAATGTGAAGCAAAGTTTTGGGGCACTCCGTGATCTACGCGTAACATAGTGTGCGGAAAACTCCGCGAGTAGAGTGGAGTTCACTGCCTATGGTTACTAATTTTTGAGTTTTTGTCTGTAACAGGCCCCTGCATAATAGCTTGTTTTTATATTTATTTATTTGATAGTTTTATATAGCGTGAACATGACCCATGCGTGTTTAGGAGCACTTTACAAAGGTGTCAGAGTGCTTTACAAATTTACAGAGAGCAGACCATTAATATTAATAATAATAGCATATTAGATAGCGTGTACCCTGAAAAGGGAGGGTACACTTTACAAAGTACAGGGAGCAGAGTAGAAAAACAATAAAATATACATATATACGTATATATATATATATACATCATAGTCCAGAAAACTACTGACTCAGGCAATGTCGAGACAAAGGAGGTTGACAGGACTAAAAAGTCGAAAAGACTACAGTAGCCGGTGAGAAAAGAGACAAGAGAGTGATTGAGACAACCGTATCTGAGGATCTAGAGAAGAAATGTGTTCATAGGAGTACTTTGACTTCGTTCTTGAAGGATAAAGTTAAGGGACTCATTCATACAGAGATTAATTAATCTTTGCAGTTTATTGGAACTATATATAAAGTGCTAATATTAATTCATTTGATGGGAGTCAGTTCATGAAAGTCGAATGCTGAAGGGGCGAGGTGACATCTCAAAAGATCAGCAAGATTGGTTAGTGAGTACCTTCTCTTCACATATACAGTGATCTTTCGATCACAAGCCTGAACCACAGCAAGGCCAGCTCACCCTTCATCCTTCCAAGGCACTTACATTGGCCACCATTTACATTGGGTAATAGTAACACACTATTTGCAGAACCATGGCCCTGATTCAGAGGAACAGGTGATAATTATCACACCTGATAAAATCCCAAACCAATGCCTCGAGCACTCCTCGTCTCAGGTAGTCCAAAACACGATACTCCGGTCACTGCTGTGTTCAGATTCTTTGTTAAAACACCTCCTCTCTAGTCAACACATGTTTTATCTCAATACAACTTCATCAGGGCTGGAAGACCGTATAACATATGCCAAAATTACTATTGTGTTCACACAAAAGAAAAGGCAATCACCAATATGTACATACCAAAAGACCATCTCCAGTAATTTGCAAAAACATATTTTCCAAAATCTTAAAACTTCTTTACTCCCAAGTCTCCCATGTGTGTACCATCAAATTTCGGAAACATCATCAAATAACAAAAAACAAATAAGTCACAGCAAACATGTTCTTTCCCTAGCAAAACATTTTAAACAGACACCCATAATGAGCATGACAACAAAAACTCCACTCACAACAAGAAAGCGAAAGAAAAAGAAACCTAGTCTCATTCTCCCAATAACAATCTGACAACACAAACGGCAACTAGGACCGTTGAACTGTCAGAACAAAGAATTCTATGGAAATCCAAAGATTTTGGAGGTGACGCCTCACTCACTTAATAGGGACATGTTTCCCCATCAGTGCAAATCCACACCTTGGTATGAAGGTACAAGAAGCGTAGATTCAACCAAAAAAGAATGGCAGTTCTTATGTAAATTATAATTGGATATGTGGCAGGGATCCAAAAGGTAAAAGATTAAAATGTCCTAGGGTAGGCCCAGGGAAATTTCCTTTAATAGGTGGGGACCCTAGACAGCTAAAAACAACGTTTGTGTCTCATGTTTGAGATACAAGTCTCATAGATACCCTAACCAAGCCAACATGTTTCGGCCCACATTAAAAGCCCACATGGGTCTAGGGCCTTCGTCAGGGCTGGGGGTGTCCCTGCCTAGGCAGGCAATTGTACCACGCAGTATTGATGCCTGAAGCTCTCACCTCCCGAAGGGATTTTCCTTAGAGACTCTAAATTTGGGTGGATCGGTTATCATGCACATTTTGCTGTAGGTTTCCTCCTATAATCACACATTAGTCAAGGTTTGAAACCTGTGAGGCAACCTACTCGCTGATCTGCGACTGTCTTCAGTGGGGGAGAGGAGGTTTCCTCGCAGGTTGTGTGCATAAGGGGTAATATATTGCAATTCAATTACGGGGCCCCCAGTACCCCCAGTACATATGTCCCAATAAAGGCTTCATATGTATGTAAGTCTTCAGACAACATGTACTCTAAGCACATTGGTCGTTGAAGGAAGTCACATCCACGTGCCCTAACCCAGAGTTAAAAAGAGTACACGGTTAATGGATGTTGTCCGGAAGTTGTTAAAATCTACCTAACCATATTATTTTCTCTTTTAATTTATGGTAGACTTAACCTGGCTAAATGTAACGAATGACGAGTTTATTCAAGCGCCCAGTAATCACCGGGTGTAGTTAATAGCACCCATTTTGGATGTCTGACCCTGCATAGACAGAACTTTTCAAACAGGGTTTGGCCAGGGGGCTGAAAAGTTCAGCCAACTCAGAATCAAGACCTTTGAAATGGCAGGAGTGGAATTTGAAATGTTATGTAAAAAATGTATTTCATTGCTGTGATTTGAATTTGTGACAGGCAGATCCTGTGCCGATGTCAGCAGCGAGTACTTAACACATTGAGCCATCTTGCAGCCTCCGGCGGAGTGAAGGGAGAGGAAGAAGCAAAGATGGGTCAGAATACAACATACATCAGTGGGTGGCCCTGGGTTATGTTTAGGATCAAACTAGGGCTGTGCACAATTTCAAGTATGGGGTAAGAGGGCCTCAATCTTTTTAAAATATCAGAATATTATCAATACTCCTGCATTAAGTCAATGACACCCATCCATCCGTGGTGATTGATAACTCCAGCAGGGGGGGCCTCCCCTCGCAGGCAACCTTTTATTAGTAAAAGTTATGAGGTCAGTGCACACTAAATATAGGAAATAGTCCCTCCAAGGGAGGGGAGAGGTAAAAAGCGGTTAAAAGGCGTGAGGGGGTGGGGGGGGGGGGGTTCTTGTTTAAATTACATTCTAAAACATTCGCCATTTTATAGCACATTTCTCTTTCAGGAAGAGTCCCAGAGCTTGTGGCTGGTGCTTCCATCCATATAGTGTGTGGGTGGCGGGAAACATGTGGGTCTATTTCCCGCGCTCCCATCAGTCACACCTTCGCCCCTCCTCCCTCCCCGTCACCGGCTGGAATCAGGCTTCACTGACATCTCTCACAGCATCACACTCTGACCGCTGTCGTGTCTGGTGCGCAAGTGCATCTCGCTTTAACCGGGGGTTAGAAAAACATATTCCTTTTAAATGGAGTCACCTGCGGACATGAACCGTATTTCATGCACACGGGCCACACAGAACATTCCAGAATAGTTGGAAATGTCAGAGTCCTTTATGTTGGAGTGTCAGGTCAGGCTTAGAAATAATAGCTGGGAGGGGGACCTATCGGGTTTTACGAGTTTCGAATCTGGCAGCGCATTAAGAGATAGTTTGTCAGCAAGCTTTAATGGCCCTATTCACAACATTTTTGTGCCTCTACCTTCAGTTTAGCTTGAGCACTATGAACGTGTGCAGGTTTGTATTGGTTTTGTATTTTTGCAGTTTTATACAGTGCGAACAACACCCACATGGAATCTGAGCACTTTATATATGAAAATGTACTACTGAACAAAGGCAGTATACACACGAGCAATGTACACAGTAACATTAGTTTAAACAGACGTGTAATAAAATAACTTATCCCTAAAGATGAATAGTTTAGGAAAGAGGGCTTTCGAAGACAGAATTAAGAGGTTTGAAGGGAGCACAAACAAGTATTGCTGTGTGTGTCCTGTTTGGTCACTGCCTGCCTGACAGAAACGTTTTCCTCCTAAAAAAAAATGGCTGCCAAATCACTCCGCAGTATGCGTAGGGAGTTGAAATGTCTAGAATTTTTTCACCATCAACAACATGGCCGCTTCCCAGAAGACCATGGAGTAAGTTTAGTAACAATGGAGGCTGAGCAAGGGTAAATCATTGGGGTTTGCAGGCAAAGGAGGATTTAAAGGTAATATGTGCATGTGTGTCAGTGAGAAGCATTTCATTGAGATGAGAGTGTGTATTATATTGTAATTGCATTTATGTAGCGCTTACCACCGCTGACGAGGAGTCAAAGTGCTTTATGCCAGGCAGCACGCTGCTGTTACGGTACCCAAGGTTGATGGTTAGTTCAGTGTTATTGGTTACTGTTTGTTATTTATTGGGATTAGTCGTATGCACTCGAAGAAAACCATTCCATGCAGTCATTTCAGTTTTTTATGGTGGACTAAAGAGTATTAGTGATTGGTCGAAATCATTAGTCGGGGGGCAGGGGGGTAGCTCAAACACATGGCTGGTGGGATTAATACAGGAGTTAGAGGAGATTAGGTATTGTTAGGTTGCATGGGTGTAACTTTCAGCGGAGGAAGGAGGGAATGTGATCTTGTAAATGAGTTGTGGGAAATTTGCTGAAATAGAGAATAGTCGGAGGTGCATGTGTCAGAGTAGGTTGCGCTCATACAGAGAAGGCGTGCAGAAGGAGAAAATAATTTGAAAGAGAGAAGATAAAAGGTGAGGTAACAAACCGAAGTTTTAATTAAAGGACAGGTTTTTAATGCCAGATTTAAGGAATGTGGTAAATATTTTTGAGACAGAATGCAGTTTTAGAATGCAAAAATGTAGAAATACGATATACTTGTGAACCTTGTGCTATGTTGGAAATTTCAATAGGTACTAGAAGCAAGAAAACCATCTCTCCATTGCTAGACTACTGCTAGACCACCGATCCAGCCAGGTCAGTTGATCAACTCAAGATTTGAAACAGAAAAAATAATGGCTGGACGCATATGTCAAGAAAAAACGTGGGAAATAATGTACACAAGGAAAAAGAGATTCTGGTATTCATCCTCAGGTTTGACTCAAAGTATTAATTATACAGCAGAGTGGGTACATTTAAATACCTCTGGTTTGCGCTGGCACCAGATGGAAGGTGAGGACAGCTTCATCGACAGTGGAAGTTTATTACCTGCATTCCAGTGGCTGCAAACACTGGTGTGAGTGAGGGGATGGGGAAAGGGCTCCCTTTACAAATCAAATGAACACTATGTTAGGAAATGGCTGCTGATTAGACTTCCTGAAGCTGTGCCCTTTTTGTTGATGCTATGTGTGAGGACAGGTGGAGCTGCAGGTTGAAAGGGACCCTTTAGATGAGGCCAAGCATTTGTCTACCTTCATCACACTCCAGTTCAGAGCCCTCACACCTCTTTGTACCTCTGTTGTAGGTGCTTCAGGCTGGAGACAGTCCTCCTGTGAAGGGCATCACTACACAAAGGCTGTGTCTGAAGCACAGACTGGAAGATGAAGAAATCAACCCCCTGCTGAAGAATCCATCTGCTGACCTAACAGAGCTCAAGAATTTCAGGCCCATCTTCCTGCTCCCCTTCCCAGCCAAGGTCATTGAGAAGGCCATCAACGCCCAACTCTCCGAGTTCATCGAAGCAAAACACATCCTGGACTCCTCTCAATTCAGCATCTGATGCAACCACAGCACCGAGACCACCATGACTAGGGATAAACAGCAGCCCTCATCCTCTTGGACCTCTCGGCTGCCTTCGACACCGTCTTCCACCGTACCCTAAGCACAAGACTTCACGACATCAGCATCTGTGACAAAGCCCTGGACTGGATCGGCTCCTTCATCACCAGTAGAACATAGTGAGTCAGACTACTATCATTCCTCTCAGAACCCACGGAGATTGGCTGCGGAGTCACCCATGCTTCTTCCTGAGCCTCACCCTCTTCAACATCTACTTGGCCCTGCTCGAAGCCATAGACAGGAACCACAGACTCAACATTGTCTCCTTCACCAACGACACCCAGCTGATCCTCTCCCTCACCAACAAGCCCACAATCACCAGTAACAACTTCCACAACAGGATGAAGGCCTTCGCCACCTGGAATGAGAGACATCTGCTTCAAGCTCAACTCGGACAAGACCAAAGTCCTCATCCTGGGTCCCAACATCTCCGCTTGGAAAGACTCCAGGGGGCCCGCCGTGTTAGGACCCCCCACACACACCCATGGATCATGCACAAAAACCTCACCATCATACTTGACTCCTCGCTCAATATGAACTGCCAGATCAACGCCATCTCATCGTGCTTCCACACTCTTCGCCTGCTCCGAAACACCTTCAGATGGCTCCCCACAAAAGCCAGAAAGACGTACAACTAATTTCTGTTTAGGCTTGGATTTTACTTTAAAGAAAAACCCCTCCGGATCTTCAAGGGTCCCTTCAGTAGTTTGATTGGGCTCCACTGTGGCGGCCATGACTCTATAGTAGGTTTTTAATGAGGGGGTGATTTTTGAAATAAGTACGGGTTTCTTTTTTACTCTAATTTTAGCTTTAGAAACCCCTCTCTGTTTCAATTCCTCCTCCTCTTCTTCACTCTCCCCAAATCTAGCCCCGGACCTCCTTAACTTTGCTTTAGTTAAGTTAACAGTAGATGACTTTTTTTGGGTCGCAGGGACATGGGAAGCCTCTGAATTCTGCAATGAATAAGCAGCTCTTGCTCTTAGGGTATAGCGACCCGCTCTAGGAGGAGAGACAATACCTTTTGTATAGCCACCTTCATTAACCTCCATACAGTTACTTAGAATGTCAATGCCGCCTCCCCAGGGCGCCGGGACCAAACCAACCAAGCTTGAAAAATCGTCGTTACACCTTACCGGAGATTTGACCCCCTCTGAGGCTTGAATATCACCTCTGTCTTCTTCTGAGGGATGGCGCGCGATTCTCGCGGTTCTCGCTTTTGATATCCCAGCTGCCTGCTCCCAATGCTCTCGATAGGGATCCCACTGCTGCTCCGGCGTCACCGCTGCTAGTGCTGACACTGCCCCCGAGACCCGGAACCAAAAACAGGCAGAGACCAGGCGCCTACGGAGCCTCGCTGCCTCCTCCCACCTCCAGCCGAGAGACTGACTGCTGAAGCCCATCAAGTCCGGGTGACTGGAACAGAGGAGGACTCGCCGAAAGCTGCGTGCACTTCGCCAGGCAAAAAGACCGACGAACAGAAGAAAAATCAGCTCACAGGGCCCCCGGAATGCCTCTCCCACCTCCCTTCATTCCCCCTCATCCCGTGAAAAGACCCGAGGTGAGTACGGCCGCGACCGTTATCTGCCGGCCGCCATGTTCCTCCCCGTAGTCAATAATTTCTTAGTATTTAGTATGTGCCTAAACAGAAATTAGTTGTAAATGATGGGGGAGCCTCCTCCCCTGTGACCCCGTTTTCTCAATGTAAACAAAGGGGGGTTAAACAATCTACTAAGCGGCCCATTGGGTCTCTAACTGACTCCCCAGTGCTTAAGGCCCCACAACAAGGTGTAACCCTCTCGAATAGGTTTAATGTTTTGGGACCACCGGACGAGGAAGGACCCGCACCGTTTAAAGATCCCTCCGGAGACTTATCAACAGGAGCGCCCTCTGGGTGTCTCATAGCAGGAAGCTTGGAAGCAGCAGTGGGCTCCGAAGTGCGATCTCTATCGGATATATTAATCGCCATGAAGAAGGAGATGTTAAGTGGGTTTAAGGTCTCGAAATTAAATCAAGCAGAACTTGCGGGAAGGTTCTCTGTTTCTGAAGCCAATCAGGCGGCGATCAAGGCTTCCTGTGAAGTTCTGTCCCAGAGGCTTGATGAGGTGGCGGTAAGGACGGGCCTTCTCGAAGCAGAAATACCTGGCATTAAAGAAACTATAAGTGAGGCCGCAAGGGAAGTAGGGAAGTTAACCTTACAACAAAAGGCTCTGAAGGAAGACATCGAAAGGTTGGAAAACCATTCAAGGAAGAATAATCTAAGGCTCCTCAATATTCCCGAGAACTTGGAAGGTTCGGACTTAAAGGGGTTTGTCATTTCTATTTTAAAGGGGTCTGTTTTGAAAGATCAGTCTGACATTGATTTGATGTCAGAAATCCAAAGAATTCATCGTGATCCCTACAGGAAAAACCCGAAAAAACAGAAACCCCGGAAGATTTTGGTTAACTTCCTCTCATATTCAGTAAAAGAGCTAGTTCTATCACTTGGTCTCAAGGAGGGTTCTTTAACTTTTTCTCCCAATGGTTCGGATTCATTTTCATTTACCTTTCAAATTAGGTCTGACATTTCCCACATAACGGCTACAAGGCAGTGGGAAATGGGCAGCAGAATGGAGGAAATGAGGTCTCTGGGTGTTAAGGTACAACTAAAATGTCCGGCTCAGTTGCGTGCCATGCATAATAATCAGATGCACTTATTCCATACAGTTGAAGAAGTAGACTACTTCATGGCTGGACTAAGGAGGGCAGAGCAGGCAAAGTGAGGTTTGTTATGTAAACAAGCAAGGGCCTCTTCACAGGATAGTATATCCGTTGTTGCACTTCTTTTTCCTATCCTGCCTCCAATCTTCTCCCCTAGTATACTATTTTTTTTTTTTAAACCAGAGGTGAGCGTGACCTAATGGGTTCACCCATCTTCAAGGGAGGGTTCCTCAAGGGATTAGGGGCACGCACGGGGATGAGGGAGGGGGGGGGATTTTTTTGGGGGGGGTCACCATGGGTGGGTAAGGAATAAATATAAAAATAAAAATAAAAATAACAAAATTAAAATAACCTCATCTTACTTTTGGGAATTAACTTCCGGAATGACATCAATGTGGGAGGGCGATGAATACGGATGGCAAATGTAACTACTGATCAGGCCGGTTTGGGTCTTCTTTCCTGGAACGTAAATGGGCTACGATGTATTAGGAGGCAAAGGCTGATTATGAAATACCTGGAACTTTCAAAAGCTCGGGTTTGCCTCCTACAGGAGACCCATCTGACCACAGGGGAGTCGAATAAACTATTTTCAGGAGTACCCTGGATAAAAACCTATGGCGTCTCGAATCAATGTATGAATAGCCGTGGGGTGGCTGTCCTGGTTAAACGGGGGCTAACCTACTCAATTAAATCCATCCAGACCGCTCAATCAGGGAGATGGGTGATAGTGCAGTTGGACTTTGGGGGGACTGTCTTGACGTGCGCCTCATTCTATGGCCCGAATATCGATGACCCTTCTTACATTGTTAAGCTGCAATCCAAGCTTATGTTGGTGGCCCCCCCAATAATTGTTGGAGGAGATTTCAATGTCTTATTAGATCCTATTTTGGACCGGTCGAATCAGGTGCGTTCCATCTCAACTTCCCTTGTCAGACGGGCAATGAAGAATCTGATTCACAATCTCGGCTTGGTCGATGTGTGGAGGTACACGAAAGGTGACAGGGCTGGATATACCTTCTACAGCAAGAGATTCCATCATTCCTCTAGGATCGACTACTTACTAGCCAGTAAGTCTCTACTTGGGAAGGACTCTGATATATCTATTCTCCCCAGTCATCTCTCGGACCATTCCCCTGTTTTCGGTTCCATCAAAAAATTACTAACAAAATCTCAATCGAGGTGGACTCTCAGCAGGGGAAGGTTAGACGAATTAGATCTAATTCAGGTAGTTAAAACATCGTCTTTGGAATTTTTTGACACCAACATAGGTTCAGCTGCCATTGAGGTAGTGTGGGACGCCTTTAAGGCTACCCTGAGAGGCCGATTCCACAGTCTCATATGTTTTAAAAATCGTTTCGAAGGGGGTGCGTTAAAGGTGGGCGAAGAGAAGGTCAGACTGCTAGAAGCCGAGCATTTGAGGCTATTAAAATCCTCAGAAGGACAAGGGGTGTTGCAGGCAGAACTTGATCTTGAACAAGCAAGACAAAGTTATAGAGGTATTTTAGAAGAGAAGTGTAAGAAGCAATGGGAAAGGAGTAAGATGGAGAACTATGAGTATGGGGAGAGGGCTGGGGCTCTTTTGGCGTGGAAAGCGAGATCTGATCGCTCGAAGAATGACATAGCCGAGCTGGTGATAAATAACCAAGGAGATAGATCCACAGATATAGGTGACATTCAAAACACTATACTTACCTTATTTGCGGATTTTTATAGGGAGAATTTATCCCCCTCTAAACAACAAATCCACGGCTGGCTGAGCTCAAAATCCCTCCCCATGCTAACACAGGCCAATAAAGATCTCCTTGACTCCCCAATTACGTTGCAGGAAATAAGAACTCAAATAAAGATCTCTAAAAACGGTAAAGCCTCCGGCATTAACGCCCTCCCAAATGAAGTGTATAAATCCCTCTCTGAGGAAGTCATTCCTGTCTTGGGTTCCCTGTTCCATTCAATTTACAGCCTAACAGGCCTTGTTCCTAATTCATGGAGGGAGGCTATCATTGTCCTGATTCTTAAGCCAGGGAAGGACCCAGCTAGAGCGGATTCTTATCGCCCAATCTCCCTGCTTAACGCAGATTATAAAATCTTTATGGGCATTTTGGCAGGGAGATTGGGCAAATTAGCCCCGGGATTGGTTAATACAGACCAGAAAGGGTTCATTACTGGGAGACACATTCAGGAACAAACCCAGCTACTTATTGGAAACATCGATCTGGCGATTTCTAGACTCGAACCCTTGGCGGTGGTCGCGCTAGATGCCGCCAAGGCTTTCGACAGTGTGTGTTGGGCCTATCTTTGGGAGGTGCTGGAGGAGATGGGATTTGGTCCAATTTTAATTCACACTTTGAAAAAGTGCTATCAGGATGCCTCAGCTAAAATTCTCATCAATGGTGTACTTACTCCTAGTTTTAATATTCAAAGAGGGACTAGGCAAGGCTGCCCCATCTCCCCTTTATTGTTCGATCTCTACATTGAGCCTCTCGCTCAGGCTATAAGGCTAGATGAGTCTATAACCCCGTTCAAGACTCAGCAATATCGTTCCAAAATTGCACTATATGCGGACGATATAATTATCTACACAGACAACCCCGAGATAACTCTGCCAAACGTCGGGGCTCTGTTGGAAGATTTTGGGGCAATCTCCGGATATTTGGCTAACTCCACGAAGACGGAGGTTATGTGCTGGAACATAGGTCAGTGGAGCGGGGCCACCAGTAATACATTTAAATATCTTGGAATTGTCATTGTGAAAGATCTCGAAAAA
This sequence comes from Triturus cristatus, assembly GCF_964204655.1. NCBI lineage: Eukaryota > Metazoa > Chordata > Amphibia > Caudata > Salamandridae > Triturus > Triturus cristatus. The sequence continues at coordinate 1,126,741,458 of NC_140580.1, read as the reverse complement.
ATTCCATCTATCAATGTAGAAAAAATAATAAAGGAAATTGATCAGTTGTTTGCAAGGTGGAGGAATCTCCCTTTGACCATCTTCGGGAGGGTGAATTTAGTTAAAATGACCATCCTCCCGAAATTAACTTACCTGTTTAATGCAGTCCCTCTAGGTTTCCCTAAACACTCTATCTCAAAGGCGCAAAGTAAAATCGGGAGCTTCATCTGGGGTGAGAAGGGTGTTAGGCTTTCCTGGAAAAAACGGAGGCGTCGCCTAGCTAAAGGGGGATTGGCCCTCCCAGATATTCGGTGCTATCTGGTCGCCTTTCAATTTAAGGCCATTAGGATGCTTTTAGGGGAACCGACTGCATGTTCCTGGGGTAAGGTGTTGGGGGAATTGGTCAATTCTGAAGGCCGGGGGAATAAAGTAGGGTTTCTCTACAAGTTTGGCTCACCAAAATTCTTCAAACGAGTAAGGTTGAAGGTGATTAAAAATGCTTTGGAGGTCTGGTATTTCATCCGCTCCAGATGTGGGATAGGCTACTACTCCGATCAGGCTCCGATCTGGGACTCCCCGGGGACCCCCCCCTGCCTCCAGGACAGCTTGGCTCTCCCAATTAAAAGAGCTGGGGTCGAGACTTGGTCTGAGTTGGGGGATGAAAGGGGTAATGGAGAGGTGGAAGCTGCTCTAAAAAATATTCAACATCTGAAGAAGGAAATCTCCATATGGTATAGGCTCCTGATCAACGCAGATGATGTGGGTATCCCTCATCAGGCGTCAGCATGGAACGATTCTCCTTTTGAAGTTGATATCGGGAATCTCCTACAACCTTCCATGACCCTGCTCTATAAATACACCAAATCTGCTAGTCTGAAGAAAAACCACTTTTTTGTCACCAATCAAATCTATTATACTCCGGAGAAGATCTCGAAATTCACCCCTAACCCCGAACCGAGTTGTCCCAGGTGTTCGCTCCCTAAAGCCAATGACATACATATCATTTTTGAATGTCCCAAACTTGGACCATATTGGGAAAGGGTGTGCAGATATTTATGTATGTCTTTTGGAATTGATATTGTGTTGAACGGCTCTCTGATTTTCTTTGCTAATGATCAGGTGTCCACTGCCAGTATGGCTCAACCTGATAGAGGGCTGTTACTATGTCTGATTTTGTTGGCCCGAAGGGAGATCTGTTTAAGATGGAAGGACCCCCTCCCTCCGAAAATAGAGGACTGGTTAAAATCTGCACTTGCTATGGCCCGGCTAGAATCCTTGAGTACCAGCCCTAGCCTCTCCACATTCTGGGCACCCTTTATACGTTTGGGTCGGGAATTGAGACTCCGTTGATTCCATTCTGCTGATGTTAAGGGTCGATAAATATCATTGTCCTATGATTAACACCTAAATCCCGGACGATATAAGGGGATTGGTTGGATAACCTAAACAAGTGCAGGCGGTCGGAGGGCGCCCCATCATTAAACTGACCAGTTATGCCCTGCAAATAGTTTATAGGTGAGATGAGGACAAAAAAAAAAAAGGACAAAAAAAAAAGAAGCCCGAAAGACGGCCACCCACGCACTCATCAGCAGCAGACTCAACTACGGCAACACACTCTACACAGGTGTCCCCCAGAAGCTCCTCAGGAAACTGCAGAAAGTTTAGAACGCTGCAGCCAGACTGGTCCTCAACATCCCCCGCCGCAGCCACATCTCTGAACATCTTAGAGAACTCCACTGGCTCCTAACACACGCCTACAAAGCACTCCAAGACGCCAGACCAGCATACTTGAACCACCGCCTCTCATTCCACATACCCACCAGACACCTACGGTCCGCCGAACTGGCCCTAGCCACTATCCCTAGGATCCGCAAAGCCAGGACCGGAGGAAGACCCTTCTCCTACCTCGTCGCCAAGACCTTAGGATGTCTTGTTGCTCATCCAACTCAGGAGTCTTCAAGACCTGGCTCTTCGGCTCCAGCCCAGCAGGACCCCTGCTCACCCCAAGTCCCTTGAGTAGTCGCGCATAACAAATATTGATTGATTGATTGATAGTGTCTTACTGCAGTTGGCTCTCACAAAGTTTGTCTCCCTATTGTAAATCTTTTTTCCTGGTTTAAGAGTAGCACAATAGGGAGAAAACAAAAAGAAGAAAGAACATGAAACACATAATTGAATACACTGGAAAATGTATCCTACATTAAGTTGGCTTTTTTAATTATGTCGGTCGAAATAAAAATATCTTCTTATTATGCGTAAAGGCCCTCTTGCTCTCTTTATTTTTCCAGATGGAGTCCTTTCTTATACCCACTCCCATACTTTCTCATGCACATGGTACAGCCATGCTCCTCCTGGAACATGTGCGAGAGCCTCTCCAGAGGATCCCACCTTCTCAGGTCTCCATCAAATCAGCTTCCATAGATGGCGCGGATGGTATGTTGTCTGATGGAGATAGTGAAAGTACGTGTACATGGAATATCCAGTTCCACAAGACCCATTTGACCTGCCCCCTAATTTTCTGCTCCTGTTTGTCATAAATTTCCTGCCCCAGATCTGTTTCCTAGGTGGCGCGAGGAGGTTGTACACTGGAGTACTGCAGAGGGCCTTGCACTGCGAAAAGAGGAGTACCGTGGACTCCGTAAGAGGCCCATAGCATCACCATGGGATGCCTTTGTAGGGTCATGCAAATCCAAGACCACAGCTTACTAGAGACCCATTGATGCGATACATAGTCCTTCCCGGTTGTAAACAATGAGAGTCCCTCCCTAATAACAAACTTCAACGATCGTGGCTGATTTCCCCCTTCGATTAGACACACACCTGCTGATGGTCATTACCAAAGGTTTCACTCCGTGCTTCCCCTCTCTCTTCCCGTATCGACACTTCCCAGTATCATTGTGTCCTGTTCTATCACACACCACAGACGAGTTGTGGTTAGAGTGGGCATTGTGGATGTTTACGGTTAATAATTTTATACCTCTTTATTACCTATGGACTCAAACTTACAATTACTTTGATATATTATTGTAGATGTTTTGTTAACTGAAACTATATGCAAAATGTACCAACTGATTGGCATGTATTCCGTCTACCGTGTACACCTTGATGTGTACACAACATAATACGTTGAATGACATCAATTGGATGCTCCATGTCCTTGTTATTTGTATGCCTTAAGAAAACAAAACCTAATAAAGTAATAAACAAGATGGTTGCAGGAGTGTGTGGGGTATAAAAGAGGGTCTTTGAGAGAAGAGTGTGAGGACATGGCGAGATAGAATGTATATGATGTGATTGTGGGATGATAGAAAAAAGAAGAGAGAAAAATGTTAACAGAAATGTATGTGATGTGATAGTGGATGTCTGAGGAAGATCAGTGAGTGTGCGGTGAGCTTGAGAGTAGTGAGGATGACAGAAAGCAGGGTGTTAGAGGATGGACAGCATTAAAGAGCAAATAAAAAGTGTGAGACACTGGTATGTGAGGCAGAGAAAAGAAGGAGGGACGAAAATGGAAAGTGTGAGGAATATGCATTATAGAAGATGAAGGAGGATGCATGATAAAAAAAGAGAGTTTGGGAGAGTAGCTGTGGAAGAGAGACTGAAACGAGACACAGGAGGGAGCAGGGGCAATATTTGGTGGATACCTAGACTGACACCAAGAGGGAGTGTCATTTTACTATCAGGAGCCGAAAAAGTGTGGCGATTGCTAGATTGACTAGTACCGACTAATGTACATTGAACTAGAATGACATTTTTTTTGTGCTGGGCCTAGGTGGTGGTAAAGGAGCTAGAAGTAGAAGAGGAGAGGGAGTCGATGAGAGAGAGGGGGAATAAAAGTGGGACAAATGAGAAAAGTGTGGTGGAAAGTATGTATAACAAATTGTTAATATGGAAAAAAAATCTATGCTAATATGGAAAAGGATACATTTATTTATGAGAACGAAATCGCATCTTTATTAACAAAATCGCCTGTTGTGAACTCCCCATCAACCCAGACTCGAAAATACGTGGTCAGGCAAGCTCTGAGACCTAGGCCCGAGATCCATGATTGATAGGTCACGCTTGGGGTGGCACGTAGCTGGCAGACAAATGCACTAACAGGAAACCTTAGATCTATCCCACAGATATGCTCAGTGACATCACAAGTGGAGAGGTGTGGCTCACTGGTTAGAGGCGGCAGACCCGTAAGCAGAGAATCGGCCAGGGACCAGGGTTCAATTCCCGACGCGGCAGGGTCGTGGACCAGGGTCAAAACGGACTCGATAATTCTTGCCTCGGTACCTACTCTAACCAGGAACACACTCGGCAACTCTGGGCATTAAGCTTGCCTCATCTCTACAACGGCCCCCCACAGACGCCGGGGATGCCTGGTTTCACCTTGGAGATACCCACTAAGGGACCATCTCACAGGGAAAACCAGGACGGGTTCCCCAGCGGTCTTCAGCGCCAGGATACTCCGACAGGAGTGATAGTGCGCTTTACAAGTACACACACATTTACACACATTTACACACATTTACAATGGTCAAGGGAGATTGGCCCCAATAAAGAACACATGGCCGGAGGGGGTACATGCGCTCTTAAAACACCATAAAGTCATATGCCACATGAGTTAGGAACTCATAGCCAATCAGGTCACAGCACACGCAGTGATCACACGTTCCCCATGCCAGACATCTGGAAACGTTACCCACTGGCTACATTGTGTCTACGCAAGGTCAAGGCCCACCTGTATTTTCCATTAGACAATTAATTCATGACTCCAAAGGCAGCCACCTTCATTTCTCACCATATATGGATCACCAAAAACCTTTATCACCTACGGTGAACTGTATATAAGAAGGCCACAGACCGACTGTAACAGTCCTCAGACCCTGTGCCTGTAACTGTTCTTCTGGCCGCTATGTTTGATTAAACAAATTGTTCCTGTTTTGCTAAACGCCTCTTGTTTTTTCAAGGTATTTCATGTTCAAGTACCAAGATTAAATAGCGAAGAGAGGCAGGTGTGTGAATGAAGAGTGTGAGGGAGATTAGGGTACAAAACGATGGTGAAAAGACAAATAAAGGCGAAAAAAGCAAAAAGAACTGAGAAAAGACTCAGACTAGAGAGAGATGTAACTTGAGCAGGTAAAAAAAGAGAGAAAAGACAGGAAGGAAAAGAATGACTAGAGGGAGAGAATGGGTAGAGAGAGTGAGTTTGAGAGGGACAGAAAGGGGAATATCAACAAGGAAGGACAATGCAGAGGTGAGAACAAAACAGCAGCATAAAGGTGTGTTTTTGTTTATGCCCTTTTGTCTTTAAATGGCACACTCTACAGCCGTCTTCTTTCACACCACAACTAGGGAATGCCTCTGTGTTATAGAGCCAGCCCTTAAGATCTAAAGTTCATTAACAGATGTGCATGTGAATGGCAGTAGCGACAACCAATCTCCGAGTGACAACAGAAGGACTTTACGGGTGCTGATGTGGAACATCACCTGGGTGAGAATGGTGCAAGAATCTGCATATTCACTCATTCATCCACCAATACATCCTTTCAGTGAGTTAAGCACACACTCCAGAGATCTGTCTGTAACCTCCATGTCACTCGTGTTAACAATACATGTTCCGTGAGTGAGGGAAGTTTACACTAGTCTGCCCTGCTGAATCTCTTCCACAGGGATTGAACATTGCACTTGCTGTCTTCTATGAGAGAGGTGAGCTTGCTTAGCTACTGCCAGGCTGTACATTTTCTGTGAGGAAGCACGCGATGCTGTCCCATTTATATGTTTTCTGTGAAGGGGAAAGCTGCTGCTCTCCTAGCTGTACCTGTTCTCTGAATTAAGGAAGCTTGAACTTTTTCTGCCCAAGGTGTATCTGTTTTTATAAAGAATTAGTATTGCCATCCTGTTGTCCACCTTGTGAAAAAACAAATGATATGTTGAAGGCACTTGCATAACATGTCTTATGAACCAGGAACTTCACAATATTTGATGTGAGATACCCAGTCGTATAATCCTGAGGAAGACACCTGGCATTTTAGGGACAAAAAGCTGAAACTAGTCAATGGAAAAGAGAAGCAGGGTCTATTGTTCCATGCTCCTGTTTTTAGCATTCTGTTAGAGAGACATCAGGAAAAACACTTTTAGCTCACTCTCACACAATTTTGTGTGTGTCGAATCTAAAGAGGGGAAAACAATCCCCTCTAGCCATTTGGAGTGACAGTCAAAATGAACAAACAGCTGCAGCTGATGAATAAAAACAAAAGGAACGAGTGACAGGGAAGCTAACCAATTTTAAATGATGGGTGGGTCGTAAGCCCCTTTTAGATTTGTTTAAGGAACAACACACTCACAAGCAACAACCCTTGCACTGGGTCAGCTGAGACCTAAAACAGATGAGGCTCTGATGCTATTGGTGGCAACACACGTCTTCTCCTCACTGGCCCCTTTCTTGGCAGGAGCCTCCTTCTTTGGGGCCATATTCTTTTATGAGTTATCATGCAGCACAACAGAAGCACTTAGCAGATGATTCTGCTGTCGCTGTCAGCTAATTCTCAGACTTCTATCTGTTTCAATATTGTGTATCACGTGATGTCTCATGAGCCTGGAGACAAAATAAAATAAAGCAAGAAGTCAGCGAGACATGGCCAATCTATCCAATGTAATACAAGTCATCATCATCAATACTTAGCAGAAGTGTGTCCAAGCATAAACTATTTTTGATAGACATTACACAGGAAAAGCTAACTTGGCTCCCTCAGGACCTATTGGCAATCTTATGACTGACAGGGAGGCAGGCAACAATCAAATAACTTATTAAGCGTATTGCTGCTGCCCTTCCGGGCCCATGGGGGTCTATGGCAGGTAGGGGGAGGAAGGCAAAAGTTGAATATATTTGATCAAATTAATTTTGAAGGTTTGTAGCCGTCCTAGCTGAAATAAGAGTTCTACCCCACTTCGATGGCCACAAGCGGGATGGCCAAATGGAAACGGGTTTCCCTAATTTCAAGAACTCTGTTTTCTCAGAGTTTAGCTTAAGACAGGCTCCTTGCATCCAAGATGCCAGTGAAGTTAGACAGTCTTTAAAGTTCTATAAATAAATTGATGTTTTCTTCGATGGAGAGGATCAGCTCTGAGCTGAGTATCATACGCGTATGATATGATCTTGAGGCCATATGACTAAACCAACATAACCAGTGGGGCCATTCACACATTACATAATATGGGTTCAGAGAAGGTTCTTGAGGTACCCCGTATTTAATCTCCATTGCAGAGGATGTAAAGGAATACAGGGTAACTGTCTGATAATGATCTGAAAGTAAAGAGCAGCTCCAACTGAGTGTTGGGCCTCTTATACACAGGCTCGGTCCCAAGCGGGAAAACAACACAGTAAAATGATTAACAAATCTGAACGAAATAGACAAAGAACGCAAAAAGTAAATGGAGAAAACATATTTAAAACACCAGGACACCACCAACCCAACAATATGCAAACATTATCTCTTAAAAAACAACGTAATCCCACAAGGACCCTTACTACTAACTCATGCCTTCCAACAACAAACAAAAAGAAAAAAAAGTAAAAAGGAACAAAAATAGTGGTGCCTGCCCTTCTGCAAACAATATTTTAAGTACTGCATTGATCGTACTTGATATTTCCCAAGAAGTAAAGATTACAAGGGTGTGGATGTAGCAGAGATTGCAGACAAATGTAGGGTCTGACACAAACCCCACTGAACGCCGCAGAGATGTCTCTTAAGATTAGTACCACTGCACTGCTTCCATCCACTAACAATTGACTCTGGTCAGACATTGCTAAGAGGGTGGAATATATGCTGAACATTGGCCAAAAGCCTGATTGGAAGTCTCCCAGAAGCTGATTTGATTCCAAATAGTTTGAGAGTTGATAATGCACAGTTTTTTTCCAATATTGAGGAAGGCAAGGGAAGGAGTGAAATGGGTCTGAAATTATCCATAATTGACCGATTATCTTCTGGCTTCTTAACAAGTGCCTCAAAGGCGCTCACTTCCAGACTCAACGGACCGTACCAGAATTGAGCGCGTAGTTAAGCAGTTGACATAAATAGGAGCTGATACAGCCATTGCCCTAATTTTAAAGGAGCATCAGGTCAGCAGGAAACCCGTATTTTCTGATGGCGACTGCTGTCTTGGTCTCTCCTAGTCTGATGTGGCTGAAGTTGGTTACACAGTACTGCAAAGATCACTGGGAAACAAAAGGAACATCTGCTGGTGCTTTTTGTTTTGCACAGCTGTAAATACTGGTGATTTTCATCTGAGGAAACATTGAACTAGTTGTTGAATGCAGATAGCTTGTCAGCAGAATAAGCAGAGCGCACGGTTTTGAAAAGTTTATTTTACCCTTTAATTACAGATTTGTAAATTTCCTGGGAATAGGGATCATAGCAGAATTTATGTTCCAATGCTCTACAGTGACTTTTAGCTGCATTTATGGTATCCAAGTACCGGGCTGTTGAGGGGGAAGTGAAAATCAGTCTACTCACTCTAAGAGGGGCAACAGAGTCCACTGATGAAGATATCCAGTTACTAAAAGACAATGCGTCGTTAGATACAACTTCTGAAATGATGGGGGAGCCAGGGTCAGAGCAATAGCCAAATTTTCTTTGTTTGCTTTAGGTGAAGCTCTGGACCGATATTGTATTGTAACCACAAACGAAAGGGACAGCCTATTGATATGTCCAAACCGATGGGTAACTTGTAGACATGTCAGCGTGATGGCAAAAAATAAGAGCTAATGAACATCCAGCCTCACGTGTGGGGGCTGCAACCAGTTGCTTCATGGCTTGTAAGCCTTCAATAAAAGCTATCACCTGAAGGTCATTGGGCTTGTCTATGTGAAGGTCTAAGTCACCAAGATAGTGACAATGGCGAATTTCAGAATATAGGTGGGAAAATAGAGCATGTAAACTGTGAGCGATGAACAACAGCTAGCTAGTCCTTCCCTGTGTGAAGCGAATGATCTTGGTGCACAATTACATAGCCTTTTGGAGTAGCATTAGCTATACCTCGGCATTGGGAAATTTGTTAGATATGCTTCAGTTAGAAAAATAACTTTTGTGTCGTAAGTAGAAATAAAATAACATTTTTTGAACTAATGCATATTTACTGGGTAACTGTTGAGAGTGTGTAGTGTGCTGTCCACGTGCGCACCTTGCATGTGGACACTCTTTAGATAACTGTCTTGCGCTGCCCGTTGGCGCACGAGCCGATGGAATGTTGACAGTTGGACTATGTGGTTATGACAGTTGCAGCAAAGTCAGCGCCGTGCTTGCACGCATGCTGCGCGTAGTCTGTGGGATCTTGACTTCCGAATTACACTAAATCTACTTGCAACTTTGGATGCTTCCTGTCTTCACTACATTCTTCATGGCGACGAGCTTGAATACCAAATATCCCACACAGAACCCACGCCGTGGTCCAGGACATTTCTTTTTCATAGAAAATGTATGGTTGACAACCGGCTAATCCATCCACTCTGAGCATACCTGTAGCCGGCGTGTTGCCAACATCAAGCGTATGCTTCAACCACCGTACAGCCTGAGCCACCACAACCCTGCAGGACTTAAGTGTCCGTGTGTGTCGCTGAAGAGACGGAGTTCAGTAGAGTGGATTACTAAAACTAGGCGATAGCCCTTACAGCAGCTCCTGGTTTCTCTTCTGTCAAGAGTTTCACCCGGAGCTCGTGTACATGAGCTCCGCCTGCTAGTTGACGGATTCAATGCCAGTGGAAGACAACCTGCACGTGATGCGTCATTGGGAAACGCCTTCCATGTGAGGAACGCCTTCCTCCCTCAACATCGTATGCTGACGTCTTCCTGGCAACCAACGCCTCCTGTCATCGCTTAACCCTTTTGAGACGCCGGGAAGCATTGACAGCAGAGCGCGATTGGAGTCGCGCTGCATTTCGTATTGCCATCTCTCCTGAGGTGCCGTTTGTTTACAGCCTCACTGCCTTTACACTCTTCTTTACTCAGCGCACCATCTAAGCTGTTTACTACTTCTTCAGGTACAGTTTTATTTGTATATTCCCCAGCTCCTACTCTACAGTGTGCGCATCTCCTCATGGTGACACGCACACCTTGTTCCATTCATGGAGTGGGTACGATTTGTGCGCATAGCTACACGGTGACACGCACACCTTACTTATCAAAGCAAGTCAACGGCGTGTGCATTCGACTGTCGGTAACACACACACACCTTCTGTGAAAAAATTATTCGATTTAACACAGTGACACGTTCACCTTCGTTAACCTATGTAATGATATTGTGCCTGCACTTGTCTACACGGTGACACGCACACCTCATCTTTCTTCTGCTAATTATCTTTATATGTATACATCCACGGGAAAATAGTTATTCTACCTAGAATTATCATTTTACGTCTCTTTACTTACTGTTTGTCTCACACCAATTGATGTTGATAATATTTTCCTGTGTTGTTTTTTTTGCTCGCTCCAAAAATCTCCCTTCAAACCTCTTAGTTGTCTTCTACCCTTCACCTTATCACCATACAAGCAGTTCACCCACCCCCACTGTTTCTAGACTCGCCCGGTGAACCGCCCATAAAATGGTGTCATTCGCTTGATACCTTTGAAACCTTTTAGGCGCTATAGGTGCACACAGGTTTAGACCTGAAAGAAAAAAGTTCTTACTATTACATTCCCTAGGATTTGAAGGGAGGGCTAATCTCAAACCTGATGTTGTGGGTGAAGAAAATGAAGAACTTGATGAATATGAGAGTACTATTAGAAAATAAGCCTCAAGATATGATGTCCAGCCTGGTATTGTTGTATTAAGGCACAAATTCTTCAAGCGTGTGCAGAAGAATGACAAGGATGTAGACACATCAATCACTGCCCTTAGAAAAATTATTGCTTATTGTGAATTCGAAAACTTTAGTGAGCATTTAGTACTGTAGTGAGGGTGGTGGATTCATTACCAACATTGCTAAGTTAGCACAAGCTTGGTTGCCATGCTGCAGCTTTTGCACACGTTCCTACAAGATGTTGTTTTCACTAAACTCTGCTTGTGCCTGTTCATACGAGAACCGTCTGCTTTTCGCGTTCCTTGCAGTTCTCTGTGGTTTTCGTCTGCACATGATGTACAAGGTCGAAAAACAATGTCCCTTGTTATTCTGCTCTGGTCAGTCCCCCGCACTTGGACAGAACACGAAACGCAGCTGCACTGCTGAAAATCGAGTGCTTTTAATATTACATGCATGCATGTTAGAGGCACTTGGAGAAAACCTTTCCAGAGAGAAGAGCGTGCTTCTCCAGAGATGTAAACCTTTGCATCTAGACTTGGAGGTATGGGGTCCCCCTGACAAAGCCCAGAGGTGGTCTTTTTTTATAATAAATTAGTTCCTAGCACGGGGAGGGTGGCAAGGCATAGTAGGCCGCTTTCCACCAGCTTTATAAAATGATATCCCCATTCGTATTCTATGGAATTGTAACAATGCTGACTATATTGTGTTTATGCATTATGCTGATAGTACTGGCACGTGTACTGCATTTTAAAGCACGTTAGTTAAAATAAACATTTTGATATATACTGTGTCTCTGATTACTCATGTTGTGGCCAAGTATGAGTGAGTGAACCAAAGAGTGTTCTTGCTCCCGCGATTCCGGAGAGAGTCAGAGCTACATGTTCTGGGTTGTCTAATCATTGGTAGCTTCGCTGTAGTACAGAGAACGAATGAGACACTATAGGTAGTTGGATTGGGAGTTTGGGCACTAAGGTGGGTAGTTGGTACACCACTATACATCGAGGTCCTGGTTTCCAGCGCATAGTTCTGTATATGTGCAGAATCCCTGCAACATGGCGCCACTAACGTTTTTTGGTCTGGTTCTTATCTGCGAGACGCTTGAGTAGTGCTTGTGCTTGTCTACAATACCCTCACTTCTGTTTCTGGAAAACAGCTGTGACGGTGTAACCTCCTATATTGATGTTCTTTCAAGCTTGATATTATTAAAAGGTGTTTACTCTTAATTGTTAACCCTTTTTGCGCTGCCACGCATTAGGGTTATACGTCCTTTGGCTTCATGGCTGTTATCGATATTGTAGCACATACTCTTGGGTCACTTTTCCGGTTGTGGATGGAGACGATGGTTTGTTCCATCAGTACACTTCCTCAGCCCTTCCTAATGTTTATTGTTCTTATAGAACTCTTGAAGTTCCGCTAACAGCATGGCAACACCAAATTTGGTTTAATGGCGCCCTCCCTCACCCAGTGACTCTGATCCGTTTAGGCCCTTTATCTATTGATGGGGCCAGTTGGCCCGTTTTGGCTGGGTACACCCCACACCCACGTTATCTGACAGTTGCAGTAGCAGAACTCCGCCTGATGCACACCTCTTTAGTGCGGGTTCACAGAGCTGTTGTACGATACGTCTTAGGCAACGTTCAGGTGGGACCACCTGGAGTTGCTGCACAAAAAGCTGAACCTGGCGGTGTAACTATCAGCCCCGTCATGGTTAATTCGGTAATGGGCAAGCATCCTCAGAATAAGGATGATTTACCTTATTGGCTTGCTGAGAAATTTGACCAGCTGGAGGCAGTATTTCCGAATATTTCTCCTGTGGAGAAACACAGGATTTTGACTATTAGTTTGAAGAAAGACTTAATCCCCGAGTTAACTGATTGTAACAATTAGGGTAAGGTGTTCGCAGCAGTATATGCGAAGTGTTTCGTCACTCCCTCAATGACCATACTCCCCTCCGTGATTAAGCGTGTTCAAGATGAGCACAGCCCTGAAGCGGCTGTTGAATTTGGGATGATGTTGGTGGGGGTGTTAGACTTAGTTGCTGATCTCATCCTTGCAAACGTGAAGGGAGATGCAGTGAACTTTCAAGTAGCTAATGCTTTGGTTCTCGTCCCAGAGGGTGAGAAGCCACGCAAATTGCCAAAAATTATTGCACAGGCTTATAAAACCATTGGCCGCAATAGTTTGGGTGTTAAGCCTTTTGCTAAATTACCACCTCAAACGCAAACACAACAGAAGTCTCAGTCTGATAAAGACGAGTGTCCAATCTTTTCTAAAAAGAATTGGAGAACTAAGAAACAGGGAAAGCAACAACAGAAAAAAGGGTTGTGTGCTGCGTTAACGACACCCGAATCTTCTGAGCGCAGTTATGATTTGCGTGACCTCGCGTGAATTAGGTCTCCTGATAGGTTTCAGGTTCCTGATCAACGTTCTCCTTGTTCTTTGCAGGAAACATCAGGCTCACAAGTTGGTGGAGGGGAAGGCCAGGATCGTGGCAGAGGTCGGGGTGCACCACAAGGACGTGAGCTGCCTCGGCAGACTGAAGAGAAGGGAAAACAATATGAATTTCTTCGTCAACGCCCTCAGTTTCAGATAAAGAATATTACGGCTTTAACATCCAAATATGCCAGAGATGGTGAACCCGGCTCCTGAATTTAACATGGGCGGTGACTCTGCTCGACAGCAGGCACTACGTCCATTTCTGGAGGCAACAGCAAATGACACTTTCGTTACAGTTGAAACAGCTGACACTCGAGTGGCTCCGCCTGACAAACTATATGATATAGTTCTACTAATTGAAGGTGATTCAACATGTTATTAAAGGGATTTTTTGGGAGAATCTATCATCTTCTTTTGACATTTTGTTGGCAGAGGCAGATTGGCCCCCACCTTTTATTTTGAATGCTCCGAAAGGGGAGGAGGTGATACTTCCGAGTTTTTCACGTAACGTTCCCCGGGAGCATGCGGAGGCTTTTGCAGAAGAATGGGCATTGGTGCTTGCACCAGCACTGTAACATACACATGTGGGCTGGGATAAAGATTCTCCACCCCGTGAGATACCATTATGGTCTATGCCACAGCCTCAACCCCAATATCCCCTCTGACGGGAAGTGAAAGGTCCAGTTTCTGAGATTCTAACGCAGTTGGCGTATCAAGGAGTGATTGAGACATTTGTGTGATCAATGAAAAACCCCCTTTTTACCGTTACCAAACCCGATGGGTCGTACCGCATAGTTTTGGATTACCGCCATTTGAACTCTCATTGTCGCACTTTTGCGGTATAAAATACCCATAGTTCTGCTCCTGTAGACAGTCTTGTTCGTAGAAGAAATAAAATGACCCTAGACATTTCCAGCGGCTTCTTCAGTCACAATCTGTCCCCTGCATGCAGTCAATGGACAGCATTCACAGCTGGTGGAAAACAAAAACAGTTCAGGCGATTAGCAATGGGCTACAAAAAGAGCCCCGGAGTTTTCGCTGCCCGTGTTGTCTCTTTACTAGACAGCATAGACCCAGATGCGTACTCGTACCTTGATGATATTTATCTCACAGACGACTAATTATGGCCGCATCTTTGCCAAGTCGGCCACATCATTATCTTGCTTGCGGACTACGGTTACAAATTTAACTTTGCTAAATCACACATCGCAGAGTATATAGTGTTGTTTATGGGCTATGAGCTCAACAATTAAGGTAGGAGGCTTGGCACCTCACTTCCTGGAGAAATGCACACGTTTGCGGCCTTCGACAACCCTGAAAAAACTTCGATCATTGCTGGGATTTTTGAACTTCGGGCGGTCTTACATTCCCGAATATGCCAAGCGTATCAAGCTTCTTTATGCCTTGATACAACCTACATTTACAAAAGCCTGCTGTCTCCCGGAACATTAAGCTATCCTGCAATTTTTGCAGTCTGATCTTCTTGAATCGAAATACTTGTTAACCCGTGATAACCAAACAAACCTGGTGATATGAATCGTGCCAGGTGCAGTGGGTTTTACTTACTTAATGTTTAATGAAGGTGACACATTACCTATTGCTTACAAATCACATTTATACACTTCAGCTGAGATGCGGTGTTCCACTGTTGAAAAAGTCTTAACAGCTGTACAGATGGCGATAATAAAGGAACGCGCACTGGCACAGGGGAAGTGTATATTGGTGGTAACACCATGCCCTGCACTTGAGGCAGTGACAAAGACAAGTGAACCCAACTCTACGTCTTTGCATCCCCGTTGGATACAATGGGCGACTTCTTTCACGTCTCCGGATGTCACGTTTATCTTTGACTCCTCTCTTCAGACTCAGGAGTTCTTACAGTATAAAATGTGTTCATCCTCCTCCTCTGTCTATGCGCCTGCTTGAGGAGTACGATTGTATCATTTACACCGATGGTGAACGGTGAGTTCAGGTCCAGTGTTGTGCATACGCAGGTGCTAGGTGACTGTACCACCCAATTGGCAGAGCTGCGCGCGTTGGTGCTTGCTCTCGAGTTTGCTGATCCTAATGTGACTACTCTCGTTGTTAGTGATTCTTATTACTGTGTGCAGTCTTTCAATGACAACTTATTCTTTTGGACTCAGAATGACATCTTCAGGAAGGACAGAGCAAAGGGCAGGGGTGGCGGGGTCGCATTGGTGGTAAAGAAGGGCACGCCCTGCACTATCTTGCCCACTGAGGACATCCACGGCTCGGAATCGTTGGCTTTTTCAATTGTGCTAGCGCCGCATCAATCAGTAAAGGGACTGTTAGTCTACCGCCCCCCTGGTCCGCTTGGGACGTTTTTTGCTGACCTTGATTCGGTGCTGGTGGGTCTAGCACTGAGAGCAGAACACTGCTTAGTGGCGGGGGACTTTAACATCCGGATGGATGATCCGTCGGACCCCGCCGCTATTAAGCTTTTGGAGGCTATGACTCCGCTGGGTCTCACCCCGCATTTGCAGGGCCCGACCCATGACAAGGGGCACACTCTAGACCAGGTCTTCTCGACCTCTCCTTTAGTGGTGAAAGAGATTCTCCCGGTCTTGTGGTCGGATCACTGGCTGGCCAAATTTGTAATCAGCGGCAACGTCAGGGCGCCTAACCCTGTCTCACAGCAGCGGGGACGAGCCTCTAGAGCATTTAGCAGGGTGACCCCTGAGATGCTGGCTCAGGCTGCTGCGACGCACCCTTGCCCTCTGTCTGGCGAGCTAGAGAGAGACCTGGAGTCCCTGCAAGAATGGCTGACGGAGAGGCTGAATGACCTGGCCCCAGTCCCGCCCCCCCGCCCGACATCTAAGCGGGTCTCGGCCCCTTGGTTTACCCCTGCTCTGTGGGCTACGCGGCAGCAGTGCAAGGTAGCCGAAAGGGCCTGGCGGGCACATTATGACAGCAAGGACAGGTCTGCCTACAAGGCTGTGGTTAAAGCTTACCACCGAGACATCCGCCTCGAAAAGAAAGCCTATCTTGCGGGGAGAATCGAAGCAGCTTCGAACTCCAGTAAGGAGATCTTTACCATCGTTCGAGAATTCATCTCCCCTCGGACTACTGCTTCGGAAGAGGGGCCCGTAGAATCTTGGGCGGCGGATCTTGCGTGTTTTTTTACAGGCAAGATCAAACTCATCCAGGACTCCTTTCTATCGAGTGAACCGGTTACATTGCCGATGCCCGAGGCGGGCTCGCCTCCCCCAGTTGCGCAGGGCGCCTTATTGGCTGAGTTTCCATCTCTGCCAGCCGCAGCTTCTCTAGCGCTTATGGGCAATTTAAAATCTGGGTCTCCGCTTGACCCCTGCCCTGCTAAGCTCCTGGGTAAACTGGCGGAGGTGGTTAATCCGCTGGCGCACCCTCTTCTCAACCTCTCGTTGAGTCTGGGAGAGGTGCCGCCAGTATGGAAGCAGGCAATGGTCATCCCGTTGCTTAAAAAGCCGGGACTTGACCCGAAAGCCCCAGCCAATTACAGGCCAATTTCGTTGCTGCCGGCTCTTGTAAAAATTCTGGAGAAGCACGTTCAGTCGGTGCTCTCCAATTTTCTGGAGTCCCATGAGATCTTACATGACTCCCAGTCGGGCTTCCGTTCACATCGCAGCACCGAGACCGCGCTCCTTGAGGTTTCTGAAACCATTAAAGGGGTGTTGGATACCGGGGGCAAAGTCATGCTGGTGTTGTTGGACTTGTCGGCGGCTTTCGACACCGTCCCCCATGAGGGCCTGCTCGCAAGACTCTTTGAGATTGGGCTGCGGGGGACGGTGCTCAAATGGTTTTCTTCCTTCTTGGCCGGCCGCCGGCAAACGATCTGGACATCATCTGACACCGCCGTAATGCCGCCTCTGGGAGTCGGGGTCCCTCAGGGCTCTATATTGAGCCCGACCCTTTTTAACATCTTTATGACCCCTTTGGCGGCGGTGGCGGAGTCATTTGGTGCCCGGATCGTGTCGTATGCCGACGACACCCAGCTCCTCTTCTCTTGCGAGAGAGGGGCTGACTTTGACGGGGAGAGTATCCAGAATTGCCTTGGGGCTGTGTTCGCATGGTTCCAACTGAACAGCCTCAAGTGCAATTCCGACAAATCGGAGGTACTCTTCTTTGGGTGCGATACGGAGCCTAGCTGGCAGGCCTGGTGGCCCATCGACATGTTCCCTCCGTCCGGTTCTTCTCCCATGGCTAAATACTTGGGGGTTAAGATGGACAAGGGGCTGACGATGAAAGCCCAGATCTTGGGGGTAACCGGCACTTGCTTCGGCCTGTTAAAAATGCTGCGGAGGTTCTTGCCTCTCTTGTCCGAGGAGCACAGGAGGCTGACGGTGCAGGCTCTGATAGGCTCCAGGTTGGATTATGCCAATATTCTTTACCTGGGCCTGCCAGAGTATCTGCTACAAAGGCTTCAAGTTGCACAGAACGCGGCGGCCAGGGCCATCTTTGACCTAAGTAGACGGGCCAGCGCCTCTGGGTTGTTGGTGACGTTACACTGGCTACCCATCCGCAAACGGATTGCCTTTAAGGCTCTGACCTTGGCCTACAAAGCACTCCATGCTGTGGGAGCTAAACATCTCCAAAAGAGACTGACCTTTTACCATCCGACTCGCTCGTTGAGGTCAGAATCTCTACTTTTGGCGGCTGTTCCGCGTGTGAAGAGGGCTCGCCTTGGGGGCCGCTCTTTCAGTCTGTTGGCCCCACAGATGTGGAATGCACTACCGCTCCCTTTGCGGGGGGCGTCTACTCTCCTTGATTTTAGAAGAGGTCTCAAAACCTGGCTGTTTTCCCAATAGGTCTGCCAGTAGTTTTGCTTTCTTTTTGTTTATCTTTTAACCTCTTTTAGCTGTGTTGTGTTATTCTGAAATCTGTTCCCCTTACCTAAAAGCGCCGGGACACTCTTTTTGAGTAACCGTTGCGCTATACAAAAGAATAAATAACATAACATAACATAACATGACTATTGTGATTCCAAAGGCAGCGTAATTAAGCATAGAATGCTTTGGGTTCAAGTGGCAGATCCTAAACAACGTCTGCCACTCACACATGTTATACATACTCTTGGCCACCAACGTGTGGGAGCGCACGCTGTCAGTAACAGTTTGGCTAATGAAGCCGCCAAATCGGCAGTAGCCACATATTTAGTTGCAGCCGTTACGAGATCCATGACTAAGATAGATGATGAAATTTTGGCAGCTATTGCTGCTACTGAAAAGGGTGGTAATTACCCACAAGGGTTCACTTCAAAGTATTCTTATCATTTAAGTCCCGACAAGGTACCGTATGTAAGAATTAATGAAGTTGGAGATTGGCTGATTCCCAACGCAGACCGCAGAATTTCTTTGATAACAGCCGCACACAAAGGCTTGGCTTCGGCCCATGCTGGCGTGTCTGCTACAGTTGCTATCTTGCAGCAATGTTACTGGTGGCATGGTTTATATAAACAGACTCGTAATTATGTACTGTCTTGTGACATTTGTCAGCAGATTAAACCTTCTACAGTTACACGCCCACCACAAACACAGCTATACCTTTCTAATAAGCCTTTTGGCTGTGTATATCTTGATCACTGCGGTCTATTTTCTTCTGATACTGCTTATAAATACATTTTAGTTGCAGTTGATTTGTGCACACGTTTCATTTGAGTTTGGCCACAACGCAGTGCTGAAGCTCAAAATGTCATCAGGGATTTGCGTGTCTTTGTAGGAATTTTTGCCTGTGGTACCTTCCATTCTGACCAAGATCCGGTGTTCACCTCTAAGGCGTACAAGGATGCGATGAAGTCTTGGGGGGTGCTGGTGCAATTTTCGTCTCTATACAGGCCTGAGGGCAACTCAATTGTGGAGCGAATGAATCGTGACTTATAGCAATCCTTCACAGCTAGAGTCTTAGGTACTGGCAGGAACTGGCTAGTCCACTTGCATAGCATGCAACGTGCACTTAATAACCTCACTAAAAGATCTCTGGGTGGGAGGACCCCGTACAAAATGCTCTTTGGCATAAAAATGTTTGTGCCAAACCTTGATGGTCTAGACATGGCGGCGGATGCTGCAACCTTTGACGTAGATAATCATTATCCTATGTTACAGGACTTACATGAGGCCCATGACAGTCTTGCTACTGAACATTTACCCTATGCCACTGATGCAGCACTGCTGATTCCGGCTACCCAAAGTTGGAGATCTGGTCCGAGAGAAGATGGAGAAAAAAAGGAGTTTGGCTCCTCTTATCCTGCACTGGTTCCAGTGGTTGGCGTGAAGAGTACTCGTACAGTAATTTTACCACCGCTTCCTGGTCGCAAAGTCAACAGATGCATCTCAGTTGACAATGTCAAGCTACAACCTCTGGCCGATTCTTAATAGTATAACACCTGCTGTATCATGTCTAGCAATTTCAAGGAATGCAGTGATTGGCACATCTAACACCGCGCAAAATGACACTGCCATCGAGATGTACTCTGTTACTGATCACTTGATAGTCCCGCCAGCTTCCCCCTGTAACGAGGAAAATTAATATGCTTATCCCACAAGCGAGTTGTTGCCTGGTTTACAACCAACTACTCTCAACCAGTCACGTTTTTCTTTTGACTCGACCTCCACCTCGTCATTTGGCCCTACAAAGTTCGGTATTTTTGTCTCCTGGTTTAAACAGACTTATTTGGCCCCTCCTTGGACATACATCTGGTTGGTGCTGATCCTGATTTTTCTGTTCATGTCCATTGGGTTTGTGACAGTTTTTTCTTACTCATCAATGGTCACTACTTGCCAGAACACTCTGCTGTTCAGTTGGTTACTAGAACTTTTTTTTTTTTTTAAACAGATTTTATTCGTCAAATAGCAAATTTGTGTCAGAGCTCTGTAACCCAGAGACTTCTGTATAATAAATGGAATACATTATGACTTTGACCGGCTCCAGCACCAAGCCACGATAGTCCGCCCATCGCTTCCAAATTTTAAAATGTTTAAGCGGGCACCCTCTTGCAATGAAAATGGGAAGCTCCAAGCCCATACAAAAGTCCAGGGCATTCATCCATGCGGACAATGGAGGTGCCACCGGAGCCCTCCAGGCCCTAGCAATGTCTCTCTGTGCCAGAACAAACCCAAGCAACATGAGATGGCGTTTGTATATGTTGCCCCCAATCCCATCCATAACATGTAGGAGCACCAGCTTCAGCGAGTGGGGATGGTCCCAAACCAATACCTCCGAGAGGCAGGCCATCACTCCCATCCAGAATCGTGTCTAGGAAAGAACAGTGCCAAATTGTATGCATCAGGGTACCCTCATCCCGTTCACTCCTGAAACACGCCGGGGAGGCTATTAGTCCCGCTGCCCACAACCTAGACCTTGTAAAATATATCCGATGTAAATAGTTAAACTGGACCAGGCGCAGTCGTATTGCTATAGCCGCCCCCCGCAGAGAAGCTAAGGCCCCCGTCCAGTCTTCTTCATCAAGAGGGCTGAAGTCTCCCTCCCAGGCCCCTCTTAGCTTCTGCAGTGTGGGAGAGCAATGAGTAACCAGGGATTGGTAGATCTTAAAGATCTTGTGATCCTGGAGATCCCCCATGAACACCTTTGCTTCTATCGGGGTAAACTCCGCCAGTGACTCCAGACCCTCCAGTCTAGGGGAAGGGCATGCCGAAACTGGAGGTATTTATAGAATTGGGTTTTCGGCATGTGGAAGTCCTTCTGTAGATCCTGAAAAGACTTAAGGACCGGCCCTCGCAACACATCCCCCAGGGTAGAGATACCTATGCTATCCCAGCCACGGAACCCCGACAGAGTAGCTAATTGTGGCAGGCGCCCGTTGTTTCATAGAGGGGTCTCCCGCGTTAGTTTATTCCACCACCCCATCCTCCAAAGGGCCTGCCGCCAAACTTGGAAAATGACTTTCGTCGCCAACAGCAACACATTTTGTAATGGTGCAGAGTACAGTATTGTGTGCAGGGAGAGATCCCCATACTGTGCCGCTCAACGGCATAGGCCGGGTCATCCTTATCCCCATACCACCACTCCTTTAGGACTAGGAGGTGCGAAGCCATATAGTAGGAAAGAATATCGGAAGTTGCCAGCCCCCCACAGTACGTAAAAAGGAAACACGTCCGTAGGGCAACTCGCACCGCTCCTCCCGCCCATAGAAACTGACCCAGGGCAGCATTAACTTGTTGGAACCATCTCTGGGAAATCGGATAGGGGTGATTTTGCTGTTGATATAATAGACGAGGGAGCGAGACCATCTTGAATATGGCCATCTACCATAAATTGACCGTGGCATATGGGACCAAGTCTTAAGATCCTCCTGCATGCGTTCCCAGACCGGAACCAGGTTCCTTTCCCAAGACACGGTAGGCGAGTCCAACAGGAACACTCCCAAATAATTCATGCCCCCTGTGACCACTCAAACCGACTAAGCCCATCTTATCCACATTGGTAAGGAAAAACATGACGTCGTCAGCATATAATGCTATACGATCCGATAGTCTGTGAGCCCATTCAAATCCAGACACCTGCGCATCGATACGTACCCAAGCGGCTAGGGGTTCCATAGCCAATGCAAACAGGTATGGAAACAGAGGGCAGCCCTGCCGAGTGCCCCGTCCAATAGAAAAAGTGGAGGAGATAGAGCCGGCAACGCTCACTTTCGCTGTGGGATCCGTGTAGAGCAAGGTCAGGTAGGATGGAAAACGTGGCCCGAAATTCAGACGGTTTAGCAACGCAAATAAATACACCAAACTAAAGGAATCAAATGCCCTGTCCAAATCCGCCAGTTAAAGCGCCGCCCATACACCTATTCCTCGAATGGTTGCGACCGCAACATGCGCCCGTCGAATATTGTGTCGGGTCGCCCTCTGGGGCATAAACCCTGCCTGGTCGGGATGCACTAAAGTTGTAATATGGGACCGCAGGCGATTAGCAAGCGCTTTGGCCAGAACTTTGACTTCGACGTTCAGAAGGGAAATAGGGTGGTAGGAAGCGTGTTGATCAGAGGGACGGCCAGGTTTATGAACAACCACCACCTCTGCATGTCTCCGATCATGAGGGAGGCATTCCCGCTCGCTGGCCTCTTCTATCACCTTGAGGTAGTGGGGCCCCAGCTGCAAGAAATATTTCTTTAAAAATTCATAGGGAAACCCATTCGGCCCTGGGGCCTTCCCCGAATTAAGGTCCCCTAGGGTGGCACCCAATTCCGCCTCCATTAAGGGGGAGGTCCAATTCCTCACTCGCCTCATCTGACAGAGCCCTAGGCGGGAGGTTCTGAGAAACCGGCCTATTGTAGCATCGGAGAGACACTCTCTGGGGGCATACAACTCCGCGTAATACGTAGCGAAACTATTGGCAATCTCAGCGGGGTCAGTGATTGACTCCCCATCTGAATTTGCTATACCGGGGAGAGTTTAGGAATGGAACGTCCCTTGACACAACGATGGAGCATCTTGCTCGACTTATCCCCCCCACTGCTAAACCCAACTGCGTGTTGCCAGCCAGGCCTGGTGGGCCTCATCTAGTAGGAGTGCGGCATAATTCTGTTGTGCCAGCAGAAATTGTTGACGGACCTGGTTACCCCCTTCGCCCCTACTGCGCTGATCCAAATCCAAAATATTGACCTCTGATTGTGCCAGCCCTTCCCTACGCGCTCTGAGAGCTGCAGCACAGAAGAGGTCTACACCACGTAGAGTGAGCTTCAAGGCCTCCTATAGGGGTTCTGCCCCTGAAACCGATCCCAAATTGAGTGTCAAATATTGGTCAATAACCCCTTCCATGCGTTTCCTATAATCTTCCTTTTGGAGGTTCTAAGCAGATAGGCGCCAGCGGAAAGGCTGTCTTGCCCGGGCCACCTGTAGTGTGAGGGCTATCGGTGAATGATCCAAGAGGCCCCTCTGAAGAATATCAGCCCTGCCCACCCTAAAGGCAGCCACCCGGGGAACAAACAGGTAATCAAGGCGGGAGTGGGAGGTGTGAACCGCCGAGGGATATGTGTACCCTTGGGCATTTCCATGCAACCGGCGCCATGGGTCCTCCCAGCCAGGCCCCAACGCCAGAGAGTATAGTTTTGTGGGCTGGTGAACCACTGTATCCCCTCCAGGCCACCACCAATCTCTGATCACATCCATCACGTTGTTCCAGTCCCCCCCAATCACAGATAGGCCCCCTGGTATTTCTGCCCACAGCATCATTAGTTATTCTACTAGACCCCACGAAAGCGGAGGGGGGAGCGTAGACACAGCCCAGCACCACCGGTTCCTCCCAGATCGTGCCCTGTATGAACAAATACCGACCCTCGGTGTCCGCCCACGCCTTAACATGTGTGTATGGGACCCGGCGATGAATCAAGACTGCCACCCCCCGTGACCTCCTCACAAACCCCGCATGAAACACCTGAACGTACCCATAGTGCTGAATACAAAGTGCTTTCAATCCCAACAGGTGAGTTTCCTGTAACAGGAGTATGTCAGCGCGGGCCCTTTTCGCCTGCTGAAGTATGGCTTCACGTTTAATTTTGTCCAGAGCCCCCTAACATTCCAACTCACTATCCGAAGGGCCCCCGAGGACTCTGGTGGACTAGCTAGCGGGACTGCCATGATAGATCGTGGTTGTGTGCGCCGGTGTAAGAAGAAGATGTGTGCTGTGAGTATGGAGGAGTTAGTGTAGAGAAGTGCGATCTGGGGATAAAACAATAATACCAACCCAAAAAATCCCCCCACCCTATACCTCAACAACGATTAAGTATCTGTCGCGGCCGGTGTGACCCGCAGACCCCAACGGGGGTCCCTGCACACTCCGTTCAATGGATCTCCAACTTACAGCCCACTGGAGTCAGGCACTCTCTCCGTTGGGGAAGAACCAACAGAGAAACCGGCCCATATACGGGCTTCTCCGACCAAAGTGACAATATTCAAGGCTCATGGGACTACAGTCACCTCCTCTAATCATGTAGCCAAGGTAGTCTGCAGGGAGGGCGATCAAGCCCGGGAGGATTCACTGCAGGATTGAGCCCGACGTCTGGATCTGGATCGTCTGTGGCCCTTAGATTTTGGTTGCTGTAACTTTCGATTTGCCTCGCCAGATGAGGAGTCCGATCCCCTCCTGGGCGGCGTGTGTGGACGCAGCCACATTGTCTCATCTGTCCAGTTAAATACTTCTTCTGGTGAATTAAAAAAGTGGGTACGGGACCGATACACCACCCCCAACTGGGCCGGATACAGCAGCGCATATGGAAGTTTCAGTTCTCGGAGATGGGCCTTAGCCGCCAGAAACAATTGCTTCCGTTGCTGAACCAGTTTTGTGTAGTCGGGAAAAGTTAGTATACAAGCATTTTCAAAAAGCAGAGGTTCCTTGGCCCTGGCCTGCTTGAGAATTACATCACGGTCATAATTCAGCAGCTTTGCGATGACCGGCCTCGAGCGGGCCCCCGGCAGGGGCTATTGCATAAGAGCTCTATGGGCCAGCTCCACTACAAAGCAACGAGACAGGGACTCCGGGGGGAGCCAACTCTCAAACCAGTGAGTGAGAAACTCCTCCATATCTCCCCCCTCACAGCCCTCCGGAAAACCTACGAAGCGGAGGTTGTTGCGCTTGGCCCTTTCCTCAACATCTTCCACTTGCGCCGCAAGGCTGCGCTAAGTCGTCTCTAGGGTGGCCATCCGCTTCTGTAGGGTGGTGACCTAGTCTTCCACGCCCGAAATCCGGGACTCGGCTTCCATTATGCGACCCACTGCATTCCTTAAATCCTGCCATAAGAGCATGACATCAGAGCCGACCGCCCCGATTTTAGCGTTCAGCATGTCCCTGGACTGCGTAATGGCAGCCATGAGTGCGGTGTTGTCCGACATGTCTGGCCCTGCTCCCTGTGGCCCCCCCGGCACTGCCGCAGGGACCCCAGGGCCTGCAGACTTGTCTAGTGTGCTCTGCTTGGCCGAGCCCTCTCCAGCCTTATCTCTTGTCATGGCGGTCATCAACCCTCCGATGCCCAGGATATCTTCGGGCTGACTCACCCAGCAGCTTTGTCAGAGGACTGCGGGCCTGCTGGGCCCCAGAGTGGGAGAGCACATTCCCCCGTGTAGAACTAGGGGGGGGAGAGGGCCCGAGATGCGGAACCCCACGGTCAGCGCTGCCCGATCTGACTGCCGACTGCGAAACCGCCAGCAAGGGGAGGGAGGATAAAGAGAAGGAGAGGGGACCACCAGAACCCCCAGTCCCGGTCAGCACGTGTCCACAGGCAGCTGCCCACTGCCTCAGCCCAATGCACTCTGGCCAGGCCCCCGCGCTGATTCCTGGGGTAACCACGCTCACTTGGGCGTCAAATGCTAATGGGGCTCTCAAGTAGGGGAGTAGGGGAATCCTCAACACACTCCTCACCGTCTCCCCAAGATGGCCGCCTCACGCTTCCAGGAGTGGCAACAACAGCCAAGGACTGCCGACACCCCACAGGTCGGGTGTAGCACTGCAAGCTCACGTGACCCGAAATGGCCGCCAACGCGAGCTTACAGCGCCGCCAAGGAAAGTATGAGCAGTGGGCGGCTCTCCTGACTTCGGAGAGGCAAGGATACTTCAGGTCTAAGACTGGTCCCGTAGCAGAGATGCGGCCGCCAGCCCCAGCACATCGCGGTCACTCACTGGGCATCTTCGGCTCAGACCCACGGAGCACTGCCTCTCAGGGTGTTTCACCGCCCGGTCAGCCACTGCAGGCCCGCTGTCACTATCACTGCTCTCTGCTGAGGTCCCCAAACACAATGCTCTCTGGCAGCCAGCCACCGCTCCAGACCGCCTGGTAATAGCGCAGCACAGACACCTGCAGGCCACGCTCCACAGCCAAAACGGGCACCGGACACAGCCTCCACATGCGCCCCACCCAGGACACTATCGAGGAAGGTGACACAGATCGGAGAGGTAGGATAAATAAAGGATTTTTGCTTAGGCTGGACAGAGCTATCCTAACACACGTCCGCCATTACGGCTTGCCAGGCCACGCCCCTCCGGTTGGTTACTGGAACTTTGGCTCCACACTCGTCTTCTCACATCATGAAACGAGACCAGTAACAATACAGTCTTTCCAGTCGCTGATGGCATCATCTGGGATGCAGTGGATTTCCAAATTCATGGCCCCATAGAAATAATCAATGTACCAAATGTACTCCGTGTTTCCATGGGTGATGTAGTGAAACAGAACATACGTTCAGACGATTAGGAAATATTATGCTGCCTTTGATGCTGAAGATTTGTATTTAAATAATGCATTATGGACACCATTACCTGCATAAAGCTAATACATTTAGAAATGTATTTAATTACACACAGTGGGAACCTTAGCCCAGCACCATTGGAAGGAAGCTCAAAAACTCTGTTAAAGAAATTTACATATTTTACAGATTTTGATAGGTCCAAACCAGAATCCTATTACTTTAGATTGAATACTTCATCTTCCCCCAAAGGTAATGTTAACCCACACAAAATTATTGTATTCCAATTCATTTATTACTAAATTGACAGTAGGTGGCTATGAACACTAGAAGACCACCATTGATTTAAAATCTGTTTGGAGATCTAGGTCCTGGCAGGTTCGAGGCACCGAAGCTTTACACCGCGCATGCCTTATCGCAACGCAAATTCTATTTTTAAGTGACATAATTTGCCAAACTACTTGTTTTGGTCTGGCAACGGCGAAACAAATGAATGCGCCTTCAGTTCCTGCTCTGGCTACCTATCATAACTGGAGCTTGCATATAAATTATTCCATTGAGGACCTGCAAGCTTTAGTTCAAAATAACACATTTAATGTCTCTAGTTTAGATCCTGCGGGCTGGTTAGTTTGGCAGACGTCTTCTGATTCCTGCCAATTACGTTTCCATAACACAGTCCCTGGATACATACTGGATAGAACTTATCCTCGTTTTGCTAATGCGCATTCGGTTACCAGCTATTCTGTTCGTACATTATGCCAAAATTGGTTACAGCACTCAACACTATTGTCTGTGAAACAACATTTATCGTTGTTATCCAATAACATTGATTTGGCCGAGTTTATCAAGGGACCTCCTGGTCCTAGAACAAAAAGATTAATTTACGCATCTTACAATGTAACATGGAAGCTTTCACAAATGGAAGCAGTGTCACGATTATGGGAAATAGATCAAGCAAATCTAGAAAAGGAACTTGCTGTTGTTGACAATAGTATTAACACAATGTCTTCCCGCATTTACACATTACATAATATTGTTTCATCTGTTGTTGATATTGTACAAGATGATGTGTCTGTGTTATATCATGGTCGAAATCAATTGCATTCTGTAATGCAGTTTGCAGGGACTTTACAGACTCTAAAAATGGGGAAAGTATCATGGGATTATTTAAACGCATCTGCTTTGTTTCTACCATTTAACTTGACAGACAAACAGCAGTCTATGTCCATGAAAGATACAACATACACTCTTCTACATATCGAAAAAATAGAGCCCTTGCCCTTTTCCGTGGCTGAGACTGACTCTGCAGTTTGGCTCATTCACGGCGTTATCACTTTACCATTCCCTTTGTTTGAATTCAGCTCCTGCATGAAGCATTACCCGCTAGGCTGCTTTGAACCCTTAGGTAGCACCTTTCTGCATGAAGTATGGGCCTTACCTTTCACTTATAGATGCCTGCGGGATGACAAAGCGGTATACCTTTCAGGGGAGTCGTGTGATTCCACAGTAGGTCGTTCACTTGTTTGCAAAAACATACAGTTACACGGGGCCTGCCGTGTTACCACCCCAAACCTGGTGTGTATTTTGCAAGGTATTCCAGTTCCAACTATAAAACCCACTTTCACCCTGCTTGCTAACGATAGGTATCTTCTTTTGAACACCGAAGAATGTTGCGGTTTGCTGGCTGGTATACCGTACATTGTGACAGTTTCACAGTGTGTAGTTTGCTGTAAAAATGCGCTTTTTCAGCCCCCGCATGGGAAGCTCGATAACTCGATTTGGCCTTCCATACCAACTTTGAAAGTAGACTTCAATAAATTGAGCAGAATAAGAGCGCTATTATTCCAGCAGAAAGTACCCCTTACCTCTGCGCGCGAGACCTTCGTGCTGCAGGTGGCTAGCACCAATTCTGAGATTCAAGCCCTTCTAAATACTAACCTCCCACTACATTTCGGTGAATTGATTAATCGCATTTTTAATGTGTCTGATACACACGGCCTAGCACATTCCTTTAAGGTTGTTGGCTCTGGCCTTGTGACCTCATTTCAGACTATATTTGGTGTAATATCGGCCTTTATTCATTCTATTGTTTCCACCGTCTTTGGTGGCTTGGCTCTAATACGTGCCATAGCTGCTGGAGTCCTTCTGTTGCTTTGCCTACTACACAATGGCTGCACCTCTTGTGGTCCTGGACACCCCAGCGTGGCTGCAAAGGCTCAGTAACCGTGTGCTTGAATGCTTTGACACACTGCCCCTGGCTACTCTCAACGTGGCTTATGGATTGACTTTCCGCTTTGCATACTACACTTGTGTCTTCACATGTCTACGATGCTCCTGCTCATGGGCGTTGGATATCTGCCTCTCCAATACGTCATGTTCGGACCCGGATTACGACTTGTTCCTGGGTCCTTTAATGGCCCATGAGCAGGAATGTTCCGGAGTTGCCCTGATGGCGCATGCGGCTGCAATTAGAGTATTGGCTCAATGGGATGTCTGTGCGGCTGCGCAGAATCTCCAACAACACAGCTACATTGAATATCACGCAAGTTGTCCTGCGATGCTCATGGACACATCCTATTGTGAGGAACATGAATGCTCATTCAGCTTGCTGAATTGGATGGCATCACTTTTTGCTACCGATGACAATGATTTCCTTTTGGAGGCTGTTGTGGTTTATTGAGCATACACTCTGATGGATTAATTTGGCTGGTTCACTGTACACTTCTGTGCCAGATTTTTTTGTATTTTTTAGCAAAATATTTTTTTTGCCTGGCTATTTACATTTTTTTTCTTTTTTTCAACAATTCGACAAATTCTAGACACTCTTGAACTCTGCTCTCACTTATTGAACTCTTTGTTCGTCCTATGTCTACATCCAATGGACTTACCAGGGGAGGGTGTGGTGAGGGTGGTGGATTCATTACAGATATTGCTAAGTTAGCACAAGCTTGGTTGCCATGTTGCAGCTTTTGCACACGTTCCTACAAGACTTGGTTTTCACTAAACTCTGCTTGTGCCTGTTCACATGAGAACCGTCTGCTTTTCGCGTTCCTTGCAGTTCTCTGTGGTTTTTGTCTGCACATGATGTACAAGGTCGAAAAACAATGTCCCTTGTTATTCTGCTCTTGTCAGTCCCCCGCACTTGGACATACCACGAAATGCAGCTGCACTGCTGAACATAGAGTGCTTTTAATATTACATGAATGCATGTTAGAGGCACTTGAAGAAAACCTTTCCAGAGAGAAGATCTGTGCTTGTCGGGAGATGTAAACCTTTGCATCTAGACTTGGAGGTATGGGGTCCCCCTGACAACGCCCAGAGGTCTTCTTTTTTATAATAAATTAGTTCCTAGCACGGGAAGGGTGACAAGGCATAGTAGGCCATTTTCCACCAGATTTAAAAAATGATATTCTCGTTCGTATTCTATGGAATTGTAACAATGCAGACTATATTGTGTTTATGCATTATGTTGATAGTACTGGCACGTGTACTGCATTTTAGAGCACGTTAGTTAAAATAAACATTTTAAATGATACCATGTCTCTGATTACTCATGTTGTGGACAAGCATGAGTGAGTGAGCGAAAGAGTGTTCTTGCTCCAGCGATTCCTGAGAGAGTCAGAGCTACATGTTCTGGGTTGTCTTATCATTGGTAGCTTCGCTGTAGTACGGAGAATGAATGAGACACTATAGCTAGTCGGATTGGGAGTTTGGGCACTAAGGTGGGTAGTTGGTACACCACTATCCACCGAGGTCCTGGTTACCTGTGCATAGTTCTGTATATGTGCAGAATCCCTGCAACAGTACGAGACCAATTTATAAGTCAGTGTTCTGATAGAACAATTAGACAGAAGAACTGGTCACTAGAGAACCCCTCTCTCGAAGAGTCCATTCGTATTGCCAAAAGCATAGAAATGTCACAGGTCTCAGTGAAGGAACTTGAAAGCAAGACAGTTGAGGTTGTTACCCCTGTACGCATTACAAACTACAAAAAAAGGAGAGATACCTCTCAGAACAGTTTTTTTTAGAAGAACAAACATATGCTTTTTGTGTGGTAATCCTTCCCATTCCAAAAATGGCAGACCATGTCCAGCAACAAATGTGGTTTTCCGGTCTTGTGTGAAAGTTGACCATTTTAATAAAGTGTGTCAGGTACACAAAAGAGAAAATGTCAGAATAGGGCATGTCAAAGACACCAGTGACAGTGACAATGAAGATCCCTTGTCCGAAATGAAAGACATGA
Organism: Triturus cristatus; assembly: GCF_964204655.1. NCBI lineage: Eukaryota > Metazoa > Chordata > Amphibia > Caudata > Salamandridae > Triturus > Triturus cristatus. The sequence goes on along the minus strand of NC_140580.1, from coordinate 1,126,710,830 downwards.
TTCTTGTAGTCACAGACTGTGAAATCAGGACCTGGGATCCCTCAGATTTTGTTGACCCCTATGCAAACATACTAGTAGGTAAAAAGAAGTTGCGTCTCCTTGTGGATTCAGGTGCACACACAACCATGCTTTCTGAGTCACTTTTTACAGCCAATTGGGGAGAAAGACAGTTACTGCCAGTTGATCGTACTCCTGTGTCCTACGAAGGGCGCAAGATCGACCTCCTAGGATATTTTGAAGAGATCATGGAGTTTAAAGGTAGGCACATTCAAGGTAAAATCTATGTAGCCATACAAGGTTTGAATATCCTAGGGTGGTTCCACCAAGGGTTGTTCGACATGTGTCCTGGTGCTAAGGAACAGGTTTTAGCCATTCGTGATTCCACCCAAGTAGAAGATCTATTGAACAAGTTTCCTAAAGTTTTTTCAGGCGACTTAGGTAGAATAAAAAGGTTTCAAACATAGAATAAAAGTGAGAGATGGTGCCATACCCATAAAACACAAACTGAGAAGTGTACCGTTCAGCATCAGAGAAGATCTGGAGAAAGAACTCTTAACATTGTGTAAAAGAGGTGTGATCGAACCTGTTAAATCCTCGAATTGGTTATCTCCTTTAGTCATAGCGTGCAAAAAGAGCAACGACCTCAGAATATGCATTGTCTTGCGCATTCTAAATAAAGAAATATGAGTTGACTTTCACCCTCTACCCAATATCTCTGAAATGCTGGGCATGGTGGCTGGAGCAAGTATTTTTTCTAAACTCGACCTTGCTTCCGCATATCACCAGGTTGAACTCGACAAACTCACGCCATCTCACCGCGTTCAACTCACCATCAGGCATGTACCAATTCTGTCGAATGCCATTTGAAATGTGCCATCTTTCAAGATGATGTCCTTCTACACGCCGCTGACCAGTCAACACATGATAAAACATTGTGTCAAGTTCTGTCAACATTTCAAGAACATGGGGTTGTCCTCAAACGTGACAAATGCGTGTTCTCAAAAGACTCTGTAGAATACCTTGGTCACACAATCTCGAGTGCTGGTGTAACACCCAAACGTAGTCTGGTTCAAGCCATCTTGGATGCTTCTCCTTCCAAAGACAAAACAGGGGTGAAGTCATTACTTGGTCTGACTCAGTTCTATTCTCGTTTCATTCCAGATTATGCAACTAAAGTACGCCCCATTTCCAACTTGTTAAAACATCAAACTGTTTTTGTGTGGGATGATGAATGTAGGCATGCTTCCGAGTGGCTCAAAACTCAACTCACAATGGTCAAAGCATTGACACCTTTTGATCCTTCAATACATTGCACCTTAACTGTCGACGCCAGCTGTTACGGTCTTGGTGCTGTCCTGACCCAGCAAGTAGGGACTCAGAACACATCTAGGGCTCTTAGAGACTCCGAATCATACTACTCAGTCATCAAAAAAGAACTACTTGCATGTTGGTGGGCCATCGAAAAATGTAAATGTTACCTATGGGGCAGGAATTTCACCCTTCAAATGGACCACAATCCTCTAGTGGCCATCTTCGGGAACACCAGATATCGTACACTTCGCCACGTATAGCTCGTCTCGCCTCTAAACTCCTCCAATTCAACTTCGACATTGTACACATCCCAGGGGGGGAAGAACGTACGCGGCAGATGCACTTTCACGCTTGCCTCCCATTCCTAACATGTCTGAGTTTAGCGAGAAACCCAATAGCAATGAAGAGCTTGAGGACTGCATAGTGGCAAGTGTAGAACTCCAACACATTTGTCCTGTTAATGAAAATGATTGGTATGCTGCCATGGACAGTGATGAAGTATTGAAATGTGAAAAAGAAATACATTGCCGAAGGTTGGCCCAAAGAGAAGAGTTTAAATGTTGATGTACAACCTTATGTAAAAATCTGTGATGAATTATCTGTTGAAGATGGGCTTATTTTTAGTCTAGATAAAATTGTACCTCCTTTTGACCTCAGGAAACAACTTTTGACCAAAGCTCACAAAGGACATCTGGGTGCTACACTCACCAAACGAAGAGTTTGTGAATACTTCTGGTGGCCCCAGATGGACAGAGACATTGACGCTTTGGTCCAAGAATGTACCATTTCTGCTGGTAGTGACAAGACCTTACGTACTTCTAACCCGCCACTCACACCCATTCCTCTTCCTGACAATCTCTGGGAAAAACTGGGAATCAATGTGTTGGGTCTCTTCCACACCTTACCCCATCAGACTCGGTTTGCCATAGTCTTAATTGACAATTACTCAAAATGGCCGGAAGTCAACTTTGCAGCCAAAGTTGACTCCAAAGAGATTCTCGACTTCATGAAAAAGATTTACATGCGGGAGGGATTTCCGAAGACAGTTATTTCTGACAATGGGGTATAGTTTATATATGCTGATGTTGAAAAATTCTTTAAAGAATCTTCTATCATCCACCTCAAAAGCTCTCTCTATCATCCCCAAACCAACGTGCTTGTAGAGAGACTTGGAGTCACTGGGGACTTTATACGGTGGGCCATTGATCACAACAAAGCTATACCCATAGCTGTAAGAACTATGCTGTGGTTCTACAGAACCACGTCGCACTCATCCATGGGCGTCTCTCCCTTCGAACTGCTTAAAGGCAGAAAGGCCAGCTCTGATTTTAGACGACATGGATATCAAAGTGGTTTAAACGTAGCACCCCTGCCCACAAGCTTAATGCTATGGTTAGAAACAAAATTAGTGATGTACAATCTAAGCTTAATGCTATGGTTAGAAACAAAATTAGTGATGTACAATCTAAACAAAAGACATATTTTGACTCGAGGAAACAGGTCTCCAACAGTAAGTTTGCAGTAGGTGACATAGTGAGAATGAAGAAACAAGGTTTTGTTAAGAAAGGTGACTCCAAGTTCAGCGAACCTGTTACCATTAATAAAATCTGTGGGAGTGCTGTACATGTCAATAAGTGTAATTGGTGGAACATGAACAAGATTGTTAAGGTCAATAATATGATTGGTGAGAGACCGGTCCCATGTTCTGATACGGTCTCAATACATTCTTCTGTTCCAAGACACAGTGTTTTGGATGTTGTTAATAACCCCTTGCTTCCCCCAGGAGGAGTTGCAGGGATGTCAGATTACCCGTTAGGTTCAGGTAATTTTCTTCTTTCTCTCTCTCTCTCCCTCTCTTTCTCTCTCTTTCTTTCTCTCCCCTCCTGTTTCCTTTCCTTTCTCCAAGGGAAATTGGACTATGTGGTTATGACAGTTGGAGCGAGTCAGCCCCGTGCTTGCACGCATGCTGCGCGTAGTCTGTGGGATCTTGACTTTGGAATTACAATAAATCTACTTACAACTTTGGATGCTTCCTGTCTTCACTACAGTGTGGTCATAAGATGCGTTGTTAATTTCTGCCCCTGTATGCTTGGGACGTGGAATTGATCGTGAGCTTGCAGATGAGGTATGATGCTGGGCCTACAAGCAGCAGCTTGTGGGGAGCAAAAGAGCACTTACTGAGTGGAGAAAAGACACGCGGATCTTGGGCACAGTAGGTAATCCAAGAGAGGTGATCAGTGGCTAGCGGACCATGAGTCCTGAAACTGGGGCAGTACTGGCACAGTCTGGGCAAGAAAGGAGCGGGGTTGAGAACAGCTTAAGAGCTTCGTGCTTCAGTAGTGCAAAATCAATAAATGTTAAAAACTATTAAAAAAATATAACTAGAGCCCAGCTGCTCTAAGGTCTGAAAACCAAGTTCCCTTGTCTGTGGCAATACTTGGAATGAAACACAAACTGAAATAATGTGAAAAGCAGAGCACAGAATAAACACAAAGAGACTTTCTCGAGCCTCGGGTCACCTTGGTAATATGAAAGAGCCATGCCCCTCCTAAAACCGTACAAGGTAAAAAATAGAGAATGCCCTTTCAGTAAATGCCCGTAGGTCGTGTGAGGCTGTAAAGTTGCATGACACATTGTCAGAGCAAGTCTAGGGTCTAGACCAAAGTGCAGCAGTGTCTGTAAGGCCTCTGTGTTGAAGGGGCGTGGCCTGAGAACAGCTAGAATGTGCATTGTTTGAGTAAACACACTAAATGTTAAAAACACAGGGAAGGGTAAATAGAAACCAGAACTGTAGTCCAGCTGTTCCAATGCCCAAAAGACAAACTCTCTTGTCTATGGCACTACTTGCAAACTAACACAAAAGAAAATAACAATGCAAAAAGTAAAGCATAAAATAAAGATACAGCGACTTCCTTGAGTCTCACATCCCCACAGGTAAACAGGAGCCATGCATCTTCTAAAAGCATACCAGGAAATAAAGCCCAGAATGTCTTTTGGGGAAATGCCTGTAGGTTGTGTGATGCTTTAATGGAAGCAGCCCGAGCTCGCGCAGCACTAAACAATCAGGGCTCAGGTAACTAGTTACAATGGAGAAGTCTCATTATTGGAATTACCCAGACAAATTGTTCTACTAACTACCAACCATGAACGGCCATGCATCACCACCCACAGAATCGAGAAAGAGCAATCAACCTGTCAATCATTTTCATGTCCGGGCAGGGAGAGTTTTCCTGTCAAGTTAAGCAGCAGGCTCCATGCCTAGTGGCGCCCTTCCATCAATTCGTTTAAGTTTCAGCTCTGAAAACCATTCCCCCCTCTTCCCAAAACGGGTCATGCGCATGCGAATAACACAGCCAGATCACTAGTAGGCATGGTTTATGGTCAGAACTACGAAGGTACCTGATCATCTTCACATCCCAGACTTTTTCTTGATCAATAAAAATATTTTTGGCAAATGCTTTCGCTCTGGTTTGTCTTATGCTGGTCCAAGAATTTCACCTCTACTAGCTCCCTTAATCATGGCACCAGTTACAAAAACCAACAAAATAGAACCAGAGTCCTATTCTGTTATTCCTAGCTGAAGTATTAAGGCAACCAGCCTGGTTTGAACACAACGTTTTAAAATAAATGGTTCAGGGACACTAAGTCAAGAGCATTAAGAGGGTACAGAGAGGCAGGGAAGAGGCGGTAGCTCACATTCTGGTGGACCACCAACTCAATCCCAAGATCCAACTAGGAGGTTTTTTACTTCAGCAAGTTTAATATGTGCTATTGGAGGAATTACCACGGCTGCTGGCACCACACTTGCCCTCCTTGTTAAACGATTTAAAGTGGACTCATTCCAATTATAGGCATGGAAACAGTCCTGTGTTATTTTTTTGTCACTACCTCCATGAGTCGAGAGTGAGTAATTTGTGCGGCTCCTGCCTTCCTTGGATGTTGTAGCCATTTGTCAGGCTCCCTCTCTGGAATCGAACATTGATTCCCTATTAACCATGGTCAACATGGTAGGCACAGAAAGTAATATATGGCAACATAGATCTAACCATGTTAACTATTTGAAAAGCAATACATGTAAAAAGTGGACCAGAGAGGAGCCCACATGAGGCAGCCCCCACAGTACCATTCAGAAGAGTAGGTCAGAGTTCTGCACGCAAGTAAACACCAGCAATTTGGCACACTACCTTTACATGAAAAAAGACTTACTCCTTCCATCCCTATTAGGAGGAATAGGATTACATGACATTTCAGGCATCCCAGCAATCAGCTTTGATGAAGAGTCAAGAATAGAAATTTAAAAAAAATTATAACTCTATCCTAATGCACACAATATGAATTGTAACTACAATAATACAAATACAAGGTAGCAGCAACATTTGCAAAACGCATATACAAGAAAAACTCCAACATATTAGTTGTATGATTGTATAGCAATTCTACCATTGTTTTTCCAGTCCTGTGCACTAGACTAATTCTAGAACAGCAGACACTAGAAAGCATAATGTGAGTTTCAAAGATGGTTCACACCCGCATTCCTGTATGCACAATATGGCTAATATTCAAGTACAATACCATGGTCTGTTATTTTTGTCATTCAAAATGGAATGCTCCCTCCCTGAAAGATTCAATTGGAGTCGAAGATGCATATCTGCACAGCCTATCTCGTCACCTGGAGTGAAGGTTCCTCTGTGGTCCCTCACTCCCTGTGCTCAGCTTTTCTAGCATTATCTCGTGTGCTCAGCTTTTGTAACATTATTTAGTCACTGTTAAAACATTTTAAAATAAACTATTAGAAATTAGCAGAGAGTGGCCGGATGCCCTTGTATTTCTTTTCTTTATGCAAGACTATGTTCTTTTGAATAATAACAATAAATGATACACATAGTTATCGCGCTTCTAGACACTTTTCAAAAATCAATAAAAACTAGTGTAGAAGAGAATAGAACAGTCAGGTTTTAGATTAGGTATTGTGAAAATATTGAAGTAAACCTACACGTCATGACAGAGGGCGCTTCTGCTTTCTGCCACTTGAGTAGACATTCTGCTAGAGCAGCAGCTTCCTCAAAACGAGCAGCAGACTTCTCAACACAAGCGGTCGCGACCTGCCGCGAGCCGCCTGAGTTGAAAATCTCGCCGGGAGGTCTAGTTCATGATTTTTTCTTGCGAGCGCTTGCCAACTTAACATTGGTGAGCCGCTCGAGAGAAAAAACTCTGCAAACTCTGTCGGCTTTTTGAGATACAGCTAAGTTCATACTGCAGAGTAGAGAGATGACCCACAAGAGGACAAAAGTTCAGGGTAAAAGTGGGGAGGCAAGAAGATCAGAGAGAGAGACTGGGGATGGTGATGACCAGGAGCTGGGCAGTGCTCCTATTATTGTGAGTAAAAATAAAATTCAGTCAAGATGTGTAGCAAAAATAAGGAAAACCTCCATAATTCTGCTCCTATAGGTACCCATGGTCAAATGCTCTGTTTTAACTGCAGCAGTTACACAGCTGGAAAAACTATCAAAGACATTGTCAAAAGGCTCAAATCAAAAAGCAAAGCCGCCCACAATTCCTAATGAAATTCATGTTCTAAAACCAAGCATGTCTTCCAAGGATAACAGTGATGGTATTCAGAAATATGTACATTCATCTTTCAGATCAGAAACCAATGGCGCACCCATAGTCTGCAGAAGGGGCATTCAATTAAACGGCATACAGTAACTTCTCAGGACATTTGCATACAACCTAAAGTAACTGAATTACATAAAAATAATTGATTAGTTAGCTGCAGAAATTGGTATCCTTACAGGATGTTATATAGAGTGCACAGCTGCCCCAGCAAAGGGGTGTCCCAGCGCTGAAATGCAACTGTCATAGGCAGACCAAGTGACGCAGGGAGCGGCCGATTATGCAGAGAAAAGATACGTTTTTATGGCTTTACGGAATATTGTGTGGTTTTGGATACTTTTAATGCTCACAGGGAGAGTTCCAGAGCTTCAGAGCAAGAGCCCGGAAAGAGCGCCCTCCAGCCCATGCTCTATTAACCCGATATAAAACTTTTCCAAGACCCAGGTTATATTAGCAGAAGGCGCGCAGTTGCTCAGTCCCATAGTAGTTCCTAGTATATACCACTCAGAGATAGCTCTTGCCAGGCACTTGATGGTTGGCTTAAGGTTAAATTAAGCTGGATCACTATTTAAAACACATAGATAAATAATGACACCTCACATTAAGTGTATGCGTTAACAAGTTATTGATAATCATTTGTCCTAAATTTCTATATTTGTTTTATCACCTTCGTCTTTATATACCAATTAATGCTTTCTAGCAAATTAGTTATCAAATGTCAAATCAATGAGTTATCTACCAGGTATCTCCTGCTTGATTTGGAATCCTTAACAACCCAGATGAGCCATTAAATGTCTTCAGTTGCCCATAAAGGATGATGAGCTCTTTGATAATGGAGTTTTGTTTTTCCAAGACACTTCTAGTCAACATTTTCAATTGAGTAGATCAGAGATGTGCTGTTCACGGCTTGGGCCATGGAGATAAAAATAAAAAGTAAGACTTGCAAGATTTTTAAGGTCCTGAAAAACATTTTGAAAGTCTTTAGATTTGTAGAACCTTATAGGCATTTCATCCCTATGTCCACATAGAGCTGCCCAGTACCTTCCACGAATATTTAAAAGGGGTTTCAGGGCATGACTATGTTTAAAGATTTTTTTTTCTTGGGTACTAATTTTCAATTCTACAGCCAGATAAAAATTGATTTTCAAATTACAAATGTATTGAAATATTTTAAAATGTGAGACTGCTTTCATCATTTGTCACGCTCATCTGCGTTGTTCAAGATTTTTTTTTTTTTTAATTTTATTTTGGGTAAGAAAACTCCCTCTCATTTACAAAGTTCCTGAATGGTTAACTGAGCATCAAATTGACTCCTTAGCAGTAAAGTCTTCAATTTGGTAACTCGTTATCATGCTCTGTCAACATGAACAGACTCTCTAAATCACTCAATCTTGAATCCCATCTGATGTAAAACTCAACACACTCAAATTGTATTTAACACCGGCCACCAAGTAGCATTGAAAACAACTAGGGAAATACCCCATGTTACTCTGTTACAGACAATACGCTTGCTATATGTCCGGCTTTAGGTGAATTCAGGTCAGAAATGTTTAAGACACTGAGTGATATACTGCACAAGAAAATAATTCTGTAACCTTTCACCATCTACTTTGAAAATCGTACAGAGAGACTTGTCATGCTATGGTTATTGCCTGGCTTTTGATGATTTGAAATTGGGGAAGTATTACTGCTCTCTCATTCTTTGGATGATGGGGTGAAATTATGGGTGCATATACGTTTAAGCACTATGTTGCAAAATCATACAGTAGTCATAAAATTTAGACTGATTCACAAGTGACGCCTGAACAAGTATGTATGGTTAACAACTAATACATATGTATGATTATTAACTAATATGGTTTTTAGTCTATCTGATCTTTATTTAGTTTTGTGTTTTAACAGTTTTGTTTTTATCATGTTATTTGTGCATATATGTAATATTAAATGAATTTCAATTAAAAAAAAATAACTTCAACACTGGTGTGGAAGTGGTCCTAGATGCAAAAACCATAGGTTCCAGCTGTGATAAGGTACAGCAATTGTGTGTGCATTAGACCGAAGTCATCACCTAGGAGGGGAGAGAAAGCAACAATGGTTGTACAATATTTTGAACAAGTTTGTGGTTCTAAAACAGGTTTAGGTAACTCTTTATAGAACTGGTTAAACATATTCTATAAAGAACCCAAGCAATAGCAAAGGAGGTGGTCCATTTCACATCTTTTTCCATAAGCACTAAGCAAACAACACTCAGGTTTGGCATAGATCCTCCATTCCCTCAAGAAGAATGGAACCTCGCTTAACAGAAATCTGTTGAAATGGAGGTGGAACAAATGTCAATGATGGAAAACCCTCCCGTCCAAAACCACAGGGATTGCCATGGAAGAGGGGTTGTTAACAAGGGGACTGCAAAACGCACAAGGAATTGTAGACAGGGTTATAGTGTGCATGGTAGCCTAGGATAGAAATGTCCTAGTGGGCAATATGGTTGATAAAGAGGAGCTGGTCAATGGAGGAATAAAATGGAGACAATAGTTAACATGAATTGACCGTTCACTGATGCATTGTTGCTTCCTTTAGCAACAATGGTGTAGTTGACAATGGAGCACATTGTGACAACAAACTCAATGACAAGTAGGACCATTTCCATATTGGTCACCACTGGGAATTTAATCTCCTTTAGCCCTTTAGAGGCATTCTTGTTTTCTTTGATGATTTTTTCACTTGTTCTTTAGGTTTACTCCTAAGAAAATCGGAGTCCCTCATACATCCCTCCGAGATAAAAATGCAGCATCTCCAGAAAGAGAAAAAATTATATCATCTGCAACATTTTAAAAGACCTTCAAGAAAGCCTCTCTATAGAACATATTACCTTGCATTCTTGCAGTTCTTAGAAATCAGTTTTGCTCTCCAAATGATGAAAACATCTCTGAAAAACAGACCCCAGACAGAAAATGTACTGGTACAAGACATTCACATTTGAAGATGGTTGTCGGGGGGGGGGGTGGGTGTGGTAAACGTGCTGCACTTTATTGGTCAGCCAAAAGGACAAAAAAGTGAGGCCAATAAGCTATCTAGGATAATGTGTTCTATGTCAACAACACTGCCTAGTTAAACATACCAAAGATTCCCAGGATGAAAAAATGGAAACTCATACGCAAGTACATTTATGAAATTCTTAGCTATGTTTCTGATCATATTCACTATATTTTTAGAGCACATTTGATGACACAAAGATTACGCACACATCATAAACTGGTTAAAACAAACTTTTATTGAACAAATAATATTAAGAAACAAATAATATTAAGAATACAGACTAGGAATCACACAGATAAACTTCCCTTTGTAAAAGGTAGGAGAGTTATTCTAAAAATAAATATAAAAGTTAATAACATCTGCAACAGGAGTGCTCATTAAGTATACTTTCAATAGGGCAACAAAAAGGTGTAACATCAGAAATGTTTCACAACAGAATGAAATTGTTCACCCTAAACAGCATGAAATCAATAGAATAATTTTGGTTTTTGTAAGGATTTTTTTAAAAACTAAACATGAAGAGATATGGCAAGATGGAGTTCCACAATGAGAAGAGCAGTTATCTGAGACATCACAGATCAGTCGGCTTCATACTATCGTCAATTTGACTTCCGAGTGGTGCCCAAACCACTCGTTCTCAACGAGGATCAGATGTGGTTTCTTACACCCTGACCCTCCTTACGTTTTTGAACTTTTGCTATTCTAACAATTGTCAGTTAATAAACAAAAACTTTATAATGTCACCAAGGCTGCCTGCTGATTGCTACTGTAGGAGGGCATTAGTATAGACTAATAAATATTAAAATCACATGGAGAGGCAGATACATGACATCTTTACAGTTAGATGTTCAATCTTTAAATACTTCGAGTTATGGTATAGGACACCACTCAGCTTCACTCATCCTGAATCCCATTTAAAAGACAATCTGATAAGGTACAGTGCCAAATTAGTCGAGCATGGGATCCTGAAAAACTCCGTTCCTGTTCACAGTGCACCACAAACGTCCATAAGGTTTCTATATTTTAATTGGCAAATTTTTCAAAATTAAAAAACAAGTATTTAGACAATCTTCAGATGCGTAAATCAAACCTGTATTTACATATCAGTTTCAAACAAAGGTAAGTTTAACCATTTCAATTTGTACAACATTGCTTGAATAACATAAAGTGTTCACTATAGAAAATACAATGCATGAAATGATTATAGTGAAGTTACAAATGTTACAAAAAATTCGCTCTCAACCCCAATGCATTTCGCGTAGATACCCTTCTTCAGGGAGAAATCAACATAATTTCACAATTATGATATTGCAATGAATTTGCTGCGACCTCCTCATGCCAAATTGAATGAAGGACATTCCAAGCTGCAGAAATTGTTGACCATTATCTTATACATGTATCACCATACCTGTCGAATGCGAGCAGTACCAAAAAACCAGAAGGAATCGAAATAAAGTTCAAACCCGTCCTTGAGCACATATCAACGCGATAACGTGCTCAAGGACGGGTTTGAACGTTATTTCGATGTCTTCGTTTTTTTTGGTACAGCTCACATTTGACAAGGATCGTGATGCATGTATAAGATAATGGTCACCAATTTCTGCAGCTTGGAATGTCCTTCATTCAACTTGGCATGTGGAGGTCGCAGCAAATTCATTGCAATATCATAATTGTGAAATTATGTTGATTTCCCCCGATGAAGGGTATCTACCCGAAATGCATTGGGATTGAGAGCGAATTTTTGTAAAATTTGTAACTTCACTATAATCATTTCATGCATTGTATTTTCGATAGTGAAAACTTTATGGCATTAAAGCAATATTGTACAAATTGAAATGGTTAAACTTACCTTTGTTTGAAACTGATATTTAAATATAGGTTTGATTTATGCATCTGAAGATTGTCTTAAGACTTGTTTTTTAATTTTGAAAAATTTGCCAATTAAAATATAGAAACCTTATAGACGTTTGCGGTGCACTGTGAACAGGAACAGAGTTTCTCCGGATCCCATGCTTGAATATTGTATACAGGGGAAATTAGGCAGATCCCACACATCACAGTTGCACGCACAGGCAATATTTGTGTGAGAAAATTGCTTAGCACTGAGGCATACTATGACATAACAGGTGTGCAGGTTGACGCTCTATTTTTGTACAGTGTCAAATTATGCCATTTACAACTAAAATGATAAAAAGCAAGCATATATAAACTGAGCATATCATTGTCAGTACACTTCGATGTTAACACTCTTTTCTTTCAGATACTTTTTACGTCTGTTTCTCTAAATGTTAGATATTTCTGAAGAAACCCTGTGTTTAATGCATTTTACTTCTGGACTACTATAATGCCTTTCATGTGGGCCTCCCACAACGTCTGATGCAGGGGTGGCCCATATAGGTCCAGAGGTGGGCAAAATCGAGGCTAGATTTATTTTGACTATGTAAATGATTTTCGTTTATAGTTATTCTATGTAAATGTATGTTCAGTGGATATCCGGATAATCATCCCTCTACTATCCAGCACCTCCAATGGACACCACTTCTCCAATACGTAAGTTACAGTAAGTACACAATGCAGACACATCAACGTCCCTGAAACTGGGATGCCGAGACAAGAGAATAAACCTCCAGTCAGTGGCTTCATATTTATCCATTGATAAAATTGAAGGGATTTTGCCCAGTTCACAAGGTATTATTATAGACACTGCCAAACTTGTATTGCCTCCAAGTAAAACCCATATTACGTTCTTCTGCCACGTCTATGGGTTGCCAAAAGATGAAAAATTGATGCCTTGTTGATAGATCCTTTACTGTCCAGGCTTGGCCTAGTGGAACTCGGCATCAGAAGCCAATTATAAGCTGGCAGGCCACTTGACCTTGAGGAAACTATAACAACATTTTGCTCCTATACCTATTAGCCAAACTTTTTGCCTCCTGATCTAATTTATTTTCTACAGGATTCAGATGCTCAAGAGTACACGTGCACTTAACACAACACAAATACATTTACCAACTCTAGCTGTGGACACAAATTAAGGATCTTGAGTGTTGGCTTTTCATATAAGCACAGAGTAGATGCTGACACTGTGGCATAACTGTTAAAGTTCAAAAATGTACAAATGGTTGCAAACAGAGCAGGAGAATAGCTTTTGAGTTGGCAATGAAATATAAACACTTATCACAATATTCACAGTCTAAAACACACTGTCACCTATGAGCCTGTGTGCCACTCCAGCAATAACAATGAGCACATTTCACAGTCTTGCTACTATTAAATGTAGCATCCCCCTCTGCTTGGCTGTCAACACTGCACAGTCTAAAAAAATGTGCGTCTAATAAACAACAAAAAATGAACCCGTAAACTATTGTATTATTTGTCCTGTTTTAAGTTGAAAAAAGTAAGTTTTCATGTGGAAAACTACATATTAGCAACATAATTACTATCAGAGCTACAAATACACACAATTAACTTGACATAAACATTTATCAACAAGGTCATCCTTTATTACTAATGTTTTAAAATAGGGTTGCATGTTTTGGATCGTATGTCGCTTTCTTACATTGTATATGTTGTTTAAGGAAAATAAAATATTGCTGGTTATGATTAGAAGTTAAATACATTTAAGGAATAACGTGGAACTTGTTAACATTGTACAGTGTACTCCACTACCTTTACATAGTAGAAATACAACTATATGAACACAGAAATAGAAACAACCAAGAGGACCTGTGGTGTACTGTTCCTTCCAAAACAAAGCATAGAGCCTGGGTGTAAAGTCATACATCAGTGGGCTCAGCAACTGTTCCCAAAGGAAAACAATATTTGTTCTCATTAGGAGGAACATGCTGTATTTGTATGGTAATTTGAAAAAACACCAAACTGAAAACTAACAGCAAGGAAAACAGGGTCTCCAATTATCTGCTAAGTTTAAAATGGGAGACACAGGGTAGCAGCAGCAGCCTCTGACACGGGAGGCAAAAGATTTCTACATATCCCAAAGAGCGATATGTGGATAGAAATTGTTCAATGCAAGGTAGCAGGAATGCTAATTTAGGGGTGGTCCATTCGGATATCAGACAGGAAAGTAAGTGAAGGGTCTGCACTAATTTAACAGCGCAACTGAATTTCATGCATGAGGTGCAGTTGAAATTTGGCATATAGGAGCTTGGGACAGTCAATGAAATTTGCTCATGAAATAGTTAAACACCCTTCAAATTGGATGGGAAAGATAATGATCCTAGTTAAATACTAGTCAATAGTCAGAATGATTGCATGACATCATTTAAGACACGAGCAGAAAGTCTTGTTGTGCGTGCTACACTTTATGCCATCAGCTTCTCAATGTTGGTGACATCAAGCCCAGATCATTTGAAATGGGGAAATACTGCATAAAAAGCCGCTGTGGAAACCATTTGTACATGTGATTTTCATTTTTTCACTTAAGTCAAAATCAGGTGCAAAAACAAAAATAAAAAACCCACGGATATCCATATGGTGCACATGGTTTTTGTCCTGGAGCGTTTTGGGATCTAGTTTTAGCACCTGGCTCTAAATGAACCCACCAGTGTTCTGCTAGCAATATTACACTCTTTACAGTCTCTATTCTGTATTTTAAAATAAACTGCAAATTATTTGAGCACAATTCCCAAACCTAAACAGGTAACACTTAACAAAAGTCATAAGTGACTAAAGGATTCAAGAGCTTCCCCCTCCCACCCCCCCAGCTTCAGTTTAGAAGAGAAATACTTTAGTCTAGAAATGTAAACTTTTTAAGTATGAAATAAGGTGCCTTTAGGCAATACAGCTTGGATGGAGCATCCAACTTTTGCTTTCAGTTAAAATAACCCTCAGATAAACGTCAAGGGTGAAACTCTGGTGATGGTAGAAGTCAAAGCAAGAGCATGCTGTTCTTCCCCTGTCCATCTTCCCCACTATAAATGTACTTGAGGAAGTTTCACTTCATTCCATTCAGTTGTCAATAATGCCAGAATCCTTTGGGGTCTAACTGGACATGTCATAAAGGTGGCTGTTGCTGCCTGGCTGCAACATACACTGACAACACACAATTCTAGTCTTGTCTCCCAGTTTCTCTTTAAGTATTTCCTTAATGACTTCGTTCACTTTTTGAAATGAGAGCTGTGTAGATGGACCAATGGTAGATTCTTCTTCAATCTCAATTTCTGACACTAGAAAATGTACTGCTGCATAATAGAATCCATAGAGATAGATGTGTTGTAGCCGAAATCGGTCATTCACCTTGTAAGAATGTCGGAAATATTACAATTCTAAATGTAAAGCTGGACATACATGCTTGCAAACTTTTGCTATCTTGAAGTCGTGCTAGAGCACATGCCGTGGAATGTCCACCGCACTGAAATATAATTGAAGGACACAAAGATGCGGAAATTAATGTCAATGGCAAAGAACAAAGGGGCCAATCGTGTGTGCTTGCACTTGCATAGATTTTGTCAATACCTTATTTTTTATTTTCCAGCTGAGAGGCAGCCATCTATTAAGAACTAAAGTGACTCAATTTTCTGCATCTACTCAGTGAGTGATTCACTTCTAATAAAAAACACTCCTAACAAGTGCCTAAATGTGAAGTAACGACCCTGAAGAAATATTTTCTGCATACAAGTCTCTGCATTATGACCGCAACGCTTCACCATTTCGATTCCAACAAATGACACTGGTCAGGTTTCTGAGCATGACATTCCTTCAATTTTCTAATGTTTTGCATTAAACTTACTATACTTTCTTCTTTTGTAGTATCAACAACATAACGGTGCTTTGTGCGCTTGTGTTTGATTTGGGTTCATCAGTAAAATCAGTAACATTGTCTCCACTTAATACAAAAAAAAGCAACTACAAGGAAATGTTTACAAATTACCTACACATTTTCAATATTACAGAAATCTATAACTTCTCAATAAACTTAAATCCACTTAATACACAAGTAATGAAACTACTGTAATATCAAAGATGTGCGTATAAATCCTAAGGAGCTACAACAACATACCCAATTAAATTAAACAACACCTAGGATGGCTTCCCATCAATTGTAATGCTTACGACCAAGGCTCAAACTCCCCTTTGTTCATTCATGAGCAATGCAGCACATCGTGTAAAGTGCTACAAGACGGGATATGCATATGCGGCAGAGGGTGCAGCACTTTCTGAAGGTGTTCATAGAAATAGTACCAACAATTCCTACTCCTGTGGAAATGTTCCACACTTCTGCAGCTTCCTACGACATTATAAAACTAATAACATACATTGGTAATTGTTGTCGTTTTTAAATGATGAGGGATGATGTGTTGAATTCTTTAACACTAACTAAGGTTTTGTGGATGGCACATCATCTTCCAATCGAATCACATCTCAAACTGTGAGCAATCATGGAAAGAGAGAGCGAAATAACTATTGTCTGCATGTGATATGAAACCAGCAAAAAGATTGAGAACAGAACCCCCGTCCTGTATTAACCAGTACAATGCTGCTTTTAATTACATGTAACATACAAGATCCATTTTCTACCAAGAAAGGTACAACAGGTGGGAATTTCAGGTCACATATGATCGTCTGCCCGTGTAAGGAATTGACAAATCCACTCTTTTAGGGTAAAAAGAGAATCTACTAGTAAACTTGTTCACATCAGCACGCCTCATTTAGCTATTTTTAATGAATTTTCAGTGCAGGTGTGATCACGTCACAATTCTAACTCCTCAATCAATGCTTTTCAGGATTGCATTTTCCTTCTTATTATTCACACTGGACTCAAAGTGATGGATCTGAATAATTTTATTTCTTCAGAATTTTTTCTGGAAACTTAAGTTTCTTTAAATCAATTTCATGAAATTGCAGACAATAACTCGTATGCATATATTCTTCACATTTCAAATTTAAATTTCACTCTGGGCGTTTCAGAGACTAACCACTGATATAGTGACTATTAATTACTTATTGTCTTCTACTGTCATTTTTGTTCCCTCTTCCTCGCTACTTTGCATTGGGAGCAGAGAGACATGTTGAGCCGGGAGTTGAAACACACCGAAGAAACACATCTCCACAAATTAATGTAGGATTAGAGGTACTGTTCTAATGTCTAATGTGAGTTCAGGCTAAGGTTGCTAATAGGTAAACTTCTTGGGCATAAGGACTTTGCTTTGACCCAGTCTTATAGTACTCCCTGTATTCATGAGTGAGCCATCAGTGCTACAAACGTAAATCACACCTACTCATACACCTATCTTTATGAAATGGCCCTATGATTTTGTTATGTTTCTTTAGAATGTTGATATTTCCTCTCAATGTTGGGGATGGCCCCCAAAATGCAAAGAGGCAAATTTAAAGTTGAAGCTTAACGAAGAAATGCACGAGTCATTATTCTCAAGTAGATGGAATGAAAGAACTGTAATGTACTGTATGAAATATTTAACAATTATAAATAGTTATTTAAATATATAACCTTGGGAGGAGTGTCGTATGAGACAGGCAGTCCACTCTTGTAGACAAGGATTAGTAAGTATAGAATCAACGCATTGAGGGGGGGCTGGCTCAAACAGATTTCTCATGGTGCTGTACATTTCCTGGGAAAGAAGTGCATTTGCGATTACGATTGCCCCAGATTCATGACTAAGCCGAACTTGTGCACATCTGCTTCAATGCTACAATTCCACTGTTGGGCAGAAAACACAATCTAAACTCATCTAACAATATCAACCTCTAGGTACGCATTGGCCACGAAAATATGTCACCTGCAAGTGAAGTGGCCCATCAAGCCGAACTACAGTAACCACCGCTTACGTCACAACACACTGTCTTAGTTTCTCTAGACCCGACTTACTTTCACAATAACCCTTAAGCTTAAAGTAAGTCTGATGCACATGCTTTCGAGAATTGTATCTGGTGACTGCTTAGAGAAAGTATTATGGTTTATAAACTCGGAATGAAATTACATCAAGGTACAAAAAAATCTACTTGCAAATACGTATGTGTACTTAAACAATACGGATGTAGAAAATCTATTTGGATACAAAAAAACACCAACGGCTGTGCAAAGCAATTTAGTGCGTTGTTTTAACACAATCTTGGAAATGGGATAATACCAACAACATCAACACGTGTTACAATGGCAAATGCAATTGCATATAGGTTAGTCACCACAAACTATTTACAATACAAAACTGCAACCGTCTCTACTCCTGTAGGAAAAGACTGTTCACTGGTGGACATGTCACTGCTGTTCAACGAGAAACAACAGAAGTAGCAAAGTTATGGCATAAACTATTGCCAAAAGACAATTCTATGATTAGCAGAACATTTCCTCTGACCTTCTGTGGTGCAATTAACTTACAGAATAGTGGGATAGATGCAGTGGCAATGTACTGTGATGGGTGAATGCAGTGGTAAGACCTTTGAAAGCACCTTCATAGCAGGCCCCGATGAAGGGTGAGTAAGACCCAGTCCCGTATGAAAAGCTCATAAAAACCCAGTTATAAACCAAGGACCTTTTTACAACTGTTGAGTCAAAGAAAAACCCATAGGACAATCCATCCCTAATTAGGTCTAAATAATCCAATGACAACTTGAAAATTCAGTTTCGGCTCATACAGCTTGCTACCTTGAACAACCAACCTCTGACCCTTTTCAATAGTGAGAGCTAGACGGTGGGCCATGCAGCTACTCAGACAGCCAATTTAGATACAATAATTACAATGATGTCCATATGCTGGGACTAGAACATCGGAACTAAAACCAGCTGACCTCCCATTTCTTCTCTGTCCTCTTGGCTCCTAGAATATTCTATCTCAGACATGTGGAGTCTTCTCTCCATCTCCGAGGAGAAGGGAACTTTGCTTCAACTTTGAGTTGTGTCACACAACCGTTGTCTACAGACCTTAGCAAACATTACTGCCACTGAAGACGAGCAATTTATGTGTATCTGAAGGATTGTTAGGAGAAGTATTAGAACCGCCCACACAAGAAAAAACATCTTTGTCCACCATCAATAAATATCACCTAGTGAAGAAGATTTTGTGGAAGTAAACTGTGCTGTTATATATACAAAACCACAGGCTACAGTGATTCAAGAGTGGGCCAACTTCCACCACAAATGTAACCAAGTTCTAAATAGTAAATGTGAAACCTTGAACATTTCAAAACAGTGAACTGGTTACACATTTCCAAACTCAGCTAGGATAACTTTATTTGCCAGGCCACAACATTTGCCTGTTGAGCACTTGTGTATTCTTCAATCCAAAGCAGCAAATAATGGTTTGATCCATTCAGCGCGTACATTTGCAAGGTGGAGAGCAGTTTGCATGCTGTGTTGATAAGAGATGGCGACTCTGTGAAAGCTTTCCAGAACGAAGAGTCTACAAAGAGCGGGGGTGGATGAGGTAGTCTTGCAATAAGCCCATGTGCTTGCTTTTTACATGGCGGCAAGTTTCATTAGATGTTCAGATGTTTTCCTAACGTTCAAGGGGGATCGCTCCGTGTTAGGATTTGATGACATTTCCTGTCGTGACTAAGCCATGGTCGGATGCCCAAGCAATAAGCTAAGCTGGGCCAAGCACCTCGAGCACATAAACCACTGAGTTAACTTTTAACACGTCGTTGGAAGGATCTTCTGTGAAAACTTTTGATGTACAAATATCAGCTGCATAAAATTTAGGTTGCAATCTAAAACGGATGGAAAAACATTTTCATCCATTCCTGTGGGCCAAGATTCAATTCAATCTTTTTGCTCTTATTGTAGTCACAGCTCATCGAATCTGTTCTCAAGCAACACAGATTCAACTTTTAGTTATCTACATTATCTCCGTGATTTTCTAGTTCCAATACACGAACAGTGGTACACACCTTTGAAACCGTACCCAGGTCTCTAAATTTGTTTGCAATTGAACTGAAGTTTGCTTGGTGACTAAACATCTTGTAGTACCAGATTTAATTTTCACAATTTAGTGCTGGCCTGACCAATAAAATTAATGATGAGGAAACAGAGTGACAAAACTTCTTTTTTTCTGGCCCTGCGTAACTCAAATGAGTTACTGCAAAAGGCAGGTCGGGAACATCAAACTGCACCATTCTGAAATCTTCATTTTTTAACTTGTGCTTTACATTTTTTTGCTCATGAAAATATTTAAGTCCATCCCTAAATGCAACATGGGAAGGACGTTGAGCCGATATAAATCCTTATGTTATGCTTCCCTCCCACCCCATGTGGATTAAGTGTATGTTACAGTGAGCCAAATACTGATTCTGTTTACATTTTCTAGCAAATTTTGTGTACCACAGTTTTTAATACTAATGTTTCAAATTGCTAGAAAAAAATCAGCCATCAGTGTAACAAGAGCAGGATGTCTACTCAGCGCAGTGGTGCACGGCGGAGGACTCCACGAGTGGTTATTGGTGGTTGGCTGTAGAGAAAGGAGTTGCTTCTTTGTATTTACAAAAAGACATATTCGGAACTATAAAGTGTAGGCAGAGTGGTTAGAAAGAAGTCCTCTTTGAGCAACACTTCCAGTAACACTGCTCCTTGCGGGGTAGGATCCCTCTCAGTAGTATGTGGGCACGCGCGCCTCGTCACGCAGAGTCGCTGTGCTACCTCCTCAGGATTGCGGTATCTGCTGACATCGAGTGGGGCTGGGAGGCAGTCGCGCAGCGGCACTTTGTTCTGTCCTGAAGCTGTAATCATACTGCAAAGGAAGAAGAGGGAATAGGCGGTTAAGGATGAGTAGTAGGTGCCCAGCTTTAAACACAGGACAAGAAGGCACAAGTGTTTTATGAATATTTAGAGGCATGAGCGTCAAACTAAACACAGTGCACACATATTGGACTGTGTAATTGTTAATGTTTATATTCCTTGTTCAATGCTCTGCACCAGGTACTCCAATATCTATGTAGCCAAAAGTTTGAAAAGATCTACTGTGTATATTCAGCTATGCAAATTATACACCTGCATGTGCTAAATAACATTCTGATACATATTAATCTCTGCTCCAATTGTAAGACTTCTCAATCTGTTATAGAGTATCGCACAAGGTTACGTAAAGCTGTGCATCTATTATAAGCCTACAGTGCCTCTTTCAACTGGTCCATGTCCTACAAAACATTCAAAAATCAATAAATAAGTCAACAGCAAACAAATCAGGGACAAGCTGAAGAAAAGCAGCTGTGTTATGAAAAATGGCCGGAAGTTCATCTGGATTTGCAACAATTCTGCTCTCCAGTGGCAAACTGGTTGCATGGAAGCAGTTGCAAACATCTGTGCGTCTCGGTCTTGACGGGCATCAAGTTAGAAGCCTGGCAGTGTTAAGTGCACGTTCACTCATTAGCATGTGGCTTCATCCGCATGCAAATGAAGGGATGTCTTTGCCCATGCACCTGTGCCATATCAATGGTGCATGCACACAGGAGAGTCAGCCCTGGCGGGGTTCGCTCACTGTGCTCCACTAATGAGACAGTGCACAATGAGTGGACAACTGAGGTGCCCCTACGAGGGCACCGAGTGCCTCAAGGAATGTCTAGGGGTTCCTCAGAGGTGGATAGTCACAGACTGCACCTCATTATGAGTGTCCCAAACCATGGCTCCCGAAAGGAAGGCTCCGAGTGCCAATGCCAAGACACAGGCGTGCGCCTGCCCTGTGCTGTCAGTATCTGCGCTCTTACAACACAACCTCTGAAAGGTGTGAAGAAGGACCCACAAATGGAGCTCAATGTTTGACTGCGCTATTCTCATGGTGCCTTCTGCCCACCTTCGAAGACGGGGGCTAACAACACATCAATCAGCACGTATTGCATAAAACACCACTTTAATCATAGTGGGGTCGACGGCAGCAGCCAATGAGGGAGAAGGTACGCAATACCACGCCGCGTGCTATGTGCTTAAACCCTATTCCATAGCCTAAGGTTGACACCACCACAGTTTGGTCGAAAGACACTAGAAATACAAATTTTAGTGAGGGAATTCAGTCTGACTTATCCATGGAATGATTAAACAATTTTTATTTAGTTTTATCAACTACAGACAGCAGTTGTAGCAGGAAGAGTACAAAAAGGGTGGCATTCTTATTTAGTGATTAGCAATTGAAGCAGGAGAAAAACAAAACAAACAGGTAGCAATCTTCAGATACATTTGAATTTCAGTACATGAAAGAAACCAAGGTTCAGTACCTGCACTAACAATAGGCTAGGAGTGAATTGCACTGGCTCATAATGAAGTAAAATGCCAGAATCCTTCAGCTATGTGATGCCCTGTATAATTACCTCCCTGCCTGTCCTAAAAGGATGAGGGGGCTCAATAAATAATACGGAAAGGGTTGCAGAACTAGGAGAAAAAACCAGGGGAGCACGAGCGATAATTGTGTAAAGCTGCAAAACAGCTTTTGTGGGGGTTTGAACTCTGGCCTATTGTGATGGAGGGGGAGGGTAGCCGGGGACTTGAGGCCGTTAAATTTAAGACACTGAGGGAGGGAGGTCCTCTTTAGCCACATCCTTGTACTGTATAAGCATAGTGTTCCAGGCAGCAGGCAATATGGTGCCGGTGTGTACGACAGGCCTCCTCCCTTCATTTCCCCCTGGAAACTTCCCGATTTAATATGTATTAATGTGCAATGCTCGAGACTAACTCTTCACAATGGGAAACATGCTTGTTGCATTACAATGAGCCAGCATCCTGTGACAGGTAGAGCAGACTCTGCTTATAAAATGAGAGACTGCTGAAGGGGCTTCTCTCAGCCTAAATGGGATGATGCTTTGGGGTAAGAAAAGCAAAATACTCCAGAAAAACTCCCAAAAGCTTCCACATCGAGGCATTCTGTCTTTTCCTTCATGAGTTCCCTTCGCCCCTACTTTAGCCCAGTTCTGGATGGGGTATCATTTGAAGAGCATACCTGTATTATCCACTCTTTGCACCGACCCCACTACTGCTGATACTTTTAACCCTTACTCGCCCCATCTCGTTCTGCATTATCTCCGCCCTTCTCCTCACTTCTTACCTGGTTTATTTTTTGCAATGTTTTTCTAGTCTGGTTACTGTTGCTTTTCATTCTGTATATTGTTTGGATTGAATGTAAGAGCCTAAATGCCTACAGGTGCTAGCATGCTATGTAAATAAAATACTTTCACAAAAAAAAACACCCTACCTGGCTGACCCACTCATCTTCTAAAGTGGGTCAAGGGGTCATAGCAGTCAGAAATCCACTGTAGAACCACCCTTATTCAGGTCAGTTACAGCACAGAAAAAGCAGACATTCAACGACCACCACCACCACAATAATGTTTTTCTTTTTAAATAATCATTTTATTACAATATACACATTACTAACCACATCACTGATTTACAAACATATCTGTGCACATATATTTATAGTAACTTTTTAAAAAACTGTTTTTGAACCCTACTTTTTGTTTCGCAATGACGCGGAGAGTTGCAATGACTTCAGTAACCATGATGATCGCGCCTTTTTTAGGGGGTGCAAAACACATATATGCACACATTTTACATTATTTTAGAACACTAGAGGTGTATTACTGCACTGTTTAAAGTCATATTTTTGTAGGGACTTTGCATAAAAACCACCATTTCAACCGATTTTCCGTTTTCGCTATGATGCCACGATGAAATCAGTAGCCGCGATCACAGCGAATACGTCATTAAATGACAAAACAAATGGAGACATTCAATAGCCACCACCACATTCAAAACTTACAATTACAAAATAAATTATAGCCAAGACACTAAACACATTACTATCTAAACAACTGTATAATTGCATGTACAACTCCCTTAATGTCTCTATAGCAGAGTGCATTACTTTTTCAGTATAATCTATGACTGCATGCATCTCTCTATCACTATTTCTCTCATTCACAGTGTATGTATTTGAGGGGATCTGTGAGACGATGCATCAGTCTATCAATAATTCTGTAACGAAATGCGTGACTACCTCAGTACATCTATGAGTGGGTGCATCAGAGACACAATGGGTCTGTGATTGGTTGCGTAAGTCCGTCGCTCAATCAGTGAGTAGGTGCAGGAGTGCCTTTGTAAGTACATGACTGTCTGACTGGATCTGTGAGTGGATACATGAGTGTCTAAGTGGCTGTCTGAATGAGTGAGTGGGTAAACGAGTGTCTGAGTGGATCAGTGAGTGAGTGCGTGTGTCTCTCAGTGGGTCTATGACTGGCAGCGTGAGTATCTGAGTGGTTCTGTCAGTGGGTGCGTTGGTCTGCGAGTGCTACTGTGCGTGAATACAGGAGTCTCTGAGGTTATAACTAACTGGGTGCATATGTCTGAGTGGCTGTGTGAGTGACTGTATGGGTGTGTGAGTGTCTGAGTGGGTCTGTGAGTGGATGTATAAGTGTATGAGTGGGTCCATGAGTGGATGTATGAGTGAGTGGCTCTGTAACTGGGTGTACGAGTGTCTCAATGGGTCTGTGAGTGAGAGCATAAGTCTGAGTGGGTGAGTGAATGGGTGCATGCATGAGTGGGTGAGTGAATGGGTGCATGCATGAGTGGGTGAGTGAGAGGGCGAGTGTCTGGGTGGGTCTGTGAGTGGATGCATGAGCCTTGACTGACTGAGTGGGTGGGTGCGTGTATATCTGAGTGAGTCTGAGTGTATGAGTGACTGAGTCCATAAGTCTCTGAGACGGTCTGTGATGGAGTGTGGGAGTGAATGTATGGGTGTGTGAGTGGATGTATGAGTGTCTCAGGAATTGTGAGTGGATGTATGAGTGTCTCAGGGGAATTGTGAGTGGGTGTATGAGTGTCTAAGTGGGTCTGTGAGAACATACGTGAGTGGGTCTGTAAGTGGGTGCATGATTCTCTGAGTGGGTCTGTACATGGGTGCATCACACTCTGAGTAAGTCTATAAGTGGGTGCATAAGTACCTGAATGGGTATGTGAGTGCATGTGTATCTGAGTGGATATGTGACAGGATCTATAAGTGCATGAGTGGATATGTGAATGAGCATATAAGCGTTCGAGTGAGTTTGTGAGTGCGTACAGGAGTGTGCGACAGCGACCGGCGAGTATGGACAAAAATATATATTTTTCCGTATTTCCACCAAATTTGGTGGTGCTGCAGCGATAGTCACGATGTCCCCATGACGATACACCGGGGCAGCACTGGCGATCGTGCAATCATTGCGAGTATCACTCACGATTAAAAAATTCAATTTTGGACACATAACTTGTTTCACTAACACACCCATTTCTCAAACATGGGGTCAGAGTATCTCCACCATGACCCACTATGTTAGCTTTCACATACATTTTCAGCCCCGGGAACCATTCCTGGACGATAAAATGGCAGACTCAACTTTCTGTTCAGGTTGCGTCCAGCTAATCACAGCATTTCCAACGGCGTGCTCATCCGTGATTCATTGCAACATATCTGCAGCCAGAGATATATCTATAATTTTTGGCTTGAATTTCTCAAAAACTACCAGCCAGATTTGCACCAAATAACAAAAAGCATTGTCTGTGTAACACCATCTAGCCTTTTGCCAAATTTGGTGTAATTCCGTCCAGCAAGTCAGACTGTAGGTTCGACACCATGCTCCTATGGGAACTAACATTACAAACGCACCCTTTTTTACACCACTATTTCTCAGTCCCCGCTGCACTGATCACCCCCAAACTTTCCATGACATTCAAAACCTACTTTCATACTTTGTTGGGGAAAATTGCATATACATTGGTCCAACAACGCCAAAGTCATAGGCAAGTCAAGAAAGACTTTTCCTATGGAAACTAGGACCTAACTATAACTCCCTAATGGCGACCACCAGAAGGTTATTTACACACATGTATGTATGTATGTATGTATGTATGTATGTGTGTGTATGTATGTATGTATGTATATATATATATATATATATATATATATATATATATATATATATATATATATATATATATATATATATATATATATAAAAAATTACCGTTGGAATAACTAAACTTGAATCAATAACAAAACAATATTTGAGACACTGCCCAGCAAAAATTTGAAGCAAATTTGTAAATGGCTAAGTCAAACAGTTCAACAGCTAGACTTCTCGGTTATTAATCGACTCCTGTCCGGAAGAGCCCGTCTTCTTCACTGGAGGTTATTCTTTCTTTAAGGAGGAGGGGATGTACGGATCTACAGAACACTACCAGTCATTCTGCAGCCCCTTATTCCTGGTCCCACAGTGCCACCTTGTGGCAGGCACTGAAACTCGCCGCTAAAGAAAATTGTCAAGAGACTATCCGGAAATCATTTAATCTGATCTAAGAATATGTAGTAAGTAACAATGAGTCACTCAGGGGCTTCGCGTTCCACATATTTCAGTAGGAAAAGATGGGAGCAGATACAGGGTCACTGGAAGTAGGGAAACGTGATCAGACTTTTCATCTCTTGCCTCACTCAGAGGTGAATAACCTTGACGGTGGAAGGAATAACTCCCATGACAAAATGGCAGAGACACAGCTCTTCCTCTGCCGAGTGCGGTAACACAAACTGATGGAGCCCAGGCCGGCAACTACAGCCAAAGTTCGGGGGGGGGGGGGGGGGGCGGGGGGGGGTTGGGCTAAGTATTCCAGCCATAGGCAGAATGGCTGTATGAGGGGGGGGGCTGAAGCCCTGTGAGCCCAGTGGGTGTTGCGCGCCTGATGGAGCCCCCCTACTGGGTGTAATAAAAGGTCCTGAGCCTCCAGTATCTTACGAATATTATTTGTATGGGGGCCACTGGAAGTGCTGGGGGCCCCATAAAGGCTCCCCCGCGTTGTGGTGGCTGCAGGGGCCTGGGGTACGCCCCTACCCAAGTCCAAACACCAATGGTGGCAGCACTGCTAGGCCAACAGAGGGCAGAAGAACGTGGCAGAGTCTGTCCAATGCCAGCAGGTATAGACTTCAGATGTCATTAATCACGAGTTAAAAGATGACCAAAAAAACATTTTCAGCCCCTAACCAATCCTATTTAAAAAAAAAAAAATCAAAATGTGATTGACATAAGTCAGAAATCATGACAACGTTTCAATGGCAGAAGTGTCGACCCTTTAAATCCTCCGCCGCACCTTTTAAGAAGGCGAACACCTCTGAACGGATTTACACCAAATCAAACAAAGCGCGCTTTTCAAGTTCTACTTTCATAGCATTTTTAGTGTAAATCTGTTCAGTGGTCTTTGTTCTTTCTTTCTACAAATTTTCCTATGGGAATTAAATTGAGAAATTATTCACTTTTTCACCCCTTTAACTTTTTTGTCCCTTCGGCAGATCTTTACAAAACCGGGCATGCCGCAGCCTGGCTTGCAGCGCTAGTAGATTGAAACATTTTGTGTAAATCTGTCCAAGTAGTCCTAAGTTTGCTTGTTCAGAGAACTTTATTCGGTTAAATATGACCATAGCAGCACATAAAAGAAAAAACATACATTATGAAATATCACAGCCACAATATCATTAAAAAAATGTATACACTTAAAAAGGACATATTTCATACATACATTCTATATTATATAAAACAACTTCACATAGTGTCCTTCCTTCTCAATTTTAGAGCAGAAGAGAAACATTAATAATCGAGGAACACAGTGAGGGTGAATTTAACCTTTGTAGATAAAACAACCCTTCTAGATGTGTATCAAAGTTCCTATTGCATAGGCTAGGACATAAAAAGAGAGATCTTAAAGTGTGATTCAATGTGCAAAAAAGCATAAAGTGCTTCGCGGATGGAGTAGAAACCCCATCGCATGGACAACATGGAAGCGAGGGGAACCAAGTACCATTTGTGGAGATGCCACTAAATCATGAACCTTGTTTAATCCTAACCATGCGAGGTAAACTCTAGATCCAGCATTCTCTATCCAAAACAGGCGCGGTTCCAGGTCTGCAGCACTTGTGAGAGGCACATATTGGAGGACAGAGGCACATCAAGCACTTTAAAGATCCTTTCTTCCTCACTACGCGCAAAGAATCTCTGCTTTACTAACGCCTTGTCGTGAGGGCCAATGTCTCCTGGAACATCAAACAGATGGCTCAGGCCTAGATGCCGAAGGGTGTTCTTGACATATGTTAGCCATGGAATAGCTGACATGTGACTTAGATTAAGAGGGTCCTCTACCACCTTACAAGAGAAACCCATCTCTGGGGTACCCCATACTTTTAGCCATAATAAAATGGAGGCCATATTAACATGATCCTCTAAATAGGCTAGACCCAATTCTTGGTGTGCAATAAAGCTGGACGTTGATTTAGGGATTGCCAAAGTCTACACAAGGGCTTATTTTGAACTGTCTGAAGCGCACTCTGCCTGGTGTAAACCCCAAACACCTGTCCCATAGGTGCCTACTGAGAGGCGTTTACTTTTGTATAGTGCAATCACCTCTTTGAGGGGCTTTTGCCCTAGCTTTTTCGTAAGATCGCTTCACAAGAGGCCGCCATCTTCTGGGATCTTTGAATAATTAGCCCCTCCTACTTTAAATTAGCGTCAAGAAATATGCCCAGATGGCTAAAATGTGTGACTTATACAAGAGGGGTTCCCCAATGATTTCTTTTTTTTTTAATAGATCTTTTTATTGACAGAAAAGAAAAACAACATAGAACACTCTGTAATAAAGTAGCACAGTGCACAAGTACCGTAACGACATTATAGCATTTTTGTGATCCACCATCTCTATCACATTATAGTCCTACGATCACAACATCCTACCCAATGATATTGCTGATTCATGTCTTCTTGTACAGTGGCCTCTGAAAACGGTTCACATGGCATACCTCTCGCTTTATTCCATTCACCCCAGATCTTGGTCCATTTCTGGGGGCAACCCCTCCCTTCATAGACCACCCTTTCCGTCTGCATACACCAATCCATGTCCGTTTCCCAATCACGGAGTTTGGGTGACGTATCCCCCTTCCAGGCTCTGGCTATATTTAATTTTGCTACCGCACTACCAACGGTAACTCAGATCCTTTCTTTAGCTGTCAGGTCAGTTGCATCCCACACGTTCAAAAGGCAAAGTCAGGGGGTGACCTCCATACATTTCCCACAAACTTCTCACATTTTTCCAGTCACTTCACTCAAATACGACCGTATACGTGGGTACTCCCACTACTGATGGAGGTATGTATCAACCTGCCCACACCCCCGGGGACAATGTGGGTAGCTCAAAATGCTCATCCTTGCTAAAGCGACGCCGGTATAGTAAACTCTATGGAGGAGTTTAAGCTGAACCAATCTGAATCTGGAGCGCACTGCAAGCTCCCGCGGAGATGATAACGCCTCCTGCCATTCCTCCTCAACTAGGTCCCCAACGTTCACCACCCATTTTGCACGGACCGTCTACTGAAGAATTATTTAAAATGTTCCTATATGTCAAGGAGATTGCTTTTTACCTTTAAATAGTCATCAAGTAACCTATCTTCTAGCGGCGCGGCTGCCGGGAGGTCAGAACCCAGAGGGACAGACTTTTACAGGGCGCTACGCACCTGTAAGTTTCTCCTGAAGTAAGATCGTATTGACGCTGCAATCCAGTAAACGGGACCACCTTTGCCCACAGGTCGCCTACCGTTGAAAGCCCAATAAGATCCCAACTACGAAACCCAGGGCCATGGGCCAAAAGCCCTTATCGGTCAGAATCAAAACGAGGAGTGACAAGGGTGATCTTATTCTTTCAACCAAGGGCGGGGGTAGCAGTATGCCACAGCGCCACCGTGGTAGCCGTAGGTGTGAATATCGGGGCATTCCGCCTCCCCCATAGAGAGCTCTCTGGTAAGAGCCGTTAGCCATATTGTATCTATCCAGTTCAGTTCAAATAGCTTTATTCGACAAAGATGATGCCCCCCTCTCTCACACGTGTGGTTCCAAAATCTCTATGTGCCCCCGTGAGGTTCAGAGCACAGGGTCAATAGAGATGGCCCCCACCGCATACAAGCTTCAAGGAGAGAAGCCGCCAGAAATCACCAGGGCCCAAAAAACGTCAGTCGCAGGAGAAATATCGCAGGCAAAAACTCCTCTCGGTTTCTTCAGCCGGAGCTGAACCAGGATCACCAACCAGGCCCCGGCAGGCATCCTTTACCGCAGCAGCACGTTGCAAACCCTTATGTACTGCACAGGCTGCCCCAGCAATGCAGCATGGGAGTTCAAATTACATTGCACCGACATCGTATTAGGGTGGCAAATAAGGCCTCGCACATACCCCACAGAGGCATGCCAGCACCCCTCCACTGCTGCTTACAGTCCATCCAGGAGGTCAGAAGGGAGGGAGGGGGCACGGTCAGCAAAGCAGCATGGAGGCAACTCTTGAAGAATGGCGTCAGCGGCCGCCACGCACCAGTCGCGGCAACCGCAGTCCATGCACCACAGTCTTTTCTATCCCTGAGGTCCCGGGAGGCCTCCGGCAGTCCCTCCTGTCACAGGTGTAATGCGGTCACACTAAGAGCGCTGCGGGCATCACCCAGGCACGCCGAGTACGACTTTCTCCCGGGGCCGTCCGCGACGCCACTCTACTCCACTCGAGGCCCGGCTTCAAAGGCCTCTCTCTGCCGGCCCCGCCACAGCCTTGATCATACGTGCCGATTAAATGTCAGCTCACTGCTTCACTCGTTTGGTGTCGCAGCGTCTCAGGGGACATCAGACAAAGCAATCCTAGGGGTATGTCAGGATATTTGTACGGATTTATTCGGGGTTTTGGGCCGGCAGAGGACAGAGCTCTACTCGAATGCCGCCATGTCAATTGCCGGTCGGCTATGCCCCCCAATGAATTATTTTTTTAACAAGTATTTTTTGGGTCACAAATCATTACAAAGGATTTTTTATTAATATTTTGAAGATTTAAATAACTCCTAAAACTGTTCAAGCCACCTAAAAGGGCCTGAAGTTGATTTGCAGTGAGTGCCAGAAGAACCGCGTTGTCCGCGTACAAAAGTATGGGGACTAGATGGGAACCTATTTTTGGGACATATGTTGTTTGAGAGATTAAAAGGGTGTCAAGGCAATTAATATAAAATAAGAATAAAAAGGTGCCACAATACAACCCTGTCTCACACTGCGTGAGACCCTTTTAGGGTGAGTACAGTGACCAGTTTGAGTACAGCTTTAAAAGGTCCAGGAGGGGTGGATCAATACCTGCTGCTTCCATCAAAGACCATAATTGTCCTCTGTCCACTAGGTCAAAGGCACAGGAGAGTGCATACAAGTGTATTTACCCAATATAAGGGATACATTAAGTGCTTGTTCAGAGGTGCTGAGACAGGACTGGACTCCATGTTGGATTTCCGAAAGAAAAGAATTGGCCACTGTCCAGTTTTCAAGTTGGGTCAATAATACTCGCCCGAGAAGTTTTACAGAAGAATCTTACAGTGAGATAGGGCGATAGTTAGCAGGGAGATTCCTATCGCCCTTTTTAAAAATCGGAACAGTTTCTGACTCCCGCCCTGAATCAACAGCCCCTTCCGTATAGTGACTCTAAAAACGTTAGTTAGTAAGGGAGCGTAGAAAGCGGGGTTAGCCTTAAACAAATCAACCGGGAACCCATAGGATCCGGGCTGCAGACACCTCCCACAGGGATGGTTTCGATAAAAGACAACTTAGCCCGGTATGGGCAAAACCGGGAGGTCTAGAAGGGTAGCCGTCTCCACAGTTGCATTATACAGATATATAAGTGCTCAACCCAATGTTGTGGGATTCGATACCTGAAGCGGTTCCATCCTTAAAGATTTAGCTTCCTATTACCTATAGCCTGTTAATAGGTTTTTCTGGCTGCCTTGATGTCATCAGGATTACCTGGAAGGATACCAGTGGCTTTTTAAAGATTTTTAAAAGCTGCGGCACAATTCGAATTAAACCATCTCAGGCCTGGGTGATTTTTTGCGATTTTTCGCTCCTTAACAAGCGCGAGGCTATAAAGCTATCTTGGATTTTGGTTGGGGCATCCACATCCTCATTAGGGTTAAGTTCTTTTTGGATACATTTATAGCAATTATTGCAGCTTATGATCTATTTCCAGTCTAAATCTATATTTCGGCAACTTGCCATAAAAGTCACAGACATAAATAACAACTGTGTAATAGATAAAAATAAGTATACAAAAAATAAAACCATAAAATACAACCACTGACAATTAAATTTCATTGCAATTGTGGGATCCATTCAAACATTCATAGTAGGCCTTCAAAAGTCTAAAATGATGCCCTCGCTCAGTGAGTGCTATAGACCATAACAGAGTAAAACATCTAGTACACTAATGTTACATCATTAGTACCTTATTTTAGTACCAGAGCGCTTAGACTCTGCCTGGTTCTCCACATCGACAACAGATATCAGGAGACTGCACTGCCTAGCATCTGAATTGAATATTCTTAATCCCTCTTTATGTTCCCTAACACCCACATTTCAGCACAATGGTACAATCCATTTTTTTTGCCACACTGGTAAGCTGGGCAAAAGACTATTTCATGCTCAACCGTTTCTTTAGACTCCCCACAAGAGGGGCACAGCCCATCCACTCCCCTGAAGTTGCGTGCCCACTTAACAGTGAAAGAACAAAGCGGGAGGGTCCAATGTTGAAAATGCAAGGCGAGCTTCCTGAAGCTACAGGTTCAATCTCATCCAGGAACTTCTCATCTGCAAATTCGTCCATCATAAGGAAGGCGCCTGTTAGGGAACATAACGTGGGCTGGCCCTGCACGTTTCTCCATTTAAATTGACGATAATTGGATCTATTTGCTTAATTTCCATTTTCCCCATGAATCACTCTTGCTTTCATGGATTGCCTCTGAGCTACATATCATTTGCAAGCAAGATTCGTTCAAGGGGTCCCAAGAGGTGGATGCTGGCACCTGGAAAATGCACAAGGATACATTTTGCCAGAGGAATTAGGATTACAAAGCATGGGTAATAGTCAAATTTATTTTGAAGGAATACAGATTGACACACTCACTCGTTTCAGAGGCAGAAAGGGGTTGATCTTAGCACCAGGATACGAGGGAATAATCTTGCTCTGTATTCCTGTAACTATCAATGATCGGCTGTAATGTTGCTCTGTAAATCTGATTGTTCTGGAGTAATAATTCTCCTGCACTCAGCTGGCTTTAATGGAGCAGAAACCAACACACTTCTTAACCAATACCGAACTATACATAAACAATAAAGCCTGATGTAGCCCAGAGACACCTCAGCAATGGAGAGGGTCGAAACACATGTCCACTATATTAACAGTAATGCAAATAACAAAAAGACATTAAAAAAAATCAATCCTAAGGTTGTTATATGTCTGAGCGACAATCCTTAAAAACAAGTGAACTTCTGGACAAAGACAGTGCAAAGATATAAATTAAAAAGACAATGGACAATATCATAAGCAGAGCCCAAAAAAGCAGGTCACAATCAAACAAAACATAACTCTGCCCACAAACAAATCACAAACCTGTCAGGGCCTATATGTATGTCCTTATCTTTGCAAGCAAAAACACAATTATTTATCAGATCTGTGAAAGAATTTATAACGACATTAGCGAGATAAAAGTCCTGGACTGGTGGGCTAACTGATCTCTAAAATAGCGGCAGGAGAGGGTAAACTCGACACAAATTCTACTTGTGCTCTAGAAAGGAAAGTAAATTGGATTCTTTGTTTCAGTGCCAAAATCAGGAGTAGTCCCTAGTTCTCGAGACGATATTCCCTGATTTACCGATAGTGCGTGAATTTGTGGTTAAGTTAGATGCAGTCAGACACTGGTAGCGAGCAACAGGACGATCACCCTCGGTGCTCTGTTAGGACTTGAAATGGACCATTTCCTGGTGGAAAGAGTTGTGCTTTGACAAACATGCAAAATAAGAAAGCCTAGAGGAAGTTGTCCACGAGATCCGAAGACCTCAAATTCGATTCTGGAAATTCAGGTCGAAAACCAAACCACATTTAAATGACTTATTTTGGGGTGTTCTAAATTAACACAGCTTAAAAACTAAGAACAGTAACATCAACAAACTGAAGCAATTAGATGCTTTAGAAAAATCACAACTCTTGGACACATCCTGTGTACGGGAAGACAAACAAGAACTGAGGATAAAATCAGGGAAGCTATCCAAAGTATTAGAATAGAGACTGTTACAAAAGCACTGGCCAGGCTGGAGGGGAGGAACCAGGACACAAGTTAATCCTGTAAAATCACGAGTCTGGCAATCTGGCAATAAAGAAAACTTGTAATCTCTTTAGAGAACCAGAGTAATCGCTACCTTCCTCTACAAGGTAAACAATAGCTCCTCACACTTGTAGCAGCCAAACCAGATTGCCTGGAGACGGGGCAGCAGTAAGAACTGCACAGATTCAAACATTAAATACTACTGTGCTCATTTATTTGGTCATCACAGGACACATCATCGGGACACCTGAAGGTCAACCTCCTCTCATCAACTACCAGCCACGGAACACATTTCTTACCAACCTTCCATTCTAGCACCTACTCTGCTCACATTCAAACTACCCCTCAGTCACACAAATATACACACCACTACATCCTCCATGATGTGAACTCCACACCAGGACTGGGGGCGCTGTGTGTGTGCTTCCCTCCAAGCACAGAGAGGTTGTCTGCTTGCTGTAAGGGGCATGCCTGTCTGCAGCAGGAGACCCAACCGCAAGAAGCCTAAGTTGGCGGTAGCTGCAGAGTACAGCAGAACAGAAAAAGACTGAATAAGTCAGAGGCAGCCTGCTCAAAGCAAGTGCCCAGCCTAGGACAAACGTGAGATACTTCAAAGAAAACTGGAAACGCTCCTGTTTGAACTCCACCTGAACTAATGCCTCTTCCAGTATCCACCTTGTCAGGCTTGGAAATCCATCTTGTTGGGTCATAACCGAAAAGTTACTTACCATTCGGTAACACCTTATCTGGTACAGAGATAAATTAGCCGCAGATTCCTTACCGTAGAATTATCCCCAGGCATCAGACTGGATTCAGAACATTTTTGTGAGCAGTACCCCTGTGCACCAGTAGGTGGCATCGATCGGCTCTGTGTGGCAGCAGTGACCGTGCCGAAAGTTACATGCGCAATGCCTACATAAGCATCACTCCAGCGCACTGACGTCAGTCACTTTTTGCGACTTTCCACACCAGGAGCACAGAGCCACGAAGCACACGGACTACTGGAGTGGAAAACTAGGGCCCTGCAAGGGGAAAGCCATATCCATAGAAATCCGTTCGCAGAGCGGGGAGGATGTGTGAGTCGGTAAGGAACCTGCGGCTAGATAGTCTCTACCAGACAAGACGTTAGTGAAGGTGAATACCTTGACCATCTGAGAGAGACTTCTTGAAGCAGAATCTTTACCTGAGAATAGATACTCAAGCAAAATCTCCCAGTGGTGGGTCTGCGACACAATTTCACATCAAAAAGCCCAGCAGGACCTAACGGGCAAAGTGCCCATCCAGAAGGACCTGACTGTCCAGGCAGTAGTGTTTTGTGAACGTTTGCAAGGAAGCCCACGTTGATGCCTGGCAGATGTCCAGAACCAGGACTCCGCATGCTAACGCAGTGGTCTCAGCTTTGGCTCTGGTAGAGTGAGCAAATAAGCCCTCAGGGGGTTGCTTCTTGGCCAATGCGTAGCACATTTTAATGCAGAGCATGATCCATATGGAGATGGTCCGTTTCTGCATGGCCTTTGCCGCCTTCTCTCTGACAGACGCCACGAAGAGTTGGTTGTCCACCTAGAAGTCTTTCGTGCGGTTAAGGTTGAAGGACAATGCTATTTTTGGGTCCAGACGGTGAAATCACTCCTTGAAGGGATGTGGCAGAGCATAAAAAGAAGGAAGGGTGATGGACTGGCCTACATGAAAGGGAGTGACAACTTTCAGCAAAAAAAGGAAGCTCTAGTGCCAAGAACCAGCTTGTCTGAGTAGATGTTTAGGTATGGGGGCTTGGATGACAAAGTCTGAAGCTCACTTGTCCTCCGGGCAGATGCCCTTGTCACCAGGAAGGCCGTCTTGATGGTAGGGAGCCTGAGAGGACTCTCAGCAAGGGCTCAAAGGGAGCGCACATCAGGAACATTAGGACAAGATTAAGGTCCCACTGTGGGAAAAGGTGGAAACATATCTTTCAAACTTTTCAGGAACCTATGTACAATAGAGGATTTGAAGAGGGAAAGCTGGTCAGGCAACTTCAGAAAGGCTGAAATAGCAGAAAGATAACCCTTTAAGGTGTCCAGACCAGAGTCCTGCTGGGCAAAGGAAAGAATAAAAAGAAGAACCTGAGAAAGAGGAACAGAAAGGGGCCAACCTGATTTTCTGTACACAATTAGCTAGGATGTGCTGTCCCCAGGATATGGGAGGGAGGATATGGGAGGGAGTCCCCCAAATCGCACTCTGAAACCACTTGAATTAAGCTTATTCCAAAGGTGTAAAGTTCTTTTGAAGAATTATTTGTATTTATTCTGTTTACTTTTCATAACCTGCATTCTTTATTCATTTAAAAATATCCATTTTAAATGATTCTGATCGAACTAATATATCTGTAACATATGCATTCCAGGCAATGCCCTTCGTCAGAGGATTAATGCTATGAAAATAGAAGAAACTTGGACTCAGTATTATCTAGTACACAGATTAGATCTCAAAAATCAACTCAACTTTAGGTAGTAATAATGAGTAAAGGCATGTATATCTCCAATAAATCATGTGTGGTATTAAAGGAACCAACAAACACAATTCTAGACGTTACGCCCAGTAAATTAATGCCACTTCCATGCTCCTGAGATTAGTAAAAGAATTGATGAAAAACGGAAGAAACAAAGTCTTGGTAGTTTTAGTAAGTGCGAAATATGAATTAAACATTCGTGACTTGACGATTATCAATGGTGTTAGTGTTAGACGAATGAAGTGTGCAACGCCAACTAGTAATGAATCCAACTCCTCGTGTATGGTGGAAAATTAATCATGCTAGTGGCTGTGAATCGACGTTCATGCGGATGAAACTTACTAAAACGGTATAGGTGGATGGACGGCAGGTCGTGGACCCGTTTGTACACAATGCCACAAACTTTCCCTGATGACAGGCGTGTACCGTTTTTGTGGAAGAACACCTGGCTGTCAAAATAACATTGCAGATTTTGGGAGAAAGGTCGAAAGCTGTCAACTGTCGACACTCCATCTCCACGCAAGAAGGTAGAGTGTTGACAGGTTTGGGTGGAGGAACCTCCCCTGCTGCTGCGACCAAAGATCCTCCTGAAAGGGCAGTCTTTATTGGAGTACCGATGGCTATGCTCAACAGCTCGGGATACCAAACTCTCCAAGTCCAGTCCGGAGCAACAAGGATGACTTGCCCACGGTCGTTCCGGATCTTCTTGAGAACTCTAAGCAGGAGTGATATGGGCGGAATTTGGAAAGGTGCAGAGGAGGCCTGAGCGCCACTCAGGAGGAAAAGCTTCTCAGAGGTAGAACCGCCTTGCAAACTGCTGACATTCCGCATTCTCTGTGGAGGCAAATAGATCCAAGGCTCCTCCCACTGCTAAAAGATATCTTACACCACCTCCGGATGAAGTCTTCTTTCGTGATCCACTGGGCATCTTCAGCTGAGTTCTTCTACCCTTGCGTTCAGAGAGCCTGCCAGATGTTGATCCACCAGGGAAATGATCTGTTGTTCCAGCCATGGCCAGAGATGCAGGGCTTCTTGACAAAGTGTCCACAACCCCACCTCACCCTGTTTGTTGCCGCACCACATGGCGATGGTGTTGTCAATGAACACCTCCACCAGCCTTCCCTTGATGGAGGGTAGAAAGGCTTTGAATGCCAGCTGGAACTCTCGGAGCTCCAGAAAGTTGAGGTGGAATCCAGATTCCGCCGGAGACCTGGGGCCTCTGATTGCCACCTCTTCAAGATGGCCACCACATCTGAGGAGTGACACATCTGTCAGTACTGTCAGTCTGTTTGGGAAAGGGAGAGCGGTCTGCCTCTAACTCGATCAGTCTTCCTTAACCACAACTGCAGATTCTGTGCAGTTCCCTCCAAGATCTGGACCGTGTCGGAGATATTTCCCTGACGCTGCGCCAACTGGAACTTCAGGTCTCACTGTAGAGTCCGCATGTGCCAGCAGGCATGTGTCATAAGCAGGATGCAGGAGGCCATGAGGCCTAGCAGCCTCAGAGTCAGTCTCACCGAAATCCAGGATAGAGGCTGAAACAACGGAATCATAGCCAAAATATCCTGGACTCACTGGAGGATAGGCCCGAAACTGCACCATGTCCAGAACAGCTTCCATGAAAGGGAGCATCAGCGAGGGAGTTAGGTGTGACTTTGGCACGTTGATAATGAACCCCAGTGAATGCAGGAGGTTCACCGTAGTCTGGAGGTGGGAGACGACAGCCTGGGGCGAGCCCACCTTCAACAGCCAGTCGTCAATCTCCACAGATGAACTACAACCATTGCTATCACATTAGTGAACACTCGAGGGGTGTTTGTGACCCACCGGGTACTGCAGTCAATGCCTATGAGCAGGCAGGACGGGAATGTGGAAATATGTGCCCTGCAAGCACAATGCTACCATCCAGTCTCCCGGGTCCAGAGCAGAAAAGACTAGAGCGAGCATGAGCGTTTTGAAATGCTCCTTCTTGAGGAAGAAATTGAGAGGGGCAGGTCTAGGATAGGACAAATGCTTCCGCCCTTTTTGAGCACCAGAAAGTAGCGGGAATAGCAACCATGACCTACTTCTGGTGTTGGCAGCCTCTCTATAGCCCCCATGGCCAAGAGAGTCATCACTTCCTGATGGAGCAAAAGATGGTCCTGTCAGCCTGTTGAAATCAGGTGGCACGGGTGGAGGAGTACACTCGAAAGGAAGGGAGCAGCACCTCCGGACAATCTGCAAAACCCATTGGTCCAATGTGATAGACCGCCATTGGTGCAGGTGATGGTGGATCCGGACGCTCACCTGGTGCCCATGATGATAAGGGAGCAGACTAGAAGGGCGTGAAGGCTGCGTCTGCTGGGATGGACTGGTCTGACTGCTGGCTGCCCGACCACGAGATCTGTGGGTACAGCGTCCTCGGCCATGCAGAGGCAGTGAATCTTGTGCACCAATGTAGCTGGGCGGGTACAGACGTGGCTGTAAGCTCCTTCCATGACCGCGAAAGGCAGATTGGGGGTGACGAGAGTCCAGGGAAAGGCCCAAGAACCTGGCCGTAGCCCTGATGTCCTTAAAGCGCTACAGCGCTGAATCCACCTTGTCTCCGAAGAGAGGGGAGCCATTCAAGGGTATGTCCATAAATGATGCTAGGACATCCCCAGAAAAGGCAGTCACCCTCAACCAGGTTTGGCACCGTAAGGCACCTGTTGACGAAACCGCTCTTCCCAGTGAGTCAGTGTGTCCAGTCCACATCTGTTCATCAACTTCGCTGCATCTCTCCTGTTGGCAACCTCCCGGGAGAGTACATCCTGGGCCTCCTCCCGGAAAGTTGGCAGTACTTGCGCAGACCGTATCCCACAGCGCGTGGGAATAGAAGCTCAAAAGGCCTGCAGTGTTCACAGACCACAGTGCCAGGCTGGTGGAAGAAAACAGCTTCTTGCCTAAGTTGTCCAGCCTCCTGGATTCCTTATCCAGCGGTGTGGTAGGGAATACGCCAGGATTTACTTGGGAAGTGGAGGCTTGGACGGTTCAGAATGGGACACTCCCGGTTGAAGCACTTCTGTCAAAATGTTCATCTTGACTGTCACCAGGGCAAGAAAAGGTCCAAGACCTCTGCGAACCTCCTCACCACCATTACAAAATAGGCTCTCTCCTCCATAGCCACAGTCGGGGGAGAAAGCATGTCAGTATCTGGAGAGGTATCCAGTCTACTGGCATCTGCCAAATTTTCACACCAGTCCATGTTAGTGTCATAATGCTGGTATTCTTCAAAGTCCAGCGACCCCTCCCATTCCTCCCCGGGTCCTAGCCTGGAAGGCATGGCTCCAGTCAGCGCTGTAGTCAGCATTGGATGACACCCATCCAGCTCCATGTCCGAGTCGTGGATCAGAATAGGGAGGCGGCACCGGGAGCATCAGGATCAGCGTGGGGTAAGGTCTACGTGGCCTGACCAGCGCCGATCTGGATCCATCTGTGGATTCAAGGAGCCCGACTGGTGCCGGAGCCGCTGGCATGGATCCAGTAGGAGCCCCCCCCAAACCTGCGGGGGCCGAAGGCGCCCCAGAGGGTATGGGCAGCCCAAATATGAAGTGTATAGCCTCATAAAATTCTCCTTGGTCGGGAGTCACTTTAGTTTCCAGAAACTCAGGGAGGCGCGGAGACAGCCCAGGCTCTCGCTAAGCTGTTGAAGCCAGGCCTCAAATGTCGACGCCACCTTGTCTCGGCAGCCGACGGACACGGAAAAGTCAGACTTCTTCAACTTCTTCTTGTGGGATTTACCCTAATGACTCGACGACGTGGAGTGCAATGAGGATCTTCGACTCCCTGACTGCTTCCGGGACCTTCCTTTCAACCAGGACCTGGATCGTCATGGCGTCGCATGCCGAGCCATCAGGAGCTTGAGGGATCGCTCTATCAAGGCCTTCGGGTTCATGGTATGGCAATCGAGCAGGCCTTCAGATTGTGGTCCAGCTCAAGGAACCAAAGGAATACAAGATGCGTGTCCGTTCCCGACATCGAGCGGTGACAGGTGCCACAGGGATTGAAGCCAGTCTTGCAGGAGGACATCCTTGCCTCACCAGGAGGAAAAACCCTAAAAGAACTTGACAAAACATTGAAAAAGTAAGTCAAAAATTGACTAAGGGGTAGCTCTCGCCAGATCTGTGCTGCTTGGCGAGTAAAGAAAATAACCGACATCAGCGCGCTGGGGTGGCGCCTATATAGGCACCGCGCATGTCACTTCCCGTGTGGCCAATGCCATAGGGAGCCGATTGACACCATCTACAGGCGTACAGGGGTGCTGCTCACGAATAGTTTCCGGATCAAGTCTGAAGCCTAAAGATAATTCTAAGGTAAGAAATTTGTGGCTAGAAGTCTCTATCAGATCTCCCATACTGACATTCTCCTCGGCTCCATTATCTGTTAGGCTGTTACCCCTAGATACTAATTCCTCATTCCTTCCCTCCTCTACTCTTTCACCTTTCTACTTCTCTTATTCTGACTATCCGTTCCGTCTCGGTATGTCACTCAACCCTCCCCTTCACGCTCAACTCATATTTTTATTCACGTCACTTTCTCGCCTACCTGGATGAACCTGATCTTCTCATATCCAGGAACAATTATTGTTGTTTGGCTTCATGTTGGTTTATTCTAATTCTCAGCCAAGTTGAAGTCCGATTTCACCCGCTTTTATGTACAGTGAATGGATACCTATGGGTTTGGGTACTCACACCGTCTAAGTTTTGGGTTTATTCATGAGGTGAACAGGTCTAAAATATTTTCATTTTCAGGTCCTCTTCCCCCAGCTCCCACAATGCAGAACTGGTGTGTAGGCTTCAAGTTCTGAAGAAGCTCTGGGTGAAAGTTTGCAACTCCACAGGACATGACTGGGAAGAAGCTACTGTCTGGTTCACTGAATAGCGAGACTGGGTCAGCATCTGTTTGTCGCTTGTTTCAATCACTGCAACTTCACCACCACAAAAGCTCTTCACCGTGAGCTGC
Source organism: Triturus cristatus (assembly GCF_964204655.1). NCBI lineage: Eukaryota > Metazoa > Chordata > Amphibia > Caudata > Salamandridae > Triturus > Triturus cristatus. The sequence goes on along the minus strand of NC_140580.1, from coordinate 1,126,669,280 downwards.
AGCAAGCCCCATCCAAAAACCCTGGAACTGTATCTGATCTCAGACTTGGACCTTCACCTGGTGAAGAGATTTGACGTCTGCGGAACCTGCAAAAGAAAGAATGATAGAGGGAAGGTCAGCGCACCCTGTATTGGCCGCTGCTGGACTGAACTGATCTCCAGTGAAATGCTCGCTTCCTACATCTGCTGGATCTATAGGCCTCATGTTCTAATCACCATAAGGATACATCAGCCTTCCATCGTTCACAGGTTGATAAAACAGCACCATTAAATTTGGAAATAGTTGAAACAGTTATTTATGGTGGATAAAAAATGGCAAACGTGTGACGTGAGAGTCTATGGGGAAAAAACACAAACTCTAGGTAACAGCAAATCTACCTCCCAATTTCTTTCGCTTTTTTTGCAATTGCGGCATAGAACGACTTTGGCTTTTATGATAACGCATTCTGTGCTACTTTAACTGCATTGTTAAGTGGATTGTTTTTCTTTGCAGAAGCCTAGCACCCACCTAGGGTCCTGTTAGGGATCTTTGAGCGTTGCTGCATCATTGACATCAAATCTCGAAGACATTGAGGAGCACAGTAGATATTAACGATTTGATGAGACTCTGTGATATAACCAATGATCTCGAAAGATTGGTGACTGTAGAGAGACCTGCAATGGTCAATGGTCTACTGTTCTCTCCTTCTCTAGGTTTATAGGTTTGCATAAAGGGCTGTACTGTATTGTAGAATCGAGCTCCTCCCCTTCACTAGAAAGGAATACACAATGATGGATTTTTAAATGTTTGTATGTTAATTATTGTGACTTTGATATTGCATAATTGTTTTTTTTAATTGTTAAGATGAGATTGATTATATGAATAAAGGAATATTTTTTTTAAAATATAAATGTGGTGTTGAACCTCCATGTTATTGGGGTTGAGTGTGAAATATTGAATGAGGGGTTTGATTGACTTTTGATATAGAAGCTCAACTGGAATTTTAATTTGACTAATGGGGAGCTTTGGGGAGCCTAATCACAGTATGAATGAAAATAAGTGCCATGCCTCCCTCTGAGTCTGCCAGGAAGAAGCCACCGCGCCTGTCAATAAGCGCAACCTCTTCAGGAGCCCACCACAGGTCATACAGTTAGCGCAGTGTTGGCTTTCAGTTATGCTCGGCATAAAAGGCGTCAGCTCAAAGTGTATGCGGCGAGCGCGGTGCAAACATACTCACAATCACTTTGAGGACAAGGTCTGTGCTGAGTGGCCACTCATTCTTTGTTACAATCCTCCCTCTGATTGTGCACAACAAGTAAACACATTTCTTCTCAAAGCGGGGCTACACAACACGCGTACTATAATTGTAATCGCTAAAAGCCAATCTCATGCTTTGCTGCTGCAGCCATCTCAGCAGCAGCAGGCATGCTGCCGCATAACTTCTCCTGCCCCCATGAGGGGCCAGGAAGAACTATGGTAAGAGTGGGTCATTTAACACCTTACAAGTTTTTTTGTATGGCGTTGCAATGTCACCGTGTGATCACTTCAGCTCATGATGGTTCTTAATCAAAGACCGGTCTGAACAGGTCTGTTCCTGCTCAGAGGTTTTGTGAAATGGAGGCGGTTTGGTTCTGCCCTCATGAATGAATGAGCTCCGACTGTTCCTAGTCTCACCTCTGTACTCCCAGAGACTTCATGTTTGACTCTTTTGAACCTTCTCTCTTTGAACAGGTTAGATTCGGTAGAGTGAAGATTTCTGACTGGGGTGTACAGAAGAGCTGGTGCGGTGCACTTCCTCCGCCCTTTCCGTGGCAGGCCTGGTCCACGAAGCACAGAATCTTTAAGTTAATTCAAGAGTCCCCCTAGAGCCAGAGGAGTGCTGCCAAGGCTGGCTTCATGTGGTCTTGTGTTTGCAGAGTGGGTCATCAGATGGGCACCAGCTGATTCTACCTCCACTGCTAACTGCAGACAGGTGTATTGAGACACCCAATGTCATTCATGCAGCAGTAGTAGGGATTGTCATTACCAAGCCTCTGGTTACTTACACTATGTGTTGAGTTTGAAATAGAGGGAGTATTTTTGCAATATAGAGAGCTGGACACCATTTACAACCGCACTGATCTGTGAAGCGGAAATGACATCACCATTGAACATGAACTCAATGTAATTTCACTGCCTTAGTCGTATCTGGAAGTGAACCAGACGTGCAGGAGATTGAAATGAGCAGGATTTGGGTGTGATCTGCTCTGCTTTAGGAATTCAGCAGAAATCCATACAAGCAGAAGGCGCCTTCTTGCGTCCATCGGTCTATATATCTGACCCATTTGGTTATGACTTAATAACTTCAAGCTGATGCGGTTGTAAGCGCCTCTGAAAACGTTCCTTGTAATCCCCTAGTAGTTGTATAAATGTAAGTATGTAGCTACGAAGCAGTGCTGGTAAAGGAGAGGACCCCTGCGGCATGAAGCATCTCACATTGTAAGCAACAGATACACACACTGTGTGCCCGATTCACAAAGGGACTTACGACTGGTAAAGTTACAAGTGTGGAGTGTCTGCACTTGTGCGGAATCGCCACACTGAGCACTGCACTGCAGAGATTCCATCCCGAGTGCTGATACGCCGCACTCGCTGCGGAATCACCACACTGAGCACTGCAGTGAGGAGATTCCATCCCGAGTGCTGATACGCTGC